>NC_140586.1:487732126-490132126 GCF_964204655.1 Triturus cristatus | reverse complement strand
CTCATTTCTCAGTCAATCTGCTGGATTCAGATTTTGAGCATCCAACAAGGGAAATCCAGATGAAGTCCCACAAGAGATCAGGATTGATACCCCTGGCCTCCGATCCCACATCATTGGTCCATGTGCTATCCTTGGCCCATCCTGCTTGCCCTTTATGCTCTGTTGTGCTATCATTGCCCCTTCCTACTTTTCTCCTAAGTCAGCTGCTTCCCCAGCCTGCCCTTGTGTTCCTTTGTGCTTTCCCTGTCCCACCTGCCTACCCTCCATTATACATTGTGTGGCTCCTGCCCTCCAAGATTATCACTGTGCCACTGCTCTCTCACCTGCTGTTCATGCTCTGTGTACTACCCATGCCCCTTCCATCTGCCCTCTGTTATCCCTGCCCAGCTTCACTACCCTCCAAAATTCGTAGCTACCTCCATCTGGCCTGCCTCTATGGTCCTTGAGCTGCCCTGCCCCCACCTGCCCTCCTTGGTCTGTTATGTTCCAACCGCCCCTCCTGGCAGTCCAGCATTGTCTGTGTGCTCCTCCACAACTCACCAGGCCTGGTTGTTTTGTTTTGTTTTAATGATTTTTCTGATACTGTAGTAAAGAAGACATCTTTCTTTTCATTGGTACCAAAGAAAGCATTAAAAGAAGAGTCGCACTGGATGCTGCAGTACTAGTAGCTGATACTGTGGTGCTCCACCCTAATTCTTAATTGGTCCCTTTGAACTCCTAACTGTGGTCTTGTGGTTCAGAGTGTCCCCTTATAGGAACAGTCCAATGGGATAGCAGTAGTGTTCCTTGGGTGCCACTGGTCAGAAATCCCTATCAATTATTTAGCAAGGGCCCACTCCTAGAGCTCCGACTGCTTCCAAAGCTCAACCTATGGCTAATTATTTTCATTAGTAGGAGGGCAACAATGTATCCTTGCTCCCATTGAACATTTCAGATTTTATTTCGCTTGTAGCTGTAATCACTCTTATGATTCCACTTTATATAATGCAAAATCTTTTCATTCCTTTCTTCAATTAATCATCAAATGTTGGTATCTTTCAGGTTATGGGTGTGGGGTGATTTAGGGTCAGGTGAAATAATTAGTGGAGGAATTGGGTCAGTAGGGGAAACTGGGGTGGGCTTCGGAATGAGAACCGGTGTGGTGGAATGGAGTCAGGGGTTGGAATACGGGCATCAGGAAAAAGAGGGGCAGTTGTACCAGAAGCCCTGGTGTCATAGTAGCCATATCAATGGAAATATCTCTTTGTGTGGCATACAGGAGCAGGTGCATGCCATCCAGGATGTCAATGACTTGAGCCCCTTGTTGACTGTCACCCTGAATGGCATACAAGAATGATGTCTGACCCACAGAACCTTCAGTATCTGCTCTGACACCAGTGCATGTTGGATGGGAGCAGGGGGAGAAGTGCCTGGGGCAAGGAAAAACCCACACTGTTTGGAAACTGGTTGCTGGCTTGGTATCAGGAATGAGGGTGGTCCCCCACTTTTCCCTACATCCCACTTTCCTCTTCCCCACCTTTTGTTCAGCTCTCATTGTGATGGCCCCCAGTTCTACCTGTTACCCATTTTTGAGCTATCTAGATTTCTGGCAATGTGTTCCACTTGCCAAAGTATTTAGTTGTAGTTCTTACCTTTTACTAACTTTGGCTGTAGTGCCTGCTGAATGAAGTTGTAGTTGCTCTATTGTACCCGAGAAAATACCTACATGCCTGTTTGCATTGTAACGTTCTTGAAAACCAATAAACAAGTGTTAAAGAAATATGGGAGGTGCCAATGGTAGTGATGGTGGCGGTGACATGAGCAGATGCACAAGCCTATGATGTTTTCACTGCCACCACCAGTGGCTGGCCAGTATTAGAGGCATTTGAATCAGATGTTGAAGTGGCCTCCTGGCCAACCCTCTTACCCAGAGTGCTTTTGGGTCCCTCAGTGTCAGTTGTGCCACCTTTCTGACGCACTGTGGCCCTCCTGATGGTCACCCGAAGTGTGGTCAGTGGCTCCCTCGTTTGCTCTGGTGGAAGCTGAAAGTAGACTTGTGGACACATCAATTACACACTACAGAGTAAATTAACAAAATGTACACAATAAAATAGGTTCACAATTTATACGTTGATGGTAAATATTTGAAAGAAAGGGCACCCAATGTGACATAACTAAGGACCTGATTTATAATTGGTTGCTTCATCACAATGATTATAGATATCCTGTCTGCCTTATCATAAGGTCATTATATTACACAGCAGTACTAATAAGTCAAATGGGATATCTGGCACTTCTGTATCTAGCTGAAAAGCTTAAAATCCCAAATGTTATATTTTATTATACTAATTTTGCACAATTATTTACCAATCTAAAACACTGTGTTACATATGTAGTTGGTGACTGACAAGAAACTCCATCACAAATATGCATTTTGACCAAACTATTACAAGTTAGATATAATTTAATACACTTCTGATGTGGTTTATGTGTTTTCTGTTATGTATGTGAAGGCATTTCCTATATATCATACTCAATTCAGGCACATATTGTTGTCTTAATTTTTTTTAATCTTGTTGACATCAATGTTACCCACAGACTAGACTCCTAGCACATGCCCAGCATTTGCATTTGCAATTACCTGCTATCACACTTTCAGGACTATACAGAACTAACTTCAGACAAGTTATGTGGGTGTGTGTGTGTGTGTGTGTGCGCATGTGTGGTCATGTGTGTTTGTGTGTGTGTGTGTGTATGTAAAGGCCTAGCTGGCCTTTGTGACAACTGTTTGTTCATACACTTAACCAGGACCTAGATGTCCACCAATATCCTCACTCACACATACTAGCCAATGGATACCTTCCATGTCACAGAGTAGTTGTATTAGCCCAGTATTGTCAACACATCATTTTTAATAGAGATCTGAGCATGACCACTCCTTTTTACGTACACCATAGGAGTGTGAATCTCCTGAACCCTCTGTGATCCTACAATATTAGCAGACCACTTTGTACTGAGAATTAACACTGTGGTCCTGATTCAAAAAGGTAACACCTACACTTTGGTATAAGTTTATGAATTTTTAGGAATTCACGAATTGCGAGTTTAATTTTACTAATAGTAATTTTACGACTGCAGATACTCTGCACATAAAATGATAGTCATCTCTTATCTTTTTATGTTCAGAGTCTCCACAGTCATAAAATTACTATTGGCAAAATCAAATTCACAGTTCATGAATACCCAAAACAATTGTACACTTAAACAAACAAAAGTGTACATTTACCTTTGTGAATCAGGCCCAGAGTTTATTGCTTCACAATAGGTGGAATTATTGTATACTTTACATTGGAAATGTCATATTTTAATTTGCCATTATGCCTCATACAACTATTTCAATTTTGTTCTAAACCAACCAAAAATGTTGTGTCTTCTCTGCTTGGCCTATATAGAAGTGGATACGTGTTCTGATACATTGCTGTCATAGCCTTCCACCTTAATGGGATTTTGAAGGTTTAACACATTTATAATAACATTTGTCAAACCACAATTGATGGTGTTGCACATACTGAGTGTTGAACTTGGCCCTTTCTACAAGGTCATCCCCAGATTTTTTGCCTTCACCCTCCTGTTTTCTGAAACCATTTTTGTTGTTTTTTAGAACTCTGTCCCATCTACCACTGGTAACCAGTGCTACAGTGGCTGTGCTCCCTCCTTTGAACATGATAAAATCGATTTATACCCAATTGGCACCTTAAATTAACGTGTAAATCCTTAGTAAAGTGGCACTACTTGTACACAGGGCCTGCAAATTAAATGCTAGTAGTGGACCTGCTGCACTGCTTGTGCCACCCCTTAAGTAGCCTTTTCTATGGCCTGCCATTGCAGCCTGTGAATGCAGCTTCAAGCTGCCATTGCACCCTGGCAAATTAAACCTTTTGCCGGATCTAGACCTTCCTTTTCAATACATATAAGTCACCGCTAGGTAAGGACCTAAACAGCCCATAGGGCAGGATGCAGTGTATTTAAAAATTTGGACATGTACTTTTAAGTTTTACATGTTCTGGTAGTGAAAAACTCTTGAATTCATTTTTTCACTACGGTATGTCTGCCTCTCATCTAGAACAACATTGGGTTAAGTTATTACATTTTAAAAAATGTTAACTTTCAGTTGGGATCAGGTAGGAATTTTGAGATTGGTATCTAAAGAATTGTAATTAAAAACCTTTTAAAGTATTTTAAGGCACGGTTGATTTTAAGGCACAGTTCTGGAAATGCCAGTTTCAGAAAGTTGTCATTTTCTTGTCCCAACCATATGGTGCCTGCAGGCTGTATCCTGGGTCACACGAGTAGGTGTAGCTGGCGGTTGGACTTTGTATATTGCTCCCTGACAATGAGACAAAGGAGAATAGATGTTGGCAGGATGGGTCATCTCTGACATGATGTGGGGGAGGAGCTGTCACCTACCACATTTTGCATATCACAAAGGCTCTGCCTGAGCACTCTCACAAAGGGTTTGACACTAGACTTTTGTGACACTAGACGGGTGCAGGATATTTCAAGCACCTCTGGGTGTGAAAACCTCGAGAAACTTCTTGTACTTCAAAGTGGGCACGAGTTATAAATAATGGACCCTCAGACCTCACTCTTCAGTACACCTGTGGACCTGTGGAAAACTCAGAAGACTGCTGTGCTGCTCTGCAAAAAGGACTGCAACTCTGTTGCCCTGCCACCTTGCTGCTCTGCTGCCCTGCTGCCCTGCCACATCAGCAAAAGGACTGGACCTGCATCATGACCCCAGGACCAACAGATTGGCTCCAAGGGCTAGTTGGCTGGCCTCTCGATCAGAGCCTCAGGGACTAAAAAGGCTCCCACCTTCTTGAACACAGCATCTGGACTCTTTTTGTTGTGAGTACAACCCCTGTAGGGGTGCAACCCTCGAACCTTGAAAGTGGGCCTGAATGTGCTCTACCAGCCCAGCCGTGGTCTGAACCAAAGTAGCATGATGGATTTCCTCACAGAGCCACTTGGGACTGCCACATCATGAAGCATCCCAGCGCCGAACATCGCATCGCAGGCCGCAGTCTCTAGAGACTCACCGCTGCCAACGCATCCTCGGCAGAAGCCTTTGCATCTCAAGCCCCATATCTACGGCAACCTTGATGGTGACGCACAACTCCACAATGCCGACTCACAGCTCAGAACTGCCACTGCACCAAACATCTTCAATGCGGGTTCTCGCAATATTTCGAAACCATTATTTAAGGTACTTTGTTCAGGGTCTAACTGGGGCCTGTATCCGGTTCACGCTTCATCATGGATGGCCTGAACAACAGTTGGCTCTTCAGGCTCCTAGGTAGTGTTTTCACTTTAAACTTTAATGGCAAATATCTGGTTCTATCTCCGGTTCTACTGATTGGATTTTTGTTGTTTTGGACATAATAAACTTTACTCTATTTTTCTAAATTGGTGTGGTAATTTTCTTGTGTTGTTTTCTCACTTTATTACTGTTTGAAGTGCTGCATAAACACTTTACATATTGCGTCTAAGTTAAGCTTGACTGTTTTGTGCCACGCCACCAGAGGGTTAAGCAGGAGCAGATACAGAATATCGAGTCGGAAATGTCGACCTACTGAAATATCGAGTTTTAAATATCGAGAGTCAGAAATATCGACAGCAAGAATATTGTGGTCAAGAATATCGATTTTAAGATAAGAAATATAATTTTTTTAAATATAGAAGTCATTAATATCGTTTGCAAAAATATAGTTGTTTTAAAATATCGATTTTTTATTAGTGTTATGTATTTTAGTAAATATTTTAAATGAATGTGATGTATTGTTTTTGTATAAGAATTGTTTATGTTTTTTATTATATGTATTACATTTTTAGTAGTTCTCAATTTTTATTTATTTGTTTTTTAGTTCCGTAGCGGGTTGTGGGTTTGTAGGGGAATAGGGTGGAAAGTAATTTAATTATAATAAATTAATGATTATTTTTTATGTATTAATATTTATTTAATTGAGATATTATAGTGTTAATTGTGGGAAGTAATTTATTATTAATCAATTATTAATTGGTTGTTAATCAATATTAATTAATTGCTAATTAATGATGCCAATTGTGTAATTGTTTGGGTGCGTGTTGTGGGGTTTACAGGGGTAAAGGCTGGGAAGTAATTTATTTTTTATTAATTAATAATAAGTTGGTAATTAGTATTAATTAATTATTTGAAAATGAAATATGGATATTGTGTAAAGAATTTTAGGTGTGCGTTGTGGGGGTTATAGGGGTAAAGGGTGGGAAGTAATTTGTTTCATTAAGTAATAATTAGTTCTTAGTTAATATTAATTAATTAATAGGAAATTAAATATAAAAATTGTGTAATTCATTTTAGGTGTGGGTTGTAGGGGTTTATGTTTTTTAATTATTAATTAGTTGATCATTAATAGTCATTAGATAATTTATTTGATTAAGGTAATTCTTTATATTTTTTATGTGTGTGGGTTTTACGTTTATAGGGGTAAAGGGTGGGGAGGAAATTAATTTTACTTACTTTATAATTAGTTGTTAAAAACAATTAGATTTTTTTAAATTGAAAATGAGTTTTAATTGTGTAATTTTTTACAGTTTAATTTAACTGTTGTTTGAGGGGGTTATAGGGGTAAAGTGTGGGGAGTTTATTAATTTGTATGAGTTTTAATTTGTTTTTAAATTATTAATATTTCTTTAATTGATAATTAATTATGTTAATTATGTAAGTATTTTGTTTTTCCAATTTAGATGTATGTTGTGAATTGTGTGGTGTTATAGGGTCGGAAATAAAAAAATTATGTGTTAATTTATTTAAAAGTTCTTTTTATAAAACTTTACACAGAAAAACAAACAGTAGAACATTTTGCTTACGTTCAGTGCTACTCAATAAAGTCAGCGAGCATATCAGACAGTGATCATCAATCACATACACTGTGATTTTGCGAATGTCTAGCTGTTAGTTGACTTCTACTCAGTGTGCTGTAGCATTGTTTTTCCCTGTAAGTTGCCAGGTGACTTCAGCCTTTATAGAAAATAGAGAGAGAGAAAGAAAGCAGATAGAGAAAAGTGGGGAGGGATGCAGAGTGGGAGAGGGGGTGCCTTCTGGCCCTCATCGGGCTATTCATGCCACTCACAGCGGCTAGTACGGCACTTTCAGGGAGAGTCCCTTTGCAATGCCTATGTCCCCACACAGGAGGTCCCTCTACTCTCGAGAGGATGGGAGTCAAGATAGCATTGCAGCGGTGCCCATATGTCCTTCTGTCGCGACTGTACAGGCATTAACTCCCAAAAGTCAGCCAGCTGGTTGTGGCACAACGCTGTGTCCCTGAGCCACTCACTCACTCGCGGGCTACGCTTGCCGCCCCAACAGATCGCCACTCTTCGCTTTGCTAGCAAGTGTAGCATGGCCACCAATCTTCTGTGTTCCACAGACACTCTGCGTACATACCCCAGAAGGGCCACCAGGGGGGAGCGCTCAAGTCTGAATTCAGTCATTGCATCCAACACATCAATGATGCCTTCCCAGAATCTCGCCACCTCTGGACACTCCCAGGCAAGGTGCAAGAAGGAGGCCTCCAGTGCTCGGCAGCGCACACCTGGTGCATTCTCACATAAGCCAACTCTGCTCATCCTCACCGGGGTTCTATACAGCATATGAAGAAATTTACAGTGGATAAGTCGCAGCCTGTAGTTGGGCGACTCTCCTTTGTGTGCACGCAGCAGTAAGTCCATGCGTACAGTCAAGTGATAGGTTTCTGTGATGAGGGATTCACCAGAAAATCCTCCAGCCCCGGGTACAAAGCCGCACTGGTCAGGCCTCAACACCCCGGGCAGTAGTGGGAGCAGTCAGGTTGCCAGCAGTTTTGCAAGTATCTTTTTGTCAAGGTTAATCATGGACAGTGGCCTGTATGAATCACGGAGCTGTGAGTTTTTGTCATGTTTAAGGATGGTTACAATTAGCGCCTCCCAAAGGGAGGGGGGCAGTGTAACCCATTCCTGAGAGTCCTCAAACACGTTGAGGAGATGGGGTACTAAGAGTGTTGCATATTCTTTTTAAAATGAAGTTGTGAGGCCGTCAAGCCCAGGAGTCTTGTCCCCAGGCATGGCCTGAATCACTCCAATCACCTGCTCTTTAGAAAACGGCTCATCAAGGTTACTGTGCTGCCCATTGCTAAGCCAAGCTAGGTCAATCAATTTGAGTAGGTCCTGGTGCGCCTCCGACTGTCTTACCGAGTATAGCGAGTAAAAGTAAAAGTAAAATTAATATCCTAGCATTTCGGCTTGTACAGCTTCTTGAACGGTGATCACTTATGTATTCACTAGTCCATTGCTTTTTCAGGAGACCGGCCAGCGTCTTTCCCACCCTGTCTCCCTCCCCGTATTGGCGAGGGCATGTCTCCTTGCTCAGATAGTGCTTTTCTCTCTGTGTGTCATAATTACCGGCGAGGAACGTTGTCGGCTCCTCGCGCACTTGCCCGACGGGAAAAACTACACTTCCCGGCAGGCAAGGCGCGCCCACGTGAGGCGTCATGACGTTGATTCGGGCGTGGTGACGCCGGTTCCGGCGCCACACCCGTAAAGGAGGGTCCGGAGCAGAAGACGGAGCCGGATATTCCTTCTGCGTCCTGTGAGCCCTTCGTCCAGAGATCTTTGGTTTCGAGTAGGGTAAGGGTGCTCACGCACCGAGACTTCCATTAACCCCAAGGTTATTGACTGGGTGAGTGTGGAGCTGTCAAAGCCCAGTGCATTCCACGTTCGTAATTAGAACGTCGTGGGTGTTTCAAGCAGGGGGAGGCAATGCTTGGCAAAGTCAGATAAAACGCAGATACGAGTGGTGTACCCTGAACCTGAGTGAGTGAGTGCGAACTTTAAGAATGAGAGGTCAGCGGTGTGACGTATCGGCCGTTGCCAACCTATTTGGATAGTTATAACTGACCAGACAACAAGAGAAAGCTAGTAAACAATCAAGCGCTTCTGGGTGGAGCACTGAGAGCCGAAGCCGGGTTTCGAACCGGCAATGAGATAGTGCAAACAATTTTGAGATGGCCGAAGCCGTGTTGAGAAACGGTGGAAATATCAAAGCACACCTTGATTTATGTTCTTTGAAGGAATGAGTGTCATCAACTTGTTATACTCTACGAGTATTGTCTGTTCTATGTTCTGTTGTGTATGATCTCTTGTGTTTCAGGCAATAGGGGCTAGCTGAGCGAGGCTCGAGACTACTGGTGAGGCATCATCCTCTGAAGCCTAGGCTGTCCGCTGGCAGTGTCAAAGGATAGAACAGAACATCAGCCTACTCATGATAGAGATGAAATCCGGTGTTTTCTTTTCTTTTACAGGTATGAAAAACACAGGTTAGGATATATCCAGAGTTCATGCGCTGTAGCCAGAAGACGAGTAGGTGCAGTGGTCTAATTGTGTGTTTCTGTTTGCAGGTCTCCCTCCCCGCAGTCCCCATCCTTTCCTTCCCTCACTTGATCCGATCAACCTTCTGTGCTGTCATGGCAGTCGGAATTGAGACGATCAAGAGGTGGAACCCCTTGTGCAACGAACCAACTCTGAAGTATCCAGCGGACTTCACATAAAGCTATCGGAACTGACACTGTGTGGCCTCCTCAAATTCCGGTCTTTTCTCTTTAATTTGCCCCAACGTTGCTTGACCGATGGTCTCGAAGAACTCTGATTTGAGCACTCGTATCTCTCCTTCTAACCTCCTAAGATCACCCCTAAGCGAGTGCAGTACCCCCGCCTGCTTGGCAATGCACTTACCAAAGATCACTGCTTTGAATGCCTTCCATAGTACTGATGGAGTTTCAACTGACCCACTGTTTAGCTCAAAATACTCAGTTATGTCAGCACAGATTGCCTCCCAAAAGACCTGATCTTGAAGTGCGCTGGTGGGGAGCCTCAAGCGGAAGGGTCTATGTGCCGCATCAGGCAATAAGAATTCTAACAGCACCGGAGCATGGTCCGAGAGAGAGCACGTGATATGATCTACCCTGATCACCCATGCATCCACATCACGCACTGCAAGCCACTAGTCGATCCTGGACCAGGCGGGGCCAGCTGCAGAGACACAAGTGCCCTCATGGTTGTGTGTATGTGAGCTCTGCCAGACATCCACCAGCTCATGGTCTTCCATGATGGTTAGCAGTTGTTCCGCTGTGATCTGTCCACACCCGGGTTCAAAATAACATTGAAGTCCTCCCATAGGACGGCCCCAGGGCCAAGTGACTCAGTTAGCCTCCAAACCTCACTGAAAAAGTGTGGATCATCCTTCTTTGGACCATAAACCGATAAAAGTCTGACCCTTTGCTTCGCAAGCTCTCCCACTACAATAACATACCTCCCTTGTGCATCGCATATCGCAGCGTGCGTGTGTTATGGCAGCCCTTTTCGTATAATGATAGCCACGCCTCTGGCATAATTGGAGTAGCCCATCACAAACCTCTTTCTTATCCAACCCGACCGCAGTCGCGAGTAGCTGCTACCTGTTAAATGGAATTCTTATAAAAAGCAGATATCCGCTGCATGCCTATTGAGAAATGCCACCACCAATCGCACCTTACGGCAATCATTCAGTCCCCGTACATTCCACGTTATTGTTTTAACAGAGGTCATATGCTTGGCGGTTTCACCCATATCTAAAATCTCGCACTTTCAGGCATTTCGGGTGCATTATCTTATCCCGTGTTTGTTATGTAGAGGTCAGAGAGATAGGGGAAAGAGAGAGGAAACGAAAATAGGAGTCAAATTGCAGCAGATAAATTCTGTCCCACAACCAACACACCCACCCCCCACCCACTAGAGCCCCCTAACATGGCTGATAGGCATTACCCCTACCCCAAACAGGCCAGCATGGGCCAACAATTGAATCACAGATTGGACTCATCCTTGGGGGTGGCACCAGGGGCTCGGCATATCCCAGCAATTGTGTGCCGTGTGGCTGGATGTAATGCCTTCGAATGAAGGTTCACTCAGTTCTTCGAGCGATTCAATGTTGTTTCAGGGAAAATTGTAAACTTTGGGGAAGAGAGTGTGTAACACGGGGATCATCTCCTCCCCGGTAAGTGATGACAGCACCCGCCGTCCTATTGCTGGTCATCCAGTGTCTCATTCAATTTCATCAAGAGGGTAACCCCACACCGGGCTTCCACCCACACGTGTAGCCGGTGCAAGGTGCTTAAGGGAGCGCACAAATTTGTTGGCTAATGGGGTCGGTGAAGAACATAGTCTTTCCCGAGTGGAAGATGCAGAGCTTTGCTGGGTAAAGGAGAGAATACTTAATGTCCTGTTGTTGCAGCATTCTCTTTACTGGTACAAATTCCCTCCTCACAGCCTGCACTGTGGGGGTATAATCAGGGAAGAAGGACAACGTGTTACCCTGATATCTCATTTGTTGAAGGTCACGGGCTCTATACAGCACAGTATCACAATCTCTGTAATTCAGCAGTCGTGCAATGATTGGCCTGGCCGGGGCCCCTGGTGGCGGCCGCGGACCAAGCGATCTGTGGGCATGCTCCACAATGCAGACAGGCAATAGGGAGTCCCCGAATAGTGTCTTGAGCATGTCCTCAACATAGTCCTAGTCGTGGTCTCCGGGACTCCCACAATGTGCAGGTTGTTGATGCGCGACCTCACTTCGAGGTCTTCGTTCTTGCTTCTGATCACATCCAACACTTTTTCAATGCGAAGGAACTTCTCCCGGGCGGCAGTGCCCTCATCCTCCAAAGCAGAGGTGCGCTGTTAAACCTCGGCGATATGTCTGTTGTGGTTTTAGACCTTGTCCCTGAGCCGGTCCAGTTTTTTTTCAGATCTATGGCAGAGTGGGATTGCTTCAGGTCCGTGAACATTTCGCAAATGTTTGGTTCTGGTGACGATGTGGGGTTCACGGCGGCCACCGACAGCTCTTCTTCTGCAGCTGTCTCCCCGTGGGGTTTTACGTTGTTCAAAGGAGAGCTTGGGCTGTCTGGTGTCCGGCTTGCCCATGATGTCTGGCCCCTGCTTCACAACCAGGCGTGCGTTTGCACCACTTTGCCACTGGAGTGGGAATAGTAAGTTTTTCCCCTCAGCTATCCAACACTTTCCCTAATGTTGCACTCACTGGAGTGGTAGTAGTAATTTTTACCCCTCCGCAATCCAACACTTCCCTACTGACTGTAGTGGTAAATTTAAGTTTAAAGGTTTTGAAATAGTTTAATGTTTTACTTTATAATAGATTTTTTTTATAGATTTTAAGTTATTGGTATATATATATATATAAATATATATATATACACATATATATATATATTTGTACATTTTTGCATAATTTTAAAATTATAAAAAAATGATAATTAATTGTTTAGTAATTGTTTTAAAGTAAATATATATATATATGTATACATATATATATATATATATACATATATATTTAATGTTTGTGTATTTAACTGAATCAATTAAGTGTATTTGTTATATCTGTTAAAAAGTATATTAAATATACTTTATTAAAAAACACAATGTTTTTATTATTTAACATAATTAATTTTTATTATTTCATTTTATATATTTATGAAACTTGATATTTTGTACAACTATATTTTTAACATCGATATTTTTTTCTGATATGTTTGTACTTACCTGTTTAAGTATAGGGAGTCACTACTTTTGCATTCTATATTTTTTCATCTATATTTTTGACATTGATATTTTGTCAGTGAACCAGTTAAGCACAGGTTAATTTGGGGTTTGCTTGTGTTCCCCTGACAGGGATTGTGGCTTCTGCTTGAGTAGGGATTAACCCCCTGAACCAGTAACCCAATTTTCTACATTGAGCTTTCTTTAAATATAATTCTGTTTTATCATGAAATGTATATTGTATATGTAGATGAAATAATTGGAAAATCTAGCAATTATTATAGAATCTGTTTATTGTTAAATAACAAATCAATTTTAATTTTAAAGATTATATTATAAAGAGCTAATTCCATGCATTATTTGTAATCTTTAATGTAATTATTTACCTTACCAAGAATAATTTCAACTGAATTCGACACTCATTAAGATTCCCACAAGATATGTTAACTTGTATGATGGATGCAAAATTAACAATGAGTTAACAGTTGCTTAGAGTCTTTTTCCAGACAACAGTCCATCTGTGGATGGGAAATGTGGGTATATCAAGTAGATAAGGAATATAGTGAAGAGGTTCACTTCTTGATTATCAACAGAGTAGGTGGTAATAGATGGATCCATGAGTAGCACTGTCCACTTTCCACGGAGCACCCAGCTGAAGGTTTTTCTGGGACCAAACTGGCAGCAGATGGTGCAGCTAAAACATACACTGCTGAAGTAGTGATCTAGAGTCATTCTGCACCACCCCAGAATGTAGGATTCTCTTGTGACCCTCTATGAGAACTTTTTGGACCCTCTGGATATCATTCTGTGGCATCATGAAATTGTTCTGTGCCCTTAGAAGGTCAATAACCTGACCCAGTACTATCTCAGCCTTTTCCATCTGTGCTGTGGCTTAAACTGGGTGGCAGAGGTTTAGTGTGGCCTGGTTGCACATCAAATGTTATGGATATAGTTATCACATGGTGACCATAGTTATTTCAGTGGGGCAACAGGGGCTTGTCGGGCCCTAGTGTTGGTGATGGAGAAATGGCTATCTAAATGATGATGATAATGTGCCTTCAGAGAGATGGTGAGGCATAAGGTGCTGGTTAAACAAATCTGATTGTTCAGGCCAGTCTTCAAAAACATTCTTATCTGCAGGAATACTGCTCTCAACGAAGGCTTGTGATTTTGTTTCCTCTGGCAGAGTAAACAACACAGTTGAGGATTTAACTGGGATCTTGCTGTCTTACTTGAAATAATAATAAAAATGTTTAGATTTTCGTTAAATGATCATAATAACTATACCAATTGCAATGGTTCGCTTTCAACAATGACTTTTTATTGATGTTTATAATGTCAGACTACTCATCATTGATTTCTCTCCACATACTGATGGAATTGAGGGGGTAAATTTACATTTTAAGTCAAAGAGCTAAAAAAAGAAAAGTGTGATATATTTATACAGAGTGAAGTGAAGTGATTTGGGGGTTCCAAGGGCAGATCTGGCCTAAAATATAAGCAGTTGGACCAAAGGATGTTTGGATCTCATATCCTAGGATCATTCATACTATGCTTTAGCAACACTGTGCAAAGCAGAATCCCTAAAACACTCTTCTGTGATTATTTGCAATACTAAACAATCCTAGACAATTTAGCTTGGTTAGTGAGGGCATACAGCACACTCAGATTGCAACATACAGGCTAGAGTGCATTCAAAATAAGATTCAAAATGTTTAAACTTTACTTAAAAACAAATACATGTAACTGTATTGTAATATTTATAAATCTATCAAACGTCATCATTTTATGGTAGGCAATCTTCAGGGATGTGTCAAAGACATCTAACTCAACTAAGGTTGCTGATTCCCTGTAATCGTGTAATTGAACCAGCCCCTTTTCTATAGTTGGGTCTATTTTCTAAAAACACATTGCAGGTGCAGCACTACCCCTCATTTCTTACATACAAAATGGATAAACTTCACAGTGACCCCACATTTACATTCCATGGCTTTAATTGATATTTGAATCTTGTGTGCTAGTTCAGTAGGGAAAATAATAATAATAAAATTAAACTCTCAGAATTCAGTAATATGTTAATTCAAAACCAAGAACTCGAATATTTTTGGTATGATGACATTGATTCATGTGTTCTGATTTGTACTACTGCCAATTTTTAACATGATATTGCAGCGCAAAACAGTGAGTGCTTATGAAGTATGTGAATATTATAAAAGTGGGTGGACGTTTCAGTGTTATGAATAAATTGCAGTTAAATGGTGAGTTTTGAATATGAGTTTTATTAACTCGTTGAGTGCTCATGATGAGCTCAGCTCGTCATGAGTCACAGTGGAGCTGTGCTCATGACGAGCTGAGCTTGTCATAACGGCCGCGGCCCGCCCACGCGCAATTAATTCCTGTGTGGGAGTATTAATCAGTGGGGGGGTCGTGACAAGCTCAGCTCGTCATGAGCACAGCTCCACTTTGAGTCATGATGAGCTGAGCTCGTCACGAGCACAGCAGCGCTGCGGCCCCCTCCCCACCCCCCGCACCGCGCGGGAATTACCCCCGCAGGGAAGGGGTTAAGGAGAATGGTGTGTCGGAGTGAGGACAAGGTAAATTGTGATCACAAAGGAATATTTAAATTTGTGACAGACATCAGGTGGCACACTTGTGTGGATATTAGTCATTAGCCTAAAGATTTGTGTTAGGGATAAGGGTTGCTAGATAGCGGGGAGAGTGAATTTGTAATTGTGGGAGAGCTGGTGTTTGTACTTACCAGTCTCTGTCAGCAGTTGTGGAGCACGTATACCAGCTTCTCAACCCAGATTAAGAGGTTGAGAAACACACCACTAGTTGCCAGAGTCTCTAGGTGGGCCCTGAAAGCAAGGGAAGGGACTCTCTCCGGCAAGGTATTCCACTGCTTGCAGACACCCTCCTGTGAGTGTCTGGCATTAGAAATAGCATTCACCTAATCGATGATTCTGACCTACATTTCCCTTTCTTTTCTGGCTCACTGCTCTTATGTGGAATTGTGTTCCAAGCAACTGTGGTTCAGACATAGTTATCACAACCACCATCACCTTTAACACATTTTCTGGGAATCTGCATTGTGTTTGTCCAGACATTTTAAGCAATATTTATTAAGTATCTATGCTGCTGTTCTATTGTGTTGTGAAATAGGGAGGACAGACAACTGCCGGCCTGACAGATGGATCAGGTCCATCATGATGGTGGAAATGGTAATGATGGTTTCTGAAGTAGTACCCTAAAGCAGAGGTTCTCTGGATTTCATGAGCAATTTTGGTATCAAGCAACAAAAAGAAGGACAAGTGTGTCGGATAAGTGAAGAGCTTACACCTAATGTTGTTGCTAAGGAAAGCAAGTGCAGCAGCGAATGGCATTTGTAGTTAAATAAGTCCCAGATGAACACCTCAAAAATGACTGCAGTCTCCTCAGACTGAAGGAACAAGATCTGATTTGCTGATTTCAAAAGTGACTGCTTTCAGGGGCATTTCGCATTTGATTGCCGACACTGTGGAAGAAGCAAACCCTAGTTTTTTTGTCCATATCTAGTGGACAGAAGACTGATACACCCTGCTTAACTCATCACTTGATTTATTGAGTGAGATACTTATAGAATGCCTATACACACAATACAGGGAATCTTCACATTAAGAAACAACGTATTCCATCAGGGAAGAGACCAGAATTAACAGAAAAGAAAAGTTTGAGATCCTTCTTGAAAAGCAAACGAGCAGTGATCATTCTTAAGTGACTGGGAAGAGAATTTCACAGCGTTTGACACAGACAGTGCAGAGATAGTGTGCCTCGGTGTGAGAGATTTACATGAGGGTTTGAAAGGAGATAAGGATATTGTTGGAGAGGGAATCACAATTAAACTTTTAATGACATGAGAAACCGAATTACAACATTTGTGAGAGAAAAATAATAAACGTGCACCAACTACAGGTTAAAACAATTGACAAAACTAGAAGGTTTTAGTTACTGCATTGTAAAAGCATGCAGATAAAGATGTAGCCTAGGTGAAATCTTCTGTTCACATGATATAGACTGTGATTTACTAATTGACCAAGTACTTTTTTCCATTTTATGTGTGTATAACTACTGAAAAACAATAAAATATTATGACTTAACCTGACTATGATGTAGAATTTTACCGAAAGTTATCTTTTTTGTGAGTAAAAGCGTGCACCGAAAACCACAAAGAGATTGTAGGTGTTACACATTCCTAATTAATGATGCCTCTGTGAAACTTCCAGAGGCTTTATTTCACATATGTACTAATGTTATACACCTAAAATGAAAATCTTACAATGTATTTTGAAATATATTTACACGATTGTACATTCAAAATGTTCTAGTATATCATACTGACACGTATTAATTGTAATCCTACTAAATGATTTCAAATGCATCAGAGTTATATTGAAATCATGACATTATATATTTTCTATGGGTGTATTCTTAATAATTATATATGTTTTATGTCATGTTATCTCCAGCTAATGTCGGCCTGACTGCAAACGTAAAGTTTCTTGACTTGCTAAATTCACTGCTCATGAGAGAATTTCTCAATATAACAAATAATGTTAAACAGTGTTTTTTTCTCAGTTATCATGTACTCTACAAGACATTTTGCTACATTTTAGTTGCAGTGAGGACCATCTGCCTGGGAAACTGTCCTCTTGAACTCGCTCATGTGCTCTTGCTAAAGGAGAATTGTTCCGGCGTTTCATATATTGGATTTCTTAAGGACTGCTTAATTGTCCCACCTATTACTCCACATTTTGTGTCTTCTTTATGTCTCCTGACGCTCATCCTATATGAACTGACCAATGAACTGAGTGGTCTGACCAAATGAGGTGATTCCAGGAGGTGTCACCCCAGAAATTTAAGAATATAATATTGCCCGATTGAAACAGTTGGTGTGAGATTTTCAGTGAAATTGGTGACGAACTGACTGGCTGGTGAACTGGCGCACACACTGGAAGTGTGGGATGGGCTGCTGGTTATTTCCTTACTTTCGCTGATGGAGACTGGCAACACTTTCCTGGCAATGCAATTTGCTCAGTGTGGACTCATATGGCTTCCTTTCCAAACTGATGCATATTTCAAATGTGCCTAGTAGTCTCTTCCTTTCTGGGAGAGTGCTTGAATTGACATGCTTCATGTCCCTTCCTGAATTCTTGAGCTTTGGTACATCTATTTAGAATTTGTTCGAATTGTCCTAAACCCTGATTAAATCTACTGATGCATTGTTTACCCTTTAACCTTTGGTAAACTATGCTAAAATGTCCACATTGACTCAGCTATCATGATTTATTCCTTCCAAACTGAATGTGTATTCCTAGTTTGGGTTTACTAATGATCATGAGAGATCATATTCGGGAGATCACAGAACATCAATTCCACGCCCCTTCACATTACCTGAGATCGCGTCATCAGGCCCTGGCAAAAGTTAAACGCTCCACCAGAGCCAGGATGGGAGATCGTTCCTTTTCTAAGTCAGCTGCCGTCTTGTGGAATGGCCTCCCACTTGACCTATGTCTGACAGACGATCACCTGCTTTTCAGAAAGAAGCAAAAAACGTTCTTGTTCCCAGATACTGAGCCGATTAGTCTTTAATATAAACAACCTATTACGCCACATGGCATGCTTCCCAGCGCCGTGATGTCCTCCGGGATGAATGCTGCGCTTTACAAATACAAATACAAACTACAAAAGATCAAACACTAATGCTATTATTTGTATAGCTTTAACTGAGCTCCTAGTGTGTGTGAGATTGGGGCTAGCCTACGTTTCTTTATGAGATTTGGGCTTGAAGTGGTAATCATATATCTGTATAGCATTGATTTGTAGTTTGTAGACCAGTTATCAAATTCCTGGTCCTCATTGGGTGACTGTTGGGACTCTTATATCTGACCCCTCTCAGCAAAAAGCAAGGTCCATCAGAGGACCAAGAGAGTGGTAAATAGGAGAAAAGGTATGTGGGCCCAGTGACGCTACAGCAATATATAGAGCGAAGTGGCTCAGCTGGAGAATAGCATTTAAAAAGAGGTGAAGAGGGTATTGTTTGGCTAGAGGGAAAATCTTGTAAATAGTGCAGAGTTTCAATGATTACACGTTGTTTGACTGGGAGCCAGTGAAGCTTGATCCTTCACAAGATAACATGGTCAAATGCGTGATGTTTGCAGACAAAAAAACACATTCTGTATTTGTTGAACTTTAACTTTAACTTCTAACCATTTCCTTTACAGGTACTCCGAACAAAGGATTTGTAAGAAACTACAATCCACTGCACTCACAGCACACTTTATGGTGTGTGCTGATATCTTCACCCACGTGACCATTTTTCTCCTTTTTGGTCACTCCCTTTAATTTGGTCCTGACGAAAGCCTTGTGATCTAACCTAAAGGTTGAAACTAGTAGACCTAAACCTTAAAGGGATACCGAGGTACATGTAAAACCTCATGCAGATCCAGATGATGTTTTTACCTATGTCCTAGGACCCTTTTATTTAAACGTTTACAAGGGTTATTCCTAGAGACATTTTTAACCCACACTGCACTTCACATATCACTTCACTTTCCTACACAAACAACCTGCTCCGCTGTAACTCAGGCATTGAAGCACAGCTGGATTGCATTAGGAGATCCAGCTGGGCCCGATGATGAAGCATGCCACCTACTAGGTAGGTGGGTGAGGGGTTTCCTAAAACTACCTTCAGTTGTTTGCACTCCTTTCTTTTGAAGGTTGAAGCCAGTACCTTTGACCAAAAAACAACCTCATAAAAGGACTTGTTCATTTTGTTTATTCATGAACTTTAACAAGAGCCAAATCCAGCAAAACTAGATACAAAATATAGCAGTAGTCAAGTATTAAAAGAATGGAAGCTATCACTACTTGGGCGTGGAGATGAGAGGAAAGAAAAGAAAGAATCTTTTTCAAAAGTTTTAAGACAAAGAAGCAGGTAGAAGAGACATCATTCATTAGGATAGATGGTAAAGGGCTCACTAATGACTGAGGCTAGAGATACATATTCTAACAATTAGGATTGTTTGCGGCAGAGCCGTATTTCTGCTATATTTACATTAAGCTCGAGATAGTTGCAAGGCACACACATCTGCATATTTTGAAGGCAAGTAGTCAAAAAACAGCAGAAAAGTTGGCATCAGAATCCATACAGATGATTAGTTATGTGTCATTTGCATAGGAAATTGCTGTGCATTCATGGGATATGAACATGAAATCAAAGGCCTAATGTAAACATTAAAATGCATTGCAGAGAACGAAGAGCCCATTGGGACTCTGCACATGATGGAATAAGGGCCGAGAAAAGAACATGACAAGAATATGCACGTCTAAACTGTTTCATTTTCTTTTACGCTTCTAATGTTTATTGCCAGAAAATGCATTCACAGCGTCTGCGAATGTGAACCCTTGTTTTTAAGGTTTAACCGCACTTCTAGCGCTGCATATTAGACACGCCCCTCAGATAGAGGGTTATTTAATTCCTCCACCAGCACGTCCACACTGCCGGCGTGCCAGTGGCGGACCTAAGGTAAGTCCGCCTACGCTCGTCCACGCGTGGACTGCGCCCAGCTCGAGCCGCCATGCCAGTTGTCCCTCACAGCCCGGAGCTCTGATTCAGTCCTGAGAGACCAGCTTCTCAATCTGAATGTACTACCAGGTAAGCGCTGTCCTGGCAAAAGCACAGAGATGCTATTAGGTTCATTCATACTGCAGGCTTTCGCGTCAAATAGATAACACGCCCTCGTGCAAAGCGGTTATCCCTCCGAAGTTATTACAGTCTGCGAAGTTTCTCCATTGCACATTGATCAACAAGCGTTCTCTCATCAAGCATGCTCTTGAATTTGGTGACTTCCTTTCTACTCAATCTATAGCTATTGATTTCAGTTCAAAGTATTGGGTGAACGCAGCCTTGGGCCCAGAAGTGTTAATTGCAATACTCTCTGAATTTTCTCTCTATAGACAGGATCGTCTAGACAAAAGAGGCAGTGGTTTAGCCCTCATATACCGAATCATATTCAAAAGCCTTTTTATAAACTACAACAACTCCAAGGAACTTAAAGCATAATCTTTTAAAATTCAATTCACTAACCACTGATCATTCAATGGTCTGCTTATCTATCAAGCCCCCCCCCACGACCCAGGGCAGTGTCTGTGCTTTCTATAGGTCAGCTATTAGACACCATAGTTCAATCCTCAGATTGCAATATTTTTGGTGATTTTAATCTTCACCTAGAAGTTGCCCATGAGAAGGATGCTGCCCATATGATTGATTTATTGGACAGACTGGGTCTCACCCAGTGTGTCAAGGAAGCTACCCTCGCAGCAGGATGGATTTTTCTTGAACAATGGCCTCCTTCAAATCGTTCCATCACTTCCATTGGTTTGCTCTGACCACTTCGCTGTCATGTTAACCCTTAAGCCCCAAACGGTACCATCCAATCATTCTCAGCCAAAAAGTGCACAAATTCATCCGCTCCTCGCACTCTATCATAGCTGAATCCTTGAGGTCATCCTTATCCCATAATCCTCCGCCGCCTTATAAGACATAATTAGGCTGCTACGTCTTTTGATCAATGGATGAATATTTCCTTGAAAATTTTAGAACCCGTCAAAAAATATAAGATCCAGAAAAGTAAGCCCTCAGAGACATGGTTCTCAGACACAGGAAAATAGGCCTGCCGTCGTTTGGAGAGACAATGGAGACTCAATTATGGCTCGGCTAAGAGGGAACTGTACAAACATTCTCTAACAATCTACAAGGCATTAATTATTACTGAAAAATCTCACTTCATATGAACGTTCTTGAAGCCTCAAAAAATTAATCTAAGGAACTTTTTCCCACAGTAAAAAAACTGACCAACCTTCCAGAAAATATAGATGCTAATGTCACCCAAGCTTTTCGTGACTCCCTTGTGATTTCTCTTCAGGAGAAGATAAAGTCTGTCAACAGCCACTTATCTGATAATCACTCACCCAGGCGGCCGTCATCCCTTAGTGTGAGTACTATAGATCCTTTAACGGTGGGTATGGCAGACATCGCAGGGGTCTTAGCCGACATTCCCACTTTATCATCCTTTTCACCTATTACTGTAGCCCAAGTCATAAATCTGTTATGTTTCAATGGGGTAACCCGATAGACCACTGGACTCGGGTGTATAGATTGGTATATGAAAAAACAGTCACAGTGGAACAGTTTATCTTAATAAAAACACAAGTATGTGAATATACACTTAAATCGAGTTATGACAACACCTTATTGAGATACACAAATGACCTCATTTAATCATATTCAGCATAGAAAAGGGTCAACATTTCAACCTATTAAATAGACAAATGCATGCCACAATCATCATTTTCAATTACTACGGGTGTAAGTGAAGTGAAAAGTGCAACATAAATCGGGATAAGTGCAGACAAAGTGAAGGGGAAGGTCGTGTGTTTTAGAACATCCAAAATGAATTTGAAGACCTAACCTGCCACTCGAATGGCAATAACACAAATGCAATAACATTAGCAAGAAAAGCAGTTGTACAATCACTGTCAGTCTTGTGTATTGAACAAAGGGAAAAGTCGTCGACGTTTCGACCCCTATCGGTATGTGATGAATCACAGTGGGCAGTGGTTCAAAAGTAACCAACGCTCCCAGGTAGCGTCGACAACATCTGACAGCTAACCAAAGGTTACTTTTGAACCACTGCCCACTGTGATTCATCACATACCGACAAGAATATTGCCATCAATAGCACCGGATGTTCAACATTGAATGGAGCCGTTCGGGCCCACTTCACAAATAATCCAGCATGAGTTTTCCTTGCTGTTGCTGGTGTAAGTCCTTCTTCCCTACCCCCCGCTGGTCCTGAAGAAGACCCCGCTTCCAAGATTTCCTAATTGCTGGCTCGATTAGGGGTCGAAACGTCGACGACTTTTCCCTTTGTTCAATACACAAGACTGACAGTGATTGTACAACTGCTTTTCTTGCTAATGTTATTGCATTTGTGTTATTGCCATTCGAGTGGCAGGTTAGGTCTTCAAATTCATTTTGGATGTTCTAAAACACACGACCTTCCCCTTCACTTTGTCTGCACTTATCCCGATTTATGTTGCACTTTTCACTTCACTTACACCCGTAGTAATTGAAAATGATGATTGTGGCATGCATTTGTCTATTTAATAGGTTGAAATGTTGACCCTTTTCTATGCTGAATATGATTAAATGAGGTCATTTGTGTATCTCAATAAGGTGTTGTCATAACTCGATTTAAGTGTATATTCACATACTTGTGTTTTTATTAAGATAAACTGTTCCACTGTGACTGTTTTTTCATATACCAAGTCATAAATCTGGCTCAACAAATGAAGTCTGGCTCTCCACTTGAGCCTTGTCCCCCCAAAATATTCCATCTAGTACCAAATGCCATTGCGGAGCATCTTTCATTCATTTTTAATTAAATGTTCAGTACAGGCCATTTCCCAACCAATTGGAAATTGGTGTCAGTCCTTACGCTTCAGAAAAAGCCAAACTGTGATAATTCCGATCCTAATAACTAGCGGCCTATTTCCATACTCCCTCTTCCTACCAAAATGGTGGAAAAGGCTCTGAACAAAGAAATTACAGCCTTTATTGAAGCACATGGACACCTTGATCCCACCCAGTTCAGCTTTAGAAGCCACCACAGCACCAAATTTGCTCTGATCACAGCATCAGAGCAGGTAAGACTGACCTTCGAGTCCAAAGCCAATGCTGCATTAGTGCTTTAAAACCTTTTTGCAGCATTCAATATGGTCAACCATAACATGCTACTTGACCATCTGGCCTCTATTGGGATCAAGGGACATGCAATCTCACCTCTGAAATCCTTTCTTACTGATTGGGAACAATTTGTGGCTATGGCAAATTTTAACTCACCTACTTTTAGGCTTCTGTGTAGTGTTCCTCAAGGTTCTTCGCTTAGCCCTACCCTTTTCAATATTTATGTCACCCCACTGGCAAAACTGATTCAGCCTTTTGGATTATCTGTAGTATCTTATGGCAATGACAGCCAAATTGTTTTATCTGTAATCAGTGACCCCTCAGATAAGGAAGCGCGCTTTCATAACTGTTAGCATCAGATCGGGAACTGGATGGCTTTAAATTGTTTAACCCGTTTGGTGTTTGCGTCGGCCAATGGCCAACGCAAGCATTACCTCCCTGGTGCAGCGCACATCCATTGGCCAACACCAGGGAGGCCCCCGTTTATCCTCCGGTGCAAAGAACCAAAGTGTTTATTTTTTTATCCCCCGAGGGAGACTCGGAGGGCTTTCTGCATCCCTCCCCAAAATCTGTGATGTCAGCGCGCTGTGAGGCGCTCTGAAGTCACAGTTTTCCCCACTGGAGCTGAGGAAGCAGCAGGTAAGGCTGCGCTCGACTATGATGGGGAAAACAGGATGAAAACTGCCTCCCCAGCTTACAGGGAGGCCTCGTTTGAAAGGAGAGAGTCTCCCCTTTCAAACGAGGCCTTTCTGAAACGGTTTCCTGGCCGTGGATCAAGGCAGTGCTGAGATCCATGGCCAGGAAACCTCACTAGACACCAGGTATCTCTTGGTGGTTGGTCGGCCCTCATTGAAATGGGCTGTAGGGTGGCATATTTTTATACAGAAAATCAAGTTTGGTTTTCCCAGGGGGGGGGGGCATGGACTGAAGTAAAAAAAAAACACATTTAAAAAAGTGGCGAAATTGGCAGGGGTTCGGTCCTCCTGCTCACTGCCCGAGCCCTAGTGGGGGCAATTATATATTTTTTATAGATTTGTGGTTTACCCAAGGGTCGCAATCATCCCCAGGGAAACCACAACTATAAAAAGAAACTACACAAAGAGAGAGAGATCCCTCTCTGTATAAATAAATACATATAGCGAGAGTCTCTTTCTCTTTGTGTAGATCCTATGAGCATATACATATATATATATATATATATATATATATAGTCAGTCAGTCAATATACTTTATTCGATAAAAAAAAATTTCATCATAAAAGTAAATGTACAATGATCATAGCCTATATAACATCACAATGTAAAAAGGCAATAACTCAATAACTTGCTTACTTAAAAACATCATAATACATCGCAATATAAAAGGGTGCAGTTAAGACTCCTCAGGCTACTCTGCCTTCAACAACATAACTACACATCCCCTGCCATATATATGTCAGAGGCAACTAACATACCCGTGGGATCTACCCTCATGAAGGTGCTTCAATCTGCAAGGTGGATTGGGTCTTAAGTCTTCTCATCCGTATCCTCCAAGCACTTCCTATGAATTTGGCAACACCGCACACTAACGAGGGGGAGGATGTATCGGTACATAGAACCCGCAGGGCCATTACATGGCATCTAAGGCCCAAACCCTTACATAAAGGTTTTAGCCAACTTCTCCTAGGCACCTTGGGCCTCATGTAGGTAAATAAATTTTACCGGTTCTAAAATACCGAGCCGTACCGAATCGGTAAATTAGAATCGGTAAGTTATATGTAGGTAAAAATTCGGTAACAGTTACCGATTCGGTAACATTCGGTAATCACGAATCGGAATTCACCGAATCGGTAAATACCGAGGTGGTATTTACCGAATCGGAAAATACCGAGGTGGAAGTTACCGAATCGCAAAATACCGAGGTGGTAGTTACCGAATCGGAAAATACCGATTCGGTATGTACGGAGTCGGTAAAGAAAATCACATGACTTGACGAAACAGCGAATCCAGTGCAACGACAGCCCACCCAACCTGGAACTGCCCACACCCAGGCAGGTGTACTCAATTAGCCGAAGTGGCCACACCCAGGCAGGTGGACATAATTAGCCGACCCTGGAGAGGCTTGGAGTGCAGAGGAGAGGCAGGGAGCAGTTGCATGTGCGAGCGGGTAAACGAACAGCATGTCCAGCCAGAGAACACAGAAAGACGGAGGGGAAAGGAGGAGGAAGCTGAAATTTAGCCCCAAGGAACTCCAGGTGCTGGTGGAGGAGGTCGTGAAGCAGCACCAGAAGCTGTTCGGCAGGCAATCCCTGCAAGTGCCTGAGGTGGAAAAGCGCAACATATGGCTGGCCATCCAGGCGCAGGTCAATGCTGTGGGAGTGACCCACAGGGACATTGAGGTCCTCAAAAAGCGCTGGTATGACCTGAGGATTGTAACCAAGAGGAAGATGGGCGACATCCAGAAGGAGGCCAGCCAGACCGGAGGTGGAACCAACAGGGCACCTGCCCTCACCGAACTGGAGGAGCTGGTGGCGGCCACAATCGAGCAAGAGAGCGTCGTGGGTCTTGGGGACGCCGACAGCTCTGCCAGAGCCGCAACACACCAAGGTAAGACGAAAGCACAGCAATGTATCCCCCCCTACCCCATCCCACATCCCCCAAATGTGAAACGAGAATCACACTGCAGTCCACACGTGTCAGTGCAGACAGGCAATGCATTTCGGGAGATGTAGTCAGGGCAACACTAACCATGACGTAAATGTTACAGGGCAACAAGGCATGTCACGCACTCGAGGCACAAGGAGACAGGGGACATGTTGGAATGTGAAATTATTTATTGTGCCGCTTGCAATGCAGCCCTTCGGGGACACTGAGCCAATGTTGTATTTCTGTCCACAGATATGTGACATCATGCAGGACAGGGCATGCTGCAGGAGAGACGGCACCACGGCAACATCAAACACCTCCAGCCAGCACAAGTACAGACCTGGGAGCAGGCCCACTGGCATCCGCACCACCAACACAGCCAGCATCGCCGCACACAGAGCCAGCATCACCTCACCGTGAGCCAGCATCACCACCACCAGAGCCAGCCTCGCCACTCATGTTCGATTCACCGGCCACATCTCCGCTTGCATGCGTGAGACAGAGGAGGCGTCCAGCAGCCAGGCTACGAGCCTTGGACACCTCGTCAGACGACAGCATGGGCCCTGAAGACCGCACCGGGCCCCAGGAAGGGAGCCATGCCACTGTGCCCCACACCTCACAGGCAGCACAGACGGAAACAAGAGGGCGCCGCAGGTCGCGTGTCCAGAGTCCACCAGCACCCACTGACGGCCATGGTGTCTTCTTGGGGCTCGAGGGCCAAATGTTAAAGCAACAGCGCCTGCAATCAAAGGCAGTCATGTCAGTCCAGAGGCACATGCGGGTGATGAAGACAAGCATAGTCAACATGGACACAAACATTGGCGGCATGGCTGCGGGCATTCGGGACATGTCCCAGTCTATCCAGCAGTTGTGCAGCAAATTAGATGCTGACATCAAAGCACGGCGCCGGGAACGCCAGAGAAGGGACACTACCAGCAGGGCACTCAACCGTCTGGCAACTGCCACTTCCCTACTGTGCCGGCGCTCTGTGACGATGCAGGAGGGCCTAACACAGTGCTGCAGCGACCTGTCTCGGGGGATGGTGCAGGTGACAAGTGCACTAGGGGTGCTATTGACGAGTCAGGCGTCGACAACTGCTGCAGGGGATCCTGCGGAGAGCATCGACACCACCAGCAGCATCACACCCCCCGTCCCAGAAACACGCAGGAGCAGCAGGCGGCTTGGGGTTGGCTCTAGTGAGGATGCACAGGCCGTGCAATCCACCACTGCAGCGCGTATGCGCAAACATTGATGTCGCCCTGCCTAGCCACTTCACAATGGGTGACGTAACCCTGGACATACTCCTTGTATAGATGATATATTGCCAGATTGGCCTGATCATGTGTTCATGGCGTGGTGCCACATTAAACTACGTCATGACTGCTCACAACTCGCTGTGTCCCCTTACTTACTCAGAAATAGTTGGATGTGATCTCTGCCCGTCTCTCTCTCCCATCGATTGCAGTTGGCACTCTAGCTGCGTTGCCCTCTGGCTGGCCTGACTCATCCTCGTTGTCCTCAAAATATGTTAGTTCCACATCTGTACCTTTTTTCGTGGCAAGGTTGTGCAGCATTGCACAAGTGGCAATGATCTTGCAGCAGGTGATGGGTTTGTACTGGCGTGCGCCTCCGCTCTTGTGCAGACAGCGGAACCTGCTCTTCAGTAGTCCAAACGTGCGCTCCACCACATTGCGTGTTGTTTTGTGTGCCACGTTGTATCGTCTCTCACTCTGGGTAGCTGGGTGTAGGTAGGGAGTGAGGATGAATGACCGGCATGCATATGCACTGTCGCCTGGATGGGTGAAAGGGAACCATCAGTAACATGCCTCTATACACTATGTTTGCATGTTTCAAGGGGCGTCACTGTTACTTACCTAGCAGGTATCCCTCTCCGAATTCTCCGGCACTCAGTCGTGTGTAAATCCCACTATTCTGGAAGATGTAAGAGTCGTGGGTGCTCCCAGGAAACTTTGCAACAATATCTGTGATGATGTTCCCTGCATCACAGATCACCTGCACGTTGATGGAGTGGGTGGACTTCCTGTTCCTGTAGATGTGCTCTGAATCTGCTGGTGGACAGATTGGGATGTGGGTACCATCAATACAGCCGAGGACATGGGGGAACTGTGCCATGTGATAAAAGTCAGTTTTTGTTTTCTGCAGTGCAGCCTGTGAGTTCGGGAAGCTTATGTAGTGGTGCATTCTCTGCATCATGGCATCCAGGAACTTCCTGAAGAAACGGGACAGGCAACTTTGGGATACCCCACCCACCGCAGCTATCACCACCTGATAACTGCCGGATGCCAACAGATGTAGGCTGCAGAGCACCTGCACATGTGGGGGTATGGCGTGCGCCCTTCTAACTGGCTGGTCCAGGAGTGGGTGTAGGTCCCTGATTAAGTCCATGATGGTTTCGGGGTGTAGCCTGTACCTCTCATGTATCTCTGCATCAGTCAGCTGGAATAGTGTGATGCGCTGTCTGTAGATTTGTTCCTCCCGTCGCCACACCCTCAGTCCTGCTGCCTGTAGACGTAGGCGCCTTGCAATGACGTACATAGCGGCCATGTTGTCCACGCTGTTGAATTTTGGGTTTGCTTTTATCCATTGTTGATGGTTACCACCTGCTTTTAGTCCGTGTTAATTACCGACTCTTAATTACCGATTTTAATGGATTTCTTAATTACCGACTGCTCCTACATGTCATTTTAAATTTTTACCACTTCATATTTACCACTTCATGTTTACCGATTCGTTAATTCTGTATTCGGTAAGTATGAATCGGTATTTTAGAATTCGGTAACTATGAATCGGTATTTACCGCCTCATATTTACCGAAAAGTGGTTTTTGGACTCCTACATCTCACTTGTCTGTATACCGGTCGGTAACGGCATATTTACCGAAAATCGGCCGTTACCGACCGGTATTTCGCTACCTACATGAGGCCCCTTGTATGCTGGGCAAGCAAACATAAGATGTGCCACGGACTCTATAGGGGCTGCACAGCACGGACAGGCCTTTGATAATCCACTTTGAATGTTCCACCCAAAAGTAAATGCATTTACAGGGAGAATCCCAAACCTGACTTTTAAATATAGTAATCTATCCAGGGGTTTCTCAATAAAATCAAGGAGTGGTTCAAATAACCTAGTCCCTTTAAACTCAAGGAAACGCTCGGTGAGAGAACCCCCTAGGTCTCTACAGGAAGTCTCCTGCTGGACCCGCTCCCAGTACAACTTCTTAATAACTAATTTGGGTGGCGGAGATTGGCTCTTCCAGAGGTCGCTTAGGCCTATATAACCAATCAGCTGCCTCAAATTGCTCATCCACTTAATCCTATTGCCTTTATCAAGAAAAATAAGTTCGTCCAGGGCGGCTGCGTAGTTCTTGAGCTCATCAGTCCTTCTCAGTCGAGCCCAAAAAAGTAGAGGGCGAAGGCGCACTATTTCTTTAAGTGGGCGCCTGCCCATGTCTAAACGTAATGGTATTAATGGGGTCGAAACCGGGAGGGCAACCAAATCCCTCAAGAACTTGTTTTCTGCAATAATTAAATCTGGGATGTTCTCGAACCCCCAGAGTTCAGAACCATACAAGGCAGTAGGTAATATTTGGCTTTCATAAATTGCGAGGGCAGGGGCTACAGGTTTACTCGCAGACGCTCTATGCTCTCTCATGACCGCCCCAGCAACTCTTTTAAAATTTAATTGCATTTTTTCCAGATGATCATTCCAACTCATCCGGCTGTTCACCCTAACACCCAGGTAGTCAAAGGAGTCCACCGTCTCCAGGGACTCGCCATTGAGGGTGAGATTATTTCTAAATCTTTTGGAAGGGGATAGGGCCATAAGTTTAGTTTTGGAGGTATTAATTGTGAGTCCCCTATCATTACAGAACTCACTGAAGCGATGCAGTAACTTTTGGAGACCTACTGGGGTTTTCGAGATCAGAATGGTGTCATCCGCAAAGAGAAGGGTTGGAGTTTTTTCCCCTGCCAGGGATGGTGCATCCGTCGGCTCCTCCCTCAGATGGTCCACCACGCCATTCACAAAAAGGGAAAAAAGAGTCGGCGCCATGACACATCCCTGGCGAACTCCCCTTCTCACGGGCACCCTCTCGGTCAATTGACCTTGGGTACCCCATCTGATTCTCGCATAGTTACCCTCGTGTAACTTCACTATAAGGTCCAGAAGAGGGCCCGGAAAACCCATCTTCTCCAAAATATCCCATAACCTAGCCCGAGGGACCAGGTCGAACGCCATCCTGAGATCTATGAAGGCCAGGTAAAGACTACCATGATTGATTTTCACCGTTTTCCAATAGATCGCTAAAAGGCGGAAGACCTGGTCCATCGTACCCACTTTATTCCGGAAACCGGCCTGGAAATGGGAGAGAATCTGTTCTTCCTCCATCCATACACCCACTCGCAGGATGATGACCCTGCCAACCACTTTCTGGATCACGTCAATCAGACTAATCGGTCTGTAGTTGGCAGGGTCATCCCTGTCACCCTTTTTGTAAACGGTGATCACCTCTGCGCCCTTCCACGAGTCTGGGACAGGATGTCCCTTGGAAATTAAATTCATTATTAATGCAATAAGTGTGGCCCAGGCTGTGGGTTCTTTCAGGAGAAGATCCCCCGGGATGCCATCTTGGCCAGCAGCCTTCTTTGGAGTTAGGTGTCTTATGGCCGATACTACCTCCGAAATCAGGAATGGCTCCTCAAGTGTCGATAAAAAAGGGGCCCGGCCAACAGGGGCATAAGAGGGAGTATTAATTGCATCTTGTCCGCCGTATATATTTAAAAAATGGGAATACCATTGTTGGCTAGTAATGTGATTTACCAATTGAGGCCTATTGTAGTTTCTGGCCTTATTAATCAATTCCCAAAACAGCGAAGCATTTTTCAGTTTAGATGCATATTTGAGGTCCTGCCAGAACTGTTCCTCCCACTCTTTTTTTGCCCGCACTTGTTCATTCGCATATTCCCTCCTACCTAATCTAACTAGGGGTTGGTTCCTTTTGCGTAGAGCAACTGTTAGCTCCCGTCTTTTAGCCCGACACTTTGCAGAGTACCAGGGGGTACTGGGTTTGAGGGGTTTTGATTTAGAGCTCTGGATTAAAAAATATTTGCCAACTTCCTCAATGGCATTTTTATATATCCTAGGAAAAGGCGACTCCTGAGCATCCCCTGTACCCGAGGATAATCCCACCAACTCTCTAGTCAGCTCATCAATGTGTACCTTTATCCTTACCAATTTGTCTGGGTGAGTATTAACCTTGTCCCATTTCAATCTTCGATTGCCATCATATGGGACCACCTCCTTTGTTAACTTCAGCGAGGCTGGTTTCTGGCCACCTTTTAAATTGCTCCACCCTAATGTCAGACATAAGGGGTTATGGTCACTATCCTGCGAAGGAACCACCTCCATGTCAACTAAGTCACACCACATGGTGACATCCAATAGAATATAATCTATTCGGGACGGGCCACTAAGTCTATCAAACGTCATGGCTCCGTCTCGATCAGAGGGGGATCTGCCATTTAATGCTCTTAAGTTAAAATCCACGGTAAGAGCATTGATCTGTAGTGCCTTAGCTGACCATTTTTTAATCTGGGGTAATAACAGTGTGGGGATAGACCAACAAGCGTCCTCCTCCTCTATGCCCAGGGGATCATCCCCACTTAGGGGTTCGAATGTGCAATTAAAATCCCCCCCCACAAGTATTTTAGAATTTGTGGGGCAATTAGCTAATGCCTGTTCTAGAAACATAAAAGTACAAGACGTTTTGTCTCCCGGAGTACCTCTAGCATAAATATTAAATAGCTCAATCCTACTATCCTTCGTCTGGCCTTCAAATGAGAGATGTTGTATGTCCCTACATCCCGGGTCATGGGTTGAGATGTTCCAATTTAAATCTATTTTTATCCATACATGAAGACCCCCGGCTGGTCTGCCCTTACCACAGCTATAAGCAGGTACCCAAAAGGTTGCATATCCAGCTTTATGTAATGGTGATAAGCTCCAGGTTTCTTGGAACATACATATGTCAAATTTTTCAATGAAATTGTTCCATTCAGGAAGGGCCAACTTTTTCCTTAACCCGGCTATGTTCCAAGATACCAGACGAATAGCCTCTTTACCGCTAGTGGGTGGAGTAAGAATGACTTCATTGTCACCATTCAATACCCGTGGAATCGTTTCATTGGAGGTTTCAAGAAGGTCTATAGGAATTAAAAAATGACTTCCGTTACTAGAACGGTCCACAGGTAATGGGTGAATAATAGCGTGAGACCTGGTAACAACCACACTTTTAGGATCTAGGGGAGTCATGTCCCTGGAAGGGGATTCAATGACCTCACCAGAGGTCACATTTATATTTCCCTCTACCCTAACAGTACTTAGACTACCCCAGTTACCCTTCCTGGTCTGTAAGCTTCAATCGCAGTCATCCATGCCCGAAAAAACATCAAACCTATTTGCTAGCTCCAGAGGTGTAAAGGGTCTTACATACTCCGTTCTCTGGTTGCTAATCCTAGTCACTCTAGGAGGGATCATATTCCAACCTTGAGGGTCAGGTAGCACTTTCCTACCATACAATGCTGTGGTAATAACTGGGTAAGCACTAGCCGTGTTCCTAGCATAGATTTGAGGGAACACTAGGGACCTGGGATAGAAATAAGTCAAGGCTCGGGGACTAATTCGACTATTACTATTTCCTAAGGGCCAGTTCAATATAAAATCAACCGCTCCTGGGTCTCTAAAATTAATCAGAACTATGTCTCCCTCAATATCTTTACATTTACTACCAAGCCAAGGGAGACGTCTGACATGCAATATCTCTCCGTTAAGATTCTTGTTTATTGGTCTGTGTATACTTAACCAGTGTATAATTTTATTTTTCAACTGGTGATAGTCTTCTCTTTTATTGTCTGTCAATGTAGGAACCCCCGTCAGGACCACCACCAAGGGCACAGCTTCGGGAGGTAGTTCTACCTGTAGCCCGTGGTTCCCTGGGCCCCCATTCCGACTGAGGCTTCCCCGCTCCTGATGTTTAGTCCCCATCGGTGCAATGGTAAACCCTTCTAAGGTGTCAATGGTGGGTTTATTAGTTGATTGGTTCACAGTCGCTAAAGACCCTTCCCTATGGTTGTCAGGCACTAAATTATTGGAGGCCTGTGGTATATTGTTATTAACAAGGGGAAATTCATATGAGGCATTAGTAGGGGGTAACGGGGCCAAGGGAGTTAACCTATTCACTTGGGCCTTATCCGCAACAATCATGTTTCTCAGTGCGGATTCAACGTCCTCCAACCTAAGCTCCAACCTTCTCAAGCTGTCAGTAATAGGCAATATAAAGGTGCTAAGCAAATCTCCCAATTTGGATTGAAAAGCGGTAGAAAGAGCCACCGACTGTGGTGATTCATCGGGGAACACATCGGTCACGGGGTTATTTACAACTAAATCAGAGCCTGCAGAAGGGGGGAGAGAGGTCAGTTTTATCCTAATATCTGGCCCGGTATCCAGCCCCAAATCATTTACATTTGCAGCCTTAGTGTGTTGGCCAAAATCAGAATGGTTAATCACAGTTTTAGCCAGGCCCGCCCCCTCCTTGCGTCTTATTTTCCTTGGGGGAGGACCATGGATTTTCCCCTTGACCAATTTCTTGGCCTTTTTCCCTGTTGTTTTTACACGGCATAAAAGTTGTGTTTTGGGAGCCATAGAGCTATCTAAACAATTTGCAGGAAGAGAATCGCTAATAACATGTACACTAGGAGCACATTCTGTAGGTGAACAGTCACGTAATAAAAAAGGAACACTGTCTTGAGAGAGGGGGGCATCATGGGGACCACAGCTACCATCGTCTCCCAGGAGAACTTGAGAACTAGAGACCTCGATAGGCCTGCGTTTCATATTCTCAACTGAGCGACGACGCTCAGGAATGCGTTCAGCCAATAAAATACCCCTTTCTTCGTCCATACTGATCTTCTTAAAATAACTGTCTAAGGGGACATTTAACACGCCCCCCGGCTTCTCCCCTTGTATTTTGTTTTCAATCAAGGCCATTTCAATAGTAATATATCGAGGTAACTAAAATGTTAATATCCAAGCCCTGCCCGGCCTCGTTCGGCCTCTGAGGGCCTTAGAGGGCCCGCCCTTTGCCCGGGCTTAGCCCCGGCCTGAGCCCCGCACGCGTCCCGCTAACGCGTGACTGATTCCAAACCGATATGTAATGAAGAGGAGGGGCCGGGAAGAGGAACCAGGTGCATTAGGCACAAAGTCAAGCAGAGCACACTGGTCCTCGCAGTCCCGGGCACACACTGAGCCCCAGAAGCACTTCAGCGCCTTGGAATCGATTCAGCCAGCAACTCCGTGAATGATGATGAAGGTAAAATAGGCAGATTAAAATGAAGCAGTTTCCTCAGCCTGCGAGCGGCTCCCGCGAAGCGGGGGCCGCGAGGCTTAATGTAGGAGTGAAGGAGTGAAGGGAGGGGCCGGGAAGAGGAACCAGGTGCGTTAGGCACAAAGTCAAGCAGAGCACACTGGTCCTCGCAGTCCCGGGCACACACTGAGCCCCAGAAGCACTTCAGCGCCTTGGAATCGATTCAGCCAGCAACTCCGTGAATGATGATGAAGGTAAAATAGGCAGATTAAAATGAAGCAGTTTCCTCAGCCTGCGATATATATATATATATATATATATATATATATATATATACATATATATCCAAAGCAAGCGCGCTTCTGCAAAAAGCGCGACACGGGCCACACCAACAGTGCTAGATCAGGTTTTTATTTCGAAGAACAACAGGCATGACGCGTTTCGAGTTCACCACTCTTAATCATATGCCGCTAGCTATGGTCTCAGCGGGTTCGTTGGATTTTGAATATAACGTAACTTAAAAAACATAGAGAAAGGACAACAGTCGATATTTCCAGTTCTTAAAGGGGCAGGTATTTTTCCAATTTATATTCGTTTATCATTGTCACTATTATTCACAAGAGCAGTGAAAAAGAGTACATATGCTTAATCTCAGGTTAGCAATTAACCCCCAAGTGGTATTAATTCTTGTTTCTTTCGTTGCAAGGTTTCATCCAAATATAACTCAAAAGTCAAGGACTTCTCATCCCAGGATACATTGTAACTGCCCACCAATTTCACTGGTTCTCCATGTTGATGTTGGCAAAACTGCACGATGTTACACCGTCGACTGAGTGCAATGCTTGCTTCAAAAGGACAGTTCCATTACTCAGTCACAGTGCTACAAGGTCAAGTCCCGCTACCACTGAGTTTAAAAATAGCTGCTGTTAGTCTTTGAAAGTTCATTACCTCTGGCACGGATGCAAATCCTGGCTGTTTATGTTCATTCCCCAAGTTTGCGGCGGGCCTCACAGAGTGGCCCTTTCCATCCAAATCTTCGTTCCTGTCCATTTCAAACAGCCGGAGGGCATTCCATAGTATAAGCTCCTCGTTTCACCAACAATCTGACCAAAGGAATGCCACTTCCTTGCGGATCGGGGCCCGTCTTGAGGTGAGTCAGACACCTCTAATAAATCCAAAGCAAGCACGCTTCTGCAAAAAGCGCGACACGGGCCACACCAACAGTGCTAGATCAGGTTTTTATTTCGAAGAACAACAGGCATGACGCGTTTCGAGTTCACCACTCTTAATCATATGCCACTAGCTATGGTCTCAGCGGGTTCGTTGGATTTTGAATATAACGTAACTTAAAAAACATAGAGAAAGGACAACAGTCGATATTTCCAGTTCTTAAAGGGGCAGTTATTTTTCCAATTTATATTCGTTTATCTTTGTCACTATTATTCACAAGAGCAGCGAAAAAGAGTACATATGCTTAATCTCAGGTTAGCAATTAACTCCCAAATGGTATTAATTCTTGTTTCTTTCGTTGCAAGGTTTCATCCAAATATAACTCAAAAGTCAAGGACTTCTCATCCCAGGATACATTGTAACTGCCCACCAATTTCACTGGTTCTCCATGTCGATGTTGGCAAAACTGCACGATGTTACACCGTCGACTGAGTGCAATGCTTGCTTCAAAAGGACAGTTCCATTACTCAGTCACAGTGCTACAAGGTCAAGTCCCGCTACCACTGAGTTTAAAAATAGCTGCTGTTAGTCTTTGAAAGTTCATTACCTCTGGCACGGATGCAAATCCTGGCTGTTTATGTTCATTCCCCAAGTATATATATATATATATCATCTACTGGCGGTCGCCAGTAGATAGTTATAGTTAGGCCCGTGTTTCCATAGGAAATCCGCAACATTCTATTTGGAATAACTTTGGCGCCGGTTGACGAATCCTCGCAAAATTTTCAAAATAGGTGGGGCGCTCCGCTCCGCTCCTACCCTGAAAGTCTTGGGGGGATTCGTCAAGCGGGGGCTGAGAAAAAAGGGGGGTCCCAATTTTCCATAGGGACCATTAGTCCAAGGTACAGCCCGTACGGCTGAACAGAATTACTTGAAATTTGGCAGAGAGGTAGTCCTCAGGTCAGGGATGTGCCTTTTGCAGGTCTGGTGTCAATCTGTTCAGTAGTTCCTGAGAAAATCAAAAGTAAAATCATATATATATGTGGGCGGAGCCTAACCACACATCTCATCCTGAGATCTGATTGGCTGTCAGCACTTCATGCAAGAAGTGTTGGCAGCCATCTAGGGACCAATATACATGATAGCACCTCATTAAAAAGCATTGCAGTTAATAGAAGGTTTTAAGACTTTAGTTACATTATAAATCATTTGTTGATGGTACCATACTCATTTTAGGAACTGTGGTATGTTCTAAGGTGATTTCACCATGTGAAAAAGCCTTCTGCTGGGATATCATGATTGAGAGAAAAATATTTTCTCATGCTTTTCCCACAGAGGTTTGGAAGGTGATCTATAAGCTAAACTGAGAGCTTATTTTCTGTAAATTCACATTATCTTTCTCAGTCATGTGAGAATGAAGTCTGACATTCTCAGTAAAACATGTACATCCAACAAGGGCAGAGACTGTCAGTTGATTCCTTTGTGTTCTACTGCAGCTTCCCAGAGTGTTCCAAAGAACAACTAGAGCGCTAACAGTCCTACTTATGATAAACGTATGGCACACCTGAAGCCATCTTGCTTGGATTAAAGTGGTAACTCTTAAAACATTTAATTTAAAAAGGAACAAAATGAGGGGGTTCATTTTTCCATAAAAAGTATGATTAGTGCTGCAGAAAGAAAAAGTAGGGCACATTTTGAGTGACTTCTCAAATCCTCTTCTATTTCATTAAAAAATTCTGACATGCAGACTGAAACATGCACTTTCAATACCAGCAGCAGTTTTCCCTGGTGAGCAGTAGCTTTACTACAGTGATCTAATGAGCAAAAATAGTGCTAACATTCTGAATTTATGGCAAATGTGTGACACATCTGAATGCCTTTGGAATCAAAGTAAAAAACTGAAAGTATTTCCTACTGAGGAGACTGCAGTAAATGAGGAAATTAGGAAACTTCATAACAAATAAATCTGCCAAGATGGCCACCAGAGACAAAAGAGCCCAAATGTAGCCCAAATATCACCCAGATGTAGCCCAAGTATAGCCCAATGACAGAATGTCCCAGAGTGTTCTTAAAAACAACTAGAGCACTTACTGTCTTCATTATGACAAAAGAATGGCACACCTGAAGCCATCTTGATTGAAATAAACTGGTAACACTTAAAACATTTAATTTAAAAAGGAACACAATGAGGAGGTTCATTTTGCCATAGAAATTATGATTAATGCTGAAGAAAGAAAATGAGGCACATTTTGAGTGACTTCTCAAATCCTCTTCTATTTCATAAAAAAATTCTGACATGCAGACTGAAACATGCACTTTTAATACTTCCATGGTGAACAGTAGTTTTACTACAGTGATCTAATGAGCAACTAGAGTGCTAACATTCAGAATTTATGGCAAATGTGTGACATATCTGAATACCTTCATGATGGAATCAAAGTAAAAAACTGAAAGCATTTCCTACTGAGGAGACTGCAGTACATGAGGAAATTAGGAAACTTCATAACAAATAAATCTCCCAAGATGGCCACCGGAGACAAAAGAGCCCAAATGTAGCCCAAAATCACCCAGATGTAGCCCAAATATAGCCCAATGACAGAAGTGTGCAAAACACTTATTATTTTGTGTTTTTGCAGTGTTATATAGTGCAGACTTGTCAGGTATTGGAGTGCTTTACATGAGCATTGGTTACATCACACAAGAACAAATTCATTTTAGTTGTAGACATGGGGAGACTAAGCGATTTGACCAGAATCACAGAATGTCGAGCTGAAGCAGAAACTCCAACCTGGTTCCCCAGTTGCAAAGTCTGCAGTTCTGGAAGTAACACCACATCCTCTCCCATAAGTGCAACATTTAATCAAGTGGTCAACTGGATAAAAAAACATAAAGGTAACAAATAATTTAAAAGTGCTTTCTCACTATTTGAAAACTCAGAAAATATGTCCTTATTTTAGTCTTTTAGAGCACTAACCATAATTTTGATGCCAATAAGACCCTCTCATATATGTAATTTCTAAAGGAAATGCTCTCGGTATTACAGTTTTGATTAGATCAAGATGACGGCAGGCGTTCCACACTTTTGTAATAAATATAGAATGTTAGCAATCTAGTTGTTCATTAGGATACTGTTGAGAGGCAGAGGCCAGGGGCACGGACTCTGAAAATTGAAGGCAGGCAGGAGGGTGCAAAGGCAACAATTTAACCACACTGAGCAGGCAGGAAGGGCCGTGGCAGCACAACAGACTATGGAGGGCAGTAGAAAGGGGGGCAGGGGCAACAAACCAACAATACAGGACTTGCAAGAGAGGCTGTGGCAATGTAATAGACCATTGTGGGCAGAAGGAAGAAGCAATGGTAGTACAACCATACATGCCAACAGACCCGATTCAGCCAGGAAACGTCCAATGTTTTTAAGCTCAAATGGGCCTTATCTTATCTGTCTCCTGTCTACAATCTCCTCTTTTTCAATGTAACTCAAAGGGGAAAATTAATACCTCAGTTTTTTTTTAAAATCTCCCTCTTACCAAGTTCAAAATGTTCGCAAGTATGGCACATTGGATCATGGAAGGAAATGGGGTAGGGACATGGACTTGGATAACAGAGGACAGGAGGGACATGGAGAGGTGCACCAAACTGACCCTGCAGGGCAGGCATCAGGGTTTGCAGCAGCACAATACACCACACAGGGCATGCGGGACGGGAGTGCAGCACAACAATCCATAGAAAGCAAGAGGGAGGGTCAGGACCATGCACATGGACAACAGAGAACAGAGGGGCAAGAGGCAGGACCATAATGGACAGACAGGAGAGAAAGCTGCAGCATAACAGACCATAAAGGGCAGGAGGGATGGATCGGGGGCATTACAATAGAACAGACAAGCCAGGAGGGAGGGAGTAGGGGTCTGCACATGTAAACAGAGGGCTGGGGGCAAGGGGGCAGGGCAGGAGCAGCAAGATAGCCATGGAGATCAGGCAGGATGGGCACTAGAAGCAAGACACACCATGAAGAGCAACAGTGAGACTGTGATGGCATACACACAGACCATGGAGGGAAGGTGGGAGGGGTTCTGGGGCAGCTAACTGACCACACAGGGAAGGTGGGAGGGGCCATGGCAGCACAGAAGACCATGCTTGGGAAGTTGGAGGGTTAGTGGTAGCACAATGGCTATGATGGGCAAGAAGGAGGGTGCGGGGGCATGCACAAAGGACGATGGAGGATAGAAGGGAGGGTCAGGACCTGTGCACAGACAAGAAAGTTCAGGGGAAGGGGCCTCACAAAAGACCACACGGGGCAGGCAGGAGGAGCAGTTGCAGCACAACAGACCAGGGAGGGCAGAAGGGTGTGGCAGTACAATGGACCATGTAGGACAGGAGGAAGAGGATAGGGGCATGGCATGTGGACAGGCAGGGTGGAGGTGGCAGGGACAGGTTACAGTCATCTGACAATGCTAGGCAGGTGGGAGGGGAGTGGCAGCTCAACAGAACACTCAGAGTAGATAGGAGTGGCAGGTCCATGGAACATGGTGGGCAAAAAGGATGGAGCAGGGGCATACACAAAGACATCGGAGGGCAGGGGGAAGGAGAATAGGGGCAGCAAGCTGAGCACAGAGTTTAAGCAGGAGGTCAATGATGGGGCATAGAATTGGGCAATGGAGGGCAGGAGGAGTGGACTGGTACATCATACTAAATTGAGGGCAGTGGCAGCACATCAGACCATGCATGGCAGGAGGGAGGAGGCTAGTCCATGGATTCACACAACAGAGGATAGGGAGGAGGGGGATGGGGCAGCAAGCTAACTGTTCAGAGAAGGCGGGTATTAGGAACTTTATTGTTTTTAGAACGTGTGTCTGTGTGAACTACTTAAAATATGAACAAGTATGCAGCATAATCTCACTTTTATTCAGGAAGAAGAGGACGTTTGTGACTGTGACTCCGGGTTCACTTGGCAGAAACACCCCCTGACCCTCCACCCCTATCGCAAAATGTAATGCCCGTGAAAAGGGTAAGTGAACACAGTGTTATATAGAACATAGTCCTGAGAGCACGATTGAAAATGAAAACTAGATATAGTGTATGGTATAAACTATGCACCAAAAAGTGTGATATAAGATGAACCGGGCGTGAAATATAATATGCAATACATTGTGCGCAATGACAGATTCATTGGAGGCACTAGCGCGTGCTATGCGATATGCGCCTTGGAGTGTAATATGCACAGGGCAGTGTTGTGTAACCTAACTAGTCTCTAAAGTTGTAATATAAAATATGTGCTGGGGAGTGTAACGTTGCATATGCACTGTGACAAAGATATGGATCCCAGATTGTAATATGTATGGCATAGCACTGTGCGTTATAACATAGGCATCGAGGAAGGCACGTTAGATGGGGCAATATAACCCGTGCGAAGATAAGTGTGGCATGACATATTCACGGGGTGGTGTTACAGTGCACATGGGCTAGAGAGTGTCATAGCATATGCACTAGCTAGTGAAATACAACACAGAGGTGTGTGGCACTCAGCAGGCAATGGTGGGTGTAACACAGCATTGGGCTTTGCCAGGAGCGCGCTGTGACTCTCAAGTGATGTTCGTCCCCTTTCCAGAGAGTAAAATAAAAAGTATTACACATCTGGCAGTGGATGTGTGTTTTATTAACCGTGAGGGGGGTTTCTTGCATAGTTTTGGTCGAATTTTTGTCGAATCCCCTTTGAATGGCTTGGTGTGCATGTGTATTAAATGTGCCCGTCAATAGCTACCCATGTTTGTATAAATAAACGACAAGGGTGTCTACCGGGATTAGGCACGGTAGGGCATCAGACATGTCAGAGCTTCACTAGTGGTGTAAATACATTCCACGTGGATTCATTGTATGCATAGTCGCCTTTTAATGAATATCACGCAAATCGTCATGGTGATAGGTACGTATGGTTTGTCCAGCATGTCCTAGGTGTGTCTATAAATATATATTTTTTTTAAATAATAAAAAACAGTGGCCGGCCCTGGGGATTGGGGTCAAAAAAATATAATTAGGAGACAGGCCCTGGGGGATGGGGTCATCAGGGCCAATAAATTAGAATAAGAAGGGGAACCACACAGCCCCCCTTCTTAAAAAATTAAAATAAATAAAAGACTGGCATCGTGCCGGAGGCCACGCCCCCTCCTTGCAGCACTCTCCAAACGCGCCCCCTGGCGAGTTGTAAGTTGGGGAATTAATTCCTCTTCAATACTGAGGGTCCCTGAGGGCCAACTAGCCCAACAGGCATCTCCAGTATGCACCAGGGAGCTGCGCTGCAGACAGGTGTTCTGAGGCCAAGCCCCTTTTTACACCTCTCTGCAACGCAGCTCTGTGGCGCTTACTGGAGGTACCTAGTGGTCTAGTTTGACCCTAGGGACCCTTAGGATTCAAGGGGACTTAATCTCTCAACTTAGAACAGCCACAGGGCGCGTTTACACAGTGGTGAAGGGAGGGGACGGGGCCTGAGGTGACGTGTGCAAACACGCACTATGGCACGTTTTAAATTGGGGATATAATTTTCCTTCAATACAGAGGGCCCCTGGGGGCTAACTAGCCCACCAAGTGCTTCCAGTAAGCGCCACTGAGCTGCATTGCAGAGAGGTGGTCCAGGCCGTGCCACTTTTTACACCTCTCTGCAACGCAGCTCTGTGGCACTTACTGGAGGTACCTAGTGGGCTAGTTGGACCCTAGGGACCCTCAGGATTCAAATGAACTTAATCTCCCAACTAAAAACGGACACAGGGCGTGTTTACACAGTGGTGAAGGGAGGGGACGGGGCCTGAGTTAACGTGTGCAAAAACGCCCTGTGGCCTGTTTTAAGAGGTAGTTTTAATCCCCCTGTCCTATTATATACTAGGGGCATTACAGAGGAGGTCATGCTAATCACAGGGGGACCCCAACGCATAATGTTCCCTAGTGTATGTAGGTGTTTTCACTGTATTCTAAGTGTCTTTTAACATAGCACTGGCTCTAGGACTGGTTAGTCAGACTCAGTTACCACCAGTATCCGTCTGAAAAAGTTGAGGGTACAGGATGACTTTGCAACAAGGCTTCTTTCTGCTCTTTTTTTTGTTCTTTCTGCACGTTATCCTTCTTCCTGCACTTTTCTTCGTCTTTGAGGACTTCTGTTGCTTCTTTCTGCACTTCTTTTTTTTCTTTCTGTGCATTTTTTCTTCTTTCTTCACATGTCCTATCTCTGTAGGCATAGTTAGAATTTAGCATTTAAAAAACCTTTGAAATTCACAGAAAAAACCATAGGTTTCAGGCACGTTATAGTTAGGAATTAGCATTTAAAAAACCTCAGAAATTCACTGAAAAAACCATAGGTTTCAGGGGTGTTATAGTTAGCTGGACTTTTCACTTGTACAAAACCATTGAAATTCCCCCGTTATAGTTAGTTCAGCTAACTATAACTCGCGCGCCCGCAATGCACTGCTGATGACGTCACATATTACATCACTCATGACATGGTCAGTGACATCACTGATGACATCACTGATGACATCACTGATGACATCATCCTTGTGATAGAGTGGCAGACCTCCTCTCACCCTAATATAACCTTTGATACACACATTCAAAAATAGAGACTAAACTTTTCAAAACAATGGACATACCAATACCAGTTACAACAACCTCTTCAGTAATTCTAGGATCCACATACACATCCACTCATTCACCAACAGTCCTATACAGTCACTCATACATGTATTCACTCATCATATGTACTCATACACCTATACATCCTGTTACACAATGCCACTCATCCATAGAGTTACTCACACACATAGTCACTCATGCTAATAAAGAATCAAACATACATTTATTTGCATATACAGTTATACACACACCACCACACTTACTTCTACGGAAACTTACACATACTTAGTCTTTTAAACAATCACTTATAGAAACACATACTTATTCATACAGGAACTCTTTCAATCTCTCACTCTCACATATACTCACTTATATACACCATTAGTCACATATACTAGTTTAAAACATATGTAGTTACTCATAAAGACACTATTGAGACAGTCATTCACTCACTAACACACCCATACACACACTCATCCACCCATACAGTCCTGCACACATGCTGTCTTCAACACATACAAAGAGTGAGTCACTCATTCATGCACCTATGCACTACGTAATACCCCCCACCGAACCATGCAGACACTCAGACTGATACTCAAAAAACCAACTAATAACCTATATAGACACCCATGTAGCTACTCACCAACCCATGCAGCCACTTATACACAAAGTGAGAGACTGATACAGATATTTACATATTTAAACATTACTCACTAAGCCATGTATTCACTATGATACACTTAATCAGTCAGTTACACAATCAATTTTTCAAAAACAAATCATCCATTTAGACACTTATATACCCATTTATTCTTCCATTGACCTTGAGTTATACATATATAAAACATATTTAATTTTCAGAAAAACACACATTCACTGGATGATGTCATCAGTGATGTAATTTGAGATGTCATCAGTGATGTCATGAGTGATGACACTGACCATGTCATGAGTGATGTAATATGTGACGTCATCAGCAGTGCATTGCGGGCGCGTGAGTTATAGTTAGCTGAACTAACTATAACGGGGGAATTTCAATGGTTTTGTACAAGTGAAAAGTCCAGCTAACTATAACACCCCTGAAACCTATGGTTTTTTCAGTGAATATATATATATATATATATATATATATATATATATATATATATTATCTACTGGCGGTCGCCAGTAGATAGTTATAGTTAGGACCGTGTTTCCATAGGAAATCCGCAACATTCTATTTGGAATAACTTTGGCGCCGGTCGACGAATCCTCGTGAAATTTTCAAAACTAATGGGGTGCTACGCTCCGCTCCTACCCTGAAAGTCTCGGGGGGATTCGTCAAGCGGGGGCTGAGAAAAAAGGGGGGTCCCAAAACGTGTTTTCCCCATGCATTTTCCCATAGGACCTTTAGTCCGAGCTACAGCCCGAACGGCTGAACAGAATTACTTGAAATTTGGCAGAGAGGTAGTCCTCAGGTCAAGGATGTGCCTTTTGCAGGTCTGGTGTAAATCTGTTCAGTAGGTCCTGAGAAAATAGCATTTAAATCAATATATATATCTGTAAGCGCGCTCCGTGCGCTTACGGTAAGCTTACCGTACGCGTACGGTGCCGTGCGCGAGCTCAATTCTGATTGGTGGTTACATGACTGTAAACATTCGAATCGGTCGAAATCCGGAAGTATCGGCCGCCATTTTCTGTCTCTCGCACTGAAAAACAAAGGCTGATAACATGAAAAGGGGGCAACGAAGAGAGTTGCAGACCCCCTAGCGTTCGTCAGGGGGTTCACAAAGGACCAAAAAGTATAAAAAATAAATTTAATAATTTGAAAAAAAAATCGCGGAGTGCGCGTACGGTAAGCTTACCGTACGCGTACGGTAAAAAAAAAAAAAAAAAAAAAAAATGAATTAACAATCACATTTAATATATAAATCTAAGGACCCCCAAGGGAGGAAAAAACAATTGATATTTTGTAAAAAATGGCGAGGCGTGCACGGTACGAAATGCGCAACGTGGGCGCTCGGTGCGCGAAGCGCACCGAGTGCCCACAGCGCGCGCACGGCGCGCGAAGTGCACCGTGCGCGCAAAAATTTAAAATAAATACATAACTTAGCATTTAAAAAACCGTACAAATTCACTGAAAAAACCATAGGTTTCACACACGTTATAGTTAGGAATTAGCATTTAAAAAACCTTGCAAATTCACTTAAAAAACCATAGGTTTCACACAAGTTTTAGTTAGCTGTACATTTCACTCGTAAAAAACCAATGAAATTCCACGTTATAGTTAGATCAGGTAACTATAACTTGCGCGACCGCAATGCACAATGTGTCATTTCAGATGTCATCATTGATGTCATGAGTGATGTCACTGACCATGTCAGAAGTGATGTAATATGTCACGTCATCAGCAGTTTATTGTGGTCGCGCAAGTTATAGTTACCTGATCTAACTATAACGTGGAATTTCATTGGTTTTTTACGAGTGAAATGTACAGCTAACTATAACTTGTGTGAAACCTATGGTTTTTTAAGTGAATATATATATATATATATATATATATATATATATATATATATATATACACAGAGAGAGAGAGAGAGCTCTCTCTCAGGGCTTTGATTGGGATGAAAAAACTGGGGGGTGTGGCTTTCAAGTTTCAAACACGTGAGCTGAAAATGTGTGCCAAGCTTAGTGTGCTGACCAACTGGTATTTTGCTACTTCTGTAATACTACAAGCAACATTACACCTACAAGCCAGTACTATTGGCTTTGCCAGTACTTGTTAGTTGCAAAAAGTACATAAATAAGCAACAACTAGGAATTTTTTGTATAGCATATTGAAAATACTTCAGTTCCGAAATGATGAGACTGTGAAAGAACTATAATCAGTCCCTTTGAAGTTTCATGAAAGGCAGTAAAGTGTGGTACTGCTGCAGAGTTAGGATTTTCTTTTCCTGCTATAGAGAGAGATATCAGACTTTTGTCTAGTGGCAGTTTTGATGCCATAAAGTAATGCAGAGGGCATGCTGGAAAGAACAGATCTGTATTATGTGGATAGCTAAGTGGTTTAGTAAAGCCAGGCATTAGAAGTGCTTTAAAACAAATGAAATGTATGTGAGAGAGGGGCTATGGAAAGATATGGGGCATGTTTTCTGGTTGATATTGAGGGAATCCAAGGAGGCCATGGTGTGCATTTGTAAAGCACACGTTCACCTGTAGTCATCTTGGCGCTGAATAACAGATGTTTATTGGAGGTCATGGGAGGGGCGTGCCAAAATGATTGTCGCACTGGCTGCCACCAGCTCTAAAGGGTGCGATGATGGGTATGTGGCAAGGTGAAGTAATACTGTGTCGTCTTCTGTCTTTCTTAGTTTTTTTGGAGAGCCAGCAGATTTTCAAAAGGCAAGGTAAGGTGACTTTGTCATTCCTGACTGTTGCTCACATCACTCACGCACACGCCCACCTACACTTTGAAATCAACAACCTATCTGCCTTCTACGTGTTTCAAAAGGAAGGTTTTAGGCACAAGCAGAGATGCAATATTGTTGGATGAATGTTGCCCAGGCCCTAAATCTGGTATAGGAATCCAGCTCTGAGGCAAGATCAGAGACTGAGACAGCAGATACTGAGACATCATCTGAGAGAGAGGACAATGGAGCAGAATCTGGGAGTGATTTTTCAGTCCGCTCATTTCCATCTGCCAACTCATTTTCCAGCAATTCTGAAGAGATGATGTCAGTCATGCTGTCCCTTTGCAAGCACGGTCTGTGCAGTGGGACAACAGTAACAGGTTAGGGCAACCCAGACAGCAGACAGGTGCAGCGGCAAGCACAGACGGAGAGCTCTCTTGGCAGCCTCCCAATTTAGTTTAGCCCCAAATTACGCCTTTCACTGGGGATGCTGGAGGTAAAGTCGATACTGCAAGTTTTTCGCTAATTGACTCCGTCCATCTCTTTTTGGATGTTGACTTCCTTGTTGAAATTTTGCAGCAAACAAATTTGCATGCCGAATAATTTCTGAGGGACCATGGAGGCACTTCCAGGCCTCATTCTAGGGCACACAAGTGGACTCTCACTTCATTAGGGGAGTTGAAGGTATTTTTGGGCCTCACGCTTAAAATGGGGGTAGTGCATGAACCAACCTTGCTGTCCTACGTGTTTACTCGCACGGTTTGGTTAATCCCCATCTTTGCACCATACATAAGCAGAGATCGTTGTTTGCTACTGCAGCAGCATTGCCCTGGGACCATCCAGACCATGAAAGGTTGTTCAAAATTTGGCTGCCATGGAACATTTGTCTGCCAGGTTTCCTGAGGTTTATACTCCTGGAAAGAATATAGCCATCGATGAGTCCTTGATCTGGTATAAAGGGCAGCTGCTGTTCAGGCAGTGCATTCCGAGCAAAAGTGCTCGCTATGGCATCAAGCTGTACATGCTGTGTGAGAGCTGACTGGCTATGTGTACGGCTTGAAAGTGTATAGAGGGAAGGACACAACTCTAAACCCTGTGGGTTGCCCTTCCACTCTAGGGGTCATAGGAAAGTTTGTATGGGAGCTTGTCCAGCCACTACTTCATAAAGCTTATAACCTTTATGTGGACCATTTCTATACAGGAGTAGAGCTGTTCAGTAAGCTCTACACAGCTGGCACTGTGGCCTGTGGTACAATTTGTTGTCGCCGCAAAGGATTCCCACAGGAGCTTGTTTGCAAGAAGCCCTAGCAATCCAAGAGCACTGTGTTGCGATCCAACAAACTGTTGCAGTCAAGTTCTCAGATAGGCGTGGCGTGTACGTGCTCACTACAATCCATGATGACAGCACTTCCCCCATCACGGTTTGAGGTCAATTGGCCGAAGTCCACAACCCCACCTGTATACTTGATTACAAAATGTACATGGGTGGAGTGGACAAGAATGACCAGGTATTTCAGCCATACTATGCGAGTCATTAAACTTGCACTTCATATAAGAAACTGTTCACTCACCTGATCCTGATGGCAACATACAATGTGTACGTTGTTTCTCGTCAGACCACCACAAGAAGACTCATGTCTTTCCTTGACTTTCAGTTGTCTGTGATTGAAAGTCTCACTACTACAGAAGCAGCAGCCTCCACTTCATCTGTTCTAGAGGACGTAGCAAGGCTGCAGGAGCAACACTTTGCTGATAAAATTCCTGCAACACCCAAAAATGAGCGACGTTTTCGTCGTCGTAAAGTATGCTCGATGCAGGGAAAAAGGCAGGAGACTCGTGTTTACTGTCCCCAGTGCCCAAGTAAGTCGCCTTCTGTTTTCCTACTTGCCTCATGTTGTAGCATACTAAAGCAAAGTACTGGGAAATTGACTGAGGTGGAGCTGCCAATAGGTAAACCTTTCCATTGGTGTGAATGGATGCCTACTGCCCGTGGGCAACTCCTTCAGTAGACAAGCAGCTGCAGAATATTTGTTCCTCTGCTTCAGTAAACCATGGACTTCTCAACACATTTATCTGCTTTCAGAATGTGGTAGTTGTTCTGTTCGCCAATTGACAAGTGCATTATAGTCCTCACACTGAACATACTGGTGGACAGAACATGTGACACGTTGTCACGGAGAACCCTGTTTGGCAAAAAGTTAAAGGCTTGACTGGATTTTAAGGTGCTTGTTAGGGAACTTATGTATACTACACAAGGACCACCCTGATTGTCATCAAGAACCGTAGCAAGCAGATTAAGTCAAACAAATATCCAATGGGACTTATTCACCAACATTCCTACTTGCTTTGAAAGTGTGCAAACTCAATTATTAACTTGTATCATAACCATGTTATTGAAAAGTGATACAGGACACAATATTTGTTTGAAGATTGTTTTCACATCTTTAGCTTAAGATGTGAAAGCAATCATCATACAAGATATTGTGTCCTGTACCCTTTCTCAATACCATTGTGTATAATGCAAGTTAGTAATTGAGTTTTCACAGTGTCAAAGTAAAAGTGTTGGTGAATGAGACCTACAGGACATTTGTTTGACTTATTACTTTAGGCAATATACCACAGCATGTTTGCCTTATTTTCAAAGGTAGATTTGCTCGCTCAGTTCAAGATATAGCCTACTGGGATACTCAGACACCCGCCAACTTGCATCCACAAACTGGAAGGAGTTGTATTTAGCACAGTGTGAGAATTAATGCGCATGACAGAAAAGTTTTCCCAAGCTTTAAGTAGCTAGAGATTGAAGGTATTAGTATAGGATCACTTGACAATTAGAGAGGATTAGTCAGGACTCTTACGGTAGGTGGGCATTCCCAGGAATATTGCATAGGTAGAAGGCAGATAGTAAAGGTAGTACAGATACACATCATGACTTCATATTCACTCTATGGTTTCAAAGCCTTTGCTGGCACGCTCACATTGAATTTACTATAGTGCTTATGGGTCAATGCTGCTTGCCATTTTCATCCTCCATCAGAACTTAGTAGATATTCAGTGTGCTGTATGATAAGTGCATTACAGTCACTGCACATAATGGTGGATTGGACATATGCCACAATGCGACAAATGTGCATGCGCGGGCGGCCGCGCATGCGCATTTGTGAGGAAGAAGTCGGCGAGAGAAGGAAGAGGGAGCCCCAGGACGCCGCAGCTCAGGTAAGTTATTTAAATTACTTTAAGGTTGTTTTTTAAAAGGTTAGGATCATTCTTACTGCATTTTAAAAGCGGGCGGGAGGGAGGCGGGTGGCGGGCAACTCGCTCCGCCGTGGGTGTGCGTAGCCTGCCTGCCCTACGCCTACTTCGCAGATCGCGAAGTAGGCAAAGCTACACACACTCCGCGGCCGGAGCGTAGCACTGCGCCCACCTTTAACGTGAATGGCATGTGAATGGACCATAAAGCGGTTGGTGCCATGATGTGGCTTTATGGCTCACTTTCAGAAGGCTTGGCTTCAATATTTATATACTTTGAGAAGTATTTGTGCTTTGAAACCAATATTTCTGGAGGTGCTAAAACCAACCAGTGTAATTGGTGGATTAACTTTATCAAATTAGTGGGGGGCGCTAGAGGGCGCCAGCAAGATGGCCGCTCTGTAGAGCTGCTCCACCGGCTGAGCTCACAATCCGACATTAATCCTTGACATCCAGCCCTGCCTCCTGCCTCAACGGATTGCTATAGTTCTCCTAGCAACTGTGGAGTATTCTGGCTGAACATTGTAGAGGGAAACGCTGCTATAGTGGAATTAGCTGACTGTGTGACTCTCGGCCCACACTGATGGTGTGGCAGCTCGGGATGCACACGGACCGGGCGCCTGAGGTAGGCCACGGCTGGCGCTGGTGGTGGGCTGGGTGTGCTAAGGGTGTGCTCGGCACCCTGGGCCTGGCGTGCGGCAGACCGCGAGGTGGATCCTGGAGAGCTGGTGGGCGCCTGGCTGACGAGTACCATGTTGGCTGGAAGGCCATGCCACCTCTGGGTTCCCGACTGCGCGGCCTTCCGGTGTCGGGATTGTCTGTGTCTCCTGGCCTCACGGCTGACTGGTGAGCAGCCGCGGGCCCACTGTAGGCTGCTAACGTGCGCCGATCTGTACCCTCGCATGCCCGCCTGCTAAGCGCTCTTTAACTGGCCAACTTTCAGACTCTGCACACTCCGGCTACGGGCTTCCTTGCCACCTGGGGGGCCCTCCTGCGACCATCGCCCTGTGTTTCTGCAACCGTGAGAGGTGAAGACGGCTCGAAAGACCCACATCAACATTGCAACTCCTGTTGAAGTGACGCTCAGCCCTGCTGCAATCTACGGAGCTGCCCCTGTGCTCTACGCTGCGGCGCTGCCTGCCTGCTCACAGCGCTGATCACCTCTGCCTCCTTCGGGACAGCCCTGATGGTGCTCCCCCTGGCTGTGCCCACCACTACTGTAGTTGGGCCTGCTTTCCCTGTCTCGTCCTCGCCTCCCTGATGCTGGCACCCAACAGAGATACGGGCTTGCTGAAACTTTGCTGCATGGTGTTCTCCCCTTCGAACTTGGCTCTAACCTGATAATTCAGACATTTAGACCCTGCATTGATTCCACTGAGACAGCTCATTGCTATTGTGCAGTTGTTAAATTGGGAACTGTTTTGTGCTGGTGCTTTTGGGGGAGCTGCGCCTTGCTCACGCTGCAAATGAAGTAGCCTCTCTGTCCCCCTTGCAGTAGACGTCGCTGGGGGCACTACATCAGTCTCATTCATTGAGGCTGTGGTCTACCTGAGATATTGTGGAGGCCTGTGTTCAACTGCTATTCCGGCGCATTGGGCATACTGGACTGTGTGCCGCCATGGGGAAGAGCCAACCCCGCCTCACTTTTGAACACCGGAAAACTGGCAGATCTGCTCAACACGCAGCCTCAAACTCGGAGGCAGACACTCCTACTGATCACTTAAAGAACATTGACAAAACGCTCCTTGCGGTGCAGGCCAGCCTGAAGTCCATCGATGGTAAGATAGACCATCATAATCTCCGCATGGATCACATGTCATCCAAATTGGACAAGCATGCATAGCGCCTGGGTGAGGCCGAGACGCGCATCTCGGATGCTGAAAATGGTTTGCAGCAGGTTACCAACAAGGCAGCCTCTATCGAAAAAGTCCTCGCCGTCCTCCAGGCTCGTAATGAAGACTTAGAAGCTAGATCGCGCCGTAACAATGTGCGCATTACGGGCCTGCCAGAATCCACGAATACGGGCCACCTTGAGACTTATGTGGAGAAGCTTCTACGGGACATTTTTGGGTCGGAACAGTTATCGCAGGTCCTCATCGTGTAGCGCGCCCATGGCTCCCTGGCTGCAAGACCCCCCCCCACCAAGGTGCCTTGCCTCGTCCTATCATTGTCCACCTTCTAAATTATAGAGACAGGCCTTGCCTGAGAGAAGGGCACTATCACATATGAAGGTAACACCCTTGCTTTTTACCCCGATTTCATGCTGGCGGTACAGGAGGCCCGTAGGGAGTACCAGCCTGCCAAAAAACTCCTCCTTGCTGCATGTATACCGTATGCTATGCTCTATCCTGCCAGGTTGCGTGTGGAAGACAATGTGAAATACAAGTTCTTCAATTGCCCGAAATTGCCTTTGGATTTCGCTAAGACTGTATCCCGTCGTAACCGGTCCCCCAGGCATGCAGGAGGAGACGAAACTGCTGACCACGATGATGCGGCGGATGGGCAGGGCAGGGCAGACTTTAACTTTTCCACACTGAACTGGTGCAATGCTTCTGGTTCTTCATTTCATATTGTACTGTATTCTACTTGGTGGGCTGCGGAATGTCCTAGGCTGTGGCATGCTTATATAGATTGATAATGTCTTTCTGATTACACCAACCCGTTTTGCTCTTTCAGTGTACTGTTTTTTACCACAATATTGGGAGGGCTCTCCCTCACGTTCAAATCAGATCTGTGACTGCAGGGGCTGAGACTGGAAGGGCATGATAGCTCGGCCACCTCCTAATTACACCGGGAGGGAGTTTGTGCTCGACGGCCCCCTATATGGGTCTTCCTCGTCATTGGTTGTTCCCTTGTTCCTGTACTGGGGATTTGTTCCTGGGTGTTCGGGATGGCTTTAGCGTGTTGGGGTTGCTGAAGTGGGTGGGGGGTGATGTGGTGGGAGGGGGTGGTTTGGGGCTTGTTCTTGTGGCCAGATGGTTACCTATTGCATTGGATATTGCTCATGATTTCTGTTTACATTTTGGACATGTGGTAGATTCCCTAATCAATATGCTCTGCTTTCGATATGCTCAGTAATGGTATGACAATTTCTTGTCTAACATGGAATGTACGGGGGCTCAATTCGCTGAAAAAGATCCGTCAGGTGATAGCTCACTTAGAACGCCATCACATTAGCATTGCCCTCCTGCAAGAAACACATCTCACATGACATACTGATCAGCTGGTTGGGACTCGCTGGGCCGGCTTTCGCCTGGCCTCCTCCTATTCCTCCTATAGTCGGGGGTACTCACACTGATAAAACAGGGTGTCCCTTTTACAGCTCACCGCACGCATACTGACTCTGCGGGTCGTTATGCTATAGTGCACGGTACACTAGCAGGTAAACTGATCACTATTGTTAACTGTTATGGGCCAAATATAGATGACCCTGGCCTGTATGAGAGTCTTCTTGCGGTCCTGTGAGACTGGCCAGAAACAGCGATTCTCTTGGGGGAGACCTAAACCTGCACCTGGACCACAGCAAAGATAAGTCTAGTGGTAGAGAGGGTCATTCATCAGGGGCAGCTCATGTAATTAATTCCGGGCTAGTGGAACTCGGATTGCTGGACATATGGTGTCGCAGACATGGAAACGCTTGAGGGCACATATATTTCTACAGCACATGGCAGTTGGTCTCGCCTCGGTTACTGGCTGGTGAGCGAGGGGGTGGTGGGCTGGGTGACTGAGGTGGAGAGTCTGTCACGCACCCTCTCTGATCACTGCCCTGTGCAACTCACTCTCTGTATTCCCCTGGTGACTTCTCGATCGTTCACCAGGCGTTTTTGCTCTGGTTCATAGTTGGACCCTCTCTATTTGGAAACCATTTGCAAGGCCATTACTCAATATTTTGCCAACAACATGGGGTCTGTAGATAGTGCTGGAGTACTCTGGGAGGGTTTTAAGGCCACAATTTGGGGCACTTGCATCAGCACATCGGCTGGCATATTAAAAGATTTACAGGGCCAAATTGCTAAGGTATAGGCCACGCTGACCCGCCTTGAGCACGAATACGAATGTGCACCCAGTGAGTTGACCCTTGCGTCCCTCAAAGAAGCCATACTTGAACATGTGAAATTGGCAGAGGAAGAGCTGCGATATATCTCCAAGCGATATGTGGCTCGTTCCTATGGGGAGGGTGGGAGGCCGGTACACCACTTAGCCACAAAAATCAAACACCGCCTGAGCCAAGACACAATCACTAAGATCACAGACAAATCAGGACATGATCACTATAGCGTCACAGATATTACAGAACAGTTTAGACAGACATATGAGACACTGTACACATCTCAAGGCGAGACAGACGTTGCGGAACTCAATGCCTATTAGTCGCAGGTGGCCCTTGCATGGTTGTCAGAAGGGAAGAGGGATTATTTGGGTCAACCTATCACAGTGGAGGATGTCCGTATGGCCCTAGCCTCTCTCCCTAACAAAAAGGCCCCTGGCCCGGATGGCTTTCCCTCTGAATTTTACAAGGCCTGCGCTGAGGAGCTCGCCCCCTTTCTGTTGGAAATGTATGCGGAGGCTTATGACTCAGGCGTCCTCCCCCCATCTCTTTGTGAAGCATTAATTATTACCCTAATAAACAAGCATTTGCAATGCAACAGATCTCGCATTTACACCAGTTTAAGCTATTGACATTTTAAATGACAATGCCTTTTACTTTTGTTTTTGTTTTTAAAACATAAATCAAAGGCATTGTCATTTACAATGCCAATAGCTTAAACTGTCATATACCGAACACGTAGGTATTCTATATATCTGCAGTGATAGTTCTCACACCTATATCTGCATTGATAATAATCTCACTCCTATTTCTGCAGTAATGGTGATCTCACACGTATATATCTGCAGTGATAGTGATTTCACACCTATATCTGCAGTGATAGTGATCTCACACTTATATATGAAGTGATGGTGATCTTATTTATATCTGCAATGATAGTGGTCTCACACCTATATCTGAAGTAATACTGATCTTACACCTATATCTGCAGTGATGGTGATCTCACATTTATATCTGTAGTGATAGTCATCTCACACCTATATCTGCAGTAATAGTGATTTCACACCTATATCTGCAGCGATATTGATCTCACACCTATAGCTACATTGATAGTGATCTCACACCTATATCTCCAGTGATAGTGATCTCACACCTATCTCTGCAGTGATAGTTATCTCACACCTATATCTGCAGTGATAGTGATCTCACTCCTAAATCTGCAGTGATAGTGATCTCACACCAATATCTGCAATGATGGGGATCTCACACCTATATCTGCAGTGATGATGATCTCACACCTATATCTGCAGTGATGGTGATCAAACACCTATATCTGCAGTGATGGTGATCTCACACCTATATCTGCAGTGATAGTTATCTCACACCTATATCTGAAGTAATGATGATCTCACACCTCTATCTGCAGTGATAGTGACCTCACACCTATATCTGCAGTGATAGTGATCTCACACCTATATCTGCAGTGATAGTGATTTCACACCTATATCTGCAGTGATGGTGGTCTCACACCAATATCTACAGTGATAGAGAGCATCTGCTTCGGGTTTGTTGGAATAAAAGTCAGAGCCTTCCAGAAAATAAGTGAAAATTAGCCGCAAACACATAACAGAAAAAAACAATACTGTAGAACAAGATGCCAAATACCAAGTGATATGCAACACCAGTCAACAAAGTCCAGGGAAACGCAGTAATACTGAAAAAAACAATATATCACAACATCTGGACACTTAACCATGCCCATAAAGCATTGCTGTCTTTTAATAAAATGGTTGGGTGGGCCACTGATAAGGGGAACAGGTGGGTTGTAACTTCGAACGGAGTCCGGTTTCCCCAGGAAGAGATTTACCCATTACACCATTTCCTGCAACACATGATTCTTTACAATGCAAGGTGCACTCTCCAATTGTTCAGGTGTACCCTCTCTCAATGATGTTGTTTGTATATCGGAACAAGATGCGGATGCTCATAATGCTATGCTTCCGTACATATGATGTGCATGAGCGAATGATCAGCACCTCTGATAACTGTGCCAGACATAAACAGAGGACAGCGGGCTCCTCCTGCCACTGGGCTCGGTGACAGGCCAGTATGTGTCCGAGGCCAGTACAGGATTCCCGAAGTCCATAACCCAGCAACGGGCTGCCACGCAATGCTCACTAGGCAACCAGAGGCCTGGCTCTCCCGGGAGGAAGTAGGGGCCTTTCCATGTGCCTAGGAGCTGCCATCCCATAATGGCTTTACATTAATGCAAAAGCATGGCAGGCTTGTAGGATGTACAGAAGACTGCAGGCAAAGGTTCACAAACGCAGGCTCGGATTCTAATGAGCCATGTTTGGGGAGATTACCAATCCCTTTAATCTGTTTGCCTTCTGATGACTAATCCATATTTACTATCATAGATAGGGTAGAACAAGCCATCACTAATAAACAGCATTTGTGTGAATGTGCACTGATCTAGGGGTAGAGGGGGGCACAAAACAGGGGACGCTCCTCTTAATCCAAATCCACTAGGCAGATCTGATATCCACCAAACGTCTCCTTAAAATGCGTGCAGCGAACAGGAAGGGGTGGGCAGTACCCGTCAGCTTATCTTTCTCCACAGAAGGGTGGATTGCCTCATGTCACTGAATATACTGCGTACTGTCCTGTGCCAGAGGCTGTGTGTCTACGCCTCCCACACTCAAGCAGCCGAGAAGAATTCACTGCTTCCAAATAGACATAATGTACCAAGCTTGTCTTTCTCTTCGCTGGTTAAACAAAGAATGCAAAGAATGTTGTTTTCATGAGGCACTTTTCGTGTCGGTTCCCTTGCTGCTGCCCTACGCCACCTCCTCTTCCTCCTCCTCTTTAGAGTGCAGAGCCTGTGACTGTCAGCAGCGGCTCTTCTACAATCTTCCAGCTGCATGTACAGTATGCACAGAGCCTACCAGCCCTCTTCCTCCTCCTGGGGGGGGGGGCTGGCTCCACCTCAAGGGCACCTCCCCCTGCTCCATTTTGCGTGATGTCTCTGCTGGGCCCCTGCTGAACAGTAAATATTTGGTGGAGGACGCAGGAGGCGAGGGTCAGGGTAGGAGGGGGTTCTGCAACGTATCTGCTGTCAATATGATGCTCTAAGGGGGTCTGGCATGGGTTTGCTTTTTTTATTTTAAGTACATATGAAGAGTGTGTGTTTTTCAAAACTAAATATTAGGCTGTGTGTATTGAGAGGGGTGTGCGCAGGGGGTCTACAAGGCATGCACTGCCACCATAATTTTTCTGAAATGCAGGACAGCTGCAGTGCTGCTTTTCCTAAGGAAATGTAAAGGAAGGGAGGGTTTGTTTATCAACACAAAATAATAAAAGGCAGGGGATAGAAGTCGTGCTCTTTTATTTACAGCCGTGAAGCACAAAGAGGAAAAAAAACGCTCACCATCTGTTTTCATTCAGCCGCTTGTATTTGCGTCGCAAGCGAATCAGAAACGATTCGGACACAGGGGCGTGGATTGAAGTCCCCTTCTTCATACTGTTTACTATAGCTCTCGCAGGCGAGGAGCGCAGGCGCGCTCCAACGCCAGGCCAGACCTAAAAAGGACAAATCACCTGTTCATTGCAGCTCATACAGGCCACTATTGCTCATTAATACCGATATAAAACTTTTAGCAAAAATATTGTCCGCTCGCCTTCAACCGTTGATGCAGAACTTGGTCCTACCAGACCAATCTGGGTTTATACCCATGCGGTCGACATCTCATAATCTTCAAACTCTATTTGCTCTGTTCCACACCCTCTCTCCTGAATTGCCGGCGGTAGCTGTCATGCTTGAGGCTGCCAAGGCATTTGATTAGATTGAATGGGGCTATTTGTTCTTTATCCTCCAGCGAATGGGCTTCTCTCCCTTCTTTGTTAACTGGGTCACCCTATTGCGCAGGTTCGAGTGAGAGGCATACCTCAGACTCGATCTCCATAACTAGTGGAACTTGGCGGGGGTGCGCCCCTTCACCACTGTTGTTTGCTCTAACACTGGAACCCCTGGCCTGTCTCATTCGGCAATGTCACAAACAAGCGGCTAGTAATTTGCATCACCGTCCGCTCATCATTTCGCTATATGCGGATGACATGCTGCTTTTCATTTGTGAACCCCGCACCTATTTGGCGACGGTTCTGCGGGAATACATCCGGTTTGCTCGCTTCTCTGGATTATCTATAAACTGGTCGAAATTGGTGGTGATGCCACTGACCACATGCACGCTTCCGCATGAGCTTGAATTCCCCCTTGTGTGGGCGACAGAGTTGGTTAAATATTTGGGGGTCTGGATTCACAGGGACCCTGATAGAGTACTTCGGTAGAATTATGGCACTGCTACAACGTGGTTGGAATGTTAAATAGACAGGTGGATTATTCTTCCACTCTCCCTTGCGGATCGCATCGCTCTTGTAAAGATGGTGGTGTTGTCGAAATTTCTATACCTCTTTAATAACGTGCCTATCCCTCTCTCTCAACATATTTTTAAGACACTATGTACGTTGCTTCTCCGTCTAATCTGGGGGGAGGAAGCAGGCTCGGGTGGGATGGCGAACTCTTCTTCTTGATTATAAGCATGGGGGATTCAATGTACCTGATATTTATTTGTATTATTTATGCGTGCAGGCGCACTACGCACATTTCTGGTTTGCACCTCATTACTTCATTTCCCATGTAGCGGTGGAGCATTGGGATGCACATCCCATACCGTTGAGCTCCATCCTCACACATAGCCGTCGACTTATGCCCCAGGATACAATCAACACCATCAATTCGACGATTGCTGCCTGGCAGGCACTGGGCCGCTTAGCTGAGAAACTACCTTTATATTCTCCACTGCTCCCTATTGCTTATCATGCGGACATGTCAGTGACTCACGAGGAGGGACTTATGCGCATCTTGGCTCAGGCGGGCATTGATAAAATGCAGGATTTATTCCCTCATGGCACTTTTTTGACATCTGCTGATGTTGACTATATCCAGCATAAAACCCTGTTGTTTACATTCTCGCTTCACAGACTGAGGAGAGCATTGCAGGCCCACTTTCCGATGTTTCCTGCGGAACCTCCGGCGTCCTTGGCCTTACACACCTTAATTACCAGCCCCACTAGGCACAAGCTTGTTACCAAATTATACCGAGCTGCCAGGGCGGATAGGGCCCTCCCTGAAGATAAGAGCCTGAATAAATGGAACAAGTGTCTGGACCCGCAGCTCACCCGTGAAGAATGGGAACACTGCTGTGCTTTAACTGGCGCACACACATCTAACGGGAATTTACGCATTATATATTTCAAATACCTTCACCAGACTTACCATACACCTCACCGGCTTTTTAAATATGGTCTTAGGGAATCAGACACATGCGGTGCTTCGGGTGCGGACTTTTGGCACCTAGCTTGGTCCTGCGGAAAAGTGAGGAACCACTGGATTGAAGTGGTTGCTAGACTGTCCACAATTGTTGGGGTTGCTTTGATTTGCTTGTCTCAGGTGTATTTGTTGGGTCTACTCCCTTTTCTAAAAGTTGCTACAGGTAAACTAGCTAGAGTGGCACTACTTATTGCGAAAAGACGAGCAGCGATGGTGTGGGACAGCAAACTGAGTCTTACAGTTGCACTATGACTCAAAGATTTGGCATATTGCAGGGAGAATTCAGTGTTTTATGCGGAGGAGTTGCCGGTGACCTCTCATCGAAACGATTTCTGGGAGCCCCTGTTGATATATTTACGCTCCATTGTTCCGCATGATACCCCTAAAACTGAGACTGTATAATCACTATCAATATCGATGATTGAGATGTATGATAATTACAACTGCACTGTCGAAACTGGAATCTACCCTCTGTGTATATACCCTATGGCCACGTTTTTGTTTGTTAGCATTGTTTTTCCTTTGTTCTCCCATAATGTCATTAGTTTGCATTGCCGTCTTGTGTATTGTATGACGCTCTATGAAAACTCGTAAATAAAAAATTAAAAAATAAAAAACTTCATCAAATTAGTGTCAGATTTATATTTGTGGCGGTTTATTGGCTTTTTGTAAGAACTTTTTTTGGCAATATGGGTAGCTGTAGAATTTGTGCCCTAGCTCAGTAGTCACCTAGGCATACCTTCACATTTGTGACTGGTACACAACGAGGAGAGTACAGGGGTGAATGACTTGCTTGTCTCTCACAGTTTTTTGTTTCACCTAGAATCCCCTGCAAACCTCAAATTTAGCTAAAATTCAAAAACTTTTCAAATTTAAGTGATGGGAATTTCCAGAATCTGCGGCGACCTACAAACTTCGATTCACCTAGTGTTCTCCCAGGTCTTCCGATAAAAATAGTACCTCACTTGTGTGGGTGGGCCAATTTCCCGCGACAGGGAATGGCCCAAAACGTATTGTGGGGACATCACAATGACCTATCACAAAACGACCTGGTTTTGCAAGGAGGGCCACCTGGGTTTTTGGCCCCGGGCTTGGTGGCTCTCTATGGAAACATACCACTTAGACTGCTGCGGTCTCCCTCAGTACACAATCTAATATCGCCCAAATACAAAAGAGAGGACTGGGCGAGCACAAGCTTTTATGCTGCCGCTACCAGACTTTGAAATGCTCTTCCCTGAAACTTAAAAGAAAAAATGACCTGTTAGCCTTTAGGAAGGCACTCAAAACTTGGCTATTTAATTAATAGCCTTATTATTAACTCTTGGCAGTTCTTCTCTATAAGCTAGCGCCTAGACACCCTCGGGTATTAGATACGCTCTATAAATCTCATTTCATTCATTAACTCATTTTCAAACATAGAAGAAAGCATTATTGGGACGCTTTTGCTCATGCCCATGCTTTTAGCGAGCTTACTGTCAGTGAATGGGAGAACAATTTTACTAAATCACAAATTCCACTCAAGACAAAGCATGTGTAATTGTTGCTGAAGGTTTGTCTGTGGTTGAACTAAAAGATAAAGCTGTAACTGACACAGAAGCAAAATTATATCTTCTTGGCCCGTGAAAACCTATTTCACCCAGACTAATTTAGTAAAGATTGCAATTTAATTAAACCAAAAACAAAATGGAAAGGCAAACTAATGGACCCCAGGACATATTTTTCATTTCTCCAGTTACACTTTCAAATTAAGAATGATAAATACTTACATACATCTTCTTAAAATACTATCCTCAGAAATATTGACGCTGCAGTGCCTGCTGAACAAGGATTTAAAGCTGCTCTGAGCTATGTTTTCATACCAGGAACGACGCCTAATAAAATCGGCATTATGTAAAATAGATAACACCAACAATAATTACTATATTGTTTTTCCCAAAAAGTAAAAATACATCAGAATAGCAAGCCTGCTAGAGCCGCGACTGAAATTTAAAGTTTAGAAACCACATTATTGCATCTTTTTGTGACATTATTTAAAAGAGACACACAAAATGTTTTCTAAATGTAAAAATAAATGCTTCAAGTTCTTACAGAATCAAGAACATTTTGTTGTTAACGGATCATCAATAGATCCTCCTTTAACTGAGGGTCTTTTATGGGATGTGACGTTTTGGGTTCCACAAATGACGAGCCACAACAAATGTATGTTTGCACCTGCCTAATGTGCAGACGGCCGCTGCATTTTAAATTATGTAACTGACTTTATGACTAGCATTAGTACATTGGATCTTGTTCGCTGAGTCAATTGTGTGTTAATATGTGCCTCAGTTTTCGGATGCATGGTGCTCACAAGCGGTGGCCCCAGTGCTTAATTTGAGCCAGTGGTTGCCGTGGTGAGCACTGGCACTCATTTTTGGGCAGGTGGCGCCCACCGGCATTTATTTTACCTTTTCAGACATTCCTCAAGAGCAAGAGAGGGGAAAACACAAAAACGGCAAAGAAGACGGAAGAGAAGACGGCAAACCGTCAACAAGGGAGAAAGCCGGAGCCTGCAAGAGTGAGATAAAGGGGCAGGGAGTGTCTGGCATTGCATGGAAGAGGCATGAGGTGGATTTAGGACTAGGAGCCTCGGTATTTGCAGCCGGGACATTTAATAGCACCAGGCACTGTCTTTTGAGCAGTGCTTAGGGCACCTGCTCTCATAAGGTTACACATTAGGCACTGGGTGTCCGTGCACTTGGAAATCCTTTTACTCACACCCAATATCATCTCATGAAGGAGTTAATATTGCATATGTGGAGGGCGGGCTTTCCAGGACTGACATTCCCTGGAAAGTATAGGAACACCCACAAACTCGAGGCTTTATGGGTAGACAGAATCCTTTGTACTATATTAAAAGTGCTGACTATAGTGTAATTTCCCATGTTTCCCATATCATATAATGATGGTGCCACCTTGAAGTTATTGAGCTATTTATTGTCTTTATGTTATTTCCTTTTGTTGTGCTTTATTTCTGCTGCAAGAGGGTCTGATGGTCAGCCCTCTAGGAATGAGCCCCCTCCTGTCATCATAAAAAAGCCACTGGCCCATCGCTCCCCCAAACATTGGCTACTATTCGTAGGCAATGGACACAAATGCTTTCAGACTCCTTGTCCTGCTGTATTGGAATCTGGAAGAGTGCTTCCTGCACCTGATATGCAACATCTCTGCCAAGTGATGCTATTTTGCTAGCTTATGCATATCCCATCTTCCTGCTGTATATAATTGAAAGGCACTATTTTTGGTAGCCCATGCTTGTTGCCTCAGCTCATTGGGAGGCTGGGGCATGTGGATTGCTTGAGCTCAGCGGCTTTGGGCAGCACACAGTTGTGCTGCTCAAGTGTCCATGATAACTTGGGTACCCCTATGCTGTTGCGGAGGTCGGAGACCGAGACGGCCAATGGAAGGCACCAAAAGTATTGGCTAGTTGTTGCTGCCTGGTGTTTTGGCGCTGAGCATTCTGTCATGATGGGTACTGATATGATGTCATTGGTACTGACAGTGCCGAGCTTTTATTTCTACAGATATCACCTACTGTGTAGTACTTCTCTACAAAGACGTAACCTCTGTTATTGTTGACATGGAGCCCTCCACATCTGCACGTCACATTGCATGCCCAGCTTTAGTAATTATGTCATAACGGGATGCATTAGCAGCAATTGGAGCAAATCCAAATTCCAAAAATCCAGTCAATAATGAATTTATGTAACAATTGATGTGCCAATTAACCTATTAAACAGCATATTATTGAAACCTACTTAAATAATCCCTATGTCGTAAAATTACCTACTCCATAGTTTGTCTTTTGTCAGCTGATCCAGATAAAAAATCATGATGTTACAGTACAATGGCTGGAACACATCCATGAGCACTGAAAGTGCGATTTAAAGCATGCCTTCTAATGCCGCTTTGGGCTGACTGTTTTCTTAAATAATTGAAGAGTGGAAGCATTGGTAATTTCCCACTTAAGATAGTGGTAGATAGTTGTTCGTCATTGAAACTTTAAAGGAATGTGATGATTTGGGTTGGAAATGGAGGGTTATTTGTTGAGATCTCTAAAGCAACTACTACTGAATACAGACTACAACACAATGCCATAGCCCAAAATAAAATAACAGCACAACAGAAATATGATAGGGCACATGACAACACAACAAATGAATAGGGGTAAAAGAACCACTGTACAATATAACACAATGTAATAATCAAACTTATAAAACAGCTACAAGGTCACGCCACAACTTATGAACACAACACAAAACACATCAGTGGAAAAAAGCACATTACCAAAGCACAAAACAACACAGTAACATATTAAGAAAACTTAATAAATAGACAGTAGAACACAGTAATGCAACACACATGCACTACCACAACAGCAACAAAAATCACATAAGTAGAGCTGAACACATAAGTTGTGCAAAATGGTAATTTGTGCTGTTGTGTTGTTTTGTTTTAGTGTGGCATGGCATTGTTATGTTTGTGTCCTGTGTTGGTATACAGTAATGTATTGGTGTGTGGCTGTACTGTTGACTTGTCTTTTTGAGTTATTATTTTACACATATTGTTGATGTGGTGTATTACGTAGTTGTATATCCAAATTCTACAGGTGCACTGTTAGGTTGTTACTACCTCTACAAATCTCCTTCCGTATTACAGTGATAAAAGGTGTTTGCACTAATACCTACCTTATATATCACCATAGAGATATACTAACACCACCCTGAAACGTTTTGTGATCCAGCCTCTGGTTTCAATTCCTAGCCCATACTAACACCTGTCAAGCTCTAGGAAAGTATTTCTTCCATGACTTGAACTATAGTAATAGCAACAAGCATTGGCATAGCCAATAAGTCTCGCCTTTGGGACCTTATAAGTGTTTAGCCATGCAACATTTGATGTTGTTGCACCAAGGATATTGTGCTGCATAACTAAACACTTATAAGGTCCCAAAGGCGAGACCTATTGGCTATGCCAATGCTTGTTTTATTTGGGCTTAGCTACGTTGTATTGCAGGCTTTATTCCCCAGCCGCTGTATTTTTACAACATTTAAGGCACAGAAATTTTGGGGAAATAATTCTTCAGAAAGAGAACGCTTTGTGTCTCATCTACGATAAACAATTCTTTGGGATAACTAGTGGCTGGCACATTATACTTTACCATTAGTTCTTGGACAGAGTATATTTGGTATTTTGGGACAAGGGGACATTGTTTAAGCATTTCTGGCAGCTCATTTTGGGGACAAGAGGAGTAAAATAAAATATATATCTTCCCAAATTATTGCTGAGCACTATTTCTGCAGCGCCATTATGTTTTCTGAAGAAATTTTCTGTGATGGGAGGAAATTATTTCTACTTTGCAGCCAGTGATTCTGCAGAGCATAACATCCATCCAAGGACTGGCCTGCATACTACGTACTACTTCATTTATAGCACCTCTTCTTTTAGAAGCTCCTGCTGCAGTAAATGTTGTCTGTGAAGCGCTCTGCAAAGTGTCGGAACCCTTTACTGGATGAAAATTATATCATGTGTGCCTTTTGTAACTTACCTGGTTCTATTGTAAAATGCTCTGACACCTTTGGGTAAAGTTCGCGCTATATAAAACTGCATTCAATAAATGAATAAAACTGGAAGATGCCTCGTTGAGCGCTATGGGAGAGAGGGGTGGGTTATAGGGCGATAGTGCACTTGGAGACCATTTGAGCTTTTTGATGAGCTTTTGGATGAATTCAAGGAGAAATGGACAGTGCTGTGGGCAGTACGCTCTATCAGGGCACCCCGTGTGCGCAGTGACTTACAGCCTGGCGTAGCTGCGTCAACCTTCCGGAATTTGAACCCTTCTGGGAAACTTACTGAACACCACATATTAAAAAACATGAAAATACTCTGCAACCATGGAAAGCATACTTCCTCCTTAGACCTCTCAAACTTTATTTGCAATACTGGTCGATAAATACAATATTTCGTTGTTTTTTTTCCGCAGTTTCTTTTATAAAGAGCGAACTCGACCCGAAGATATCGGGGCGCTCTATGCAATCACCAGCTGCGTTGCAGACAGACACATTCATTTTAGGCATGGACAGATTTGTCCAGATTTACAGGATGTTGAGCCTCCCGCCGAGACCGGAACCGGTTCCTCAGCTTCCCAGTCGGCCGCTCTAGTCATTACGCCTCCATTAATAGGCTCTGCCAGTGACACTAGAAACTAGTGCAGGAAACTATCCGCAAGTGCTTCGAGCTGACATTCGTCATTAGGAGGAGCTGCATTAGTTGGAAATTGAAAAAAGGTACACTCGCTGCCCACCTACTAAAAAGAATAATAGCGCAGAGTTCACTACTGATTTCACTTCTTGGTATAGAAAGCGGAAACAGACACAACAACAACCAAACCGCTTACAAATACATTACCGCACACGGGTACACGCACACACCCACACATGCACACACATGTACATTCTACTAGAAAGTCATATACCTAAATATATTGAAGTACAGGGCCCACATAGATATACATACAAGGAATAACTATGGCAAAGACATTGGCAAACGGACAGTCAGAGAGGCACTAAAGGCACACATAGTCAAACATGAATAAAGACACAGGCGCAGGCAAACAGGTGAAGACACAGGCATCCAATCTTCACTTCCCCGGAAGCACCAGAAAGCTAGAATTACTCCAGCATAAATATTAATGGGCCTGGGGATATCAACTCACTGTACAAGGTGCGGACAGTAATACTCCTAATTACAGCAAAAACTACAACTAGAATTAGAACATCTTAAAAAGTAATACTGTACTGTGTCAGTGCTTGGAGATCATTCAAGGGGACTTCCCAGACAAGTACAGGGATTGCACCAGGCCAGTAGCCCATGGCATCAATCTGCCACCAGATTACTTTGTCAGACAGGCTTCACGTTACAAGATACATTCAGACAAATGTATAGCATAGGGCGTGTGGCCAGTACTCCAAGAAGTTTGGAAGTTTAAGGGATAGAGATTTGTTTTATACTCATGTAATGGAAGCATGAGCAGTCACAGAGGAGAGAGTTTGCATTTTTATGGCGATTGCAGGGTTCGGACAGAACCACTGAAGGCATCACGTTTCCTAAGCAGGTCGGCGTTTAAAGACTTTACCCACCTCCATAGCTGTGTGGTAGGTGTGCTGGAGCCAAAGTGTGAAATTCTACCCGGCCATGTTCACCATGCACACCCCAGACTCTGAGCACATCTCCTGCACGTGCTTCAAGGGAATGAGGCCTGACCGCACGCTAACCTTCGCTGCCATGGGAGCAAACCTCCACCCTTAACTCTGAGTCACTTCAAAATCGCATTGCAGATTGTTTTGGCGTTTTGTGCAGTGTAAAATGTACCTCACAGCTGCCCGTCTCAGCTTTTAGAGACCACTCAATGATACAGCAATGGGAACAGCAGCGTCTGAAAATATAATGTATTTAAATCTTTTTTTTGTTTTTATACAGCACAGTTGAGACCTTTGCCAAGTATTTTAAGTGCTCTGTATATTTGAGAAATATATAAAAAAATCCTTCCATCTTCAACATACCAGGAACACGTATGCAAGGAGGTCACGAGAAACATTTAAGTGGTTAGATGTATGCAGTAGATCATGCTTGTTTACAAATGATGTCAGGCACACACGGCAAGAGCTCTAAACCAGCAGCGCGAGAACATTCAATAACAAGCATGCGAGTGGTGCGCGCACGTGCGCGTCACAGCGAGACATCCGTTTTGCATTATTGCGCATGCATCTGTGCACAATAATTGAAAACAGATGTGACCCGTGTGGGTAAACGCAAGCAATAGGCTGTAGGCGGAGCAAAGGCGGGACATGCACCCGCCTTGCCCAATTGCGTGCTGTCTTTCTTAGAAAGACGCACGCAAAGACCAATAGCCTGTGAGAAAAACAGAAACACACGCACGAGTGTGTGGTGAGCTTTCTGAAGCCCCTAACTAAAAGTATCACAGCGCAACGCATGCGTGCTGCTCTAGGCTCGACCTAAAGTCTTGCAGAGCAGCGCATGCGCGCTGTCTAGGCTCGACCTAAAAAGGGTACATTTACAGCAGCATGGCAGACTCTGGCCCAAACCAATACAGAGAAAACTATAAGGGAGAAAGAATGAAGAAAAGAAGACAGAGAGCCAATGAGAAGACGGAAATAGAGACAAACATGCATGCAGACACGAGGCAATAAGACAGGAAGTTCAGCAGGGAGAAAGAAAGGGGCACAAGCCGAAAAGCATGAGCTGAAATCAAGACTAAGCAGAGTCGTATTTCCGTAAACTTGCCCGTTAGCAGGAAGGCGTCAGGTTCCCAAAAACAGCAGGACTAACTCACTAAATTCTTTGTCGCCATTTTTCTTCTACTAGTTGAACGCTGCAAGCAAGCTTTGAAACGTTAAGACAGGCATTCATTTAAAGATTATTATGCAGAGCTTGCTTTATCAACCAACAAACATGCCAGTCTTTACTTGTCAGGTGTTCATTTCGATCATAGAACTTTGGCATTTTTTTCTTTAGTTTGATGAAACTCTGCCCCTTTGTCAAACTGACATTATTCACCGCTGTGCGACTGTCTTCCAATGATTCTTGTGTTGTTTAGTTCTCTTTTGTGTTGAGATCTGTTCGGCTCGTAGACGTCACTATTCTCCTACATAGGTGTCCTGTACTTTGGATTTAAGAGGGAAAGAAAATAGGGCAGCTGAATAGAACCTGTGTTTATTTTATAAAAAATCAAAAAATCCCGGGGGCAAGAATGCTTCTCACGCTCTGGAAAAGGTCGCGACATTGGATTATACTGCACAGTGCTTCGTGCCGAGACGAAGCTCCCGCTTGAATGTCACTTGGTATTTTGTGGTAAATGCGTTCATTCTGATTCACTTTACTTTGGACCGTAATTGTTTTTAGCCAGAAAAACTCAGCATTCTGATCGTCTTAATAAAACGCTACATTTAAATTAAATCCCCCTGCAAAGTCAATAATAACGTTAATTTTGAGAAGGGCTGGAATAGAACATCACTCGACTGATCTAACACTAATGGCAACATTTTCTGAAATTGCATTCTTTTAGCCAAGAAGCGGTTGTCAACTGATAATAAATTCCATATGGTGCATTTTCGAAGTCAAGGTTCGGCTTGGGCTGCATATATTCTCTATAGAGAAAACGAGAAGCTTGGTACAAAGAAAGCACGTAAAGGTGCCAAGAAACAACTAATCAGCTTTAACTGTTTTTTTTTTTAGGAATATTAAAAGAGCAAAATGATTGTAAACTTTCATTACAAAATAGTAATCAACAAAAGTCGAAGTTCTTGCGTTTTCATGCACCTCCAATGACATGCAGCGGTGACATTCCCAAGCCACAATCTTATCTTTGCCTTCTCTAAATTGGTGCGTGGACTTAGCCACAGTCGTAAATCGCACTTCAAGAGACAGAAGATAGGGTTCCAAAGCATGGGATGACTTGTACGTTTGTGGGCATTAACAAACTCTGATCTGACCCTTTCCCATCCTGGAAACCGAAGGGCCCAAGTAACTTCACTCCAGAATCGGAAGGGGAAAAGATCATCACCCAAGATTTGCTAAGGGTGCAGGGGAAGGGCTTTCCCTTAAAAAAATATTTTCATATTTCTCGCCACCAAGACCTGGAACACCCCGCCACTCCGCCTCAGGCAAGCCCCGTCGCTGACACAATTCAGGAAGGTTCTTAAGACCTGGCTCTTCGACTGAACCCCAGTGCACATATGGATCAGCAGCCCACCCCCCAGCGCCTTGAGACCCTCATGGGTGAGTAGTCACGCTATATAAACCATGATTGATTGACTGGTTGAATGACACTGAGAAAATAAAAGGTGTTTGCTTAGGAGCACCTTTACCTCTGTGCATAATTCTACACTATGTAGCAATCTGAACAAGGATCATAGGACCCAGAAGACCAGGAAGAAAATGCCACATTACATTGCTGACAATAAACAACTGGGCACTGCATAGTGTTCTGGATATAACTCTGGGAAAAATATGTGAACAGAAAAAAACCCATAAAACTACATTCATGTTATGATGTACATCTCTACTCTTTCTTTATGTTTTCTTTATATATTGTATTGTATTGGGATTGCATTTATATAGCGCTTCCTACCCCCGACGAGGCGTCAAATCGCTTTTTCAGCGAGTAGCACGCTACTTTGGAACCAATAAAATATTAGTGGTGAATCAGTATAGTGAAAATGAAAGTAATTTGAGTGGTGGATATGTTAGTCAGTTGTTTGGGTTGAGAAGTATAGTGGAAGAATAGAAGAGCGAAAAAGGTTTGTGTTTATAGAGCGCTTGCTACCCCTGATGGGGTGTTGAAGCGCTTTTTTTAGTAAGTAGCACGCTACTCCGGAACCCATAAAGGATTAGTGGTGAATTAGTATAGTGAAAAATGAAAGTAATTTGAGTGGTGGACATGTTAGTCTTTTATTTGGATTGAAAAGGATAGTGGAGGGATAAAAGAGGAAAGGATTTTGAAATCTTTTATTTGTCTTGTTTTGGAGCTCATAGAAGTAGGAGGAGGCTTGAGATGAGTGAAAGGGAGGTGGAGGGGGAAGAGTCAGAGGGAAGGGTTTAGGAAGGCTTGTTTTTGGAGATTGGAATAGTAAAAGAGGTATGAGATGATACAAGTAAGGGGTAGAGTAGGGAAGAGTCTAGAAAGGTTTATTTTGGGGATCATAGTAGTGGTATGGAGTTTGGGAGGAATTAGAGAGTTGAGGTAGAGGATATATTGAGTGTGGTATAGGGTGAGAAATAGGGTAGTGCATTGGATATGCTGAATTAGTAGAAAAGTAATAAATATATAGATTCATAAGTACATGGAAGGTATATAGCTGCATAAAGGAAGGTAATATATGTAGACTAAAGATGCATTAAATTAACTCCGGCTTTCATGTGTTGCTGTACTATTAATTAATTGTATTTATTCATATATATATTTTTTGTAATTCAATAGTGAAGCAATTATAGATAAATAGTTATCATAAAAGATTTACCTATTTATGCAGGCACTTACATACATGTTGAAAACATAGAATAATGCAACTATCAGTAATATGTACATTTGTTAAGCAGAACTAATGGATATCTATATTTTTTAAAACATAATTATTCTACACCAAAGCAATACGCATATTTAGGTACATGTCTATATTACAAATTAGTGCTTATTTACAGAGGGATATGCTGCATATTTCTGTTTGCATATGGTGGTTATGAGGGAAAGAGCCAATTCTTGAGTAGTTTTCTGAAGATAAGGTGGTTATCTGTGGATCTTTTGTTGGGGATAAAGAGTTCCATAGTTTGGCTGCTTGAACAGAGAAGGATGTGCCAATCATGGTATTTTTTTTGTACGTTGGGATTTTGAGGCGAGGTGCCACTCTAGAGTGGACGTTCCTTTGTGGAATGTGTTTTGTGATTTTATTTCTGATGAAGAGTGGTCCTATTCCATGTATCGTTTTGTGGGTGATACAAAGCAGCTGGAACGTGGATCTTCTGGCAACCAGTAACAAATGCAGGGCTTTCAATTCAGGCGAGATGTGGTCTTGTGGTTTTATATGTAAGAGTAGTCTGGCATTCGAGTTCTGAATCCATTGTCGTGCCTTCATGGTCGTTAACCCTGGTAGAGGCTATTGGCGTAATTGAGTTTGGACAGAACAAGTGAGATGGTAGCCATGACCTTGTGTGGAAATTCCAAATGGAGGAAGATTTGTTGCAGAGATTTTACAGTACCAGAGTTTGATCTCACTAGTTTGTCCACTTGGGCATTCATTGATAGCTTGGAGTACATGGTCATTCCAAGGTTTCTTACTTCCTTTGATACTTTAGGCGGTGTTCCCAGATTATTAGGACATGCGGTGAATGGGTCATAATGTTTCCAATCGCCACATGTGAGTATTTCCATTTTGGAAGCTTTCAATTTGAGATGGCTCCACATTGTTTATTGATCCACGGCTCTGAGATAACTGAAAATTGGCAAGTATCCAATGTCTTTGGGGCATTCTATTTGAAGGAGTATTTGTGTATCATCTGTGTAGTTATAGCACATGAGGTAAAATTGATTGATCAGTGTCAGTATTGATTTCATGTAGATATTGCAAAGCATGGGTGAGAGGATGGAGCCTTGAGGGACCCTCCTTTTGAGAAGTATGGTTTGGAAGAGAAAGAGGGGACTGTGGATGATATTAGTTCTGTTGCGAAGGTAGGATATGATCCAGTTTAGAGCAGTCCCCACTAGGCCAGCTTCATAGAGCCTTTGGATCAGAGTGTCATGGTTAACTGTGTCAAAGGCAGCTGAGAGGTCTAAGAGAAGTAGCGGAGGAACCCCATTGTAGTCAACTGTGTTCTTCAGGGCATCCCAGATGGCACGGAGGGCAGATTCTGTGCCTCTTCCTTGATGGAATGCCGTTTAGAGTCCTGAAAGTATGGCATTATCTTCAATGAATTGTGACATCTGGGCGAATGCTGCTCTTTCTATTAGTCTGCCTAGGAAAGGTTCATTTGTAATCAGTCTGTCGTTGTCAGGGTTCAACGGGTTTAAGTTTATTTTCTTCAATAAAGGGGGCAGGACTTTTTTGAGTTCTCCTGGAAATAGTCCGCTAGTTAAGGAATTGTTGATGATTCTTCTTACTGGAGTGGCAGCAGATGTTTTTAGGAGAATTGTCTTGAAGATTTGCGGTGGACACGGGTCAGAAGGGAATCGTGTGAAATGTGTTGGAACTGGAAGAAAGGAGAAGCAGGGTTAGAGTATTCTTGGATTGTTGTTTTGGAACAGGGTCAGCGCTGGTGCTTTGTCTTTGTTTTAAGTATGAGTTGAACGTGTCTGCTTTGGCTGTGTAATGAGTTGCCCAGTTTGTCTGTGATATTTTGTGCAACGGGATGAGCTCTTTCTAGGCAATTTGGTTTCCGATATTCATTGGGAATTTTATAGAATTCTTTATTTGTACATTTAGCATTTTGAGTTCTGTCTGAATAGTATCTTTTCTTAGCTTTTTTGATAGCTGACTTGTATAATCTGTTAATTTTCTGTAGGCGAAGTTTGTCTTGATTGGTGTTTGTTTTGGGCCAGGCACGTTGCAGCATTCTAATTTGAGGTTTTATCTCTTTTATCTCTGTATTTTTCCAAGGTGCTTGTTTTCTTTTGTTCTGTTGTGTGGTTTTTAGTGGTATCAGGATATCAAATGCTTCCATTAGCCACTCATATAGTTTTATAACAGAATCTATTGTGTCCAGATCTGTACTGGATGTTAGTTGGGTTTCTAAGTGTTCCAAATTGAGTTTATTCCACGGTCGATCGGAGGATGCATGTAAGGTGATTTTAGTTGCGTCGCTTAGTGTTGTTTTATGTTGGAAAGTAAGCAAATTGTGGTCTGACCATGTGATTGGAGTAAAATAAATGACATCATGGATGTGTCCAGCGATGCATGTGGGTTAGTGGATGATCTGATGCAGGTTTAGTGAGTATAGGCCAGCAATAATTGTTTTCGGATGGGGCATATTGGGTTTGTCAAACCAAATGTTGAGGTCACCCAGAACTCATAGGTTGGAGTGTAGTGTTATCAGGTTTGAAACCATGTCTAGAAGTGTGTCTGGGAATGTTGCATTGCTAGGTGGAGGTCTGTTAAGGAGCAGGAAGTCACAGGAGGAAGACTGTGTAAGATTGCATCTGGTGAAAAGGGCCTCATAATCTTTTATGGAGACGTCGCCAGCTTTAGTGATATGTAATGTTTGTCTGAACACAACAGCTAGGCCACCTTCTTTTTTGCCTATACGATTTTGGGTGATTGTTTGATAGCCTAGAGAAATGGCGTCATGTAGGACTGGAGTCATATCATCTCCCAACAATGATTCAGCTATGAAGAGTACGTCAGGTTTTGAATCAGTGAGAAGGTCGTAGATGTAATGTTTGTTTTTGAGAGCAATCAAGCATTTATTAGTAGACAGTTTAGAGAATGTAATTTGGGGATTGTGTGATTTTTTTTTGTAGAAGAGTGAGCTGTATTTTGTGGGCTTGCAGCAGGTGTGTCCTCAGTGTTGGAATTAGCTGTATGAGGATAGCAATCTTGTAGCTGTTCTGTATCCTTTTCATCGTCCAGCAGGCTAAGAAGGTTTTTTGATGGGTCTGCGTATGTAGGTGGTGGCGACTGTGGTTGAGAGGGAGTTGGTGTGCTGTGTTGTTTTTGTAGTGTCACCTTGTTGTGTAATAGACATGGAGAAGCGAAGTTGTGAGGTGTGGCACGTTACTTATTTTGTTTGTGTCTTTTTAGGGTGGAAAGTGTATGAGTTAGGGGTGGTGGTGCAGCATGTGGGTCATTTAGTAAGGTTCTAAATTGTCTAGTGGTTGAGTGGCGGTTAAAAGAGAGTTGATGCGTTGCTGTAAATGTGTTAGGTGGGGTGGAAGAGAGAAAGCTTGGCATGGAAGTTTGTTCAATTGAGTAGTCTGAAAGGTAAGTGTATGTTTGTAGTTTTTGATGGAAAGTATTATTAGGTTTTGCGCTTGAGAGATTTTCTTGTGCTGGTGTGCGTGTTATGTTTTGTTTTTGACGAGTAGTGAAAGGAGGTGCTGATGTATGTGTTTTATGAGATGGATTTGTTTGTATAGTAATTTTTGTGAGTGCAAATTGTAAGGTAAAGGGGTGTTGATGTGCTTGTGAGTAGAGTATATGTTGTGTGTAAGAGGGGATGAGTGTGAGTGTTGTGCAGCTGTGTTATTTTGGTAGAAAGGAGAGAAGGGTGTTGGTTTGAGAAAAGATGGAAGGCTGAGTGTAGGTTTGTTAGTGAAAAAAATGGGTCTGTTTGGGGTAATTAGAGCGGGGAGTGGGTGCTTGGATGGGATCTAGTTAAGTATGGTGTGGATTTGGGTTGTGTCAATGATGGGTGGATTTGCTAGTGGTATAGGATAGAGTTGTGTACTGTTTGTAGGTGATGGTGGAAATGTGTGGTAGCTGGGAAAGAAGGGTGTTTAATTTTGTTTTCTGGAGTCTTTTGATGGGTGCTGAAACATTGAAGTTTGTCCAGGTTTAGTTTGTAGTAAATGAGTAGAGTACATGTGCTGTGAGTATGTTAATATGGTTGTGGATGGGGTAGGCTGAGTGCTGATGTGTATGAAATTGGGCAGCATTTCTGGCCCTACTCCTTACCAGTCTCAAACAGGCAATTGCCCTTGTCCTCTCCAGCCTTAGCCATGACACCCGGAACCCTGGCCTTAAAGAGCCCTAGTAATCAAGTGACCCCTTCAGCCAATGGGAACCCTAACCAAACACAACACTAGCCCTAAGCCTACCAACCAATAGCACAAAAGCCTCTTATATCCAATCAAAGCCCTGGTCCCAGCATCCAATCAGGAACCTTAAGCCCTGCGTCCAATAGAAAGCCTGACCCCTGCTCTAGACCCAACCCTAATCCCAGCTGCCATTCATACAGGAAACACTAAATCCTACATCCAATATAAAGCCTAACCCCGACCCTAGTCCCAACCCTAGTCCCATCATCTAATCAGGAAGGGAACCCTAAACCCTATGTCCAAAAGAAAGCCCAGCCCCAGGAACCAATATTAAAGGCTAAACCTATCCACCAATCAGATCACTAGCCCTAAGCCCAACATCAATAGAATCACTGGCCCAGGAACCAATCAGAACCCTCAAATACCCAACCAATGAGAACACTAATCCTAATCCAATAGAAACACCAGATGCAAAAATCAATCAGTGCACACATGTAGCATCCAATAGCAGCCATATAAGGTCCCTGCAACCGCAGGCAATGTTTGCTTGCCAGGGAGTTGGAAGCTACTCCTCAATTCAGAATCTCCTAGGAGACAGATAGACTCAATTCACCTTTTGGAGTTCTGCAGGTATGAGCCTAACAAACATTGCCCTCTAACAATACTGTTTGTACAAATCTTTACTCACTCTCCTAGCCAAAAAATGAGTGTACAATCCCGAATAAACACAGCTTAAACAGCTAACAGCAGATAACTGCTTTCTCAGTGCACCCTCTGTTGTTAAAGGGAGGGGGATAGTCTGGTTTCACTCACTTGCTAAGACAAAATGGGAGCTGGGGGTGAATTGCTTAACACACAGATCTGAGCATAGAGCAAGGGAGAAATTAGGAGGGAAAATCAGATAGTCACGGGTAATGTGAAAAAAAAACTGATTTGGGACTGCAAACCCACAATTCGACAGCTGCAGTCCATGCAGGAAACAGCTGTGCGGCTGTCAGGCTCAGGAAGGGGGGATTTTGAGGGACGATGCTGAGGGAATATTAATGATTTATATAATTTTATCTCAACATCGTCCCTCAAAATCCCCCCTTACATGGCTCCACCACCCCACCACTGTTACCTGCACAAACTGCTCTGCAATTCAACAGGTAAAATGAAACAGTCACGGACAAGTAAAAACCTCAAAATTCTAAACAAAACAGGTGAAAAATGATGCAATCATGGGCAGGTAAAAACTTCAAATTTTAAACTGTAACAACAACAAGCAAAACAGGTGAAAATGATGCAATCAAGGGTAGAGGAAAATTGCTTTTTAAATTTCAGGAAAGAGACAGCACAAGTCTGCCTTCTTACCACCTCCTGGTCCTTGGTTCACTGCAAACTTGGGCACAGGAAAACTGCAGCTCACAAAATGGAGGTGAATGTTTTGGGGTTCACCCAACAAACCCTTAAGAGGCCTGGGTAGGTGTGAGAGGAGGGCTCAGGGTTGCTTGGGAGCTAGGGAGCAAACCAGCAAGCTTAGGCTGCTGCCCAGGAGGCTGGAGGCTGCTCCTCAATTTAGAATCTCCTAGGAGACCGACAGGCTCAATCCACAATTTGGAGTTCTGCAGGCAAGGGCCCAACAAACCTTGCACTCTAGCAATACTGTTAGTACAAAACTTTACCCACTCTCCTAGACAAAAAAACAAGTATACAATCCAGCTTAAACAGCTAACAGCAGACTACTGCTGTCTCAGAGCACCCTCTGTTCAGTCTCTGATGGATATCTCTGTTGCTAAGGGGGAGGGAGGTAATGTGGTTTAACTCACTTGCTAACAGAAAATGAGAGCTGGGGGTGGATTGCTTATATATAGCTAGAAACCCAACTGCTGAAGTAACTCCCCTTGCTCAATGACTTCACAGCTGGAGCTGACAGTGTCAGCTGACAGCTAGATGAAGCAGGCTCACTTAAGAGTGCTACAGATAACAGGTATTTTACTTGGCCCCGCACAGTACTGCTGCTGCTAATGATTGTTTTAGAATTGGCCCCTAATAGCGGTTTGGCAAACTCATGTCCTGGAGCATTACTTGCAGAGCATGTTGATTCCTACAGGTCATCAAAAGCAGCTTTGTCTCAGAACTTGCAGGGCAATTCAGCTGCTCCTCTCTCAGAATGCAGAGTTTGATAGAAAGGTAACAGTCAGGTAAAATTCAACCTCTGAAAAAATGCAATTGTCCTCATGTGTAAATTAGTTCTTGATTGGTGAGATATCCTGGAAGGATATACTTCTTGAAATGTTCTGTAATTATAGGAGACTCACCAACCAGCTCTCTAGCATTCAAATTATGATGACGGCCTCCAAGACCTTGGGGTATGGAAACGGCATGATCAGTGCATGCCAGGGCCATGTATAATAGGTGGATCTCTTGGACTGGTTCTATCAGGTAAAGTTAAAATATGTATCGGGCTCAAACAGCAGGCCACTTGTCACACAGATGCCAATTGAGGCAGGAAGAGGGGAGGAGCTGGGAGCACTCTGGAAGTTACAGTGTGACAAAATAAAAAGATTGAAAATGCGTCACCCCCTCACACAGGACTGTGGTAGGGACAAGAGGGAAAACAAATTCAAAAGTGGGGGCCAGCAGATATGAAGTAAATCTGGAAGACGTTCACAGTGCCCTCTGCCATTTTAAGGTGACAAACATGTAGACTCCACAATACACTCAAGCAGACGCACGAAAGCTCTCAAACTCACCCAAACGTGTATCGAAGAGCACCTACATATGTGCTATACATATAGCTAAAGGACTCCAGGTAGTGGAGATTTGGCAGGGATTTTACACAGGTGAGAATAGAAGGCGTCTGACCGCAAAATGAGCAAGTAAAAAGGCCTGTCCATTTTACTGCTGATCAATCTGTCACCACCTTCAGTAACACACTGCCCGGGTAAAGACGGCAGGAACCATACTCTGAAAAAGGATTGCCCTTTTGGTACCCAATCAGCCTCAGAGATGAGCTATGGGGTCACATGCCATAAAACAGGGAGAACCATCAGTGGGCTTCATGATTTAAAAGCTCACGGGGAAAAAAAGCCAATAGGAGAGCAACACAAGTCTGGGCGGCACAGGTCTCTAGAGAAATGCAGGGGTCTTTCAATTTCAACAGTGCAGAATAAATGGGTCACAAATGATAATGCGTGGAAATTGGGTTTCAGTGAACATTTATATTTGCACATCAGCATGTTTTGATCTGTTTTGATCGTATTAAAATTTTGTTTCCAACACACTTCAGACTTACAAAAAAAGTGCTTCAGTTTTGATTTTTTAAATGCTGACATATTCTGAAATATGTGTACAGTTCATTTACAGTTATCTACAATTTACTGTGTTACAAAAGATGACATTCTACAGACTTTTATTTTACACTCCGTTTACTCCTGCAAGATTGTAAACATATTTCAATTTAAAAACTCCTTTCACTGTTCAAAGAACGGACAGCAGTTTGTCAGAGGAAATAGCCTGACATTTCACCTCTGTCATTGAGTGTTCAGCAAAAGTGAACAGATACATAGAAAATGTAAATACATCTTTATTTATTGCTCTTTTGGGACACACCAGAAATAGGCTGGAACCCACCACTGGGTTGTGACCCACAGTTTGGGAAACTCTGGTCTAGAAGATTAAGTTGCTACCATTCAATCAACCAAACACAGTATCATGAAAATGTATATACTCCCCTTACCCAGTTTATACCAAAATGACATCTGACAGCTGGAACTTATCATTCTCGTATTGAATGCCAAGATACAGGGCGAAAACTGTATTTTCCTTGACTGTGAATGAACCCATACACGACTGCAACAAGTTCAGAATAGGCCTGGATGAAACTTAAAATGCACCAATAACCCTCTGTCGCCGCTGTTGTTTATCCCTTACATGGACTCACTAGCCAGGGAGCGGCAGGACTTCCATTTGTACAGAGGCCTAGTCTTAATGTACGCAGACAATATCCTCCTTTTTATCTGCCAGCCTTCTGACAACTTGTCACCCTGATCTAGAAGATTATAAAATTTGGGGAGTATTCCGGAATCCAGGTCAATTGGGACAAGACAAAGTTATTTCCCCTGAAAGATGATGCTGCCATGTTGGCGCTGGAGTTTGCGATCCTCTCGGCTATGTGTAGTCAGTTAAATATCTATGAATATATACATACATACATAAATATAAATAAATATATATATATATATATATATATATATATATATATATATATATATATATATATATATATATATATATTCACAGAAAAAAACATAGGTTTCAGGGGTGCTATAGCTGAACATTTCACTCGTACAAAACCATAGAAATTCCTCAGTTATAGTTAGTTCTGCTATAACTCGCACGCCCGCAATGCACTGCTGATGATGTCACATATTACATCATTCATGACATGGTCAGTGACATCACTGATGATGTCTCAGATGACATCACTGATGACATCATCCAGTGAATGTGGTTTAGTTTGAAATTTAAATATGTATTATATATATACCAATCTGTATTGAAGATTGAGTGGATATATAACTGTCTGGATGGAGGATTTAGTAGCTGTCTGACTGTCTGTTTAAGTGAGTAATTACAAGTGTCTCACTTAATACATGGATTAGTGACTAAACTATATGAATGTGTGCATCACTGTCTCTGTTGTTGTATAACATGCTGCATCAGTTGGTCACTAACTACATGAGTGTGCATACAAGTTATTGATTAGTTGGGTGAGTATTTGTATGGGACACTGAGTTTCTGTGTGGTTTGATGGGGTGTGTGTGTAACCCTATGCATAGATGTGTGAATGGTTTATTGACTAGGTGTATAGGTTTAAGAGTGCATGTGGAAACAGTTGTTTGGGTGACTGAGTGTATTTATTTGTGTGTTGGTGAGCGAATATATGTTTTAGTTGTACATCTTCAACAAAGTAAAAAAATAAAAGGCATTGTATGTGAGTGCTGATGTATATAGATAAGTATATATAAGAGTCAGTGATTGTGAGAGTAACAATATGAATGAGTGTATAATTGTAATGGTGATCTTATAACATATTAACTATGAGTTACTATTTTTTTTTAATGAATGAGGTGTTCTGTGTATAATTGTGTATGTGAGTAAATGTAAGTGTGATTAATTTTTTCATGAGTGAGTAGGATGACTGCATAACCGACTAAGATGACTGCTGATGTGTCAATGTCTATATATGTGTATAAGTGCATTTGATAGTGTTCTATTAATTAATGACTGCATGTATAAGTGATTCTGTTGTTGAATGGGTAGTTGTGTGTGTAGACTTTGGAATCAGTGAGTGGGTACGTAGTAACTGGTATTGGTGTGTCAATGGTTTCAAATATGGTACTCTGTATTTTACAGTGAGTGAAGAAAGGTTATACTAGTGTATGATGAGGTGTATCAGATAGTCACGTGGATGATGTCATCAGTGATGTCATCACTGATGTCATTTGAGATGTCATCAGTGATGTCACTGACCATGTCATGAATGATGTAATATGTGACATCATATGCACATGCAGTGCATTGCGGGTGCGCGAGTTATAGTTAGCAGAACTAACTACAACGGAGGAATTTCTATGGTTTTGTACGAGTGAAATGTCCAGCTAACTATAACTCTCCTGAAACCTATGTGTTTTTCTGTGAATTTCTAAGGTTTTTTAAATGCTAGTTTCTAACTATAACGTCTCTGAAACCTATGTTTTTTTCAGTGAATTTCAAAGCTTTTTTAAATGCTAATTTCTAACTATAACATCTCTGAAACCTATGGCTTTTTCAGTGAATTTCAAAGGTTTTTTAAATGCAAATTTTTAAGTGTAATAGTAGTTATACCTATTTTTTTTTACTGATTTTCTTCAGTTTTTTAACAGTTTATTTATAAATATTTTATTCATTAAATAACATTATATATTTTTCTGAAAATTGCTAAATAAAATTTAAAAAAATTTAAAACTGAAATATTGTTTAATGTTTTTGTTTTATTTTTTATTTTAATATATTTATAATATTTTCTTTTTTAATTTTTTGTTTTCCAAAATGTTTTCGGAGACGTGCACCCAAAGCGTACACATCACGGTGGGTGCGCGGATTCTAGCCGCCATTTTAGAAACATCATGAAGGATCCGCATACGGTGTGCGACTGCTGCATGTTTTTCAGTTACATCATATACATTTAATATTATGTGATGTGTGCGATTGGTATGCGACCAGTCCATGACTCCTGCTCCCACGCATTTGCGACACATGCGCATTACGGTATATGACGCTTGTGCGGTGGCAGGTCCCGCATGACGTCATATACTTGCTGGGTCACGGTGGGTGTGCGACTCCCGCAAAAAAATGTATGTTCTAAAATGATATGTATGTGTGTTTAATATACATATTAGGGCAAGAGACTATGTAAGATATTCATAAAAATAATATATTTGTACTTATAATAAACTTATATTATTTTAAAATATATTTTCGCGAAGTCGCGTCGGGTGCGTGCTTCGTGATCGCAGAGTGCGCGGATCCCATGTGACCTAAAAAACAAAGATTTCATTGATTCATAACATTTCCCACTGTAACTATTGAAAGACCCCACCCATTTTAATCATTTTTGTTGGAGCATCTTTAGAGAGACATCTCTTTTCCTACAAGAACCCTTTTTGCTTGTTTTTTTTTGGTGTTTTTCAAAAAATATCAAACAAAATGGCATCTGGCCAGCAGCAGGAGGAAGTATCTTCTGAAGAAGAATTCTTGCAGGAGGCACCACGTCCACAGAGGCTGAAATCTGTCGTGTGGAAATTCTTCACTTTTCCACCTGGAGAGAAGAAAGTAAATGCGAGAAAGGTGACATGCAAAATTTGTGACCGAGTCCTGTCAAGAGGCAGTAAAAAAAAATACTCTTGTGGCACTGCTTCTATGTACAAGTATCTCCGGACCACACATCCTCTCAACCCTGCTCGGGAGGAAATGAGACGAGCTGCTTTAAACCCCTCACAAGTACATCTGGAGCGTCCTCAGGAACACCTGCAATGGACATTAGGCCAGAATTCGCCTTTCTCGAGCAACACTGCGTGAAGTGTAAGAAACTTATATGCTTCGGTGAGCAGTCGGTGGATGCAGTCTGTGCTGCGCAACGCAACCATCTTTGTTAATTTTTTTATTTTTTTGTTTTTGGAATGATAAGTAATTCCAAATGTTTCCTGTTTTATTTGTTGTTTTTATTTTTTTTGAAAAAACCAAAAAAAATACAAAATTGTTCAAAAGAATAAAAACATACAAAAGAAAAAAGAAGAAAAAAAGTTCTTATCAGAACTACCTTATCTGGTTAAAGAAAGAACTATAACTGCAAGGTAATGTGTGAAAGTTTGGTTGAATATAAGTATACAGCATGATTGACTGAAAGAATGCATTAGTAGTGTATGGTGAATTTATAGGTGAAGATTTATGAGGAAGTACTGCAGCGTGACACTGCAAGCTCTTTAGATGCACTGCACTGTGGCACTTCCGAAGCACAGGGATGTGACATATGTACATGAATATGTTGCAACTCTGTGCTTCCCTCTGCACTGCTGCACAAACTGCAGCCATGCGGTGACACAGGCACCCTTGCACCATGGTGCAAGGATGTCTGTGTTGTGTGGAGATTGTTTTTGTGCAGGAAGGGACACCTTCCTGCACAAAAACAATCAGTAAAGGCATTTTCCTCTTTCAATGTATGTTGTGGAATGCAGCATGCATTGAAAGAGGACAAAATGAGGAGAAATGAAAACAATTCTCCTCGTTGCGCCTTGCTACACCAACTCTAGGATGGTGCAGCATTCACACACATCTCCAGATTTACGATTTCTCATAAATCTGGAGATGTGTCTTGTTCTATGGGTGTTGCGTGGGAACACCCACAGCAACACCTATAGGACGCCCCTTCAACGTAAAGTTCTGTGTATGAAGGGGTCGTATTTACAAGGAGAGGAAAAACCACGCAGGGTGGCTTTTCCTCTCCTTGTAAATATAAAGGGGTGCCTGGCGCCATCACTAAGTTACACAAAGTGACGTACTGATGGCGCAGGGTGCTTGTAAATCTGCCCCATAAGTGCTTAGGTATTGGCAGACTGATACAATAAGAACATAGTGGTGGATGGGTGATTGAAGAATTGCATTAGACTGACAAGAGGTATCCTACGCTGCATGGGTACTACTTGAGTATTTAATGGAGTGGACCAATAGTATGTATCTGCTTAGAGATTTGTAGGGATTATGCACAGAATATTTTATGTGTACTTGTCTTGGTGCCTAGGTCATTTTATAAGAATACCACTAGTAACTGGAATGATGACAGTGCTGCAAACAGTGTAAACACTTAATTTATAAGTGCTTACGTATTGGTGGAGTGATAGGATAAGTAGATAGTGGTAGATAAGTGATTAAAGAAGTGCATGGGACAGACTGGACAATTTCTACACTGCATGAGTACTAACTGGATATTTAGAAGAGTGTATCAATAGTATGTAGCTAGTTAGAGGTCTGCTTGGATAGTGCACAAAATATTATAGATGTACTTGTGTTAGTAGCTAGGCCATTCCATAAGTTCATGACTAGTAACTAGAATAATTACAGTATTACAAACAGAGTGTATAGTGAATTTATAAGTGCTTAGGTATTGGTGGAGTAATAGGATAAGTAGATAGTGCTGGATTGGTGATTGGAGAAATGCATGGGACATACAGGATGATTCCTACACTGCATAGGTACTAACTGGGTATTTAGAAGAGCGTATCAATAGTTTGTAGCTGGTTAGAGGTGTGCATGCATAGTGTACAAAATATTGTACCTGCACTTGTATTTTTGACTACGCCATTCCTTAAGTATACGACTAAAAACTGAAGTAATTTCAGTGTTGCAAAGAAAGTGCGTGCTGAATTTATAAGTGTTTAGGTATTGGTGGAGTGATTGGATACGTAGATAGTGCTGGATGGGTGAATGGAGAAGTGCATGGGACAGACAGATGGATTCCTAGACTGCATAGGTACTAACTGGGTATATAAAAGACAGTATCAAAGCTATATAGTTGAGTAGAGATCTGCATGCTTAGTGCACAGAATATTGTAGCTGTATTAGTATTGGTGTGTCTATGGTTTCGAGAACGGTAGTCTGTATTTTAGGGTGTGAGGAGGTGCATCAGATGATCACGTAGATGATGTCATCAGTGATGTCATTTGAGATGTCATCAGTGATGTCATCAGTGATGTCACTGACCATGTCATGAGTGATGTAATATGTGACGTCATCAGCAGTGCATTACTTTAATCCAAGAAGCTGGCGGCCATATTGGCCTGGTCACGATGTGAAAATTCAGGAATTGATACAATAAAGAAAAGAAAACAAGTGTTAATATGCACACAATGTCATTTCAGCATATCTTGCCCCGTGACCGCCATACCTGTATGTTCGTCAATGTGACTTATTCATAATAAACATACTTAGAATTGCAAACATAAACATAAACAATGGACTACACATTACTTTAAAGTGAAAGGCTATCGTCTATATTAATCTGGGCACGTTGCATATTATAATGGTTCTTACACGAAAGAAAAGGAAAAAAAGGGTTGTTAATATACACGCAATATCCCTAAATAAAATTCTAGCGATTATAGTTCCATTCCATTCACAGCTCATTAGAGATGTCATGAGTGATGTCATGAGTGATGTAACTGACCATGTCATGAATGATGTAATGTCTGAGGTCATTAGCAGTACATTGCGGGGCGTAAGTTATAGTTAGCTCAGGTAACTATAACTGCTGAATTTCACTGGTTGTGTATGAGTGAAATCTGAGTCTAACTATACTGTCCCTGTAATCTTTGTTTTATTCAGCAAATGTCTAGGTTTTTTTTTCACGTTAAGTAAGATGCATATCACAATGGATGGTGGGGGGTTGGAAGCAGGGCATGGCATTGTGCTGCCCCCACCCAAGCTTGCTGCTCCTGCCTTCCCTCTTCCTCGCCATCCATTGTCCAAGTCCATGCCCTGCTCTCTTATTACAGCCCTGTGTGGCCGTTGTTCTGCCACTGGCCTTCCCACCTTCTCTGAAGAGTTAGCTTGCTGACCCATCCACCTCCTCCCTATTCTCTGTTGTCTGAATCCATGGACTAGCCTTCTCCCTCCTGCCATGCATGGTCTGATGTGCTGCCACTGCCCTCCATTTAGCATGATGTACCAGTCCACTCCTCCTGCTCTCCATTGCTCAATTCTATGCCCCATCATTGACCTCCTGCTTAGCCTCTGTGCTTAGCTTGCTGCCCCTATTCTCCTTCCCCCTGCCCTCCAATGTCTTTGTGCATGCCCCTGCTCCATCCTTTTGGCCCACCATGTTCCATGGACCTGCCACTCCTATCTACTCTGAGTGTTCTGTTGAGCTGCCACTCCCCTCCCACCTGCCTAGCATTGTCAGATGACTGTAACATGTCCTTGCCACCTCCACCCTGCCTGTCACATTCCATGCCCCTAACCCCTTCCTCCTGTCCTCCATGGTCCATTTTACTGCCACACCCTTCTGCCCTCCCCGGTCTGTTGTGCTGAAACTGCTTGTCCTGCTTGCCCCGCGTGGTCTGTTGTGAGGCCCCTTCCCCTAAACTTTCTTGTCTGTGCCCTGGTCCTGACCCTCCCTTCTATCCTCCATGGTCCTTTGTGCATGCCCCTGCACCCTCCTTCTTGCCCATCATAGCCATTGTGCTGCCACTAACCCTCCCGCTTGCCATGCATGGTCTTCTGTGCTGCCACGGCCCCCCCCCACCTTCCCTGTGTGGTCAGCTAGCTGCTTCTGACCCCCTCCCACCTTCCCTCCATGGTCTGTGTGTATGCCATCATAGTCTCACTGTTGCTCTACATGGTGTGTCTTGCTTCTAGTGCCCATCCTGCCTGACCTTCATGGTCATCTTGCTGCTCCTGCCCTGCCCCCTTGCCCACAGCCCTCTGTTTCCATGTGCAGACCCCTATTCCCTCCCTCCTGGCTTGTCTGCTCCATTGTAATGCCCCTGATCCGTCCCTCCTGCCCTTTATGGTCTGTTATGCTGCAGCTTTCTCTCCTGTCTGTCCATTATGGTCAGCTAGCTACCATTGCCTCTTTCCCCTCTGTTCTCTGTTGTCCATGTGCATGGTCCTGGCCCCTCCCTATTGCTTTTTATGGATTGTTGTGCTGCACTTCCGTCCCACATGCCCTCTGTGGTGTATTGTGCTGCTGCAAACCCTGATGCCTGCCCTGTAGGGTCAGTTTGGTGCACCTCTCCATGTCCCTCCTGTCCTCTGTTATCCGAGTCCATGTCCCTACCCCAATTCCTCCTGCCTTCCATGATCCAATGTACCATACTTGCGAACATTTTGAACTTGGTAAGAGGGACATTTTGAAAAAAAAACTGGGGTATTGATTTTCCCCTTTGAGTTACATTGAAAAAGAGGAGATTGTAGACAGGAGACAGATCAAATAAAGCCCATTTGAGCTTAAAAACATTGGACGTTTCCTGGCTGAATCTGGTCTGTTGGCATATATGGTTGTACTACTACTGCCTCTTCCTTCTGCCCACAATGGTCTATTATATTGCCACAGCCTCTCTTGCCAGTCCTGTATTGTTGGTTTGTTGCCCCTGCCCCCTTTCCACTGCCCTCCATAGTCTGTTGTGCTGCCACTGCCCTTCCTGCCTGCCCAGTGTGGTCAAATTGTTCCCTCTGCACCCTCCTACCTGCCTCCAATTTTCAGAGTCCGTGCTCCTGGCCTCTGCCTCTCAACAGTATCCTAATGAACAACTAGATTGCTAACATTCTATATTTATTACAAAAGTGTGGCACGCCTGACGTCATCTTGATGTAATCAAAACTGTAATACCTAGAGCATTTCCTTTAGAAATTACATATATGAGAGGGTCTTATTTGCATCAAAATTATGGTTAGTGCTCTAAAAAACTAAAATGAGAACATATTTTCGGAGTTTTCAAAAAGCGACAAAGCACTTTTAAATTATTTGTTATCTTTATGTTTTTTTATCCAGTTGACCACTTGATTAAATGTTGCACTTAGGGGAGAGGATGTGGTGTTACTTCCAGAGCTGCAGACTTTGCAACTGGGGAACCAGGTTGGAGTTTCTGCTTCAGCTCGACATTCTGTGATTCTGGTCAAATCACTTAATCTCCCCATGTATACAACCAAAATGAATTTGTTCTTGTGTGATGTAACCAACGCTCATGTAAAGCACTCCAATACCTGACAAGTCTGCACTATATAAAACTGCAAAAATGCAAAAAATAAAAAGTGTTTTGCACACTTCTGTCATTGGGCTACATGTCGGCCACATCTGGGTGATATTTGTGCTGCATTTGGGCTCTTTTGTCTCTGGTGGCCATCTTGGGAGATTTATTTGTTATGAAGTTTCCTAATTTCCTCATTTACTGCAGTCTCCTCAGTAGGAAATGCTTTCAGTTTTTTACTTTGATTCCATCAAGAAGGTATTCAAATATGTCACACATTTGCCATAAATTCTGAATGTTAGCACTCTATTTGCTCATTAGATCACTGTAGTAAAGCTATTGCTCACCACGGAAGTCTGCTGCTGGTATTAAAAGTGCATTTTTCTTTCTGCATGTCAGAATTTTTTTAATGAAATAGAAGATGATTTGAGAAGTCACTCAAAATGTGCCCCACTTTTTCTTTCTTCAGCACTAATCATAATTTCTATGGCAAAATGAACCCCCTCACTGTATTCCTTTTTAAATTAAATGTTTTAAGAGTTACCAGTTTATTCCAATCAAGATGTGCCATACTTTTGTCATAAGTAAGACAGTAAGCACTCTAGTTGTTCTTAAGAACACTCTGGGACATTCTGTCATTGGGCTATACTTGTGCTACATTTGGGCTCTTTTGTCTCTGGTGGCCATCTTGGGAGAATTATTTGTTATGAAGTTTCCTAATTTCCTCATTAACTGCAGTCTCCTTAGTAGGAAATACTTTCAGTTTTGTACTTTGGTTCCATCAAGAAGGCATTCAGATGTGTCACACATGTGCCATAATTTCTGAATGTTAGCACTCTAGTTGCTCATTAGATCACAGTAGTAAAGCTACTGCTCACCAGGGAAGTCTGCTGCTGGTATTGAAAGTGCATGTTTCAGTCTTCATGTCAGACTTATTTAATGAAATAGAAGAGGATTTGAGAAGTCACTCAAAATGTGCCCTAATTTTTCTTTCTGCAGCACTAATCATACTTTCTATGGCAAAATGAACCCCCTCATTTTGTTCCTTTTTAAATTAAATGTTTTAAGAGTTCTCTCTTTATTCCATTCAAGATGGCTTCAGGTGTGCAATACGTTTGTCATAAGTAGGACTGTTAGCGCTCTAGTTGTTCTTTAGAACACTCTTGTTAGCTGCAGTAGAACACAAAGTAATCAACTGACAGTCTCTGCCCTTGTTGGATGTACATGTTTTACTGAGAATGTCAGACTTCATTCTCACATGACTGAAAAAGATAATGTGAATTTACAGAAAATATGCTCTCAGTTTAGCTTATAGATCACCTTCCAAACCTCTGTGGGAGAAGCATGAGAAAATAGTTTTCTCTCAAACATGATTCATGATATCCCAGCAGAAGGCTTTTTCACATGGTAAAATCACCTTAGAACACACCACAATTCCTAAAATGAGTATGGTACCATCAACAAATGATTTATAATGTAACTAAAGTCTTAAAACCTTCTATTAACTGCAATGCTTTTTAATGAGGTGCTATCATGTATATTGGTCCCAAGATGGCTGCCAACACTTCTTGAATGAAGTGCTGACAGCCAATCAGATCTCACGATGAGATGTGTGGTTAGGCTCCGCCCAGATATATATGTGATTTTACTTTTTATTTTCTCAGGAACTACTGAACGGATTTACACCATTTAACCAAAAGGCATGACTCTGAACCAAGGGCTACCTCTTTGCCAAATTTGGTGTAATTCCGTTCAGCAGTTCGGGCTGTAGCTGCGATTAAAGCTTCCAATGGAAAATTACATGGGGAAAACACGTTTTGGGACCCCCTTTTTTCTTGGCCCCTGCTTGACAAATCACCCCAAGACTTTCAGGATAGGAGCGGACTGGAGCGCCTCACCAGTTTCGAAAATTTCATGAAGATTCGTCAACCGGCGCCAAAGTTATTCCAAATAGAATGTTGCGGATTTCCTATGGATAATAGGTCCTAACTATAACTACCTACTGGCGACCGCCAGTAGGTAAGATATATATATATATACACCCAGAGACAGAAAGCGGATAGCTAGAATGAACTACGGACCAGACATGACCAATTTACAAGCCAAGTAGTCACTTGGGTATGAATACCACTTTCAATGGTGGGGAGGGCTTATAAAAATTATCATATTTTCCTGTTTTTTTATGCCTATTCTTCAATATCCCTATTATTCTAAACACTCTTTCGCTCCCTTCTCACACCCCTGCTGATATTGGCTGACAAACAACTTCAAATTTGCTGGGAGACCTTTGGCCTTATGTGAGAGGGGGTTTGAGGTCTCTGATCTGGCAACCTACTACCTTGCTTCTCAGGGACATTTTATCAGATTGTGGTGCCACTCATATAGGCGGCTCTCATACTTAATACCCGAAAAAGAGCAGAACACGGACACCCCTCTTTCCCTGCCCAGGGCTGACATTGTCAACACAAATTATAGTAACAATGGGGTGACCCAGTATCCCTCAGAACCTGGGCGCTCATATACAAAACAAACAATTGGTTCTGTCGGGGGTGTACTATTTCTTAAAACATTGGATCAATCATAGGTTAATTCACATAAAAGACAAATTCTCATAAGCAACACACATAGAGACCAAAAGAGGGGGTATTTGAAAAGTTTTATAAATTACGTCATTTATAAATCCCCACATTCAATTTGCATGGCTGTCACGACAAAAGGAAAACTGTAATTTGTGACAAAGTGACATGTGGTGCTCAGTGCTGTGGTGAAGGTGCGTAATATATACAAAGTGACTTTCGTGGTATTGACGTTTCTTTTATAAAAGGCCAGAACACAACAGCTGTTTGAATAGTTCTGTAGCCTGAATAAGTGGGTCTTTATACAGAGTCTTTCAGCTGGTCCAGGGGATATGTCGACGTTTCAACCCAAGGGGGCATTACTGTCTTAGTCAATGCGGGTCTTCATCAGGACAGGGACAATGGGGACAGCCTAACGGGGCCCAGGGCGATTCAGGGGGCGAGTGTGCACGCAGTAACAAGGGTGTACTGCAAGAATTCTTCCCAGTTTGAGTTTCCCAGTGAAGGGAATCGACTCCTGTCTTCTAAAAGTCAAAAGATCGGTGTGGTGAAGGGTCACAGGCAATCGTCCTGTCTCCTGTGATCATGAAGATCACTGTGCGATTCTAGATGAAACCAGGAAAAACGAATTATTCCGGTCAGCGGGTGCAGGCAAACGTCCTATCTACTCCAGCTCTGTCCCCTGGACCAGCTGAAAGACTCTGTATAAAGACCCACTTATTCAGTCTACAGAACTATTCAAACAGCTGTTGTGTTCTGGCCTTTTATAAAAGAAACGTCAATACCACGATGGTCTCTATGTGTGTTGCTTATGAGAATTTGTCTTTTATGTGAATTAACCTATGATTGATCCAATGTTTTAATAAATAGTACACACCCGACAGAACCAATTGTTTGTTTTGTATATGGACATTGTCACCACAGCAACTGTGACCTGGGCTTGGAAGAGGTTGGCGGAAAGGGGTGGACTTCTGCTATTCTACTCTCCTGAACTCAAACAAACATGCAGCCATTCCTCTCCTTGACAAAAGAGACCCGAGTGCAACATACATGATTAGGGGCATGCATCGTGGACGTTGGACAGCTGTATAACAGTGAAACTTTTTTGAGCTATGAACAATTCTCCCAATGTGGTGACGGATCTTCACTTTCTGCTTACACATATTTGAGGCTGTGACATACTTTACAGGAGGCCATCCCTGCGTTCCCGAAGGAGCCTCAGAAAGTGGTCTCCCTGATTTAGAAAATACTGTCCAGTGATGCCACTAGATGGGTCTCTAAACTCTATGGTATGGTACAGGGCTTACGTATGGGTCATTCAACACAATCTAAACAGGAATGGGAGAAAGATTTCTGGGGCAAGATAGCAGAGGCCAAATGGACATATTAATGTGCACAAACCCAATCTATTTCACTTGGCCACAGCCATATGCTCTTACATTATACATTTCTCCACCAGGCATCCATCACGCCAGCCAGGCAACACAAAATTGATGTGGCCCAACCTCAAAGCTGCCAGAGATGTGGGACACAGTGGGCGGACTTCCTCCATATAGCCTGGATATGCCCCCCGTTTACCACTGCCAGCTGGAAATCTTTCGGGACCTAGCTAAATGACAAATGTACAGATCACGCCAGACCCAGAGCTGGCCCTGTTTAGATACATCAAAATGGTGTCCAAAGCTATTTGACGATATGTGGCCATGGCACTACTGTTGGCCAAGAACACAAAAGCAATGTTCTGGTATGGGAAACACTTGCTGTCTCAAGAGGGCCGATTCACAGAACTAATCTGAGACAAAATCCTAAACGTACTACTTTTGGTATTCATAGAAGGCATTTAGCAGTAGTAAAGTTAGTATTTTGTCTTAAGTTAGTATTTTGACTTAAGTTATTATGTTGTCTTAAGTTAGTATTTTGTCTTAAGTTAGTATTTGTCTTAAGTTAGTATTTTGTCTTAAGTTAGAATTTTGTCTTAAGTTAGGATTTTGTCTTAAGACCAAAACTGAAGACAAAATTCTAACTTAAGACAAAATCCTAATGTCCCCTCATGACAGAGTTCTCGCCCGTCTGCTACCAGGATGACCTACTGCCTTTCATTACGTCTTGTTGCTCTTAACCACTCTTCTATACGTGAATGTATGTGCCATGTGTTTTAGGTCTGCACTAGTGCCACAGCAAATTGTTGAACTGACCTGACAAAAACTTAAAAATAAAAATACTAATGCACCAACAAAATCTGCGCAATTTATGATTTTTGCATTATGCGAAAATCACAAAACCTCTTCGTAATTTTAATCATGCAATTTTGCATTATTTTTTGCACCTGGGATGTTTGTTCGTTGGGAGACATCTTCTGCTCAAACCAGTCCCATGCGGTCATCTTGTAAGACTTTTTTTATGCAAGGTTCATGCTCAGTTGATAGAAGACATGTAAGAGACTTGCATACGACATTTCATTCTGGATGGGATTCAGTGACTAAAGTTGTCAACTTTGAAGCTGGGGAACCTGGATTTGATGCTTGGCAGGGACGCTCAACATCCTATGATTCTGGGAAAATCACTTAATTGCCTGGTGCCTCACAAAATTAATGTGTCCGTCTGTAACACAACTGGTGCTCAGGTAAAGTGCTCTGATAACTTTGAGTCGAGTTTGTGCTATATAAACTCCCAAATAGAAAGAGTAACTTCACAACCTTTCTATGGAAGAAACTTCTTGAAATTGCACAATTTCACACACCCTTACCTTAAAGTGTAAAAGTGACTTTCTACTAGGAAACTCACACTGACATGTCACCTCATGAATGCAGAAACATTATGACAATGTCAATCAAAGAATTGACTTACTCAAATATGCAGCCATAGTGTAAATCCAATGTGATGCATGCCCAATTTGCTGAAGCCAAGCCATTTGCCCTAATCCACCAGCCCCTCTATTCTAACTGGGACCATGAACCTAGCATTTGTGAATTTTCAGTCCCTAACTGCAGATTAGTGTGCTACAAAGATCATCCTGTTCTTTTAGATCTCTTTACCAGAAAAGTCAGGGGCTGCTAATAAGTATGAAAGTGCCACCATCCAATGCTGATGCATTATAGCCTATCAAAGCTACCTGCATCTGAGGGACGTGGGTAAAGCGCCAAACAAGATGGCTGCACTCCGCGCCACAGATGCGGGAGCTTTTTCATCACACTGGGATGGTTTTGGTGCTCGCCGGGATGTAAGACAAGTATACGTCTCAAGCCCTCATTATGGTGAGTCACAGGAACCCATTCTGAAGGCACTGTGGTTTTTTTTTCTGTCAGCTGGCCTCGGGGGAATTTTCCGTAACTGGGAAAGGTCGCACCCTCCATTTTGGAATGTGGAGGGCGTGTTCCCAATCAGCTTAATTTTCTCCCCTCAGGGAATAATTAATCCCTGAAATCAACACTATCAGCGTTCTATATATCAAAATGGTTCTTAACACTACCTCAATTAATTATTGCTCATGTGCCTTTTTTTTCTCATATAGTGCATTTGAAATGAGCTATTGCTTTTTTAACATTTTTCTCTGAGAACTTCGACTTTTAATTCATGAAGAGCAGCTATTACTTAACGTCTTTGGCGCATGGCTCATTTTATCCACGGTCTATTCTCGGTGAGATAGTTTTGCCATTTTTCCTTATTTCCCATTAGTGGGAAAAATACAGAATCTTAAACTTTCTGGTGCCTCAAAGAATCATTTATTTCGGATTTGGGTCTCATCCACAGCAACATGGAAGACACTCCTTCACAAAATTAAGATTCTCATTCGGGTACTCATCCTAAAAAGATTTCTTGAAAAAAATCAGTTGGTACAAACAAGAGACCTAAAAAAGATCCTCCCTCACCAATAAAACCAGCATCAGCTTCTATTGAAGCTATCCTAGACAACATGTGTGCACTGCGACAATTTATGGAAGACTACTAAGACATTGCAACAGTTTAATGACAAATGGTCCTCCTTGGAATGGTGCGTTTTGTTAGTGGAACAAAAAACAGAAAAATTACAGCAAGAATCCATGCGTATTACACACATGGAATCAGAAGTGCGTATGCTTAAAAAACACTCTCAAGATCTTGAAAATTGCAACCCCAAAAATAATCTACGCATTTATGGGTTTCCAGGAAACGTGGAGGGATCTAATTAGACATCTTATTTTTCAAATTTTTTGCCAAAATGTCTTGCCATGTCTACATCTACTCCTCTCAACATACAAAGAGCTCATAGACTAGGTCCTAAAGTTTCTGCGAAACCAAGAGAAGTTATGCTATTTTTCATGCAATATACTGATTTGTTACATGTGTTATCCGCTGTTAAATCAAAAAAACAAATCATCTGGGAAGGTCATAAGCTGTTCTTTTCTCAGGATGTTGCTAAAGTTACTGCAGATCGTCTGAAACAATTTCTGGATATGCTCCTTCATTTGAGAGCCATGAATGCACATTATGGTCTAATTCACCCCGAGTATTTAACGTGACTTATTAGGATAAAATAACAACTTAGGATGAGCCTGCTGCACTTAAGAATTTTCTTCAGTTGCCTGAGGGATTTCTGTCTTTGTACTTTGCTTAAGGATTATATATGATCTTGTCTCTGTCTAACGTTTTCTAATCTGATATTGTTTCCTCTTTTATCACAGGAGAGCTGTGGCTCACTGGTTAGAGGAAGCAGAACCAGAAGCAGAGGACGGCCCGGGACCAGGGTTCAATCCCCGACGCGGCAGGGTCGTGGACCAGGGCCAGCGGACTCGATAATTCTCGCTTCGGTGCCTACTCTAACCAGGGATCACACTCGGCGACTCTGGGCATTAGCTTGCCTCATCTCCACAACGGCCCCCCACATTCGCCGGGGATGCCTGGTTTCACCTTGGAGATACCCAGGAGGGACCATCTCACAGGGATAGCCAGGACGGGTTCCCCAGCGGTCTACAGCGCCAGGACACCTCAGGGCAGCAGTGCGCTTTACAAGACACTTACATTTACAGGTTGTTTACCCTCGTACTTTGTCCCCATAAATATATTTTATTCTCATGTGGTATTCCCGCATACGTCAAACTTACCCTGTCGTCTGATGGAGTTCGGATGTTGTTGCTGTCGTCTCTTGATGTTGCCGACCCCCTCTACGTTGACGTGTTTTGTAGGTGTGTCCCTCAGTTTTCATTTGTATGACTTGTACTGTCTTTTTGGTTCCTGTTTTTCTGTTTCCTGTCACTACTTTACGCATCCTTCTACTCAATTTTCTCTTTCACTCTCTCTTTGTTGTCCCTTTTTCTGCCCCTTAGGGTGAAGAAAGCAAACACAAGGAGATGATGGACGGAGCACCAAAACTTTTCAGACACTCTCCCCTAGTCACAGATCTGCATTGAATCCATCATCGTTCTTTAGCTCACTTTGCCACCCCTGTTCAGACCCAGCCAAATCAGCCAGCTAATAAATTGGCGGGGTATGACCAGACTTGAGCCCTTTGCTCACTTTGCCACTGGATTCAAGCTAGCCTGGGTGATGAGGGGTGCTACCCCAAAACTGGTCCCAGGATGCTTGTTTCCGGTCCAGGGAGGACCTGGCCTGGCAGTTTGGGCTGGACTGTTCCCATGTGGCTCAGGGTCAAGACTGATTGGCGTATGACTGGGTCCAAACTGGGATGTCGAATTGAGCTAAAGAAGGATGATGGATTCAACCCAGATCTGTGACTGGGGGTGAGTGTCTGAAAAGTTTCTGCACTCCATCCATCATCTCCTTGTGTTTGCTTTATACATTAATTATATACGTATGTTCATTATTTCATGCTATGCAAATGAAATGTTTATATATGCATTGGTTATGCTTTAAATGTAGACTCATTAATTCTCTAAAATACCCGCTGCTTTGCATTCACAGACAACAAGTTTAACTGCATGTATGTTGGTTTGGATATGACTACATATGTTGCCTTCTTAAATATAGCAAAGACAAGTGTCAGGTTTGACTGTAAATGTGGCCACTTTTGTTTTACATTAGGGGTATTATCGTAGTGTGGTGACACTTTCTGTGACGTCAATGCATATGACATCACTGCAATTGCCAATTAAGCTCCTCACTACATTTTGTAGGAATTAAGCCCACCCAAAATTAGAGAAGGGAATTAATTCCGTAATCTAATGGTTATTACCCCCCTGACCAATGGGATAAAGGGCTTGCAATGGAGACAAAAGACATATTGATAAACAAGATGTAGAAAGGCAGCAGATGCATATTTGTATGCATCGCTCTATGAAAGGGAGCTCCAATTAGGTCTGTGACTGCGGCACTGTCTGGCCCAACGTGAACCACAATGTTTGCATAGGGTAACCTGTGTGAGAGCAGATCATTTTTTTTCATAAATTCTCTCATGTGCAAAGTGCAATGTGTGCTAGTGCATATTGGAAAAAAAAGTTATATGACTCAACCCCATAATTGCTACATTAATGACTAATTAACGTGTTCAAAAAATCTAGAAATTGCTCCTTCAGTAATTAGAAGGCGATCCTCGCATTCAGCAAAGGATCGCCTTTAGTTGCTCCATGGGCCGGAGAGGGGTGATTGCTATGACTGTGCCCAAGGATGTTGGAGCATGGGGGAGGGGAATCACCCTACCAGCCAGCCAGTTCTTGCTGGTTGCAAAAGAGAGACCCCCATCTCCATCTCCATATAGGTTCAAGATGTCATGCCGTGGTGGAGCTTAAAACACTACGGGTCCAAGGGAATGGCCTCTTTGATCTTCAGCCACGTGACTCAGCTGACTGCAGACCTAACTGGGGTTTGCAGGGATACCGAGAATTTGGCTACTTTGCTTTTTTTGTCCCATTGATGTTGTAATGAGTGGAGTTTGGCCTGATCTGCTGTTGGTCCTGGGCCTTTCAGCTCTACCCTGGGTTGCTTGGGATTGATTATTGATGGGAGCTTCGAGTGAAGGCTGGTCAAGCCACAGATGCCCTGTCAGGGGTTGTGTGATATGTCCTTACCTGGTGTTGTGTGTGTTTGTAGAAGTTTGTCTGTCATTTGTCAGCCCTCACCTTGTCATGGGTGGAACCTTTACAAATGATTGGTGGTATTTGCTATTGACTCTTGGTGGGGAACAGAAATTATTGGTGCCTGCCCTGTAGTGGATATAAATAAAAGATTATCTGCTGTCTGTATTGCAGCCATTTTTAGTGGCAGGCAACTGGTGGAGTTGATCTTCAATATTGAACTAGTGTCATGGCTGTATCTTGGAAGAATGTATCATGTATTTCAAGTATCTCTTTCTGTCATATCTGTGTGATGCCTTTCCTTGCTTTTCATATCACTTGAATCTATCACTGCCTTCCATTCCATGATTGAATTGTAAATAATTAAATAGATATGTCTTGATAGAACAAGCACCTGGGTGTTGAGAATAACATTCAGTAAACCAGCAGTTTACCAGGTCCCCCCAACTTCTTGCACCGTGCAACATACACCTATCATTTTGCAAGTTTGTAACTAGTGTTTGGAAACTCTGTCTGCAGCTGAATCGAGATGTACTTCTGCTCCGCAATGCACCACTACAAGTGCACCAGAAGCTACTAACCAAATGTATTTCCTCTTTGGATTATCATTCAGTAAACCAGCAGGTTACCAGGGCAGAACAATGTCCTGTACCCTGCAGCGTACACTTGTAATTTTTCAAGTTTTATAACTCCATGTGATTCCTCCACTCTTCCTCTGGCCCATCTGCAGCTTTTTTCAGAAATGGATCCCCCAAGTATAACTGATACCAAGTTGGAGCCATGAGGCCACTATGCTTACAAAATTAGGTACCCTCCGAATCTAAAAAAATATGGCATCCAAGAACTTAAAACACAGACTCCTCAAAGCTCATACAGAAACTCTTGTTTCAGACCCCTACTTCTGTGTAAATAAAAGAGTTATTATTAGTGACTGTATTTTTTTTACAAAAAGACGAGCACAATGGAGGGAAACCTTGTTCTCATTGCTCTTGATCTTCACATCCAGAAAAACTCCTCATGGTCTAAGAATTTCGGTAGCACCCTCATTGGCTTACTGAGCAGAAGCAACCATTACCATTTACAACAATGGGGTTATTTTCATCCAATCATCTGATCGTAACCTTGAATTATTTGGGGAAATGTTCCCTCTCTTCAAAATTCTGCAGCAAGTATGTAAGTAACCCCTCTCAAGTCCTTCCTAACTCTGCGTGCTACACTAACTCATCTACATAACCAGGTGGGTCCGAGCCCCCCTCTATAAATCGTCATAACGAACTGCACCCACATCCCACACCCAGAGTAGTTACTCCAGAAATACTTAGCCATGGAAATCATTACTTCTCCCAAACTAGACCTCTGATCCCCTCCATGCCCCAACCTATGACAGTGCCAAAGTCCGAACCCCCTCTTCCACCCAGCAACATGTCCCTAGTACCACCTCTTACCCTGCTCTCGAGTCCCCAGCACCCATTTTCAAGCTTTCTTAACCTCCACTGGCTACTCCTGGCCAACAATACTCCACTACCACAGGCATCAACACCCCACCTCCTTTCCCCCTGCTACGAGACCTGACAACATGTTCCCACACCTCACTAGCATCATGGCCATCCCACGAACCACCCCTCTAAGCCTCCAACACACATCACTACCAACCTAATCTCATCTTCTTCAAACTCCCTGCATTTGAGATGGAGAGCCCTAACCTCAATGCCTCCACAAGGCGATTTAGACTATTAGATCCACTATCTGACAAAGATGTCCACTGCCTCCTCCCATCTTATACCTCCTCACATTTTAATAACCTAGATAATCAGGGTCAAATCCAGCTCATTCCTGCAAACCTACAGAGATAACCAAAGCCTAGCCACAGAGCGGTATACAAATACAACCTTAAGCGTGATACCCCTATTCCGACCTCCCCAACCAGCACCAAATCATATCTGAAATGCATGCTACTCAATTACAGATCGGCAGCAAGACATGCTGGGGATACTGCCGGCCTTATCCTTGCAGAGGACTTTGACCTCCTTTGCTTGACTGAAACATGGCAAGATTCTTCCTCTGCACCTTTCCTTGACATACTAGTCCCTCCTAGCTTCAACATCACCAGATCTGATAGACACAGTAGACTAGGCGGAGGTAATGCCTGCATGCACCGCAGCAGCTTCTCAGTCAAACACTCTCAATCACCTGTTCTATCCTCATGCTAATACCTATGCATTTATATTGCATGCAACAACAGACCACAATGCAAATTACACAGAATTTAACAGCCACCTGGAGATAACCTTTCTTTCACAGAAGAAATCATGGAAATCATTGCAAAAAACTTGGGCCAGTAGGGCACCCAAATCTTCCTTGGAGACTTCAACCTTCACTGGAATGACGTGAATAACCCTATAGTTAACAGACTTAAATGCTTACTTGCTGATCTCAACCTGATACAATTCTACGACAGCCCCACACACAACAAGGGAGTCATCTTAGATCTTTTCATCACAAAAGATAACTCTATTCAACTGGAATCTATCCTCCCCTGTGACTAACCTGACCACCACTGCATCAAATTCTTCATTTCGGCATCCATAAGAACGAATATCGTTCAATTAATAAAAACCAAAATATGGAAAAGGAACATGCATAACATTAACCTTAATGAACTGACATCCCTAAGTAATACCATCCTTCCGCCTCCTGGTGACATGTCAGATGTCCAAGATCTCACAAACCACTACACTAGCTCCATGGAGAACATTATAGACTTGATCGCACCCTTACAGCTAAAAAGACTGTCTGCCAAAGACTTTAAACCATGGTACAATGGAAGCCTTACTACCGAAAGACGTAACCTGCGACTAGCAGAATGTAAGTGGAGACCCTCACCTTCACTTGAACACCTAAAGCATTTGAGATCACTGAGGAACTCATATTACAAAAGCATTGGTAACTCGAAAGCAAATTTCTTCAGAACTCAACTAGATCAAGCTAGAAACCGACCCAAAAAAAAGTATTTGAGCTTGTTAAACTTCAATCAGCTGGCCTACCCTACCCTACCCCAGCTGGATCCAGTCTGCTACCAAACTGCGAAGAATTTGCCTCCTTCTTACTTAAGAAGATTGAAAATATTAAATATGAGTTGCAGAGGGCATTGGAGCACCATCCTCTTTCACCTCACTTCAGACCTGCCCCTTCCCCTTCCAGGTTTGCTGTACTCTCATGTCTACCGGAGGACATACTCAAAAACAACGCTTTATGGAACTCTTTTAAAACCGGCGAGGAAAGCACCAATCTCAAAATTCTATCAGATCTAAAACCCTCAACCCACTACAAAGACCCGCTACTCCCTAACTTCTTCAATGAGATCAAACTATTGATACTCCCACTTTGGACCAAGATTGTTAATGCCTCTCTACTTCAAGGCATATTACCTGATTGCCTAAAGTCTGGACAGGTTGCTGCTATCCTAAAAAATCAACCACTGACCAAACAGACCTAAATAACTTCTGCCCTGTCACCAACATTCCAATTCTAGCAAAGCTCCTTGAAACATGTGTACACATCCAACTGTAACCACATTGATCAATTCTGTCTTCTTGACTAATTCCAATCCTACTTCTGCCAGGGTACAGCTCCAAATCGGTATTTCACATATAGTGGACGATGCACTAAAAATGTTGGATCAAAACAAATCATCTTCCTTTACATATTTTCAGTATTTGATACGGTTAAGCATGAGTGCCTACTAGATCTACTGGAAAAGAGGCTGGGGCTCTCAAGGACTGTCTTCAACTGGTTTACCTTGTTTCTCCAAAACAGAAATCAAAACATCAAGAATAATCAGTCACTATCTAAGTCAGCGTCTGTAACCTTAGGGGTCCCACGGGGTTCCTCCCTCTCACCCACTCTCTTTGACCTGTTCTTGGAGTCGCTAATGGTAATTCCGAACATCATCCAATATCCGCCATCACATGTATGCCAATGACACCCAATTTTACCTGAAAGTCTTCTCACCCGGAGACATCAGGGCCCTCAACTTAACCCTACAAAAAACTGAAAATTGGCTGACAGTCAAACACCTCAAATTAAACACTATCAAAACTGAATTCCTCCTAATTGCTCCACCCAAACAGTCACCCGTCATTAAAGAATGGATGAAGCAACTAATAGCCTTCAACTCTCTGATTCAGGTCACTGGCTCAGCAAAGTCATTGGAAATAACTCTCGAAAAGAATCTTAACATGCAGAAGCACATTTGTGCTGCCACCAAAGGCACGAACCTCCAAATTAACTTCTTAAGAAAATGCTTCCCACCCACCCCCCCCTAGGACTAGAACTTCAACTCTGCTGACCAAGCCCTAGTGATTCCCAGGTTGTAATATGGAAGCACAAATCTGGATGGTTTACCTAAACTCAAAACGGCTCACTTAAGGGCCTCCATAAGCTCTGCTGCAAGGCTCATCACTGGATTGAAAAGTAACAACCACATCACCCCTGATTTGAAAGCCCTCAACTGACTCCCCTACAAGATAGATAGATAGATAAATATTTATTGTACAGTTAATTAAAACCTTTACAAAAAAAGGGGAAAGAACATTAAAAAAAAAGAACTTTGTACATCAATAATGCCCAACGTAAGATAAAAAAAGCTGTGTGTTTAAAAACTACTTTCAAAGTTTGAGAGTCCAGAGATCAGTTCCAGTGCTGGGGAAAGTGCCGAGCTGAAGAGTTCTCACGTGTCCTGTAGGCTGTTTAGGCTTGACCAGAATTAGTGTTGCTCTGTCGAGGTTCGAATTGTGTTGTGACAATCCTTGGTGACCGACTTACAGGAGCGTGTTCTCCACATGTCAATATGTTCTAAACTGATTTGGTAGTCTTGCTGCTCCGAAGTGGTCCTCCCCTAGTGGACTCCCCTACAAAGCAAGAATTCAGCTGAAAATTGCATGCATGACCCACAAAGCCCTACACCTCAATACCCCAAGTTACCTTGCTCCGAAGCTTGAACTTTCTGGTGGCTCCAGATCTTCTAGAAGTGGCAGCACTTACTGCTGAAATCACAGAGACTCTCTAGAAAGAAAACCTACAATAGAGCCTTCTCTGGAATCACCCTGAAAATGTGGAACTTATCCCCTTGAAACCAGACTGAATCATTCAACGGCATCTTTCAAGAAAAAAGTTCTACTACTACTCATGAATACATTTCTGCCCTAGATCCTGGAAGTCTTCTCTCTGGTCATATCAAGACTTGTCAACTTTACTCAGGATTACTGCTCACTTGTTATACTAATTTTCTTGATCTATCTGTCTTATCATTGAGGTGATCCCTCCCTCATTGGGGATCTGCCATATCTTGTACTGTTTCTAAACTATTATAATATTGATATTATATCTCTCGCTTCTTTAACATGTGTAAAGCGATCTGATACCCGCAAAGGTCTTGCTCGTACTATATAAAACATTCAAATAAATAAATTATTAATCCCACATATTACATCACTCATTACATGGTCAATGACATCACTGATGACATCATCCAGTGAGTGTGTTTAGTAAACGTTTCTGAGAGTTACAGGTATATACTAAGCTACTGCACAAGTTAAATTACTATTCTTTTTGTATAACAAATTAGTGATACTGTTTCTAATATGTGTCATCTGAGTGGCACTGTGACTGTCTGTATCAGTTTGGGAGTGAGTGTCTGAGTGGCTGTATGGGTGTGTGAGTGTGTGTGTGTGTGTGTGAGTGGCTAAATTAGTGACTGTGGTGGCTGTGTAAGTGGCTCATTTGGTGAGTGACTAGGTGTGTAAGTGGATGTATGGGTAGCATAGTGGCTGTTTGACTGGGTGTATGGAAAAGTGAGGGGGTGTGTGAGTGGCTATTTTGCACAGTACGCATTTGTGTGAGTGGCTGTATAGATGAGTGAATGGGCACATGAGTGATTGTATTGATGTGTGAATGGGTATGTACGTGGATTTGTGGTTGAGTAAATGGATGTGTAAGTTGCTGTATGGGTGAGTGAGTAGCTCTGTTAATAGCTGTATGGGTGAATGAGTGGCTGTGTGAGTGGCTGTATGGGTGAGTGAGTGGTAGTGTGAGTGACTGTGTGGGTATGTGAATGCATATATGAGTGGTTGTATGGGTGTGTGAGTGGCTGTATGGGTCTGTGAGTGGGTATGTGGCTGGTTTTGTGGTTGTGTGAGTGGCTACATGGTTCTGTGAGTAGCTGTGTGAGTGGCTATGTGGGTGAGTGAGTGGTTGTGTGAGTGGCTCTATGAGTGAGTGAGTATGTGTGTCAGTAGTTATATGGGTCTGTGAATGGTAGGTGAGTGGCCGTGTGGGTATGTGAGTGGGTGTGAGAGGTTGTAGGGGGTGTGAGTGGGTGTGTGAGTGATTCTGTGGATGATATCATCAGTGATGTAATTTGAGATGTCATCAATGTTGGCATCAGTGATGTCACTGACCATGTCATGAGTGATGTGATGTGTGATAAGAGGTACCCTACGGGGGCATAGTTTATATTTAGCTCAGGTAACTATGACTGCTGAATTTCACTGGTTTTGTATGAGGAAAATCTGAGCCTAACTATAACGTCCCTGTAAACTTTGGTTTTTCCCAGTGAATTTCTAAGGTTTATTAAATTCAATTTCCTAGGTATAACGTTCTGTAACCTTTGGTTTTTACAGTGAATTTTTATGTTTAAAAAAATTATATTTCCTAACTATAGCGTCCCTGTAACCTTTGTTTTTCTTTTGTGAATTTCAATGGTTTTAAAAAAAAAATTCATAACTGTAGTCTGTAACTTTTGAGGGTGGGTGTGTGAGTGGCTGTATAGGTAGGTGAGTGTTTGTGTGAATGGCTGTATGGGTCTCTGAGTGGGTTTGTGGGCATGTGAGTGGGTGTATGAGTGACTGTATGGGTATGTACATGGCTGTGTAAGTGGGTGTAGGAGTACCAGTGTGGATCTGTGAGTGGGTGCATGAGTGTTTGCGTGGGTCTGTGACTAGGTGTGTGAGTCTCTGAGTGGGTCAGTTAGTGGGTGAGTAAGTGGCAGAATAGGTTAGTTAGTGGATCCATGAGTGGGCGCATGAGTCTTTGACTGAGTCTGTGAATGGGAACATGAGTGTCTGAGTGGGTCTGTGAGTGGGTTGATAAGTGTCTGTGTGGGTCTGTGAGAGCATTCAAGAGTCCCTGAGTGGGTATATGAGTGGGTACATGAGTTTCTGAGTGGATCTGTGAGTGGGTGGATATCTCAGTGGGACTGTGAGTGGGTGTATGTGTGTATGGGCCTCTGAGTGGGTCTGTGAGTGTATGCATGAGTGTGTGTGTGTGGGTGCAAGAGTCTCTTAATGAATCTGTGAGGGTGTTTGTGAGTTTCTCAGTGGGTCTGTGAGTAGGTGAATGAGTGCTTAAATGGATCTGTGAATGGGTGCATGAGTGTGTCTGTCAGTGGGTGTGTGAATCTCTGAGTGGTTCTGTAATTGGGTGTGTTGCTTGAAAGTGTGAGTGGGTCTGTGAGTTGGTACGTGAGCATATGATTGAGTCTGTCAGTTGGTGCATAGTAAAAAAAGTAGGTGACACATGGGAGCAGGTCCTCATGCCAGCCTGTGACAGATCTCCTGTCCAGCTTGCCTGCAGTCCACTACCCACTGCTGCCTTTGGTTTTGTGCCTCCTCTGCTCATTTTCTACTCGTTTTTCTGCCACTTCTCTCCTTGCTCCTGCCCACTATTTTGCCTCTTTCTGCTTGTTCTAACCATTATTTTGCCTCTTACTGCTTGCTCCTGACCTTTAGTTTGCCTCTTTCTGCTAGTTTCTGACATTTATTCTGACTCTTTCTGCTCATTACTCGCCTTTATCTTGCCTCTTTCTGCCCACTGCTGACCTTTATTCTGCCTTTTTCCACTTGTTTCTGACCTTTATTCTGCCTCTTTCTGCTCGTTTCTCACCTTTAATTTGCCTCTTTTCCCCTGTAACCGCAGTAGGAGCCTTAAGGCCACGGTGGTGCCAACCAGCTTCCCTCCTCCTGCAGGAGCCGGCATTGCTGCTACATGGAGGGGGCCGCTGGAAAGCTCTCTCAGTGCAGGAGCACTTGTTTCATCTCTTTTCCTGCCCGCATGCCTGTGAGCAGTGAAAGAGATGGAACCTCTGCTTCCAGCAGGCAGGTGCACTTTCAAAGCTCCTGCCCGCAGGAACCGGAGTGTTTACTTGTGCTTGGCGGGAGCTTTCACAGCTCCCACCACCCAAAACCAAACAGCTATGTCCCGGGAGGGCACCCGGGACAAAGCAGAAGCCGGCCCTGGAGAGCGGCGGGTCCCCGGGCCATGTGTGGCTCCAGGAGTGGGGCCACGTGGCACCCTTCTATTTGAATGGGCTGCTCTGGGGAGATGATGGTCCCCAGGGCCAAGGGGGGTCCGCACACCCCCGCAACATATTAACATAAGCCCAAGGGAGGTAGTGTCCCCGGAGCCCGATGGGGTCCAGGTGGCCCCCACACAATTTTTTGGGAGTAAAGTGGGGGTGGTGTTCACCGGGGCTTCTTTGAGCCCATGGAGGGATTCCACATTGGCCCCCCTTCCATATTAATAAAAACCCCAGAGAGGTGGTGATCATCGGGGCCTAAAGAGCTTCAGGAGGGGAGACTCACTGCTTTTTTTAGAAACTGCCCCTGGGACCTGGCCCACCCGGGGGCCCTTAACAAAACAAGCACAGAAGCCCGCGCTTGTTATTTTTTAAAATTTGTTGCGAATTTGCGCATATTACGAATTCGACGCAATACACTCTTCTAAAAACAATGCTTTTTTGGCCTGCCGCGGGGTCACTTTGGGACTCAAAGACCAAGGCTTGGGGTCAGGGTATTACTCTGCATCCTTTTCTTTTTTTTTAAATGTTCTGTGGGACTCAGCTGAAGCCGTGTCCCAAAGTTGCTGCCAACACTTCCTGCTTGAAGTATTGGCAACCAATCAGAGCTTTGCATTTCCCTGCACAAGCTTGTCATTATTTGCGAATTAGCTGCAATTGTAGCTATGCAAATTTGGATCTCTTTTAATTTCTAAAAAACTACTCAACAGATTTACTCCAAATAACAAAAAGCACAATCTATGTACCAAATGCTAGCTTTCTGCCTTATTTGGTGTAATTGCGTTCAGCAGTTTGGGCTATAGTCGTGTTCAAAACTCTTATGGGAATTAACATGGGAAATGCACTTTTTTTACCCCCCCCCCCTCCTTTTTCTCGCACCCACTTGACAGATCACCCTGAATTTTCTGTGATCTGTCACACTTTTTTTTGGGAAACATTTTTGGGGAAAAGTTTGTGAAGATTCGTCAAACAGCACCAAAGATATAGGCAAGTCAAAAAATGCTTTTCATATGGAAACATGGTCCTAACTATAACTATCTACTGGCAACTGCCAGTAGATAATATATATGTACATGTATCATGCATATCACTTTATACTTAGATGTGTGGATACGTCTCTAATAGTGGACTTACCCCAAACCTTTCTGACTATGTTGAACTCCCGAACATCCTTTTCAAACTTCCCCCTCTCTTTTAGCCAATTCACCCAACTAACAGGCGCACATGTCCACTGCTCCCATAACAACTTACATCTTCCCTTTTCTAATGCACTCCAATTATTCTGTTCCTACCCAAAACACTACAAAACGCATGAGAAATCAAGACCACATAACTAACACATCTACCCACAACTAATCCACAAGGGTAAAAGGAAGCACATTTAAAGTAGTCTCCTCACTATTTAACTCTAATCTTGGGTTTCAGAGTAGCAAAGTGCTTCAATGCCTCAGCAGGTATAAAAAGCGCTATATAAATGCAATTTAGAATTACAATTACATGCTTAAGCGTTGTGATGCTTACTGCACTGCACGTTTCTGAACCTCACACACCTCCGCCAACAAATCCCCAAATGGTGATTCTACACACAATATTCTCCGAACCATATACTGCAGAAGGGTGCCCTGGTATTGATGCAAATTGGAGTGCTTTGCGGCCTCATCAGGTGTACAAAGCGCTATATAATTGTGACAATACAATACAATAAAATTCTACACAATAGTAATGACTGTATTGAAAATTGCCATGTTTAAAAATGTTAATTTGAACTATAGCGTGGTTCAACTTCAGAAAATGTCAATGCATATGTAATCCATGTCCTTTGGCAGAGAATTTCAGACACATTCTTTTAAGGAAAAGAAAGTTGCAGTACAAATCTTTATGACGTTTAAAATGTTGCCAGGTACATTGCCTGTGTTTCTTCCGAATGTGTTGGATTAAAAAAAATATTTTAAAATGATTTGTCAAAGCACATGCGAGTCTTAATGCTGACTCGCTTTAACAAAAAAAGTGCTCCTAAAGGAAAACAACACATGCTGCGTGGTGCAAAAATGCCAGCATCCAGACAATCTCCATACAAGAGCTATGAATCAAAGCACGTCACGTGGCTGAGGGGAGGTGCTGCTCTGGCCCCCAGCCAGTGGCAGGCGCTGAGAGGCGGAACACACCGGGCACGAGAAGCCTAGTATGAAGGGAGGACCTCCGAATTGTGGTACCTCTGTTTGGATCTGCAGGAATGCGGGATTTAGCTGTCTCGCCGCAGCACCAACGCGATGCCTGACGGTGGAACTGTCACGAAGCGGACGCTGCCTGCTCCGTGGTAGAGAGGCAACAACGGGGGAACATGGCCTGCGTTTTAAAGGTACACCTCTATCTGTTGCTTTAAATTATTTCTACGGAGGAGTCTGTTGTTGCTATGAAACAGGCATCCGTTATTGGCTGCACCCTAAAGAAGGGGTGTGTTTTTCGTTTTGTTGTAAGAGACATGGAAACAAAACATGTGTCCAGCTGTGCGGGTTTCCTTTCCTGCATTGTCAAGACTGCAGGCTGTCAGCTTGTGGCAAATGTGTGCAGAATAACGGCAGAGGAAGAGCGAGGGCTTAGACGGGGAGTCCTAACTTTCAGACCCAATACCCGACCGATAATGAACATGAAGTTAGCTAGCAGCTTTTCGTGTGTCACAGTTTAACAGGGAAGTTAGCAGATCTGTGTCGAGGATTTTTTGTTTGTTTAAAACACGGATCATTTGACATTATGACTAATGTTCTGAAGTATGCTTGGGTTCATGTTTCATTTCTAAAGTAGAATGCCATAAAGCATTCGTCTTCAGATGAAGGCATTCGAGTTTTTTCAAACATATGTTTCTGCTGTACACTTTCCTCAGAGTTAAGGAAGGAAATCACCTCAGTTTGACTCCCGTGAAATTTCACCAGCAAGGAGAAAGTGTATGCATTACAAGAGAGCTGCTATTATATATGGCTCAGTGAAAAGCAATACAGCTGCACAGTGGTCTTAGATTGGGAATGGTAAATAAAATAGGTATTGGAGTATCTTGACGCATGTCTTACTCTGGATTTTTAATGATTATTCTTGGAGTCTGGATGCATGTAATGCCTTTTTCAAGAGTATGTGTCTTTTAAAGTTTCTTAATGATTCCCTCTAAATGTACAATGTAGTTGAATGTTCTCCAATCCTGTTTCCAAACACCTTGTTTAAAAAGGATTAAAAAGTTATTTAGACTGTGAAATAACTTTGTCTTTTTTGTGCAGAAAATATGTTGTTGTGGGACATCAAGTGTTGCTTCTGTAGCGTGATCTTTCTAACATAGTATAATTCAGTGTCACCAGAGTGGGCCTAATGCAAATGTTCACGTTGTTTGAGAGTTAATTATGTTGAGTAATTTAGCCACAGCTTGAGGTAGCAAAGATTACTCTTGGATTACTTCTTTCAGTCCTTTTGTAATGATTTACAATCCTATCATGTGATCTTGTGAAATTCAGTGTAAGCCTGATGGTTTTAGTTTCTGGTTAGTTGTGGTTGTTTTAAACCTCTTTACTAAAGCGATGAAGCTGTGAATATTCAAAAAGTTAGTTTCAAACAATTTTCACTGCAACATATTTTGGGTCACATGTTGCGTGATGTAGCGTTCAGTGATGCTATTGTGTTCAAAGTGCATGAGACATAATTTCTGTTATTCCTGTGGCTCCGACGAACCTAGGGCACCAGTCATTAATTTGATGTGTTCATATAAATGCTGAGTCAGCTAGCAATTTTTCTGCTAAAATAATATGATATTATGTGAGCAAATGTACCTTATTTTCATGGTGACACAATGTTTAAACTTTAAACTTCTCATGTTCATTGTATGTTATAAGCCTCACAACTGTCTAAAGTTTCTTTTTACGATGGAAACAAGTTTGGTATCAGGGTGTATCTTAGATAGTGTATATTAAACGCTAAGGTTACATGTATAATTGTTGTTTCTCTGTACAGGCTGATCTTGTGATCAGAGAACTGTAAGCTAGTGCAACAACACAGCTTGTCATAACAGAAGTAAACAAAAAAGTCATGGATGCGAACCATCCTCTGCTACTAGAAACTGTTAGCACCCAAGAGTTGGCAAAAATTGGGTTTTAAATCAAACACCCCAATTTACAGCTCGAACCCACAAAATCCTGATGGTGCTTTGCAGATTGGATAGACCTTTGCCACCGTGTTGCGAATGGAGCAAGGATAAAAGTCAAAGGTCATGAATATTAGCAATTGTCAGGTTCTATATTTACAGTCAATGATGAGAAGTTGAGTGGGTTTCCAAAACCTTTATTTTTCTTTCAGAAATTAGCATGGTTTTGTCATCTTTATTCCAGTTAGTCCAAATTACAGACATACCATTACATGTTGCTTAGTGACAGCATAAATTAAACAGTGTTCTATCCGGGAGATTTGTCACTAAACTAGCTAAAAGAGCCAAACCTATCCTAATAGAGAACCCATAAAGAGTTCCTTCTCGAAAAGAGTATGTCTTTAGGAGCATAGATAAAGCCTAGAACTTTCCATAAAGGGTCATTCCACACAGCTGCAGTAGCAACCGTTAAAATAAATCAGTAATGGAGGAATGATCATTGCCGTAGCATTGATCAAAAAGAGTCAGAATGAAGGAGGGTAATATCACCGTCAACAGTAGCTTATAGCAGTGAGGAGCAAGGAATGGGGTTTAAGATGGTATAAGAAGGGACTTTCTCGAAGTAGAGTCAAAAGGGGTCTCCGTAAAGTTCTCTCCCTCTCTCTAACTAGGAACACTCAATTATAGTATAAAAATGCACAATAATGTAATGAAAATGAGTAGGTGTATGATGCTTTAAGCCAATGGAAACCGTCTATCCGATGGTGTTGTTGACATCCACTGCTTCTCCTTCCGATTCCTACGGTAAACATGCAGGCCAGTACCTAGTAAGTTCAATGTTGCAAATATGGTAGCATGGAGGAAAGTTCTCCTGAGAACCTTCTTACCTAAGTTATTAGCTGCGTTCAGTGTCCCGCTGTGAATACAAAGGGCTAGTCAAATGCCCTGAAACAATCTACCAACAATGTCTTGGTTAAGCATACATATATTACATTTAAATTATTCTTCATTCTAACGGTCTATTCATTATGAATTGACAGCAAAGTTCGTTGCTAAAGCAGTATTGTTATTAATGGGGTTTCTGGTTGGCTAGGGTATACACCTAAACCAGGCAGAACCCACCACTCGAGTCAGGGAGTCAGGGCAAGGGAGTTACACACCCAAGATAACCCCTGCTCACCCCCTTGGTAGCTTGGCAGAACAGTCAGGCTTATCCCAGAGGCAATGTGTAAAGCATTTGCGCAACACACACACACACCAGTGACACACTAGGCACACCACAAAAGAGACTGCACAAAAGGTTATATTAAAAATATCCTTTGTATTTATACATAGATACACATTAGACCATAAATCACATAATCACTGCGCCACTAGGCGCTTGTCATCAAAACTGTATGTAAGACATTTAGACCACAGATAACATTAATCATTGGCCCTAGGGCAATTGTCATCACATAGATCACTGTGCCACTAGGCACTTGTTCTGACGTTACATAAGCCACAAATCACTTTGCCCTGTATGAAACCACTACATTAGACCATACTAACATGATCAATGATCACATTGCTGACTGGCAACTGTCATAACACCATAGGTAGGGCAGTACAATAACAACATAGGTGTATCCCAAGTCCAAAAATAGGGAGAGAGAATACATACATCATCAAAACTACAGTACTGCGCGTAGTGCACAATTTCCTGCAGCTACAATATAGACGGTTACCCCCTGCCTCAGAAAAGGGTGAGTGCAGGACCACCTGCACCACTTTTAGGGGAAATCCAGGCAATTTCTAATAACAAAGATGCCCCATTGGTGGAGAGACCTTACCTGGTCCTCCCAGCATTCCTATATGAACTGAAGTGCAGCTGCCCGCATTAACAATGCCCCAAGAGTGAAAGCTCCACTGCCCGCTCTCAGGCGGTGCAGTGCCATGTAGGTCCAGCAAAGGTGGGGGTGAGGCCCTCTCCTGGTTCCGGGAGCGTTCCCCAGCGCCGAGCCCTCACAGGGCTCTCAGTTGTCTTATGCCGCCTGCAGTGGAGCCTTCTCCCGCCTACCGCTCTGATGGTAGACCTCGCCCTGAGGTCTGCCAGTAATTCCTGGTTGCTGGGGCAGCTGCCATCCCTCAGTGCAGCCACGTTGGTCCCGGACTGCCTCCTCTCCCCTCCAGCTCTGGGGCTTTTACCAGGCAATGCCTCGAGCTTCCTTGAATATCTGCTCAGCCGCAAGTGGCTGGGCAGCACTCCCTCCGTACTTCTCCTGGCATCGGCGTTGCCCCAGCAATGTGAAGCTCCGCCCGGGGCTTCAATCAGCTTGTTCTGTTAAAACCGCGTGTGCTTCCTCAGGGAGAACTCCACAACACTGCGGTGCCCGCAGCGCCGATTTTCCTGTCGCTTGCCTGTGCCATCCCTGGCTGATGCCAGTTCTGCCCAGCACCGGGCCGATGTTCTTTGTGACTGCCACGTCGCTATGAGTACCTGCTAGGTGACGCTGAGGCCAGCATCATGGAGAGGGCATCGGGTGGGGCTCAGCCCCAAGACGGCCAGGGAACCCATGGCTCAGGGAAAGACTGGTTTTGGAAGCCCAATACACTGGGGCTCTCTGCCATTAAAGCCCCAGGTACTTTCCAGCAGGGTAAAACAAAGAAATTCCGATATAGTGAAGCACAAGGAATTTCCAAAAGCACGAGGAATTTTTAATAACTTGATAGCACCAGGGAGGAAGACTTTGATATACCCAAGTCTACTCAAAACAGGAGGCCAGGGCACACAAGCCCTTGGAGATTCTTTCCAAGCAGAATACCACAGCAGGTCAGAAAGAGTCAGTCCTTTTCCTTCACCATAGACAAAAGGAGCAACTGCAGGCCATCCCCACACAGCAAACAGCAAACAGCAAAGGGGCAGTACTCCTTCTTACAGCTCTTCAGCTCTTCTTCTTGGTAGGGTCCTCTTGTTCCTTGAAGTAATCTAAAGTTTTGGCGTTTTAGGTGTAAATACTCATACCCCGAAATGTCTATGTTTTCTTTGTGGGAAGGGTCTCTTAATCCAGTTCAAACCAGTCCTGTCCTCCCTGGTGCAGCATGACCACAGGGGGCAGAGACAGCATTGTGCAAAAGGAAACACAGCCTATGCAGGTGTAAGTACAATTTCTCCCACCACTCTAAATGCAGACCGGGTCTATTCAGCCCTGCAATGGGTCATCCGGGTAAGGCAGGACACACTTCTACCCCTGCAGTGATTGTCTAGAGTGAATGCACCTCTCATCTCCTGCAACTCACACATCCGATGCTGAATACACAAACAACCAGAGGCACACAGAATGGTAAAGTAAGAAAATGCCCACTTTCTAAAAGTGTTTTTTTTATACACACAAAGTATCTAGTTGCCTTGTTTTTGAATTGTTCAAAAGTAAACGAACGAACCAATACTCTTCGTTCATTAGCCCTTGTGATTTATTTCACTTTTCTTTATAGTTTTCAGAAAAATGTTTTTTGCATTTAAAGAATGTCTTCATAAAGGGCAACACTTAATTTGTGAACACATCACTATCAGGACATGTAACACATACCAGTACATGTCCTGCCTTTCACATACACTGCACCCTGCCCAGGTTAGGGCTTGGCAAGTGGGTGCACTTGCCAAGTCGACATGGCAGTTACCACCTGCACACAGACACTGCAGTGGCAGGTCTGACATACCTTTTCAGGGCTACTCATGTGGGTGGCACAATCACTGCTGCAGGCCCACTAGTAGCTTTTGATTTACAGGCTCTGGCACACTAAGTGCACTTTACTAGCAGCTTACCAGTAAATCAAATATGCCAATCATGATCACAATTTATACAGAGAACATATGCACTTTAGCATTGGTCACCAGTGGTAAAGTGTCCAGAACCCTATTGCCAACAAAAACAGGGTCAGAAAAATATAGGAGGAAGAAGCAAAAGGTTGGGGACAACCCTGCAAAAAGGGCTAAGTCTAACAAGTCTGATCTAATATGGTGTGATGAAGCAAAGAACATAAGCTTGAAGTCAGCACATTGTTTAGTAGGATGCTGGTGCTAGACACAATATTCTAAACAAATGTCTATTAAGCTGTGAGCAAAAGTTGAAAGAAAAATGGATTGGGCCTAGTTACAGAAGCACATTAGAAATGATAGCCTACTACATTTTTTTTTCCCTTCACAATATTTTTACTACATGTTTAAAGCAAGCACATATCCCCTACATGTGATTTACTTATGAATGATTTTAGCAGAGTTCAAATGCATTCTAAAGTGATTCTAACACGTTTCAAGCAGGCACATTTTCCAACATGTTATTTTTTCTATGCAAAATTATTTCTGCAAATAATTAAATGCATTCTAAGGTGAAATTCTAATATGCAGTGCAAGTCGAAATTTGATTTTAAAATGTATTTCTCACATATGCTTGTATTAATCTCAGTCATTGGTAATTACTCAGGACCGCTTGTCCTAGCATACCCTTTCTTGCTTTGAACCAAATGCTTTTACTGATAGTATTACTCTCTTGATTGATGCAGATGGGTTCTGTATGCTAAGACAACAAAGAAAAAACAAAGAAACAATACAAATCTTGTAAAACGTTCACAAATGTACACAAGAAATATACATACCATGAAATAGGTAAAGAGACTTCGTGCAGAAGAGCTAATATTTCTCTTAAAAATCTAAAATGTGTCTGCCTGCAGAGTGATGAAAGTTCCATGGATTAAACGTCATTCGGCGAGTAAGGTTTATGTGGCGAGATCCAATTAAATTGCTGTCTTATTTTATTGCATCTGCAGGTAAAATTGGCCTGTGATTTGACTTGGCATCTGTATCACTGTTAAAAACCTTTTGAAAATATATAGTTTGTGATTACTGTTACTCTACTTAGTGTAGCCCATTGATTAAGTCTTGTAGTTTTTTTCTTCCCTGTGTGCTTGTTGTGTGTCTTGTCTACCCTACTGTATATAAGTATTGTTTTGTGACAACTGTATGTAATGAATAATCTATATATTGATACCTTGTAATTTTGTTAGCTACGTTCCATGGATTATTAACATTAAACATTTTGTAATACAGTCATAAGAAACTTTAAAATTACACTTGAAATCCGAAAGTCTAAGGGGCAGAGTTATCATTCTTTCCCTAGGTGCATCACAGCAAGCCACCTCGCTGATCTGCGTGAAAGGGCAGAAATGTGCCATATTTATCATTGCACAACACATTCCTGTCCATTCCTGGTGCTGGCGCAGTTTTGGCTGTCTAGCACCAATCTGCAGGCACCCTTGTGTCATGGTGCAAGGGTGCCTGCATTGTAGGCAGGATAGTTTTTATGTAGGAAGGGAAACCTTCCTGCACCAAAACAATCCTGAGAGTCATTTTCCTCCTTCTATGGGTGCTGCAGAATGCAGCACATGTAGAACGAGGACAAATCTAGCAGAATTAAAGATATTTCTCCTTGTAATGGCTCACATGGGGAGGCATAGCATTTTGACGCATTCCCAGGTCTACCACTAATGGAAAAACTAAGAATGCTCCAAAATCCATGGGTGGATGCATTTGAACACCTACGCTCCACCCATGGAACGCCTCCCTGCAGCAGAGTAAGATGAGGCAGCGATTTGCGCTGCCTTGCATTACTGTAAATTTATCAAGCCTTATAGGGCCATGCAAGGTGGCCTTGCATGGCTTGATAAATCTCACTTAGGTTTTGCATCGCCCTGGGCCCCCTTGTGAGGCACAAAGCAGACGCAAAACCGTGATAAATTAAGTTGTGAATGTCATGTCAATAATTGCTGTTGTTCCACCAACACATGCCCTCAAGACTGTCAAGAAAGGCACTCCAATCTTGACATGCAATTCTTATCATTTCATTACTGGGAACCATTCGCCTCATACCTAACCTACAGCAAAAGCAATTCTGCCAGTACTGGGATCTACACTATTAAGGCAGTGCAGCTCAATTCTGACCTGGGATCAATGCCTGTTGTCAAGTCTCCTCTCTTCCCTCTCCTCTCACTGTAAAGCCAGAGTGCCCATCACACCACTATCTGTGCCAAAGTATCCATCATGGAAAAATATCCTCTCCTCATGTCCAAGCAAAGTTTAGAAATTAAAGTAAGATGACTTCACTTAATTATAATGTTGATGAGCTTGTTTAATGAGATACAATTAAATACATGTGACTAATTTTACTTTAATAATTCACTACTTTTCTATGACACAATAACTGGAAACTTTGAGAAGGAGTCAGATTAATGATTCAAAACTCCTTGACAGCAGGTCACCATCAGAAGTAGATTACCAATATTATAAATTAGCTCTCCATGCAGTAGCAGCAGGTGAGATGACAAAGTGTCGGGCGGGTGCTAAGTGGGGAACAGGGATGGGAAGGAGTCAAATAAAAAATAAAACACTTACCTGCTCGCTGCATCGCTGTCCTCACTTCTCCAGGCACAGGCTGCCAGAGTGCACTGTGGCCAGTCCTGACGCTGCTTTGATGCTGCTGAAACCCGCGTCAGAATTGGCCTCAGTGCCAGTGATTTCTTCTCCCACACAGACTGGGAGCCTGAGCATGCTCTCTCCAACCCAACAATGCAGCTGGGGTTGGAGAGAGCTTCATTTTGCATGTGGGTTTGGTCGGCCAAAGACGGCTGGCCAAACCTACATGCACAGTGAAGGCAGTGCCCAACACTCCACCTCCAGCTCCTCACCACCCTGGTCCCACCCCCAAGCGAAAAATAAAACGATAATAAACCAGAGTTTATTTTCGTTTTCCTTTTCATTTTTTCAGCTGGTGGCAGCAGGGGCGATGCACCTCCGCCGAAGCAGAGGAGCTGCTGCTGTCTTCATGTACAAGCAAAGCTGTCGCTCAAGAAGCATAGAACATATTCTCTTCTTAAAACAGAACTTTCCCTTAGTCCAGATGAATTTAGACTTGTTTCAAGGTTCTGATGGACATTTAGGGGCAGACTTACCAACATTTTGCACTGGATTTATATCATAAAAGTGACAGAAACCAGGGCAAAATGTTTATTTGGGACTTATTTTCCAGTTCAAAACTTTATTTGCCCACAAAAAAGGGCTTAAAGAACACAGAGTAGTGCTAGCATTGCTTGGCATTGGGGGGACATACCAAGGGTGGTGGTATATGAGCATTCCTTTGCAGCCACTATTGATTTTTGATGCTAAGCCAGTTTTTTCTAGGAAATGTAGACAAGACCTTGCATAAAAATATAATACCTCTTTGAGGTTAGTGTTAAAAAGGAGAAATGTTTGAATTTCTCCACATGCTTCTTACTTTGCATATGTGCTGCTGTCCCATGAGGGCAGGGTCACGACTGATTTCCTTATGGCTAGGTCTAAACTGGGGTGGCATGGTTAGCAAAAGAACGATGGATTTAACCCAGATCTCTTGACTGGGGGTGAATGTTTGATTAGTTCTGCATTCTTTGTCCAACATTTGTGTGTCTTTTGCTTTCGTGCACTATACAGCACACATCCAAATTGGAAACCTTTTTAAAGCATGTTTACGCATGGTAATTTGTACTTGAAGGGTAACCTTCCTGTACAAAACCTATGCTACCTATGACACAGAAACATTTGTACTATGACACAAAGATCTGTGCGAGGTGCTAGGCAGCCTGATTGTGCACCAGCTCTAGAGAGAGAGCAGGACAGTGCCATTTCTTAATCGATATGGAGCTTCCCTACTCCCTTTCGCTCACTCAGCTTAGCACAGCACATTAGGCTGCTGTGTTGCTGTGCTTGAGTCTTTAGTAAATTGACCCCTTATGCACATAGTACCAGTGCCTGGGAACTCCTGAAACAATTAGTAACTAAAGTTACTGCCTAAATCGGGATTGCAAATTATGTAGGAAAAACTGCTCCTTGGATTTTATCCTAGTAGAAATATTGCATGCTGAAAGTGTCTGGATTTTATTGTGAACAAAGGGGCCGCATTGTTTGAAAACTTACAGAAATGGGAGCACAAACATTTCTGCAGTTATTTGCCATTCTAGGCCCTGAAACTAGTAATTCTGGTTAAGATATTACTGGAACCGAAGTCTCACATAATTTGTGATGATGGTCTTAGACTTTTTCTGGCATCACTGCTAAAAGACAAAGGGGCATCTGTACAAGCCCCTATCACCATGGGAACGTCACTTTTTGTGACGTTCCCATGGCGATAGGGGCCTTGCCTTATGTACAACGCAGGTTTAAGCCACCTAACATGGCTTAACACTGCCTTGTGCATAAGTCACCCTTTCATGCTATGTTTAGCGTGAAAGGGACGTGGAGTGGGTGTTGCGGTAGGCGTTCCACCGCAATACCCATTGTATTTGACGCTGCCCCCTATGTACAAGGGTGGCTTACATAGGAGGCAGCGCCAAAATTAAGACCAGGAAAATCCTGGTATTAAGTTGGCGAAACGAGGAGAAATGCATTATTTCTCCTAGTTTTTGCTTTTTCCATGTGCTCATGGAAAAAGCAAAACGCCATGGTTTGTTTATGTACAGGAAGGTGTCCCTTCCTGTACACAAACAAACCTTTTTAAAAAATGCCATGTTGTAACTTTCATGTGTGCTGCTTGAAGCAGCACACATGAAAGTTACAAAATGGCATTTTAGGATTGTTTATGTGTAGGAAGGGTCACCTTCCTACACAACCAATCCTCCCCTGCATGCAGACACCCTTGCACTCTGGTGCAAGGGTGACTGCGTTGGTGCTAAGTTGTTAAACTTAGCGGATTCGCGGGGCAAACACAAGGCTGCACCACGTTCTTGTAATCAGGGTGCAGCTTTGTGTTTCCGAAGTGGCGGAGCGTGTCGTTAAGCCCAGGAGGATAATGCCATGCTCTGCAAATTCATTGTACATATCCCCCTAAGTGTGTCCATGTTCATGGCAGTAGAATCAACACTTACCTTGCACTCGAGAAATTCAACCAATATATAAAGATGGTAAAGCCTCCTCTTTTTGCAAGTAATGCCATGAATGTTCATGCTGATTTAAAGAGGGCAGTAGATCTGTTCTAAAACCTGAAGGATAGACGAATATCTCTTTTCTATATTTTCTATCCTTCCTGTTGGACTTGGCCCTTCTGGCCGGTTCACCCCGAAACTTTTTGCTTAATATTGTGACTTGGTTTAGTGATTTTATTGACTTCGGCGCACTTTACCGCTGTGTCCCCGGGTAAAGTGCGTGCGTGTTGTGAGGGTGGCCTGCCCTCCCATAGGAATGCATGGGGGAATGTATGTGTCCCGGTAGTTCCTGATGCGTGGGGTGTGCAGGCCCGTGTTTGGTATGTGCAGACTCGTGGGAGTGAATGCTGCGCGTTGATGTGTGCGGCGTGCATGTACCTGGTGTGGAAGTGCCACTTCTAGAAGTGGGCACTTCAGTGTGCAGTCTGAAATGTGTGGCTTGTCTGGCGATTGGCTGGTGAGGTCAGGTGACGGACTAGGGAATTCCCCAGAGTCAGGAGGAGTCACCCAGTGGTGAATGGGGAGTTAGCATGTTGATGGCTGGGGAGGAGTGCACCTGGGTCCTGAATAGGACAGGGATTCCCCCACACAATGCTGGCGCCGGCCCCTGTGGTGCGTCTAATGACCCTAGCCTTGCCAGTGAATAGGGAGAGGGGCTGAGCAAAACAAAGTGCTCAGGAACCTGTTGGAACTGGTTCGCCCCTTCCCTGCACCTTAGACAAAGGATTTGACTGTATAAAAATGGGGCTGTGTCCCCACAGAAGTTGTGCTCTTGCAGGATCCACTTGAGGGGGGGCCTGCTGCTGCTGGGCGCCAGGAGAGACCGCCACTGGGGACTGCCTCCCTGCTGGAGGGCCCTGTGAGCTGGCTCTGGGCCCAGCCTTTGCCCCCTCCTCTCTGAAGGACCTCTTTGTTGCTGAACCCTGCTTGCAGCGCCTGGGAGCGCTTTTTGGACTTCCTAGCGCTGGGCGCGCTGTTTTGCTGGACCTTCCTTTGTTTATAGCGCTGGGAGCGCTGGTTTACTGTATAGCGCTGTGTGCGCTGGGATCCTGATAGCGGGTGCCCACCCCGCGATTCCGCCGGTATCTGCCAGGGCGGGCGGGTGCCACCCCGCTTGTTTTCGTATTTCAAGGGCCGGTGCCCACCCGGCATTTACCCCGCCAAAGATTGCCTTTATCGAGGGAGCCTACCCCTCTTATCGCGGAAACGATCACCGCTGCAGCCCGGAGTTCCCGGACGCGTCATCCCCCTGCCGCGCTGTGATTGGACCAGCGGGAGGGGGTGTGGCCCACGTGATCGGGGCCGCCAGGAGGAAGCCGCGAGGTAGAGGGAAGCGGACGGGAGCCTACCCCGTGTTTCCCGGAGCCGAGAGAGAGGAGAAGTGCGGCCGGAGCTGGGGCGGAGGGGGCGCGAGGCACATTGTCGGTGCCTGCCCCTCCGCGTTGCAGAGGAAGCTCCAGAGTCCATCACCGCCGGGAGAGGAGACGACGCGGGAGTCCCCGGAGAGCAGCCCGGTGAGTACAAAGGGCTGGGGGACTCCGCGCAAGTGCTGGGGGTGCGGGGGCTCCAAAGGTTGCCACAGTCAGTGTGTCGAGCCCCGTGAGGCTCCAGAAGGGGCATAAGAGCGAGAGCGCGAGGCGCTCCAACGTGAACACAGCTGGGTGTTCAGAGCGCTCCGAGCGCTCCAACGTGGGCATTGTGTTTTCTTGAGCCCGTGAAGGCTCCAACGTTGCCTGGCCGAGTAGTGGCCACCGGAGCGGCCCCAGAAGGCAGTGGGCTGCTCCAGCGTGAAGGGCACCATTCTTTCCGAGCCCCGTGAGGCTCCAACGACGGGGGCATTTCTTGTTTAGAGCCACGAAGGCTCTAGGGGGCATATTTTACATGGTCAGAGCCCAGAGAGGGCTCCAGAGGCACGCAGAGTGCCTGAAGTCCGTTTTCCAGCTGCCCAGCACTTAGTGGGCAGCTGCCACGTTTAGGTGGGGGACCATTCTTGTTCTAGTCTGCGCAGCTGGCGCAGCTTAACTTTGTTGAACGCAGGGCGTCCTAGCCCCTTCCAGGCCAGTTGGCCCAGGGACTGCCACAGGTGGTGGCATAGGAGTTTTGCGCAATTGTGTTCCTACTTGCACCTCTGAATGTGTGTTGATGCATCATGTGCCATTGCTTTTACACCTCTGAATGTTTTACGCATCATGTGTGTTCCTTCCTTGCACCTCTGAATGTGTTTTGATGCGTCATGTGCCATTGCTTATACACCTCTGAATGTTTTTAGGCATCATGTGTTTTTCCTTCCATACACCTCTGAATGTGATGCATCATGTGTAACGTTCTATTACCCCTACAGGTATTGTGATACGTAGGTGGTTGTTGCTTTCTCCTAGTACAGGTGGTGCTAGCGAGGTTCTAGTCCCCTGCGTGACAGTCTCCTAAAGTAGTTAGGGTTACGTAGGTGGTACTTCCCCGATACCAGTAAGTACTGGTTGTGTGCTATACCTATTATTTTTGTGCTACAGTGATTTTATATATTTTGTGTGCTAAATATCCAAAAAGTGCTAATTCCTGACAGTGGTCCAGGTGGCCCTGTCTTGTACATAATCCCTTGTAAATTCTGCCCGTGCCTGTTGGCACATTGTAAAGTGTGTATTTTTATCTAATGTGTTGTGTATAATACAAAGGTTATTTTTATAGAATACCTTGTGTGGAGTTTCCTTTGTGGTGGGCCTTGGGTGTTGTTGCTGGGTGCGCGCGCAAACGCTTTACACATTGCCTCAGAGATAAGCCTGGCTGCTCGTGCCAAGCTACCAAGGGGGTGAGCAGGGGTTATCTTTGGCGTGTAACTTCCTTGCCCTGACTAGACTGGTGGTCTCTGCCTGGCTTTGGCGCAAGCCTCAGCCAACCGGAAATCGCCAGGTCTAACATTGGTGATCAGCGGTGGGATTTGGACTTGCGTTTGCGCTGTACCGCAGCAGCGACTGGCTACACCACAAAACTCTGCATTAGATAACCACATTTTAGGGATTATTGTTTTTGAAGTTCCTTTGTTTCCCCTGAAGGTATCATTGTGTAATTGTGTCCAGTACATTTGTCCCCCGCCCTGCGCCCAGAGTTTGGTACCTGTGTCACGTGGTGGTCAGGTTGAGGGATCAGGGGTGGTAGAAACTGCCTTACCAGTCCGAGGGGAGGGTTGTGTGTGGATGGTGTGTGGGGCACTAGACAGTGAGTGTGAGTTCTCCAGGATAGAGAGCTCACTGAAACCTTTTGTGAATTGTGTACTCCTGTGTAGCTCCGACCCCCAGGTTCCTTGTGTTGAACTCTTCTCAGGAACGTCCGCCAAAATGGAGCCTGCTTTTAACTTCTGTAGTCTGTTTAGGTACAGTAGGTTGGAGCTGGTAGGGTTCTGTGAGGAGAGGGACATAGAGGTGGGTGAGTCAGATACCCAGTCCAAACTGAGGGACAACCTGATCCTTTGGCAAAAGGAGGAGTGGGAGCGGGAGCGCAGCGAGGAAGATAGGGCCCGGGCCGCACGCCGAGAGGGTGGTGGGTCTGAGGAGAGCCCTGAGGAATCTGAGGAGGAGGAAGGTTACCTGACAGGGACGTCAGTAGAGAGTGGAGACCCCATAGATAGGGAGTCCCTTGCTGGGTCCAGTGTCAGGAGCAGCACCCCATCCCTTTCCCTGTCCCCAGAGGAGTGGGTGGATAGGAGGGAAGAGAGGGAGCATCAGCTGACCATGGAGAAGCTCAGGTTGGAGCATGCCCGGGGGATGGCGCAGCTGACTATGGCAGAGAAAAAGCTGGAGACCGAGAGGGTCTTAGCGCAGGAGAGGATGGCGGAGGCTGAGAGGGCCTTCGCCAGGGAGAGATTAGCTCTAGAGGGTAAGTTGTCCCCAGAGCGCAGTGGTAGTTTTCTGGGCTCCCCAGGGAGGGTTGAGTCCAGTGGTGGCAGCAATAGAGAGACCAGTGCAGAGAGTCCCATTCCCAGTTCCCCCAGTATGGTACCTAGTTCCCGTGAGGAGGAATGTAGGTTGAAGTTCAGGGGCAGGAAGAAGCTGCCTCACCAGTCTTGGGAGAAGTTTGTGGAGGAATGCGAGGATGCACTGTTTGATTGGGTATGGGGTAGCACGAAGGAGGATTTTGAAAAACTGTATGATCTGCTCGTCAGAGAGCAGCTATCCAGTAGTTTTTATCCCGAGTTGCGCCAACACCTGTTAGCATGGGGGCACACTGATCCGTGGGAGCTGGCAGCAGAAGCAGACCGATGGGAACAGGCCCCCAGTTATGATGAGGAATGGGATAGTTCTTCCCACACTAGTGACTCAAGTTGTGGTTCAGGTACCTTCCAGCCCAGCGTGGTGGAAGAGGCTCCGGGTAGCCCAGCTAGGTCCCAGAGTAGCGAGGAGGGTGTAGGGGCTTACGGCCTGGCTCAGTGGAGCGGGGGTAAGTGGGTGACCGAGGGTCCCCAGACGTACGAAACCCTGCCTCGGGACTTGGGTGGTTTCAGGAGGGAACACCCAGTTGGGGACCTAGGCTGTCCTGTTAGCCCATTTGAGGAGGATCACATAGTGAGTAGAGGACCTGGAGCGCCTGTAAGCAGGGCTCCTGTGGTTCTAGAGGCTGGCAGTACCGCTCCGGTAGGGAGGGTACAGGAGTCCAGCGTGAGGAGTGGTTGGGGGATGAGTTTCCCAGTGGATGCGCCAGTGGACCAGGGACTAGCCAGTTGGGCTAGATCTTCTTGGGGGGACCCGGGTGGCGCCACTTCTGTTCTGGGGGATCTTTGCGCACTGTCAGGTGGACAGGGGACGGGAGATCTGCGCCAGACAGACAGTCACACGACACATGGGTCATGTGTCAGCCTCGGGGGGATGGTGTGTAAATCCCCAGAAGTCCTGGAGTGCCAGGCAATTATTCCACCGAAGGTTTTAGACCGGAGGTTGGAAGGCCAGGTTCAGGAGCAGCCTGACCTGAAGGGTCTGACTACTGTAACCAGTGTCCTGACCGGTTCTTCTTCCAGAGGGGCCGCCCCAGTTGGTAGGGAGCAGGACTCTGGAAGGGGGTGCAGAGGGTGGGAGCGCCCACCTCTGACCCCGGTGCAACCTGAGGGGTTAAACCCTAGGTTGGTAGACCAGCTCTCAGGGAGGGGTCCTGAGCTGGTTGGTGAGGTATGTTACGAGGGTGCCTCTCAAAGGAGGAGAGGGCGGAACCCTAGGAGAAGAGGTAGGGGGAGGAGAGCCTCACCCGTGACTTTTGGTCAGTCTGAGGGTACAGACCCTAGGCTGGAAGATCAGTGGCAGTTTAGAACTGCCCTGATGAAGGGTAGAGTGGAGAATGGCTGCTATGTGCCAGGGGTTACTACCCCCCACTCTGTGGTTAGGCAAGGACCAGTGGCACCTGGGTGGCCTAGGGCCTGGTCTTGGCCGCGGACAGCTTGGGAGTACCAGTGGGGTAGACCAGTTGGTCCGGAGAGTGGTTTGAGAAGAAACCCCAGGGGTTCACCGTGGCGTCGAACAGGAGGGTGTCCCGGCAGTGGCGGGCCCGCGTCCGTGTTCTATCGCCCCAAGCAGGGAAGTCCATCACGGTGGTGATTGGTGTACCCTGCGTTTTGGCTGGAAGGGGGTTGTGTTGGACTTGACCCTTCTGGCCGGTTCACCCCGAAACTTTTTGCTTAATATTGTGACTTGGTTTAGTGATTTTATTGACTTCGGCGCACTTTACCGCTGTGTCCCCGGGTAAAGTGCGTGCGTGTTGTGAGGGTGGCCTGCCCTCCCATAGGAATGCATGGGGGAATGTATGTGTCCCGGTAGTTCCTGATGCGTGGGGTGTGCAGGCCCGTGTTTGGTATGTGCAGACTCGTGGGAGTGAATGCTGCGCGTTGATGTGTGCGGCGTGCATGTACCTGGTGTGGAAGTGCCACTTCTAGAAGTGGGCACTTCAGTGTGCAGTCTGAAATGTGTGGCTTGTCTGGCGATTGGCTGGTGAGGTCAGGTGACGGACTAGGGAATTCCCCAGAGTCAGGAGGAGTCACCCAGTGGTGAATGGGGAGTTAGCATGTTGATGGCTGGGGAGGAGTGCACCTGGGTCCTGAATAGGACAGGGATTCCCCCACACAATGCTGGCGCCGGCCCCTGTGGTGCGTCTAATGACCCTAGCCCTGCCAGTGAATAGGGAGAGGGGCTGAGCAAAACAAAGTGCTCAGGAACCTGTTGGAACTGGTTCGCCCCTTCCCTGCACCTTAGACAAAGGATTTGACTGTATAAAAATGGGGCTGTGTCCCCACAGAAGTTGTGCTCTTGCAGGATCCACTTGAGGGGGGGCCTGCTGCTGCTGGGCGCCAGGAGAGACCGCCACTGGGGACTGCCTCCCTGCTGGAGGGCCCTGTGAGCTGGCTCTGGGCCCAGCCTTTGCCCCCTCCTCTCTGAAGGACCTCTTTGTTGCTGAACCCTGCTTGCAGCGCCTGGGAGCGCTTTTTGGACTTCCTAGCGCTGGGCGCGCTGTTTTGCTGGACCTTCCTTTGTTTATAGCGCTGGGAGCGCTGGTTTACTGTATAGCGCTGTGTGCGCTGGGATCCTGATAGCGGGTGCCCACCCCGCGATTCCGCCGGTATCTGCCAGGGCGGGCGGGTGCCACCCCGCTTGTTTTCGTATTTCAAGGGCCGGTGCCCACCCGGCATTTACCCCGCCAAAGATTGCCTTTATCGAGGGAGCCTACCCCTCTTATCGCGGAAACGATCACCGCTGCAGCCCGGAGTTCCCGGACGCGTCATCCCCCTGCCGCGCTGTGATTGGACCAGCGGGAGGGGGTGTGGCCCACGTGATCGGGGCCGCCAGGAGGAAGCCGCGAGGTAGAGGGAAGCGGACGGGAGCCTACCCCGCGTTTCCCGGAGCCGAGAGAGAGGAGAAGTGCGGCCGGAGCTGGGGCGGAGGGGGCGCGAGGCACATTGTCGGTGCCTGCCCCTCCGCGTTGCAGAGGAAGCTCCAGAGTCCATCACCGCCGGGAGAGGAGACGACGCGGGAGTCCCCGGAGAGCAGCCCGGTGAGTACAAAGGGCTGGGGGACTCCGCGCAAGTGCTGGGGGTGCGGGGGCTCCAAAGGTTGCCACAGTCAGTGTGTCGAGCCCCGTGAGGCTCCAGAAGGGGCATAAGAGCGAGAGCGCGAGGCGCTCCAACGTGAACACAGCTGGGTGTTCAGAGCGCTCCGAGCGCTCCAACGTGGGCATTGTGTTTTCTTGAGCCCGTGAAGGCTCCAACGTTGCCTGGCCGAGTAGTGGCCACCGGAGCGGCCCCAGAAGGCAGTGGGCTGCTCCAGCGTGAAGGGCACCATTCTTTCCGAGCCCCGTGAGGCTCCAACGACGGGGGCATTTCTTGTTTAGAGCCACGAAGGCTCTAGGGGGCATATTTTACATGGTCAGAGCCCAGAGAGGGCTCCAGAGGCACGCAGAGTGCCTGAAGTCCGTTTTCCAGCTGCCCAGCACTTAGTGGGCAGCTGCCACGTTTAGGTGGGGGACCATTCTTGTTCTAGTCTGCGCAGCTGGCGCAGCTTAACTTTGTTGAACGCAGGGCGTCCTAGCCCCTTCCAGGCCAGTTGGCCCAGGGACTGCCACAGGTGGTGGCATAGGAGTTTTGCGCAATTGTGTTCCTACTTGCACCTCTGAATGTGTGTTGATGCATCATGTGCCATTGCTTTTACACCTCTGAATGTTTTATGCATCATGTGTGTTCCTTCCTTGCACCTCTGAATGTGTTTTGATGCGTCATGTGCCATTGCTTATACACCTCTGAATGTTTTTAGGCATCATGTGTTTTTCCTTCCATACACCTCTGAATGTGATGCATCATGTGTAACGTTCTATTACCCCTACAGGTATTGTGATACGTAGGTGGTTGTTGCTTTCTCCTAGTACAGGTGGTGCTAGCGAGGTTCTAGTCCCCTGCGTGACAGTCTCCTAAAGTAGTTAGGGTTACGTAGGTGGTACTTCCCCGATACCAGTAAGTACTGGTTGTGTGCTATACCTATTATTTTTGTGCTACAGTGATTTTATATATTTTGTGTGCTAAATATCCAAAAAGTGCTAATTCCTGACAGTGGTCCAGGTGGCCCTGTCTTGTACATAATCCCTTGTAAATTCTGCCCGTGCCTGTTGGCACATTGTAAAGTGTGTATTTTTATCTAATGTGTTGTGTATAATACAAAGGTTATTTTTATAGAATACCTTGTGTGGAGTTTCCTTTGTGGTGGGCCTTGGGTGTTGTTGCTGGGTGCGCGCGCAAACGCTTTACACATTGCCTCAGAGATAAGCCTGGCTGCTCGTGCCAAGCTACCAAGGGGGTGAGCAGGGGTTATCTTTGGCGTGTAACTTCCTTGCCCTGACTAGACTGGTGGTCTCTGCCTGGCTTTGGCGCAAGCCTCAGCCAACCGGAAATCGCCAGGTCTAACACTTCCTATTATCAATTATGCGTTTGGATGTCAATAGTTCAGGGTCTGAGTGACAAATATCACAGTTGTGTTTTTAGAGTATAAAGAAAGTGTTCACTACAGCTGTGCCTGCCATCCTATGCAGTTCAGCAGGAGCTGTAGACCCCTGTGTTCCTGAATCATAGGTTTATATAGGGTTTGTTTAGTACCTAAATAAAATGATGAATACTAGCTTTGCCATGCAACAATGTCCGATAGCACATTAAATTCAAACTGCTTTCGCTGGCTCCAGTAATTCTTTTACTTTTGTTTTGGCATGACCATTTATTCTTATTCTAATGTTTGATATCAGAACTATACAAAAGCACTTTAAGGTTACCTTGTGAAACCATATTCCAAGCTCATTGTTGTGGTGTGTTCATAGAACAAGTGGGAGATGTAATTTGGTCCCCTTCTGGGGCAGGGGCATTTCATGTTACAGTGTTTCTTACAGTGAGACCCAAAAGTTGGCATTTGCAAATTTTTCTGTAATAAAGTTACTGAAAGCAAGAGCACGTCCAATGGAGCATGACTTCTTCAGGGCTATGAAAAGTCTTTGGCAGTCTCTTATTTCCGGTGATAATTCCAATCCGGATAGGGTTTCTGTCTGTAAGTAAATTAATCCTGGAAATGCCGTCTTTGGCTGTGATTAGTAAATCCCTTTCAAAGTAGAGTGGAGTTTCTGTGTCCTGCCCAATACGGCAAGTCTGTAGTTTAGAAGAAGAAACTCCAGAGAGTGGCGTGTTCGCCACACAAGTCCGATGTGCTAGATTTTTGGTCACAGTTACAATATAAATGTGATAGCCCTAAGAACGCCACCAACTCTGTATATCAAACTTATACTCATGGAGACGTGGGTTGTAATTATCTTTGCTAATATGAGGGTTTCCACAAAAAATAGGATAAAGAATGGATTAGATTGAGATGTACCCTGGCCTCATTTATTTTAACTTGCTAGAATTTTTAGCAGTTGAGAAGATATATTTTACAGTACACATTTTATGCTGTTTTTGGCATAGCTCAGAAGTGTATTAAAAAACAACTGAATGTCATCTTGGAGTATGTTTAGAAGAATAAACTGCTGTAGGATGAAGGTTACATCAGTCAAAGGAGTTGCTAAAATATGACTAATGCAACATGAAAATGAATAGCATAGGTTCTTCATGTAAACCTTTTTTCCCAGACGTAATTGAGTGCTATTATTTTATTAGGGACTTATGCACTCTTTCCAATTTTCTGTATGAAGGTAATTTCTTAGTTCCCATGATTGCAATATGTGAGCGCAGGTCGTATCACAGCTGATCTATATGGCGGAACAGTGGGGGAATCAGGGGTTTAACAGCATATAGATGTGTAACATAGAGAAATGATGGAGGAGCTATGTGAAGAACTTTACTGGTGTCATTCCCAGGTACCCTGTTTTGCTTTCTCTTCAGAAAGAGGTACATTTGTTATGATATGACTGATAATCAATATCCAGATTCTAAATCTGGTATTTCATTGCTATGATGTTGCAACAGTGAGAAACAAACCTTGATTACTACTGTTGCTATGTCATAAAGGAATTCCATGCTGCTCTGTCTGGACTCATAGAGAGCCTGTCAGTATGGCTCTCCTCTCTGATGTAGAGCAGACAGCACAGCTTTGGGCAGGGAGGGAGAAGAAGACACTGTGGGTCACAGGGTGGGTGAGTGGAGACCCAATATCATGTTTAATTATTTGGTTGGGGGAGGAGTGGATTGAGGAGAAACTGGTGAGGGAAACATTTATATTTGGAAGGTGAGAGATAATGCTGAGGGAAGCATAGGAAGGATGCAGGTTATCTTTTATTCCGGATGCTCATTTGGGTGGTCTTGGGACGGTTAGGTTAGATGTACCAGTGATTGCCAGGAATGCAGGTATACATTATGCAGGGGCTGAGCCAGGTTAGGTCATGTAGTGTATGGCTCCACCAAGACCCTGCGAATCCTGTATAACCTTTTGAGGCAGGGGATTTGGGTGACCCATTATTGATAAATAGCAGTGAATAATGGGGATGCTTTTCACTTTGGGGTTCTCTGAGACCCACATCAACAGGGAAAAATAAGGCAGCCAATGAGCTGATCTCCGAGAACCACTGTTCTGACAGCCTCAGCTCCCCACTCATCAGAGCAGACAGCATGATTTTGAAAAGGGGGAGGTACGGAAGGTGCAGGTGGTTGTGGGAGTTGATGGCAGGAGGCTCGGTATTTCTTTTATATTTCAGTGGTGGGTAGAGGGTGAGGGTCAATGTGGTGGGAGGTCAGCAATGGGTGGCGGGTAGCCAGGATTATTTTTTTATGTGGGAACTGTATAGGGTGGTGAAGGTGGGTGGCATGTGGCCATGTATTTTTCAGTTTCAAACTGGCCCAGGAGTGGTGCAGTTTGCAGGAGGTAAGGTAGTTGTTTCAGTTTTGGCAGAGGGAGGATAAAGGTAGAGGATGATGGTGGAAATCAGGGGCCCAGGATTATTTTTACATTTTGGTAGGTGACGTCGATATTGTAGAGGGTGAGTTGCAAGTTTTTTGTATACTATTTGGATGGGGTCAGGAGGTCATGTTTTGTTTGGCTCCCGGATTAGTCCTCTCCCCTGTAGAGATATTAACAGCAGGGGCAAATGTTTTAGGGCAGCAAAAGATATCCTAAAATTATAGATAGGTAAAAAGTGAATAATGAGGATGTTTGTTGTCTCCTGGTTCTAACTGACATCATAGACTACTGAAGCTTCGCTCGCATTATCTACTTGATGTCACTCAGAAGAATTCAGTGAAAATCATCTCCTCTTTTCCTAGTTACCCAGCAATAATTGTATTTATTGTTTTCTCCTACAAATCAATAATCTTTATTCTCGATCATTTTGATCATCAAAGATATAAATACATAACAGTGTTAAAATGTAAAGTTTTCAATACACTAAACAATTTCATATACAGTTGAATTTTGGACAGAAAAGGCCATGAGTAAAACATTGGAGGAGACATGAATCAATAAACCAATATCTTAAGGCTCATACAATACCCCCCTCTTTCAAAATGCGGGACCGAACGTGCCACATGGCCGTTAAATACTTTGCCACAGCAAAAACAATCGGGGGTGACAGATCAGTTTTAAGGATTCTAAATGCAGGGAGGTAATTCCTAAAACCCATGTTCTTGAGAATGGGTAAGAGCCAGTACCTCCTTGCTCTTCGATAGGCTTTGCAGAAAAGGACCACATGCAGATCGCTCTCCTGGGGATATGTACAGGCTGGGCACTGGTCTGTTGTTGAGATGCGGGACCAAGAACTAGTAAAGGCCCTCAAAGGTAGCGAGCCATACCTCCACTGTAAGTAGAGTTTTCTTGTCAACACAGGACCCATACCATCTAATGCAATTTCCAGATGGTAAGAATCTTTCAGTTGGATAAATGTGTGGGTCAAAGATCCCGCGCGTGTATTTGCTATATCAGTAGTCAACTTTGATTGAAAGTAAAGTTGTGTGAGTGCCTTTCGAGGGATCCTCCTACTGAAGTTAGCAGGGTCAGTCCATAGTTCCGGGAGGCCTAAACCTTCACAGCTGTTCCTTATGTATTTTAGCCAAGGAATATTAATAGTGTTTGGTAGGGCCAGGAACTCCTGGAGCTCGCTTCTGTAATCACTGAGGTCCTGGCTACTCCATATTCGTCGCCAAAAAGCTAGGGGCTTCAAACTTAACACCTCGGCAATTGGCCTTAGACCTAGATCTAATCTCAGGGGAAACAGTGGGGTGCTAGAGGGGAGGGCCACTAGTTGCCTGAGGAATTTATTCTCTGTTGTTATTAGGTTTTTTACAGGAACCTGGCCCCAAAGTTCCGCCCCATAGACAACTGAACCCCGGGCCTGAGATTTGTAAATCTTTATTATTGGGCCGAGTGGGCGATATATCGATTTGCCCATCATTCTTAAAATCCCCCCCGCTTTCTGCGATAATTTCAGGTTTGCCTTAGTCGTGTGTGTGCTCCATGTCATCTTCTCATTCAAGGTTACCCCCAGATATTCAAATGTGGAGACCCTCTCCAATCGCACCGTACCCAGCAGAGGGTTTGGGCGTGATAAAGGGGGTAGGGTTTAAGATCATAAACTTTGTCTTGGAGGCGTTGATTTCGAAGCCCCTCTCAGTACAAAATTCCAGGAACCCGTCCACTATCCGTTGGATACCCATGGGGGATTTGGACAGCAGCAGGGTGTCATCTGCAAACATTATGGCGGGCACCCTGCTGCCATTCAATTTAGGGGCATCAATGTCTTTGAGCCTAGACAGATGAGCGACTACCCCGTTGACAAAGAGGCAGAACAGGGTGGGCGCGAGCACACATCCCTGCCTCACCCCCCTGTCAACGGGGAATCTTTCAGTTAAACCCCCGACCCTGCCACATCTGACCCGCGCAAAATTATCCTGGTGCAGTTTGATCAAAATGGCCAGGATATCTGGCGGGACACCCAGCTCACACAGGACACTCCAGAGCTTGGATCTGGGCACCAAGTCGAAGGCGGCCCGCAAGTCCACGAATACCGTGTACAAGCTGCCGCCCTCGACAAGTGCTGTCCTCCAATAGATAAGATTGAGGCGAAAGATTTGATCCATGGTGGAAACCCCTTTCCTAAAACCTGCCTGATAAGGGCTCATGACAGCAGCTTCGTCTATCCAGTTCTGTAAACGATCTAAAATGAGCCTCCCGAAGAGTTTCTGCGACACGTCTATTAGGCTGATGGGCCTGTAGTTGGATGGGAGCAGGGGCGAGCCTTTTTTAAAGATCGGAACCACCTCTGCGCCCAGCCAAGTGCAGGGGACCTCCATGCCCCCTAGAATCGCATTAAATAGCATCAGGAGATAAGGGGCCCATATGTCCGGCTCCTGTTTGTAAAGATCACCAGGAAGACCATCCAAACCGGGCGCCTTTCCAGTTGACAAGCCTGATATGGCAGCCCGGACTTCTCTAAGTGAGAATGGGTCCCCTTCCACGAAGTAAGACGACGGAATAGTTTCAAGACTCCCGTGGCCTGGCTCCTCTGTATACAGAGACTGAAAATGTTCCTGCCAGGACTTGGAAGAAATATTTGGCTCTATTGCCGGGGCAAGTTCCCCAGAACCTAAGTTGACAGTTCGCCAAAACTTCCGTGAATCCATAGACTCTAGGGAGCTGGCAAGTTCTTCCCATTTATTCTGCTCCCAGTCTATTTTTGCATTAACAATCAGGTTTTTATATTCGCGTCTCCTGGCTTGGATTTCGAGCCTACTTTTGCGGTTCTTGATACTCAACAATAGTTCACTCCTAGCTTTGCGGCACGCCGCATTATACCATGTGCACTGATTCCTTCCGCCCCACCCTCCGTGAACCATTATTAAATAGGTCTACAGACAGAGTCTTTACGACTTCCTCGTGGTTCAACCAGATTTGTTTATGAGTATCCCCTCTGATTGGTTCATCATTTAAAAACGCCATGTTCTCTAAAATAGGAATAAAATTTTTATAAAACTACGGGAGCTTAGTTGTACTTGCTGCAATTTTTTCCCACTTGATTCTTCTCCTGTTGCTTTCAAGGACTCGATCGGGATTTGTCTTGGGTGGTTCTACTTCCCCAGGGTCTCGTCCAGGAAGGAGAAAATCCAATTCCAGGGCATTGTGGTCACTGTCTTCTCTGTCAGTGACCCTGAAATCAATGACATGTGACCACGATGATAATTGCACTAAAATATAATCTAATCTTGATTCACTGCCTTTGCGGTTAAATGTGGGTTTGCTCGGAGTATCAGATTTAGCTCGCCCATTGCAAGCCCTAACCCCATGTCTTAGAGTTAAGGCAGTAATCTGTACTGCCAGTGGGGTCCAAGCTTTTGGCGGAATAGATACTAGCGGTGATACTCGCCATCTTGTCTCTTCCTCTAAAAGCCCTTAGGAAGTTCGGACAGGAGGTCCGCTAATTCATCGATGGTGGGTGACTCCTGTGAGATGATAACCGGTCTCGAGTATACATTTACCACCGCTAGTCTACAGCTGCGAGACCATTCCAGTAGAACCACGAGTATATCTTCTGATGCCACTGGAAAGCGCGTAGCTTTGCATCCCAAGTGCACTGCAACCCAGGTTTCAAGTCCGCCCGATGGGCGTCCCCTTCCTCGCCATTTCGCAGGAATGGAGAATACAGCAAATCCCTGCCTAGCATGTTCCTCTCTCTCCCAGGTTTCCTGGAACATACATAGGTCTTTGGAGTCGATGTATTCAATCCATTCCTGGTGTTCAGATTTATTTCCCAAACCCGCCACATTCCATGACAATATTTTTAGCATGGGGGGCCTATCATTTGGAATGGTGGTATTTATGTGGACATTCTCTTTGTGGCTGGTCACGATCTCTAAGCATGTTGGGGGGGTGCTTGTTTCGTCCCCCATAATCTGACCTGCTCTACCAGTGGGGTTGTTCGGGGCCCCATGATATTCTAAACTATCAGGAAGCTTCATTCCAGAACTAGTTCGATTCGGAGCCTCCCGTGCTAGATTGTATCCTAGTTTGCCAATGGAGTTACTCCAAGCCTCATGGTATTTGGAGGTGTTGGACGAGTTTGTTTCTGAGCAAGTTTCGTCCACAACCTCCCGTACTGGAAGGTTAGACTTCCTACCCATGGGTATAGGTAGTCAATCCACCATGTCTAGTTGGCTGTACCTGTTGTGGGTTGGAAAATAAAATTGCTGGCATTGCTGAAGGGGTCTCCGGGGATAATAATTTTGCCCACCTGTACCCCACTTGCCACCTTTCCTGCGGCAAATTTCCCATCCTTCATCAACCAGATTAGAGGTGTAGTGGGCTAACTCCTGTCTTCGGGGCATGGGTGGCTCTCTACATCCACTTGGCAGCCCTCCACCCGATCTATCAAAGTGTGTATATTGTTCATGGGTTTCCGGGTGCCCTTGTTGTTGGGATCGGGGGTGGTGGTGATTTTCCCTTCTTTTGGGGTCTCCCCACCCGAGCGATCTTTGTATCCGGTCCACCCAAATCTCGTCCTCTCTGCCATATACTATAGGAGGGTAAAAGAAAGAGAGGGGTAGAGATTGAACAGAGGTCCCTACTTCCTCTGTGGTCCATCCACATATATGCGGGACAGTCCTGCGGTCCTTAAAATTGACTATAATACAGTCACCGTTTATGGATTTAGTTGTGCTACCCAACCATGGGACCCTTCGTACCATAAGAACAGGGCTCAGTACACCTTCGGGGAGTGGTCTGTGTGTACAAAGCCAATTTATGACCTTATTTTTAAGGGAAGCAGTAGATTCTTTGGAGGCAGAATTCAGTTCTGGTACCCCCGCCAGAATAACAGTGTATGGGGCTGCTTCTGGTGGAAGGTCTATTGGTCCAGGGTCTAGCCTCATGCTCACACCCCCCGTCGAGAGCTCCCCCTTGTTTGGTGCATTGGTTGAAGCACAATCACTCAACCCCGCTTGATTTACCCTATTTTGAGGGGGAGAGGAGTGGTTCAACTGGGCTACATGATTTTGTGGAGCATTTACCTTCGGGTGAGTGTTAGTACTTGGGGGTGGGGTAGATGATGCCTGGTGCACTATATGTGTAGCATTTTTAGTCACATTTGCAGGCTGGGGTGGTCCCCTTTTTGTTGCCCTATCTGGAGCCTTAGTCCCACCATAATTCATTGTTTTCAGGCTGTCAGCTAGTTGGACTGTTGATTTTTCTATGACCACAAGCCTAGCTTCTATTTTTATTAGCCTTTCTTCCAGTGGACTTAAGAGCTTACTTATAAGGGCGCCTATATCTGCCAGGGTAGCATCCTCCTCAATAGTCTCGGGGAGGTTTACATCAGTTTGATTACTTGCCCCCCCCGGTAGATTAAGGCGCGGGGTCTTGGCTCTGCCTTTTTGCGTTGTTTCCCTAGCATTTGAGCATGAACTCTTTGGCAGAGGATTCGGGTAGGGATTTGAATGATTTAACTCTCGTGCATTCCTGTTCTTGCTCCCTCCTCTATTTTTCGGAATGGCTCCTTCTCTAGTCCCCTTTCGATGTGTCGTTTTTGGGCATGTGGAGTTGGCATTATCAAGATCTGGCGTAGGATTTAAAATAGGCATGGTGTGGGGTTGTGCAGGAGGGAGAGTTAGCATACTAAAATCAACAAGATCATTAGAGTCCTTCCTATTTAACTGGGAAATGGAGATTGATATGTCCGTTGCCCCAGAAAGATTTATTGTGCCATCCACTCCTGTGTCCAACATAGGTAACTCTGTGCTTACCACAGGTGACTTTGCCAGAGCCAGAGGGCCCATGGACGATCTCCGCACCCAGTCCAATTCTTGGGATATTCGTCTCTCAAGGAGCGTTATATCCTCGATTAGCAGGGATCCAGCTTTCACGAAATAGTTGTCCAGTGTTCCCTTAGGTGTAGGTTCACGAGCCATAGCACTTTTGCTCCTTGTTTCTCTTGATGACATTTCTGAAATCAAATATGATCCTGGAATGGATTTTTCTACGACAATGACTATACAGCAGGAATATCTTGCTTTTAAAATTACAGGTAAAGGTATAGGTATTTGGTAACAGTAGATTGAATATAAAATGATACCTCTACAAGCAGTAGGCTTACCCAAATTATGAGGATGCAGTGAATGCATATGTTAAATAGTTTAGCCTTACTTAGATGCAGAGAACTGAAAAGATTCTATATTTACATAATTCAGATAAATTCCTGTTGAAAACGTGTTTGAACCAAGTGTTGAACATTAATTTAAGAAAGAAGGGTATCACCCTGAGAATCAAGCAAGTAAAGCATTTTCAGATGCAAGTTGACAAATACAGACAAATTACAGACAAAAGTGCAATTCGTTGTTTTGTTTCAGATGAGTCCATATGAATCAAGACCTATTGTGTGGTTTTTCATCCAAAATATTGTGACTTAAAGGCAAACATGTTTAAGCCACTTTTGTAAAGCTCTGCCATCAGTGAAAAAAACTATTGGGATTAGTCGGTTGATTGTAGGTTGTAATTTTAATGCATTCCATCTTCTTTTTCAGTTAAATATGTGAAGTGTTGTATAGAGAATGGAGATAAACCGTGTTTTAGCATGGATAACTCCTCCAGTGTGCAGTAACCTATCTTAATACATGATTTTAATATGCATTTTTATTTGTGTATTTCCATAGGTTCAATTCATTGAAAGGTAAAGTATTTAAAACCAAACCTATTAAAAGCAGCAGGTTTGTGATATTTGGTCTTTAATATATATGGAGCATTAAACAGGAAATCTTGTTTAAAACAGTGACAAAATACCCTAAGATCTACGGTCTATGTAATTGATTTTAACGCATGGAGTCTTATCTTAAGGTCATGCCTCTTTTTGTTTCACTGTTTGAATGATATATAGGTTAAAAACTTTCAAAGGAAGCAATTTTGTTCTTTTTGTCTGTAATTTAAAACATAATTCAAGAGCTTTTCCAGCTCAAAAGAAGCTAAAAGTAACATGAACTCCTTCCACCCGAAGATATCTCTCAAATTAACATTGTGTTGAGGTCACAAACTTCTACATGAACATCTGAAAAATATTGAAATCTCTGCCAATCTTGGAGGAAGCTTGTGATGTAATGGAAAAAGTTTACTCAAGTCTACAATTATAAGTAATAGGATTTGTGTCACTAATGGTGTAGAGCAGTGCACATAATTAGTATCCAAACACTTTCTCAGATAGAAGTAGCAGTATTCTTAAGGGACCTCTTTGGACAGAATGAAATTTCAGTAAATCTAAAGCATGTCATGATGTTGTCCACAAGTTAGGAAATGAAATGTATTGCTTCAGGGTGGGTCTGCTCCAAATTGAATTTCAGAGCTATTTCCAATAGCACAGAGAATGGAAATCGGATTTGGCAGTGTATTAAAACTCTGTTTCATCTTAGACTATGAACGTTTTAAAAGTGGAATGTTTGGTAATTTAGGTTGCTGCTTTCTAGTAAAATGAAAAAAAAAAGATGTCCATAACCTTGTATTTTCTGGTATACCAAACAATGAGTATCTTATTCATAAAGACACACATAGTTTAGGAAGACCAGCCTTGTCACAAATCCACATCATAAGACGGCACACAGTACAACAATATTCCTAGATGCCTTTTCTAAAGATATCCATAAACTGGCACACCAATAACTGTGATTTATGTACTACCTTAAAGTTTAGTCTCACTTAAAGGAAAACAGAGTTTGGAAGGACATTTTTTGAATATTGCAGAATAAATTATGACCTCCACACTATGCATCTTAGAGTGTAAGGGACCCACGTCTGGCCATACCCGTCCCACTTAGGGCGAAAAGTGTAGCTGGAACAACTGATGGACGGAATGCTGATTGATTTAATCATTCTCCCCCAGTGAAGAGATCTGGGTTAAATCCATCTTCTTTTGCCCACTACGCCACCCCAGTTTGGACCCAGCCATATGCAAATCAGTCTTGACCCTATTCCTCAATGACCTAGCTTTAAACAAAGCGTTTGTATTATGGGCATCTGTGTTAGCATGAGTCAGATTCATGCATTTTAACTCTGAAAAGCTGTTCCTTTGCACACCATTACGATTAGCTATGTATATTTAAAAAATATGCCCCCTAGAGTGATTTCCGAATTTCTTTCTACCAATCAGAAGGCATGAATTTTATATGCGTTAATTATTAATCTAATGGATTATCAATGTGCTGATGTCGTAATCCCACTAGGTTAATAATCACAAATTCCAAGTTGTCCACATACATCAGAGTGCAGATAGAGTGGGTAGCCTCCCTAAAAGTAAAGCTTCTCAGACTGGCCAGGTGAAGGAGTAAGCCTGAAAGTATCAGGCTATAATGTGGTTGTGCTTGAACATAACAGTGCTTTTGCCCATTCCATATATATTTCTGAACAATGACCTCACAGATAGTTGAACTAAACTATTAGAGCCCAAATTGTCATAGATCAGAGCCGCAGTTTGTGCAATATAAAAGTCTGAAAAAAACCTTTAAGCTTATACTAAGGCGGCTTGTGATCTAGCAGGTCAAACATGTTCTAGAAGTCAGCGGGGCATCATAACAGCCCCGTTCTATTTAATGATTTTTTTGCCATATGCCGTAGGAAAAAGAATTGGTGTCGGTTATTGGCGTGGGGTCTGCAATTGCATTTTGAAATTACCAGCTGAAACTAAGGTGAGCACATGCTAGAGCTGCATCCAGAAACTGTGAACTTTGGGTTTGGATCTGGCAAAATAACCCTGACCACCTCCTGACTTTACAATTGGCAAGTGTGTCAGCATGTGTTATTTTTATTGGCTAAACCTTTGACTGACAACACTTGTTAGAAATGGGGTCTCTATTTGGCAGAGGTACTTACCCTGTCCAGGTAGGGACCACCTAGTCAGGGTAAGTCAGATACACACCCTAAATTAACCTGTACTCACCCTCTGGTAGCTTGGCACAGAGCAGGCAGGCTTAACTTAAGAGGCAATGTGTAAAGTATTTGTGCAAAACTTTTTACAGTAAAACAGTGATAAAAATACACACAAATAATCTACACCAGGTTAGAAACATAGAGTTTAATTTAAAGAACAAAACAAGACCAACATAACAATAATCCAATTAGTAGCACTGGAGTTATGAATTTTTAATGAATATCTTGAAATATAGTGCTTGGAGTCCTAAAGCAGCAGTGGGGCTATCTGGTTGCGCTGGGCCAGGTCAAATCTGAAAAGTCAAGCCAAATGCAATAGAGTGCGGATTAGATACAGAAGCCACGTAGTCCCTGATGAAACAGTACATTCACAAAGAAAAGTGTTGATGTTGAGGTGCAGCTGCGTAGAGTGGAGGAGGCAATGAGTAGTTCTGAGTCGTGAAGTTGGGTCCCGCATTGCTGTCGAGCTCCAAGCAATGAAGGCAATCCGTTATCATTGAGCTGCGCTGTCTACACTGTGGAGTCCTCGAGTGGCGATGTGTTGAAAGCGAATGCATCGGTTCCAACCAGTGCAAAGCAGGTGATGCATGAATTTTTGCAGAAGCCCCACCTCCAAGCGCACAGGACTGGATTGGCACCACATGGCAGGGCAGGTCTCACAGTGGCAAAGTCCAGAGGCTGCAGCAGGGTTGAATAAAGTTTTTGATGCCCCTGAGATTTCAGAACAGGAGGCAAGCTGGCAAGCCCTTGGTGTCACTTGGTTGTGGGGATGCAGAGATTTAGGCCCAGTCCTTCTCATCACCAGTCAAAGGGCAGCAGGCAGCTGGGCAGGCACAGCGGAGCAGGAGTCCAGATAATTCAGCAGAGTCCAGCTGAGGATCAGACCTTTCAACAGCACAGCTGTTCTTCTTCCTGGCAGAGTGTCCTCAGGTTCAGAGGGTATTGAGTTGGTGGTGGCAAGGTACCAGTACTTATACCCAGTTGCCTTTGAAGTGGGGGAGACTTCAAAGAGAGGCCTTTGAAGTACACAAGGTTCCTGCCCTGCCTCCACACTCACTACTGGGGGTATGCAGCTCTTTGTGTGGGGACAGGCACAGCTCTATAAGGGTGCACGTGTCAGCTCCTCCCTCTCATCCAGCCTAGGAAGACCCATCAGCCTTATGATGGGCCTTCAGGATTTGAATGAGAAACCTCATATCCCTTTGTGTGTGACTGTCTAGAGGAAATGCACAACGCCTACCTGTCACCCACCCCAGGCATGCATTAGAGACATGCAGAGGCACAGAATGGTTAAAGTAAGAAAATGCCAGCTTTCTAAAAGAGTGTAACTGCAACACGTGATGGACCGAATGCTGAATGATTCAAACATTCTCCCCCAGTCAAAAGATCTGGTTTAAATCCATTGTTCTTTTGCCTACTAAGCCATCCCAGTTTGGACCCAGCCATATTCAAATCAGTCTTGACCCTATTCCTCGTGGCAATAGTCCAATCCGAACTGACAAGCCAGGTCATCCCTGGACCAGAAACTAGCATCCTGGGACCGGTTTCAGGGTATGTCACCCCTCATCAGCAAGGCTATCTTGAATCCAGTGGTACAGTGAGCCAGGAACCCACGAGGCAGCAATCCTACACTAGTATTCATGGAGATGATAAATGAGACCTTAAATATACCAGCAAACACATCTGGAAAACCGAGATTATAAATAGTGCTTAGTGGAGGACATCAGGTCAGAGGACTGGCACACAGGACATAACCTTGGTTTGTTTGAATTATTCAAAGAAGTAAATGCTGTTTAGAAATTCTTTATACTGTATGAAACTTGTTGTCATACAGTTCAGTTAGTTCCAAAATATGTAAATGAAAATAAGCAGATGAGATAATACTTAGTTGGTCATAGCAAGGCTATGCTAGTATTCACGGAGATGATAAATGAGAAAAAAGTTTACCAGCAAAATGTTTTAGAGAACCTAGATGTTAAATGATGCGAGTTATAACTTTATGTGTTGAACTGTGCAATATATCTTCAAACTTGGAAAAGGGACTTGCATTCAACCATAATACTACAAGTAGAATCACTCCAGGAGTTGCTTCAATAAAAATGTATAGGAATCAATTAGATGAACCAAGGATACATTTAGAAGACATGATGCAGGTTATGTGTGAAATTAGTAGACCTGTAAATGATTTTCATGGACAACCAAGGAGTAGACATAGTAGTGAGGGCAAGATAACCTTTGTCCTTAATGCTTGGACCACAGTATTTATAGCTATAAATAAATAGGATTTATCCTGCAAAGGATGGTGAGAATATTCACATATTGTAAAGATCACATCAGAACGCCACCATGATATATTAAAATATATATCCTGGTTATTAATATCAAGGTCTCTGTGAGTACTGGCGTGCTTGATGGCTGCACACATAAAATCAGTTTGCCTTGTCCCTGCAATGGACTCTCCACAGGAAGACTCAGTGATTTTGCAACTGTTAAATACTGGATTGTTCAATCCGATAATGGTTAATGTATTAGCCTGCTCTAAATAGACATTAGAATTTCTATGGTGGCCCTGACCTATGTTCAGCAATCTCAATGGGGATTATTAAATACATTGACAAGTGCGTTGTAAAAAGTAGAACTCTAACTGAGAAGAAGTTCTCAATTTGAATAATGAGAAATAACAAAACAAATAAAATCCTTAAAAAGATTAAGGTTATCACAGTTATAACATTACAATTCAAATAGATTACAAAGATTAATCAAGGCTAGACAGCCAAAGTCCAATCCTTCTCCTCAACTGAAGGCTGATGTTCATTGGTAGTACTACCATGGGAAGGAAAGTGGTATTGTGTGGACAGGGTGTTGAACAGACCAAGGGAGGAAAGGCTCTGCTATGTAGTTTGAACCCCAAAAAATAAGAACAACAATAAATGTATTGCACTCTCCCCACAAATAGTTACAATAGTTGGGTGATCTGATGATAGAGTTCTTAAACACATGAATTTATAGTCTCCAGGAGGCATAGTATCTAAATAGGATGTAAAAAAGGGATTATTAATTTATCACCAACTAGCAACTCCATCCGAGTCTATTACGCCAAAGAGAGGTCTGTAGCAATACATTTTCTGTCATTGAGCGTATTCTGAAATCCAACTCTTGAGGTTTATGAATTATATAGTAGTAAGATGTATTTGGAATAATTGTAGACAGAAGACAGAGACCTTGTTAATATGCAATATTTACCTACTATTGAATTTAGAGTTATTGATACTTCTCTGCAAATGTCAAGTCTAATGGGTAGGCTGAAGTGCCGGATGGTTTCACTTTTTTACTATTTTCCAAAAGTTTTATCCCTAAATTATTTTTTCTTTTTAATTCTTTCTTTGTGCCATCATGCACCCAATTCTTCAAATAATAATAATAATACAATTTAGCTTGGAACTGAATAATCCATTGAACCTTAACCTGTTAAAAAGGACTGAAAGAGCAAAGAATATGAATACAAAGGAACAGTAGTAAAAATGAAAAATGGCAGCAGAGTGGAAGAGAAATCTCCTCAGGATAGCTCATTAGCTCATGTGATGCTGATAGCTGAAACCTACGTCTGTAAATAAATGAAAGAATGAAACCCATTTTTTAAAGTGCAGCACAATTTTTACCACAGTGAATCTTGGTGCTAAATTAAAATATGTATTACAATTACAACAATATACCTTTTGAAAAAGATCTTACTTCAGTTCAAAGAACCATAGAATAGGTCCCCTGGGATATTGTGAGACCTACCTTCATTCAAACCATGTCGGGGTTGCTGAGGAAGAAGAAATAGGTACATTGACTAGGCATTGTTGTAGTTCTCCAGTGCCAGAAGACCAGCCCAGGATCAATTTTGGATTCATATGCAGGATTTAGCAATATGAAACTAGAGGGTCCCGCCATGCACAAGTCCCTACACCTTGGGGGCTTTGAGTTTACGTAAGAATCATTAGTGACCACACATCAAGGCAAATAAAAGATCATTGGTTGTTTGGTGAAGCTCTAATTTTCTTATGAATCTTTGACAAAAGAATGGCCTGAACAAAGAAAAACATTGTCTGTCTGCCTTAGAGGGAAAAGACAAAACAGTTGAAGTCAGCACCAAATGCATTCTGAGCTGAAGTGAAATACATTAAAGTAGACTTCAGGAAACAAATGTCAGAGCAAAGTCTAATTAACAAATGTATATTTTTTAAGCAACTGTGGGGTCACTGTTTTTCATTATATGACTGGTCCTTTCTTTGTTTGGACTTGCCATGAAGATGGTCAAGTTATTGCAGTCCCAACATGAGTTATTTTAGTGGTTTAAATGGCCACAGGAGCGATAACAGGAATTGGAAAACACTTTAACAAAGCAAAGAATGCTTGCTTTTTTTGCTTTTTTAAGTACACTGTCTTCTACCTACTAAAAATGAACTTGAAAATACTTTTGAAATGTGGCATCTGCGTTCTCCTTTATTGTCTGCCCCTGTCCATTATCTGGTGGCTATTCAACTTCTTTAATGTAATCTCACTGTGCTGAGAAGCTTGTCCTGTCTGGAGGAAACCAGACATAATAATTATCAAGCCAGACCCTTATACAGGCTGAGAATCCACCTCCAAATGTTCCAGTGCTGGAAACATGCCAGAGTGCCTTGTCTGCGTTAATTTGAGTCAGATGGACCATCAGTTTCTCCACAGCAGTGCCCCCACTGTCCGCTCTGTCAGAAAACGTACTCCGATGGCCCAACAAGGTAGGGGCCATTGGAGTAAGGGCATCAGATTGCCCACTCTATTTAGACCATTTGGTGAGGTGTTCTTTTGTTTTGTCCATAATGAAAAGAGAAAAGAATAATGACCTCTACACAGTGGGAGTAAACCCCCAGGCTGTGGGTGTGACCTTGGGAGTATGCTTCCAAAAAACAAAAAATGTTTGGTGCACAGCTGTTGGAAAAATGCTGGACTGGCACCAAACATTTTGTGTCTTTAAAGAGGCTGCCATGGTGATGGCTCCTGTGAACATGAAGAGATCACTGCAGGTACCAGTGGTAATCTTTAGATATGGTAGATGGTATTGACCTCCACCACCCTGACACACAAAGGACCACCTGCCATGCTTTCAATAATGGCCTAAATCTTTATCCTTTTGATCCTTGTGACAAATTGTTTGCCAAATAAAGTGAAATATCATAGCGGAATAACCTGGAATCTAAATGAATTTCTCATGGGTAGGAGGAACACTGTATATGCTCATCCTGAAGTCAAATGAATGTTTTGTCAGCTTTCTATAACACCAAGAGTGTGACAGAGGCATGTCACACAATGGCAGACTTCTATTTACCGATACATACTTTCACAGAGTGAATGAAAGAATATATATAAGTGCTGCACAAAAATCAGTACATAAATAAAGTGCATGTGTGTACAATTGATAAGGTATCCTAGATTAATTGAAGTTTTGAATAATATATACCCAATAAGCAAAGCTGCATCTGACAATGAAACTCAAGTGGCATACTATAAATGATAAGCCGAACAGTGTAAAATTATGTGAATAGATAGATCAAACTTGATTACAGAATTTAAATTTACATTCAAAAACAAAACACATTTGGCCCTGAACCAGAATCTTTAGCGTATGAGATGGCAATAAAACAACAGATGTTATTTGAAGTGCTTTGCATGTAACATAAGAGGATAAACTCCTAATGTTGAGGGCAATGGAATGCAACACCGTTAGAGCATACCCAAAAAGCATTTGACCTTTTTATGGTGGGATTTCAAGGAGTCTCTGCTCCTACTGGTCAACGACCACCTAAATTGACTAGTTTCTGCGTTACGTAGGAGGGCAAGTTAGAGTTGAGTGCTGAGAAGGTAATGCAGGTTATCTTAAAAACACTTCTAGCTTAAGCAGGGAGCCAACTCAATGTGAGTGGGATTGTAGAGATGTGCCAGAAGCCAGCATGAGATAGTGACTAAGCTGGCTTTTGACTGGGTGAAGTTCATGAGATTCTATAAAGAACTTCTTTGCTTGTAGGGTCAAACCTTTGTGGAGGAGAAATCTAATAAAGGAGCTCCTTCTACCATAGTGTGTTGACAATTCTGCACAGAACATTTGTTGAGCCAGATGTGAACATAAATGACACAGTATGGGGAAGAAATCTGATTCAAATCTGTTTAATTTATGTTGAGTATGCGGTGGTGCATTGGCATGAGGAGTAGATGTCAGGTAGTACTTAGACAACAGTTTCGATGCCTTCGGAAATAGCTGAGTGTTATCAGAATTAACAGGTACAGAATGTTTAACTGTTTGAAGGAGGAGGCCACATCTTCCATATCCAGATTGAAGAGGTTGGCAGAAAACGTTAGCCAGCTTCAATAGTTGACTCTGGTTCTGTAGCTAGGCATAGCCCCAAATGTGAAAAGCTCTCCACTGCTGCATCAACAGACTCTTTTTGGATATTGGGCACATTATAAATGTAGCCTGTCAGTCAGTCACATAATCTCAAACCTAATCTCTCCTTGAGAGCAAAGTGGATTAATCCACTGTGTCAAACTTTGGCAACATATTGAGAAGGACAATGACTAGGATGTGTTAGATAATGACTATATTTTAGAACTTACTTTTTCATGTCGCACCTGAAGCTGGGAAACATCCATTACATCACAGTCATAACATCGCACTGCTTTTACGCAACTGTTATAACGCAACTGCCTTTACATCGCATGCCATTACAACGCATGCCATTACAACGCATTATAAGGTAAGTAATTGAGATTTTTATGTTTTAGAGTGGGTATGGGTTTTGGGGTAGATGGGAATAATAATTTTTACCCTACACTATCCAACACTTACCCTACAGTTTCCCTAAAAGTATTATGCGTTGTAATGGTATGTGTTGTAATGAAATGCATTGTAATGGTGATTTTAAATATGCATTGTAATGGAATGCGTTGTAAAACCATGCGCTGTAATGGTAGTTGCGATGTAAAAACTGCATTGTAAAAGCATGCGTTGTAATTGTTTGCGTTGTAACATCATCTATACGCTGAAGCTATATTGACAATCTTACAGGATATCTATTTCAGCTAGGTAATATTTAGTAAACCTGGGCGTAGTTCGCGAAGTAGCGCTACGCGTAGCTACAAAAAGTGCACTTCGCACTACGCGAGCTACGCGTAGCACTTCGCGAACTGCGTAGTACCCTGTTCACACTGTGTAAGATGCCATTTTCAATGATTGCACAGTGTGGACAAGCATCCGGCACTGTGCAATCATTGAAAACGGCATCTTGCACAGTGCGAGCTGTAGTTTTCTGCTGCTCGAGTAGATTTTTACTCGAGCGGCAGCTTTCCCAATGCGGATTGGTAGTTTCTCATCGCAAGCGGTCGCGAGCATACGTGACCACTCGCAATGAGAAACCTGACCTCGCCGGGAGGTTTATTTTCCACGCTCGTGATCGCCAATTTGATGTTGTTGATCGCGAACAAGGAAAAAGTCTCGCCGGGATGTCATTTTGCTTGCTCGCGGTCACCAACTTGGCGTTGAGGACCGCGAGCAAGCAAAAAATGACCGCTGCACTACGCTACGCTACGCGTGTTTGCACTGTGCTACGTGCAATTCGCGTAGTGCGAAGTAGCGCAAACTTCGCAAACTACGCAAGCGTAGCGTAGTGCTTTGCCCAGGCTTAATATTTAGTAATATTTAGTAGGTCCAGTCTTTATGGAACTTTCCAGGACTTTTGCAGGGAATAAGTTGTAAGCCAAGCAGAAATTGTTTATAGCACCAGGGTCTTCTATTTTCAAGAATAGGAAGATCTACCATGTTTTTAGGTTATATGGGGCTGAGCCTTTTGATAAGGAGCTGCTAATTTGTTTTGTCCAATATAATTTAGAATAGCTGATCTCTCATTGAGGTGTTGACAGTATAGGTTCAAGAAAATGAGGGACAGCTGGATTTTGTAAAGGTGTTTGGCAATTCTGACTAGAACACTGCTCGAAAGGATGACCTCATTCATGAACTACCAGGAGGGGTGGTAGGGAGAATTTGATCTTTAACAACTTATTCTGAAATAAAAATGAAGAACTTCTTACTTTTGTTTTGTGGAATAATCTGTGTTCCCCTTTAAAATAGGTTATGTGGCATTGTCCACTATCTCATGAAGCTTTTTAGGCCTGCATTTGACTGCCTGTGCTGGAGGATGATTTTTGTGTCAGAGTTCTCTGTATCTCTTAGTGTTTCTTTCTTTAGTTAGGTTGTTTAAATCATTATGATTATTTTAAATGTTTTGTCTGTTTTTGGGCTGTTGTGTCCATTATTCATTTCATGGTTTCAGAGTATTGAATTACTAGCGTATTTACATCTTGTTCTATTGGGCCGTCACCTATTGATGTGGTCATTTTATCAGCTAGGATTGCAGGATAAATAATTTTTACAGCTCGGCCCCTTTCTTGTGGTATCTAAGTTGGCTTTTGGCGGAAAAGATAAGAGATAACAAATTGACCTGAGTAGTCAGCAGGGATTGGTATCTCAGGTTTCTTCTATGGCAATTAGTTGGGAAACATATAGGTGGGTGGTTTTCATTTTCTAAATTGAAGAGCTGCTACAAATAAGCTCCTTTAGATATCCTCAGTGAACTTTAATCTTCTCAAGGACGATATTGGTATCTAAGGTCAAAAAATTGATTAGTTTATCTGAAAATATTATGGTAAGAGGACAGTGGCCAATTATTTTCATTTCTACTTAAAAGAATCCAAATTATGTTTGTATACTCATGCTGTAAATAAATTATTTGTGTGTAATTCCTGCTCCCCAGACAGTTTATTAAATCCTATCATTCTCTCTTTACAAGAGACCAAATGTGAAGTGTAAGTGTAATGTTTGTCTTGCGCAATCACTTTTGATCATTTACATTGATTTTGCAATTATAGTTCATCCATTGGCATTTTCACACCAGCTTGCATATTTTTCCATATCAGTATATCATCTAAAAATGTAATTTAATACTTTATTCTACAAATGTTATCATACACGATTGAACATTTTAAAAATTAAATATTCAGCCTTCATTGTAAATAATAAAAAGGTGGTGACTAGCGCAGAACCACCTGCTATCTATGGGAATATTTGAGGTGAAACCTGGCCTTCTCACTTAGATTGCTGAACCTACATTTATGTATAACAACATGATGGATTAGAGCTCTTTTCAGCATTATGTTGGTTTATTTCTATGAACCAAGTCATATGGTGGGCAATTGTCAATAATGCAGCAGTACAGGGTTAGTTGCTCAATGGATACGCTATCTATAATAAACCCCTTCCCCCCACATTGGTTCATTGGTACAGTATATGATCTCTCCTTCATTATATGAGTGAAAGTGAAATAGTTGTGCACATTGTTTCTCCCTTGCATCCAACAAAGACACCAACCTGCCTTTGGAGAGTCAAGCTTACAAACCCATTTCATTCCATAGAATCAACTCATTGCCCAAACATGTCCCCTTTATTGTGTCCCATTTATTGCGTTTTGACAGGATCATATATAGATTTGATTTGCTCTTTGCTAACCAAAACCTTGGGAAATAAATTAAGTTTAGGGTGTAAACTAGGGTTAAAATGTTTCTGCGGGATAGATTTTCTTATCGAAAGTAACATGTATAACAGAGAAGGCAAGCAAATGTTGCATTGCAAATCAGATCACTATCTTTAAACCTCTACTTCAACATAAGCTGCTTATACTTCTTAACAGTGAAAAGTCCTCATCTCGATAAATGATGCCATGGGACATTCAGATTGAGATCTGTGAAGCTGAATATGTGATTTTAATCCTACATCTTTAGAAGCTTTGTGCCACTAGTTATTACTGGTTTACAGACAGAAAATCACACCAGTCAACAAGTGATTCAGCTAAAGTTTTGGTATAGACCAGATAGACAAAGAAAAATTAAATTTGTAATCGGAGTGTAATCCACTGACTCCCATTGCTCACCAACCATTTGTGCATCTTTTCTAGACGGCAAATACCCAATTTTTATGATGCTGCTTATATCATCTGTCACTGGCTGAGGGAACAGCAAAAAGTTTTGCAAGATTTCTCCAGTGCCCTAAGCCAGTTAGAAAACTAATAATCTCGGGTAGTGCAAGAATCCTTTATGACAGCTGTTGGCATCCAGCTATTGCCTCGGATGATTTATCCAACTGTGGGCCATTTTCAAAATTGCACTACCCATTACATTTTGGATAGTTTAACAGGCAATCTTGTATGAAAAATGCCAATCTTTATGATACAGTTCAGGAAGCCTCTAGGCCTCTCAGATACACAGTCAGTCATCACAGCCATTGCCAGTATTGACAGTACAGCAATTTGTGTGCATGAGATGTCAAGATTTATCAGAGTTTACCCAGCCTTCACTCAAAATGTAGTCTATCTCAACTTGCACACATTAATGCACAAGCCACCCCTATATTGTTGTAATTCTAAAATTCAATAAAGGTTAGATGGTAGGATAGATCATCTCGCCACTAGTACCAAATACCTTGAATAACCTACCTCTACATTTGAGGAAGGATATTATATTATATTGTATTTCTGTTCAGGAAAATGCAGTGCATTAAAGCATAAAAGGCTTTGTGAATGATGCTTTATATTGATCACATTTTCAATATTATATGAGATTTCTCTGGTAGCTAGTGGGTTTGCGGGACCTGCTGAGTTATTTTGTTTAGTATCTTTCTATTGTACTACATACTAGTAGTATCTTACCAGTGCTTTTTAACATTTTATTTTGCAAGAATTAGCTTCAATATTTTATTCAAAAACCAGGTACAGTTCATAGGCGAAAAGCAATTAAAGATTTCCTGTTCAACACAGATGTTTCAAGGTACGGTATGTAAGAGATACGAGGAAAATATCTTTAGAGACAACTACAGCCCATGCTATGCCAAAGGCCTCATTATGGTTTATGGTCATAGCAAACACTCTTACATCTGCTAATTGCATCCCCATTGATGCAAATCTGCCTTTTCTGAATTATCTCCTCTGACTTTCAGCATCTTTCTTATTTCTATTTTTTGCTGTCTTTTGAACGCTTGTCCCTGTTATCTGGGTGTAAAGTGCCTATGTTCCCCCTTCAAACATTGTTGGATTTACTTACCTCTGATTGTCATATTTAACTTGCATATAAGTCTATAGTATATGGTATAAGAAATGCATTCAGGGATTGGAAGTTAAATGAAACCTATGGACTGCACCAGCTGTTGAGCCATTCATAGAGTGGACCAGTAAAGCATGGCTTCAGACCTACCCTGTATAGCATGACTGCAGCAGCCTAATTACCTGCCTTCAAACCAGTAAGAATAACCATTTTAAGTATTAATAACTCACCCCTAAGTACACCTTGTTACCCACAAGGTAGGGTGGCTGATATCTAAAAGTTGAACATGTGAAAAATAAAATTGGCATATTTCTCCAGTGTCTTGACCCCAAAAGCTATTTCTACTGATAGAGCTGTAGCTGGAGCCTAGAAAATATCCAAGGACAGATTATTAACTTTATTCTGTAACGTTTGACAAGAAACAGCTAAAATGGTCATTAAAACACCAGGTTACTTATTTATTAGTGAATTCATTGTTGAATGTGGGATTTTAATAAATAGGAAAATTTACTTTTAAAAGGTTGCCTTTTCTGGGTGTTAAGCTCCTGCAGGCTAATTTACATTAGTCTCCCAGCATCTGTTCTGCATTTGTTTGACCTTAATGAGGTGCTATAACTTGTCCCAGAGCAGATCAATGGCTTAGGCCTGGTGACAGGATGGACTGGGTATGGGGCATTTTTATTCGTATCAGCCCAGAAAGGACAACTGGGGTGGACCTAGGAACTTCGTTTTCTTGAAAGGTACAGAGGTGAGTCTGCCCATTTTTTGTTTACTGTAAGGTGAGATCTGAAGAAAGGAAGCCTTTGTCAAGAGTTGTCAGACTGGCTTCAAACACAGTAGGAGGGAAGCTACTCCCAGAACTGGTTTAAAGTGAACATAGCAGAGGGGACTGCTCATTTCCGTGGCCACTCCTCGGGATGGACACAAGAGCTATGAACAATGGAGGAATGTATTCCCATCTTAGAATTTAGGTGTGAGGTGCACTGTGGGATTGTTTGCAGTAGGGCAAACAGGAACGTCTGAAAAAGGTAGGCAGGGAACTTTTACCCCTATGGTTAGGTAAGAGCCAGGAGACACCCCACACACTTGGTAGTGCCAGCCATAGATGTGGGGCACCCCAAGGCACCAACCTCAGACCTGCAGAAGGTCGGAAAAATACTGGACCTGCAGTCTGCGGCCAATGAGGATCCCTACAGGACCGGGCCTGCTCCCTCTTGTACTCAGGACAAATAGGCGGTGTCCAAGGGGCAGTTGGCTGACCTCCTGTGTAGCTACAGTGACACAGTAAGTTGCAAGAGGCCTTTTTCCTAAGGTGACCATTTGACCATTATCAACTGGACCTGGACTGGACCATGCTGGTGGCCTCTGCAGTAGTGAGTCCCAGTCTGCGCAGAGTAGCAGCTCTATAAATTCTGAAAAGCTTGGCCTTTGAACATTTTTGCACTTTCCAAACCTCCGGAGTGGTCAGTGGGACCTCTCTGCAGAGGTGTCTGATTTTGAGATTCCTTTTTCAGCTACAGCTTCAGGCTTGCCCGATGGAGGATCTTGTGCTACATAAAATAGACTAAGGGCCTCAAAGTGGGAAAAAGTCAAGAAGGTCTATCAATTCACATGCCTTTATATTTTGGAGAGAAACTATAAATCTGATTATTTCAATTAAATGTATCTAAGCCAAATCCCCTCAATATTACAGAACCAGAAAGGCATTACAAGTAGAGAGATGTAGAGAGAACAGAAAAATAAAAATGTTGTTTAACCACTACAGAAACTACTCATAAGTCAGTTCAGGAAAACTTCCTGGTTAGTGAAAGTAGTGTCACTCTTCCTTGGACCACAAGGACAGCAAAGAGTTAACTGGTTTTACGACCCTTTGCCCCTCTCAAGTCTTCCATGTGTCACTGATGGTTCAAGATTATTCCGTTTCAGAAGAGGCTTTCCTCTGCAATATAATAGGAATAACGTAATTGTTTGCAGGGCACCATGTCATTACACCAAAGAACAGACATTGCTCCTACATGGCATTATACCTAAATGCTTACTTGAAAGAGAAACACCTTTATTGTGGGTCATAAAAGTGTAAACACACTCACTCACGCTATAATTTCAATTATTTCAATTTTTTTTAATGAATGTGCTGCTCGTTGCTGTAACCTTTACAGGCATTTCAAATTCAGCTCTGCAGAATGTAAGCTTCTATTTCTATCAGTGCACCAGTGTTTGTATCCTCCTTCTGACTTGCTTTCCTGGGTAGATTAAGTACGTGGGGGTGTACATGGTCATTGACTTTTTACTTTGTGTGTAATTCACTGTGGCTATGGTACAGATTAGCTATTTATGTGTAACATCTGTTCGTCTGTAAGGCCGAGCTCCCAGGATCAAACCCCAGCGTGCTTGCTGCATTAGCCTTTCATCTCGCAGAGAGCTCTTGCAATGTAGATAAAAACAACATTGGCTGCACTCCTAATCATAATGGGTAAACCGCTTGAAATGCACTTTGAAAGAGTCAGGAGTGCTACAGCATACATTTTAATTAAATTGCATGCAACGCTTTTAGAGTCACACAGCTAAGATTAAATTGTACCTTTCAAATTAAATGTGTGTGAGTTTATAATTCCTAGGTTACCAGACGCCAGGTTCTGCCAAAAGTTAGAATGAAACATGATACTTTAGTTGCGAGGTGAAAGAGTTACAACATTTTTTCTATATAATTCTTGCTCCTCTATTCCTCTGGTGTCTCAGCTAATATCTGGTGTCCATACAACGAGAGAGAGTAAAAACACATGTGCTGAGCTATGTGCTTTGAAAGCCACATTGAAATTGTGAATAAAAAGGCTTAAAGGGAGTTTGATGAGCTTTAGTAAATATTAGGTCTTAATTAAACAGGTCTGCTCATTGACTGGGCAGGTATTGTTTGACAACCTCGATTTCTCTGAGCCCGCCATTTGTTGAGTTCAAGTGTTTAATATTCAATATTGTTTTCCATTTGAACCCACATTGATTTTCTTGGAAGTCTTATGATTTGCATAGAGTATATTTTATATATTTGGTGTGTTTGTCTCTCCTAATGCCGCCATCGTTAGGTTTACACGAGCTTCTACCTGTCCTTTTCTTTATTCTTTAATTCAGACTCCTCGTAAAGAAATGTGGATTCACTTTATCTCTGACTTTGGGCCCTATTTAGTTATTGGTGGCCTTGACATTGTTCCGCCAGGGTGATGTATCAAATTCCCTATTGCCCTGGCTTACGTCCCGGCTGCCAGATGTATGAATGACTGGACCGGACATCCTTGGTGTGGTTTTCCTCCAACTATTTGCAATCCAGCTCCTGTTTTGCTGACTTCTTTTTTTGCTGGCTTTAGGATTCTGCGCTGTTTACTACTGCTAACCAGTGCTAAAGAGAGTGTGCTCTCTCCCTTAAACATGGTGAAATTGGATAATACCTAATTGGCTCATTTAATTTACTTGTAAGCCCCTATTAAAGTGGCACTATAAGTACCCAGGGCCTGCAAATTAAATGCTACTAGTGGGCATGCACTTATTGTGCAACCCACTAAATTACCCCATCAAACATGTCAGGATTGCCCTTGCAGCCTGTGTGTGCAGTTTTCAAACTGCCATTTCGACCTGGCAAAATAAACCTTTTGCTAGGCCCAAACCTTCCTATTTAAAACATTTAAGTCACCCCAGAATAGGACCTGAATAGCCAAGAAAACAGTGTTGAGTGTATTTATAAAGTTGAACCTGCACTCTTCATCCCTGGCTGAAGTGATTCCAAGGGTCAGCTGACTGACCGCCTGTTCTCAGCTGCAGGGACACAACGAGCCCTGTAGCTCTGCAACTGCCCAGCTGACCTGCTGTACTGGACCTGCCTGGGCCTGTAATTGGACCTCACTGAGCCCTGCTGGCCTCTGCAGGAGTGGGTTCCTTATCCCCAAGAGATGCCCCTTATGTCCTGGACCCTTTGTGTGGCTTCAGTTGAGGTCCTCCTAAAAGAAAAGGAGATATCCAGACATTTTGGGTGGTACACAACACCGAACTAGCCCATTCATGCCAAGATCTTGCCCCATCGCTGACTCTTCGCACTACAGCTACTGCCAGCAGCGATTTTGCAGCAGCTCACGCTCCTTCACAATTTTCACGTATGCACTCTTTTCAGCAACACGCTTGCAACTAAATACAATGCAATAACCGCAAATAACAATTGTCTGCTTTACTAAAGAATCAACAAAAATCAATCATGCAAAAGTAACACAAACACATATTCAAATGAAACCACGTCCTCCAGGGAATCATTCAGATCCGTGCACCTTTCCTCTGTGCAAAAGGTCCACCACACCAATTGTACCTCACTTTCACACAAAAGACAAATGTCCCTATCTCGATTAGGCTGTCTACCATGTCTCACGACAAACCCCACAAAACCTCAGCAGACAATTACAATACAGTGTCTCCTACATTTTTTAATATCATCCCAGGATCTTAGGCCACATTTGACCCGATAACAACCTCTCCACAATAAGCGCTACACTCATACAATCATCTAAAACATTACCACATCATTATCATTCAATCTCCACGAGATACCACACAATTACCACAAACACCGCAAGCTCAGCATAAGCCATTTACACATAACCCTTTGATTGTTACTCCTCTGCTGTTGTAATGTGCTCTCAAACCACTGGATCATCACCAACAGCAATTTTCCAAGTTGAAACATGGGCACTAGGGACTGAAATTAGATCTAGGAAAATCTAAAGTAACAGTTTTCTAACTCCTCTACTTCAGTTACTTACCATCCTCTGCTACCATCTGAGAACACTCTGGGCCACTTCCTTAAATCAAAATCTGTTCAATAGACCTTTGTAGTAGCTTAAAAGGAAGAGGGGCTAATGACAATTCAAATCTTATTGTACAGTGTGATCATTAGGATCACACAATAAAAGCCTAAATCTGTACAAAGTTAAAAGTTTTATTGCAAACTCAAAGCGAGACTAATATAAATCAATCTCAAGAACATACTGTAAAAGTCTAAAATTATCCAAGGCAGACCGAAGCATCTAACAATATTGGCCCTCAACAACAAATAGCATATAAGTGCCTCTGTTGCTGTCATACAAAATATGAGGAAAAGAACTTGATGGCTGGAAGAATGATTCTGATCCTTCTCTCTATACATAGAAAAGATTAACAGCAGCTAATAAACCCTACACTAACCTATGAATTGGGGAAACACTATTGAATGAAGGAAGCAAGAAAGATGTCAGCATTTGAACCTCTGTAGAAGTTCTAAAAGTAAAGAGTCATGTATAGCTTGAAGCTGCAGAATCAGAGATGTCAAGAGAGGTCTATACCTCTTCAAGGGCCTCATGTAGGTAGCTAAATACCGGTCGGTAACGGCCGAAATTCGGTAAATATCCCGTTACCGACCGGTATTTAGCTATTTGGGATGTAGGTGGCATAATTCAGGATTCGGTAAATTACCGAATCGGTAAAATACCGATTCGGTAAATACCGAATCCTGAATGTAGGGAGCACTCTAAAGAGTGCAAATTAGAATTAAGAATTTGTTATTTACCACCAAATACAGGTTGGTGATAAATAACGTATACCTTGCAAAACGCAATATTTTGCAGATGTAAGAGTGCCATGTGGCAGACATACATGCCCTTAGGGCATGTATGTGCGCCACATGTGCACACATGCAAGAATCAGGGGTGCAACAGGGTGTCAATGTGACACCCTGCCACCCTTGTATATGCTCCCCCCATTACCGAATCGGTATTTACCGAATCGGTAATGGTGACTGGCTTCCCATTGATTCCTATGGGCCTCCAGGCCCATAGGAATCAATGGGAAGGTATGCCCCATTACCGAATCGGTAAATACCGATTCATATTTACCGAATTTTTCCGATTCGATAAAATTTACCGAATCATTACCTACATCACATTTACCGATTCATAAATACCGAATCGGTAAAATTCGGTATTTATGAATCGGTAAATGTGTTGCTACCTACATATGGCCCCAAGTCTAAAGGGAATCTGACTAAACACAAGGTGTGTTCACTAATTGAAATGCACACAGAACATTCAAGAAATCATGACCTCATACACATCATTTTTTATTTGAATCTGTTTATTGAAGTGTTTCCAATTATACAGTACAATTGCATCGCAAGAGAAGAATGGCGTGGCATACAGAGGAATACATGACAGCATACAATCTTTACAATACAGTTTTGATAATCATGTAATGGCAATAATACGGTTGAATCACAATGGTGAGTGTACACCAGTATGCCCAAACAAAAAGAGAAATACTAGAGCTAAGCTCCAGAATGGGACATATGACCAAGATGTATATACTTTCACAATTTACAGGATGTCTGTATGGCAACCCCTGCAATGAAGATTAGGAAAGGCGGAGGGTCTATGGAAACATAGCAGACGGTAGGAACAGATTCATGCATTTTGCTATAGATTGAGCAATGAAACCTAAACAAAACATCCTAAGAGACCCCAAGACTGAATCACCCACCACCATACCCCAGACTGACATCTCCAACAGATGCTGTGTAGAATATGCACTGCTAATGTCCACAACAAGAATGTGCATGAATGGTGTCATAATGAGCACTATAATCAACATCAGCCTACAGTTTCTATCTGCGCATCCTCTACCCCTACTACTGTGGCAGCACTACTGCCCATAACAGGTCAGTGATTAGACTGCAAATCAGATAAAATAGCATCCCAGTAAGAAGCAAAGGGGTACTTTCGCAGTCCACATATGTCCTCTATGTGCAGAGCTACACTTTCTCATTGCGCTCAATTGAGCATCGAGCACCCCAAAACTGTGATCGGTGGGGGCTTCCGAGATTACCATCTACGCTTAAGAAGACACTTAGCCACTATAAAACTCAGATCGAAGCAGATGGTCACTCAAGGTTTTTTATTCCTATGATGGAACCCCGGGAGACATATTTCCCACCTATGCAGGACCGGGAATTCGATGCAGGCAGATAAGATGGAGGTGATGCTGATCCAGTAAGTGTGTAAACAGGGGCAGGATCAAAGCATACGCAGTAAGTCAGCATCTATGTGGAGACAACGTTGGCAAGCTGCATCTTCCCTGTGATAGAACCTATTAATGTTGGCAGGTGTGAGATAAGCCCTATGTACTATGTACAGCTGAACAAGCTTGAAGAACTCATTTCATGGCAAGTGCTGTGGCCCTACCAGTAAAACAGCCCATTCCTCCTCAGTGCAAGGGCTTGCTAAGTCTGCCTTCCTGTGGTGATCTAAAGGGAGGAGCTGTGGAGTAGTTTGAGAGCTGAGTGAATCAGAGAAGCAGCGTATTAGGTGCCTGTCCCTACCCATCATGTGCAGATATTGAATCGGGAGTTGCATGGGCAGGTCATTGGTCATATCTCCCAAATAGCACCCTAGTGTGACAAGTAATGAGATGTGAAGCAAAAATTCACCCTGCGGTATGCCATCCTCCTCCTCCTTCTCCATTAACGTCTCATATGTTGCCAATGTATCATCCCTAGATAGGTCCCCCAGTGTGTGTAAGCCTAGGTGTGCCCAGCAGAACCAACCCTGGTGCTTAGGGGATAACATGGTTAGTGATGCATAGGCATCTATGAAAGCATTGATGTGCAACCCCCAGTAATAGGGTGCAGGTACCCACATTCGTGTTCGCGGTTGAATCCAGTGCAAAATGGTGGGCAGACTCCAGCTAGGAGAGGAAGTGGCTGTGTCTGACAGGTGCAAACCCACCAGCCACTTAGCTATCCATTGAACTTGGGCAGCAAGGTAGTACTGCTCAAAATGTGGTGCTGCTAAACCCCCCTTGTCTGTGTGTGAGCAGAGCTTCGCCACTGCAGCCCCACACTGTGACTTGTTCCAGACTTGTTGGTCAAACGTGCAGAAGAATGTACCAGGGGTATAAATGGGAACGTTAGTAAAGAAATACAAAAGACGGGGCAAGACTATAATGAGATGTTACCGGCAGAGTGACATTACTTTAAAAAAGATCAGTCATGGAGAAGCAAACCCGCACCCCCAAGTATGTGAACGTATGTTGCTGCCAGTCCAAGTGTGTCCCATTGAAAACAAAGCATGGTTCAGGAACATCAGGAAGAAAGAAGAAAAGACAAGACTTTGTCCAATTTACTCACAGCCCAAAGATGGTTGCAAAATGGGTCAGAGTTGAAGTTATCAACTCATGAATGTTTTGCGTGTCCTTTATTTAGAGAAGCATTTTGTCGGCATAGAAAGATATCATGTGTGTTCCATCACCCAGAGGGTTGCTCCACTGTGTCCCCCAGTAACACATGGGCAGCGCTAGCGGCTCAATTGCCAGTGAAAACAATAGGGGAAAAAGCGGACAGCCCTGTCACGACCCCCTGTGTATGGTATGACATCCGAAAGAAGGGACTCCATCTTAACCCTTATCAGGGGGTTGGTGCATAACAGTTTCCCTAAGCGAAGAAAGTGGTGGTCAACGCCATAATAGAACAAAACATCAAAAGGATACCCCCATTCCAAAGAGTCAAAGGCCTTTTTAAGGTCCATAACCAGGCATCCAGCATGACGCCACGCATGCTGGGCATAAGTCATGACTCTAAAGAAACGATCCAAATTCAGGGAGGTGTTGTGAGCAGGGACAAACCCATTTTGATCTGGGTGGATGGGATCAGAGGTGCCAATCGATTCTAAAGTATTTTTGCCAGGACCTTATAGTCGGTACTAAGCAGAGTTGGTGGCCTGTAGGAGCCAACAAGCAGGGGGTCTTTGTTGGGCTTAGGCAAGCAAATGACCATTGTCTCTCTCTGAGGGCTCAAACGTCTGCCAATGGAGAGGGCTTATTTGTACATTGTCAATAAGTGTGGAGCTATTTGGGTCTCATAAGCCTTGTACACCTCAGCCAGCAAGTCATCTGGTCCTGGGGACTTGCCAGTGGCCAACACTATAATGGCATCTTTAATTTCTACTAGTGTAATAGAGCATCCAGTTAAGTTTGCTGGACTGCGGTGATGCAGGGCAGTGTAAGGTTGGCAAAGAAGGGGTTGTAGGTGTCTGAATCTGCATCGTTATGGGATTGATATACCTGTTTATAGTGCTGTGTGAGCTCCTCATTGATAGCATGTTGTGTATAGAGGATGGAACTTGTTTCAGAGCATAGTGCCACTATGGCCTGCTGAGGCTGATCTTGACAGATAAGCCATGCCAAGAGCTGTCCAGCTCTGTCAGCTGCAAGCCGAGTGTGTAGCATCATTAAGGCAGCACAATCTTTCTAACAGCCTGACATGCTCGCCCCTTGATTCCGCTAGTTTCCCTGAAGTACTGGGATCTCTAACCACGCAAGTCTTCAGGTCGAGAAGGAAACATTCTACACGTCCTCATACACATCATATGTTTTCCAGTTCCCAGAAAAGAACTTTACACCTTGAACACTACTCTCATATTTCAATCTCTGTTTCCAAAGCATCATTGCTTCCTTCCTTCATCTGATAGTACCAACTGGTAACACACCCTTTTTTCTTCATTAAAATCATTAGACCTTGCTAGCTCTTCTGCACCCCTCTAGCTCTGAAATACAATGTGCTTTTCACTAACTAATGAATGCCTTTGGTCTGCAACTGCAGAGAAGAAAAACATGCAGAAAAACAAGTTCCACATTGATGTTAAATGTCTTGACTGCTAGCTTAAGGCCCACAATTGTAAAATATATTTAATAATGAATCCAGCTATATATAGTGTGGTACTCTTATATGGAGCACAATAATAATACGTGCAATTTTAAGCAAAAACAACAACTCTTAACAATTTATAAGGAAGCATTAAACACACATATGATTCATTCTCACAAATCCCTGGCCAATGCACTGCATTAAATGCATTTTAACACACCACCTTACAATTTAAACCTATAAAAGATTAAGATCAGCAATCCCGATGCACCTGAAAAGGAAAAGCGTTAATATGCACACACATATATGTCAAAACACACAATAGATGCACTTCTGTACATTTAATACATCGTATCTCACTGGTATTATTGCTTCACATGAGTAAATATGGCCAAAAGTATATAGCCTAGCCCAGCGTAAAACAATGGAGCCAAAATTATGCTACTCCACCCCTAAAATGAAAACTCCCTAGTTTTGCTGTAGGGTTCACATACTCTGACTTGGTAAGTGGACACAGTGTGATTTTACTTAGTGGCATACTATGTACCATATGCAGAGAGCATGCATAGATGGTTTGTTTGAATGAGGCTAGTATAGAGCTAGTTATATTGGATAGGGCTGACACCCCATGAGTTGAACAAAGAGACTGGTTATAGACCTGTTCCCACAGACCGCTTATGCTGATCTGTGGTAGGTTATTAGGTAGTACCAGACCCTGCACCCAACCCACAGTTCATATGCTCAAAGGTCATGCACAGCGCAGGTTGTTCACATAGTGGTGGCTAGTCCCTGGAGCCAGCCCCTGCTGCATGTGGCTAAAGCCTTCTACAATGGAGATTGCCTACATGGGGGGCTGAAATAGTGAAATATAAAAATATGGAAGCTGGATATGGCATCATCGGAAACTCAAATATTTACCAAAACAAATTTTATGAGCGTAAGTTCTGCTTGCGTTTGATTATGAACATATGTTTAAAAAACCTCTGCAAATTACAAAAACCCTAATTCACCCCAATTAACTTCTCATGCGTTACACATGATATCACTGTTAGTATTACAAATTACTTTGTAAGTGACATCATTGTTGTCATCATATATTTTTTCACTATAAACCTCATCATGGATTGGTATTCTGCATTCCGTGGAGGAAAGACTGTAAATCTTATTATTAATTGTGTTGTGACCTTCTACCATTGCAGGGCAAGATGCTAGCCCAAATAAATTATATGTACTGCTGAGGGAGGAACTGGCCCCGATTCTGCTCAATCTTTTTAATTCAGCCTATATCTTAAAGCAGGAGCTTCCTCCGTCCTGGGACTTAGCCACTATCATCATCCTCCTTAAACCCAACAAGAATCCTAGAGCCTGTGAATCATACAGGCCAATATCATTGCTTAACAGCGACTACAAAATATATACACAGATTATGACTAAAAGGTTAGAGCGGATGGTGGGCACCATAATTCATAATGACCAGAAGGGTTTCATGATGGGGAGGAACTTACAGGACCTGACCCATGAGTTAATAGGCACAATAGATCTAGCTATAGAATATGACAGATCCCTAACAATAATAACCTGCGATGCCGCGAAAGCCTTCGATAGGGTCAGCTGGCCCTTTCTTTATGAAGTGATCCTGCGCTTTAACATGGGGCAAGTGTTTGAGTCAGCAATTAAGGCCCTTTACAAAAACCCTACTGCCCGAGTACTAGTAAACAGGGTTTTAACTGAGCAAGTTAAAATTAGAAGGGGCTCTAGACAGGGGTGTCCACTCTCCCCCTTGTTATTTAATATATATATTGAGCCACTGGCCATCAAGCTAAGAACATGTAAAAATATTATCCCTTTCTCCTGTAATGAGTGGGAAAACAAAATCGGGCTTTACGCAGACGACCTGATGATATTTACAGATCATTTAGAGCCAGTAATGTCTGTTATATGGGAAAATTTAGAGTGTTTCGGTAAAATATCAGGCTATACTGTCAACCCATCCAAAACCGAGATTATGCTGTGGAACACAAGTTTTCAGAGTGATTTAATTAAAAAGAGGATTAGATACTTGGGGATCGAAATGGTTCAAAACCTACTACTAGCAAAAGTGAACTTCGATTTGGTCACCTCAAAAATTAAGAAACAATTGCAGCAGTGGGACTCTTTGCCCATATCCTTTTTAGGCAAGTCAAACCTGTTAAAAATGTCTATCTTACCCAAATATACATTCATATTCAACTCAATACCACTGGAATTTAAGAAAGATTGTTTAAAAAAAGTGCAAGGTTTTTTTTCTCCAGTTTTATGTGGGGAAAGAAAAGGCCCAGAATTGCATGGAAGAAATGCAGGGAAAAGAAGGAAAATGGGGGTATAGCGAGCCTTGACGTCCTTTATTATCAGAAAGCCTTCCATTTGAAAGTTTTTAGGCAGTTGTTAAAAGACTCTCCCAACCTTTCTCCGCTGTTCCGTGCATTAACGTATGGCCCCCAGATTTATCCAATTTTTTTCTCTACAAGTTTGGAGATCCCAAATTTAAAAAAAAAAGAAGATTAAAGAATCTTCAGTGGGCTTGTAAACTTTGGTGCCAAGTCAGGGTAACACTTCAGATTCCATACTACAGCCAATACGCCCCTATTTGGAGATCTCCCGGAACTCCAGCCTGCTTGCAAGACTCCTTAGCAATTCCGATAAGGGAAAAGGGAATCTGCAGATGGGGCCAGCTGCTGGAAGGAACGGAACTAAAATCTTGGCAAAATTTCCAGGAGATCACAGAAGGTTCTGTCTCCAGATTTAAATATTATCAGTTATCAAGCTGGGCAAAGACCTTGAGACAGGGGGGAAAGCAAAACGAGTTCTATGAAGCCAAAATAGCCCTGCGCCCCGCGATACAAAAAGAGGTATCGGTATGGTACTGGATGCTGGTCCAGTTTTCAGAAGACCCACTCTCATGGTACACGGGGACTTGGAGGAAGGAGCTGCCGGAGTACGAGCTAGAAGCACTATGGCAAGTATCTATATCTCTTCTGTGGTATTGCGTGAAATCTGCACCTTTAAGAAGAAACCATCTTTTTACCATTCATAAGGCCTATTGGACGCCTCGAAGATTGGCAAAGATGGGCCTGCACACACTGAGGAAGTGCCAAAAGTGCAGAGAAATTAATGCTGAGGAAACACACATGTTCTGGTGGTGTCCCTCTATCCAGTCCTTCTGGCAGAAAGTGGGTGTAACTTTGTCGGATTTGGTGGGCCCTGCGCACTGGCACCATCCCAGTGGCGACCCACCCAATTACCTCAACAAGCATTAAAAATGGGTACACCTGCCTTGGTGACACATGACCCTGACTGAGCATCTCCTACTGACCATAAAGTATGCACCTCTATATCTTAAGGGCTAGCAGTCTGGGGTCTTCACCTAAGCGCAGCAGCAAGAATCCATGTTTACGCACACTTTAGAATGACAGTACTCATCACGTTGGTTGATCATTTGAATGCATTGCAATTACAGCCCCTAAAGGCATCACAGGTGAAATCACAGGATTACGCATATACAGCCAGACACCCTAGCAGGACTGTCTGGCAACATAACCCCACTTGGCTTATGACATCTCCTTACACATGCGACTTACAGTCCCTTCAAAAGAAGTACTCCTGGCAACTACACTTCTCCTGCAGTGCGCCTCTTCACTTTAAAAGGAATCACAGGTAAAAGCATGGGATTACGTAAATACAGCCAGACCCCCTAGCAGGAGGGTCCAGCAACATAACTCCATTTAGCTTAACATCACCTTACACAGGTACTTCACTTTACACATGTGACTTTCAGTCCACATAACCACTAGTAAATGCATTTCAGTGCAATTACACCACTTCACCTCCAGGGGATGCACTTCTCCACACATCCCCAACTCAGCCCTTCACTTCATGATGCATTTCTCCATACACCCTCAGCTGTAGAACAAAAGTTTCAGCCTAGGAGGTGTTTAGATGCTAGCTGAGCCCTTGAGGGGTAGTTTCCTTTAGGTCCCCAAGACACTGAGGGTGGGACATTTCTTCGTGCTGGGGGGAAGACTGCGCTTCTCCAGCAGCTCCCCCAGCACCTTTTCACAAGTGAGGGTGACCCGCCTCCTCTGGGGTCACAAAGCACCAAAACGGCAGATTTCCAAATGCCTTGCGAGGCATTATGGGGCGCTTCATGCTCCTCTTTACCAGCCCCAGACACTGGGAACACTCGCCTCCGCCCTCGGGGTCTCTGAGAGGGTGGATTCAGCAGGGAGCTGTCTTCACTGGCTCCCTGCGTCAGCCTTTCGCCTGGCTCTCCTCCTTGACCTCTCTTCTCCCTGTGCAGAGGCCACTGCTCCTGCGCACCGGTCCTGGGCTCTCCTTCTCCTCCGCCATCGGGGTCTCTGAGAGGGTGGATTCAGCAGGGAGCTGTCTTCACTGGCTCCCTGCGCCAGCCTTTCACCTGGCTCTCCTCCTTGGCCTCTCTTCTCCCTGCGCAGAGGCCACTGCTCCTGCACACCGGTCCTTGGCCAATTGCGCCAGGCTCAAGCACCTTCAGCGTCAGCAGATCACACCCCAGAGAGAGCTTCTCCTCCTGTGCAAGCACTTTTTAAAAGTTGGTAGGGGGCTGGCAGGAAGTCTCCGTTGGTCCTATCAAACAGCGACACATCACGTCCCTGCCCCTGCTCCCTCCTTCTTGTCCAGCCTCCGGGCTTGTTCAAAATCGCGTCGTCCAGGGTCTCTGGCCACATGTCTCTGAAAAAGCCTCTTCCCCCCTCGCTGCCTTTCCTCCTTGGTGCAGCCTGGTGCCTGGCACCCAGTGACAGCTGCTAATGGAAGAGCCTGTAGCCCCTCCCATCTTCTCTTCATGGAGAGGAGGCCCTGGCTTGTGGAAGAAAAGTTATCAATCCATCCAGCTGAGGCCAGCCCTCAGCCTGGGTCTGGTCATGGCTGGCTCAGAGAAATATGACAGTTCTGGATGACCCAAAAGCAGTACAAATATGACTTTGGACTCTGCAGAATACTTATTTTGACATCCTCTACCGTGGACTCGTGTCTGGAATCTGTAGGCCTAATGGAAGTTAATCTAGCCCATGGCTCCACATTCCCATAGGGGAATTATGAAGTAAAAAAACAGTAAGACACACTGACTTTCCCTGGCATGTTTCTTTCCAGTGTATAAAGCCTATTCCATGTCACCACCCAATACTGCATAAATCCTGCCACACCATTCACTTTGTAGCTGCTCCTGGTCTGCACATGCTAGAAATCTCCCCTGCGCAGCCCGTACACGTGTGCATACGCATGTACACATGTGTCGGCATTTAACCAGCCCGGTGTCCCTTACTCCAGCTGCTGCGCAGTGGCATGGTCAAGCCAGGGGACACCAGTAAAATCCCCATGTAGTTTCTTACATCATGAGTTCACTGTGGGTGAGTCCCAACTTATGAGGCTCCCCCACAGTAAAAGCTCAACAATTAGGTGCTCAAAAAGCGAAAATCCGGACGGCCCATAGTGTCAGAACCACCTTCTAACAGGTACACTGTGATACGCTCTAGTCCATTCCTTCAATTGCTGAGGAACAGCAAATGAGAGAGAAGATACTATAGTCATTCCCCAGACCTCTGTGCTACTAGCAGAAATATACAGATATGGTTTTAATATTGAATACTCATTCGAAAATGGGGTACTTCAGCCATCATCCCATCAAGAAGAAATTCAATGCTTGCAGAGTGAAGTGTGAGCTTTGCAAGCAGAAATTGGCATACTTGAAGCCTACTCATTTGCAACATCAATCATGTGACGCATTTGATGCTGAGGTATAAATGTTCAATGAAGGGACAGGAAATATAAAAAAAAGAAAAGTAATGCCCTTAGAAGACAATCACATAATTACCTCCATAAAGATAGTTCAGCAGTAAGACACAAATCTTGGTAATACAATGAAACAACTATTATGCCTACTAATCAACTGCGGTTCAGCAGTGAAACATGCCTCAGACATTGCTGACCTCATCATTAGCCATGAAGTTGATGTGACAATTCGAACTGAATCGTGGCTTACCGAATTATCTTCCCCTTGCATGCATCTATTGGTTCCTCCCAACTAGAACATTGTGAGGCTAGATAGACTTAACAAGAAAGTGGGAGTTATCTCTTTCAAACATCGCTCTTATCTTCATGTTACTCAGCTACACTGCGACCCTCTGGACTCCTGTGAATACCTCAGACTTTCTATAAGAACTTCAAATAATCAACTCTGCAAATTGCATGCATTTTACCATCCCCCATGTAAGAATGCCCCTTTCATAGACGATTTAATGGAGACCATTACACCAAATTCGTTGCCTCACCTCATCACCAAACTAGCAGTGTGCCGAGAGGCGCATTTGCACAGTGGTGGGAAAAGGGGCATGGCCTTGGACCACCTCTCAGCAATCCCACTGTGTGGGGCTTACTTTAGGTAACAGGTGGGCTAGTTGGGTCCTAACGACCCTCAGCAGCAAAGGGGACTACATCCCCCAACCAAGAGCACGCCAGGAGGCGCGTTTGCAGAGTAGTGGAGAAAGGGGGCAAGGCCTCCGGGGAGTTACCGGCTTCCATTTATTTGTTTTAATTTTAGGAAGGGGGCCTGTGTGGCCCCCTTTCCTTTACCCTTTTGGGCCCCGGGGACCCCATCCTCCAGGGACTGACCCTTTATTTTGTTTAACCATTACAAAATGGGGCTGATCCTCTGTTTTTTTTTTTCAAAGGGGAGGGGGACCGTGCGGCTCCCCTCCCTCGGGGCCCGAGATTTTCTTTCTTTCTTTTTTAGGGAAGGGGGCCTCGTGGCACCCCTTGCCAGGGCCAGTTTTGTCCCCAAGAACCCCATCCCCCACAGCCCGCCCTCTCTTTTATTTTTTATTTTTTGGAGTGGGGCCGCGCGGCCCCCCTCCTAAGGCCAATTTCAGCCCAAATGACGGCATCCTCCGGGGCCAGGGCTTATCCTTTTAAATGGGGAGGAAGGCCTGCGCGGCCCCCCTACCTGGGCCATTTTTTGGAGCATGGCTGCGTCCTTGGGGAGCCTCAAGGCCCCCATGGTCCCTGCGGGGAATGACTGACAGAATATCAAAGGTCAGAATATCGACCTACAGAAATATTGATGCAAGAATATCGAAGTCAAGACTATCAACATCCTTTCTACATTATGGTAAGTCCAAAAATCATGAGAAAAAAATATCGATGTCAAAAATATCGTTATTATAAATATTGTTTTTTATTTAAGTTAAAAAAATAATGTAAAATAAAGTAAATAATACATATAAGTAAAATAAACATAGTTAAAAATATTTTAAAATGTTTAAAATTTATAAGTAATATATATATATAATGTAAAAATGTACTAAACATATACACATAATATATAATATGTATACTTACTAATATTTTTTTATTATTATTTTAATAACTTATAAAAAATGTAAATATCATATACATTATAAATACATCTATACACATAAAACAATAATATAAATAAAAATAACAAATTAAAACAATTAAAATTAGTTTTAATCTTTTTAATATTAATTATATACTACATTAACTAAAACAATACAACAAAGGGTGGTCAGGACCGGCGACAACTATTGCTGGCCCAACAAACCTATGCAGCCCTTCTGATGGATGAGGCCGGCCAAGCATGGCTGGCGACGCGTAGCAGAGTATATCAATGGGGGGACAAATCTGGAAAGATGCTACATCGACTCTGTCAGGGGAGGTTCCACTCAGGCACTGCCAGGCGTTCGGGGCCCTGCGGGGGAACCACTTACGGATCCTCTGGCCCTCGCGGACAGCTTTGCCGCATATTATGAGGATCTATATGCGCCCAGGGAATGCTTACACGCTGCCGCGGTTGATAAATTCATAGTTGATCTCCCACCTAAAGCCGTTTCAGATGAGTTTAGGGATCAGCTGGAACTCCCGCTGAAGGATGAGGAACTGGGAGCGGCATTGGGGGAACTGAATCCTGGGAAGGCGCCGGGGCCCAATGGGTTCCCTTGCAAATTTTTTAGACGTTATTTTGTGCAACTGGCCCCCCATTATCGATTGGTAGAGAAGGAGGCCCGTGAGCAGGGCTCGCTCGCCCCGGACTGGAGACATGCAGAGGTAGTGGTGTTTCATAAGCCGGGCAGGCCCTCCGAGCCACATGCTTCCTATCGCCCAATCTCTCTTCTGAATGTGGAGGCAAAAATTCTGGCCAAGGCCCTGGCCAATCGGCTTCTGCCCCATATTGCCACTTTGGTCCACCCGGATCAGGCTGGGTTCATGCCCCAGAGGGCGACAAGACATAACATTAAGCGGGCTCATGTGGCAGTGGCAGCTATCCAGCGGTCAGGGGAACCAGCAGCGCTTCTCTTAGCAGATATGGACAGGGCATTTGATTCCCTGAGCTGGGTATATTTGTTCGTATTGTTGCGATGACTTAATTTTGGACCTCGTTTCCTCTCTTATCTTATGCTCCTGTATACAGATTTGATGACGTCAGTGCGGGTGGCCGATGTGACTTCATCCACCTTCTCCATACAGCGGGGCACGCAGCAGGGATGCCTTCTGTCCCCTTATCTATTTGCTCTGGCTATGGAGCCGTTGGCCGCATGGGTTCGCATTGATGCACAGGTGCGGGGATTCGAGTGGGCTGAGGGGTTATCGGATAGAATCGCATTATATCCAGATGATGTCCTCTTCTTTCTCATGCAGATTTTTGGGGAGTCATCTGGATCATATATGAATCCCCGTAAGTCTACGTTGTGGGTTTTGGGAGATCGGAAGACTGCGGGCACGTGGACCTCCTCTGTACAATTGGCGGTAAGGGGCCTAAAATATCTAGTCGTATTTCTGTTGTATGTCCCGGCGGTCTCTTGGGAGCGTAACCTGGTTCCGGTGAGGAACGCATACGGATGATATCAAGGTCTGGTCACGAATGCCCCTGTCCATATATGGCAGATCAGCCATTTTTAAGATGGTGGCACTCCCCCGGCTTCTTTATCAGTTACAGTACCACCCGTATCAGATCCCGCCCGATGGTTTAGACAGGTTAATGCAGCTCTTGGGCAGTTCTTATGGGAAGGGGGGAAAGGTACGGGTGGCTTTGCGTACCTGCTTCCTGTCCACCTACTGTGGGGGGCTGGCATCCTCTGATATTTTATCGTATTATCAGGCCTCACATCTGCTGGTCCTTAATGAGTGGTGGTACGGTAATAGGGATGATCCAGCGTATGCGGTGGAACGGCGACTTATGGGTACTTACTCATTGCATACACTCCTTTACTCGGCGCCATTGCGGAGCTCGCTTCCACCGGCTACATGGGTGGTATTCCAGATCTGGAGACAGGCGTTGCGACGGATGGGGTGGTGGGGCACGTTGACCCGGGAGACTCTCCTCTGGAATAATGGGCGCTTACCACAGCTGGCGGCCCTACAAGGTTTCCGGGGATGGGACAATATAGGTATCTCAACCCTAGGGGATGTGATGAGGGGGCTGACACTCAAATCTTTTCAGGATCTACAGAAGGAATTCCATATTCCACAGTCCCAGTTTTATTATTACCTTCAATTCAGGCATGCCTTATTTCCCAGATTGGAGGGCGTGGAGTCCCTGCCCAAATTCAGCCCACTGGAGGCTAAGGTATTTATGGGGGATCTCAAGGACCATAAAATCTCCCAGATTTATCAGTCCCTAGTTACTCATTGCTCTTCCTCGCTTCAGAAACTCCAGGATGACTGGGATGGGGATGTGGGTCCTCTGGAGGAGGAGGATTGGACTGAGGCCCTGGCTGCTCCATGTGGGGCGGTCATAGCCATTTGACTCCGTCTCATTCAATTCAAATACCTCCACAGGGTATACTTTACACAAGTACACTTGTGGAGGGCGGGGCTGATACCATCTCCAATGTGCTTTAGATGCAGTCGGGAGGAGGGCACCTTCATACACACCGTTGGGCACTGTTCTTCCCTTGACCGTTTTGAAGGGGAGTGTTCGCCTGCCTCTCGGTGGTCTTGGGGTGGGAACTCCCCCGCACATCGTGGTTGGCTCTGCTCCATGGTATGGAAGGGATAGGGGGTAATATTTATAAGAGGCACCTGATGCAATTAGGCTTCATTTTAGCGAAAAGGGACATTGTCAGGGCATGGAAGGTGCTGAGGGCTCCCTCAGTGGCCGCGTGGAAGAATGGCTTGGAATTCTGCATGGGGTTGGAACAACCCATATTTGTTGCTAGGGGGTGCCCACACAAACACTACAAGATCTGGAAACGTTGTGCTGATTATCTGGGCTTGTTGCTAGATCTACCACCAGCGACGGATGCTCATCATCGGGCTGATTTATGTGAGTAACTGGGAGTGCGGAGGTGCTGTGGGGGGGACCCAAGGGGGCCTCCTACTGTATTTATAAGCTTTATTCAGGAATGTATGAACTAAGTGTAATCGGAGGGGGGAGGGAGTTGGGGTTACTCGTTATGTTGTTATTCATGCTTCTTTTGCATTCATGTGAATACTGTCAAAGCTAAGATTTTTGTATGGACTGATTGTGCAGTTGTCTCTGGAGTGCAGAGCCCTGCAATATATATGAACCTTGACCAATAAAAATGTGTTTAAAAAAAAAAAATTGTACAACAAATATTAGATAGTGGAGGTAAGAAAATTACTATTCCAACTCCAAACAGTGCAACAGTAGGGAAAATGTTGGATAGCGTAGGGGTAAAAATTACTATTCTCACCCCAGTGACTGCAACAGTAGGGAAAGTGTTGGATAGTGTATGGGTAAAAATTACTATTCCCACTCCAGAGAGTGCAAGAGTAGGGAAAGTGTTGGAAAGCGTAGGGGTAAAAATTACTATTCCCACTCCAGTGAGTGCAACAGTAGGGAAAGTGTTGGATAGCATAGGGGTTAAAATTACTATTTCCACTCCAGTGAGTGCAACAGTAGGGAAAGTGTGGGATAGCTTAGGGGTTAAAAATACTATTCCCACTCCAGGGAGTGCAACAGTAGGGAAAGTGTTGGATAGCGTAGGGGTTAAATTAACTAATTTTTGTAAAATAAATAACAAATTAAAAATGTATTAACTAAAAATTTAATAATAAATACCAATACAATCAAATTAAAATTGACTTAAATAACAATAAATTACTTCCCACCCTATTCCCCCATAAACACAACCCTCTACACATACAAAAGAACACAATTAATGTATTTGTCAATTAATCAATTAATAACAATTTATTACCAATCAATAATAAATTAACACTAAATTAATTAACAATAAAAATAAATACAAAATAACAATAAATTAATTATAATTAATATAATTATAAATTAATCAATTCATAAAAATTAATTATCATTTAATAATAATTAACAATACATTAATTATCAATAATAATAAATAAAAACGTATTAATTAATTAATTAATTATAATTAAATTACTTCCCACCCTATTTCCCTATAAACCCACAACCCACTCTGATACTAAAACGCAAAATGTACTTAAAAAAATTATTAATTTCTAAACATTTAATACATATATTTAAAAATAATAAGAATACATTACAAAATGTGTTAATCATATCAAATACATTCTAAAATACATAACACTAATATAAATGTCAATATTATTAACAACAATATTTTTGCTAATGATATGAATTACTTCGATATTACTAACTTCGATATTACTTACTTCGATAAAAAAAAAAAGACATTACTTACCTTAAGGTCGATATTCTGGTCACCGATATTCTTGACATCGATATTCTGTCCCTACGATATTAAAAACTCGATATTAGTGTAGGTCGATATAAAAAATTCGATATTTTGACTGCTCACCCTCTCCGGGATCAGGCATTGTTTTTGGACAGAGGGAGCTGCAAACATGCAGTTCCCTCTGCCCAAAAGCAATTCTGCTCCCCTTAATAGAAGCGAGAGCATTTTTCCTGCTCTCGCTTCCATGAAGCGGACCAGAGTTTGCTATTGCATGGCAGGAGCAGTGCTCACTCCATGCCACAGAAAACTGCAATGTCCCGGGTTGGGCATCCCGGGACATTGCTGGAGCTGAACTTAGGGGGTGGCGGTCCCCAGGGCTATTTACGGCTCCAAGTTGGCCTCCTGGTCCCCCTCCCATCTGTTAATTAGCCGCGGGGAGGTGGTGGTCCCTAGTACTCTCTGGGGGGGCTGGAGCCCTCCCACATATTTATTTTGAAAATAAAGCCCTGAGCAACCGAGTCACAAGATGGCTGCCAACACTTTCTGGTTGGAAGTGTTGGCAGCCAATCAGATTGCAGGCACGGGATCGGGAGGGTTCGCAGATCCTCTGCATCCCCACTTGAATATCTGATAAATATTTACATTTCTCAGGAACTACTGAACATATTTCACCAATTAACAAAAAGAGTGCACTCTGGACCAAGTGCTAACTTTCTACCAAATTTGGTGTAATTCCGTTCAGCAGTTCGGGCTGTAGCTGCGTCAACAGTTTCTATAGTTATAGTTATAGTTATAATTAGGACCTAGTGTCCACAGGAAAAGCAGTTTTTGACTTGGCTATAACTTTGATGTCGGTTGACCAACTTTCATGAATTTTTCCCAAAAATTGTCAAAGTAGGTTCTCGTTGTCATGGACGGTTTAAGAGTGATCTGTGCAGTGGGGACTGAGAAATAAAGGCACAAATAAAGGGTGAATTTGTAATAGTAATTTCCATATGAACGCATTGTCTACAGCCCGAACCGCTGGACGGAATTACACCAAATTTGGCAGAATGGTGGATGTTGTTACGCAGATTATGCTTTTTAGGTCGAGCATAAGCGTAGGACCTTTTGTATACTTTAGCATACTTCTGTTGTGGGATTAAAGCCAGCCCCTGCTTTTGTTTTTTTGGTTTCTGTGTCCTTTAAAAATCCTTGCTTGCTAGTGGTCAGTCCTGCCTCTTTGTCCAGCCTTTTCTCTTCAGTTCCTCCCATGCAGCAGGGACTAAGTACTGTCTCTTTCCACTATGCTTCTTTATCTATCTTTGGGGGACAATTTTTTTTTCTTGGTTTCCTGCTCTTTTACTGTTTGCTTGTGTTCAGCCTCTGCACCATAGCTGCCTACCTACCATTCCTCCCTCTCACCTCCTCTACTTGTAAATATACCATTACTCCCTCCCAACTCCTCTTAATGCCACAGTTGTGTTATCTCCCACGCTGTGCCTCCTGCTCCATTGCTTGTAATTTATTTTTCCTTTTTGAACTTTTCGATGTCCAACCTCATTTGGGCTTTGTTTTGGGAGGATATTCACTTGATATGGGCTTGTGTTTTTTAATTCATCTGATTCTCTACATTCTTTTTTGGAGCTTGTGTCATTTCCTGTCCCAGTCTCGGACCCTGTCCATGCACTTAGATCTGAGTCTTGTGTGAGTCTGCGAACTGGAAAGGACATGCCATATGGTTGTCAGTATTCAGCTCAAAATGTAGCTTGTAGCTTCTTTTTTTATTTTGGATCACGTGTTCCCTGTTCTTGTTGCAAGGAGCAGTCACGGCTCTGAGAGCTGTCAAGGCTGTGGGGAGAGGTGTTTGCACTGGCCCCACATGCTGCTGCTGCCTGAGGGATCATTTGTTTCTAAATGTTTGTTTATTTCACGTTTGCAGCTGTGAGGGGGCTGGTGCATGTGACAGAGTAGTGTTAACAGCTTGCGCCAGTTCATTGGCTTCACGGGCGACTGCTGATAACCGATTATTATAATTACAAATGCTCTAAGTGAAATGTAAGTGAGGGAAGCAGTCTTGCTTATTCTTTCCTGCAAACCCACGATGCTGCAGCGAGTTCGCTTCTCTCTGGACTGCCGTGGCTGTGTGCATGCACTCACCTGGACTGTACCAAATGTGAAGCATGAGGAGATGCTGCTTTAAATGTTTAAAAACTTGAAACAGAAAATAAGTTCTGCCGCCAGCGCATTTTAGGTGAAAAACAGCCCTGGCCACTGTGCAAAGCTTGTCTTCACCCCCCCTGGTGCGGCAAGCAGGTATGTGTCGCACTTAATGGAGCGCTGGACAGACGACACACCAGGCAGGATACACGATCTCAGCTCCAAGGTCACGTGCAACCTGGAGCCCGTTTATTTATCCCCTCGAACCATGCTCGGTCACGAGGGGTGCACAAGTGCAACAATGTTGTGTGCAGGCCAGATGGCCTGTCTACATACCTCTTTTCCTTCAGATGGAAAATAGGTAAGAGGAAAACTGAAACAAGAGGATAGGAACAACATAACCATAGTAAATCACACAAACAAACATGCTGAAGCTCTCATCTGTCAAAACCAGATTTCAGGACGGTTCTCATTCAACAGGCATAGTCTCTCAGTCTCTGGCTGGGTGCCAGATTGGGTTGGAGCAGGTACCATTGGCTTCTGGGGATATCTTGCTAGGTATTCTCTGTTGGGGTCTCTACCGGCCTCTAAGATCCTCCTGGCGTGGGTGAACTCTCTGAGCCCTCCCGACTGGTGTTTTCTGCGCCATGACACATTTCCCCTCATTGTGTGTCAGGCTCTCTGCGCTGCAATCATGGGCCCATCCACACGAGTGACAGCCCACACGTACGGAGTACGAAACTTCCAGCCTGGGTGCCGATCTTTCAGAACCACTTTGGAGCCCACGATTAGCCCCAAGACTTTCGCCCCCCTGCTTGCGGTCACTTTTCCATTTGTTGTTCTCCGTCTTTGTTGCGATCTCTCAGCATCCAGCTCCGGTGGCATCCATTCCGGGACTTCGGGGATGAGGTCTCTTCATCAACAGTGAGGCTGGGGTGCATCCAGTTGTGGAGTGTGGTGTCTGCCTGTAGGCGAGTAAGAACTGTTGTAGGCATGATTCGAGATCTTAATGTTGATCCACGCCTATGCGGAGGGCCCTATTGAGGGTCCTCATAAATTGTACACCTTACCATTCGCTTGAGGCCATTGTGGGGTGATGGGGCGGTGTCAGACTGCCCTCTTCTCCAGAAAATCATGGAATTCCTACCCTTGGAAACGGGGGCCTGTTGTCTCATTTTATTTTGCCAGGTAGGCCAAACGTGTTTGAAGATCCTTTCTAGGGCAGGTTGCACGTGGATGAATGCTGTGGATGGAACCAGCTCCACAACAGAGAATTTTGAGAAAGAGTCAATGATGACCAGGGTATTCCTCCCATCGGAAAATCCCCCAAAATCCACACTTATCCTCATCCAGGGTATCTAGCTCAGTTCCACCGTGAGCACTAGCGCTGGAACCAGGTCGCCTCCTGTGATGGTGCATGGATGGCAACGTCGGACTTCGGTGTTAACCATGTAGTCCAAATTAGGAAACCACACCTTTGCCCTCAGCCTGGCCATAGTCTTGGCATTGTCTTGATGTCCTTGATGGGCGAGCACAACCATTCTCTGGCAAAGGCTCTGTGGCACCACGATTCGCTGTCCTCGCAGGACCAACCCAGACCCGCTGACACTAAGCTCATGCCTTACTTTCCAGAGCTGGCGGTGGACATTCTGTTCCTCCGCTGTCAACAATGAGATTCCATCCAGGAACCTATGCCACCGTCCCTTATCTAAGACCTCCTTTACTCTTTTTAGCGTGTCATCGTCATCGGTGGCACGGCCTATGTCTTCTTTCATCACTGCTACAGGGCAGGCATTGTCTTCCACCATCCTCACAAAAGCTTTGGTGTCAGTGTCCTCGTCCAGTGGGGACGGGAAAAGAAGTCAGCGGGGTTATATGCCCCGGGTCTGTACACTAGTTGAAATGAATATGCTTGCAGCTGCACTGCTCATCCCTCGATCTCGGGGGTGCCAAACATATCAACCCACTGAACAGCGGCAGCAGGAGTTTGTGGTCCGTCACCACGCGGAAATCATGGACGCACAGGTACAGGTGGAAATGTTGGCATGCCCACCTTTTGTCCAGGGCCTCCCACTCTATCTGAGCATACATGGTCTCTGTCGGTGACAGTGCCCTGCTGCCATACGATACGGGTGCGCAGACTGAAGAACCAGAACCTTTTGGGCCTGGCGGCGCAGGGTACGCCTTAATCTCCTGGATTCTCCTGCTCAGCTACACAGAGACACGGGACACTCTGTCAGCGTAAAGGATCAGATTTATTTAGCTGCAGCTAGTACAGTTGTCCCAGAAGTACACGAGGTAGGTTCTCAGGAGACTGCCACTTCACTCTGTGGCGTACAATCTTTTATAGCATGTATGAAAAATATACATTAACCAAATACACACCCAGAGTACATAAGAAAGAACCAATAAGGAAAGTTGGAAAATAGGACAGAACCAATAGGAAAAGTTTAAAAACAAATGTCAGATGACTCGAAGAAACCTTTCCTTCAACTGTGTTTGTCACCCCTCCTTCAAACTAATTCATTAACGGATCTACAACTAACTTGCAGGTGGCGAGATACGTTTGTGTGTATTGGAGGACAGTTGTGAAACGAGAGAATGCTAGCAGAGGACAGCGAAGGCCAGACGATAAGATAAAGTTAGAAAAGAATAGTGTGAGCCAACAGATAGCAACAGATAGTAGAGACGGGGATTAGGAAAACGAGACAGGGATTAGTGTACTCGGCCAAACCTAACACCAGCTTTGCAAATAGAGGCAGAAGGCTAATTTTTGACACGAAGCTGCAGAAAAAGCAGAATAGACTTTGTTCGCCGTGCTGCCTGAGTGATAGCAACACAAAATGGCGGCGGAGCACAAAATGGCGGGTCGATTCGATCGCGATCGGAAATCGAAGTTCCTCAGACCCTCCTTTTGCCAGAACTCAGGCAAGATATCAATCTGAGTCAATGTCAATGGCCATAAGGTCATCGAGCTGTTGCTGTAGCATCATCCTGATATTCTCCGTTCTTTGTGGCTTGGTTTTAGGAATGCACATAGTAGCACAGAGGTCGCAGATGGCGGGGCCGCAGTGCATACAAAGGCAACAAGAGAATATGATGGCTAAAACTACTCCAAGGAACGTCAATATTTTGCAACCCCATTTGGACAGTAGTCCCCAAAACCACTCCAATAATGACCAATCTCCTTCGTCTTGATGAATCGACTCAGAGATCATGTGTAACTTAGAGATAGCTTGGTATACTGTCGGAGCGTCATTTGGTATGAAAATACAACAACTTGACCCGATCAATTTGCATACTCCACCACGATCTGCAAGAACAAAGTCTAAGGCAACTCGGTTTTGTAAAGTCATGAGACGATCCGCCTGTAGTTCTGCCGTGATATTACTTAAGGCTCCTACAGTGATGTCTATGGTGGTTTCTACGACACGAACCAATTGCCTTATATTTCTGCTGTTGGCCATTGCACCCCAAAAAGGAAGAAATCCTTTGAGGAAATCTCCTCCCTCTTGTCCTGCTGTGTCCTTGGAATTAATAATCCCTCTGCCGTATCTATTTCGATGATGATTTGCAGAAACGGTGTATGTAGGGGGAAGAAGGAAAGCTATATAGCAAGTTCCAGAGAAACCAGTTGGCAACCATGTGTAAGCCCTATTATAACAGATGAAATATGTGCCTTGAGACGGCACTAGAGGAGGCGAGTTTTGAGAGGAGTAGACATATGTGTGGGAACAGCTATTTCTTTGTATAGTGTCAGCAGACTGACCATTTATCTGTAAGCAGAAATTGCCCTGATGTGGTATAGTCCAAATCGGGGAAGACTTTCCTTTTTTAACTTTATCACTAAGGCTAGTGACATATTAGGTGACGTTCCAGTTAGTATACGCTTTTATTTCGTCAATGGAGATCTTACTATTTTCCATGATTTTAGCCATAGCTACCATTCCCTTTATCAATGAACTATGACTAAAATCCGGATCACTAATACGTGAACTAACGGACCATCTGAATTTGCTTTGATAGGCATTGGAAAAGATGACAAAATAAGCCCAAGCAGAACCCTGGAAGGACTAAATACGGCATTCCTTTTTCTACGGTATGTGGCATGAGTCCACACACCCAACAGTCAGTTGTATTAATCACTAATTGATGTTGATGTAACAACTGGATGAAGGAATTGTTGTAATATTCAGTTCTTCTAATGAGTTCATGTTGAGGAAGGGTATGAAAGAGATGTGGAGAGACAGTAGAAGAAGACGAAGAGGTAGAAGGAGAGACAACTTTTTGCTGCAGAGCAATGACAATCCAATTTATACATGCCAAAAGAATACTTAATAATATTATAATACATAAAGCAATACCACAATGACTATACATTGATTTACACTGATTCATTTTATCTTTACTTTCTCTTTTGCCTGATGTAGTTTCCATCTTTCTAAGTGGATGCTCACGGCAATTTTCCTCAATCACTTATTCACGATTGTCTGCCGTCCTATGACACTGCAAGTCCTGCAGGCCTATTGCCACTACTCAGGTCGCAACTAAGACTCCTACCATGACCTTGCAACCGGGACAGAATACTACATAGGAGAAAGAAATCTTAAGAGTTCTTTGATCTAGGTCTCAAATTATAATGTTCTTTTCCAGGTGTGGTTTGATCTTGGAACAATGTTCGTGGATTGGTCGTATTCAAGCGACGATGTGATGGTATTGCTTCTTGAAGAATGTCGTCGTCCTCTTTCTCAGACAATGTTCCATTCAGGTGTGCATCACTAAAGGGCACGAATCGTGGAACCTTCTCACTTTCTGAGTCACCAACACCTCTACGAACCCACTGATCGAAAGGTAGAGGCAAAGGCACTTTCTTACAATGCACACCGTGAATCCAATTTTTCTTTCCTTCGATTTTAACTGCTGTTCTCGTGGTTAAGAGAACCAACCGAGGCTCCCTCCACCTGGGCTCCAAATTTTTCGTCCTTTGGAAATTCTCGGTGCAGACCCAGTCACCTGGTCGGATGCAATGACCTGGGTCTGTGGGAACCTCCGGCAAAGCACTTTGAACCTGTTGATGGAGAACACGCAATTTAGTCGTAAGGTCATGCAAGTAGTCAATTAACATTGGATATGGCAAGTCTGAGTATTTCTTAGGGCGAGGGACTCCCCATACATTAGCCGGGCGTCCAAAAACCACTTCGTAAGGGCTAAGTCCCAAACGAGAGTGTACTGCAGTTCTGGTGGACAGAAGAGCTAATGGCAAAGCATCGGGCCAATTGAGTCCTGTACTAGCATGAACTTTTGCTAGTTTTAACTTTAAGGTTCCGTTGTAGCATTCTACTAAACCCGCTGATTGTGGATGATTTGCCGCATGGAACTTTTGCTTGATACCAAGACTCGCACAAACTTTTTGCATGACTTGGCCAACAAATTCGCTCCCATTGTCACGCCAGACAATGCGCGGCAAACCAAACCTGGGGCAAAATTATTTTAGTAGAATTTTATCTGTTGATAAGGTTGTGTTGTCTTTTAGAGGGTATGCTTCTATCCATCTTGAAAAGGCGCATACTACCACCAGAACATATTTGAGGTTGTTGCATCGCTCCATATGAATATAATCGATCTGCAACACCTCAAATGGGTATGTCGGAGGAGCAAAGTGACCTGCTGGAGTTGGGGTTCCCTTTCCCGGATTGTGCATCAAACAAACAATACAATGTTTCACTACATTGTCTGCGCATTTTGGAATTTCTTTATTTTGCCACACTGGAGCTAGAAGCTTGCATATACCTTTTGCACTTAGGTGAGCTGGACCATGTGCCATAGTAACCACTGGAAGTACATAGGCATCTGGTAACAGCCAACGTTGGTGTTCAGACAGTTCCACCCAACAACCCATCTCATCCAACATTCCTGTACTTTCTTTCCACTTGCTTAACTCTTTCTCTGAAGCCTCCTTCTGAATCGCTCTTACACTTTCCACTGTATCCTCATACATTCCTCTCTCTCTAACCCAATTTGCAGGACCCGCCACATACATTCGACTTGTTGCGTCTCTCGCTGTCTTTTTCGCTACTTCATCTGCAAATGCATTTCCTCGACCAACATCATCTGTAATCTTTTTGTGCGCACTACACTTCACAATCGCTATTTGGGCAGGTAAAGAAAGTGACTCAAGAAGATCAGTCACTAATTGGCCATGTTGTATTTTAGTGCCATGAGAAGTAAGGAAACCCCGTTCCTTCAAAAGACGCCCAAAATTAAACGCTACACCAAAAGCATACTGACTGTCGGTGTACACGTTTACTCTCTTTCCTTTTGACAACACACATGCTCTTGTTAAAGCTATCAATTCTGCTGCTTGAGCCGAATTGTGTCTGATACGTGCAGTTTCCACAACTGTATGTAAAGTAGTAACAGCATAGGCTGAAACTGTATCTCCATTCGGACGCTTGTAACAAGAACCATCCACCCATAGAATACCATCTGGATTCTCTAGTGGCGTATCTTTTAAATCAATTCTTCCTTTTGTCTCTTCCTCGGTACGGAGGAAACAATCATGTTGTTCTTGGTCATCTTTGTCCACCGGGAGAGGCAACAAAGTAGCTGGATTTAGGATTTTACATCGTTTGATGTGTACGTGACTAGCCAAAAGTGTCAACTCATATCCAGACAAACGAGCACTCGTAAGATGTTGCGTTTTTGTTCGGTTCAGTAAGGTATCCACTGCATGCGGCACCATAACAATAAGTGTGTTATCTAACACTATTCCAGCAGACTGCCGAATAGAAATCGCTGCTGCTGCTGTTGCTTTGAGACAACTAGGCAATGCTTTAGCTACTGGGTCTAACGTAGCCGAAAAATAGGCACATGGCCGCTGTTTGTCCCCAAATCGCTGCGTTAAAACTGACAACGCACACCCTTCTCTTTCATAAACGATGAGCGTGAAGGGTTTACTGTAATCCGGAGTACCTAATACAGGAGCGGAACATAGAGCAGTACGTAAGTCAGTAAAACTCTGCTGACATTCGTCAGTCCATGGAAGGGGCTGAGGCGTATCTTTCAAAGTGAGTGCCAACAAAGGCTTGGCCAACAAAGAGAAGTTAGGGATCCACTGCCTACAATAAGAAGTAATACCCAGAAAGGCACGTACTTCCCTTTGTGTGGTTGGCACAGACATTTGCGCAATCGCCTGAATTCGTTCTGGGGTTAATCGTCATCCCTCCTTTGATAGGAGATGACCCAAATAGGTAACCTCTCGACAGACATATTGTAATTTGGAAGGTGAAACCTTATGATTTAGATCAAACAAATGGCGTAACAATGCAACAGTGACATTTTTGCAAATATCTTCTGAATCAGCAGCGACTAACAAGTCATCCATGTATTGGATATAAGCTGCACCAGACGGCAAATGAAAAGTATCAAGATGACATTTTAAAGCTTGGCTGTAAATGGAGGGACTTTCACAATAGCCCTGAGGTGCGCGCTTAAACCGGAAGCTTCGGCCTCCAAGAGAGAAACCAAAAATATCCCTACTCTCTTCTGCAATGGGAATACTAAAGAAGGCATTCTTTAGATCGATAACAGAGAACCAAGTCGCTGTGGAAGGTATCATTGTCAACAAAGCAGTGATATCTGGGACTACGGGAAACTGCGGCACAACAATTTTGTTTACCTCCCGGAGATCAATCACGAAACGATATACAGGAGGCTGAGAAGGATCAGTGCGTTTAAGAACAGGAAGAATAGGACTATTGCATATGTTACCTCTCGTTTCCTCAACCACACCCTTCTGAATCAAATCATGAATGATTTCCAAAAGTGCTTTCTCACCTTCAGTAGAAATCCTGTACTGCGGAATGCGTGGCAATTCAACATTAGGCTTAAGAGTGACAACAGAAGGTGGAATCTCAAGACAACCCACATCGTTCAGACCTGTGGCCCAAAGCGTTGCCGGAAGAGAAAGCAATTCAGGTGGAACTGATCTTTGGACAAATACATTGGAGAGATCAGTTTCTGTCCTAAAGTAAGATGTACACCAGAAGGAGAACAATATATCGTAGCATGCATTCTTTTCAATAGGTCCAAACCCAACAGATTCTCACCGCAACCATTCGTCAAGAGAAGTGGAGCTTCCAAATCATAAGGGCCAATTGAAATAGGCAAAGGGCAAGAAATTGGGTTACGTACAGGGGCGCTAGAAAATCCTACAGATACATTTGTTGAGCCAGACAAAGGTGCCCCAGGGAGTTTAGAATGAATGATAGAAGTTCTCATTGCCCCAGTATCTAGAAAGAATGGCTCTAAAACACCCATTGTAGTGACATTAACATAAGGTCCATTCTGATCTACTGGAACCGACAAAACTCCCTTACTTTGTCCATGGCTGTCCTAGTTGGCATGTAGACTTTCATTTCCGTTTTCAATATAATGGTCTTCATTGTAAAACTGAGTAGACCTAACATTTTGCTGATCAAAGTAGTTCACGGAATTAGGAGGAGGAGGAGAACGCTGTTCTTGGGTCAACATACCCCGACCTCTTCCTCTGTTTACTGACTGGAGGCCACCACGACCTCTTGGAACAGACAATGCTCCATTGCGTTGTAATAAAACCGGAACACTATTTTAAAAATGACCTTCTTCTCTACAATAGGCACATTGATTAGGTCCTAACAAAGGTCGCGGAATGTATAGCTCAGGTTTTTGATACAACCTCTGAAACTGCGAAGGCTGCTGAAACTGAGGCTGAACATAGCGAGGAGGATAAGCTTGTTGCAAGAGAACCTTTGTTTTCAATTCTTTCATCTTTTTCTCTTGTTTTTCTTTTCCTTCTTTATCTCTGTTTTCGTAATATTGTGCAGTAGCCAATATCTGGGCAGAAGAAGAAACAGCCCATGAACTTTCTGAATCTTTCAACTTGTGTGACAGCTTGGGAAGCAAATTAAATACGAATTTGTCCACAAATAATCGCTGTCCACCCTCTGTAGCCATATCTTGACCACTGTGATCAATAAATGTCTCCTCGAAACGAGTGAAGAAATCAGAGACACTTTCCTCTCTCTTTTGTTTGCATGCTGCTAATTTATCCCAGTTAACTCTTAATGCAGGCATCATCGTTTTCATTAATGTAATATTCCTACCAGGGAGTTCCGAAATCAAAGCGTCAGGCTTTGCACCACCCACTTGGTCTCTATCTGTGGCAGTTATAACATCCCAAGTAGCACCTAATTCCTGTGCATGATTTTCCTTACGAATCTTAGCCCATATTGTCTGTGGGACTACATTTCCCATTAACATATCGATATCAGCTAGGTTCATGATGCAAGCATCAACTGTCTGTGATAATTCTTTGTAATAACCTGCAGGGTTCTTACGAGGATCTGTTAGAGTCTGTTTAAGGGCCAAAACTTCAGATCTCTTCCAAGGGACCCATATACGCTGAAAATGAGCAGGAATAGGTGGTACGTTACCTGCTGCTGGAACCTCTTCCTTCCATACTGGAGGAACCTCTCTCATGGGATAATTTTTCAGTGTCAGTTTAACCGATGGATCAGAATCAAAGAAAGTCTGAGAGGACAATAAGGATCTACAAGAAATAAGTGTCCTTACAGCTTTCTCAACCTTAGATCCCACAGCAAGTCCTTTATCAAAATCAGCCTGAACATCTAACAGATCTTGTGGGATCGGACTCGAATTCACATCCTCCCATTCTTTGATGAGAGTATCACACATTGCATTAAAAACATATCTTTGCGTAGGCGCATTCCATTGTGAGAAAGTAGGCATAATATCGGGCACACTGTATTGAGGACCCTTTTTGATCCATTTACGTGCAAGAGAGTTCAACCTTTCTCGTTCTTCAAAATCTGGGAACTGACTGCGAGATTGTCTTCGAGCAAAAGCCTGAGACACATTTAAAGCTCCAAAGAAAGGAGATAGAATACCAGTGACAGTGTCTGTGAGACGCTTACGTACAGACGGAGAATTAGACATCAGAATAGGGGACAAGGTATTAGGAGAACTAGTGGAAGGAGAACCGATAATTGCAGGAGGAGCAGAAGGCATAGGAGATCGAAGATCAGAGGATGAGGACAAGAAGTCGAAGTTAATGGTAAGACCGGCAGAGACGGTAATACTGGAGGAGGCAAATGCGGAAGAGCCGGAACAGGCGGAGGTACCGCTGGCGGCTGAACAGGCAATTGGGGTGCATTGGCACTTTGTGCATAGGGCGGAGGCAACCTCAATAAATGGGACATTAGGGGATCTTCTTCTAAATCTTTCTTATTATCGGAAGGGGAAACAGGCAATACCGGATAGCATTTATCTATCACCATACGATGCTGTCTCTCTGAAATTTCTATCGCATTATCAATTTCATCGTCTTTGAATTGTTGGGCAGCCTGTATAATTGTCATACCCTGTGCTTTCCTATCTCGTTTTGCTTGTTTAATTTCTCTCTGTTTGGCTTCCTTACGCCAAAGGCGGAAAGAGTCAAACATTGCCTGCCGGGCTTCTTTTGAATAGAACTGCTTCCAAATTATCTAGCACATCAGAGTCAAAACTACCATTTTCTGGCCATTTTAAAACACCATCTTTCTTTGTGTATCGGGTCCATGCCCCGTTAAAGGCAATGGGGCCAACACCATGTTTTGAATAGAGCTCATGTGTGGGAGTTCCAACCGAAGGAATCAGACAAGAGTCCTCAAGTCGGGAATCCCTATTACAACCTAAGCAACAAAATTCTCCAAACTTAGTCAGAGCAGGCATCTCGTGATTTTACCTGACTGTTCACAAACTTCAAGGGGGTAAAACTCAGTTTACGCAGCACAAATGCACTTACCCTCGGCTTCGGCTATTGCAATAGTCGAATCTAAGGACCACAAATACTAAGAAAACAAAGGACAAAAATTGTGGGCGCGACCCACGAAGATACTTAACTAAGGACGTCTTCTTACACCAACAGAGGCCCGTCTATTGTCTCGCTTTACCATACATCATCAAAGGAAGGGCCAAGGCAGGGCGGCAGTCAGGGCAGCAGTCGTTAGTAGCCGTCAGGAAGGAGTAACCACGCTGCAAAAGACCTTCGGACCACTTTCGACATACAGGGGTCGCTTGATGTGGCTCGCGAACCCTCCGGAATTTTCTTGCGGGGTTCCTCACGACCCTCAGGCAGAACCGGTACCACTGAAGCCGCCCCACATTAGGCGCCAGTTGAAGAACCAGAACCTTTTGGGCCTGGCGGCACAGGGTACGCCTTAATCTCCTGAATTCTCCTGCTCAGCTACACAGAGACACAGGACACTCTGTCGGCATAAAAGATCAGATTTATTTAGCTGCAGCTAGTACAGTTGTCCCAGAAGTACACGAGGTAGGTTCTCAGGAGACTGCCACTTCACTCTGTGGCGTACAATCTTTTATAGCATGTATGAAAAATATACATTAACCAAATACACACCCAGAGTACATAAGAAAGAACCAATAAGGAAAGTTGGAAAATAGGACAGAACCAATAGGAAAAGTTTAAAAACAAGTGTCAGATGACTCGAAGAAACCTTTCCTTCAACTGTGTTTGTCACCCCTCCTTCAAACTAATTCATTAACGGATCTACAACTAACTTGCAGGTGGCGAGATACGTTTGTGTGTATTGGAGGACACTTGTGAAACGAGAGAATGCTAGCAGAGGACAGCGAAGGCCAGACGATAAGATAAAGTTAGAAAAGAATAGTGTGAGCCAACAGATAGTAGAGACGGGGATTAGGAAAACCAGACAGGGATTAGTGTACTCGGCCAAACCTAACACCAGCTTTGCAAATAGAGGCAGAAGCCTAATTTTTGACACGAAGCTGCAGAAAAAGCAGAATAGTCTTTGTTCGCCGTGCTGCCTGAGTGATGGCAACACAAAATGGAGGCGGAGCACAAAATGGCGGGTCGATTCGATCGCGATCGGAAATCGAAGTTCCTCAAGACTCTTGTGGTGTCTTCTTGGAGAAGGACTGCTCCGAGCCCTACCGGGCTGGCATCAACCACTCGTTCCGTCTTCCGTTTGGGATGGAAGTACGCCATGGTCATCTGATCGAGTGAGGCTGATTTGATGCTTTGAAATTCTGTTTCTTCTTTCGGTATATGGGCATGCAATGTTGAATCTTCAATGCGTGTTGTATAGGTCCGTATATCAACAGTTAGTGGCCTGCGACACGAGTTGTGTACACATAGAGCTGGAAAATACATAGCTGCATCATGTCACGGTTGTCAATTGGCGTACTGAAACAAGGAGCTTATCAAGGACTCCACGTTGTTCTGCGTCAGACTTATACAACACTCATTAAAGATTCAACATTGCATGCCCATATACTTTTTCTTAGAAAAACGGTTTACTCTAGAAATCCTACGGACTAGTTGGATGTGGATTTGTGGACGGTTTTAACTGTACATAAAGGCCATGGATGCCTTGAGACAATATTGAGGAACTGCCTTGAAAAAGTCTTATTAATAAGATGACACACGTGTCGGCTGATGTCCGTTGAACCAAACAAATAATAAAACAACGGTGGAAATAATGAACATTTTGGACTTTTGCAGTCATTTATGTCTCCAGAAGAGAGAAGTCTAACTTTGGATTTCGGTTTTGAACTGGGCACATTGCAGATTATTATATTCAAGCTGATATTACATTGATGATAAATGGTCTTGTATATTTTTTGGGAGAGAGTGCTGGAAAGTAGGTTCTAACATGTTCATTGTTTGGAGCACATTAGATTAGCAATCTGCAACTAGCACCTTTGGGTAGTAAGGTGGCTGAACCTGCATAGCACATCAAAAACAGAGTAACTCACACAGTATTGGTTGAAGACTACAGTTAAAATTTCTTTTGATGTGCGGTACATTTCCTGTTGGGGAACCACTACTACCATTTTGTGAAGTGACAACTGCAACAATGTTGTGTGCGGGCCGGATGGCCCCTCTACACTACCCACATGTGGAAGCTGCAGTGATTCCTCTGTGGTGTAGGGGGCGCTGTCGTTGACAGTAGCTAAGTGATTCTGCTGAAAACCGGCTGCAGGTGTTGGTATTGCTGGTTCTGGTTTCAATTGGCTCTGGTTTGGGCAACTGCGGCGCAGTGATGGATGGTTAGCTAAACTGACCTAAGGAATAGGGAGCGCAGCAACAGGTGGCCTGGTTCAAATGTCTGCTTTTAAAAAACATGAGCACCATTTGCATTACAGACAGTCACACTCATTTTTTAAAAAATTATTATTCAGGCACAGGGAGGTTAAATGATCTGCCCACAATCACAGGATGTTTGAGCCTTTGCCAGACTTGAACCTGGTCTGCCAGCTTCACAGTCGGCTGCCCTAGCCCTAAAGTCACACCCTCTCCTGATATTTGAACTAATAGAGGGGACTGGGCAGACTGCAACAGTGAGTGTTATTAATTGTACTGTTAGAAGTGTACTTCAAGAGAAATAAAGTCCTACATCGTACGTCTGCACATACGTCTGTTGAGGTGCCGTGCTAGCCCTCTAAATGTGGGCTTCTGTATGTTCATCTACAAGGGTCATTGCTGGTCATGGCTCACTGACATGCAGTCGAAATACCAGATTCTACTGTCAGTGTTCATTCTGCGCTGAATTCTGTTTTGCTTTATTTCTTGTGTACATGTACTGTGGTGTTTGTTCTCTGTACAGTTTTGACTATTTGCTTCCCTTTATCTCACTGGCTATGTTCAATGTGGCAGTGACACAAACAATGTTTGTTATGGATTGTGGAATTGCACATGTGTAAAGCGCACCATCACGTGCTATGTCTCAAAACATTGTTCTTTCTTTGTATTTGAGCCATGGACTGGCTGCTTTAAACTGACCCGTCCCTTTTGTTGCTGGGAAAGAAAAAAGAAATGTAAGGTTTGTAGAAATATCCACTGACTATTAGCAAATGAAGCTTGGATGAGGTGAATTGATCAAAAAGCACAAAAGATATAAAGATGGTAGGGACACTTTCCTTATCCTCACAGTGAGCAACTAGTGAAGAGTTTATTATTCCTTTCCCTCCTCAAAGGATACGAGACTGGGTGCTATCCAAACTGGTTATTTCAATACTGTATCCCATGCTCCAGCATAACCTGCTGCAGAAACTACAACATTTGGAGATGATGGTGGTGACAGTGTTTTTAAAGCAAAAAAAGTGAGGCCATGTTTCTCAGGAGCCATGCCCGGTGACTCTGTGGACTCCAACAGTCAATGTTTCATCTCATGGTCAAAAGTTCAAATTACTGCAGGTTCACTCAGCTGTTCGTCCTTTCGAGGTTGATAAAATGAGTACAATTGAGTTGCATAACAACAAAGATTTTTGCATTAATATTTGAGCCATTATGTACAACTAACCAAGCCTCACACAAAAGCTACACTACACTTCTTACTGGAGAAGTTCAGATGGCACCATCCAAACAGAACCCTGCAGTCTACATTACTGTTTTTGGCAGTGGTACCTAAGGTCCAAAAAGAATGACCAGGAGACATCATATTCTCCTCACTGCAGCCAAAGGCCTGGAATTATCTCCCGGTCAAAGTGAACACATTAACTTTCCATCTACCGTTCAGAGGCCCAAATAACCTTTTATCGGTTTAAGTTCGCCAAAAGAACAGCTGTGGTAAATCCAAACGCTTCAGGCCTCATTTATGAGGCCCCTTGTGCTGCTGGAACGTCACTTTTTGTGACGTTCCGTGGCGCAGAAGCCAGCTCCATATTTACGTGGCAGCACTAAGCCACTTTTTTTGGCTTAATACTGCCTCGTAAATATGGCTCCAATTAACGCAGTTTTCTGCGTTAAAGGGGTGTGCTCTGGGTGTTGCTGGTGGCAACACAATTCACAACACACATCTACATTTTGAAAAAATGTACTTCCTCAAATAACATAATTAATTACCAATTAAAGAAATATTGTTAATTTTTTTAACTTCCCACACTTTACCCCTATAATCCCCACAACCCACAGTTAAAATTAAACTATAAAAAAATTAATTGCACAATTAAAACTTTTATTCAATTAAAAAACTAATAGTATTTAACAGCTAATTATAAAGTAAGTAAAATTAATTTTACTCCCCACACTGTACCCCTATAACAATAAAACCCACACACAAAAAATATAAACATACCCTAATTAAATATAAATTCATTAATATTATTGATCAACTAATTTTTTATTAATTAAACACAATTCCTTCCTACCCTTTACCCCTATAAACCTCACAACCCACACGTAAAATTAATTACACAAATTCCATATTTAATTTTCAATGAATTAATTCATATTGATTAACAACTAAGTATTAATTAATTAAACATAAATTACTTCCCACCCTTTACCTCATAAACCCCACAACCCACACCTAAAAAAATCACACAATTACCATCATTAATTATCAATTGATTAATTAATATTAATTAACAAACAAATAATATTTAATTACAAATAAATTACTTCCCACAATTAACGCTATCAAATCTAAATTAAATAAATAAAAATTATCATTATTCTTGCTGTCGATATTTCTGAATCACGATATTTCTGACTCGATATTTGTGTAAGTCGACATTTCCAACTCGATATTCTGTCTCAGCACCGTATATGTGCATGTGTGTTTGTGGATGGCTGTGTGTTTGTGTATTTATATATATAAGTAGTGTCTAATATGAAAGAAGTTGTTAACATTGGTTCATTAAGAATTTGCTGGTTTCTAAGCAGCAGCTTAGTGTGATGCTGGAGTCCGTACTCAAAGTGTGCATGTATGGAGAAAGGTGGTAGGGATATGATGGTACGTTACACTGGAGTAACCTGAGATATGAGGACTATGAGAAAGGGGTTGTGAGTGTGTAAAGTGTACTAAAATGCTTTGTTGGTATGTCACAATAAGCAGATAGAGTTCAGTGACTATTTGTGTATGTACATGGCCTAACTGTATAATTGGAAAGAGCCGACAATGATTATTAGGGCTGTATAGGTTAATCGGATTGACAGGTAGGATTGTTAGAGTTAGGTAGATATATTTCAATGGCTGTGTAAAGGTGGATTGGTTCATTTTAGTGACAGGTGTTGTAATGTGTTGCATGTACAGCAAGACAGTTTGTGAAAATGGAGACAATAACAACATATTTACAAATCTGTAGGTCCTATACATTCTCCAACCTTTTCTATAACAAAAGCTACCTCTGAACGAATAAAATAGCCCAACGCTACTGCTGACTTTCACAGATGTTCCATTAGTGAACACATTGGAGACAATTACAATAGCAGGCACACCTTGTTGGATTTCTAGCAATGGCCACCTAGATGGGTATCAAAATATTGGATATACATATATTTAGGATAAATATTTGAGTTGAAAACCCAAATAAAACTGCACTTAACTTTGTACAATACCTTCATGATATTATGATAGTTTATATTCTGGAGAGAATGCTTTAGCTGGATGATAGTTAAAATGCAGTATTGTAGTGGCACACCAGCCCCTCTAATGGATCAATGAGGTTGCTACCAGCAGTCAGGAAAAGCTTTATTATAATACAATGCTAATGACATTACAGTCACAACAGTAAATGCACTCTGGAAGAAAGGAAATAGTACACTAAACTATAAATCTCCATAACCCGATATGAGCTATTACTCAAAGAGCAGTTTAGATATGTTTTGGATTTTCAATCATTTTGTTTTCAAACATTGCCTTATCAGTTTAACAGAATACATGATTTTCTATCATATATGTGCATTCCATTTGGGGTTAAGACACTCAAAGAACATCTTATTTTTGTCTTGCAAAGTTACCTTCTTCATTTTTTTTTTTTGGCTTTCCTTTTTTTTTTTTTCTTCAATATGATTAGAAATTATATCCACATATTTAAGTACTATGCTGGGCTGCACTTGACAAATCTATTTGCAGGGTGCTGGCAAGCAACCAGTAGCTCTCAAGCAACCCTTCAGAGACCCCTCTTCTAGTGTCTTTGTGTTATCCATTTATTACCCAGCTGTGTATTAGCAACGTTTCCACTTACCTTTGTATTTTTTGGGCCAATGAAGTTTGAATTGAAATAGTTTTCTGTTGTGAGTGGAATTTTTTGGAAGAGAAATAAAACATGTATGCTATGCAATTTTAACAGCATTTGAAAGCGGGAGTCTATATTGAGTTGGTTGCTTTCTTTCCCCTTTTTCTGGTTTGGTGGCAGTAGTAGACTTCCGTGTCAGTTTTTTTAAATGTCAATAAAAGTTTCCATTTGCTGTGTCTTGCTTTTAGTATAATTCGTGTTACAGAATAATGCTATGTGCTTTGTGTTGTGAGAGTTATGAATGCAGATGTATGAATGTGTTCTTGTTTTTTGCCCGGTAATATTTTACATTAATCCAATAATTTTTCAATATTTGTGATCATTTCATAAATAATCTGAAAAGCCTCCCCTTGCATTTTACCTGAGTTAGGGCATTACTTTAACCTTTCCAAATAGTTTTTATGTTTGCAAATAGTAGATGAAATGTCATTAAGCTATATAGTTTGCCTTTGAAAAAAGATGTCCTTCTTGAATTATGATGATGTGCCAATTTATATTTGCAAACATTTTCAGGAGTCATTGGTCAGATGTTCTTCAATGATTAATCAGACTGTATGCAGTAAAAAGCAAGTGTTTGTTGTTAGAAGTGGAAAGTAACCTGGTGGTAGACATTCGCAAATGTGCTTAAACCTAACAAAATGTACCTCTAAGAGCATCTATTTTCTTCCAGTACAACAATTGATTAAATGCAAACTAATTGTGTTTCAATTTGGGTCTCTAGTTGGTAGAGGTTTGCACCCTGTCTAAGTAGGGACCACAGTCTGAGTCAGGGTAAGCTAGATACACACTTTAAATTAACCAGTGCTAACCCTCTGGCAGCTTGGCACAGAGCAGGCAGGCTTAATTTAAGAGACAATGTGTAAAGTATTTGTGCAACACACACATAAACACAGCAATGAAAACACCACTATAAGACTGTACACAGTTTTAGATTAATGGAGAATGTTTATGTAAGTAAATCAAGACCAAAATGACAAAAATCCAATCATTAGGAGTTGAGATATGTATTTTTAAAGAATAAATGCAAAAATAGAGCTTTGACGTCAAAAACCTAAAAGGTTACTTGAGGTTGTGAGGGACCGAGGTAAATCCAAATTTCCAGTCAACTGTGATGACAGGCAGGCCGGCTATAAGAGTCAAGCAGGTCCTGCTGAAAAAGAACCTTGGATGGAGCAAAGCATTGATGCTGAGGGCATGCTGCATCGTCGTCATTGAGCTCAGTTGAAATGCAGGCAATGCCTCGTCGTCCGGCCATGCAGAGCCTCATTGTCGTTAATCTGCACAGAGCGTCGTCATCGGGCCGTGCAAGTTGTAGAACCACTGTTGCCGAACAGCCTCTGTGTCGGTGTCAGAGGGCAATGCGTCAGTTCCATTCGGCGCAAAGGTGACGGTGTATCAGTTTTGTTGTAAAACAGATGTAGAATCCACTTCTGAGGGTAGGACTCACAAGTGGCAGAGTCCAGCAGCACCAGCATGTTTGCAGAAAGTCCTTTGTGTTCCTGAGACTTCAGAAAACAGGAGGCAAGCCAAAAAGCTATTGGAGTCAAACCAGGTTCAAGTGAGATAGATCCAGTCCTTGTCGTCAGCTAGGCAGAGATCAGCAGGCAGCAGGGCAGCTCAGCAAAGCAGAGAAGTAGTTCCTCAAAACAGTCATTCAAGGCAGAGGGTAATCCTTACAACACAGCAGTCGTTACTCCGGCAGAGTACTTCCCAGGTCTAGTAGTGTATTGTCTCAGTAGGATCAGAGCCGTTGTACGTACACCCAAATATGCCTTTGAAGTGGTGGTGACTCCAAAGAACTCCATGAAGTGGACATGTCCCCTTTCCTTGTAGCCCAGCCTGCCAGGCTATCTGTGTGTGTGGGGGTAATCAGTCCTTTGTCTGAGGACAGCACACAGCCTATTCAGATGTAAGTGTTCCACTCCCCCTTCCTGCCCAGAAAGGCTCTCAGAATGCAGATGAATGCAGATGAGTCTTCTGTCAGATCCACCCTTTGTGTCCCTTCATGTGTTTGTGGCTGCCTAGAGAGAATGCACAAGGAGTAGCTGTCACCCAGTCCAGACACATGAAGCAGACAGGCTGCAGGCACACAGAGCATAGTTAAAAGCAGAGAAATTTTCATTTTCTAAAAGTGGCATTTCTAAAACAGTAATGTCAAATTGAACTTTGCCGCCAAAGAGGATTTATCCATGAAACGTGATTTAGCTATGTCTTTTCTAATCGGGAATTACAGCTTTAAAATGTTTTAAGGAACTGTAGCTGTTTGTCACTACCAGGACATGTAAAACTTAAAAGTACATGTTGTACCTTTTATTTACACAGCACCCTGCCCTTAGGGTTACTTATGGCCCAGTTTAGGGATAACCTATGTGTAATAAAAAGGTAGTTTAAGGCTTGGCAAGTGGTTTTTAAAGGCTAAGTAGAAGTGGCCGTAAACTGCACTCACAGTCCCTGCAATGGAAGGCCTTTGACAGATTTGAAAGGCTATTTATGTAGGTAGCACAATTAGTGCTTCAGGCACACTAGTAGCATTTGAAGTACAGGCCATAAGTAACCCTAAGGGCAGGGTGCTGTGTAAATAAGCCCATAGGAATGAATGGGAAATTGCATGCGCAATTTGCGAGTACCAATTGCACATTCAATTTCAAGGGTGCAAGGGTGTCAAAAGGACACCCTGTTGCACCCCTGAAATTGTGGTGTGCACCCATGTTGTGCACACACATGCCCCATGGGCATGTGTGTGTAACCTGAAACTTTGAAAAATGCACTTTAGTGCATTTTTCTAAGTTTTTGCAAATTACCGACCAGTTTAATTTCTCGGTAATTTGCGGCCCCAAATAGCAAAATCGCTAGTTCAAAGTGTTTCTTGCATTGCATTTAAGCAATCGCAAATTGCGATTCTTTAAATGCAGTCGAATTTAGGAAATCGCAAAAAAATTGTGATTACTTATATTGCACGCCCCAAACCCTTTCATGCATCGCAAAAGGCCAGTTTGCGATCACAAACGGCCAATTTTTGCGAATTGCACCATTGCGATCGCAAAAACATTTGATGCATATGCCCCTATGTCTGTAAACGATACACTTGCTTTTACATAGGATGGAGTATGCCTATAATTGTTTTGCATTCAGCTTTACTGCAAATCATTATTTTCAGTGTTTTTCTATCATAGATCCTGTCCAATCGGCTTATGAAAGTTAGATCTGATCAACACATTGGCCTTGCATCAACAGTTTATCCAATGAGCCCTTGACCATATGTCTAATTGGTACAAACAAATGTAAGCCTGAGCACAACCTTAATAATGAACCGACAGCAAATGGTTTGAGAGGAAAAGAATATTGACCCTCGATCCAATTAGGGCAATCTTAACAGTGAAAATGCACTAATCAATTTCAAATGGTATTTCTTCATATGTGTAATATTTATATTCCGGGATGACATTCATGCAATTACTTGTTCACAATTAGCAGTTTTCACTCAGAGCATTTCAAGAGTTTTCCCGTCTTCAGAAATACTGATAAAATTAACCTTATACAAAGGTAAGGCCACTTTGTTGCTCTGTTAGTATATTCATACCTTATTTAGTCATTGCTTTAAAACATCAAGGTGTCAATTTATAAAATGAAACAGGTATATCTACACTGAAATTAATTATATTGTCATATTCCTGTACATTGTAGACAACATCGTTTACTTAACACTTTTAATCTTAAATATCCCTGATGCAACAAATGGTGTCCAACTGTACCCTTGTGTTACAAACACTTAATCCCCAGGTTTCTATCCATCTTAATTCAACTATCACATGGATTTTTTCACCCCATGATTGTGGAAAAGCTTTTGAGAATTTGGTCTGGTTGATCAATGTATGCGTTGGGGTATCAACATTTTAGACAAGGTTTTATAGAATGCAATAGGAAGCAAGTCGGGTCTGGCTGCTTTGACAGATACCAGCTGACAAATTATATTTTCAAGCTCACGTAGTACTCCACTTTGTTGCTCTGTTAGTATATTCAACCTGACCATGTTAAGATAAGTATCCATTTGTGTCTGAAAGTTGATCCTGTCTGGCTCGTGTCTGGCTCGTGTAGCCTTTAATAAAACTCCTGGAACACTGCTTGACTTGCTGTTAAACCAAAAGCAGCCTGGGTTTATCCTCTCCTAGAGCTTTTGTTTGAGCAACATCTTTTACATATTCAATTTCTCAGAAATGTACTGGTCTCTGTGAACACGCCATGCTCTTTGATGCTATGAGATTGATCAGTTTTGAGCGTGAGAAGTTAAGCGTTCAGGCGTACTTCAGATAACTGTTCAGTCAGTCAACTTCGGTTAAATTGCCTTCATAGTGTCCTACATCCATTGTAATTGCTGCTCAACCCACATCAGTGTCAATAAATTAAATTCACTAAGGATACCCTTCATTAAGCTTATGTCAGTATCATCCAATAGCAATTTACAATCATATGTACAGGGGCGTTGGGTTGCCTCAGTACTGAAATAAGGGACCTTGATTTAAAGGGAAACAGCATGATGGTAGGATGTAATCCTGGGATTTCATTTTATACATCCAAAAGGAAGTTGTGCATATCTAATGAAAAACATATCCATAAGAGAAAATGCATGGTAGGGTGCCGAAGAAAATATGTAACCTGTTTTGGATGAGTGTCAAAATCGCCATACGTGAACTAAAGCATAGTATTCAATGATTAGTTTGAAATCCTTTGTGAGTGAGTAGCTAGCTTTATACAAACCTTGAGGCCCTTTAGAATCAAGCCCCAGTTCAAAAGGTAAATTGAAATGACCACAAAACAGAACCAGGGTTTGCCACTGATGAACCTCCCAGAGTGCAAGTTGAATAGTGATGGATCATCCGTATTAAGGGCATAGACTGTGCAGGTGGTAAGGTAGAATTCACCTTTCTTAATCCAGAAATTGAGTTCCCGGCCATTACTGCTGAACTTAATATCACTTACTGTCCAAGAATAGTCTTCAGCAAACAGTACAACCTCATGCTGCAGCTCATCTTACAACTTAATTGTTTTATTCTATAACTTTCTTTTTCAAGAGAATGTATATTTTGGTGACAAAGACTCTCAGATTTAAGAGTTTCCAGTTCCTCTTTTATGTATCTGATTTTAGCTGGTGATCTCGTGCAATTTATATTCCAAGAAAACACCAGCACATCCTCACTGCTAAAATGAGTGAAACAAAATTGATCATTCGACATTTTCAGAGTTTGAAGGTGTGATACTGTAATGGCACGAAGACCCCCAACCCCATCCTCATCCCCTTCCCTCACATCCCTTTGCTCATGCCACCCACCCCTATGGCATCTCCTATCAGGGCTGCTTGGGTGCTGCCCCACCCAGTCCAACTCTTACCCTTCCCATGGTGTGTTGGCTTCCACCAAAAAGAAGGGTTAGCTCTAGTAAAAAATAGGGAGCAGTCCCCTTACTTTTTTTTTTACTAACTTACTATCATGCCTTATTAATTTGTCTAGGAAGGTTATCACCATTGCCATGCTGAGGAACAACATAAGCCCCCACCCATCACCTGCTCTCTCCTCCCAGATAGAGATGCTGGAAAAGGAAAAATCTAAAGAAAACCATGAAAGACAGCTCACTGAGAGCAGGCTTAAAACTTAAGCATAAAGCACAAGGGGTAACAAAGCCTATGTTGATCAATGCTAGCTAAGTTACTTTTGGACCACTAGTTTGTAAGAAATTGAACCTGGGCTTCTGGTGTGCAAAGATGAGTGTGCCTTTCAAATAGAATCTTAGGTTTTTCTGCTTCTTGAGCGAAAAACATCCTGGTGATCTTGAGGGAGGTGATCAGTTAATGTATCTACCAGTGATGACTCACTGTGGTTTGACAAAAATCGGTTTGAACAAAACATGATAGATCACCTGCTCTGCCTGGATTGTTTGGACGAGCAATCCGGTAGAGGTGCTGCTGGAAAATAAAGTAACCCACAAAGATTAAGATCGATCTGGATTGTGAGTTTCTATCAGTCATTTTTGACTTAATGAAAGGGAATCGATGGGGCCTTTGTATTAGGCTGTCAATATCCCATTCGCCAACGCTCAGGAGCACCTGGTGTAGGAGATGCACCATAAAGCTGCAGGGATGGTCTGTTTCTGTGCCCTGCAGCTGTCACAGCACTGAGATGGTTGCACCCATCCAAGTTGCTCTCCTTTATTCCTAATGAGTCTGGTAAGGTTGTTCCAAACTCCTGGAGAGATTGTGGTTGATGTAACAAATCTCCAGTAGAGGATGCTGATGTTTCAGAAGCATGAAACTCCACTGAAATGCCTAGAGGCTTGTGAGCTGCAGGAGGCAAGTGTCCGGCTGCCCTTGTCAGTGGTGGTGCTCCAGTAGCACAGAGCAGTGCTTAATTTGTAAAATATTAGGTGCAGGCGCTCACATTTTTTTAGGAGGCCCCACCCACTTTCCCAGCTCTGCCCGCTTCCTCCAGAGGCTCCACCCACTTCATTTATTGGTTCCACCCACATCCACAAGCTTCAATACATCATAGACACCTCCTCACATCTTGAGTTCTGCAAGAAGCTGAAGACCTGGCTCTTCACATAAGCACCTTCCGGGACCTCACACCTACACAGCTGCCTAAGTGCCTGAATACCCCCTCGGGTGATTAGTGTGATAGACAAATCAATATATCATAACATAATGTAACATATGGGAAGCCTATGACAACAACTTAAAAGTGAACTCAAATTAGAGAATGTGTGTAATTCTCAAAGTGCAGCTTTAGGAAAGGTCAGTAGAGGACTTGAGGCAGCTTTACAAACTTAAGAGAATGTGCCTGTACCGTGCTGTTTAAAAGATAGGAAGGGGTGAAGGAAGAAATACATTAAAGAAGGCAGCAACAAATGCAGGCAGGAAGGGGAGTACTGGAGTGAGGAAATATATGAGTAATGGATGAAAGAAGGAGGAAATAAGAAAAGAATGTGAAAGGAAGGAATAGAGGAAGAAAGGAAGTGAATGATGTGTGATGGATGGATGAATAGAAAGGAGAAAGGAAAGGAGCAAGATAAGCATAAGGAAGAGTTGATGATAAGAAAGGAGGAAATTAAAGACGATGTGGAAGGAAGGAGGAGGAAAAAAGAATGTAAAGAAAGAATGGAGAAAGAAGGAATAATTGCACCAAGGGAGGAAGGATGGGGGTTGAATGTGGGTGTGAGGAAGAAAGAATGGAATGAGGGTGTGAGGAAGCAAGAATGGAATGAGGGTGTGAGGGAGCAAGAAACAAGAGGGGAAAGGAGGCATGGCTGGAGGTGCAGAGGAAGAGAAAAAGGGAAACGGAAAAGATGGGACAAAGGAAAGAAAGGAGGTCAGGGGAATGGATACAAGTATGAAATGTACTGGGTCAAGGAGGGGCAGAGAGGATAATGGCAGTGAAATATTGCAAATAATTTGAAAAACAAAAGATGGAAATACATTTATGTCCTTAACATACCATGAATTTTTGTAAAGCACATATTCACCAAAGGGGGCCTTGACACCAAATTTAAAATGTTGTTATCCAGCTCACAGGCACACATTTTATCGACCTCAGAAAGATGAAAGATGGAGTTGCATTCCAAGGTTTAAATTTGTGACCCTGAGAACAAACACGGATTCCTGGAGTGGATATATAAAAATGCGTAAGAAGGAAAAACATAAGAGGGAGGGAGAGGGAGGAGAGGTCTGAAGGCAAAGATAGATACGGTAGACAAAGAATATGAAGAGAAGTGAGGAAAGCAGAGCGAGGGAGTGCAAGACTGCAGTGAAACATGATGAGAATGAAAAAAGGAAAGAGGAGTAAGGAAAGAAGAACAGGCAGCGGTGAGTGTGTGAAAAGATAGTGCAAGGGAAAGATGAGAAGGTGATAAATGATAAGCAGTTAATGAGGGGAGGTGGCAAATAAGAGGAAACGTGGACGTAGGGCAGAGAGTGAAAGAAGAATGGAGAGAAAGGAAGGATTAAGGTGTGAAGGGTAGGAAGAAAAGCAGATACTGAGGAACAACAAGAAAAGAGTACACCTCTGCTTTATTAACAATAGAGTAATTAATTATGTAAATGTCCTATTACTTCTAAGGGCATCAGAGATGATGCCAACAACTGTAACCATCTCCCTCCAAAACCCTTATCCAAATACAGAGAATGATTGGAATAAATATCTCAAAGGCTTATCAGCAAACCCCTCTGCTCTCCCTTTCTTCATTTCCCGCCAACAAGGGCACGTAGTCCTTTGGGTGACCTGAGAAATAACAGAAGATGCAACTCACTGCTGCAGAGTTGACATCCTGTCCTGGACTATTGTCAGAGACATCCAGAGCCAACTGATCCATCCTTGAGACCCAAGAAGGGTTGACCACCATCATCCCCTAATACTACAAATTGGAAAAATCTGACACATTAAAAATTGCATTTAAATCATTAACAACGTCTGTTGAACAGTGTTTTTTTAGTTCTTTTCCAGCATATAAATACAGTCAGAATAATCGCCCAATACATCACGATTCAATAATCTTGCTCAAAACGTTATACATGTTAATTATTTTTTTTTTTTTAAAAGGATGGAAAGGGAGGAAGAAGAAATACATCACAATTCTTTGCAACCATGTCCGGGACGTCTGATCACCTTACAATAAATCTGAAGCGCAGGCCATCAGTACGGGAGACAGGAGATTAAAAGAACTTTCCTAAATGCCAGATAGTTAAGTTATCAATTTTTTGTGCATGAGGCTCTTGTTGCTTTTGTGAAGCAAGTAAATCTAAAATATCAAAATTATACCTGTATTGACAGCACTAGCGCTCCTATATTTTCACTCATGCTGGACGTTGTAAATTGTAAAATGTTTGTGAGCAGTCCTGCACACTTCAGCCTGTCGTGCCCCAGCTCAGCCAAAAGCCCACCCTCAGCCATTCTTCAATGGAAATGAATCAATGCTCTGTGAAAAGGAGGCGTGATCTGCTCACGACATGACATCACTAACGTGATGACCACGTTCAGTATGCCTAGGGTGGTACTTCCTATGAAACAGCCACAGAACTCTGGCCTCCTCGTGCACAGTGCACACCTCTGAGAAAATGCACATGGAAACGGAGAGCACGAGGCCCGTGTGCCGTCATTAATTATGTTCAAAAGTCACAATTGGATGTACTCCAGGCCTGACTACAACAGGTTCTTAATTATATAGACTCTCATTTTAAAGTGGGGTTTTCAAACAGAACATTAGTGCTTTATTATCCTGATACGTAAAATTGAGAAATGTTACAAAAAGTAATGCATTTAACCCCTTCTGTGCCACGCCCTTTCCCCCTCCTGTGCCGGGCGTTACATTAGTGGGTGGGGTTCATGACGAGATAGTCTCGTCATGGGCACAGCGCGACCGTGCTCCATGACGAGACTATCTCGTCATGGGCACTGAAGAGGTTAACATCCAACTGGGCCAAGCAGTCTGCAGAATACGCCGCTCACTAAAACGGGCTAAGGAGGGATACATCTTGCGAAAATGAGAAGAATGCAAGTGTGGCACGCAGCAAGAACTGTGTTTAAAACCTACCATTTACAAGGAGCAGATAGTCCTGGTAAAGCGGAGTCAAAAACGACGTTCTAGGCAGGTGAGTGCAATCGGTTTTTCTGAAAGCCGCTTTACATCTCTGTAAGACACCAACAAGACACCATGCGGCACAGGAACTCTACACCACTCCAGCCTGGTTATGGAAATGGAGAAAGTCTCCCTCACTGCACATTAACATTTATAAAAGTCGAAAGCATATGATCTTTTCCTACGCAGATAACATTCATATTATGACAGGGCAGGAAATTATTTTAATAATTACCGAGCCATCATCTGCCGGAGCAGTAAAATCACGTAGACCCGGCCCCATGAAATAAGTGCCGGTGCTGAGCACCGGAAAGCTCTGGCACAAATTAAGCACTGGCACAGAGCCAGCCAATACGTCAAGGGATTGTGTGCCTACCCAAAGGGTGCATTTCAGTGCTGCGGGTCAGTCTTCCTAGTGGCCATCTTATCAGCAGCCTTGATTGGCTTTGCGGTATGGCTGCGATTCTCTGATACAATTAGTGAAATAGGGAGGACAGCAAAGGCTATCCAGAAATGAGAACGCTTAGCTCAGTGTCAGCTCCTCCAGAGTGTGGTCCGGCAAGGTTGCTGCTGCTCAAAAAGGAAAACGTTAGTGGGAGTGTCCAACAGCACATAATCAGGGGGGTTGTATGGTGCTGATCATGGGGAGGCTTGCAGTCTTTACTTAGCAAACTCAATTAACATATTGGTTGAGCTCCCCTCTGATGCGGACATAACAACACAGCCCTCTGCCATCTTGGTCTAAATATACCATATATTGTAAAAAAAATTATTACTTGACGATAAATCAATCAGGGCAACATGGGCTAAGGTGATCACAGACATAATTGTTGGAAACTCCGGGACCATCAGACAGAACTTTTGGACAAGGATGACCATATCCAAAACCCACCAAACCTGCCCCAAGAGAAATCAGTGTCGGCCCCACTGTACCCTGCCTGTCCTGCCCCCCTCCACCACCTCAGTGCCAGTCAACCATGGTACCTGGCACCCCACTCCAACGTCTGTGCCGCCCCCCCTGCTTCCTCAGCGCTGCCATGTCTGCCATCCGGACACATGCTGTGATAGCAGGAGCCTCCACCAGCAAGTCTTTTTTTCTTCCATTTCCTGCTAGAGGATGTCTCTCAGGTGATTTCCTGAAGCATGAAATGAAATAATCATTTTGCCTTGCCAGGGCCGTGCACGAAAAGGGACATTTCCATTCCCAAAACATGTCCTATTTTCCAAGCAATGCCTGCAGAGCAAAGTTTAGGTATAATTCATTTGAAGTAAAACTTCTTCCAAAAATTAATTTATGTAGCTTTCTGGGTGTTACCCACTTCTTCCCAGCATTATCTTGCCTCCAGTCTTAAGTGGTCATATTCCTCTTGATTTTTATTGTAACTTGATACGATGCACGCACATGCGCTAAATGAATGTCCAATTGTGCATAGCTGTGCTATGTGAGCTGAACAGTATGCACGAGTATGTGTTAGAAGTCACTTCACGATCATTTTACAGTCCCTTGCTCAGGTCTTGCATGACCTGCGTAAGCAGGAAATCCATCTTGGTTATCCGGCTGCCGGTGTGTCTACAGGCCTGAGTGTTTCATTGTGTGTATGATAAAAACAAGTAGATTTCTCTTTACCCCCTTTGCCCCTTGCAGTAGATACCAAAACGCTATGAATTATGGACAACTGTGAATTTGATTTTGGTGTAAAAGTAGAAAATGCCAAAGTAGAAGTCTGTAGTGTCCGGCTGGACACATTCTAGTGTTCTGCCTGTTGTACCCCACACTTTACACCCATCCACCTCCGGCGTCACCGGTCAGGTGACCCTGCAACTAAAAGGGGCCAGGCGCACGTGCCCTGGGCCAGGTCCAGTCACTACAACCATGTGCCTGTGTCATTATTTCTATGGCATACGGGCCTAGGGCCCAAGACCCTACAATGGCAACGAGGGGGTCTTCCCCGCGTGAAGGCTGACAACCACCTAGCAGTTTTTGGTGGGGGAAGGAGTAAACCGTGTCTAAGGTACCCCACACCTGCTGCGGACACAAATACGACTGGGGCCTTGGCATCCCTGAACACGCGCATCCCTTTCAGCTGCCCACATGCTGAGGCCCCTGAGGCTGTAATACGGACCGGCCCTGCAGAGTGAAGTCAGTGAAATTGGAGCGATGCAAGTAGCGAGGCACCCCACACTGCCAACCGGTCAGCAAGAGGCCTCCCCGTTCCGGCCATGGAGGGAGCCAGTAGTCTGCACAGAAGGTACAGTGCACAAAGCACTCTCTCATGTTAAAGCGGCGCATTACAATTTTTTTTAAAAGTACGGGCCACACGAGCTGCCAGACGCATATGCAGGCCCATACCTGCTGAGATGCCCATAAGCTGCCGGTACCTGCGACTGCTGGTCCCGTCCCACACAACACTATCCATCACCCACAGGAGAGGTTGGGAAACGTGGGTCGGTCTGCATGGCAGCCATCCGTGAGCAGTACATGACCCGTCATTCTGGGACGGCTATCGTGATCCACCATATCTGAAGTACGCAGGACAGAAGCTGCCTTACCACACCGGTGCCGTGTGGCCCGGAATCTGTAGCTCCGGCACCTTCTCACACACTCAGGAAACTGCTGTGATCTGACCGCCGGTGGCTGCAGTGCCACCTAGCAGCTGCCCAGTCACCTGTATAAGTGCCCTGCATGCGGCGCCCGGTGCTAAGGCAAGAAAACACAGGCCCTATCATGCCAACAGTGTGATTGCCACTGCTCCAGCTGCGCCCTCGTGGGTGACATGAATGCATTTACCTTAGAGGCAGCCAGAGGAGAAGCGCAGCGCCCACCTGCAAGAGAGTAGAGACCCTTCCTCTCTGCCGTGTCTACAGCTCCACTCCCTTCCTAGCCTGTGAGAGAAATACGGCCAGGCGGTAAGGGACGGACCCTCCTGCAACAGCCCAGCAGGTGAAAGGCTGTAGCTGACCGGCAAATCATGGCAAGTGGTTGCAGTGCCACCTAGTACCTCCCTCTCCTCACTGCACCACATTGAAGAAAACAAACGAGCACCTTCGCTGTGGGCCCATGGACATACTTAGCCTCCCAAATCAGCGAGTGAGAGTTACACGGCCTGTGGTTCAGGAAAGCTTCTGTGGCCGGAGAGCATTGGTGGCAGCAGCGCCACCTAACGAACATTTGCTACCAAAAAAAGCAAACATAGACTGAGTGAAACCCTGCTCTACTGTCTCATACCAGAAGCAGATCCAGGCGGGAGGCCTCAGGCTCATGCCTCCGCCCATAATAGCTGACAGCCGGAGGGTCCCATGCTCCAGACCGAAGCTGCTATAGAGGGCCTCATGCACCCATGGTGCTTGCCTATTCTTTTAAGGGGAGATACTGGGAACCCCTGCAGAGAGAGAGAACCCCATGAAACATGAAGTAACCCCATGCGGCTTAAGGCTTTCGAAAGGGACATGCCGTTCTGCATCTCTAAATAGCCAGCGTACCGCATAAAGCCAGTAATGTCTACCAGTTTCACCCTCAAGCACTGTGAGCACACCCGCAGTCACTGCCTGCATCACCCTCAGCCTCTGGGAGGACTGGTGAAACCCAGAAAAGCGCCTGCTGCGCCACTCAGCAGTCAACTGTGCAAAACCACACCAAGCGAGAGTGGCTGGCTGAAACAACCCCAAGTGGGTCAGGACTTTCAAAAGAAGTTTGCTACAGCACCTGCTGGTGAGCGAGGGTGCAACCTCAGCATAATAAACATTAAGTAGGTCTCCACATTTGTGCTGGGAGTCTGAAGAGCATGACAGGATTTACAAACCAGACCACCAATATCCAGGCCGGGCTGCGACATCAAGCGGCAGCAAAGAGCCCCAAGAAGCCCTCAGCACCATTAGAAAGACTACCTCAGCCCAGACAAGCGTCAAGTAGGCAAGGCAGCAAGCCCCACATTGAAGTATGTGAAGACCGTGCACAAAGCGTGCAACCCCCAGTGGCTGTTGGATGCCACCACAAGAAAAGAAACAGTGCCAAATGCCCCTGGTGGTGAATGACCTCCACCTCAAGAAAGAGGAGCAAGCACGCCAGGCGCCAGAAGAGGCTGCCGTGAAGAAAGACCAAGAGCGCGGAGTCCAAGGTGCGCCGACACTGGCACCCAGAAGCTGACAATAGGGGCTGGTGCCAAGAATAGAGACCTCTCCACAGAGGAGAAGCAATGTTGAAGGCAGAAGGGAGATCCTCTTCATCTCCATCATGCCAGCGAAGCCCTACAGGGAGCCAAAGTCAGCATAGAGTGCCCACCCTCACACTATCTCAAGACGGAGTCGCAAGAGGCCCAAGACAGGAAAGAGGAGAGTCGCACACTCCACGTGGCAAGCTGCCACCGCAACATGTGCTACGACAACAGGCGACACGTGGCTGGATGCCACAGTTGCACCGCACGCATGGAGCACGTCACTCGAAGTGACCAACTCCGCCAAGCATGCCCGAAGGGAGGCAGTATGAAGTGCCACGACAGCGCAGCCACGAGGTGTAAACACAATGCCCTTGAGTGAAGAGAAGAAGAGCACTGCGTAATCCCTGAGGAGGGGATGGTGCCCGTGTAAGGTCCTCAAGAGGAGGAAGCAAGTCCTACTGACAGGACAGACCTGTGACAGGTACACCGAAAAGTGAAGACCGTCCCAAGAACTGGACATGACCGGCGAGATGTCCATGTGGCGCAAACATGAGACAGGTGGCCGGACGCTAGATCCTTGTGAGGACGTGGTCGGAAGGAGGAAGAGAGTGGCAGGACGCCACTCCTCAAAGGAAGAAAGAACAGTGGCACAACCCCACAGGGCAGACAATCACCACAGGCGCGCAAGATGGAACGGAGAAGAGCGACAGGGCAGAGGACTCTTGCAAGCACTGGAGAAGGTGTTCATCAGCACAAGCCAGCCACCGGGGTGCACAGACATCACTGGAGACAGCTTCGCGGGAGGGCCAACCGTAAGCCGCTAGCAAGCATGATCTTGGTCCAGGCCCCACGCTCCGCAGTTTGACTGTCCTCTCACCTGTCACCGGCTGCTTGGTATCGATAGCACCACACCTAATAAATGCACCTGTTGGAACATAACTGCAAGTGGCCACAAAGTCTCTTCAGTCCTCCTCACTCCAGAAGGTCGCCCAAGGCAAGAGATCGCCGCTTGTTGCCCGACTGAAGGAAAATCAGTGTGTTTGTCATCGTCATCCAGGTGCATCATCATTAAGGATGTCAAAGGAGCATCGCACCACCAGAGTGGATCCCAACACTACAGAAAACTGGAGTTCAACGAGGCTAGCCAGCCAGTAACCTTCTGTGTGCCCCGCCAACCTGAAGCCTGCCGAAGTAGAGCATACCCGACCATTGGAATATCCCCTCTTGGGGTTACACGAGGCTTGGCCGTGGCCCTGTTGGGGGTTTTGCAGCGACCCCTCAGTGTGGCTTAAGAAAGGCCCGCATAGGTCACGTGGCAATCCAGGGGCAAGGGCGTTGACAGAGTTCCTGTGAGAGGGGAATCCGAATAGGAGAGATGCGTCAGCAGAAGCTCCACGACAGACACGGGAAGCATGGAGGTCACAGTCGAAGACTGGTCACCCAAAGACCATCAGAGGAAGGCACAGATGCTGAGTCCTGATGGCGAGAACATCTAGATGGAGACACCACCCTCTGCGGCTACATGAGCGACTTGGCTGTGTGTCCTGTTGGCAGTTCCTCAGCGACACCTTCTTGCGGCTTACACAAAGCCCGCACAGTCCACACAGTCCCATGGCAGCCCGGCAGGAAGGCCCTACAGGATGCTCCAGTGAGAGAGGAGTCCAGGCGAGAGAGGCAAGTCTGAAGTTGCTCGGCTGTCAGGAGCTAGAAAGACCATCAAGCACGTTGCCTCCAAGGAAAGGCCACACACACCGAGATCATCCACAACAGCTGTAGGTTTGTCGTCCACCCTAACCTGAGCGCCTACGAGATCTCCAGAGTGGACTCCACCACCGCTCCAGATGCACTGATACTTGTACTTTGTACATAGACTCCAACACCGTGAGACCAGGCCGGACTAAAGTGAATGGCCAATGCGACTAAAGCATCCTGACCATGCGGTCCAAAGCACGAGCGCTGACGGCCTGAAGAGACTTATTTGGTGCTATGCGTTTGTTTATTTGTTTTCTTACAGGTTGGACTTTGGTTTGCTTCTTTTCATTAAAGTTTGGGAGGGATGTAGTGTCCGGCTGGACACGTTCTAGTGTTCTGCCTGTTGTACCCCACACTTTATACCCACCCACCACAGGCGTCACCACAGGCGTCACCGGTCAGGTGACCCTGCAAATAAAAGGGGCCCGGGGCGCACATGCCCTGGGCAAGTTCCAGTCACTACAACCACGTGCCTGTGTCATTATTTCAAGGGCATGCGGGCCTAGGGCCCAAGACCCTACAAAGTCTTCAGACGAGAGGGAAGTGAATCTTTGCAGCCATTTCTGACTCTGTAAATCAGTACGAGGATGGCTTGTGGTTAAACACAGACATGCCTGTTTCATGTGAACTTTCCAAAACGACTGAATTGCTGATGACGTCATTAATTCTAGGCATCACGGCAAGCAGGAGATAGACAATTGCAACGACCGAATTATATTTTTCAGATTGTTGAATAAGACATGTTTTTGTATGTAAATTTTACTTAAAGCATTGCGCCTACCTTACCTGGACTTGGACTTGCCGCAAAGGGGAAACTTCTGCCTCGGGGGAATCCTGGTCGCTCCACCTGACTTCACCGACGCCGTGAGGGGAACGGCATAGGAGGAACCACATCTCCCAGTGCGCCACGCTCCCGGCGCAGCGGGTGACGTCACCTCGGTCGGCCGAAACACCAGAAAAGCCGCCGGGTGCCACCGCAGCGCGGGACGCGCGCCTACACGCAATCTTACCTGGACTTGCCGCAAAGGGGAAACTTCTGCCTCGGGGGAATCCTGGTCGCTCCACCTGACTTCACCGACGCCGTGAGGGGAACGGCATAGGAGGAACCACATCTCCCAGTGCGCCACGCTCCCGGCGCAGCGGGTGACATCACCTCGGTCGGCCGGAACACCAGAAAAGCCGCCGGGTGCCACCGCAGTGCGGGACGCGCGCCTACACGCAATCTTACCTGGACTTGCCGCAAAGGGGAAACTTCTGCCTCGAGGGAATCCTGGTCGCTCCACCTGACATCACCGACGCCGTGAGGGGAACGGCATAGGAGGAACCACATCTCCCAGTGCGCCACGCTCCCGGCGCAGCGGGTGACGTCACCTCGGTCGGCCGGAACACCAGAAAAGCCGCCGGGTGCCACCGCAGCGCGGGACGCGCGCCTACACGCAATCTTACCTGGACTTGCCGCAAAGGGGAAACTTCTGCCTCGGGGGAATCCTGGTCGCTCCACCTGACATCACCGACGCCGTGAGGGAAACGGCATAAGAGGAACCACATCTCCCAGTGCGCCACGCTCCCGGCGCAGCGGGTGACGTCACCTCGGTCGGCCGGAACACCAGAAAAGCCGCCGGGTGCCACCGCAGCGCGGGACGCGCGCGGGCAGCGCCCGGGCGAAGCCCGGGCCAAGGGCGGGCCCGTCCTTGCCCGTCATCGCCAGGAAGAGACTGGACTGGGCAACCCCCCTAAAGACGTACATGTGATTGATGCCGTCAGGTACTATTTATTGCCTTTATAAAACTTGTGTGGCATAGAGTGTAGAGATTGTGATACACGGTGACAAGCAAACAAGATATCGAGTTTATATTCACTGCGTAAGTCTGCAGTCTAGTGAAGCTATATTCTATTTGGTACTTGTATTTGTGCCATTACCATGCCAGCTAAAGACACGAAAGGGAAAACTTCAAAAGTCCCATATTCCGGAGCAATGGACCAATTTATTACCAAAGTCAATTGTGTGATTGACCAGGAAATCACGCTCCTGGAACGTCGTGTATCCCAGGATCTCGCGGCGGCCAGGAGGTCTTCGCTGGGTCATATAGCCAATGTTGGTACCCCGGCTCCACTTATCATCACTAGTCCCGTAATGCCATGTTCTGACACTGATGTCTCGACTATTGATTTATTGCCTAGTGGAACAGTTGCAGTGTCAGTGGGTGAACAGTCTTTGGTCTCTGAATCACTGTTGAGTTCACCCCGTCCGTTACCATCTACACATAGTGCAACTACAGGACCATGCACTAGACAACTGCGAGATAGGAATCTTGGGGCTGTCCCTAAAACTAAACATGGTTATACCCCCACAAATGGTGGTAAGGCTAAGAAAGGAAGTAAAAAGCCAAAGCCTGCTAACCACTCGAGATGCCCCAGATCGTCTAATGCCCATCTAGAGCAGCATATACCGGCTACACCGATCAACAAAAATGCACCCCTAGTTTCCCCTTCACCTGTGGTGCAAATTGCTAGTGGGGGGGCAAATGTTATAACTAGCGGGGAGGGATTGTGCCATGACTTGTCCAATATCTATGACGCAATTAGATCTCTTCTTCAACCTATAAAGGATAGAATAAACAAGATTGAAGATCATTTGTCTAAGATTGAATTAAGGCTTAGTGGTTTTTCCTACTCTAGAAGCAATATTGACCACCCTGGCGCTTGTAAATCATCGGATAACACCCGAGTAGAAACTGTTTTGGCCGTCCCACAAAACTTGCCAAGACTGTCCATGACCTATCAGGACCCGACTACAACTAATAAATCTGTGGTCATGCCCGACCATGAACAACCTGCTCAATGTAAAGCGCCCCAACATAAGCACGATGCCAAGTTTTCTACTCCTGTGACACCAAGGGGTAAAAATATCCCAAATCTACCACCTGAAGCTGCCCCATTTGTTGTTATCTTAACAGGGGTTCCCTTACTGGGTAAACAAGAGGTTGAGTCCCCTACAACTTTGAGAAACAGGGTTGTGCACTGGCTCAATAAAAATAGACCACTTCCACTGCACAAAGCCTGTAAGATAACTATGATCAGGAGGGCGCCATGGGTTGGTCATTTGACAAAAAACATAGAGGGGGACTGTATTTTAGTAAATTTCGATGACCCCACCATAGTCGATTATATTTGTAACTGGAATGACTCTAAAATAGATGTGTCAATTAAGGCCTTTCCTCTGACTTACTTCTACCCCCCTGGTCATTTTACCACCAAATTTGATGGTTGGGAAATTGTGCGTAGAAATGGGAGGGGCCCTGTACAAGGACATTGGCCTAGACATCCCTTTCCCATAGACCCTATCCCATTGCAAAATCGGTTTAGTAGCCTGGAGTCCGTTGATTGACTGGGGGGTGATGAAAGTATTTTGGGTTGCTGCTTATTTGACGATATAAACACCCATTTGAAGGTAATAAATGTCCAAAATGATCACATTACCAGTAATGAAGAGACAACGGGGGCTAGATCAAATGTTGTACCTGGTATATTACATGAGGAGGAGTTTACTGTAGCATGTCCAATTACCCAACTAGAAGTAAGAAGTATCCCTGTGGAGGGTGTTGTTAAAGCTATAACAAGCCAAATAACACCTAAAAATGTAATATTACCAGAGGTAGGTCTTAACATCATGACCTGGAATATAGCTGGTCTAAGCTCAAAGTTAAATACTCCATTCTGGAATGATTTTATTACACAAGGGTTCAACATTATTTGCCTTCAAGAGACTTGGTATAAGGAGGCAATCCACGTGGAAGGCTATATTACATATTGGGCATCGGCTGTGAATTCGGCAGCAGGAAGGGCTAAAGTCGGGCTCTTAATTATGGTTTCAACTAAATTAACTCAGTTCAAACCTAATACTTACCACGAGGTGTCCTCTTATGCCCAGTATTTACGACTGGAGCATGTTGCAGGCAAGGATCTAATTATTATTAACTATTATAATAACACCTTTGACGCACGTAGAGGTCCTATTGTTTATGAAATAGGTTGTGAAATAGATAAGTTGTTGGCCGGTTCTAGGAACCAATCGATTTTACTGTGGGCAGGAGATTTTAATATACAGGCCTGTCAATATGTTGATCAAAGGATCTGTGGCTTTCTGGGGGAAATGGGTGATAATGTTGACTCCCCATATATCCACTTCCCTCATGATGATTATGGAAACTCCCTTAATAATTTGATAGCTAAATTGGATCTAGAGTTACTTGACTGTTCACTGAAAAAGGGCAATATTAAATGCCCAACCTTTACAGGCAGGGGTGCCCACTCTAATATTGACCACATACTTCTCTCCTGCAATACTGCTTATACTGATTTATGGGTAACAGAGCAAGCAGTAAGTGATCATAACAGTATCTCTGTAACTTTGCTGACGTGGGGAAATGTACATCCAGACACCACCACTTTTATTGGAGATATTGTTGCAGTGAGACCAAATGGGCCAAGAATTAAGTGGACCAATATTAATCCGGTTAAACTTCTGGGAGAAGTTATTATTAAATGCAAAACAGAAATTGACTACTGCCTAAGTAACGAGACAGTACCTGCCATATTGCTATCCAAATTCCATCAAATTATTTCTGTTATTGCTGGCTTATTGACAGGGAGGAGTAGGCCACCAAAAAACAGGTCTGTTGGCTGGTTCGACAATAACTGTATACAGGCTTTGTCGAGCCTAAAAGCTGCACTGGATATTAAACCTAGGGATAATACCCTTATTAAAGCTGAACAACTCAAATATAAGACCTCCCTGAAAGTCCGTAAAAAAGAAATACAGGAAGAGCTATGGCATAAATTAAATTTAGCTGCTAACACAAATAATAATGCTCTATTTTGGGAGACAATTAATTGCCCTTTCCTTAAGAATGATACCATTCCCGAAATAACATCTTATGTAAATTGCAATGATTGGATTGATCATTTTTCTAATATTTTTAATCCCGATAGGTTGGTTTTAGATTTGTCAGATAATCACAACTCTGTATGGCCATTGTCACCTCTATCCATTAGTTTGGAGGAGGTCTATCTGGGGCTGACAAAAAGTAAAGGGGGCAAAGCCCCAGGTCCAGACGCTGTCCCCGTGGATTTATATAAACAGGAGATGGATCTTTGGGCACCCATTTTAACTCGCATTTTTAATGCTGCTATTGAAGGTAAACTTCCTTTGACCTGGGGACAATCTATTATTGTCCCCCTATTTAAGAAGGGTTCTAGGTCCGAGGCACGAAATTATCGCCCTATCTCCCTCCTGGACTCATCGATTAAAATTTTGAGTAGGATACTCCTTAATAGACTGGAGATATGGGCAGAAGAAAATACCATTTTATCACCAGTCCAGTATGGCTTTAGGAGGGGAATGGGTACAATGGAGCAGTGTCTGAACCTCGACCTCATAATAAATAAATATGTCACGGTCAAAAAAGGGAATTTGTTTTTATGTTTCGCTGATCTTAGTAGTGCCTTCGATCTGGTCGAACACTCTATTCTATGGCCAATACTACTGGAAATGGGCGCCCCAGCAGATATTGTGCACTTTTTGGCCAGATTATACGAAAGGCTCTCGTGCAAAGTTCGTTTTGGACCGGACGGGGAATCTACTCCCTTTTTTAGAGTGACTCGAGGCATCAGGCAGGGCTGTGTCCTGGCCCCATTGCTTTTTTCTTTATTTGTCAATCAAATTGACTCAATTCTTAGGCAAGTCCCTGCAGATGCCCCCAGAGTAGATGGCGACCCCATTCCAATATTATTATATGCGGACGACGCCGTCCTCTTGTCACGTACTCAAATAGGCCTTCAACGTTTAATTAATTGCTTCTGTAGGTTTATTGTTGATAGGAAACTGTTAATTAATAAAGAAAAAACTTATGTACTGACCTGCGGGAGCAAGAAAGGTGCTAAAAAGACGTTCTTCCTGGACGAGAATAAAATTCAATCCGTGACCAGTTTTTGCTACCTCGGTGTCACATTTTCTGGTGATGGAAAATGGGATAACGAATGTGATAATGTGCGCCTTAAAATGGTAAAGAACATTAATGGAGTGTTTAGATTTGCCTCCAAGCTTGGGAATAGTAGAATTAACGACATGATTTCGATTTATAAAGCCAGATGTATCTCCTCCGCTTTATATGGTGCTGGAGTTTGGGGGCACCATACCCTTAGTGGTAAACTTATCCAACTGGATGAGAACTCATTTTTGAGACGTCTACTGTGTACCCCCGCATCAGCTTCCACAGAATTAATTCACAGAGAGGTGGGGCTAGACTATATTGAAGATCTTGCAGCCCTTCGCCCTCTGACTTTATGGCGTTCCATCTGGTCTAAATCCGAAACCTTATTTACACAAAGAGTAATAAGAGATTGTCTTAGGCTGGACCATTGTCTGTATATACCTTGGCTCAGACATATCTATTACTGGTTTAAGCTCCTTTTTAATCAAGATCCCTTTTTAATTCCCGAGGAAGCTGCCAGTATATCTAAATTAGATCTCAAGATGTCTTTCTTACGATATACGAGACAATCTAGAGATTCTGTCCGTCTTAACCAGCGTACTTACGTCTTTTATGGTGAAAATAATTTAAACGAAGGTTTCCAGCCATATTTGACCGAAGTCACAAGAAGATCCCATCGCTTTGTTCTCACTCGGCTAAGGCTTGGAATAGTACACCATCTTGTGTCCTTTCCTATCACCAGGCAGCATAGTAATATTTTATGCCCATGTGATGATTTATCCAAACAGAGTTGTTGCCATTTTATGCTTTTTTGTAAATTTTATGTATTTTTAAGACGTCACTTTTTAAAACCTATCTTTTTAAAATACAATGTTCGGACTACAAAGAATGCAATGCAGTTACTGTTTAATCTGGAGAGTGCAGATATATGTTTTTATACAGCGACCTATATTTTGAAATGTATGTGTGCCAGGAAATCTATTATTATGTAATTCTCTTGGCCTTTCATAAGTTGCATTGTCACTTTAGTGAGTGAGCAATATAAGCGACTCTTTGCACATGTCCAGAATTGTGATTTGCACTTTACTTGGCATTTCTTTGCTGTATCCTTGCTGCTATGTTTGTTCTTTGGTCATATAAATGGAAAGTTTACTGGAACAATTTTATTTGTTTTATATTGCTCATCCCATCATGCACTGGCACTTTATACGGGGATGGTAACTTGAATAACTGTTGGGGTAATTGGCCTGTATCCCGTTATTTTTTAAAGTTTTATTGTATGATGTTGTGTGTTATTTTATGTCTGCTATGTGGCTGTTTCAACATGCCGAATAAAGCATTTTTGAACTGAACTGAACTGAGCATTGCTAAAGTTAGGTAAAACAAGTTGTATTAACTTTGAGCAGACATAACAGTAACATAACTGTTGCAGTCCATTGAAAAATTGCATATTTGCAGACTTTAATAATGTATTCAATCTTCGTGCACAATTTTCATCATTTCATACAAATCAGAACGCAGCTTAAACTTAAAAACGGAATAACTGGGGACATCAAACTTTTAAAATGTGTAAGAGAAAGAGTATGAGAAGGAAATACAAAATGATTTGATTATTCAGAAGAAGATGCATTCTAAATCTAGTGCACCTCTTTCTAAAGTTAAACATCATTTCAGTGCGCATCTGCTATCAATCCATACAGAATCATATTGGGCCCATAATATTTCAGTTACTAAGATTTTTCGCATCCACACTTTAAAAATGTAAACGAAAAGCTGATAAGGTGATGGTCTATAAGTTACAAACATTCCAGTTATGTTTATTTTACCAGAAAATAACGTTAGCTTTTAACGACGGGACAAAGTACGTTCAGTCTGATATGTAAAAAAAATCACACTTATATTAGTGGAAGTTTAGCTGCAGCAGCAGAGACAGGCTGCATTTTTTGTTGGGGACAGTGCAGGCTGCCCTTTACATGACGGGGGCGATTGATGATGACGTGTGACGGGGCACAGGGTTCCCCTCCCCCACCTTATGCGGGAAGAATGCCAGGCGTACCTGCCCGTTAACACGCCTCTGCTCCAGTCGCTCTTAACTACATTTTTCTCTTTAAAATATAGATTATGCTTACTTAGAAAAAAACCACAAGCTTCACTGAAACACGACGCCCATTCACCATCTGCTAACACTTTACAAAGCACGCATGCTTTCGAGAGGCCTCGTCTTATTAAAACCTTATGTACCCTTTAAAATGGACCAGAGGAATTTAGGACAAACCGTGTTCAGTCTTTTTCCCCATGGTCTAGAGATGTTTGCTTCTCTACGTAAAGCGTGTGGTTCTTATCTCTAGCAACATGGAACTTGCACCTCTGTCTAAAATTAAACAAAATGTATATCCTTTTGTTTTTGCTTTATGTAACCTTGGCGTGCCGCTGAAGGCGTTTTAGCAGATGGGGAATTTGTTCAATTGAAAGAGTTTAAAGCGGTTTTTTTTTAAGTCGCTCATACTCTTACAACGAATAAACTATCCAGCAGGGGGCACCATTGTCTGCTATTAAACACTTCCATCTATGCAGAACTCGCTTGAGCCATGACTTCAGTTCGGAGCATGCTGTTACTTAAATCTATCATGTTTCATAGAAATACTTTGTTTTAAACACGAGAGTTTAAATTCAGACATAACAAAAGCCCCGTTAACATGATACGCGAACGTATCTAAATATGTGCACTTTCCAGTGGATTCGTGTCTTTATTCATCTTGTTTATATTGGTACCGTATTATTCTGCACACAACTGAACTCTCATTTTGACTCCGCCCGTTCTACAATGCTTTGTCTACATTACCGTATATCACGAAACTCGCATTTCAATGAGTCTAATGCTAGGACGCAAATGTTAATTAGAGAATTCATTAGATGGTTATTTCCGCGTTATTGCAGACCTGCAGAAGCCTTTGACTTCCATTTGCTCGCTCAGTTGCCCTTTTGCTTTCACTGTCGAGCACCTACACCTTCCACGAACTAAAGGCTTGATGCACACAGGTATTTTCCGGTCTCAAGGCCTGCGATTGACAAAATCACACACGGAGTTTGAGACCTCTATATCCTTTTCAATATTTCCAAAAAGCCCGTTTACAATTTAACTTGTAATAGGGGATTTGCCACCATCTTCAAATCACAAATAGGGGAGGGATTTTGCTGATTCACAGGCGGAAGCTGTCCCAGTGCACCCCCCCTGCCTGCTCTCCTCGATGTCTTCTCTAAAGGGAACCTTTTTTTTGTTTAAATATAGGCCACTTTAATGGACAGGGACTGGTTTTAAAATACATTGTTTTTTGTTTGTGAATGTAAACGCAGTGGACGGAGGTCTGCTCTCCCTTGCTGGCCTCCATCGCTGTATTTGTAGTTATTCACAGGGGGTCGCAAACTGCAACCAGTGTCATTTTTATTAGGAAGCTTTGCAACGCCCTGTAAATATATAATTTGTGATGTAACTTATTAGTACATACATCAAAAATTGCATTCACATTTGCCAACCAGTCGGTGTACAAAATGCATTTATTCATTCATTCTTTCGTTCAGGAAATAAAAAGTATTTTCTACAAATGGAGATGTCATTTCGAATAAAATCTACTGAGATATATGTCTTTAAAGTTCATAGTTCATCCATTTGTAATCTTTTGTTCATTCAAGACACTACTATTCAGTGCATAAAAATGATTCAACATGTCTATCCCATACCCTTACTGTATGTATTTAAAATAAAGATATGTAGTAAGTACCCATCAATAGAATAATTTTCTCTAAGTAAATGAGTTGCTCAAAAAGCATACTAGTCCCCATGCATCACATACCGTTCACTTAATGTATTCATAAAATTGGCATATCAGTGGTTGAATTAGACAGCTCCTGGGGAATCAACTCCATCTCTGTGAATCAGATAACCTAGAAAGTCACGCATAGCTTTCTAACATGTCCCGTCGCATGACGTGTAATCTCTTAGCAATGGAGTTAAATAAAAAAATCTTAGTGTATCAAATACCACTCATGACTCTATTACATTATCACCATAAATATTCAAACAATGGACATAAGTAATTTCAGGAAACTTAACTGCCTTCGTGTTAGTGGGTCTTTTATCGTTCCCTTAAAATGGTGAATTACAGTAGAAATGTAAAATACAGCTCCCAATTCCAGTGATAACAACCCATTTTGGCACTCATTAGTGGCCAGTAAATTCCAGTTGTCTAGTTACATGAGGATTCCATCAATATATTGTGGTTCCCACATTCCTTTTTGTTAGAAATTGGGTTATTGGTTGTGGGGTCTGGAAGCCCCACTCAGGCAGCCACCACAATCCTTGTCAGGGTCAACCACAAAAAGTGACTAAATTAACCTGTGCTTAACCCTGGGATAGCATGTCAGGCTTAACATGGAGGCAATGTCTAAAGTATTTATGCAGTACACAAACAGCAATTAAAGTGAAAACATGGCACAAGAAAAAAATCCCAAACCAATCTTTACTATCTAAATACGGGGCGAAGAGTTCCATTCGTCTTGGAGGATGCCACGAGGAGAATGCTGAGAGTCACAGAACCGCTCTACTGCGAACAGCAGGTCGGGCATCAAAGATGGTTGTTGCTCTATCTCTAAGAGCCAGTTGGGCGTAGATTCGCATTGGCGGTCATCGGAGGCCTTCGTTGCTGTAGCACAGTGTGGGCCTCTCTTTGCCACTTGTCACTATTGGTGCAAAGAGCAAGTCTCACCGGAACTTCTCCTTGGCGGTTGTCACGTGTGGCAGAGTCTTGGTGCGAACGGACCAGTTTGTGGTTGCAAGAAGCCCAAACTTCAGGATTTTCCCCTTTTATTTAGGAGGAGTACACTCTGATGCTAGCACAGGGTCCAGTACGTGGAGAGGCACCTCTTGGGTATCAGGACTCACTCTGCAAGAAGTCAGGAGGGCTCAGACAGATCCAGTTGCAGTTCCAAACAGGTCCAGTTGCAACAGGTCAGCTGGTCAGTTGCAGGTGCTGTGTCCCTGTAGCTCGCAGAGGAGGTCAGCCAACTGATCCTTGGAGTCACTCTGTTTAGCCTTGTGTGAAGGCAAGCAGGTCCAGTCTCCCTTCTTAGATAGAAAGGCAGTCCTTTAAGCAGCGGAGCAGTCCTCTAGCAGCATGGCAGTCCTTCTTTTGTTACTTCCACAGGGCCAGGAGTGTTCTGATGAGTGGCTCTGGAGGTCCAGTATTTATACCTGGTGCCAGCCTTTGTGTGGGGGACTTCCGGTCTTGTCCTTCTCCCACATCTGTTTCTGGAAAGTTCTTCCTCTTCCCCTGTCAAGGATCCAAACTGTCTTGGGTTGTCAAAAAGCAGGGCAGAACTGGTGTCAGGTTCATTGGTGAATGCAGGAGGCACAGCCCTTTAAAGAGTAAGTGGGGCTGGGAACAGCTCCTCCCAAATTATCCTTCCTGGATGACCCATCCACAGGGGAGGCTCCTCTTTTAAAGCATATGGGTGTTGCTCCGCCATATTTATGCCCACCCAGATGCAATTTGTACCCGCATGCCCTTTTGAAATGTGAACAAATTTTAGATTTTTTTTCTCTAGCCATGGCAGTCACCTTCCTTCAGCCATGGGCCAGTTGCTGTAAGTTGCTGAAGAGGGCAGTGCATGCGGGGGTGGGGCTTAAACATAATTACAACATATGCACGGCTAACATGATCAGGTTCACTGTGGTAAGTGCGTATGCTGGGTTGGACGTCTGCCTTTCTGTGGCCAGCCCGACATGTGCACTAGAGGCCGCTCACCATCTCACCAATTAGAGAACCAGGGGGAAGCAGAGCAGCAACCCCCGGTCATTTAATGAGCACTGAATTTCCCTGCCGAAGCCAATTCTGGCCCTGGTCTCATGCTGTGCTGGTAACATTACAGCAAAGGAGCAGGCTCTGGATTGGATGAACAGACAGGTTTAGGACTCTGGTGCAGTGGTCCTGAATGCGAGGCAGTTTGGGGGTTAGAGGTTCTGGTTGATAGAGCGTCCAATCACTGTATGGTTTTTATTATGAAGCCATGCATTGATTGGCCCCTTTCTGCCCTTGAGCTCTGACTCTTTCTTCGTGTGCATTTGCCACCAGTAATGGTAGACAGTGCACATGAGGGAGAACTGAGTGGAGATGATGACGTGAGCTATTCTTACTCTTTCTTCATTACTGTGACCTCGCACTCTAGCAGTGAGTGTCAGGGCCAGGAACTAAAACCGGCCCTGGCAAACTGCTCAGCCGGCCCCCAAGGGGGGACTGGAGGGGGTGCGGCCGAGCTGTTTGCTAAGGCTGGTTTTGTCTGATTTTGTTACATGGGGCCGATATTGCCGGCCTCCAGTAACAAAACCGGCTTCCCAGGGTCCCAAAACTGGGCCACCACCCTGTCGGTCCACTGGGGAAACGCCCGGTGCCCGTACGGCCAGTGCGGCTCTGGTGAATGTTCAGGGGCCTGGCTGAAACAGAAACTAAAGGAGTAAGCAGCACTCAGAGACGCTGTCGGAAAAGCTGTGTAAAAGAAATAAGGTTAAAACTAGATACACAAGTTAAAATTGGCCATTTACTAACAAACAAAATGTTTTTTTTTTTTGTTTGTCACTGTCTATTTGTCCGCGTGAAAAATCTAAAGGTATGGGGTAATAATTCCTCAGTCCAGCCATCTACTGCTTTCTGATAACGCATGCCAGGGCTGAGACTCACGTGAATTCATCTGCAATAATACTAATTTTAGAAACTTTGATTGCGTCCTGTGAGCTGCGGACTGAGGACTAATCCCGGACACCCCTAAAGTTAATTATTTTGCATGGAAACTGCACTGAGTGCAGGCAGCAATATCTACCTCACACATCCATCCCTGCACTAATGAACTTACCAAGCCAACTGACAAGTCACACATTTATTCATTCATCCAGGCATTTATCAATGCATTCATCCAGCAGCAGGGGTACTCATAGTGCTGCCGGCGGGCCGCCAGCGGCCCGGCAAGCCTTTCTTGGAGGCCCGCGGACCTTGCAGACATCGTACCGGTGTTTGTTTTTTTTAACGGGGATTCAAGCGACAGTCCGAGTGGAGCTGCAGGGGCGCTAAGAGGTGAAATACAACAAAGCCTCGTTATCATGCAAATGGTCTCTTAAAGACCTGTGAAGTCTCTTCCTCCAGCTAGTTTACCATCCACTCTGCGGTGGAGAATTCTAAAAGCATCACAGAAAGAATGCAATCCCCAGGGATTGTAAATGTGTCTGTGGGCGCCTTTGTCTTCTTATCTGCAAATCCGAGTCACACAATAAGAAAAGTTTATAAGGTAAAGTAAATAAATCGCCTGTTTGGGGTGAACGTTGTGATATAGTGACAAAACGGTGTAAAATGAAATCAAGAGATAGGCGTTCCAATGCCAATCCTAGGAAACAGTGTGATCTTGGACAAATCTCACACTCTCCCGCAGCACTGCAGTCTCATGTTAGGAACCGGTGGAATTTGGCCAAACGCAGTTTTAAGAATATTTTTTTTAAAACACAATGAGATTCGTCTAAAATCTGTGGTGACAGCAGCTTTAATAATTCGGAGGGGGGGGGGGGGAGAGGTGACAAAGAATGACAAGAGAACAGCAGGGTGTGAGAGTCGGGTAAAGGGACAGAGGGTGACAGAGGGCAGTAGGGAGAGACAGAAACAGACAGATAGATAGAGATTGAGACTAACAGACACAGGGACAGACAGATAGGCAGAGACAGGGACAGACAGATAGAGGCAGAGACAGACAGAGGCAAAGAGACAGACGGAGAGGGAGATGGAGAGGGAGGGAGACAGAGAGGGAGGGAGACAGAGAGAGAGGGAGACAGAGAGAGAGGGAGAAGGAGAGAGAGAGGGAGATGCGGAGAGAGAGAGGGAGATGCGGAGAGAGAGAGGGAGATGCGGAGAGGGAGACGGAGAGAGAGGGAGACGGAGAGAGAGGGAGACAGAGAGAGAGGGAGACGGGGAGAGGGAGGGAGACGGAGACGGAGGGAGACGGGGAGGGAGACGGAGAGGGAGGGAGAGGGAAAGAGGGGGAGAGAGAGGGAGAGAGAGGGGGGAGAGAGAGAGGGAGACAGGGAGGGAAGGAGACAGAGAGAGAGAGGGAGACGGGGAGAGGGAGGGAGACGGAGAGGGAGGGAAAGGGAGGGTGAAAGAGAGGGAGAGAGCGAGAGGGAGAGAGAGAGGGAGGGAGACAGGGAGGGAGGGAGGGAGGGAGACAGAGAGAGAGGGAGACGGAGAGAGAGGGAGACGGAGAGGGAGACGGAGAGAGGGAGACGGAGAGAGAGGGAGACAGGGAGAGGGAGGGAGACGGGGAGAGGGAGGGAGACGGAGAGGGAGGGAGACGGAGAGAGAGGGAGAGGGGGAGGGAGGGGGAGTGAGAGGGAGAGAGAGAGGGTGAGAGAGAGGGAGGGAGACAGGGAGGGAGACAGAGAGAGAGGGAGACGGAGAGAGAGAGGGAGACGGAGAGAGAGAGGGAGACGGAGAGAGAGGGAGACGGAGAGGGAGGGAGACGGGGAGAGGAAGGGAGACGGGGAGAGGGAGGGAGACGGGGAGAGGGAGGGAGACGGAGAGGGAGGGAGACGGAGAGAGAGGGAGAGGGGAGGGAGGGGGAGAGAGAGGGAGAGAGAGAGAGGGAGAGAGGGCGAGGGGGACAGAGAGGGAGGGAGACAGAGAGAGGGAGACAGATGTTTTGAAAGGTTTTTTTTTTTACTCAAGCTCCGCCCCCCACTGATCCCGCCCCCACTGACTCCACCCCTACCAGTGCGGCCCTTGGCCACTAACCACACTGTAATTTTGGCCCCCGACAGAAAGTTTATGAGTACCCCTGATCCAGCTACTCACTCACCAACTCATTCAACCACGCATAGAACATTTTCCCACATTACCGACCCAGCCATGCAACCATGCATGCAGACAGGAACTCTGCAATTAAAGGACACCAACTTTCACTTGCCTGGTATGTAGATTTTCCCGAATACATTTATATTTATCGAAAAGCAAATGTAAATGATTTGTGTGAGATACACTTCATGTCGGTACAGCAACTATAGTATGCTTGTCCTCACTGGGTCCTAAATGACTCTGATTGTGCTAAAAGGACTGAAACTAACCTCTAAACATTAACCGGCCACAAAGGGAGGCACAGCTTCACCTTTGCAGTACTGCTCTTTTATGTGTGATCACAGAAACAGGGGTACCTATAGATTTACACCAGAACGTCGTTCATCAGGATATCCCCATAAGAGGCATTCACTTGTGTTAGTCTGGATTCATTGTGTCATCTCCTGCAGAACATTGCACGTTTTCCTTTCCTTCAATTGAACGCAGCATTGTACGTCTGTGTGCGACACCTGAAAGAAATCTGTACCTTTCACATCTTTACAACTTTAGCTACCTATTTTTGACAGTTTAGTATGGACAGCCAACATTTGCCACCATAATTAATTGTGCCCTAACAGCTGAGGACTGGAGACTAATCCCACACGCCCCTCTATCACTACACTGAGCTGACGACTGGTGCCAACCCTGCGGGGTCCCGCCGGTAACGGACAGCAAGCAAACTCATTTCTAATGCTCTGGACCAAGACTCTCATGGAACATTCTCAATTTATTACAGAATATAGACTGTTTTGTGTAATAAATTGAGAATGCCGTATGAGAGTCTTGCAGGCACAGCAGCAGCCAGGCCACGTCTACACTTAGAGGCACACCGCTGCTTCTGGTGTCACTTCTAATGTGTGTGCTGTCACTGTAGACGGGGCCGGTAATGGAAATCAAAGTGTTTTCTAAATAATGCCAGGGGATCATCCCATGGCATCATTTAGAAATCCCTTTTTTTCCATTAACAGCGTGCCCCCCCCCTCCCGATTGGCCACCAGTCGGCAGCTCAGCCTGTAATGCTTGGGGAGGGGGTGTTCTATCTTTGGGTTTCCTTGGACCTTGTCACTGCATGAGCTGGGAGAATAAAAGCACTCCTCTTAGAGGGACTGGCATAGTAGTTTGACTGTTCTGTGAAGTTAGGTAGTGGGTGCCGGCCTTGGGTACGAGTGATTGCGGTGAAAATACCAGGCTGAGACTGGATGACTCAAGATCAGGTCACACCGATTTTGTATTGTATTCGATGAGTTTTGTGGAAGTAAACAATCACATGAAAAGCGACGCAGTCTGTTTCGGATGGTACGAGTGGAGGGCTATATCCCAATGCACTACGGCATGTGTCCATTGATCATTTAATTGATATAAAGAAAAGCAACACGTATAACTCATATCTTTGGGTTAGTGCATGAAATCATCTGGCCTTTTGGCAAGAATTTGAAATGCATTTAAATTCATTATGAATGAATATCTCAGTCGGTGCTGCTGCATGTCATGATGGCTTTGCTGGCCCACTATATCATGAAACACAGTTTCATCGTTTGCAATGTTTATAAATGATGCGCCTGGTTCTGATGATGTAGTGGGCCAGCATTGGGGAGCTAATGGAGTTCTAGTATCAGGATCTGGGTGATGTGATCATGTTTCTTCATCCCCTGAATGAGACCTAAAGTGCGTGGTAGGGTGCCCTACTGCCTTTCAATGTTTATTCCTTGCAGTCTCATTATGTCCAGCTCGACAAATCACAACAGCTTGTAATTTCCTCACTATATTTAATTTTGTAAAGGTATGTCAATAAAGAAAGAAACCTGTAACATACTCATCATTGTTATTGCAAAGTCTGTTAGGAAGTTCTGTTGTTCTACTGAATAAGCAGTTACCCATGTCATTTATCATGTGAAATCCCTTTATTGATGTCAAAACTATACTTTCACAATTGCTTTATTAACCTTCTTGCTTTCTCAAATTTTCTTGCAAATGCATCATTTTACCATTCTTTTTCAAAGATTTCCTATGGGGAGACCCCCCGAAACCCCCTTATGATGCTTTTGCTCGCTCACTACGCTTGCTAGTCACAGGGCACTCATCCCAAACTTTTACATCCCACCACTTTCAAATGTCACCAACCATCGCTGCCCATCCAGTCCACACCTATCCCTTTGTGTTACTGTCCAGATACAATGCACACACCTCAACAGCAGAGCCATTCATAGTCATGCAACCCAGAACACTAGCAGAAGGCACAAACATTTTTGAGATGAGAAAGTGCCAACTTTCTAAAAGTGGCATTTTCAAAATTGTATCTTAAAATCCAACTTAACCAGTAATGAGGATTTTAAATTACAATTCGTTTGAGTGTAAACAGCATATCTCTATCTGCTCCCAATCTAAAATTAGTACTCACTAAATGTAATAAAGTAATCCAGTGTTAGTCGATGGGAGAGGGTGGCCTTAAAACAGTATAAAATGACTTTAGGATTCTTTTACTGCCAGGAAAAACCTAAGTACATGTGTCCTACTTTTTATATGCAATGCACTCTGTCCTATGACCCTTTAGGACCTACCTTAGGGGACTTATAAGTATTAAAGGAAGGTTTCGGTCTGGAAAAAGTTTTTTTTTTCAGGTTGAAATGTCAGTTTAAAACACTGCAATGCAGGCCTGAGGCATGTTTTTAAAGTGCTGCTTTAGTGGCTGGTACAACAAATGCTCGATGAGTGCTGCAGACCCAATAGTAGCATTTAATTTACAGGCCCTGCGTACACCTAGTATTTTATTACGGATTTATAAGTACATTTATTGTGCCAAGTAGATTTAGTACAATTTTACTATGTTTCAAGGAGAGAGGACAATGACTTTAGTATTGGTTTGCAGTGGCTAAGTCAAACAAAAACGAATTCAGCAAAACCGGAGTGGAGAAGGAAAACATTAGGGGGGGAATACAACACCAAGGATGCCTGGTCTAACATTTGTAATTGCTAATTCATTCAGAAACATTGTCTGGAGAAAGAATTATGTATGGTACTAGTGATATGCTATTACATTGGCTCACACTTCATGTCCTAAGAAAAGAAGATGAATACACCTAAATATTCCTTACCTAACAATGGAGAAATGCCACACTATTACAGGTGGTTAACAGTGAGAATATTTTGTATTCCTACCTATCAATAACATGGAACACATACTGTAAACCGAGTTGTCCTTTATGTTCTTGCAAATTATGTGATATTAAGCCCCATCTCAACAGCTTTAATTGTACAAACCATAAAAAAGAAAGGTTGAGTTCCTCTGCTAAGACAGAAGCGTGGCTCTGGGTTGGTTCTCAGTTCACTAAACTACAGTTCCAGATTGGTTGGGTTCATGTAATGAACCATGTAGCAGCTACGTGTAACCAGAAAGAGGGTATGCAGGGCTGCACATTTTTGTCTTCAAGGTACCAATGCCTAGATAACTTGCTGGTAAACATCATTATGCTCAGTCCTTTTACCTTGTCCCATTCCTTGAGATATATCTTAACCATTTCACGATCCTCTCACCTAGAAACCTTAATCCCAGTGATTGTTTTCTCTTCAGGGCAGACTTCCACCTCTCCGATTTTTCCTGTTCGAGAAGAATAGAAGGAGATTCTTCTGTCTTTTTGTCCAAATCTATATGTTGCTAGTTTCCCTTGAAGAATGATAGGAATTTGTGGGGGAAAGAAGACTCAACGTGAGGATTACTTTGAATTGTTTTGTTTTTTTCACCAGCTTTTTACTGGTACAAATTATGAAAAATCAAGAAAAAGTCAATAAGTGAAGGGAATGAGAGAAAACAGATAACACTGTTGTTACGCTAGGCAATCCCTTGGGCGAATATTCATATGGGAATATTTCCTGTTTGTTCCATAAATGCCATTCATCATTTTGATTAGGTATGAGTACTATGGTTGTGGGGATGTTGGCAGGTAGGAAACTGGAAACCAAGGTTAGTCAGTCAGAAATAGCAGCTTGGGACAGCAAAAGGATCAACACGGTTCACATGAGCCCTGAAGCACTTCAAGCCATTTGTCTGGTTGCCCTAAGTTCAAGGGACAATGCCATTTACCCCTGCAACATATCCCTGTGCTTCCAATAAGGAACAGACTCTCCCTTCAGTGAGCCTTTGATCTGTGAGCTGGATACCAAAACTAGCAAGATATCAGTAAAGAAGTTGCCAGCAGAAAAAGGCCATGCAATCCAGTCCTTCTGTTAGGCTGCGCATGAAAGTTCCATTTGTCTGCTAGAGGTTTTGTCACAGTTTTTCTAAAAATATATATTTAAAAGGTGCAATGGGAGTATAACGCTATGATCACATGCTGTTGGCTGTGTGGTGTATCATTCCAATGTAAGAGCTTACATTACAATTCATGAGGGCCTATTTTGCATCTCAAAACTACAATGAATCCATATAACTTTTGTCACATTGAATCCTTTATTATGTCATACAAATTGGGCACACAATGTCTTTTTTTTCACTGCAGCACCTGAAAAAGACATTTTTCAATGTATTTGTTTAACTTGAGTCCAAGTCTGACCCAAACTTGTCCTCCTAATTGTTTTTTTTGTTTACACATCAGGGCAGCCTGAACCCACTGATGGCTATCGTGAAGTCTTGCAAGATCAATTTTTTTTGTTAAGCTCCCACAGGCTTATATTCACTGCCACATAGATGATTCATTTTTAGGTCTCGGGACCATCCGGTCTGCCGAAGGCTGAACCTGAAGTCGAGAGATTTAATGACTTGGAGAAGAGGGGCTTGATCCCGCCCCTCTTCTCCCCTGTTCTCCATTGGCTGGCCTCTTCAATGCTGGCCAGCCACTGGAGAAGAGGTCCCGTCACTCCGATCAGGCCCCGTCCTTTTCGGATCGAATCTGAAAAGGACGCTGCGTTTCTCCGAGGCATTTCTGCTCTGCCTCAGAGAAAGGCGGTGGTGTCTTCCGGTGCCCTCGGCTTGTAGGCATCAGCTGGGCCTCAGGAACCTCTGCTGGGACGAGGAGCAGTTTCTCCTCTGCAGCTCAACGAAGGCAAACATCGATCTACTGTAATCAGAGCCTGGGCTCTCTGCCCTCTCTCCTCCACCCCATCCAGCCACGCTCGCTTGTCTTGTTTACTTAGCGTACCCTCATCCCATCTTCCTTTCAGTAGAAAAGCCACACAGAAAAACGAGCCTCTCCGCCGGACGCCTTTTTTTGGGTTTCGACCCCTTAGAAAAACTTCCTTTGGTGACGGCATCTGCTCCGGAGCATATTTCCCTGCACTCGTGGCGCTCTCCGGGGAGAGGGGGATCTGTGCTAAGTGGAGTCGGAAGGAAGGCTTACACGTGCCCCACGCCCCCTGCCCATGCTGCCTCAGAAATCAACAGTGGCAGCTGAGTGGAAAAGGGGCAGATCAGGTAGGGAAGCTAGCAGCTGTGTCAAGGGCCTTAATACATGCGAGAAAAATTACCATACTCTAATTTAGTCCGTGACAACAGCTACGGTCTCTTCTTTACAGCAGAGTTTGCTACAAAAAATGGTTGTTTTTCCTACAAAACTAGTGCATGGAGGGGCAAATTCTTTGTTAGCATTAGTTGGACACTCTTGCAACGCCAGTTCTGGCCCTCCATAGTTGCCTCAGGCAGCCGGATGCCATATAAGGCAGTTCATAAACCCCATCAGAGGGCTGTCCCTTTAAAAGAAGATCCCTGCCACATACATGGGGGGCGGCAGTAGGCTCAGGTCTGCGGCCTCCAAAGTTAATGGGGTGCTGTAAACATTATAACGGGGGAGGGAGCGTTCATGTGTCCGGTGCTGCTCCCGGTAACAAACGGCACCGGGTCGTTTCTGCTCCGGGGGGGAGGGGCCTCTCCCGTGGGATTTGGAAGACTGTGACTTTAGGGCCGCCCGGTTCGGACCCCATAGATGCCCCTTCTAAGGGCCGTGGGTTCAGTGAAATCTTTGGGAGGGGGGGAAAGGGTTGGACCGGCTCCTCCTCTTCACAGCGCCTCCCCCAACGGCTCCCAAAACCGGTTGTGTTGCTCTGTCCCAGGCTGGGTCGTGGGAGGACGGACTCTTTCCCGGCTCTCGGCCCCACAGCGGCGGGTGAGGCTCCCGGGACTCCCCGCTGAGCAGAGGTGAGAGGACAACACCCCAGGCCCTTCTGAGCAGCGCTTGAAATGGGAACAAGCATTTACAATGCAACGGTCTCGGCATTGTTAAAGTTAGAGCTATTGGCATTGCTCTTGACATTATTTTTGTTTATGTTTTTTTTAAAACATTTAAAGAAACGGCATTGTCATGAGCAATGCCAATAGCTCTAACTTTAACAATGCCGAGACCGTTGCATTGTAAATGCTTGTTTTTTAAGCTCCCGTCGCCTTTTCCTATTCACTGCTGCCAGAACTAAGGATTTCTATTTTTAAAACTCCTGTCTGAGAAACCGTTAGGTTAAATGTTGTGTTTTTTCCATATGCTTACAGATCAGCTCTAACTTCACATTTCAGCTTGTGTATTTAAGTAGCCTTATGTTCGGATCAGCAGTAACTTTCTTTGTCGGCTTGTACATTTGCAATAGCGATGTTGATTCCCGAAAGTTTAGGCCTGAGTGTCTGTCTGCATATGGCAACTATAGCACTTGAGTTGTGACAGAATACCACAAGCACACAAACTAGCAGAGAGTGAACACAAAGATTGCAAAGTTTATTATTTTCTTTCCACCTTACAGTATATTTTACTAAAATACTAAAGTCACTGTATTTCGCTTGACCACAGCAAAAGTTTATAGTTACCTCTTTCAATGATTGTCATTTTGTGTGTTTCATATATATATATTTTTATTATTTATTGAAAATCCACAGTATATAAAATAATATCAAATCATTACATACATAGAAATCATAAATCAGGAGCCAATAATAAATACATATTAATTCATTCCATACCATAAACATAATATCAAAAAGTCAAATGATCAAACATAGGACCCCATATTTGCATACCCAGCGTACGCTTCCTTGAACCTTTAACCGAGTACAAACTAAGTTCTAAGTTAAATATATTATAAAACCTAGCATGCCACATTTCAAAGGAAGGTGCCTCTGGGTGAAGCCATGTAGATGCTATACATAGCTGTGCTACCCCCATAGCTACAAAAATAAGATACCTATATTTATGTATCAGTGTCCATTGACGCAAATCCTCCCCTGTACCCAATAACATGACAGAAACCTAGATCTTTATAACCACACCCGTAACCTCTGATAAGAACCTCACAATATGTTGTATATACAAAGCCAAATTAGTGCATGAATAAAAAACATGTAAAATATTGCCATCCTCTGCACCACAACGGAAACATTTCCCAATATACCGACTCTCCCATTTCTTCATCTTTGTAGGAGTATAATATAAATTGAATATCGTTTGATAGTGCTGTGTTTTTAAGTTCGCGGCCATAAAGATTTTTCCTGCCAGGTCAATCCAATTCTCTAAAAACACAGCTTGTACTCAATGGGAGCGTCCCCACATAAGATTATGTTTCTCAAGGTCATCAGTATAGGCAGCTTGTAATACATTATAGAGAACCCCAATTTTTTCCTGAGATCTGATAGCTTCAACTATCTTATGTGATTTTAAGGTTGTGACATGTTTGTTTAGGAAATCACGTATCTGGAGATATTTTTTAAAAAAAAGGCATTTGGAGAGCTGATACTTAACCGCCAGGTCAGAAAAGGAAACATACTGTCCCCCCCGCCTCCATAAAATGTCCCAATTGTGTGATTCCAGAGAGTCTCAATTTCCCTGCCACATAATCATGAAATATTGATGGGAGAATCCCTACAGCCGACAAGGGGGTATAAAATGAGAGTTTGTCAATCTGCAAATTTTTTCGGACTCTCTTCCAGACCTTATAGACAGTCCCCAAGATCTTAAAATGTGTTCTCTTATAATAGCTGCCATCAATTCTTAGGAAGAGACAATCTTTTGCCTCAGTCCCAAGCGCCAGCTGATTTATTGATGGGGCTTCAGCAAGATTATCCACTTCTTCTCCAGTTAACAAAAGTCGAATATTGGCTAAAATACAGGCATAATAATATACTGCAAAGTCAGGAACTGACCATCCCCCTCTGTCTCGGGGTAAAGTCATGAGTCGTGCTGCCATACGTGGTTTCCCTGGGGCCCACAAGAATCTAGAGCAAAGAGATTGTAATTGTTGTAATTGCAGGTGAGATATTTCCAAAGGTACTGATCTAAAGAAGTATAGCACTTTCGGCAAGATATTCATTTTAAGAACATTGGCTCTCCCAACCAAAGATAAATGGAGACATTGCCACCTCTCAAAAGCTTGTTTAATATTTCCAATAATGGCCCCCCAGTTAGCATCATCCAGCGCTTTCAGACACAACCGTATCTTGAAACCCAGATATATAACCTCCTTAATATCTCTAGGATCATTATTGATGCTTTGATTGGAACAAAGAATCTGGGTTTTAGACATATTGAGCTTATAGCCGGCCATACGTCCGAATTTATATGCAAGATGTTCAATTTTGGGTAGCGCCATCACTGGATCAGATGTTATGATGGCAATATCATGTGCATATGCGCAGACTTGGAACTGATCTTGCCCCACCATAAATGTTCTCATCCTAGCACTCCGCTCAAGCATGTCCAGAAAAGGATTGATATAAAGCGCAAACAAGAGCGGAGAACATGGACAGCCCTGACATGTACCTCTCGCAATCTGAACTACTTTAGATGTTAAGCCCATAGAACAGATCTGAGCCACAGGAGAACGATATAGACCCTACAAAGCCTGGATGTAGCCCTGAGGAAAACCCATCATACATAGAACTCTCCAAAGAAAATTCCACGAAACACGGTCAAACGCCTTCTCGGCATCGAGTAATAGTATTCCTATGTCTCTGGCCTCCACTTGAGCGATATCAAGTATGGTAATAACTCTAGCTATGTGGTTCACGTCACCCTGTCAGGGATAAACCCATGGTGTCTGAGTGAGACTAAGGGGGATATGACCTTAGCCGGTCTATTCACGAGAATTTTCGCATAAATCTTCCTGTCACAGTTTGTAAGTGAAATTGGGCAATAAGTCCCCAGGAGATCAGATGGCTTGCCCTTCTTTTTTAACACAATAATAGTGGCATCATGCCAGTTTGAGCGGCCTGACAAACTGCCAAAAAATCAATTTTAAGGTCTTGAAAAAAGTCCGATAGAGTTCAGATGGAAGCTTGTCTGGCCCTGCTGCTTTACCACGAGTCATAACATTAATAGCCTGTTCTAATTCATCCATTGTGATAGGGCTGTCCTACCTCTTCATGAGCTAGCCGCTGAAATTGCACACCCAAAAGCCCAAAATCCACATCGTCAAGCTCTCCATCCTGTTCTATATAAAAATTTTGATAAAAACTATGAAAAATCTCTAAGATCTCCTGGGGATCGTGTAGCAAACTACCGGAAACTTTCTTCATGTCTTCTATTCTTTGTGATGCTTCTTCAAAACATAGCCTTTGAGCTAAACAGCGCCCTGTCACCTCCCCATACTCATAACAATCTTTCTTAAAAAGCTGGTATTTTGCGGCAATTTCTTTACTTCATGTCATATTAATATTAGCTTTACATCTAGCCACTTCAGCTTGCAGCTCAGAAAGATTAATTCCAGAAAGAATCCCGCGTGTTAGGTTTCCTTCTGCCGCTTTCAAATTATCATACAACTCCTGGATTATACGTTTGGCCTGTTTCTGTTTGTATAATCCAAAACTCAACACTTCCCCTCTAAAGCAAGCTTTGAAGGTATCCCAAACATTCCCATAATTTGTAGAATAACGGTTATTTTGAAAAAAATCCCTAACCCATTTACTCATATACTCGCTGAAAACATTATCCAGAAGAAGTTTTCTATCAAAAGTAAATACCCTTGATACTGAGTGGCTACCCAAAGCTGGAATGTCCAAGACAACTGGAGCATGGTCAGAGGTAATTCGGGGAAAGACCTGTATTTGAGCTTCTGTTAATAATAAAGGAGAGATAAAAAAATAATCAAGACAAACTAATTTATCATGCGGGTAAGATTAAAACGTATAGCCAGGGTCGTGTGTTTTAAACATACCCCAAACATCAACTAAACCATGATCCAACATTAGGTGGTAAAAAGCCTCAAACACCCTAGGTTTCCAGCCACTATAACTCTGAATACCTGCTTGTAGTTCACCCTGTACCAAATTAATATTAAAGTCCCCACATAACACAAGAGGGGTGGGCCATAATGCAAGTTCAAGGTTTAGATGTTCAAGAACAGGGGCTTCATCCAAATTGGACTCATATACTGTACATAACGTATATTTAGAGCTCCCCGAAATACATTCCAAAATTGCCCACCGCCCATGGTTGTCTACAGTTATACTTCCCAAAGTTTGTACAGTCGGTTTGGCCAACAAGGCCACCCCACGATTGATAGTTGTCTGTTGTGAAGTGGCTAAAAGTACATACCACAACTCTGATAGAACCTTATGTTTTCCCCAAGGTGTGTGCGTTTCCTGTATGCATACGAGATCAGGGTGAATCACCCTAAGTTCTGCAGCAACTCTTTGCATTTTATTATAGTTGTTGAGCCCACAGACATTGAGCTAACATATCCGAAGCCCTAATTTAACCATAAGCTAGATATGGATACCATCCCTTGCTTAATTCTCTTGCATGGAATTTAATATTTCTCAATTTCACAAACTTAGCAATACTGTGGATTTTTTTTCCCCCCCACCCAACCCCTGACCCTGAGCCCACCTGAACCCCCAAACCTCTCCTCCCTGTACCTCCCTCCCCACAGACACCTCCCAAGAACCCCTCTCCCCATCCCATCAAAAAGGCAATAGGACTCATGGTCCCAGTGATGACAAGCTCCCGCCACTCAAGTGTCCCCGCCACACCCTCATATAACAGGGGATCTCAAGGATAATGATAATGGAGGGAATATCCCTAATATTGAGGGAAAATCGACGTGTATAATAACCACTGCTACAACTGCTGTAAATGTAGGTACAGACATGGATTTCTAATTCCTCTAGTGAAGATCCTGAGCTAGGATCTAAGATCTATGATGAACTACAGAGGGCTGGCGGTAGCGATCATAGTAGTACGCAGCCGGATGACATAGAAGGGGACACTTCTGACGATAGTCCTAGCACGGTGCGGAAAATGTATGAGAGCAAACAGGGTCCTGCATTTGTTGATAACAGTAAAAGTGACAACGCTCTACAATGGGACTACTCTCTCATAAATGAGAGTGGTACTGGTACCGGCACAGAGGTGGTTAAAGGAAAAACACCAGGTCCATCTGAAGAGATCTCGTTAGTTTTGATTAATCAGACTATGATGACTCATAGGGAGGAAACACGGATAGAAAGTCAAAAAGTACAAAGCTCTTGTTGCAAGTTACAGAACCTGGTTCGTCCTATAGCGAAGACTTGTACAGAATTCACAACAAGGCTTAATGAAGCCGAGACAAGGATTTTTTCTCTAGAGGATGAACTACTTGTACAGAAAGCGTTTACTGAGACCCTGTGTTCTATAAAAGACGACACTCGGTGGAAACTGGCCGATTTAGAAAATCGCTCCTGCCGCAATAATCTGAGATTTCTGCAGATTCCTGAGGGCTTGGAGGGCCAAGATCCTCGCAAGTTTATCATTGAACTATTTTCCGAGGCTTTTCCCGAACTCTAGCACTGGGACTGGCAAAGAGAGGTGCAGAGGGCACACCGATTTCCTTTTTCTATTCGTCCAAATCAAGCAGCAGCTAAACCCAGAGCAATTTTAATTTCTCTTAATAATTTTCTTGCTTGGGAGGCCTTGTATGAATTTGCCCGCCCTGATAGAAAGAGGGTTGGCAAGGGTGTGGAATTCTTTGTCCGGCCTGACTATTGTCATCACACGGATGAAAAGCGCAGGCAGCTCCGTCAGCTTATAATATTGTTTCAGGCTAAAGGGGCACAAGCTTTTTTGCTTAATCCTGCAAAGTTAAAGGTTTTGTTAAAGATCATACTAGATTCTTTACCTCTGATGTTCAGGCCAAGGAGTATTTACAGTCTATGTAATATAGAATGATTTATTAATTTGTATGATGGTCTGGCTTTATATATTGGGGTAGGCTAGTATTGTGGGTATATTCTTCTCGGAGTATTCGTATTTTCCAGTTGATGTGTCTATTTCTAAAAAATATACATATCTAGGCCTTAGTAAGTTGTGCGCTATTCAACAGTTGGGTTTTCTCTTGTACATTGTTGGGTTTATCAGCACATATGGTGTTTCATATCTTTTAAATGTAAGCTATATTCTCCAAGATAATTGAAGCGTTGTTAAAACTGCCCGGTCCATGTCTTCTTTTAAGACAAACCATCGTGCTTGCTCCCATCCACTGGAGCAAAAATAAACAAAACAGACAGCAAGAAGTACTAAGTGCGTGTTGCTGGCGACTAAGATCAGTTTAACATAGGTGGCAGCGGGCTTGTGGTTTAGGCTACTAATTGAAGTGTTCTTTTTGTGGAATTTTATTTAATTAAGTGATGCATAATGGGAATTCTAATAGTTATTCCCATCAATTAATTCTATTATTCTGAACCAGATGATTGGTCTGTAAAAGGAAGACTCAGTAATGAAGCATTGTGGCATTGGTAACACAGACACCCAGTACAATTATGTTAGTTGCAAGTATTTGAGATATCTCTGGCAATGTAGTTAGCAAGTGTAAAGGCCACCAACATGTACCTCCATGTGGGTCTACCTACCTAGGGTCTAGCTCTTTCCATGGGACACCTACCGGGTCTGGCTGATTCTTTTGTTGTGGCCTTAGGTCCTGGGGCACTTTCTCACTGTAAACGCTGTGTGAAAGTGCGTGCATCCTTGCTACAAACGTTAGGAATCAATGTGTGCGCACTTGCACTGATAGTGTTTCTGAACATGTATCCAGCCTGCCACTGCAGGACAGTGTACACATTTGCTGCTAGTGGGTTTGTACACGTGTCAAGCCTGCCATCGCAGGTCTGTGTGTGTGCAATTGCGTTTCTACTAAGGCTGGCCATTCTAGATCCATGGCCAGCCTGAGAGGACCTTTCAATACCAATCCAATAGAGCACCCAAAGGGTATGCAGAAAGGGGTGAAGCGAGTGGTAGGTGAAAGGCTGGGCAGGTACACACATATGTTCCCTGCCCAAGTAGTGAAGAATACCCATGTGTGTTTTCATGACCTATGAGTTTCGCTGTTACCATAAGCTAACATGGGGAAAGAGTTAAAATTACTTCAGGCTGTGTTAGAGTCGGGGGTCTCTGGTTGGCGCAAGGTTGCCCTTGTGTCAAGCAGGAACCCTCTCCTCTACGTCAGGGCGCAGGATAACCCCTTGTGAATGACCCTTGCTCACCCTCTAGGTGCGTGGCGTCGGCAGCCAAGGCGATTCCTCAGGCGTTGTTGGTTAAGCACTTACAATCACACACACAGTAAATACATCAATCCCCCCAGAAACGGACACCAGACTTGGATATGTAGAAAAATACGCTTCTTTATGTAAAAATAGGTATATATCTCTCAGCAGACTTATCACAAGACCAATAACGTTTTCGCTGTGCCACCAGGTTGTAACGCAGGCAAATGTTCTTTGTTCGTAGCTTCAAATGGAGACCTTGTAGTCTCTTGCAAATGTTACTTGTGGTTCCAGTACTCACAGAGATCGACTCCTGTGAACGGGGAAATAAGGCGTTGCGGGCCCGAGCCCGATACTGGAACCTCTTCCGTGATGTGGAGAGTCGGCACAGGTCGGTGCGACTTTCAGCTTGAGATGTGGTCTTGGGTCCTCGAGCAGCGGGTGTGGGCAGGTAGGCAGGCGCGGCCAGCGACCCTCAGCACAGCGGTGCAGGGGGGTCTCCACAGCGGGGGCGGCGCGGCCTGAGGTGTCCGGGGATAGCGAAGCGGGGTCACAGGGCACGGTCAGTGCAGCTGGATGACCCGGCGTAGATCACAGTCGTTGGACGGTTTCCGGCGGGAGGGGTGATAGCACGTACAGCGCGCTCCAGTGGCAGGCGGTGACAGGGGCGCAGGCGGCCTAGCCCGGGGACAGAGAGCGGCTCCGGACGGAGCGGGGCTCTCACGGGGTTGCGGCAGGCGAGCTCCTGAGTGTCACAGCCCTAGGAGGGGCGTTGAGAGGCGCAGTCTCTTTCCAGCGGGATGCACACACGGCTCGAATCGGAGGACGAGCAAAAGCACAGAGAACCCACTGGTCCTGGGGTTCAGTTCAGGGGGCAAGCTCAGATCAAGCCCTTGGAGAATCTTTCAAGCACAAAGCAGCAAAGTCTTTTCAGTAGTCTCTTCCTCTTCTTTCTCAGCAAGGCAAGCAGCAGGCCAGCTCCTCCAGCGTCTCCTTCTCCTTCTAGTCGGGCAGAGGTTCTTTGTGGTAAAACAGGATTCTGATTTCTTAGGAGCCAGGCTCCTACTTTTATACCGTGATTCTTTTGTTCTTTAGCGCCAGGGGGCCTGGGCCTGGCTCAGTCCAGTTCTGGAGCACTGTGTTATGGTGACTCTGCTCTTTCCTTTCAGCAGCAGGGCAGAGACATCAGCCGCTCCACAGGGGGCGGCGCCGGCTTTGTGGTGGCAGAGCACAGGTCTATTCAAGAGTCAAGGTGTACTCCTCCCACCCATCCTGGTGTCATCTCCCTACCCACCACCTGGCAGCCAACCTGTCTCTGGGGATCCCCCCACCCTGCTCCCTACTTGTTGCTAGGCAGAACACACACACAGCAGAGGCGGACTGAGATGGTCAGGTCAGTAAATACTAACTTTCTAAAAGTAGTATTTACAAACCCAGGATATTAAAATAAACTTGACTACAAGAAGTATTTTATTATTCTGAGCTCAGGCATACTAAACTTGACACTCTACCATGCTCTCTGAGTCCACTGGGGTCACAGCGTGTAGTGACTCCAGCAGCCCATTCTGGCCTATGGAGAGCAGGTAGCCTTCAATAGTGAAAAACGAAAATGGCTGTAATTCACTATTAGGACATGCCACACACTCAGGGCTTGTCCTACCTTACACCTACAATGCACCCTGCCCGTGGGCCTACCATAGGGGTGACTAACATGAGGCAAAGGGAAGGTTGGGAGGCTGGCAAGTGTGTGCACTTGCCCAGCCAGCATGACAGTACCAGACTGCACGCAGGTTCTGCAGTGGCAGACCCTAGACACATTTTACAAGGCCGCTTCTGTGGGTGGCGCAACCAGCGCTGCAGGCCCACTAGCAGCATTGGCATTCACAAGCCCTGGCACTCCTGGTGCACTTTACTGGGGACTGACAGTAAATCCAATAAACCAATCATGAATACCAATTAATGTATACATTTTACCATAGGGAGAGCATATGCACCTTAGCACTGGTCAGCAGTGGTAAGGTGCCCAGGGTCATAAAACAGCCAACAACAGGTCAGAAAAAATACTGGAGGAAGGCAAAAAGTTTAGGGATGACCCTGCAAAAAGGGCCAAGTCCAACACAACCCCCTTCCAGCCAAAACGCAGGGTAGACCAATCACCACCGCGATGGTCTTCCCTGCTTGGGGCGATAGAACAAGGACCTGGCCCGCAACTGCAGGGGCAGACTCCATTTCTACGCCAATCTGAACCTATCGGACTCCCCCTGTCCATACTCTCAGGGCCCATCAAGCCAATCCATGGGGAACCCTTCTCCTCACCTGTGGACACCACCTGTGCAGCACCTAACCTTAACTGGCCCACAGGTGTGTCCCAAAAGACAGACAGCAAAATGCTACAGTGGCCACTGACAGTAGTCAGGGATGAGACCCAGGCCGTATGCCTCTCAGGGCTCTCAATCCTCTGTGGCGCCAGGGAGCGGGGGACAGTAGCCCCAGGTGCTTGGCACCCTTTGTCCATTCTCCCCCTTGTCAGGTCAGGTATGACATCCTGGCACTGACCCACCAGCCCCGAGACTGTACCCGGCGGCTGGACCAAAGACTGGGGTGGCCTCTCCCACACCTGGTCCTCCTCCTTGGGGCTCTGTACCCTCCCACCTGGAGTGGTACCCCCTTCCAGAATTGCCAGGGCACCTGGGGCAGGTGTCCCGCACAATTCGCCCACCAGTTCAGGGGTTCTATCCTGCAACTGGGCGTCCAGGTCAGGGGGGACACCCTGAACCTGGCCCTCCAATCTGGGGTCTAAACCCTTCAGTTGAGCCGGGGTCAGAGGCGAGGACTCCCTCCCTCTGCACCCCCTTCCAGAGTACTGCCCACTCCCAACTGGCGTGGTACCCCCAGAAGCAACATGGGTCAGGACACTGATTACAGTAGTCCCACCCTCCAGGTCAGACAACACCTGAACCTGGCTTCCCCACCCTGGGACCAACCCAGGCGGTTGAACGCTCGCCTGGCGCACCAGGACTTCCCGGGGAGCACGCATGCCCCCCCTGAGGGTGACACATAACTCATGTGTCGTGTGACAGTCTGCCTGGCGCTGATCTCCCGACCCCTGTCCATCTGACAGTGCCTGAAGATCCCCCAGGACAGAAGTGGTGTCACCATGGTCACTCACGGGGGACGCAGCCCTTCTGGCTGACCCCTGACCCACTGGTTCTTCCACTGGGGACTCTTTCCCCCCCTCACCCCTCAATCTGGACCTCTGCACCCTCCCAACTGGAGCGGTACTGCCAGACACCAGAACTGATGGAGGCCTGCTTACAGACACTCCCAGCTCACCAGACACTAGGGGAGCCCCCTCAATGGGCGGCCCATCAGGACAGCCTAGGCTCCCCACCTGGTGTTCCCTTAAAGAACCATCCAGGCTCTGAGACTGGGTTTCGGGCACCTGGGGGCACGCAGCCCCACACTCACTCCTTCTCCACTGAGACAGGACGTGAGCCCCTACACCCCTCCCACTACCATGGGACCTAGCTGGGCTACTCTGCACCACTTTCACCACTCTGGGTTGGAAGATACCTGAGCCACTCCCCACAGGGTCACTCCCCAATGCCTCTCCAGACCCTCTGGAATCCACCAAAAGGTCTGCCTCCAATGTGGGCTCTCTGCGGTCAGAGAACTCACCCTCACACAGGTGTTGGCATAGCTCTGGAAAACAGGGACTTGCAATATGCTCTCCCACAATTGGGTCACACAGCCCCCTAGCAGGGTTAACCAAACTATCCTTCACCTTACCATCCAGTGCCTCACACACGTACTCCACACCACTCTCCTGAGACTGGCAAGACAGTATATGACTGTCTCTGTCCCACAACCCACACTCTTCTGGGCGGTCTTCACACTCACCCACCAGGACTTCAATGTTGGGGGAACCCCTCTCCCTGTACCTCTCAGCTAGAGTCAGTAGAGTGTCCCTCCCTCCACTAGGACTATGAACCCCTGCGCCAGTTACCCTATTCCCTTCAGGGATACTGCGCACTACTGGAGCTACCTCATGCCCTTGAACCTCCTGGTGTATGTTAACCCCCTCCTTCAAGTCAGGCGCCACATCTCTGGGTGTGCGTACTACTCTCTTAGCACTGTAAAACTCAATATTGCTGCCACCAGAGGGAGAGCGTTCTAAACTCTTGATCTTGAGATCCAACTCCCTCATTTTTAGATCATGATCCATTTGGCGTTGTTGTGCCTCCAAGGCCAACTTCTTCTTCACCATTTCCATTTGTCCTGCCAACTTTGCCATCTCCATTGCATGCGCCCTGTCTGCTGCCCTGTCCGCCAGCTCCTCTGGGGACAGGACTCTGCTGGGCTCCACAAGGTTGTCGGGTGGGACGATGTCCCCCGCATTCTGTGGGTCTCTTGACTCCTTCCAGGCTCTCAACGCCTTGGTGTACTGGTTCTTCCTCTTGAATCCAGCATGGGGAACTCGGAGTTTTACACTGTAGCCTTTCAATTGCTCTACTGTGTATCCTTCCAGTCCCTCCCAATCCACCTCATCTATTCCAGAAATCACAGAGAGTGCTCTTCCAGCAGGGAGTGAGCCAGGCATGGTTGCAATAATGGCAGATGTCTCAACAAAGTTCAAAAATGAAAACCTGTGGCTGCGTTACTTGGTCTGCTCTCACTATCTGGTGATTAATAATTCACTGTAGGCAAATTACAAGTGCAAATCCGAAATCCCAGCCGCTGCCAACAATGTTAGAGTCGGGGGTCTCTGGTTGGCGCAAGGTTGCCCTTGTGTCAAGCAGGAACGCTCTCCTCTACGTCAGGGCGCAGGATAACCCCTTGTGAATGACCCTTGCTCACCCTCTAGGTGCGTGGCGTGAGCAGCCAAGGCGATTCCTCAGGCGTTGTTGGTTAAGCACTTACAATCACACACACAGTAAATACATCAATCCCCCCAGAAACGGACACCAGACTTGGATATGTAGAAAAATACGCTTCTTTATGTAAAAATAGGTATATATCTCTCAGCAGACTTATCACAAGACCAATAACGTTTTCGCTGTGCCACCAGGTTGTAACGCAGGCAAATGTTCTTTGTTCGTAGCTTCAAATGGAGACCTTGTAGTCTCTTGCAAATGTTACTTGTGGTTCCAGTACTCACAGAGATCGACTCCTGTGAACGGGGAAATAAGGCGTTGCGGGCCCCGAGCCCGATACTGGAACCTCTTCCGTGATGTGGAGAGTCGGCACAGGTCGGTGCGACTCTCAGCTTGAGACGTGGTCTTGGGTCTTCGAGCAGCGGGTGTGGGCAGGTAGGCAGGCGCGGCCAGCGACCCTCAGCACGGCGGTGCAGGGGGGTCTCCACAGCGGGGGCGGCGCGGCCTGAGGTGTCCGGGGATAGTGAAGCGGGGTCACAGGGCACGGTCAGTGCAGCTGGATGACCCGGCGTAGATCACAGTCGTTGGACGGTTTCCGGCGGGAGGGGTGATAGCGCGTACAGCGCGCTCCAGTGGCAGGCGGTGACAGGGGCGCAGGCGGCCTAGCCCGGGGACAGAGAGCGGCTCCGGACGGAGCGGGGCTCTCACGGGGTTGCGGCAGGCGAGCTCCTGAGTGTCACGGCCCTAGGAGGGGCGTTGAGGGGCGCAGTCTCTTTCCAGCGGGATGCACACACGGCTCGAATCGGAGGACGAGAAAAAGCACAGAGAACCCACTGGTCCTGGGGTTCAGTTCAGGGGGCAAGCTCAGATCAAGCCCTTGGAGAATGTTTAAAGCACAAAGCAGCAAAGTCTTTTCAGTAGTCTCTTCCTCTCCTTTCTCAGCAAGGCAAGCAGCAGGCCAGCTCCTCCAGCGTCTCCTTCTCCTTCTAGTCGGGCAGAGGTTCTTTGTGGTAAAACAGGATTCTGATTTCTTAGGAGCCAGGCTCCTACTTTTATACCGTGATTCTTTTGTTCTTTAGCGCCAGGGGGCCTGGGCCTGGCTCAGTCCAGTTCTGGAGCACTTTGTTATGGTGACTCTGCTCTTTCCTTTCAGCAGCAGGGCAGAGACATCAGCCGCTCCACAGGGGGCGGCGCCGGCTTTGTGGTGGCAGAGCACAGGTCTATTCAAGAGTCAAGGTGTACTCCTCCCACCCATCCTGGTGTCATCTCCCTACCCACCACCTGGCAGCCAACCTGTCTCTGGGGATCCCCCCACCCTGCTCCTTACTTGTTGCTAGGCAGAACACACACACAGCAGAGGCGGACTGAGATGGTCAGGTCAGTAAATACTAACTTTCTAAAAGTAGTATTTACAAACCCAGGATATTAAAATAAACTTGACTACAAGAAGTATTTTATTATTCTGAGCTCAGGCATACTAAACTTGACACTCTACCATGCTCTCTGAGTCCACTGGGGTCACAGCGTGTAGTGACTCCAGCCGCCCATTCTGGCCTATGGAGAGCAGGTAGCCTTCAATAGTGAAAAACGAAAATGGCTGTAATTCACTATTAGGACATGCCACACACTCAGGGCTTGTCCTACCTTACACCTACAATGCACCCTGCCCGTGGGCCTACCATAGGGGTGCCTAACATGAGGCAAAGGGAAGGTTGGGAGGCTGGCAAGTGTGTGCACTTGCCCAGCCAGCATGACAGTACCAGACTGCACGCAGGTTCTGCAGTGGCAGACCCTAGACACATTTTACAAGGCCGCTTCTGTGGGTGGCGCAACCAGCGCTGCAGGCCCACTAGCAGCATTGGCATTCACAAGCCCTGGCACTCCTGGTGCACTTTACTGGGGACTGACAGTAAATCCAATAAACCAATCATGAATACCAATTAATGTATACATTTTACCATAGGGAGAGCATATGCACCTTAGCACTAGTCAGCAGTGGTAAGGTGCCCAGGGTCATAAAACAGCCAACAACAGGTCAGAAAAAATACTGGAGGAAGGCAAAAAGTTTAGGGATGACCCTGCAAAAAGGGCCAAGTCCAACAGGCTGCAACAGCGGATTGCAGTGGAGCAGCCTCATAATGTTTCCTTCATCAGAGTCACAGTGACAACGTCTTTCCAGTGGTACAGGTGGATTTGTCATGAATGGCTTAGAAATGCCACCCCTAGCAAGGGGCCTTTCTATGCTCTAAAACTTTGTGTGCCTTTGTGCTTTGCTCCAGTCCACAATGGAGGTTGGGGGAGCACATCTGGCCATTCCCCAGCAACAGTTATAAAATACTGGGCATGCAACTGAAACAACAGACCTCTGCCATTTGCGAGCCTGGCTGGATAGATTGTAAGGCAGCATGAGTGTGGAAAACAAATTGTGCCTAGAGACCAGATTGCCTTGTGTGGCGACCCAGAGGTCCTTCCTTCCCGTATCTAAGACATGTGGCCCTTGAATAATGTGGACCTTGGCACGCATAAGCGTTTTAATGTTGGTGAGCAGATTCAACAGTTGTCGGACCCCATGTGGCCTGCTTCGTTGATTGTGTTGCCTCTCTCTGGTACAACATGCCCACTGCATGCTCATTGCGTGTGGCGTCTGATTCACAGGTTGCGACCCTCGGAGGTGGTGATGTAACCATAGTAGTGCCTCATTCTGCCTTGTGAACTTGCGCCTGTGTGTGACCGGAATTGTCTGGTGCGACAGATATCAAGGCACACCAGACGTTGTGCCTAATTTCCAGGGAGCTACAGAATTTGCAACTCTTCATCATGTTTAACCTGAATTGTCTGGTGCGATCCGTATTAATGAACTGGACATTGTTCTTCATTTCCAGGGAGGTACAGAACGTGCAACTGTTCGTAGTGGGTGACCAGAATGGTCTTGTGTTACTCGTATCAACGTGCTCTAGACGTAGTGCCTGGTTTGCCTGGGTGTGACTCGGATCGACGTGTACCTGTCAGGGTGCCCCCTATTTCTGAAGAGCTCCCGTGCTCCATAATCCATTCATCAATTCTTCCCTTTTGGCCCTCAGCGAGGCGAGCCATCTTCCCTTTTCTCACCCAGCCCCCGATGACATTGTGTTGCCAGGTGGTATTGCCTGACATTAGCTCGGGTGGTGAGAGTGATTGATTGGGTTGGCGGAAGGCTTCAGATAGCAATCGGAAGCAAGTCAAGAGACTGCCTGACCCACGTACTAGAAGGTCCTCGTGGACCCCTTGTGAGTGACCAACTATTACCCTCGGCCTGCTTATGCTCCAAATTCATTTGGTGAACTTCTTGAGTACCTGCCCATCCCTCTTTAGACAACTGCCTCCTAATTAGTCCTGTTACCTACCCCCACCTGCTTCCCTGGGGCCTTGACTCAGTGTGACTTTGGCTGGGTGCGACCTAGTATCCGGATGGAGAAGGGTTTGTTATCTTTCATCTGTGGGCATAGGACAGTCGGGGTGAGCTCTAGGGTAGAGGGAGGCTTGGAGTCACAAGGTCGGCAGTGTGATATCATTTGTCCTGCTAGGTATCTGTTGCACCGCATTTGGGTGCTGAGTGCCTATGTGTGCAAGCGCACTCTGTACAGACCTGCCTTATATCCGTTGCATCATGTATCGGTGCAAAGTGAGTTTGTGTGTGTGGGACTGACACTCTGCGAACCGCCTGTGATTCATTATACTGGCCAATGGTAGGGCTTTACACATTGATTTTGCCAGAAGAACACTATGTTTGACATTGGATTAACCCTTGTGGCCTCAGCCCATGGTGCTGCTAAAAAGTGTTGTAATTCTTTGTATGTACATATTTCTGCTATCACTGTGACCCGGGGTGCACCCTATAATTGTGTGGTACTGAATTATAAGCTAGGTTGGGCCTGGGGTTGACAATGAGTTGCACCGTATAAGGGTGCTGAAGGGGTGGTAGAATAGGATCTGTCCCAAGTGTGCATATTATTGATGTCATTTCAACACAGTTGGCCTGGTACTGCTTGTAATATTTCCTGGTGTGATTTATTCCCCAAAATACATGATTCTCATGTTGTGTTGATTATTGTGTGTGTTGAATATGAACATTATTTATATACATCACGTGTGAAGTCTCTTTTGTGACACTCGGTGTATTTATCGTGAGTGAGTGCTGTGCAAATGCTTCACACAATGCCTCTGGGATAAGCCTGGCTGCTCAGTGCCAAACCACCCATGGGTGAGCGCAGGTTATAAAGTTTGTGTAACTACCCACCCCTGATGGGAGTAGCTGGTTCTGCCTGGCTAAGGCATCACCTCAGTCAACCAGAAAGTGCCAGTACCAACACCATGTTTTGGACATGTATGACATAAGAACCACTTTCCTGAGGAAAGTCTATGAAATAGCTATTCTCTTCTGATTTTTCCCCCCAGAGAGCATACTTTTCACAACTCTACAATATATTCATACATTGCTTTCCACACATCTGATGCGATTTGCACTAGTGATACTTGTGAGTTTGACACTTTGAATACAAATGATTTATAGCACAGGCTAATAATACTATATGTTGTTAGTTATGAGAAAATGTATATTATTGTCAATTAAATACACTCAGACGACTTTCAGGATTGTGGGTGTTTTGTTCCTTGTGGTGAATTACCACAACTTTGGCTATGATTGCACTCTCTCCACCGAGGAAAAACAAAAATGACCATACCAACCAACTTTTGGTTCAAACAAGATTTTGCCAACACAAAGGGAATAGTTTGCAGACACAAAAGAAGGAGCAAAACTAATTCCCAGGCAGTCCAACCTCAGTGCAAATTTTGTATTCAAGATGTGATGGTGCCAAATAGGTTTTTATTGTAGTCAAGTCAGCAAGGTAACAATCCCTTCAAGCAAAGTCTTGAAAATCTTCTGAAGACAAACTAACTCTAAGATATTGAAGAATAAGACGTATAGTGCACTGGCGTAGGGCAAAGATTATCTGATAACTCGAACAGACATCAACTGACCAGCAACTCTCCTCTTTGATTGGAGGGGTAGATTCCAACACAACATCACTGATAGGTCTAGTCGGATCTGACTGCAATGCCTCTACAATGTATAGCTCTGCCCTTATAACTCCGAAGAGGGTGCCACATTCATGACCACCTAAACATTCCTCAAGCTGGATTTGCAGATTGGAAGTTCCATTTCCCATAGTGCATGATTTCTTCTTGAGCCAGGAGTTTCTTGCTGAATTCTTTTGGGATCAATATTATATATAAGCATCAACGTGATAGTTTAAGTGCCATTTCCTGTCCTCTTTTCTCAGTTTTATTCTCTCTGCCTGTAAAGCAGGAGTGTGCTATTGGTTAGGCTGCTTGAACTACAATCTAATGTTGCTAGCTGGAAACACACTGGCCTCGAGTGCAGACGAAAAACACTTATCAAGACTTGCCTCTCTGCATTTAAATCAGATATTTAGTTGGAGGTCACCCAGAGTTGGTGAAACCTTTTATTTTCATCATCACACTAGCATCTTATTCTTTGGATGTGAGAAGCCCCAACTAATATGTGGAGGTCTCAGAAGGGACTCTACCATAAAATTGAACCAAAGAGTGATCTGTAGATATTATAGGAGAGAGAGGGGTAACTAAGAGATTGAGAACATGGCATTAATGTTGTGCTCTTCAAGCACTACAGCGCCCCCCATAGGGACAGTAAGTGGTATGCAAATCCTATAATACATCACAGCGCAATGCACTGTAGATTCCCTTCTGTACCCTGCGTGTGAAATTCCAAGAGTTTCAGTGATTGGGCTTAGAGATGATTGTGAGCAGGCCAGTCTCTACAAGTGAAGAATGACCAGCTAGCGCCCTCGCCAGATGTCATGATTTCATTGTGCTATGACCTACTCCCTGTTATTTAGGAAATAAGGGCCCTATTGTAAATTGTTCATTATCTCCAATAGGGCCAGGGAATTAATGGGTTCACTGGGAAAATGAGTAACGTGGTAAACCTATGAGCTAAATAGATTCCCAGGTACCTGAACAGCAGCTGAAATCGCAGGGCAAAAATGTGGCCGAGAATGTGGAATAACTGGGAGAATAAATAGTGACAAATCAGATTCCCAGTAAGTCCCCATTTATCAGTAGACCCTCAGGGTCCAACTCATAAAGGGGTGTTTTTCAGAGTTGCATTAAAGAGCAGAAATAGCAAATCCTGGGGTGCAATTGTCGGACAAGTACTCTCTCTTTGAAAATCATTGAGTATAATGAACACATCATTTAACTTTCACTTCTATGCCTACATTAATAGAATTAAGTCATATTTCAAACACCCTCTCCTAGTTGAAAACCAAATATGCTCACGCACGAGAGTAATTCTGTCACCTTCTACCCATTCCTAACTTCATTGTTTGTGTTTGATTTTGAGACAGGGGAAATACTTTCATATAAGAAATGTTAGTCTGAGATAAGTGGGACAGTATGGAAAATAACCATTCATGTGCTTGTGCAATTTAAAGAGACTTTATTTCTGAATTAACAATTTGCAATCTGCATAAATCCTTCAGGATTGGAAAAGATCCAATGCGGATAAAAAGGATTTATTGATGATCGATGTTTTCTTCCACTGGAGGGAGTGCTCATTCCATGTAGCACAATGCTTTGTAAGACGTTGTTTCCATCGAAAAGGCAGTGTACTGCTCCTTGAGATAGTTTCTGTGCAAACAATGTCATACATGTACTTTTCACGTCCCTGCAATTTAAGTAGGAAAATCATGAGCATCATATTATGGTAAAAACATTAGTGTTAAGTTGATCACATTCTACGAATTTTTCAGACTGTGCAAAAGACTATTTCTGCAGTGTACTGACGTTTTCCAGTAATGTTTAATATACAAAATCAATTGATTTTTTCGACTGCCTTTTCTAATTTTAACATATCAGAGTAGGCGCCTTAGCAGTGGTAATTGTTTAGGGGGGGGGGGGGGGTAGTATATCTCTACTCCAAATAATTTGTGACAATTAACACATTTTAAAGCACATCAGACAGCAGCTTTGCTCAGTAGTTAAAGACATGTGAGCAGGCAATTTGGAGATTATCCATCAGGGACATGTGCCCTATTCACAAAAAAACCCTAATTGAACAAGCAAAACATGGGGCCTGATTTAGAACTCCGTGGACGAGTTACTCCATCACAACAGTGACGGATATCCCGTCCGACGCAATATTAATCCCATACATTGTAATGGGATTTATATTTCGGCAGCTCCATAGTTGTAACCTGTCCGCCGAGTTCTAAATCAGGCCCTTAGATCTTTGCCTGAATGCAGTTGTTTGTTTTTTGGCATTCCCAGAAGCACGTCTGTAAAATTGTTCCAGGTGAGGGTTTCCAGGCGTAATCCTGGGAAGGTCATCTGACTGTTCCTATGTGCCTCTATCCCACCAGAGAAATACAGAGCGCAAAAATCTGCATAGCCGAAGGAAACCTCTTGTAAAAAGTTACTTTTTATCTACACAGGTAAGCTATTATTCCCTATGGATAAGGCTCTTCCCCACACCCCCAATAATTCTGAGGATGAACATTCCTTTTCCCATTTTGGAAGAGGTGTTACTCCAGCCCTTGAATGCAGTAAATCTCTTGCTATTTCCACGGTGAAAAGGGATCAGAGAGGTGTTTAGAAGTGCCCAGAAATGTTGCAGTAGTTGTTCTCAAACATCAACATCAGCAGCAGTCATGGCGGGGGCCTGCATTCATGGTGTGACCTCCTCAATGGGTAGTTCATGTACAAAGGTCCCTCCATAGGTGCAGGGTTCTAGCTACAATTGCAGGGCCCCCACAAAGAGTGCAGAGGCCCTGTGTAAATCAGGCCCCACGACTACGTTTTATCCACCTGTCAAGTAACCGCCTCCATTCTGAAAATTCCGAACGCATGCATGAACCTTTACTAATAACTCACATGATAGCCACATGAGGCTCAGGAAGACATGTCTTACAAGCTTCTTTAGCACACTCACTGTGGTAAATCCAACTCTTGTATACTTCAGAAAAGTAAGTCACAAAAGGTCTAAATATAGCCAGGTCCACTTCAGGTGTGAACGCAAGGAACGTTGACACCACTTTTGATTTCCATAAAGAAATAGATTTAAAGGAGGAGATATTTTTCTAGCATAGAATAGTTGAACGTTTTCAGCTCTTCCAGGTGCCAATAGGTTAAGCCAGAAGGCTGTGTATGGCAGGCGAATGTCAAATCAAGAAGTGGTGACTTGGAACATGGTGAACCACATACATAGATGGTAGAAGGTGTTACTGAAAGATGGCTCCTGCTAAGACTAAACTTTGAAGTTGTATCGAAGGGTGGTGCTCTGGCTAGAATTATCCTGAGCATTTGCAGATCTATCACTTTGAACCATGATGTAGTATTCTCGAATTTGGTATGGAGTCAGGATTAACACTGCTCATTCAGTCAGTGCACCAAATATGGATGCGATAAAAGGTTACAACTGATGGGGGCGTGGCCATCTCAGGAATGGTGTGGGGGTACGTTTCAGGGCTCCGCTTATTCCCAGATAATCCAAAGCTTCTTTACGAAACTGCTAGCCTCCCCAGTAAGAGTAATTGCCACCCCTGGACCCTAACACCAACAAGCAGCCTCAGTTGCCCCATACGCAGCATGTCCCACTCCATGTCCTACTCTGAAAGCAGCAACACCAAGAGAGTGAGCCAGTAAAGCTTCGCGCCCACCATCTTTGATTTGAGCTGCTGCAGGGTGGTGCCTGAACTATGGCAGTAGACGCTCAAATGAGTGCCCAACTCACTTGACACAACCTACAGAAATGCTTGAGGATGCAGAGATTCTAGCCCCGCCCATGATAAAGGTTCAGCACGGGTACAGCACACCATCGGGTTGGGTGGGCTGATGGGCCAGTAAAGAAAGACCCAAAATTGTGAGATGACAATGAGGAAGGGTGCATGAGACCCTTCTCACTCTGAGGCATCCATTCAAGCCCAGTGAGGCATGTTTAGACAGTGGGCCTAGGATAGAAGAGGGGGCAATATACTGTCCTGACCTGCACCAGTTGATAGAAATATTTAGACCTAGCTAGGCCTTGCAATAAAGGTGAGATACTGGCACACCTCACTAACGACATAGCAAGGATAAGCAAAAGCTCCCAAGAGTGTGGAGAGAGCTTTGATAACTGGGTAAGAGAGGCACGGCTGATGCGCTGAACCCTGTAAAAGGCCTGACAGTAATTTGCACAGTTCCATCTTGTGGGTGGTGAGAGGTGCTGAGCCCTCTTGAGGTAGATGGTGAAATAAAGCTTCTTGGAAGTGGGTGGATCTTGCTCTCCAGATGCTGAGGGATATCAACCCACCTGGGAAGAACTGAGGGCTCACAGGTAATGAAACAAATAGGGCAAGCACTGAAGAGCTAGCATATGGAACATAATAACCCTGTTATACTGCTAATGTGCAACTCTTGTATCAGATACACCTGACTCTGCATGTGGAGTTTCGAAACAAGGAGGAATTGAGGAGGTGTGGAGGAAGCGAGTGGTTTGGAGCCATCGGCATAGTAGCTGCTGCCTACCGCCATTCTCTGTGACATACTGCTTTCTGTTCTAGCCGTCCTCTACTCCAGCCACCACATTACACTTGGAAGAGGCAGCGAGGAGAACAAGGATAGGGGTGAACAGCGATCATGCTTGTGGCTCTGTGCTTTGTGCTCCGACCTTGTGGGTGATGCTGCCAGCACTGTGGTAGCAGAGAGATGATCTGGTGAGCCCACGTGGAGTGGAGCAGGGCAGCAGAGCAGTAAAGTGGTGAGTGCCTCCAGTCTGCCTCTGGCTCCCACTGGGCAGCCAGTAGCTCAGCGGTAGAGCAAAGGTCAGCACAATTTAGCCTAACCCGTCCTGCTACCACTCCTCTGTCGCTCTCAGAGCCTTTTGTCAGCCTGTCTCATCATCTGCAGCCACCCGCCCGAGTTAGTTTGAGAAGAGATTTCTCTCCTCTCCCCCTTTCACCAGCAGGAAAAGTAGGAAGGGAGAGGAGCAGAAGCCAGTGCTGGGCAGAGGAGGACCAAGTGGAGGGCGGAGAGCGGTCAAGTACAGAGCTGCAGCTCCTTCTTTGGGGCAGAGGTGGCCAGCATTAGGCCGGTGTAGCTTGCTCTGGTGGGGTGCTACCCCCACCACTCCCCGCTCCCTTGCACCGCGTCATGCGTTCTCGTGCCTCCTGCAAGCTGTAAGAGTGTGGCGGCATATCACAATCTCCTCTCCTCATATTTTTGCAATCAGGAGAGTCTACGAATTGGTGCAGTATGATCGGTGCGAACATTTATAGCGCATGTGCGACAAAATTGTGTTCCCCCAGGGAGGAGACGACGTGACGTTTCTTTCTCGGTCTAAGAGGTCCTGGTCATTAAAACGCAGCCCTTCGAAGATACAAAAGGGTTAAAAGGGAGTCTGGAGTGTGGTGCTAGTAGATATCATTCTCAAGTGAGAGTCCCGGCCTGTTATGGAAGCGGCCCAGCCAGGTCTGTGTGCGGCTGGCGGTCGGCCTGGTAAGTTGCTACCTCAGGCTTTCCCACCCCCATTAAGAACAAGACTCAGATCCAGGCGGAGTTATGACTGCAAAAAAAGTGTGTGCAGGACACTTGGGTTACATAAGAGTGCGCAAAAACACCCAAGCTAATTGTTTAAGGGGTAAATCAATACAGATAAACACGCTGATTTAACACTATTTCCACCTTCTTCCCAAAAAAAGAGACAAACCTAAATAAAGCGGGGATGGTGGAGTTTAAGCCTAAATCTCTTCCTGGGTAGGCTGAAAAACCGCTTTTAGCAAATCCTACCAACTTTTCACCCGGCATCAGAGTGACTCGGTCTGGGATTGAATTAAGCCCTCAACTCAGAGTGGAAGGTTTTCCGCTGGCAAATCTTACCGTCTACTCTCTCAGAAATAGAGTGACTCAGTCCGAGGTTGAATTTTGCCTATCCTAGAGTGGAAGGCCCTCTGATGGAAGATTTTACTCTCCCAGACATTAATATGAATCTGAATCCCATTCCAAAGGTTCCTCAGTCTCCTAAGCCTCACACTTCTGATATTTCACCTCTCTCAAACTCACAGGACTTTCCCCTTGGTCCTTCTATTAAGATGCAGTTCTTTAGTAGTACACCCAGTGAAACATGTATATTAAACTCAAGGGCATCTGTCACCCCTGACTTGTCCTGGAGTCCTCATCCACTAAGTAATGATCCAGAGATCCCTGAATGGTAAAGCTACCCTACTTCCCGCTCACAAGTTCAACTCCTGTAACCGGATCTTTCCTCTTCCTCCTCTGGACCATAACTCTAATCAATCCAAATCTATGCAAACGTGCTCTGTTTTATACGCTAATTGTCAGGATTTTGGTACTAGGGCTGTTACGCCTTCTGGTAGTAGAACAGATAAGGCAAAGAAAACGCAGACGTATTTGATTAAATTCAGCTCCTCTCACTACAGCAGTTCTTTGAACCTAAGGACCCTGTTCCTTCACCTGCATATTTGTCCTTTCAGTGCTCAGAAACGGAAAAAATAAAAACAAAAAAGAACAGTTTTTCCTATTTTATTAAAAAGAGGGGCTGTAAAACAGATTGTTCTAAAACGGAGGAATTAAAAGCTGAACATTCTATCTCAGAGGAAAAGAAAATCATAATTAAAATTAAATCTGTCCACAGGAAGAAGAAGGGAAAAAGGGAAAAACGTTGAAGGATAAACAAAAACAGAGCAAAATGACTGCACTTTGACCCAAATGTATTTTTAAATTTGACTCTAAATCCTGACTTGAATTATACAAACAGAGAAGAAAGACAACTCAAAGCTATCCCAAGGGGTCCTTGAACACCATTATTGAACTCCAGTGCTTTTATCCCGATCTCACAAGAATTTAACACACTAGATTAAGCCCTACATCAGAGGCACAGTGTAATCTGAATCCTAATGCTGCACTATTTGCCTCCTGTTTAGGCAATAATGTTATTTACAACCCTATTGGAAATGTGCCTGAGGGGGTCTGCCAAGCTAGCCATTTACCATCTTTACCCTTTTCTTTAGATTTTTCTTTTAATTTTGATCATGAGTTGTATATGAATAGATCTTTCCTATTGAGCTGTTTTGCTGAAATTCCTCACTTCCAAATGATCCAGAGTAGTGATCTTGACCTGGTTAAAGTTCAAAAACATGGCAATTACGGGGAAGCCAGAGTGATTTCCTATCTAATAATGTCAAATAGTGCTAAATTACGATGCTGTGGTATCGATGTTCTTGTTCCCAAAGAAGAGAAAGTTCTTAAAAAAAGCAACTTATAATACGCAGCCCACCGCCCACTTGGATCTCTCTCCATTGGATATCCTTCCTCTAGAGAGAGAAAGTACTTTGCAGGTCTCCCTCAGCAAGGGTGGAAGGAGAGTTTTCCTCCTTGTGGTGAAAAAGAATAATCAAGCTCTGATCCTAGATGAGGAAAATAAGTAATGGTCCACAGTGTGATCTGCTCTAAATTTGAGATGACTTGTGCCAAGGTAGGCTCTTGGAATTTTAAGGATAAATCTGTAGGTTTTAATAAAGCAAATGGCAGAATCTATTGGAATACTTTAGCTGCTTCAAAACTTAAAGAGACCTTAACAGTTTTAATAGGAGATGAGCAGCATATATTAGTGGTAGACATACATCCTCCTCAAACTGATCTGTTGAAAGTCTTTGGCCGCAATATAAGTACCATGATTACCTCATGTAAATCTATACATTTACCTGCTAAATTGAGACCACCTTTTAATTCCACTGCTTCATATAAATAGGAAAATAAATACATTAGTGAGGACCAGTTCCTGAATTTTTCCCTTCAACAAAGTAAATGAATACATCCTTTAAAGAGGAAAAGACAGATGAAAAAATGCTCTCTAAGACAAAAAAGGAAGATCATGAGTGGATCCACTTAAAAGAGGCGGCTTCAAAAAACAACGCTAAAAGGTATTGGGAAATAATCGCGGATTGTTGCTGCACTAGAGTAAAATCCCTCCCAATTCCTATAAAAGAAGAAGAATGAAAATCTCATCTTGTAGAACTTTATTCTGCAAACCCTAACTCTTCTTGCTCTGCCTCTAGTTTAACTCATCCCCCTAAAATCCATGTGTCCAGCTATGCACCCTCAAAGGGTGAAGTTTTAGGACTTCTTAAAACAATAGAGCTTCAGGAGCAATGGGTCCTGACGAAATCCCTATGACAATTATCAAAAAAGCGCTTCTGCTGTGAGCTACATACCTTACTCCTCTATTTAATTGTTGCTCACTGACTGGGTGGTGGAGGAGAAAATTCTCCCCATAGAACAAGCAGGATTCAGAAAAAAATCACTCCACCCTGGATAACATCAGTATGCTGAAATTAATAGAGAAGTACACATTTTTTGCAGGTCAAATGTATATGTGGCATTTATAGACTTTTCAACAGCCTTTGATGAGGTAGGCCGGCCACCACTGTGTAAACAATTGCATAAAATGGGGGTACCTACCCCCCTGTTATCATCAATTATTGCCCTGCACTTGCAAACATGGTGTCAGGTGCTGATAGGGGAAAATCAGGGCCTTTCAACAGTAATACCCACAGAAAATGGCCCGAAGCAAGGCTGTCTACTAGCCCCACTATTCTTCTCTTTATATATAGCAGATTTAGGCACAGAAGCGTCACCTAAACAGCGAAAGCGACTTTAAGATGAGGCTCGAATGACATTTGAATGTGTATAAATAAGAGAAACCATGCTACAAAATCCTCATAACTGATGCCACACACTGGAGAAGACAGCCCATTGGGATAGGACAAAGTCAGACAAATGCTGGAGGGAAGGTAGAACTATAGGGACACTTTACATCTTCCTTGGATGAGCCCCAAACTACATAGATATTGAAAAGAAGTATTAGAAGATCTGGGCCAGTCATTTAAAATTAAGATACCTAGAGGTCTGTCCATAACTATTGATGGGTGGGCACTCCTGCAAATTGTTGACGGGCAAGTATCTCACTGTGGCTTTCATAGTGGGTATTTATGTAATTTTAAAACATTGGAGGAAACCCACTGTCCCAGCCCTTTTGGATTTGAACAAAGATGTGGGACATGTTAGCAATGGAAAAACGTCTCCTCGGTATAGAGCAGAAACACATGGTTTACAAGGTAGATTGGGCTCGATAGATAGGCATTCTAATTTGTAATTTCCAGGCCTTAACTTGTCCTAGGAAACGGCGTGTACTGAAACTCATCCCGAGGATTCCCCACAGGAACAAACAACTGTATTTTTGGCATCACAGGGGCGAACACCTACACAAGTATGCAACAGATATAAAGAACCAGCAGCCGTGAATTGGCCTAGGCCACAGTCATCAGGGGGTAGAATGGTGGGTGAGAATTGGACGTTGGGGTTTGTTTCTATTTTCTGGAAAAACTTTGAATCTAAATTCGGACCACTGCAGTTTGTTATAAGTAACTACAATTTGGCCTCTGGTGGGTTGAAAAGAATAAAAATAGGTAAACCTAAACATGTCCAACCAACAAAAGCACTTCTTGAGAGGGAGTCTATGTGATAAGGGCAGGTTTACTACAACCCTGTTGTTGTAGGGATCATGAAGGGTATTCACAAAGGAACAACTCCTTTTGGAAATGTTTTTGTCTTGTCAGCAGACCCCTTGCATGCCAGAATCTTCTTAGGTCCTGAACACCCAGGCACATTTAAACAATTCCCCCTGATGATATCCTCTGCCGATCAAATCAAGGCCTAATTTTTCCTGTGAATTTGGATGGGGTACTATTTCCCAGTTCTTGTGAGCATGTAATTTAAACCAGACATTTCAAGTCAGTGGTGAGAACTATACTTCCTCCTAGTCTATAGTAGGAGTCCTTCCTAGAACAGCTAGAAGGAAGGTCTTCAGTTCCTGTCTGAGATCGCTGATATTTTCTTCGGTTCCAGGCTGGGAGTCCAGTGCATTAATCATGTATTCCTGAAATGAACATTCTCCATTTTCATTGAGAGGTGTTCCGTTACAGTTCATACGATATCCCAGGATATCATATCCAACCTCTCCTTATGGAGCGGTGTGCTTCCTGCTCTTGGAGAACGATCAGCCCCATTGGGAGCAAAATCCCATCATGGTGGAATGTGCAGGTAGTGAGAGAGAGGTCCTGCTTTCCAACAAGGCTGCAGTTCACTCTGGTCTGTGTCAGCGGCGTTTGAAGCTTCTGGTAACACTACTACAGGGTGTGCCACAGAGCGGATTACTCAGAACCGCTGGGTTGAGCCCCTACTAGGAAAAAGCTAGAGAACAGCAGAGCTACTCAAGGTCAGTTTGTTTAGCAAGAACCTAGACCAGGAATTCCCACAATCTTTTATATAATGTGTGCTATCACTTTCTATCAATGGGGTCTTTCCTCTTCATAAAGCAGCCCATTAGCAGTTGTGAATGTATGTCCGTCCCACCTGAAAAGTGGTAATTTCCACATTGTTTTACCCTGGCAGAGAATGAAAGTCATGCTTCACTGCCTGGTGAAATGAAAATTAAGGAAGGCAATTGAATTCTCACTTCAAATTTGATCAAAATGTCCAATTGATCATAACGTCCTTGTTTACAAATATGATGGAAATTATGTAAACTTCATAAAAGTTGCTACCAATATAAACCATATATTAATTTAAGGTAAAATACACATTTCCTTATTAAGCACAGCCTTGCAACAGGATTACATGGCTGTGGGGTTCACCCTTCCAGTTTGTGAGCGAGCGTAAGTACTTTCTGGTGCTGCCAAAATATTAGGATGTGAGTGTACACCCAGATAAATTGGAAACAAAACAATGCTCACCAGCTTTTGTAAATGGGTTCCAAGCAATCCATTGCACAAGCAAACTCTGCTACACAGAAGGTTTTGCTTCAAGGCTCTCGCAAACTTTCGAAAACCTCAAAATGAGGAACACTATTGAACCAGATGTTATTTTTCTGACAGATTGTGTGGTCTCTTGAACTGCCGCTGAGCTCTGCTTTGTTTACACGTGAAACTGAACAGATTCAACCGTGTTCTTCCATTCGCTCACAGAGTGTCGTGTTTTTTAGCATATTCTCTGAGTCATTGTGCGGTCTCAACATAAACTCGGGGCAGATCTGCTGTAGCGGGGGCTTTGCTTAAAAGGTGCAAGTGTCTGACCTCTATTTGTCAAGCTTAGACTACAGGGCAGCCCAACAACCAGTAAGTCCAAAATGTAAATGCAGAGGGGACACCACACTGTGTAAGGATGAAATTCTTCATAGCTCATATTTTGGGAAAATTGTGTTACAAAGCCACTGTTTTGCCATTTTATATCGTTTCTTCTTCAAACAGTTCTCAACAAACCTGTGTAATCAGATTTGGGGTTGTTTGCCTGCATGGTACTGTATGAGGCGTATGTTTCACCCTTAGAAATGGATATGATGTCATCTCTGCAATTTATTGCATTCATCACACGCTACTGCACGGATTCTGAGGATTGCTAGGCAGTAGAAAGTTGTCTTCTTCCTGGAAAGGGCTCTTTTCACCTGACCTCCTTGTCCCCAATGTCTTGAACTTATGGAACGGGTTGAGATATATGTTTGTCTATCTGTCTGATAAACATGTAAAGCATTTGAAAGAATTTCATGTTAAAAGCTTTCCGAAGTGCATGATCTACATATCTTTACAAATTGACTTTTTTCTGCATGTCGACCCAATTTATTCCTCTTGCTCACTGTTCCGAAATATCTCTCCTCCATCTTGCTTAATTTTCTTCCCCTTCTTTCTTAATTCTACCAAACATAATGGACTCTCTTGAATTGTGTATCTGCATATCTTTCCCGAGTGTAACAGATGAATTTCTTGTACTGCTCTTGAGAAATGCATTATTTTGATTAAAGGACATGACGAACTTCCAGGCTAGCGGCAGACTTCCTCTTTGTGTGTTCCCCTCACTGCTATACAGAGGCAGTGTCCTGTCTACCATGCAGACATCATTGATGACTGGCTGGAGGCTTCAGGGTCTTCCTTGCAGGAATTCCTTCCTGGCATCACAGACCAACCTTCAATACTGGCAGAGACCACCCTTCAACACTGGCAGATATTAGTTCAGGGGCTCAGAAGTAGATGAGCAATTTGCAGGTTAATTTTAGGCTGGAATCCAGAGTAGCAACCAAAAGACGCCAAGCACCTCTGGGAGGCAGCCGAGGTACCCCCCCTCCCTCCCGTGTCACTGTGCAGCGGGATTGGGCACAGGTCCCTCTTACCACTTGAAGGTGAAGGTAGTTTTATTTTTATATTCCCACCTGCAATCCTTTACAGTCCCCCCACACAGATGGTTAATATTCTGTACCGAAAGCGCTTGGCTTCTCCAGGTTTTTGGTTTACCTGCGCGGGCTCTGTCCAATCGACATATTATAGGTTCAGGTCACCACACATTTAGATCATAATATACAATATCTCCTCTGAGGTAGCGGCTGTAATCGAATATTAATAGAAACTGTGCAATACACTCTTATTTATTTGCTTTGGAATCCAGCCAGCATGAAAGGGGCTGTACCATTGAGCCATTATTATTGCTTTCCTTGGAATGCCGCTATAAACCTGAATTATTACTTTGGCTTGACAGCTATATCATAATCAATTGGAACCTGTGAGCCAACTCGCGAAGTCTAAAAAATACCGAGCTGGAAAAGCGTGATCCTAACACTTACCCAAATTATATTTCAAATAGAGAGCCCTGGGTGGAACTAATAGCTTCCTCTAGAAGATGCAGTGCGCTGAACCCTGGAAGCTGTTAGTCGGTGGTTTGCCATTCAGACATGTTTGATGACACACTAAATAAAGCTGTGTAATGGACTGTTGCTCAATATGATAAAATGTTACTTCCCACCAAAGGATATTTAATCAATAAAAACCTTCTTTCACTTTCCATTGTGCATCATTTGTCACAGCTGAAAAACTGTTATATACTGCAACAAATTGCATTTTTATCATGTGCAGCATTTCTCCTGGTAAACTCTCATAGAACAGAAGCGAGCACGCTCATCTTCAGCGTTTTATATTTTCAGAGCACTATTTGACATGTTTCGTTTCGAGACAACATCTTTACACTTTGCCAAAGATTCATGTCCTTCCACACTCAAGAGATTCGTCCAGTCTTTAAAAATCAGGCACCATTTGATTGGAAACTAATTTAATTTTCATATAAAATCCTGCGCAAGCATTATCAAGAGCCTTCTTCCCAGAATCAAAGCACACATCTTATGCTATATGAACGCCAATACTGAGAATAATATTAAAATATACATAGAATGTCAATCAATAAATCAATAAAAAGAATAAACGGTGTTACATGAAATCAGCAAAGTACAATTTCATAAAACAATTAAAATGTAAAAGAACAAAATCTTATGGGCTTTTCATAGTGATGACGCGTTCCAGATTATTAAGTCCGAATCACTTCTAAAATCCTAAAACATCTAATATAAAATCTAACTATTAAGCTTCAAGGGTGCAACTCTTAAATTACCTTACGATGTTCGAATAAAAATAGCCTGCCATATAAAAAACGCCACCACCACACAGGCAGCTAAAGTTTGAAGTTGTTGTAAAAAAGCTAGAGCTGGCCTACACTTCCTAAAACTACAATTTTGTAGCCGGGGTATAAATATAATTGATCTCCTTTTCAGGCTGCCATAAAATTTGCAGAAGAAAAAGTGCCCTGTGGATTGTGCTGAGAGTCCGCCAAGGGCAACCAGCGAAGGATGTGGACCAATTGTTCTGTTTCTGGAAACCCACAAGGAAGTGAATCACTATGTACCTAAATCTGGTTAGCATAAATTTATGTTGGGGGTTTGTTACCATCTCCAGATAAGGCTGTCAACCATTCTAATTCCTAATAAAAAATAAACAACAACGCTTGTCTCGTGCGCTTCTCTATTAAATCTGGCCTCTGCAAAGAGGTTTAACAATAAATCGTTCAGTTTCCGTTTACTAATCTCTCTTAGCAATTCTGGCTCCCCATAAAATGTGGGTCTACTATAGCCTTTATATAGCATTTTAATATGACTTAACCATGTAATGCGTAGGGTCCAGTCACGAATAATCAGCCTATTAAAAGATACCTCCTGCTGCGTTCCTATCTGGTGTTACAAGAGAACAGGAGACAGACCTATAAGATCTTCTAAGAAGCCAGTGCCCAGATCCCATTGACAAATATAACTTCCTCAGCTCAGAGGAACCAACAGCTATCTCCTTAAGTAGACATTTTCAGATAGTTGAAGATTTGTGACACAGGTGTGTCCCCTCACACCCCACCCGTAGGTAGTCATAGAGATGGATTGTGCCTGATATATTAAACCCACCTTTGAGGTTTCGTAACTAGTTTTGTGGCAAAACAGAACAGTGCTCCTATAACCTTATTTAGCTGCTGTGTTTTTAAGTATTTAGTAAGACCCATTTCCCTATAGAGTTCATTTGAATCCCTAGGTACGCAAAGGAGTTAACTTTGTCTAATTTTATGCTCTACGCTACAAAGGTACGTGGTTGTGCCTATTGGACCCACCAGTCAAAGTAAAGGTTTTCCCAAAGTTAAACTTAAGATCCAATTCATTCATGAAAGAGAGAAACACATTCAATAATGACTGAAGGTCATTAGCTGTTCGTGAGATAAGTCCTGCATCGTCATCGTACAAAAGGGCTGGGCCAGGGCAACAGTCAATCTGTGGCAAATCTTTGCATTATGCAATTAACAAGATCTTTAGATTATTGATATACAATGTAAATTGAAAAGGCACAAGGACTCAACCCTGCCTCACTACCCATTTGATGTTAAACGGTGTTAGAAATGGGATTTCTGGTTGGCTAGGGCTTGCGCCAAAGCCAGGCAGAAACCACCACTCTAGTCAGGGCTGGGGAGTTACACGCCAAAGATAACCCCAGCTCACCCCCTTGGTAGCTTGGCACGAGCAGACAGGCTTATCCCGGAGGCAATGTGTAAAGCGTTTGCGCGCGCACCCAGCAACAACACCCAAGGCCCACCACAAAGGAAACTCCACACAAGGTATAATATAAAAATATCCTTTGTATTATATCAAAACACATTAGATAAAAACACACACTTTACAATGTGCCAACAGCCACGGGCAGAATTTACAAGGGATTATATATACAGGGGACAGGGCCACATGGACCACTGTCAGGAATTAGCACTTTTAGAACTGAGCACAAATCACCAATAGTAAATGTAGAACATAACACAAAGTAACTGTAGAGCACAACCAGTCTCTACTGGCGCAATAATGACCTCAGTGTCATCACACTAGCATCGGGTGTAAAACCTATCCTGCATCTATCACAGGGACATAAATCACATTATGCAATTCTCATTGGTCTAACGCATTAGACCTAACCACCTAAGTATAACTATACTAGGGGCGCACATCGCACAGGGAAGTACATTCTCCCTACCATTGACCTAAACAGGTAAAACAACCTCCTAGGCAGGACTAACCACATTTGGAGGTATAAGACACAGGGTGCGCAAAACATGCTATACACAGTACATTTCCTAGCACCAAAGCATGAACACAGGGTGCGCCAAACATACTACACAGTACATTTCCTAGCACCAAAATCACATCAGAGTCCAGGTTGCGCCAGAACCTAAACATAGCAGCTGCCCACTACTTGCTGGGCAGCTGGGGACAAGCACAGTGCCTAAACGCTGCAGCTGGCACTAAGTGCTGCGCAGCTGTGGAAGGCAAATAGGGGCCTGGGCTCTCAAATGGCCCATGACACAATGTCACAACGTGGGAGCCCTCTAGGCTCTAGAAACAACATGTCCCCAAGTCCCCCTGGGACTTCTAAATATCAAATGGCCCCCTGAAACGTAGAGCGCACGGGCGCTTAAAACTAAACATGCCCCCAAATAACGTAGGAGCCTCGTGGGCTCAGAGAAAATAATGCCCCCGAAGTCGGAGCCATGCTAGGGCTCTAAACAATGTGTCACTGTTGGAGCCATCTGGGGCTCAAGAATGACCCGGCCCGCCTCGTTGGGCCTCTCAAAACAATTGTACCCCCTCGTTGGAGCACTATCAAGCGGGGGCTGCTCGAAGAAAGACGGGATCCAGCGCAGTGCCTCGTCCGGCACGCACACGGGAGAGGCATGTTGGAGCGGCCCACTGTAACGAGGGGCCGCTCAGCACTGCACGGGTGCCTCTATCTGGCGCCCTCCCCCCTCCAGGCAGCTCTACTCACCAGGCTGCTCTCCAGAGGCGGCGGGGGACGCTGTCTTCTTCTTTGCGGCCAGTGCGGCGCGGGGCTCTCCCTCGGTCATGGGAGCCCCGCGCCACAAACTCACGCCGGCCTCTTCCGGCTTGGTTGCAGGCCCCGCCCATGTCACGGGCGGGCCTGCCTGGCTTCCGGTTTTGCCGCGGGCCGCAGCGATGAAGTTTCACGAGGTAAAGTGCGGGGTGGGCACCCGCTTTTAAATCAAGCAGTTTGGCGGCATATCTAGCGGGGTGGGCACCCGCAATGACATAAATTAAGGCCGCAAATGCGGGGTGGGCACCCGCGCATAATTATCATAAGCCGACAGGCGGCGGGGTAGGCTTCCACACGGAACAGCCATTACGGGGGAATCCCTACGCTGGGGATTCTCTCTGGGGGCAAGGACGGCAGCTGAGCGCTGCCGAGCATACACACTCTTCTTCCTGGCAACAATAGCGATAAAGCGCTCCCAGGGCGCTAGCAGGCTGTAACAAGCCTTGGCAAAGGGAAAAGTTCTAAGCAGTTCTGGGCATCTGAAGATGGAGCAAAGCAGCTCCCAGCAAGGGAAAATCCTCCAGGTATCCAGGGGCTGGGCAGGGCCCAGGGAGGCAAGCCTTCCCCTGGGCCCCAGCAGCAGCACGCCCCTGGTAGATTCGAGTTGGAACAAGAACATTTTGTAAGGGGACACAGCCCCTTTTTATACACCAAATCCCTTTGTTCTGGGTTCAGGGTGAGGGGGAAAACCAGTCGCAGCTGGTTGGGGAGCACCCTTGATGTGCTAAGCCCTTCACTCTATTCACTGGCAGGGCTAGGGTCGTCAGTCGCACCACAGGGGGCGGAGCCAGCATTGTGTGGGGAAAGCCCTGCCCTATTCAGGACCCAGGTGTACTCCTCCCACCCATCTAGCTGCTGATCTCCCTATTCACCACCGGGTGACTCCTCCTGACTCTGGGGAATCCCTAGCCCGTCACATGACCTCAGCCAGCCAATCACGCGACAAGGCACACATTTTCCACTGCACACCGAAGTGCCCACTTCTAGAAGTGGCACTTCCACACTAGCTACACGCACGCCGCATGCATCATTGCGCAGCATTTAACCACACGAATCTGTACATACCAAACTCGGGCCTGCACACCCCATGCATCAGGAACTACTAGGGACACATACATTCCCCATGCATTCCTATGGGAGGGCAGGCCTATCTCACCACATGCATTCAGCGTGCATACGCACTTTACCCTGGGACCCAGGGAAAGTGCGCAGGAACCAAAAACCACTATCACCAATAAAAGCAAAAAAGTTCAGGGGTGAACCTGCCAGAAGGGCCAAGTCCAACAAACGGCTTAGAGCGTTCCCCTTTTATTCCATAGTGTACCTTGGCTGTTGAGTCTGCATGGATCTATCTAAGCATGTTAGCCATCAGAGCATCTACCCCTGTCTCTGTCTACAGAAGCCATAATTTGGAGTGGTGGACACAATAAATGGCACTCAACAACTCCATAAACGCTAAATAAATAGCACCTTTATCACTGGGGTATACCGGGGTATACTTACATAATCAAGTTGAGGTTCAGACACAGCTCCACTGTACCTAGCCCCTTACGAATACCATATTGGAAGTCCAATAAAATTGAGCAATCCTTTACGCAAGATTCCAGCCTGACTAGCAATAGTATCCCAGTTACCTTGACCTGCGGTTCAAGTAATGAAATCGAGCAGTAACACCGATGGGCCGCTCTGGTTCCCTTGATAACAATCAGTACAATCAAAGAATGATACAAGGTATCTATTTTCCCAGAATTACAAACCGTTCTTAAAACATGTTAACAGATGGCTTCCTGGATTTAAAAAAGGCAATGGGGATCTCATCAGGGTCAGGCGCTTTTCAGCATCTACTCACTACACGCATGTACATATGTAACATGATCTGTCTTACCAACAACCATTGCCTAGTGATCCTTATTTGGGTTTGCATATATGTTACTAAAGTGAGCAATACACTCTTGCAGTGGAATTACTACTTTTATAGAAGGAGCACTGTAAGTAAGTGAGGCTGATTAATCGCTTTCCAAAAGGCTAAATTATCTTCCACTTGGCTCGCCGTTAAAGGGGCAGCCGATGCTTTTTCCCTAATCGATTTTGTTCTTGTTACTATTATTTGATTATACCTGAACCTGCAACTGAAACTTAGTTCTTGAGTTTCTCTCAAGAGAAGCACATACATCTCTATTATCTCTTGAGCACGATGCATCAAACCATCCCATCACTTTGAAACCCTTAACCAAGTTGGGTATAATCAAGTGTGATTTTACAGTTCCAGAATTTCCAACTGAAACAGTTTTACTATCTAAATTACCAGCCAACTCATCCAAACAAACCTCAAGCCTTGTTTTATTATTCTTCACTAGATTAGCTACAAAACCCTCAGGATTTACCCTATCCAATTAAATGGAAGTGCTGTTGATTCTGGTTACCTTGCTATCATCCACAGACTCCAGGGCTTTAAAGAACCCCATGCTATTTCAGAATTTAATATACACACAGAGAGGAAGATAGTTGCTGACAGCAGTCTTGTAGGACGTAAAATTAAAAATTAATGGCCCTAGGTTCTCAGTGAGCATTAGATAATTGTTCACACTTCCTACTCTTCGTATAAAGGTCTGGCTACAAGGGTAGACAGTGATCATACTTGATTAGCACAATCACATTTTTCCTTGGTAAAAACAACATTAAGAGCCTCTCCGTAAGTGTCATGTGCAAAATCGGTTTGGCCATTTTCATCAGAATAAAGAATCCCATGGGTAGTTGTAGCAGGTAATGGACATACATGGCCATTGAAGTCCCCTACCCAAAAGATGTGAGGCTCTGAACCCCGCTTCTGGCATTTCAAGTCTTAATCCTTATTTCATGAGTGAATTACACCTGATCTTCAATCACCATAAACAAAACCTTTGGCATCCGTAAACCTAAAATGTGATAGAAAGGAGAATTTAGACACTTTGCAATCACTTTACAAGGGAACAGAGTTGGGATGTATACACAAAGGCTTTTTTTAGCCCTTCGTACCCTTACTGATTGCCAGTGCATCATAACGAGTGTAACCATTAACATGTAGGCTGTTCGTTACTGCGGTTTCCTTAAAACCAATAATGGAAACCCCATTTATAAATGTTAAATATTTTGATGTGTCTCTTACACAGGCTAAATTCCAAGTGCCAATGATAATAAATATCTTGATCTCCACCAATTGTGGGTTTACTCCAATATTACAGTTGATATTTTCCCCTACTTGGACATCGTCATCTAACTTAGGTGGCAATACTACCCTAAAACTCATCAGACAATCCCCCTCTTGAAGCCTGTAAAGAACATGAAATTATGATTAAGTTAATCCAGAGGACTAACTGACCCATTGGTTTCCGTGGGGAAATCCCTGGAGACATGGTGCTAAAACTGAGAAAGCGGTTAGAGGTTTTGATATTATATCTAGCAGCAGGGTGATTATGAACAAGGTGTTTAATTGGTGACTAGACACAAAGAGTGTCAATTTGAATTTGGCATTTCCAGCTACTGGTGGACATCACCCAAATATTTTTAACACAAAACTAGTTTCTTCTTCTCAAAGGCCTTATCAATATGATGCAACAGTCATGGTCTTACCAAGCAATTACGCAAACAAGATTACAACTTCCTCAATTGCATGCCTTAACTAATTTCTATCAAATAAAGAAATACCTATAAGAAAAAGCAAACTGTTATAGTGGCTGTCAAAGAAATGGTGACACATTGCTTTTTAGAACCTTTTGATAATTGATATAGAGGTGTAGAATTAAATGAAATCTTTAGCAGCATGCATTAGCAGATAGTAAAGTAAAAATGTGTGTTGCTTTTTCAAATGATGTACGAAGGTGAGGATTGCTGAAATGGTGTATGAGCTTGAAGGGGAGGCTGTGATATGGTGTACTGCTGTATGGTGTGGTGAGAAATGTAAACTTATCTATAGGTCAGCTGTGTAAATGCCTCCCATTCCTGTTATTTTAACCTTTGTGCCCTCAAAGTTAATGTGTAAGCAAGCTACCGGAGTGGTTGGTATGATACTTTGGGAGAATGGAGATAGACCCCTTGAAATGGGTGCCAGCTGCTCTTCCATTGAAATCTGCAGGAATGCTATAAAGAGGTAAGCCCCATATCTCTTTAAATTAAATCTGCAACTGTGATGAACCTAACCCAGAGTGGTTGGGGCAGGGAGGAATTATGTTAACATGAAGTGTGTACTGTGCAGTAAACGGGTCTACTGATCTTACAACTACAACTTTGTGGCTGTAGCTCCACTAGAAGATTGGCAGAGCATGGAAGAAAGTATGGGGCCTATTCACAAAGGTAACTTGGCATGTAGAAATCTTCTCATGTTGTAGATCTATACCAACACCTAGGTGTAATTCCATCATACATAGAGTTTGCGATTTCTATGGTTAGATTACACCTAGAGGTTGACCTAACAGTTCACCCATTCAAATGAGAGAGGGAGAATCCTAAGACTTTATTTAAAAGGTTATCATTACTATTAGCAATTTCTTGCTTATTTCTGGTCATCTTTGCCACTTTGGTAGCTGTTGGAAATGACCCTTTTTGCAGGGTTATCCCTAAACCTTTTGCTTCTTCCTCCTTTGTTTTTCCTGGCCTGTGGTTGTTGGCTATAGGACTCTGGGCACTTTACCACTGCTGATCAGTGCTAAAGTGCATATGCTCTCTGTGTAAATTGTTATTGTGATTGGTTACCCATGATTGGCATATTTGTATTACCAGTAGGTCCCTAGTAAAGTTCACTGAGTGTGCCAGGGCTGGTAATTCAAATGCTACTAGTGGGCTTGCAGCAATGATTGTGCCACCCACCTGAGTAGCCCTAAAAAGATATCTCAGGCCTGCCACTGCAGTGCCTGCGCGCAGTTTGTTAATTGCCATGTTGGCCTGGCCAGTGTACCCACTGGCCAGGGCTTACCCTTCCCTTTTCTTACACTTAGGACACCCCTATGGTAGACCCAAGGTACCCCCCTGGGCAGGGTGCAGTGTATGTGAAAGGTAGGACATGTACTAGTGTGTGTAATATGTCCTGATAGTGAAATACTGGCAATTTAGTTTTTCACTATTGGAAGGCTATCTTGCCCATAGGGCAGAATAGGGAATGCTGTGTAACATATTACCTGCATATCTTCCCATAGGAGTGAGATAGAAACTTGGAGTTTGGTATCCCTGAACTCAGAATTTAATAACATCTTTTAGGAAGGATAGTTTTTAAATTCTGTGTATGAAAATAGCACTTTTAGAAAGTGGCTATTTTCTTGTTCAACCTTTCTGTGTGCCTCTGCCTGTTTGTGGATTGACTGTCTGGTTGGAGAGTGACAGGGGCTGGGGTGGCTCCAGGAGTCTGGGTGAGTCAGCACTAGGTTGAATAGGCCGATCTGCATTTGAAGTGGAGGGAGGAGTAGTACCTGGGCCTGAATAGGGCTGTGCCTACCTTTCACAATGCTGGCTCCACCTCCTGTGGTGTGTCTGATGACCCTGGCCCACACTAAGAAAGGGAGAAGTGCACTGACAGACTGCACCCAGAACTGGTTTGGACTGGGTCAAGGACCCCTCACACATAGAGAACAAAGACTTTTGGGGTATAAATACTAGAGCTGAAACCCCTGAAAGTTAGACTACTTCGTGATCAAGAGGAACCTCTGCCAAAGAAGAACAGCTAAAGAAGACTGAGGAGAAGTACTGCCCATGCTGTGTGCTCTGGGGCTGGTCTGAAGTTTGCTGATTTAACTGAGGAGAGGACAAGGGACTTTGCTGTGTGCTGTGTCCCCCCCCCTGCTTGCTAAGGACATTGCTGTGTCCTGAAGGAACAAATCTCCAAGGGCATGAGGAGAGCGGGCCTCCTGTTGCTGAAACACAGGGATATAAAAAGTTTCCAAGGATCTTGAGGCTCGCACTATCTGAACAGTGCTTCACTTTTTGTACTGCCTCTAAAAGTAAAAGTTAAAGCTGTGTGTCCCAGGACGCCATTGGTGCCCTTCGTTAGACGCGCTTTGCTTGCACGTCTTTTGCCCAGGATCACCGTTTCCAAGCTGGGGATTTTACCGCCGCAGGCCCGTGAACCCGAAAGCGCTGTGTGTGTCACCGTCACCGGCCCGTGACCGGAGGAAAGTGCTGAGTGCCTGCATTTCACTGCCGCCAGCCCGGGAGCCTGAAAGCGCTGTGTGTGTCACCGCCGCCGACCCGTGACTGGAGGAAAGTGCCTGCATTTCACCGCTGCCGGCCCGGGAGCCTCAGAAGCACTGCGTGCTTCACCGTCGCCGGCCCAAGTCTGCTGATGTCAGAGGGAAGCCGCGCTGGGATCGGTGCCAGCGTGGGGTGTTGCCTGGCAACAAGGGACTCGTCCCAAAGAGGAGCCGCGCTGAACTTCAGGAAGTGTGAGGTGTCGCTGTGCAACCCGACCTCGTCCAGAAGATCAGCTGCTGCTGGTGAGGAGAAGCGAGAGAGACCACACCCCCCAGGTAAACACTCGGAACGAAGTCCAGGAAGCGTGAGTGTGTCACTGCCTGGGGTGGGGGCGCGAGTCTGTGTGGATCAGCTCTCTGACCTTGGCAATGAGAGCCTACCCGAGTGCTCGTATTGCCCCATACTTGCCCCAAGAGGAGCAGCAGTACCAGGGCCTGAATCGGGATAGTTCTTCGTGTTAATCAACAGCAGTTGGGGCATATTTTGGAGATCGCTGACCGCGAGTCAGCCACACGTGGCGAGGGGTCCCCAACCAACACCGTGAACCGGTGCTGCACAGTATTTCTGATCTTTTCGTAAGTAATCAGCCTACAGAGTCCATATTTTCAAGCCTAATTTTCGTTTCCTTACCAAGAACCTTATCAGAAACATTCCTAAGGAAAAATCAATTATGTATGTTGGATTTATGTCGTTTTGGTCTTGCATAAATTAGATAAAGATATATCTATTTTTAGAATAACCTGTGTGGTGTCCATTTTTGGTGTTTCACTGTGTTACTGTGGATGTTGGTGCAAATACTTTACACATTGCCTTGGGGATAAGCCTGTCTACTCATGCCAAGCTACCAAGGGGGTGAGCAGGGGTATTCTACAGTGTGTTTCCCCCTTACCCTGACTAGAAGCATGGGTCCCTCTTTGGTCAAAGGTACCTACCTCTGCCAACTAGAGACCCCAGTTCTAACAGTAGCAATCTCCTGGTAGCAAGTAATAGGGAATTTTAAGAAAGTCATTTAAAATAATAAAGAGAAATGTTAATATTTGTATTTGAAAAAAATGAAAAAACGTTTCCCTAACTCCAGTTCATCAATGTTTACCACAATAACAAGACTTACACATCTACATTAAAATGAAACGTAATAATACATTTTAAATTATTTTGAATTCTATTTAATTTGTTTAATATTATAAAATTGTTTAAAATGCAAATAAAATGTACTCCTCTGACCCCTTACTGTATCATTTGGGGTAGATTTGTCACCATTTCTGATGCAAGTTATGTATTATTTTAGTTCTAATTTAAAATAAAAAATAATTTACAATATAGTGCAAAAACATATTCTAAGTATATTGAAAACAACATTTAAAAATTTTACATACATTTAAATAACGTTGTATTTAAAATGTTAATTAATTTATTGTATTTCATATGTTTCTCTATTTGTTCGTGTTATGCCCTGCTGCAATTGATTTATATGGGAGCATGTTAAAGTACAAGTGCTTGCTTGAGTGTGGTTCCTGGCTTACCCCAAGGCTGGATCGGAATATGTAAGCCTTTTTTGTCAGGAGTACTACTGTAGTAGATTTAAATGTGTAAGTTGAAATAGTTTTACTCTTATGTATTTGTGTGTTTTGTGTTTGCCTGTCCCACCCATTTTCCCAGGATTCATATTGTTCCTCCCACGCTTACTAATAAATGCTATACTTAGATGTACATAGATCTCCAATATTGGGGAAGAGAACTCTGTAAAGAAAAGATATGACAGTCACAGATCTTTGGCAGGGAGTTTGTCAGTTGCATTTTGGAGTATATGAAGCTGTGTAACTTTATTTCCTACCAAATAGATTTTGGGAATCGAGTCCAGTATGTGTTATTACTATACATACACACAGTAGATCTGAATGGGATAATTATCTACAACTGTACGTAATAAGAATATTGAAAACCATTGAAGACTTTTCTGACCATATAGAGGAATGAGGCCACTGGCCACATTCATTTATGAGGTCCAGGAACTCAGCCGTAATGTAATATTGCTTTTAATGTACAATTCTGGGTATATCAATTCGTATTATAAGTGTTTTTTACATTCTTTTTCCTCCAGAGAGCTCACTTGTGGGTTAAGATATGATGTGTGCGTACAACATGCAGTTTTCAATAAATATTTGGAATTTTAGACTTAACAAATGCAAGACTATAAGTGCTAGAATGGAAGGGTAAGAGCAGGCCTGACTGTGTTATACTCCCCTCACAAGTCTGCATTGTTCTTTTGAACAAAGGCCTACATATGGTCCTCTTGGCTGATTGGATATATGCGGTGAAAAAACCATCAATAAGCAAGGTTCTTGGTGAAACTCGGACCCACCAACCAAATCAAATACAAAAGCTTGTATGTTATGGTATATGTGTTTGTATAGTGCACAACTAACCACTCCCATGCACTCAGGGTCACCTGGTGCTGTATGGCCTAATCTGAACCACTAAATCTCTGCCATTCATGGCCTTCCATTACTGTCCTTTCAGGCATTAGATAACACAGCAGGACAACAAATAGATTTGTGAGCAGGAATCTAGCAATGCATTTGCCAGTGCTTTGAAAGTTGAGGAAAAAGAAGACTGACTGAGCTCTCTACTTTCACATGTGAGGGCTTGTAGGGGGGTGATGGATAGCCATTGAACAAAGCTATATCACGATAGCATCACTACTCACTTTTAATAAATTATTTTAAGTAATGACACCATTTTTATATCGCAATGATACTCCGAATTCTGAATGAGCTTATTGTAGGAAAATAAACAGTAGTGTATGTAATGATTACTGTCTCCCTCTTATAATACAATAAATATTTTCAATGTATTTCATCCATAAGACTCTGACTCCTTTTGAATCTCAGAATATTTGTCTTGTCCTTCTTTCATGAATGGAATACTATTTCCTTAATCCGTCTGTCTCAATTCAAAGTTTGTTGTAACAGATGTTGTTATACTGCCATATTGCCATCCTGGTAATCTGTGAGCTCTTCTATGTATTACTTAAATTATGTGTGGTTCTCCTTCTTGACATTTTACTTTTTAACAGTTTGTAACTTTCCACTTAGACTTTAAAGCCAAATGTTACGTTTGCTTCTGTTTTCCCTTCTTTTTCACAACTTGTCAGCTTCCTTATTTATTGTCAGTCTCCTGTTATCTTACAGAAGCAGTGAAAACTACTTGCAGTTTAGGCTCCATAGACACATTAATCTTTCCCAGTCTGGTACAACTATTATTCTTGTCTAAAAGGCAAGAGCACCATGATCAGAAAAGGGATAACGAAAACATTAAGTGACATCCTTCTGAGATATATTTATCTTTCTGCTCCAAAAATGTGTTGCTAACTTCTTAGTTTTTACACAGTTACATAATTTTGTGGATGCCAGGAAGAAAAAGGGCAGTAGTCAACTATCAAGTTTTCCATCATAAACTAAAGTTTATAAATTGATAGCATATATATTAATCTTAGTGACATTCAGTGTATGATACATATTATATATATATATATATATATATATATATATATATATATATATATATATATATATATATATATATATATATATATATATATATTCACTTAAAAAACCATAGGTTTCACACATGTTAGAGTTAGGTGGACACTTCACTCGTAAAAAACCAATGAAATTCCCCCGTTATAGTTAGTGCAGATAACTATAACTCACGCGACCGCCACTCTATCAAAAGGATGATGTCATCAGTGATGTCATGAGTGATGCCACTGACCATGTCATGAGTGATGTAATATGTGACGTCATGAGCAGTGGATTGCGGGCGCGCGAGTTATAGTTATCTGAACTAACTATAACGGGGGAATTTCATTGGTTTTTTATGAGTGAAATGTCCACCTAACTATAACATGTGTGAAACCTATGGTTTTTTAAGTGAATTTGCAAGGTTTTTTAAATGCTAATTCCTAACTATAACGTGTGAAACCTATGGTTTTTTCAGTGAATTTGTACGTTTTTTTAAATGCTAAGTTATGTATCTATTATTATATGTTTTATATATTTATTTTACAATAAACTACGTATTAAAATGTTTTGTTTTTTTAATGGTTTTTCACCGTGCGCGCACGGTCCGCGCACGGTGCGCACACCTCGCGATTTTTTAAAAAAAACATTAAAATGTTTTTTTCTGCCTTCGGGGTCCTACAGGGACCCCCTGACAAAGGCTAGGGGGTCAGGAACTCTCTACCCTGCCCCCTTTTCACGTTCGCCACCTTCCTTTCTCACTCTCGCACTCAAAACAAACAAAATGGCGGCCGACACTTCCTGATTTCGACCGATTCGAACGTTGACTGACATGTGACCACCAATCAGAATTATGCTTGCGCATGTTAGGGTGCGCGCACGGTGCGCGCACGGTGCGCGGCTATAGATATTTATGTACTTTAACTGCAATTTTCTCAGGAACTACTGAACAGATTGACTCCATATATGCAAAAGGCACATCCCTGACCTGAGGACTACCTCTTTGCCAAATTTCAAGTAATTCTGTTCAGCCGTTCGGGCTGTACCTTCGACTAAAGGTCCTATGGGAAAATGCATGAGGAAAACGCGTTTTGGGACCCCCTTTTTTCTCGGCCCCTGCTTGACGAATCCCCCCGAGACTTTCAGGGTAGGAGCTGAGCGGAGCGCCCCATTAGTTTTGAAAGTTTTGCGAGGATTCGTCAACCGGCGCCAAAGTTATTCAAAACAGAATTTTGAGATTTCCTATGGAAACACGGTCCTAACTATAACTATCTACTGGCGACCGCCAGTAGATAATATATATATATATATATAGGGGGCAGGGTAGAGAGTTCCTGACCCCCTAGCCTTTGTCAGGGGGTCCCTAAAGGACCCCGAAGGGTGAAAAAACATTTTTTATTTTTTTTTAAAAATCGCGGGGTGCGCGCACGTTGCACGCAGCGCACCGTGCGCGCGCCGGGCGCGCACGGTGAAAAACCATAAAAAATAAAAATAAATTAGCATTTAAAAAAACGTACAAATTCACTTAAAAAACCATAGGTTTCACGCACGTTATAGTTAGGAATTAGCATTTAAAAAACCTTGCAAATTCACTTAAAAAAACATAGGTTTCACACATGTTATAGTTAGGTGGACATTTCGCTCGTAAAAAAACAATGAAATTCCCCCGTTATAGTTAGGTCAGATAACTATAACTCGTGCGACCGCCACTCTATCACTAGGATGATGTCATCAGTGATGTCATGAGTGATGCCACTGACCATGTCATGAGTGATGAAATATGTGACGTCATGAGCACTGGATTGCGGGCGCGCGAGTTATAGTTATCTGACCTAACTATAACGGGGAAATTTCATTGGTTTTTTACGAGTGAAATGTCCACCTAACTATAACATGTGTGAAACCTATGGTTTTTTAAGTGAATTTGCAAGGTTTTTTTAATGCTAATTCCTAACTATAACGTGTGTGAAACCTATGGTTTTTTCAGTGAATATAGATATATATAGATATATATATATAACAAAGGTTACAGGGCATAGTCAGGTGCCCACACAAAAACATAGTAATTCAAAAGTTCTGGTTATAATTATCTCAATAAACTATAACTCAAGCCTTAAAGTAACTATAATTCACGCCCCCACCATGAACAGTTTTTTCTTAATCCAGTTTTATTGCAGATGTTGCAGTTATATTATGAATGATGTCATACAGGATGTTATTACTGATGTAATATGTGGGATAAGTAGCAGTGCATGGCGAGAATGCAAATTATAGTTTTTTTAGGGCATGAGTTATAGTTTCTTGAGATAAGTATAACTAGAAATTTTGAATTTCTATGGTTTAGAACGTATACAATTTGAACCCAACTGTAATGTCCCTGTAACCTTTATGTTTTTCATCAATTTTTGAGTTTTTTTTTAGTTCTATTTCCCAACCATACCGTCACTGTAACCTTTGTTTTTTTCTGTACATTTCTAAGGTCTTCTTAACGTTAAGTGATATTTATTTACCTTACGGTAATCCAACCTCCGCTGCGCACGATCTTTGGCCATGTGTGGTGGGGGTTGGCAGCAGGGCCTGTCCTCGGAAGTGGGTTGTCCACAGGGCCTGGCCTCTGATGATGAAGAAGATGAGAAGTCTTATCCCAGTGAACAGGAGTAGTTTTTCTGCTCCCGTCCACTGGGAGCATTTTACTGTTTGGTCTCGCTTGGTGGGAGCTGTCAAAGCTCCCACCGAGCGACAGCAAATAACTATGTCCAGAGGGTGGGCACCTCAGGAAATAGGCTGGCGCTGGGAGGGCAGCCTTCCCCCAGGCCAAAAAAAGGCCTGTTATAGGGGCTGCATGGCCCCCTCCCCATTCTAAATTTGGCCAAGCCCCAGGGATGTGGTGGTCCCCAGGCCCTATATGGCTTGGGAGGAGGACACGCATAGCCCCTATCCCCTGATATTTTATGTTTGGGCTTGTCCAGGGTAGGTGGGGGTTTCAGGAGCTGTGGACAGCCTGGAGAGTGGGGCTGAGTGGCCCCCATAACATTTCATTGGCCTAGTACTAGAAAGGTGGCAGTCCACAGGGCTGACATCAGTCAAGGCGGAGGGGGGCATGTGCACTCCCCTCCTCCAACTTTATATTTAAATTAGCCTCCAGGACCTGGCCCTCCCTGGAGCCATTGTTTTTTTTTCAATTGCCATTTTTTTTTCAATTTTGACAAAAATTCATGGATCTAACACAATTTTGCAGCAAAATGAAAAACTAGGCCTAAGGGTAGAGGGCATTTCTAGCCTGCCCTCTTCTCTTTTAAAAAAAACTTTTTATTGCTGAGTCCGTGTCCCAAAGTGGCTGCCAATGCTTCCTGGTTAAAGTGTTGGCAGCTGATCAGATCTCAACATTAGATCTGTTTGACCACAAAGGAAGTGCGTCCCCAGATATATAAATTAGTTTTTTCTTTAATAACTCGAAAACTACTCAACAAATTTACACCAAATCACAAAAAGGGTTCTTTAGCTTTTTGCCAAATCTGGTGTCATCCCATTGAGAGGTTTGGGCTGTAGTCGTGTCCAAAATCACCATGGGAAATTGCATGGGGAGAACACATTTAGGACCGCCTTTTTTCTCGAGCCCGCTTGACAAATCACCCTGAAGCTTTCCACAAAGCAGCTGAGCTGTGTAGTAGATTACAATAAATACATCTGTTCACTGACACTTTTATCTTGGGTGATGGCTCAGTGTATTAGACATTTCCAACAGATTTACCTCTCTGTTCACACCTTTCTTCAGGAGAAAGAATAATTTTACTAGTGGTTTGTCACACAGTTGCCTGCGCGCTAACACCTCCCAACTGGTTGTATGTTGTAGTGGGTTGTTTAAATCTGACATTTGCACTAAAATCTCTTTCCGGGTTAATAAATAGTGTTGTGGTTTGCAATAGACTAGCATATACAGATAGATGTTTTACTTTGGTCATTAGTGCTTACAGAAGTGGTTTAGAACACACAGGCCTATCCACTCAGAACTGTCTCTTACATGATAAGAGAGTGTAGTTGTTGATAACGTTACAGTGAGATCTGTACTATACATCTCTCACCTGTGTCTTCTTACTTTAAACTTTAAACAAATGTAAATGGTATTTTATAAAGTATATTGAAGTTTACTTTGCTGGATGATGTCATCAGGGATTTCATCAGGGTTGTTATTTGAGATTTCATCAGCAATGTCATCAGTGATGACACTGACCCTGTCATGAGTGGTGATTCATTAGCATTGTGGGGGCGTAAGGCATAGTTCGCTCTGGTAACTACAACTGCTGAATTTTTATGGGTTTGAGTGTGTAAAATCTGAACCTAACTATAATGTCCCTGTTTTTTAGTGAATTCCTGTGTTTTTTAAATGCTATTTCCAAACTATAATGTGCCAGTAACCTTTGTTTTTGTTGTTGTTGTGAATTTCATCTTTTTTATATAAATTGTACAACAATTTTGACTACAAGTTCAAATAATGTTAAATACATTTTCACAAGTTTATAAATGCATTTTACTCACACATTTTTTATACTTTTTAACACTAACAATTAACAAAGGAACATAACATAACTTATTAAACTTTTTACAAATGCAAAACACAAAGAATTTCTCTTTTATCTACAAATGTAATGGATTCGCTGATCCGCCGCAATGCTACCACAAATCTGTCCACCTACCCACATTCAAAATCATACCCTAAATCAATTATTTTGGTTTCACATCTCTCTGGAGACAGTCTTAGAAGCACAACTCCATCGTATTTTTTCAATTTTTTCAAAAGGAGGCAGTTTCAAAGTTAAGATGTCTTCTGCTGAAGATAGAAGAGTACGGAAAGAAGAGGACAAAGAAGAAGAAGACTTACCACCTCGAAACAATTCCTCTGACATTTGGACATGTCCTATATCCCTTCAGTAGAAAAGAAAGTTCTTTTAAAGGTTGTCCAGTGCAATCTATGCAGCAAAAAGAGATACAGTCAAGAAGTTATTCCATGGTACATCCTCAGTTTTGAAACACCTCACAATACATACATACAAGAATGTATCAGAGGAAGATAAGAGAGAGGGAAAATGATGCATCATTATCATCAGCAGTTGGACCATCAGTGAGACCCTTACCACTAACCTGATACTTACCATCCCCGCTGTTTCATTCATTGCCAGTTTCACTACATATGTAATCTGTTGTCCAGTTTATGGATGCTGTAAGAAAGCATAATTCTTATTTTTTTAAATATATTTTTATTTATTTTTGCATTGATAGTAGTAATTCAACAATGACACAGTATTGATACATATTCAGGCCAACAAATTCCCCTTCCATCCACCAAGAAGCATAATTCTTAATGTTTTTTCACCTATTCCTTTCATCTTCCATTCCGTTTTTAAACAAGTAGATATCTGAAAAGCAAATATAGAAAACACACACAAATACTCTTTATTTCGGTTAATAAAAAATCCATAAATGATACAGCCACACAAGTCATAATTAAAAACATTCTAAGCTAAAGGGAGAGTTCAAAAGGCGAATGGGCAATTGGAAGATAAAAGATGGCTCTGATTAACATAATAAGCCAAAGTGGAGAAAGGCTTGGGTGTTACAATTCCTAAGTAGTTCATAAATAAATTGTCTCCGGCAATACAAGGTGGGGCAATTGAGCCACAAGACTAAAGTGCTAGTGCATTTACAAATGTTAAATAGACCAGTCACCAAGTTTATAGCCCACACATAAGACAACAAAACATAAATGCCCCCTTTTCCCTTGGTGGTGTCCTTACTCGATCAAATAAATGACAAGATTAAACTACATAAAATAGTACCATACAAACAACTATTTACAGTATGAGAAGTAACAGCGTTGGGAATTAAACCTCACTTGTCTGGTCATCACAATTTCCATTTCATCAATCAGGCCCAGACAAGGGTGCTGGCAGCGCCCTCCTTCTAATCACCCAAAAAGGGCCTCGAAATTTCGCAGTTGCGCAAGCGAATATAGGTCTAGCATCTGATTTTAACATGCGCAAGGCATCTTTAGAGTTTCGGGTCCCTAATTGTCTGCACCCAGGAGCTAACCAGTTGCTCCTTGGTTTCGCATAAGCTGTGCAGGCAAAAAAGACATTGCCTATTGATTCATGTGGGCAGGATCAGGATGGACAGCCCTTGGGTTGAGATTTATTTATCAGCCAGGAATTGGTAACCTTGATAATATCAAAATAGCTTTCTAAAAGACAATTGTTTTTCAAGTCTATGAAAACGTCTGTTAGGCTGCCATGTTGGGTTTTCAGAAGTTTGTTCTGCTCAACCCATGCCCAGTACATTAGCTTTTCTTGGCCTATAGTATAGGATGGTGTGTGACCGGAAACCTGCTTTGGCAAGCCAATGCTTAACCGAAGACTATCTACATGTTTGATCCAGCCAATCTTTTTGGTAGTATCCAAAGCAGAGACCTTCGCTAAAAGCTGCAGGATACGATGCCAGATCAGGAGTGGTGACCAATCTATGCCAAAACAGCAATGGGCGAAGCCTCGCAAGATCATTAATAGACTTGATGCCCAGATCGAGTTTAAGTTGGAGGAGAGGGGTGCTTTGAGGATGGGAAACCATGTTCGTGAGGAACTTGCTCTCCACTGCTGTAAGATCACTCTCATTTGCTGTGCCCCACAGCTCTGCTCCATAAAATGCACTGCTCACAGCCTTACAGCTATACAATTTAAGAGCAGGTGCTACTGGCCTAGTATATGATAGACAATGCTCCTGCTTTAGAGCCCCAGTTAGGTGGGAGAATTTCAGAGATACCTTCTCTAGATGGTTCTTCCAGGCCATTCCCTCAGACAGTTTGATACCCAAATAGTCAAATGAGCGGACCCTCAGAATACAGTTAACTTGGGATTGCATACAATTAGATAATATACTATAAGCAAGTGATTAGCTACATAAGTTGTTATGTCAGTGTGTAAGTGTCTGAGTATGGGTGCATAAATGGGTATATGAGAGGCTGTATGGGTGGGTGACTGGGTGTGTGAGTGGTTAAGCAGAGTGAGTGAGTTTATTAGTGCCTCTTTGGATATGTCACTGGCTATGTAAGTAGCTGTGTTTTTGTGTGACTGGATGTGTTAGAGCCTGTATGAGTGTCTAAATGGGTAGGTAAGTGGATGTATGGATCAGTAACTGGCTGTGTTAGTGGGTGTTTGGGTGTGTGAATGTGGCTTATTAGTGGTGGATATAAAAGTGGTTATATAAGTGGTATGTGGGTGTGTGAATATTTGTGTAAGTACATATGTTGATGTCTGACTGGATCAATGAGTGGCTGTATGGTTTTGTAAATATGTATGTGAGTGGCTGTATGGGGAGGTGACTGGGTGTACAGGTGTGTAAGTGTGTGTGTAACAGACTGAGTGCTGGGTACATGAATGGACGTATAGGTATGTGAGTGGGTTTGACAGAGCTTGTATGGGTGTGTAAATTACTATGTAAGTGGATGTATAGGTGGATAAATGGCTGTGTGAATGGCTTTATGGGTGTGTGACTGAGTGTGGCGGCCACTGTCTGGCTATGTGAGTGGTGGGTGCACAGATACTTTTGTGGTAGTGTAACTGGGTAAGTGCCTGCCTGATGTTTTGAGTGGGGGCAAATTACATACTATTAAATTAAATATTATATACAAGCACCCACATCAAATTTCTGGCAAAGTTATATTCTAAGTCACAAATTTGAAAATGCCACACTTACATATTTGGCATTTTCTTGTCCCAAACATTTGGCTGCTGCAGCCTGTATCCTGGATCACATGACTAGGTGTAGCTGGCAGTTGGTATTTTTGTATTGATCTGATGGTATATGTCTTTGTTGAACATGAAGTAATTGTTATGGAGGCAAAAGGCAATCGTATCAACAATCATCTTTCCATGTTGGTACAATTCTATAGATCTATTTTTCAGAAAATATTTTACCGCTTCCATACCATCAGTATGGTTTATACTGGTATACAAAGCACATATGTCCATGGTAATCAACAAATAGTCATCTTTCCAAGGAATATCTTGAATCCTCTCCAGGAAATGGTTGGTGTCTTTGATGTAAGATGGAAGGGCGGTTACCAAGTCTTGCAAATAAAAATATACATATACAGATATTTTTTCTTTTTTTTTAAACTTTTTTTTTTATTAAGAAGCTTAGAACAAACAACATTGTCGGAAAGAAAAAAAAAACATACAATACATGATATATTCTCCCACAGATATCTTCAAAAAATCAAGTACAAGAGATGATAAGGTCAAGCACAAGGAAAAAAAGAATTGAGACGTAATACAATAAATGAATTCATATTTAGCCTACAAAATTTTGACTATTCCTTAATCCATTTTTCCAAAGGATCCCAAATACGTTGCCCCCTCTCACGCCTTCTTCTACCCCATCTCAAAAACATGGCTGATTCTAAATTATATAACACCAAAATCCTTGCTCTCCAATTTAAAAAAGTAGGGGCATCCGGGCTTATCCACTCCGATGTTATGGCCAGCCTTACCACAGACATGGCTATAAACAAAAAAGCTATTTCATATCTAGTCCTCTGCTTCAGACAGTTACTCTCACAGCCTAATATAACAAGCTCTGCTGATAGAACAACTGGAATATTGAGTTTAGAATTTAGAAAAACTTCTATATCATGAAGAAATATATACAATTTGGGACAAGAAAAAAATATATGCAAATCGTTAGCGGCTACCAGGCCGTATCTCGAACAATAATGACCTCCTCTACCTCCCCATTTAGCAATTTTGGACGGAGTATAGTACAAATCAAATAACGCCATATAGCTTTGGGACCGTAAACTTCCTGATGTAAAGACGCTGTTTGAAAGTTCTAAGGCCTGAGAGATATCTAGATCTGTTGTACCTAACTTCATTTCCCATTTAGCATTCTGTAAGAGTATATCATCTGAGAAACCAGAGAGTAGCTGTTGGTATAGCGTGCCTGTTCTAGAGCGTGCCAATATCAGTTCCATAAGTAGATTTCCCTTAAAAAATCCAACCTCTTGCCCCTTTGCTTTCTCTACAAAACTGCGAATCTGTAGGTACTTAAAGAAGTCATGTACATTTAAGCTGAATTTCTCCCTCAAGTACTCAAAAGAAGCCAATACTCCCTCAGTTCCAAGATCTCCCAGCGTCCTTACTCCCTGTAGAGACCACCTAAAAATAATTGAATCTTGAAAAATAGGAGGTAAGTGTCCTGCTGCAGCAAAGGGTGTATAATTATTGATTCTAGGAATCAGATATTTACGACAAATCTTACGCCAAAGCGAAGACATTGCTATTATAACCTTGAACTTTGTTTTTTTGTAGTAACTGGGCTCCAAAACGCGAACTAATACCCCCTTAGCTTCATCTCCCAGTCCTATTTCAAAGATAGAGGGCCTACAACTTAATGGTATCCATGCCCTATCTCCAAAAAGTGGTATGGCAAAGTGTTGGGCAAGAGCCGACCAATAGTACAGCATTAGATTAGGTATTGCCCATCCTCCCCTTTCTCTCGGAAGGTACATCCATTTAGCTGCTCTCCGAGGGCGATGGTAACCCCAAAGGAATCTGTTACAACACCTTTCTGCTTGAGCTAAGCTTGCCTGAGAAAACTCCACTGGAATGGTCCTAAAGAGATATAGAAACTTGGGTAGGACCAACATTTTCAATACATTTCCCCTACCATATAGAGACAGATGAAGATTACCTATCCTTGTCAATGTCGAGTTAATTACTTTGATTACAGGCAGAATGTTCAGATTTGGGAAGTTTTCTACTGCAGCCATTATTTTAACCCCTAAGTACCCAGCGGTCTGCACCACCGGGGCATCAGACGGACCCATAGATGCTGACTGGATCACTTAAGTTTTAGTGACATTGAGTTTATAACCAGACAGATATCCATACTGTTCGGTGAGACTCTTAATAGCAGAGAATGCCAGTGCCACATTGCTAGTCAATATTACAATGTCATCGGCATATGCTAATGCCTTATACTCCGCTGTGGGAACCCTAACTGGAAATATTTCTGCACATTTCTCTATTTTGCTTAAAAGCGGGTCTATATACAAAGCAAACAAAAGGGGGGAATAAGGGCAACCTTGTCGAGCGCCTCTTCCAATGCAAAAAGATCTTGATCGCAATCCTGAGACTGAGAGAGTCGCTTCCGGAGATATATATAGTGACTGAAGTGCTTGGAGAAATTCCAGACTAAACCCCTTCCATCGAAGAACTGCCCACAGAAACCCCCAGGCGACCCTGTCAAACGCCTTCTCGGCGTCCAACAGGATCGCTCCGAGGGGGGAATATGTGGTTTGAGCCCAGTCTAATAGAGCTATTACACGCCGAATGTGATCGGCTGTGTCTCTACCTGGGATGAAGCCATGTTGTCGTAGGGACACTAAAGGAGAGATCACAGCTGCTAATCTAGTGGCTAATATTTTTGAGTATATCTTACTATCCACATTTATTAACGATATTGGACGAAATGAAGCAGGATCCAATTCAGGTTTGTCTTTTTTTTTCTAACAGCCCCCCTCTAGCATTGTCTTCCTGGAACTGGAGTGATCATCTTGTGTATTTTAGGTGTAAAATACATTATTGGGATGACTGGGAATTCAGTTCGTAGATAGTTAAATTCATCATTGGTGAGTTGGCTTTCGCGTTTCCATTTGTTCAGGTTTTTGAGACATAAAGCATTCAGTTTCAGAAGCTGTTAAAAATCAGACTTTTTGTAGCAGTTCTCGTCAGTTAGATGTTTAGTTGCTTCAATTAAATAGTCCTGTCTCGGCCATAGGACTATATTCCCCCTTTATCCGATTGTTTAATGATTATTTTGCTGTGTTCTTGTAGCTTTTTAATCAAATCTTTATATTTTTTATACTTGAATTTTGTGCCTTCTCTCCGACCTTTGATCGTTAGTCGAAGTTTCTTTACCTCATCAATGATAACGTCTTGATAGATATCAATGGCATCCCGACACATAATTGGAACAAAAGTCGACTTGGGTTTAAAGGCGGATATATATAAATTCCACTCATTTTCAATGCCATTTTATCTAAAATGACATCATTGATGATTTTATATATATATATATACATATACATATATATATATATATATATATATATATATATATATATTACCTACTGGCGGTCGCCAGTAGGTAGTTATAGTTAGGACCACGTTTCCATAGGAAAACCTCAACATTCTATTTTGAATAACTTTGGCGCCGGTCGACGAATCCTCGCGAATTTCTCAAAATAGGTGGGGCGCTACGCTCCGCTCCTACCCTGAAAGTCTCGGGGGGATTCGTCAAGCGGGGGCTGAGATAAAAGGGGGGTCCCAAAACGCGTTTTTCCCATGCATTTTTCCATAGGACCTTTAGAACGAGCTACAGCCCGAACGGCTGAACAGAATTACTAGAAATTTGGCAGAGAGGTAGTCCCTAGGTCAAGGAAGTGCCTTTTGTAGGTTTGGTGTAAATCTGTTCAGTAGATTCTGAGAAAATAGCCTTTAAATCAATATATATATCTGAGCCCGCTTACGGTACGCTTACCGTACGCTTACGGTAAGCGTACGGTGGCGTGCGCGAGCGCGATTCTGATTGGCTCTTAGATCTTAGTAAACATTCGAATCGGCAGAAACCAGGAAGCGGCGTCCGCCATTTTGTCTACCGCACTGAGTGTTATGTATCAAACATGATGGCCAAAAACATGTTACGGGGATGTTTTGACAACTCCCTCTCACATAGTCATGTTGAGGGAGTCCCCAAACATCCCCCAAGAGCAAAAACGGCAATATTTTTTTTTCGGCAATTTCGCGGGGTACGCTTACCGTACGCTTACCGTAAGCGTACGGTAAAAAAATAAAAATAAAAAAAACACTATCCACACTTTCTCCACCCCTTGTGCAAATGGTGGCCGAAGTCCACCATTTGTGCATGGCTTATCAGAGCACAGAAATTTCCCAAAAAATTTCAACAGATTACCTATCACAAGGAAGCGCATAATATGTCCTCCATGTGCGCACGGTGCGCGAAGCGCATCGTGCGTACATGGCCCATCTAGCGAAACGTGGGCACGGCACTAACTGCGTAAAGTGGGTGCGCGAAGCGCACCGCGTGCTCACTGTGCGCGCACGGTGCGCGAAGCGCACCGTGCGCGCATGGAACGAACTGCGTTAAGTGGGCGCGCACGCCACGAATGGCGTAAAGTCACTTAGCATTTAAAAAACCGTACAAATTCACTGAAAAAACCATAGGTTTCACACACGTTATAGTTAGGAATTAGCATTTAAAAAACCTTGCAAATTCACTGAAAAAACCATAGGTTTCACACATGTTATAGTTAGCGGAAATTTTACTGATAAAAAACCAATGAAATTGCCCCGTTATAGTTAGTGCTGGCAACTATAACTCACGCGACCGCAATCTTCTGCTGATGACATATGTGTCTTTATGAAAAAAAAATATTTGTAATATATGTATAGCTAAAAATGTATGGAAGAAGACATGGGCAAATAAGTGTCTAAATACAGTATTAGCATCAGCAGAGGATTGCGGTCGCGTGAGTTATAGTTGCCAGCACTAACTATAACGGGGCAATTTCATTGGTTTTTTATCAGTAAAATTTCCGCTAACTATAACATGTGTGAAACCTATGGTTTTTTCAGTGAATATATATATATATATATATATATATATATATATATATATATATATATATTCACAGAAAAAAACATAGGTTTCAGGCACGTTATAGTTAGGAATTAGCATTTAAAAAACCTCAGAAATTCACTGAAAAAACCATAGGTTTCAGGGGTGTTATAGTTAGCTGGACTTTTCACTTGTGCAAAACCATTGAAATTCCCCTGTTATAGTTAGTTCAGCTAACTATAACTCGCGCGCCCGCAATGCACTGCTGATGACGTCACATATTACATCACTCATGACATGGTCAGTGACATCACTCATGACATCACTGATGACATCTCAAATGACATCACTGATGACATTGTCGTTTATTTATACAAACATGGGTAGCTATTGACGGGCACATTTAATACACATGCACACCAAGCCATTCAAAGGGGATTCAACAAAAATTCGACCAAAACTATGCAAGAAACGTATTGCATATTATATTTCACGCCCGGTTCATCTTATATCACACTTTTTGGTGCATAGTTTATACCATACACTATATCTAGTTTTCATTTTCAATCGTGCTCTCAGGACTATGTTCTATATAACACTGTGTTCACCTACCCTTTTCACGGGCATTACATTTTGCGATAGGGGGTGGAGGGTCAGGGGGTGTTTCTGCCAAGTGAGCCCGGAGTCACAGTCACAAACGTCCTCTTCTTCCTGAATAAAAGTGAGATTATGCTGCATACTTGTTCATATTTTAAGTAGTTTGCACAGACACACGTTTTAAAAACAATAAAGTTCCTAATACCCGCCTTCTCTGAACAGTTAGCTTGCTGCCCCATCCCCCTCCTCCCTATCCTCTGTTGTGTGAATCCATGGACTAGCCTCCTCCCTCCTGCCATGCATGGTCTGATGTGCTGCCACTGCCCTCAATTTAGTATGATGTACCATTCCACTCCTCCTGCCCTCCATTGCCCAATTCTATGCCCCATCATTGAACTCCTGCTTAAACTCTGTGCTTAGCTTGCTGCCCCTATTCTCCTTCCCCCTGCCCTCCGATGTCTTTGTGCATGCCCCTGTTCCATCCTTTTTGCCCACCATGTTCCATGGACCTGCCACTCCTATCTACTCTGAGTGTTCTGTTGAGCTGCCACTCCCCTCCCACCTGCCTAGCATTGTCAGATGACTGTAACCTGTCCCTGCCACCTCCACCCTGCCTGTCCACATGCCATGCCCCTATCCTCTTCCTCCTGTCCTACATGGTCCATTGTACTGCCACACCCTTCTGCCCTCCCTGGTCTGTTGTGCTGCAACTGCTCCTCCTGCCTGCCCCGTGCGGTCTGTTGTGAGGCCCCTTCCCCTGAACTTTCTAGTCTGTGCACAGGTCCTGACCCTCCCTTCTATCCTCCATCGTCCTTTGTGCATGCCCCTGCACCCTCCTTCTTGCTCATCATAGCCATTGTGCTGCCACTAACCCTCCCACTTGCTATGCATGGTCTTCTGTGCTGCCATGGCCCCTCCCACCTTCCCTGTGTGGTCAGTTAGCTGCCCCTGACCCCCTCCCACCTTCCCTCCATGGTCTGTGTGTATGCCATCACAGTCTCACTGTTGCTCTTCATGGTGTGTCTTGCTTCTAGTGCCCATCCTGCCTGACCTCCATGGCTATCTTGCTGCTCCTGCCCTGACCCCTTGCCCCCAGCCCTCTGTTTACATGTGCAGACCCCTACTCCCTCCCTCCTGGCTTGTCTGTTCCATTGTAATGCCCCTGATCCGTCCCTCCTGCCCCTTATGGTCTGTTATGCTGCAGATTTCTCTCCTGGCTGTCCATTATGGTCAGCTAGCTACCATTGCCTCTTGCCGCTCTGTTCTCTGTTGTCCATGTGCATGGTCCTGTCCCCTCCCTCTTGCTTTCTATGGATTGTTGTGCTGCACTCCTGTCCCGCATGCCCTGTGTGGTGTATTGTGCTGCTGCAAACCCTGATGCCTGCCCTGCAGGGTCAGTTTGGTGCACCTCTCCATGTCCCTCCTGTCCTCTGTTATCCAAGTCTATGTCCCTACCCCATTTCCTTCCATGATCCAATGTACCATACTTGCGAACATTTTGAACTTGGTAAGAGGAAGATTTTGAAAAAAAACTGGGGTATTGATTTTCCCCTTTGAGTTACATTGAAAAAGAGGAGATTGTAGACAGGAGACAGATCAAATAAAGCCCATTTGAGCTTAAAAACATTGGACGTTTCCTGGCTGAATCGGGTCTGTTGGCATGTATGGTTGTACTACCATTGCCTCTTCCTTCTGCCCACAATGGTCTATTACATTGCCACAGCCTCTCTTGCAAGTCCTGTATTGTTGGTTTGTTGCCCCTGCCCCCCTTTCCACTGCCCTCCATAGTCTGTTGTGCTGCCACGGCCCTTCCTGCCTGCTCAGTGTGGTTAAATTGTTGCCTTTGCACACTCCTACCTGCCTTCAATTTTCAGAGTCCGTGCCCCTGGCCTCTGCCTCTCAACAGTATCCTAATGAACAACTAGATTGCTAACATTCTATATTTATTACAAAAGTGTGGAACGCCTGATGTCATCTTGATGTAATCAAAACTGTAATACCTAGAGCATTTCCTTTAGAAATTACATATATGAGAGGGTCTAATTGGCATCACAATTATGGTTAGTGCTCTAAAATACTAAAATAAGGACATATTTTCTGAGTTTTCAAATAGCGACAAAGCACTTTTAAATTATTTGTTATCTTTATGTTTTTTTATCCAGTTGACCACTTGATTAAATGTTGCACTTAGGGGAGAGGATGTGGTGTTACTTCCAGAACTGCAGACTTTGCAACTGGGGAACCAGGTTGGAGTTTCTGCTTCAGCTCGACATTCTGTGATTCTGGTCAAATCACTTAGTCTCCCCATGTCTACAACCAAAATGAATTTGTTCTTGTGTGATGTAACCAATGCTCATGTAAAGCACTCCAATACCTGACAAGTCTGCACTATATAACACTGCAAAAACACAAAATAATGAGTGTTTTGCACACTTCTGTCATTGGGCTATATTTGGGCTACATCTGGGTGATTTTGGGCTACATTTGGGCTCTTTTGTCTCCGGTGGCCATCTTGGGAGATTTATTTGTTATGAAGTTTCCTAATTTCCTCATGTACTGCAGTCTCCTCAGTAGGAAATGCTTTCAGTTTTTTACTTTGATTCCATCATGAAGGTATTCAGATATGTCACACATTTGCCATAAATTCTGAATGTTAGCCCTCTAGTTGCTCATTAGATCACTGTAGTAAAACTACTGTTCACCATGGAAGTCTGCTCCTGGTATTAAAAGTGCATGTTTCAGTCTGCATGTCAGAATTTTTTAATGAAATAGAAGAGGATTTGAGAAGTCACTCAAAATGTGCCCTCATTTTCTTTCTTCAGCATTAATCATAATTTCTATGGCAAAATGAACCCCCTCATTGTGTTCCTTTTTAAATTAAATGTTTTAAGTGTTACCAGTTTATTCCAATCAAGATGGCTTCAGGTGTGCCATACTTTTGTCATAATGAAGACAGTAAGCGCTCTAGTTGTTTTTAAGAACATTCTGAGACATTCTGTCATTGGGCTATACTTGGGCTACATCTGGGTGATATTTGGGCTACATTTGTGCTCTTTTGTCTCTGGTGGCCATCTTGGGAGACTTATTTGTTATGAAGTTTCCTAATTTCCTCATTTACTGCAGTCTCCTCAGTAGGAAATACTTTCAGTTTTTTACTTTGATTCCATCAAGAAGGCATTCAGATGTGTCACACATTTGCCATAAATTCAGAATGTTAGCACTCTTTTTGCTCATTAGATCACTGTAGTAAAGCTACTGCTCACCAGGGAAAACTGCTGCTGGTATTGAAAGTGCATGTTTCAGTCCACATGTCAGAATTTTTTAATGAAATAGAAGAGGATTTGAGAAGTCACTCAAAATGTGCCCTAATTTTTCTTTCTGCGGCGCTAATCATACTTTTTATGGAAAAATGAAAACCCTCATTTTGTTCCTTTTTAAATTAAATGTTTTGAGAGTTACCACTTTAATCCAAGCAAGATGGCTTCAGGTGTGCCATACGTTTATCATAAGTAGGACTGTTAGCGCTCTAGTTGTTCTTTGGAACACTCTGGGAAGCTGCAGTAGAACACAAAGGAATCAACTGACAGTCTCTGCCCTTGTTGGATGTACATGTTTTACTGAGAATGTCAGACTTCATTCTCACATGACTGAGAAAGATAATGTGAATTTACAGAAAATAAGCTCTCAGTTTAGCTTATAGATCCTTCCAAACCTATGTGGGAAAAGCATGAGAAAATATTTTTCTCTCAATCATGATATCCCAGCAGAAGGCTTTTTCACACGGTGAAATCACCTTAGAACATACCACAATTCCTAAAATGAGTATGGTACCATCAACAAATGATTTATAATGTAACTAAAGTCTTAAAACCTTCTATTAACTGCAATGCTTTTTAATGAGGTGCTATCATGTGTATTGGTCCCAAGATGGCTGCCAACACTTCTTGGATGAAGTGCTGACAGCCAATCAGATCTCAGGATGAGATGTGTGGTTAGGCTCCGCCCACATATATATATATGATTTTACGTTTGATTTTCTCAGGAACTACTAAACAGATTGACACCAGACCTGCAAAAGGTACTTCCCTGACCTGAGGACTACCTCTCTGCCAAATTTCAAGTAATTCTGTTCAGCCGTTCAGGCTGTACCTTGGACTAAAGGTCCCTATGGAAAATTGCATGGGGAAAACGCGTTTTGGGACCCCCCTTTTCTCTCAGCCCCCACTTGACGAATCCCCCCGAGACTTTCAGGGTAGGAGCGGAGTGGATCGCCCCACCTATTTTGAAAATTTTGCGAGGATTCGTCAACCGGCGCCAAAGTTATTCCAAATAGAATGTTGCGGATTTCCTATGGAAACACGGTCCTAACTATAACTATCTACTGGCGACCGCCAGTAGATAATATATATATATATATATATATATATATATATATATATATATATATATATAAAATCAATTATGTAATTTCAGTTGTCAATAAAAAAGAGTGATTTAAAATGCTAGGTCATAAGCAGTGCATGGTGGGGTGCAAGTTGTTGTTAGATCAGTAAAGTAGAAGAGGTGAATTTAAGTTTTTTTCAGGTTTAACTGACATTTTTACTGTACTATCACACCATACTATAACAACACTTTAACCTTCATTGGTTTTCATTGATTTTCTCAGATCTTTTTTTAGCATAATGGAGGATATTATTGCCAGACTATAAGGTTACTGTAACCTTTGATTTTTACTGTGAATTTCTATTTGGTTTTTTTAACATTAAGTAACATCATAGCTAACTATAAAGTAATTTTAGCCTTTGGAATTTTCAGTGACAATTGTTTCTTTTTTTGTGTTAGTAAAAAATGATTGGCAACCCCAAATGTAACGTCACTTTAACCATTAGTTTTTTTCAGTGAATTTGTTGAGTATTTTTAGCATAAAGTAAACAAATTACTATCATTCATTGCTGTTTGTATTAGGGCTGTGGCAATGTAATGAGGCTTGACTATGTGGAGGCAGTGGGCTCCCCGTGAAGAGCTACACAGAGATCGCAGATTGTGCATAGTAGTGGCTTGCCCACCAAGTTGGTTTCGGGTTTCTGGAGGGAATGAGCTCTGCATTAAAGCAAGTGCAGAGAGGGCATTATGTGGGCTCTAGGGGCTTGCACACTTGTGTGTTGCGGGACTAGCCTGTCTGTCAAGACTTTTGTACAATACGTAGACTTCATGTTAGAGACATGCCCATTTAATAGGGTTTGGGTGTACTGAAAGAATGACCTTTCAACCAAGAGCTCTGTGTAGACCAAAAACTGTGTGCATAAGAGGTTGCCCACTTAATCCACCTGGGTTGCCTCGAGGAAATTCATATTATGAATATTCTGCACATTAAGTAAATGTATAGGTTTTTTAATGTACAAATATATGAAATTATAATAATAATTCTTCGAGTAGGTTTTACTACCTGTTTCCGACCCCACTGGAGAGTCGCAAGAATACAAAATAATTAAGTTGTATTTACTGTGAAAGAATGCTTTTTATTTAAGTCTGTGCACATAGATGTTCTAATTGGTTTAATTAATATGTACCCCTTGAGTGCTTTTTCAAGAAATTGGCCAGTTTTTACGTGCCTGCAGTAGTATTGTAATAGGACAGGGGGATTACCACGAGACATCTGATTGGTAGAAATCACTGTCAGCCTCCATTTACAGAAAGATTCCGACCTTCAAATCTCATTTGGGAATAGTACTTTGATGTTTAAACATCTTGTGTTGGGCTTTTCATGTTGGATTGCTTGTTTTTTTAATTTTTTTAAGTGGTTTGACAATTGATTGAGGGTCTCAGCCCGAGAAGGAAGTTCATAGGATGAAAGCAGAAACACCTAAAGAATGAAAGGAAATTCTTGTCTGGCACTCCTTTTAAATTGATGAAGGTCCGAAGAAAATGTAACAACGGCATGTGACACCATATGCATTCTAGACACTCCAAACGCTTGACAAGGGCAGAGTGACAAAAGGATTCTGAAGGTAGTGACATCTACATCTGAACCCTCCATTGTATCTGATGATCCTATGGACTCTGAAAATCTCCAGCTCGACTTTGGTGGCTATCTCTGTGTATAAGGATATGGTCCTTTACTGCAGAACGTGCAGTAAAGTTGTCTGCCCCAGAGAACTCAGACAGGCTGTGATGGACAAATTGGTTATGGAGTACAAGTGTCCAAATAAAAAGTACATTTTTTTAGTACTCCAAGTTGAGAAGCCCTGTTTGAAGCCTGTTTTTCTTTTTTCATATAAAACCCCAAATCTATAAAATGGGTAAAAAATGAAAATAAGAAAAAAAAAGCTTTCTTGCCTATTCTAGTTATGTAATACAAACATTTGCCACAATTTGTCATTTGTTCGTCTTGGGCATATCATATTAATAATAGTTTGCTATAACAGTCTACTGTCACTAATAATAAATACATATCTATATCTATATTACCTACTGGCAGTCGCCAGTAGGTAGTTATAGTTAGGACCTATTTTCCATAGGAAATCTGCAACATTCTATTTGGAATAACGTTGAGCCGGTGGAGTCGACGGACTCATGGTTACGCACCTGCGCGCTACGAGAGGTACTAGACCTGATAACGATTTTAGCAGCTTACACAGCAACCCCACACATTTTCCTACTCCCTGCTGACGAGAGGCAACTACCTCGAAACACGTGTCCAGGGATGGCACACGCCACGCATACTTGCATTCACACTCGAGCATAGGTGTATCCGCCGACGCTGACCTTCAGGGACCATTTTCATTGGGGGAACACGACTGGTAGGTGTAGCAGTGTGCAACCAATCTGGTTTAACTTTATATTCAGGCTCCCTTGAGCCGGTGGAGTCGACGGACTCATGGTTACGCACCTGCGCGCTACGAGAGGTACTAGACCTGATAACGATTTTAGCAGCTTACACAGCAACCCCACACATTTTCCTACTCCCTGCTGACGAGAGGCAACTACCTCGAAACACGTGTCCAGGGATGGCACACGCCACGCATACTTGCATTCACACTCGAGCATAGGTGTATCCGCCGACGCTGACCTTCAGGGACCATTTTCATTGGGGGAACACGACTGGTAGGTGTAGCAGTGTGCAACCAATCTGGTTTAACTTTATATTCAGGCTCCCTTGAGCCGGTGGAGTCGACGGACTCATGGTTACGCACCTGCGCGCTACGAGAGGTACTAGACCTGATAACGATTTTAGCAGCTTACACAGCAACCCCACACATTTTCCTACTCCCTGCTGACGAGAGGCAACTACCTCGAAACACGTGTCCAGGGATGGCACACGCCACGCATACTTGCATTCACACTCGAGCATAGGTGTATCCGCCGACGCTGACCTTCAGGGACCATTTTCATTGGGGGAACACGACTGGTAGGTGTAGCAGTGTGCAACCAATCTGGTTTAACTTTATATTCAGGCTCCCTTGAGCCGGTGGAGTCGACGGACTCATGGTTACGCACCTGCGCGCTACGAGAGGTACTAGACCTGATAACGATTTTAGCAGCTTACACAGCAACCCCACACATTTTCCTACTCCCTGCTGACGAGAGGCAACTACCTCGAAACACGTGTCCAGGGATGGCACACGCCACGCATACTTGCATTCACACTCGAGCATAGGTGTATCCGCCGACGCTGACCTTCAGGGACCATTTTCATTGGGGGAACACGACTGGTAGGTGTAGCAGTGTGCAACCAATCTGGTTTAACTTTATATTCAGGCTCCCTTGAGCCGGTGGAGTCGACGGACTCATGGTTACGCACCTGCGCGCTACGAGAGGTACTAGACCTGATAACGATTTTAGCAGCTTACACAGCAACCCCACACATTTTCCTACTCCCTGCTGACGAGAGGCAACTACCTCGAAACACGTGTCCAGGGATGGCACACGCCACGCATACTTGCATTCACACTCGAGCATAGGTGTATCCGCCGACGCTGACCTTCAGGGACCATTTTCATTGGGGGAACACGACTGGTAGGTGTAGCAGTGTGCAACCAATCTGGTTTAACTTTATATTCAGGCTCCCTTGAGCCGGTGGAGTCGACGGACTCATGGTTACGCACCTGCGCGCTACGAGAGGTACTAGACCTGATAACGATTTTAGCAGCTTACACAGCAACCCCACACATTTTCCTACTCCCTGCTGACGAGAGGCAACTACCTCGAAACACGTGTCCAGGGATGGCACACGCCACGCATACTTGCATTCACACTCGAGCATAGGTGTATCCGCCGACGCTGACCTTCAGGGACCATTTTCATTGGGGGAACACGACTGGTAGGTGTAGCAGTGTGCAACCAATCTGGTTTAACTTTATATTCAGGCTCCCTTGAGCCGGTGGAGTCGACGGACTCATGGTTACGCACCTGCGCGCTACGAGAGCTACTAGACCTGATAACGATTTTAGCAGCTTACACAGCAACCCCACACATTTTCCTACTCCCTGCTGACGAGAGGCAACTACCTCGAAACACGTGTCCAGGGATGGCACACGCCACGCATACTTGCATTCACACTCGAGCATAGGTGTATCCGCCGACGCTGACCTTCAGGGACCATTTTCATTGGGGGAACACGACTGGTAGGTGTAGCAGTGTGCAACCAATCTGGTTTAACTTTATATTCAGGCTCCCTTGAGCCGGTGGAGTCGACGGACTCATGGTTACGCACCTGCGCGCTACGAGAGGTACTAGACCTGATAACGATTTTAGCAGCTTACACAGCAACCCCACACATTTTCCTACTCCCTGCTGACGAGAGGCAACTACCTCGAAACACGTGTCCAGGGATGGCACACGCCACGCATACTTGCATTCACACTCGAGCATAGGTGTATCCGCCGACGCTGACCTTCAGGGACCATTTTCATTGGGGGAACACGACTGGTAGGTGTAGCAGTGTGCAACCAATCTGGTTTAACTTTATATTCAGGCTCCCTTGAGCCGGTGGAGTCGACGGACTCATGGTTACGCACCTGCGCGCTACGAGAGGTACTAGACCTGATAACGATTTTAGCAGCTTACACAGCAACCCCACACATTTTCCTACTCCCTGCTGACGAGAGGCAACTACCTCGAAACACGTGTCCAGGGATGGCACACGCCACGCATACTTGCATTCACACTCGAGCATAGGTGTATCCGCCGACGCTGACCTTCAGGGACCATTTTCATTGGGGGAACACGACTGGTAGGTGTAGCAGTGTGCAACCAATCTGGTTTAACTTTATATTCAGGCTCCCTTGAGCCGGTGGAGTCGACGGACTCATGGTTACGCACCTGCGCGCTACGAGAGGTACTAGACCTGATAACGATTTTAGCAGCTTACACAGCAACCCCACACATTTTCCTACTCCCTGCTGACGAGAGGCAACTACCTCGAAACACGTGTCCAGGGATGGCACACGCCACGCATACTTGCATTCACACTCGAGCATAGGTGTATCCGCCGACGCTGACCTTCAGGGACCATTTTCATTGGGGGAACACGACTGGTAGGTGTAGCAGTGTGCAACCAATCTGGTTTAACTTTATATTCAGGCTCCCTTGAGCCGGTGGAGTCGACGGACTCATGGTTACGCACCTGCGCGCTACGAGAGGTACTAGACCTGATAACGATTTTAGCAGCTTACACAGCAACCCCACACATTTTCCTACTCCCTGCTGACGAGAGGCAACTACCTCGAAACACGTGTCCAGGGATGGCACACGCCACGCATACTTGCATTCACACTCGAGCATAGGTGTATCCGCCGACGCTGACCTTCAGGGACCATTTTCATTGGGGGAACACGACTGGTAGGTGTAGCAGTGTGCAACCAATCTGGTTTAACTTTATATTCAGGCTCCCTTGAGCCGGTGGAGTCGACGGACTCATGGTTACGCACCTGCGCGCTACGAGAGGTACTAGACCTGATAACGATTTTAGCAGCTTACACAGCAACCCCACACATTTTCCTACTCCCTGCTGACGAGAGGCAACTACCTCGAAACACGTGTCCAGGGATGGCACACGCCACGCATACTTGCATTCACACTCGAGCATAGGTGTATCCGCCGACGCTGACCTTCAGGGACCATTTTCATTGGGGGAACACGACTGGTAGGTGTAGCAGTGTGCAACCAATCTGGTTTAACTTTATATTCAGGCTCCCTTGAGCCGGTGGAGTCGACGGACTCATGGTTACGCACCTGCGCGCTACGAGAGGTACTAGACCTGATAACGATTTTAGCAGCTTACACAGCAACCCCACACATTTTCCTACTCCCTGCTGACGAGAGGCAACTACCTCGAAACACGTGTCCAGGGATGGCACACGCCACGCATACTTGCATTCACACTCGAGCATAGGTGTATCCGCCGACGCTGACCTTCAGGGACCATTTTCATTGGGGGAACACGACTGGTAGGTGTAGCAGTGTGCAACCAATCTGGTTTAACTTTATATTCAGGCTCCCTTGAGCCGGTGGAGTCGACGGACTCATGGTTACGCACCTGCGCGCTACGAGAGGTACTAGACCTGATAACGATTTTAGCAGCTTACACAGCAACCCCACACATTTTCCTACTCCCTGCTGACGAGAGGCAACTACCTCGAAACACGTGTCCAGGGATGGCACACGCCACGCATACTTGCATTCACACTCGAGCATAGGTGTATCCGCCGACGCTGACCTTCAGGGACCATTTTCATTGGGGGAACACGACTGGTAGGTGTAGCAGTGTGCAACCAATCTGGTTTAACTTTATATTCAGGCTCCCTTGAGCCGGTGGAGTCGACGGACTCATGGTTACGCACCTGCGCGCTACGAGAGGTACTAGACCTGATAACGATTTTAGCAGCTTACACAGCAACCCCACACATTTTCCTACTCCCTGCTGACGAGAGGCAACTACCTCGAAACACGTGTCCAGGGATGGCACACGCCACGCATACTTGCATTCACACTCGAGCATAGGTGTATCCGCCGACGCTGACCTTCAGGGACCATTTTCATTGGGGGAACACGACTGGTAGGTGTAGCAGTGTGCAACCAATCTGGTTTAACTTTATATTCAGGCTCCCTTGAGCCGGTGGAGTCGACGGACTCATGGTTACGCACCTGCGCGCTACGAGAGGTACTAGACCTGATAACGATTTTAGCAGCTTACACAGCAACCCCACACATTTTCCTACTCCCTGCTGACGAGAGGCAACTACCTCGAAACACGTGTCCAGGGATGGCACACGCCACGCATACTTGCATTCACACTCGAGCATAGGTGTATCCGCCGACGCTGACCTTCAGGGACCATTTTCATTGGGGGAACACGACTGGTAGGTGTAGCAGTGTGCAACCAATCTGGTTTAACTTTATATTCAGGCTCCCTTGAGCCGGTGGAGTCGACGGACTCATGGTTACGCACCTGCGCGCTACGAGAGGTACTAGACCTGATAACGATTTTAGCAGCTTACACAGCAACCCCACACATTTTCCTACTCCCTGCTGACGAGAGGCAACTACCTCGAAACACGTGTCCAGGGATGGCACACGCCACGCATACTTGCATTCACACTCGAGCATAGGTGTATCCGCCGACGCTGACCTTCAGGGACCATTTTCATTGGGGGAACACGACTGGTAGGTGTAGCAGTGTGCAACCAATCTGGTTTAACTTTATATTCAGGCTCCCTTGAGCCGGTGGAGTCGACGGACTCATGGTTACGCACCTGCGCGCTACGAGAGGTACTAGACCTGATAACGATTTTAGCAGCTTACACAGCAACCCCACACATTTTCCTACTCCCTGCTGACGAGAGGCAACTACCTCGAAACACGTGTCCAGGGATGGCACACGCCACGCATACTTGCATTCACACTCGAGCATAGGTGTATCCGCCGACGCTGACCTTCAGGGACCATTTTCATTGGGGGAACACGACTGGTAGGTGTAGCAGTGTGCAACCAATCTGGTTTAACTTTATATTCAGGCTCCCTTGAGCCGGTGGAGTCGACGGACTCATGGTTACGCACCTGCGCGCTACGAGAGGTACTAGACCTGATAACGATTTTAGCAGCTTACACAGCAACCCCACACATTTTCCTACTCCCTGCTGACGAGAGGCAACTACCTCGAAACACGTGTCCAGGGATGGCACACGCCACGCATACTTGCATTCACACTCGAGCATAGGTGTATCCGCCGACGCTGACCTTCAGGGACCATTTTCATTGGGGGAACACGACTGGTAGGTGTAGCAGTGTGCAACCAATCTGGTTTAACTTTATATTCAGGCTCCCTTGAGCCGGTGGAGTCGACGGACTCATGGTTACGCACCTGCGCGCTACGAGAGGTACTAGACCTGATAACGATTTTAGCAGCTTACACAGCAACCCCACACATTTTCCTACTCCCTGCTGACGAGAGGCAACTACCTCGAAACACGTGTCCAGGGATGGCACACGCCACGCATACTTGCATTCACACTCGAGCATAGGTGTATCCGCCGACGCTGACCTTCAGGGACCATTTTCATTGGGGGAACACGACTGGTAGGTGTAGCAGTGTGCAACCAATCTGGTTTAACTTTATATTCAGGCTCCCTTGAGCCGGTGGAGTCGACGGACTCATGGTTACGCACCTGCGCGCTACGAGAGGTACTAGACCTGATAACGATTTTAGCAGCTTACACAGCAACCCCACACATTTTCCTACTCCCTGCTGACGAGAGGCAACTACCTCGAAACACGTGTCCAGGGATGGCACACGCCACGCATACTTGCATTCACACTCGAGCATAGGTGTATCCGCCGACGCTGACCTTCAGGGACCATTTTCATTGGGGGAACACGACTGGTAGGTGTAGCAGTGTGCAACCAATCTGGTTTAACTTTATATTCAGGCTCCCTTGAGCCGGTGGAGTCGACGGACTCATGGTTACGCACCTGCGCGCTACGAGAGGTACTAGACCTGATAACGATTTTAGCAGCTTACACAGCAACCCCACACATTTTCCTACTCCCTGCTGACGAGAGGCAACTACCTCGAAACACGTGTCCAGGGATGGCACACGCCACGCATACTTGCATTCACACTCGAGCATAGGTGTATCCGCCGACGCTGACCTTCAGGGACCATTTTCATTGGGGGAACACGACTGGTAGGTGTAGCAGTGTGCAACCAATCTGGTTTAACTTTATATTCAGGCTCCCTTGAGCCGGTGGAGTCGACGGACTCATGGTTACGCACCTGCGCGCTACGAGAGGTACTAGACCTGATAACGATTTTAGCAGCTTACACAGCAACCCCACACATTTTCCTACTCCCTGCTGACGAGAGGCAACTACCTCGAAACACGTGTCCAGGGATGGCACACGCCACGCATACTTGCATTCACACTCGAGCATAGGTGTATCCGCCGACGCTGACCTTCAGGGACCATTTTCATTGGGGGAACACGACTGGTAGGTGTAGCAGTGTGCAACCAATCTGGTTTAACGTTGGGGCTGATTGACGAATCTTCGCAAAATTTTCCATACTTTTGGCCAGCACCGGTCCGCTCCTATCCTGAAAATTTCACAGTGATTCGTCAAGCGGGGGCTGAGAAAAAAGGGGGGTCCCAAAATGCGTTTTCCCCATGCATTTTCCCATAGGATCTGTTGACGCAGCTACAGCCCGAACTGCTGAACGGAATTACACCAAATTTGGCAAAGAGGTAGTCCTCAGTTCAGACTCATGCCTTTTGTTTAAATGTTTTATATCTGTTCAGTAGTTCCTGAGAAAATTAGAGTTAAAAAGATAGATATATCTGGGCGGAGCCTAACCACACATCTCATCGTGAGATCTGATTGGCTGTCAGTACTTCATCCAAGAAGTGTTGGCAGCCATCTTGGGACCAATATACATGATAGCACCTCATTAAAAAGCATTGCAGTTAATAGAAGGTTTTAAGACTTTAGTTACATTATAACTCATTTGTTGATGGTACCATACTCATTTTAGGAATTGTGGTGTGTTCTAAGGTGATTTAAAAGATGTGAAAAAGCCTTCTGCTGTGATATCTTGAATAATGTTTGAGAGAAAACTATTTTCCCATGCTTTTCCCACAGAGGTTTGGAAGGTGATCTATAAATTAAAATGAGAGCATATTTTCTGTAAATTCACATTATCTTTCTCAGTCATGTGAGAATGAAGTCTGACATTCTAAGTAAAACATGTACATCCAACAAGGGCAGAGATTGTCAGTTGATTCCTTTGTGTTCTACTGCAGCTTCCCAGAGTGTTCTAAAGAACAACTAGAGCGCTAACAGTCCTACTTATGACAAACGTATTGCACACCTGAAGCCATCTTGATTGGAATAAAGTGGTAACTCTTAAAACATTGAATTTAAAAAAGGAACAAAATGAGGGGGTTCATTTTGCCATCGAAAGTATGATTAGTGCTGCAGAAAGAAAAATTAGGGCACATTTTGAGTGACTTCTCAAATCCTCTTCTATTTCATTAAAAAATTCTGACATGCAAATTGAAACATGCACTTTCAATACCAGCACCAGACTTCCCTGGTGAGCAGTAGCTTTACTTCAGTGATCTAATAAGCAACTAGAGTGCTAACATTCAGAATTTATGGCAAATGTGTGACACATCTGAATGCCTTCTTTATGGAATCAAAGTAAAAAACTGAAAGTATTTCCTACTGAGGAGACTGTAGTAAATGAGGAAATTAGGAAACTTCATAACAAATAAGTCTTCCAAAATGGCCACCAGAGACAAAAGAGCCCAAATGTAGCCCAAATATCACCCAGATATAGCCCAAGTATAGCCCAATGACAGAATGTCCCAGAGTGTTCTAACGAACAACTAGAGCGCTTACTGTCTTACTTATGACAAAAGTATGGCACACCTGAAGCCATCTTGATTGGAATAAACTGGTAACACTTAAAACATTTAATTTAAAAAGGAACACAATGAGGGGGTTCATTTTGCTATAGAAATTATGATTTGTGCTGAAGAAAGAAAAATTAGGGCACATTTTGAGTGACTTCTCAAATCCTCTTCTATTTCATTAAAAAATTCTGATATGCAGACTGAAACATGCACTTTTAATACCAGCAGCAGACTTCCTTGGTGAGCAGTAGCTTTACTACAGTGATCTAATGAGCAACTAGAGTGCTAACATTCAGAATTTATGGCAAATGTGTGACATATCTGAATACCTTCTTGATGGAATCAAAGTAAAAAACTGAAAGCATTTCCTACGGAGGAGACTGCAGTAAATGAGGAAATTAGGAAACTTCCTAACAAATAAATCTCCCAAGATGGCCACCAGAGACAAAAGAGCCCAAATTGCAGCACAAATATCAACCCGATGTAGCCCACATGTAGCCCAATGACAGAAGTGTGCAAAGCACTTATTTTATGTGTATTTGCAGTTTTATATAGTGCAGACTTGTCAGGTATTGGAGTGCTTTACATGAGCATTGGTTACATCACACAAGATCAATTCATTTTGGTTGTAGACATGGGGAGATTAAGTGATTTGACCAGAATCACACAGAATGTTGAGCTGAAGCAGAAACTCCAACCTGGTTCCCCAGTTGCAAAGTCTGCAGCTCTGGAAGTAACACCACATCCTCTCCCCTAGGTGCAACATTTAATCAAGTGGTCAACTGGATAAAAAAACATAAAGATTACAAATAATTTAAAAGTTCTTTGTAGCTATTTCAAAACTCAGAAAATATGTCCTCATTTTAGTTTTTTAGAGGACTAACCATAATTTTGATGCAAAAAAGACCCTCTCGTATATGTAATTTCTAAAGGAAATCCTCTAGGTATTACAGTTTTGATTACATCAAGATGACGTCAGGCGTTCCACACTTTTGTAATAAATATAGAATGTTAGCAATCTAGCTGTTCATTGGGATACTGTTGAGAGGCAGGGGCACGGACTCTGAAAATTGAAGGCAGGTAGGAGAGTGCAGAGGCAACAATTTGACCACACTGGGCAGGCAGGAAGGGCAGTGGCAGACCAACAGACTATGAGGGCAGTGGAAAGGGGGTTAGGGGCAACAAACCAACAATACAGGACTGGCAAGAGAGGCTGTGGCAATATAATAGACCATTGTGGGCAGAAGGAAGAGGCAGTGGTAGTACAACCATACATGCCAACAGACCCGTTTCAGGCAGGAAACGTCCAATGTTTTTAAGCTCAAATGGGCTTTATTTGATCTGTCTCCTGTCTACAATCTCCTCTTTTTCAATGTAACTCAAAGGGGAAAATCAATACCCCAGTTTTTTTTCAAAATCTTCCTCTTACCAAGTTCAAAATGTTCGCAAGTATGGTACATTGGATCATGGTAGGAAGGAGGAATTGGGGTAGGACATGGACTCGGATAACAGAGGACAAGAGGGACATGGAGAGGTGCACCAAACTGACCCTACAGGGCAGGCATCAGGGTTTGCAGAAGCACAATACACCACACAGGGCATGCGGGACGGGAGTGCAGCACAACAATCCATAGAAAGCAATAGGGAGGGGACAGGACCATGCACATGGACAACAGAGAACAGGGGGGAAAGAGGCAATGGTAGCTAGCTGACCATAATGGACAGACAGGAGAGAAAGCTGCAGCATAACAGACCATAAAGGGCAGGAGGGACGGATCAGGGGCATTACAATGCAACAGACAAGCCAGGAGGGAGGGACTAGGGGTCTGCACATGGAAACAGAGGGCTGGGGGCAAGGGAGCAGGGCAGGAGCAGCAAGATGACCATGGAGGTCAGGCAGGATGGGCACTAGAAACAAGACACACCTTGGAGAGCAACAATGAGACTATGATGGCATGCACAGAGACCATTGAGGGAAGGTGGGAGGGGGTCAGGGGCAGCTAGCTGACCACACAGGGAAGGTGGGAGGGGCCATGGCAGCACAGAAGACCATGCATGGCAAGCGGGAGGGTTAGTGGCAGCACAATGGCTATGATGGGCAAGAAGGAGGGTGCAGGGGCATGCAGAAAGGACCATGGAGGATAGAAGAGAGGGTCAGGACCTGGGCACAGACAAGAGAGTTCAGAGGAAGGGGCCTCACAACAGACCGCGCGGGGCAGGCAGGAGGAGCAGTTGCAGCCCAACAGACCAGGGAGGGCAGAAGGGTGTGGCAGTAAAATGGACCATGGAGGACAGGAGGAAGGGGATAGGGGCGTGGCATGTGGACAGGCAGGGTGGAGGTGGCAGGGACAGGTTACCATCATCTGACAATGCTAGGCATGTGGGAGGGGAGTGGCAGCTCAACAGAACACTCAGAGTAGATAGGAGTGGCAGGTCCATGGAACATGGTGGGCAAAAAGGATGGAGCAGGGGCATGCACAAAGACATCGGAGGGCAGGGGGAAGGAGAATAGGGGCAGCAAGCTAAGCACAGAGGCTAAGCAGGAGGTCAATGATGGGCCATAGAATTGGGCAATGGAGGGCAGGAGGAGTGGACTGGTACATCATGCTAAATGGAGGGCAGTGACAGTACATCAGACCATGCATGGCAGGAGGGAGGAGGCTAGTTCATGGATTCAGACAACAGAGGATAGGGAGGAGGTGGATGAGGCAGTAAGTTAACTGTTCAGAGAAGGTGGGTATTAGGAACATTATTGTTTTTAAAATGTGTGTCTGTGCTAACTACTTAAAATATGAACAAGTATGCAGCATAATCTCACTTTTATTCAGGAAGTAGAGGACGTTTGTGACTGTGACTCCGGGCTCACTTGGCAGAAACACCCCCTGACCCTCCACCCCCCTCGCAAAATGTAATGTCCGTGAAAAGGGTAGGCGGACGCAGTGTTATATAGAACATAGTCCTGAGAGCACGATTGAAAATGAAATCTAGATATAGTGTATGGTATTAACTATGCACCAAAAAGTGTGATATAAGATGAACCGGGCGTGAAATATAATATGCAATACATTGTGCGCAATGACAGATTAATTGGAGAGCGCGAGATAGCACAGGCAAAAACGTGTGTTATGCGATATGCGCCTTGGAGTGTAATATGCACAGGGTAGTGTTGTGTAACCTAACTAGTCTCTAAAGTTGTAATATAAAATATGTGCTGGGGAGTGTAACGTTGCATCTGCACTGTGACAAAGATATGGATCCCAGATTGTAATATGTATGGCATAGCGCTGTGCGTTATAACATAGGCATCGAGGAAGGCATGTTAGATGGGGAAATATAACCTGTGCGAAGGCAAGTGTGGCATGACATATTCACGGGCTGGTGTTACAGTGCACATGGGCAAGAGAGTGTCATAGCATACACACTAGCTGGTGGAATACAACACAGAGGTGTGTGGCACTCGGCGGGCACTGGTGAGTGTAACGTAGCATTGGGCTCAGCCAGGAGCACGCTGTGACTCTCAAGTGAGGTTTGTCTCCTTTCCCGATAGTAAAATAAAAAGTATTACACATCCGGCGGTGGATGTGTGTTTTTTTAACCGTGAGGGGGGTTTCTTGCAGATTTTGGTCGAATTTTTGTCGAATCCCATTTGAATGGCTTGGTGTGCGTGTGTATTAATAGCTATCCATGTTTGTATAAATAAACGACAAGGGTGTCTACTTGGAGAGTACCCACCGGCATGGGCGCCGGGATTAGGCACGGTAGGGCGTCAGACACGTCAGAGCTTCACTAGCGGTGTAAATACATTCCACGTGGATTCATTGTATGCATAGTCGCCTTTTAATGAATATCACGCAAATCGTCATGGTGATAGGTACATACGGTTTGTCCAGCATGTCCTAGGTGTTTCTATAAAAATATATTTTTTAAAAATAATAAAAAACAAAGGCCGGCCCCGGGGGATGGGGCCCCCGTGGCCATGGGTGGCCCCCCTCCTAAAGAATAAAAAAAAAAAAAAAGTCCATGACCCGGGGGTTGGGGTCCCCGGGGCCTATTAAGGCCTTGGGAGGGCAAAATTTATTTTTTTTAACAAAAAAAATTAGGGTGCAGCTCCTGGGGGATGGGGTCCCCAGGGCCAATAAATTACAAAAAGAAGGGGGGCCCACACAGCCCTCCTTCTTAAAAAAATAAAATAAATAAAAGACCGGAATTGCGCCGGAGGCCACGCCCCTCCTTGCAGCACTCTGCAAACGCGCCCCCTCGCCAGTTGTAAGTTGGGGAATTAATTCCCCTTCAATACTGAGGGTCCCAGAGGGCCAAATAGCCCAACAGGTATCTCCAGTATGCGCCAGGGAGCTGCGTTGCAGACAGGTGTTCTGAGGCTACGCCCCTTTTTACACCTCTATGCAACGCAGCTCTGTGGCGCTTACTGGAGGTACCTAGTGGGCTAGTTTGACCCTAGGGACCCTTAGGATTCAAGGGGACTTAATCTCTCAACTTAGAACGGCCACAGGGTGCGTTTACACAGTGGTGAAGGGAGGGGACGGGGCCTGAGGTGACGTGTGCCAACACGCCCTGTGGCGTGTTTTAAGTTGGGGAAATAATTCCGTTTCAATCCTGAGTGACCCTGGCGGCCAACTAGCCCACCAGGTGCTTCCAGTAAGCGCCACTACTCTGCATTACAGAGAGGTGGTGCAGGCCATGCCTCTTTTTACACCTCTCTGCAATGGCGCTTACTGGACGTACCTAGTGGGCTATTTTGCCCCTAGGGACCCTCAGGATTCAAGGGGACTTAATCTCCCAACTTAAAAAACGTCCACAGGGTGTGTTTACACAGTGGGGAAGGGATGGGACGGGGCCTGAGGTGACATGTGCAAACACGCCCTATGGCGTGTTTTAAGTTGGGGAGATAATTCCCCTTCAATCCTGAGAGCCCCTGGGGGCTAACTAGCCAACCAGGTGCTTCCAGGAAGCGCCACTGAGCTGCGTTGCAGAGAGGTGGTCCAGGCCGTGCCTCTTTTTACATCTCTCTGCAACGCAGCTCAGTGGCGCTTACTGGAGGTACCTAGTGGTCTAGTTGGACCCTAGGGACCCTCAGGATTCAAGGGGACTTAATCTCCCAACTTAAAACAGCCACAGGGTGTGTTTACACAGTGGGGAAGGGAGGGGACGGGGCCGGAGGTGCCGTGTGCAAACACGCCCTGTGGCCCGTTTTAAGAGGGAGTTTTAATCCCCTGCCCTATTATATACTAGGGACTTACAGAGGAGATCATGATAATCACAGGGGACCCCAACACATAGTGTTCCCTAGTGTATGTAGGTGTTTTCACTGTATTCTGAGTGTCTTTTAACATAGCACTGGCTCTAGGACTGGTTAGTCAGACTCAGTTACCACCAGTATCCGTCTGAAAAAGTTGAGGGTACAGGATGATTTTGCAACAAGGCTTCTTTCTGCTCTTCTGTTTGTTCTTTCTGCACGTTATCCTTCTTCCTGCACTTTTCTTCGTCTTTGAGGACTTCTGTTGCTTCTTTCTGCATTTCTTTTTTTCTTTCTGTGCGTTTTTTCTTCTTTCTTCACATGTCCTATCTCTGTAGGGATAGTTAGAAATTAGCATTTAAAAAACCTTTGAAATTCACTGAAAAACCATAGGTTTCAGTCACATTATAGTTAGGAATTAGCATTTAAAAAACCTTAGAAATTCACTGAAAAAACCATAGGTTTCAGGAGCGTTATAGTTAGCTGGACATTTCACTCGTACAAAACCATTGAAATTCCCCCGTTATAGTTAGTTCAGCTAACTATAACTCGCGCGCCCGCAATGCACTGCTGATGACGTCATATATTACATGGTCAGTGACATCACTCATGACATCACTCATGACATCTCAAATGACATCACTGGTGACATCACTGATGACATCATCCTTGTGATAGAGTGGCAGACCTCCTCTCCCCCTAATATAACCTTTGATACACACATTCAAAAATAGAAACTAACATTTTCAAAACAATGGACATACCAATACCAGTTACAACAACCTATTCAGTAATTCTAAGATCCACATACACATCCACTCATTCACCAACAGTCCTATACATGTACTCACTCATCATATGTACTCATACACCTATACATCCTGTTACACAACACCACTCATCACACATAGTCACTCATGCTAATAAAGAATCAAACATCCATTTACTTGCATACACAGTTATACACACACCACCACACTGACTTCTACAGAAACTTACACATACTTAGTCTTTTAAACAATCACTTATAGAAACACATACTTATTCATACAGGAACTCTTTCAATCTCTCACTCTCCCATATACTCACTTATATACACCAATAGTCACATATACTAGTTTAAAACATATGTAGTTACTCATAAAGACACTATTGAGACAGTCATTCACTCACTAACACACCCATGCACACACTCATCCACCCATACAGTCCTGCACACATGCTGTCTTCAACACATACAAACAGTGAGTCACTCGTTCATGCACCTATGCACTATGTAATACCCCCCACTGAACCATACAGACACTCAGACACTCATACTGATACTCAAAAAACCAACTAATAACCTATATTGACACTCATGTAGCTACTCACCAACCCATGCAGCCACTTATACACAAAGTGAGAGACTGATACACATATTTACATATTTAAACATTACTCACTAAGCCATGTATTCACTAAGATACACTTACGCCTTTCGATGCGCATGACGGAGCGGTTCCGTCATGCGCATCGGTCGCGCTGTGCGGATGACGGAACCGCTCCGTCACGGCCCCGCCCGCGCAACGAACGTTCAGCACGGCGCGGTAATCCGCGCCGCGCTGAAGGGGTTAATCAGTCAGTTATACAATTAATTTTTCAAAAGCAAATCATCCATTTAGACACTTATATACCCATTTATTCTTCCATCGACCTTGAGATATACATATATAAAACACATGTAATTTTCAGAAAAACACACATTCACAGGATGATGTCATCAGTGATGTCATCAGTGATGTCATTTGAGATGTCATCAGTGATGTCATGAGTGATGTCACTGACCATGTCATGAGTGATGTAATATATGACGTCATCAGCAGTGCATTGCGGGCGCGCGAGTTATAGTTAGCGGAACTAACTATAACGGGGAAATTTCAATGGTTTTGTACGAGTGAAAAGTCCAGCTAACTATAACGCCCCTGAAACCTATGGTTTTTTCAGTGAATTTCTAAGGTTTTTTAAATGCTAATTCCTAACTATAACGTGCCTGAAACCTATGGTTTTTTCAGTGAATCTATATATATATATCTATATCTATATCTATATCTACATATATATATATATATATATATATATATATATATATATATATATATATATATTCACTGAAAAAACCATGGGTTTCACACATGTTATAGTTAGGAATTAGCATTAAAAAAACCTTAGAAATTCAATGAAAAAACCAAAGGTTTCACACATGTTATAGTTAGCTGGACATTTCACTCGTAAAAAACCAATGAATTTCCCCGTTATAGTTAGTTCAGCTAACTATAACTCGCGCGCCCGCAATGCACTGCTGATGATGTCACATATTACATCACTCATGACATGGTCAGTGACATCACTCATGACATCACTGATGACATCTCAAATGACATCACTGATGACATCATCCAGTGAATGTGTTTATTTCTGAAATTTAAATATGTTTTATATATGTATATCTCAAGGTCGATGGAAGAATAAATGGGTATATAAGTGTCTAAATGGATGATATGTTTAAGAAAAATTGATTGTGTAACTGACTGATTAAGTGTTTCATAGTGAATACATGGCTTACTGAGTAATGTTTAAATATGTAAATATCTGTATCATTCTCTCACTTTGTGTATAAGTGGCTGCATGGGTTGGTGAGTAGCTACATGGGTGTCTATATAGGTTATTAGTTGTTTTTTTGAGTATCAGTCTGAGTGTCTGCATGGTTCGGTGGGGGGTATTACGTAGTGCATAGGTGCATGAATGAGTGATTCACTCTTTGTATGTGTTGAAGACAGCATGTGTTCAGGACTGTATGGGTGGATGAGTGTGTGCATGGGTGTGTTAGTGAGTGATAGACTGTCTCAATAGTGTCTTTATGAGTAACTACATGTCTTTTAAACTAGTATATGTGACTATTGGTGTATATAAGTGAGTATATGTGAGAGTGAGAGATTGAAAGAGTTCCTGTATGAATAAGTATGTGTTTCTATAAGAGACTGTTTAAAAGACTAAGTATGTGTTAGTTTCCGTAGAAGTAAGTGTGGTGGTGTGTGTATAACTGTATATGCAAATAAATGTATGTTTGATTTTTTATTAGCATGAGTGACTTTGTGTGTGAGTAACTCTATGGATGAGTGGCATTGTGTAACAGGATGTATAGGTGTATGTGTACATATGATGAGTGAGTACATGTATGAGTGACTGTATAGGACTGTTGGTGAATGAGTGGATGTGTATGTGGATCTTAGAATTACTGAAGAGGTTGTTGTAACTGGTATTGGAATGTCCATTGTTTTGAAAATTTTAGTCTCTATTTTTGAATGTGTGTATCAAACGTTATATTAGGGTGAGAGGAGGTCTGCCACTCTATCACAAGGATGATGTCATCAGTGATGTCATTTGAGATGTCATCAGTGATGTCATGAGTGATGTCACTGACCATGTCATGAGTGATGTAATATGTGACGTCATCAGCAGTGCATTGCGGGCGCGCGAGTTATAGTTAGCTGAACTAACTATAACGGGGGAATTTCATTGGTTTTTTACGAGTGAAATGTCCAGCTAACTATAACATGTGTGAAACCTTTGGTTATTTCATTGAATTTCTAAGGTTTTTTTAATGCTAATTCCTAACTATAACATGTGTGAAACCCTTGGTTTTTTCAGTGAATTTGCAAGGTTTTTTAAATGCTAATTCTTATATTTACCTTTTTTTTTTTGTTGTTTTTTTTTTGCAATGTTTTTTACATATTTTTATTTTAAATTTTTATCCTCTTTAAAGACTATGGTTAAATTTTAAAAATTCTACAATATATTTTTTATTTGTACCTTTTTTTTAAACTAAACTGGTAAGATATAGTAGTATAACATAGTGAATCTTTTTTTCCCTTTTTTTTTTTTTTTTTAGTATTTTTTTAACGTGCGCGTACGGTAAGCGCACGTCTTGCTTTTAGTACGTTAGATTTCTACGCTGTTTGCGTTCAGTTACGCAATTTGCGTAGACGTGCGTCACGCGCATGCGGCGCGTAACGCGTACGCTGCACGCGCATGTTACGCGGAAGTGAAGGGGCGTGCCTGTTTTGCGCATGCGCGCGTGCGCGTGTCTTTTTTACGCGCATGCGTACTTTTACCGTAAGTGCTCCGTAAGCGCACCGTAAGCGTAACGTACGCGCACGTTGGGTCATGTGACCAAGAAACAAAACTTTTGATTGGTTTAAAGTACTTTCAGTTCTAGAACTCTCCTACACCACACCCATTCCCCTCATTTCTGCTTGTGATCCCTTAGGAGAAGGAGCTGAGTTGTCTTTGTGATACGATGGCAGAACAGCAGACCTCTTCTGAGAGTGAGGCTAGCAGCACTACCTTGAGGCAGAGAAGGAGGAAACAAAAGAGCTCTTTCATATGGGAGTATTTTTCTTTTCCAGAGGGCAAGAAAAAGGTAAATGCACCTTTAGTGACTTGTAAGCTGTGTGACCGTGTACTTTCAAGAGGGAATCCTAACAAGAAGTATTCCTTCGGGAATCACACTATGTTGAGACACCTTCATGATGTACACGGTAGGACATATGCTCGACATACTGGAGGAAACCCTTCAGTAAGTCAACCAAGCACATCCACAGCAGCTCAGCCTGGTCCATCATCTGCAGGGCCGAGTCCATCTTCGGCAGGTCAGCTGAGCCCTTCATCTGTGGGGGGAGCATCTCCTTTTTCTGGTCCTCTGGAAATTAACCATCGGTTTGCGAGGGTTACAATGCGGTGCACCACTTGTTATGGTCTAATTGTTCATAGGGAGACCAGTGTTTCCCTAGTTAACAATAAAATAGACCAACACATTTGTCCTACCGACTAATATTCCCATTCTTTCTTTCCTCTGTCCCTGACCGAACACAACGGCTCTTTTAAGAGCCAACCTTACCTTTCAACTTTTTTAAAAAATATTTTTGTAAACTTTTTTTTAATTTTTTTTTTACGCGTAATTTTTTTTTTTTTTTTTAAAACACTAAAAATCAATTATCACATTACAAGGTCCTTGAGAGATTACAATGAAAAACTGAAAATGTGATTGTTGAGAAGTGGAAAAAAGGGACCATGAAATTTCTGACTTACCATACCCACTCAAAAAATTATTTATTAATTAAAATATAATTTTTTTTGCTATAAAAATAGTTCAAGTTTTCGAAAATTTTCTTTCTCAATCTGAAAAAAAAGAAAAAAGTATTAATATTTAATACAACATTTTATAATACAGTACACATATTTACATATTTTCCAAAAACAATTTTTTGCCTTTTTTTTGCTGTTTTCAGAATATATTGCATTTCACTATAAATCGTGAAAGCAATTGCATTCATCACTTAACAGCGGGCATAAAAAAAATAACAATCTCAAAGATTGTTTAAAAAAAGCCCAGAATCTCTTCTCAGTTAAACATAACATTATCGAAATGCAAAATATTATTCATTAAAAATATCATCTAATAACAAAAACTATTTCTAAAAAATACCGTCTGACAATTGTCTTACAGAAGCATAATCTCAAAAATAATATATCTCAAATAAATCCACAATACATCTAGTTTCATTTCTTTTAGGCCAAATGTTAATTTTTGAAATTATTTTTTGATTAAATTTCCAAAGATAATCCAATAAAATTCCAAAATTTAAATTGTACAGATGTTACCGATTCTCTCTAAAATTTTGGTATCCGAAAGATTAATTAGGATTTAATTAAGTCCACAATACAATTGGATACCTTTCCTTTAGGCCAAATGGTAATTTTAAAAATCTTTTTTGATTAAATTTCCAACGGTAATCCAATAAATTTAAATTGTACAGATGTTACCAATTCTCTCTAAAATGTTGTTTTCCGAAACATTAATTAAGTATTATATAAGTCCACAATAAAATTGGTTACCTTTCCTTTAGGCCAAATGATAATTTTAAAAATCTTTAAATTTGAAAATTCCAATGGTAATCCAATGAAATGGTAAAATTGTTTTGTACAGATGTTGCCAATTCTCTCTAAAATTTAGGTTTCAGGAAGATTAGATAGGAATTTGCTAAATCAAACGGCAAACGTTGCTTGAAAACCAATTGGGAATCATTACACAGTGTCCAGCCTTTTTCACATTTAAGATAAACTGTGTAATGTCCTGAAGTTACAGTAGGTCCTTCATGGAAAATTATTGCAACTGTTACAAAAGTTTTTCCTGAAATTGATAATTGCTGTCCTGTAAACTTCTTTATTAAAGTATCCAATTTTGAACCATCAGCTCTACATCGTTGCATCATTAAAATTACATACTGTCCGTATTCCTTTAAAATTAACGTTGAAAACATGTCAGATTTACACTCACCGCATTCCATGCTATGATTAGCATCTTTAACTAATTTAGCAAAAGTGACTGTTTTACTCTCTGGCAATGTTAAATAAATAAACCTTTCAGAATCAACATTAGAGCCACATGTATTGAAACAGTTTTTACAACTATGTTCCCATTTATAAGAGAGACCAAACAAATTTTCAATGTGTACACCTTCTTCTTCCAGTACCTGAAGAAAATACATCAAGAATTCTTGTGCGTCTTGCTGTACATTTTGAGAAAACTGTGTACATCCTGAACATACATCTAAAAGTGTTCTAATTTCAGTAGCACTTTCTATTTGAGTTTTATCATTACTCAGCTTTTGAAAAAGGAGACTCAACTCAGAACAGAATCTTTTTCTCTGATTTACTATTATCTGCTCTTGCAAACTTTCCAGATAAAATGCAACATTCAGCACTACATTAGCGTAGCAGTTGACACCAGAGCTATTTTCAAAATGACATCCTACAACCTCTTCTTCATTTTCCTTTTTCTTTTTGCTTGCAATTACATCACTCCTCTTTTTTTTCCTCCTCTCTACATCCTCATTACAGATATTCTCATTTCTCCTTTTACGAGAAACTACACGTTTCTCTAACACAGGATACTGACCTAAATGAGGAGCATAGGTTCTTCTTAATCTATTGTACTCCTTTACACAATTTGCATCAGCACTAACTTTTGAGTCATCAAAATCTATCATGAATAAACCAGGTAATATTTTCACTCGTGACAAAGCTACATAAGCCATACCTTCTTTGAACACGGTTGAACCAATGTTTACAAATGCACAATCTACAGTCAATCCTTGAGATTTGTGAATAGTTACAGCAAATGCTAGAGAAAACGGAAACTGTTTCCTTTGTACATATAAGTCTTTCACAAGCATAAAACGAACTGTACAACGACAAATGTCTATAACTTCTTCTATCTCATCACATTTTATTTGTAAACATTCAATTCCATCTTTTTTCTGATAATTAATAAAACCCACAACTCTTCCCATAGCTCCATTAACTAAACCTTTTTCAACATTCAAATTTCTCCTTAAAAATACTCTACAGTTCATGCAAACATATAGATTTTTTTCTAATCCAGCAGTTTTGGAAATGTTCTTCTCTAGTGAATCCAATTTATTTTTCAGTGTGCCTGTTAATGTGATAGTAATTCTTCCATCCTGAATTTTGTCCACTGCTTCCAATTTCCTGATATCTTCTTTTTTCAATTTCAAAAGCTCCTCATTGAATATTGAGCATTCACGTAGAGTTGGCATTAAGCAGATGACACTTTTCTTTTCTGCAATGTTCTTGTATATTTTCTCTGCAACTATTTCTTCCTTTGGGAATAAATTATGTAGCAACCGACTCTGTAATGCTTTTGTGCCAGCTTCAGTCAGTAGTCCAATCCTGATATCTTTCAGAATACTTCCATATTCTTCATCGTTTGCTTGCCTCATATTAGTAGTAAGTTCCTTGTACTCAAAGAAGGACCAAATATTTGCATTACCGATGCTTCCCAATGACTTCTTTGTGTCTTCATGTGTCACAGTATTAAACACTGGTTGTCCTTTAACTGGAGTAAGCTGTAGAAGATCCCCAAAAACTATGACATGTTTTCCACCAAATAACACGTCATAGTCTGTCCTTAGAATTTGCTGCATTCTTAAATGCACAAAGGCAAGCATTAAGTTTGATACCATGCTCACCTCATCAATAATGAGAACTTGCATCTTCTTCAATACTCTTGAAACTTCCAAGCATGCTTCTCCAGTTAGCTTGTGGTATTGTATTTTGTTCTCATGCTCCACTGGTAACATTAGCAAACGATGTAAGGTGATTCCTTTTATGTTATATGCTGCTAACCCAGTTGGAGCAGTAACCACACAAGACAAAGTAGAATCCGTTTTTTGGTGTAGGTAGCTTCTGATGACTTTTATTAGGAAACTTTTTCCAGTTCCAGCTTGTCCGCTTACATACATCCTGATTGGATGAAATGATGTGCATGAGCACTCTTTTTTTTCATGTAGAAATCCGTGATCAATTTTGTTTCTGATCTCTTCATAAATTTGTTGCTGCTCTTCATTCAGTTGTCTTTCCAAATTTTGTAAGTCTATAAATTCTTCTTGAGCTTGATTCATAGCTGTTTCCACTTCATTCATGGCTATTGATGCTTCATTTTCAATGATTGGTTGTCCTAGGGGATCTTGACTGAGTGTTCCTGAACTTTGGCTGTCTTGAGAACTGTCTCTAGCTACTTCAGCTGCAATTGTAGTTTCCTGTTCAATTTCTTCATTTAACATTTGCACATAAGTTGAGAATGTACTGCATTGTATGCTGTCTTTGCAAGCATTAAAAGAATCTTCATAGCTTTGAAATTCTCCCAGTAGTTCATCCTCTGTACGCCATGGTTTAAACAGCTGTAAAAGAGCCAAGTAGTAAAATTCCTTTTTGTCAGTAGTGTCGCAACTCAGCTCCCTGTGATTTATCAAACTTCCTTTTGTTTGCTTCACCAAACATCCTTCCTCACCAATGACTTTATATTTGCCATTGTTGATGTCTTCTGCGGCTTTCCGTGAATAAATGTAGTTCTGCAGCACTTCATAGAGACACATGTTCTCCAGATGATGACTTCTTTTGGGATAATATGTGTCCAACATGTTTGATTTCAAAATATCTGTACTTTCTGGGTCATTCTCGGCCAAATATTCAATTTCTCCAACAGATTTCAGTACCCGATTTCTCATTGCTGCAAGGCCTAAACTTGCCCAAATTATTCTTCTTGATTTCGAGTAGAGACTTGCAGAAGATAACCTATCTGAACATTCGTAGGATCCAATTTCTCGATGCGATAACATCTTTAAACTGAAACTGTACAGCTTCTTACTGACAGTCTTCTCGTGAGAAATCTCTTCCCACATTTCTTTCAATTCAGTTTTTTCAGATTTAGTAATGTAAGACGTTACGTATCGAGCAACAGCAATGGAATTGTCAGCTACATACTGTATATCCATGTTAGCATTCCACATGGATAAAATGACTGGGTTGTAGTCATTTATATTTTTTGATTCTTCTTTTCTTTTTAGGTTGTAGGTATTCTTAGGTGATTTTCTTGTGATAGTATGTCTCACAGATGACATAAAACTGTTTACTCTTCCATTTGAAAGAACAGGTCTAGGAAATCCAAATCGACATTTAGTGTAGTATTTATCTTTGCTCTTGTATTTCCGTCGACAGTATTTTCCACACCGATGACTTTGGAAACGTAAAACTTGCTCCTTTAACTTTTTCTCTTCTGTGCTTTTTGGTATAGCACATGTTGCATATTCTTCAATGTAAGATAACACTGCTTCATCAGTATCTGTTCCAAACTTTGGGGCATCCTTGATCCACAACAGCATATGAATATGAGGAGCACCTCTTGCCTGGTACTCTTTTCTCCAAAAGAAATCCACTACTTCTCCAAGAGGTGGATTTTTTTTATTGCAGATGAAGGACATCATAGCCTCAAATCTATGATTGAAATATCTGCAAACATTAACCGGATCCAATGAGCACAGTTCTCCTGCTGTCTTGTATTCGATGTTTTTAATGTTTGAATTTGCCTCTCGTAGAAAATCCAGTAAATCATCCCAAGCGTACTCAGCACAGCTTAGGGTAAGGAACCATGTTGGTGTTCCTAAATTTCGTAACAGGCATTTTAATTCACCATGGCGTCGGTACCAATATTCATTTGTCCCACGCTGACAAGCCATCAGATTGATCAGTTGTGTTTCCAAATGATCATCTCGGTGCTGCACTTTCTCCATAAAATCCTTAGCAGACACATTTTGTAAATGTACTCCACTTTTTAAAATGTGATTTACTGCATATGATAATGCAGACAAGTCGCTTTCAAATAAAAGATGGAATAAATAAGGAATACTTTGTCGAAATCTTGGATCTTCTGCATATAGTCTTGTAGTCCGATACTCAGAAGCTGGAATCTGTTCTGGACGTTCATCGTATCGTTCTCCTTTTCCTGTAGGAAACAGCTGGGGAAAACATCGAGCTTCCAAGCTCTCCTCCCATACACTCACAGGAGTTCCTTTTGCTTTCTTCATCTGAAAGAGATCAATATTGTCTCCCATAACTTCTTTTGAATGAAGAGGATGTATGCTAAAATGTTCATAAATTTCTTCTTCCTTTGACTTGTCCACTTTTTCAATTTGTCCAGTTGGTGTTTCTGTGTCTTCTTGTAAATCTTCTTCTTCTTCTTCTATATAAATTGATTCATACCATTTGTTATTCCTTTTCAAATACAAATTTGCTCTTTGTACTTTCCGTACATCTACCAGCTCCTGCCAAATCTTCTTATTCTTTGTAGGTACACCATTAACCAGAATATCTAATGGTTCAGTTTCCAAAGTATCTGCATCAATAGTTTCCATATTTTTTTTCAAATCCAAGGGCAAATACACCACTCTACCTTTTAAACCTCTCAGTAAATCTGAAGGAGGTAATTTACCAGTTTTGGGCTCCATACGTACTATGGTCTGGAACGGATGAACACATTGAATAAGTATAGACTCATATGTATTTAATTCAGAAAGTTCGGCAGGAATAACATCCAATTCTAAATTATTATGTACAGCTCTGGTCGGCATTCTATTTTCCTCTAACTTGTTGTAACAGTATTTACAAATACGCTGATCTTCACCCAATTCAAAACAATTTTCAAGAAATATATATGTGGCAAAATCCTTCCACTTATAATTATCTTCATTTTCACTTTTTCTGTAGAGATCAACATTCCTAGTTTGTTTTCTATAATGAGTTCTGCGGCAACAAATACAAGTTATATTTGGTCTTTCATTAGAGATTATTGCAAATTTTGTTATGTGATCATTAAATGTTTTACTTACAGAGGGTTCTACATTCTCTTCCACTTCTTCCTCATTTACTGTGTCCTTTTCTGCACTGTCTTGTTCAGGACCAAAGTAACAAAACTGAATTTCATCAATAACCTTCTCTACATCTGATACCGATCCACGGAACAGAGCCCTATTTAATTCATCTAACTTTATTGCTGGACTTTTAGCAAAATACAACCGTCTCACAAACTTTCTCATTTCAGTATGATGAACAGCCAGCATCCTAAAATGATGAAAAACACTTTTACACACTTTTCTAGATAGACAAGCCAGAGAATGACCCTGCAAACCAGTATTCTCTCTCACTCTGCATGGATCTAGACTTTGAAGCACCTTAATCTTCTGTTTTACACTTTCTTTACTATATTCTCTTAGAAACTCACGAAATTTATCAATAGATTCCTGACGCACAGTGCAAATACTACTACAATTCCAAGTGTACACTGGGGCTTTAGGACGTCTCCCCATAGCCTCATCCGCCATCACTTGTACCTCATCTCTTGGAACCATTTTCTCCTTCTCCATTATGCAACCATTTTTCACTTCATAAGCACGACCTCTGGTGTCAACTGCATGCAGCAAACTATTACTTTGAAAATAACTCTCTTCATTAAAAAAAGGTTCACTACTTGAACTATGCATCCATTCTCCTAAAAACACTTTACAAAAGTTTGTTCTTTTCACTACTCTTTTCCTTTTGCATTGTGATTTCAGTACATTAACCATTTTATCTAATGTACGCATCCTATTCAAAATTAAAATGAATAGTTTCCTTTTTAATTCTAATGCCTTTGCTGCAATGGCTTCAATTTCTTTTTTTCTCTTATAATATTTTGCCTTTTGCTTATATTTCTTCACATCCTTTATCAAATTGGACATAACTCTTCTCTGAAACATTTTTCTACGTATCTCTTTAAACGCTGTTTTTCTGTTTAAGTTAATCTTTATTGTTGCAGAAGGTATATTTGCATTAACTAAATTCTCAATTTTTTCCTGTTCTTTTCTATTGAAAACATTCTTTCCAGTACAGACATTTTGTACATTTTTCTTTTTTTGAAGATGTTCTTTAAAAAATCTTTTGTCTGCTTACCAGAAGACTTTCTCTTTTTCCCAACATGAGCATCTCCAACTAACTTAGGTCCTCCAGTTGTCTTCAAATATAGTTTTTTTTTGTGGTTTTTCCTTAATCTGGATTTTGTAGGCATCTTAAATTTTGTTCACTGCTCTTCAGCAATACCTGAAAAAAACTAAAAAACAAATTCCTTTTTTTTAATTTAAATATATTACTACATTTTTTATGATCTTTTCAAATCTTAAAATACTAAGTACCCCTTTCCTAGAAGTGAAAATCACAATAACACCTTCACAAATTAAATATCTAAAACCAATTCCTGTGTGCACACAGAGTCATGCTTTGAAATTAGGCAGAAAACGAAATTTCTTTGCCAATTGGAAAGCACACTTTCTACTACTTTTTTGGCAAGTGATAAGTACTTTTACAGTCTGACACATTTTGAATCCACTTTTCAGATTCTGATAAAAGCACATGTCCAAACTGCTTTTTGAGACCAGCACCATGTGTAACCTGGGTGACTGACTACACTCCAGCAAGGGCAACCAGCCTTAGTGATGCTGAATGTATTTGCATTACTGACTGCAACCTCAAACCCCACTCGGTTGTGAATACTGTGCATGATTCCACAGGATAAGCAGCTGGGTGTGTGCTAAGAGTCTGCTTCTGCATAAAAAAATAGCTCCCCCTTTCCTACTAATGCAAATGTAAAATCACCAGAGCAATACCAAACAGCTTTTTGAGACCAGCAACATGTGTAACCTGGGTGACTGACTACACTCCAGCAAGGGCAACCAGCCTTAGTGATGCTGAATGTATTTGCATTACTAAGTGCAACCTCAAACCCCACTCGGTTGTGAATACTGTGCATGATTCCACAGGATAAGCAGCTGCGTGTGTGCTAAGAGTCTGCTTCTGCATAAAAAAATAGCTCCCCCTTTCCATCTAATGCAAATGTAAAATCACCAGAGCAATACCAAACAGCTTTCTGAGACCAGCAACATGTGTAACCTGGGTGACTGACTACACTCCAGCAAGGGCAACCAGCCTTAGTGATGCTCAATGTATTTGCATTACTGACTGCAACCTCAAACCCTAAAAGTGTTCCTCATTTATACCACTACACCTTAATTTATGGTGAAAACATAGTCCATATTATTTTACATGTTTGTATTTGCATTACTAAGTGCAACCTCAAACCCCACTCGGTTGTGAATACTCTGCATAATTCCACAGGATAAGCAGCTGGGTGGGTGCTAAGAGTCTGCTTCTGCAGAAAAAAATAGCTCCCCCTTTCCATCTAATGCAAATGTAAAATTACCACAGCAATACGCAATAAATCTCTGCCTGTAATTCCTCTTTGCACACAGAGTCATGTTTTCATATTAGTCTAAAAACGAAATTTCTTTGCCAATTTGAAACCACACTTACTACTCTTTTTTTTGGCAAGTGATAAACACTTTTACAGTCTGACACATTTTGAATCCACTTTCCAGATTCTTAAAAAAGCACATGTCCAAACTGCTTTTTCAGACCAGCAACATGTGTAACCTGGGTGACTGAGTACACTCCAGCAAGGGCAACCAGCCTTAGTGATGCTGAATGTATTTGCATTACTGACTGCAACCTCAAACCCCACTCGGTTGTGAATACTGTGCATGATTCCACAGGATAAGCAACTGGCTGTGTGCTAAGAGTCTGCTTCTGCACAAAAAAATAGCTCCCCCTTTCCATCTAATGCAAATGTAAAATCACCAGAGCAATACGCAATAAATCTCTGCCTGTAATTCCTATTTGCACACAGAGTCATGTTTTCATATTAGTCAGAAAACGAAATTTCTTTGCCAATTTGAAAGCACACTTACTACTCTTTTTTTTGGCAAGTGATAAGTACTTTTACAGACTGACACATTATGAATCCACTTTTCAGATTCTTAAAAAAGCACATGTCCAAACAACATTTTCAGACCAGCAACATGTGTAACCTGGGTGACTGACTACACTCCAGCAAGGGCATCCAGCCTTAGTGATGCTGAATGTATTTGCATTACTGACTGAAACCTCAAACCCCACTCGGTTGTGAATACTGTGCATGATTCCACAGGATAAGCAGCTGGCTGTGTGCTAAGAGTCTGCTTCTGCATAAAAAAATACCTCCCCCTTTAGATCTAATGCAAATGTAAAATCACCAGAGCAATACCAAACAGCTTTCTGAGACCAGCAACATGTGTAACCTGGGTGACTGACTACACTCCAGCAAGGGCAACCAGCCTTAGTAATGCTGAATGTATTTGCATTACTGAGTGCAACCTCAAACCCTAAAAGTATTCCTTATTTATACCAGTACACCTTAATTTATCGTGAAAACATAGTCCATATTATTTTACATGTTCCTCACATTTAAATTTCTCCTAAAACAGAAAATGATAAACACAACTTCAACAAAAGGAATTCCAATTCTATTATTCATTTCTTAATTTACCATATACATCCCCTCTCAAACTCTAAACTCACCTTTAAAATTAGTTAGTTGTGAAAGAAATGTGGCACTCAAACAGCAGATTATCAGAGCCAGGATCTCTGTTCTGTACACCTCTCTCCTCTCAGCAGAACCAGATAATGGCAAAGTTTCCCTCTCTTTTTCCACACATATACATGTTAATTTCAAATCTCAGTGCTTCCCCCTTTTTTTCAAATGTAATCACACATTTCTATTGGTTGAAAACCAACCCTTTTCCAAAAGTACCCTTCCCCCAACTTGACTTCAGCCTAGTACCCTTCCCCCAACTTGACTTCTGCCTGCTACCATAGCAACAGCTCTTGAAACACTGCTGTGTAGAGTTAGGTCAGAAGTTCACCACACAATGTTTCATTTCCAAAGAGCAGGAGTGCTTGACTTTTCAAACCTAACAGCAAATCCATAGTACTGTTCTTTGGTAACACATTTTTCTGTACCAATACAAAACATGCTTCTATAAATTTACACATACAGCCTAGTTTTTATTGTAGAATGGTATGAAACAGTCGATCAGTTCTTTTTTTTATAAAAAAAATATGTATGCCCCCATTTCCAAACTGTCTTTCATTTCTTTTTACCATTCTACTGAATTACACCCCCTGAGTGCATCCAGTTCTCCTTTGAAGATGTTCACAGTGTGGATTGTAGGGCACAGCTATGTCTTCTGGAGTGAAAAGTATGCAAAGAAAACAGGTATGGTGAGAGACCTTGCTTTGCCAAATGTAGACATTAAATGGATTGGTCAGAGAGGGTTAAAGTGGCACCAATTGATGCCATTGGTGAAATCCTTCATGCAAATCCAACACCCTGACCTCATAATAGTGCACTGTGGTGGCAATGACCTAGGCACTTTGACTGGGGTAGGTCTGGAAATGCTTATGAAGGAGACCTTTGCACAACTGTTTTCACTTTTCCCTAAAACTGCCTTTGTGTTTTCTAACATATGCCAAAGGCAAAAATGGAACTGGTCCAATCATTTTTGTCCACAGATTGACAAAGCAAGAAAGCACGTCAACAAATCTGTTTCTGCTTTCCTCCGTGACTATGGTATGGGTTCCATTTACCACAACAACTTGCGTTACGACATGCAAGACATTTATAGAGGAGATGGTGTACACTTCACTGATGAAGGGAACAGAGTCTTCCTCTTGAACCTTAGACTCTGCATCGGTACTTACTTGTAGGTACCACTAAAAAATCACTTAATAAACACAACGGCTCTTTTTAGAGCCCCCTAATATCTAAACACTTAAATCTGCATTTCATTTTTTTTTTTTTTTTTTTTTTACCGTACGCGTACGGTGAGCTTACCGTACGCGTACCCCGCGATTTTTTTTAAAATTAATAAATGTTTTTTTTGTACTTTTCTGTCCTTCTTTGACCCCCTTTCAAATGTTAGTGGGTCTGTAACTCTCTTCCTTGCCCCCTTTTCAAGTTATCACCCTTTTTTTTCTGAGTGAAACACACAAAATGGCGGCCGCCGCTTCCTGGTTTCGACCGATTCGAATGTTTACTAAGATCTAACAGCCAATCAGAATCGCGCTCGCGCACGTTACTGTACGCGTACGGTAAGCGCACCGTAAGCGCACCGTAAGCTGGCTCAGATATATATATTGATTTAAAGGCTATTTTCTCAGAATCTACTGAACAGATTTACACCAAACCTACAAAAGGCACTTCCTTGACCTGTAGACTACCTCTCTGCCAAATTTCAAGGAACTCTGTTCAGCCGTTCGGGCTGTAGCTGTGTCTAAAGGTCCTACGGAAAAATGCATGGGAAAAACGCATTTTATCTCAGCCCCCGCTTGACGAATCCCCCCGAGACTTTCAGGGTAGGAGCGGAGCGTAGCGCCCCATTAGTTTTGAAAATTTCGCGAGGATTCGTCGACCGGCGCCAAAGTTATTCAAAATAGAATGTTGCGGTTTTCCTATGGAAACAGGGTCCTAACTATAACTACCTACTGGCGACCGCCAGTAGGTAATATATATATATATATATATACTCACACACACACACATACATACTGGCAACATCTGTATTAATATATATATATATATTATCTACTGGCGGTCGCCAATAGATAGTTATAGTTACAACCTAGTTTCCATATGAAATCTCAAAATTCTATTTTGAATAACTTTGGCGCTGGTTGATGAATCCTCGCGAAATTTTCAAAACAAATGGGGCTCTCCGTTCAGCTCCTACCCTGAAAGTCTCGGGGTGATTCGTCAAGCGGGGGCCGAGAAAAAGGGGGGGTCCCAAAATGCATTTTCCCCATGCATTTTTCCATAGGACCTTTAGTCGCAGCTACAGCCCGAACGGCTGAACAGAATTACGTGAAATTTGGCAGAGAGGTAGCCATAAGGTCAAGGAAGTGCCTTTTGCAGGTCTGGTGTAAATCTGTTCTGTATTTTCCGAGAAAATAGCATTTAAAAGCATATCAATATAGGCAACTATAACTCACGCGACCGCAATCCTCTGCTGATGACGTCAGATATTACATCACTGATGACATATGTGCCTTTATGAAAAATAAATATTTGTAATATATGTATAGCTAAAGATTAATGGAAGAAGACATGGGTAAATAAGTGTCCAAATACAGTGATGTAATATCTGACGTCATCAGCAGAGGATTGCGGTCGCGTGAGTTATAGTTGCCTGCACTAACTATAACGGGGGAATTTCATTGGTTTTTTACGAGTGAAATGTCCAGCTAACTATAACATGTGTGAAACCTATGGTTTTTTAAGTGAATATATATATACACACACACACACACAGACATATATGTATGTATACTTACATAAGTGGGTGTATTATATATATATATATATATATATGTATATATATATATATATATATATATATGTACCAATCGACACTGCTCCCAGTTGAAGACTCCACGCACAACGTTTGGTTAACCCTTTTTATTTGGAAGGCAGCAGCAGGCTGGAACGAGTCCTCACATCATCAGTAGACGCCATACGCGTTTCGGAAGCTTTTCCTTTCTCACTGGCTGGAGTTTGAGGGGGAAGGTTGCGGCGAACACAATTTAACACAGGTGATGTTCTGATTCCGCCCCACTGGGCGTGTGCTTGCTAAGCATTCTGGATAATGTAGTCCTTGGCATCATAATATCCTTAGTGGATGTCGCTTATCCTTTCCCTCCACAATTATAATCCCGTTGGGTTGTTGTTGAGCACAGTCCCGCTTGCTGCTTTCGTAGAGGCAATCCAAACAGGTACGTTGTTCCGTTTGATGTGCCAACTTCTCAGCACACGTGCGCGCACCTCGCGATTTTTATTAAACATATATGTTTTTTTCGCCCTTGGGGGTCCTTCTGTGACCCCCTGACCAAGGCTAGGGGGTCAGGAACTGTCCACTCTGCCCCCTTTTCACGTTCTCCACCTTTTTTTTCACCCCCTCAGACTGCGAGAGACAAAATGGCGGCCGACACTTCCTGGTTTCGACCGATTCGAATGTTTACCGACATCTAACAACCAATCAGAATTGCGCTCGCGCACGGCAGGGTGCGCGCACCGTGCGTGCACGGTGCGCGCGTATAGATATTGATATGCTTTTAAATGCTATTTTCTCAGGAAATACTGAACAGATTTACAACAGACCTGCAAAAGGCACTTCCTTGACGTTATGGCTACCTCTCTGCCAAATTTCACGTAATTCTGTTCAGCCGTTCGGGCTGTAGCTGCGACTAAAGGTCCTATGGAAAAATGCATGGGGAAAACGTGTTTTGGGACCCCCCTTTTTCTCGGCCCCCGCTTGACGAATCACCCCGAGACTTTCAGGGTAGGAGCTGAACGGAGCGCCCCATTAGTTTTGAAAATTTCGCAAGGATTCGTCAACCGGCGCCAAAGTTATTCAAAATAGAATTTTGAGATTTCCTATGGAAACTAGGTTGTAACTATAACTATCTACTGGTGACCGCCAGTAGATAATATATATATATATATATATATATATATATATATATATATATATATATATGCACCAAAATGCCACTCTCGGCACCTCCTTACGGCGAACTGCGAGAAACGAACACCAGGATAATTTGGGCAAGTTGTTGTTTATTTTCTCACTCCTCTATCTCCGTGACACGTTTCGGGCACCAAGTGCCCTTGAATATATATATTCAGTGAAAACAAACAAAGGTTAAAGTTATGTTATAGTTAGGTGAATTTCTCAGTGGCCACCTTAACGTTTTGAACTAAAAAAACAACGACACCGCCGGTCTGCTGCAGCATGATGACTCAGTGAGTCCTGGAGGTCTTTATCTTCATCATCAACGGCGAGGAGGTCCGGAGCTTTCAATGGGGCAAACATGCACTCTCAAGCCAAGTTGCAGGTTGATGTAGCCAGCTTGATTTCTTTCATCGATGCCTGTCTTCCTCTGGGAACTTTTGACAAAGTTTTGTGAAAATACTCCAATCTTTCAGAAGTTTTTCTCTGATGGTTCCTTTATGTAGGAAAGGATTCCAGAGCACTAGCTAAGGGTTCAGAATCTTTTGTTTACCTCTTGGGGTTTGGGGCTCAAACTCCCACAAGGCATTTGCTCAATCCAAGTAAAATCCAGGTGAAGCTGGTCAGCTGGAGTTGTGCTTGAAGTGGATGCCTCACGTGGATCCTTCCAGCACTTTCTACCTGTTGCTGCTCAGGTAATCCACACCTTATCCTTCATTACATACAAAGTCCTTCTGTTGTGCATCATGTGAAGTCCTTCTGAGTGCAGTCCTCCCTTATACAATGTAAGCGTTCAGCAGGGTAGTTCTTCTTCTCCAAATATTTTCAGGGAGGGATCTGAGGTATTCGTGCAGCTCTCCCATATTTATTACCCAGTCTGGGCTTGCAAGAGCGGGGACACTGCAACCAATGGGGTTCAAGTTGCCACCCTCTGCCATGGCAATTTCCTGGAAAGTTTGGAATACTTTTGTCCCAGAATGCACATCTCAGCAAAAATCAAAATGGAGAAAATCTGTCCTTGGAGTTCAGGTCTGGCTAACCCAACCCACAGGTGTTCCTAACTTTTCCCTACAGTCCCCTTCCATCCCCTCTCCTAATTAAAGGGGCTCCCATCTAGCTGGGGATCAAGGTAGTGGGCTGGTCTGGGTCCTGTGACATCTGGACTTCTCCCTTTGAAGACTAGTTTATCCCCCATCACCATTCTTGCCACTGGCTTATCCAGGAACCAAATCTCCTCCCACCAAATGGTTGTTTCAGCCACAGGCCCCTTCACTCCTAACCAGGAAGCAGCTTGGCTCAGACTGTCAAAGGCTCGCCAATCAGAAGAGGCTGCTACAGGGCTGCTTTCAGTAATTTCATGAAAGTAAGTTCTAAAACTCCTTTCCTGCAATAGTCATAATAAATCAAACCATGGCAAGTTGTTGGATTTATTGTAACTGTTATTGTGATAGTTTGAATTAAGTTGCTAACTCACGCCTGTCACAGGTTAGAAGTGCAGAGCTGGATTTAAAATTACACTAGACACCACAGCAGTGCACACTTAAGTGCACTAAGCCCAATGGTGTCTCTAAACTTTCAGGCCTTCCATAAACTAGGGACTTGCACATAGGTAGTCCAAACTATTTTAAATACAGTATTTACCATATACCTTATAAACAGAGCACTGGCCAAAGGCCTGGTTAGTATAGCCCAGGGCAAATTCATAGTCAGTAACCACCAGTATCATTTAAACAATGGTGTGATCAGGGCAAAAAGGATGACTTTCCTACATTGACCATACACTTTGCAGTTAGCATATTTCTCATTAACAATCAAACACAGATATATGGTAACCCCTCATTGAGTAAGGTGTTGAATCTGTATACAACTGTTCAGAGAATGCCACAATAGTCAATGCCAAATCCAAAACAAATGCCTTACTGTGGACAGCTTTTATATTTATCAAACTGCTGACACACACCAAAGCTACATAAAGAAATAAAGTTGATATCAGTGGAGAACTGAGTACTGTAAATAGTTTTTTCTCTATGGAGAGAGTTCATTCTTAGCATACTGTTTGCAAACAGTGAAACTCTCATGAGAAATACACCACAGAGTATTGTAAAGAATCTACTTAGAACAGTGTATTTTCTATCCAACAGTTGTCAAAAAAGATGCTATTTTCTAAAAACAACCAAGATCTTAAGGTACTAAAGACATACTACCTGTACTCATCACACTGTTAACAAAACTTTACAGATAGCCCATCTTCTGAAGCAAACCAAGCACACATACATAGGTTAAGTACCTGGTGCACACACTCTTCTATGTTAAGTATAAATTATCTTGCTGACACAATTCTTTCTAATAACTCAAGGCTGCTTAGAAAAGTTAGCATCTTCCCTGTTGGGAACTTTTTCTGCAGGAACAAAAACATTGTGGGGAGTACAGCTATAGTGCATTAGGAGCATGTGTTTTGTAAACACTTACACCCATTATTTGGACCAAGGATAAAAAAAATAGGTAGAAAGAAATTCTGGTAGTTACCTGCCACTATTTAAACTGTAAAACAAAGTAGCACACTCATTAGATGATTTCATCAGTGATGTCATCAATTATGTCAATTGAAATGTCATCAGTGATGTAATTTGAAATGCCGTCAGTGATGTCATAGATGATGTTGTAGAACATGTCATGAGTGATGTCATGTGAGGTCATTTGCAGTGCATGAGGGCAAGTTATAGTTAGCTCTGCTAACTGTAAAAGGTGAATTTCTGTGTTTATTTTGGTTTAGTTCAAAATGTTAAGTTTGTCACCGAGATATTCACCGAACTGTAACATTTTTTTTTTAAAACCATATCATTTATCACACCTGACTCTAACGTTACTTTAACCTTTGTTTTTTTCAGTTTATTTCTAGGTTTTTTTTTTACGTAAAGTAATACTTAATTGCAGTACACAAATGCACCCCCGCCAGATGGCGGATGAGCGGAGTCAGGTGTGTGCATGGACTGGCCTCTCTTTTCAGACCTCTCTCTCAGATGACTTGTGTGCATAGTAGGGTAGGGAGAGGGACTGGGATCTCCTTTCAGACCCCTCTCTCAAATGATGGGTGAGTCTAGTAGTGAGTGGGAAGGGACTGACCTCTCCTTTCAGACTTTTCTCTCAGATGACGGATCTCCATAGTAGGGTGTGTGAAGGCACTGGCCTCTCTGCTGAGATCTCTCTCTATAATGATGGGTGAGCATAGTAGTCTGGGCAAAAGGAATGGCCTCTCCTTTGAGGCCCCTCTGTCAGATGTCAGATTTAGTGTGGGTAGGGACTTGTCTCACCTTCCAGGCCTCTGTATCAGATGATGGGTGTACATCGCAGGGTATGGGAAGAGCCTTACATCTATTCACAGCTCTTCCCAAGCCAAAAGGCATAATAGTAGACTCTGATAGACACCCTCTCCAGTAAGAATCCTTCCTACAGTAACAAGTGTTTATACTAGAGTGTATTCAAACATCACCTACTCCTTCCTACTTTTCACAATTTCGCAAGTGTCTTGCACGATCGTACATTCTTTTCAAACTAAGAATGAACATTCTACTCATCCCAGTACTTATCTGTTACACACTTCTCAAAAACAAGGACCACAATATGCATTCCTACTAGTAGAGTGCATTGAGAACTCATCTACTCCTTTTTACTATTCACGATCTCACAAGAGTCCCTCAAAAGTCGTGCAAGATTGTCAAAATTTGTTAAAAAAAATATATATCATTTTTCTTCACAACAAAGTTTATGAAATATATTGCTAAATACATGAACTTGGACTTCTTTCTTAAATGCAAAAGACCACAACAGTCTATTTCAACTCCCGATAAACTAACTTCTATTGAGCACAACTCAAAGAGACTTCCTTCTCGTCCAAAGCACCATGGACGAAGTGAGATATCCCTGGTTCTGCACCCAATCACGTCTAGCTTTGTACCGAATTTGGTGTAATTCTGTTTTCACAGTTTTTGCTGTAGCCGTCTCTAAGGAAGTCTATGGAAAATCCATGGGGATTTTATGTGTTTTTTTAATAAACAATTCTTCAAACGGGGCCAAAGTTTTCAGCAAACCCAAAATGCCCGAGTCTATGGAGAACCTGACATTTGTGTTTAGAAACTTACAAAAGTTACTTTTTCTGTTGGTTTATTAATATTAATACTTTAATGCAGTGGAATATGCTGCCTTCCATTAGTTTACATCACATAATGGGGCATATGTGTGGTATGAGGCTAGGCTCTGTGTGACAGCTCAGTAAAATGTAAAGTCTGTATGGAATAGGGACTTGCCCATGTAATGCCCATGTAATTGGTTTCATTGTGGGGAGCCTTTTTGCTCTGCATGAAGAGCTCTGAACATGCTGAAGGCTATGCAAAGTAGGGTTTTGTAAGGGACTGGCTTCTCCACAAGGGTGAAAGCTGGGTTTATTGAGGGACTTGCCTCTCCACAAGGATCTCTGTGAAGTGCAAAGGCAGTGTGTTGTAGGGTTTAGTGACGGACTTGCCTCTCTGCAAGGACCTCTCTGAAGGGCAAAGGTTGTGCACAGTATGGTTTGATGAGGAACTTGCCACTCTGCCCAAACCGTAGGCACCTATATGCGATTTGGGCACTGGAAATTGGTAGTTGTGCCATAAATTGTTTATGTGTAGTGCCATGACATTGTGATACAGCGAAACCGCAGTATACTGGTTACTCTGTAGTTGGAAGATTACTGCAGTTGACTCCCTTTACATACACAGGACCTTCCCACTATGCAGCCCAAATGTTAATCAATGGGCGTAGGCCACAATTTAGGGAAGTGCTATCTGGGATAAAATCTGTTATGTTAATGAGTCACTAAGTAATCCTAAAATGGTGAAAATCTGTATATCTGGCATATAATGACCTGCTGATAAAATTCTTTAAAAAAAATAGAATTATGTCTATTGTTTATGTTCCTCCCTCTTGGGCAACAACAGTTTTGAGTCATCCAGATACATTCTGCCTTTGTCCTACTGGTAGGTGTTCACCTGGGGGGTGGCCCATATGGTAAATATTATAATTCCATGGTGCAGTTGAAATGATTGGGGGGTAAGGTGTTTTTATTCCTAGTGGGTTATGATTTGTATATATTTCATTTCTTGTTGCTTGTCCACCTCTTCTCTTTTTTTAATGCAGGCCCAGTGCATAGTTGGGTGAATACTGGTCCCTATGCCCTGATAAATTTGCGAAAAAGCTTTTGTGTGGCAATTAAACATGTAGACCACTCACACTAAAATAGTCTTAAAATGTGACTTGGTTTTAATCATGAGAATGGGCATGAAATAAAGACGTATGGTAAATGCCACATTAAACTAATTTCTTTATGTACTTTGTGTTAGGAAGACAGTATAGTTACCTCTTCCATTATAAGGACCTCGAGGAGGCAGAGGCATATTTCTGACTTCAGAGAAACACACACACAAATCTCTATTAGATTCATTCTTTTTGACAGTTCCTCCGGTTTTATAGGAAAACTGCCAATGATGATAAAGCGAGCAAGTTGGTGAGTAACAGTCAACAGGCACAAGGTGGTCTCTTACGTGAGGCACTTCCTATATTTGTATACAATCTTTGCAAACTGTCTTGATTTGTATGCCCTGTGTCATTGGGCCTGTTAACATTTTCACTCACAGGCTTTGGGGTAGTCTCTGAATGATTATTGAAACAAACGCCCCTAAACAGGATTCAGTCATTAGGGGTTGCCTTTTAAGAGATATATATACTTTGTGTGACACATATCACGAGCTGTGTTGATATTATGTCATGATAGGGGTATCCTGGCCCACATGAACCTGGTGGCCAAAATGTTTATAAAAACTTTTTTATGGATTGCTTGGTCTTGCTGGGCTCTTGAAGCAGCCAACTGAACTCCACTGCTCCAGCATGAGTCCCACAGGAGTAGGTTTATGTGTATAGGCAGTTAGCCCTGTGGCTAATCCATGGCAGGTACAGCCAAAGGCTATGTGCAGCAGATGAGTACCCACCCATGGGTCTGGGTGCAGGGCTGCCAACCCCATGGCACAGAAGGCCATATGTGTCAGCAGGTGGCTGCCCACGGGGTTGAAGCCTGGACACAGGACAATCCCTGTGGCCAACCCCATGTTGCTCAAGGCCTGCAAAGGCCCTGCAGAGAGTTAGCTGTCTGAAGGTTTATTTCTAGAACTTCACTAAATATTTTGAACATTGCAGAATCATCTTAAGTTAACATGGGAAACAATCCTTCAATCTCTGATTTCTGTTTAGCCAATATAAAGACAACATCCTCCTCATTTGTGTGACACTCAGTTCCCTTTGGAGTATAATAAATTGAGCAATTGAGTTGGCACAAGAAGTCCTGTCCCAGTAAATGTGCTGGACTTGAATCACAAACAATTTTGTGTGAATCCTGAAAAAACCTATTTTCATAGGTACAGGTGCTGTTACTGGGTTTGACACTTTGTCAGTTTGTGACTCATACAACTTGGATTCTTTCTCATGAGAGGGGTAGGTTTGGAACGTCCACTGTTATTACAGTAGAACGGGTAGTACCAGTATAAACAAGAAATTAGATAGGAGTCCCAATAACTTGCCATCCACATAGGGACCACTCTGGTCTATCTCTAAGGATACGCCAAGCATGCATTTCTCCTCCCCTCTCAGGCACCGTCATTGTGACATTGTGAATCTGCATCAGCTAATTGGATCAAAAAGTATTGCTTGGACACATTCTGATTTTTATGGGATTCTGCATCTGTATGACATCCTTTATTTAAATTGTATTTCTCGACCCCCCCCCATTTATTTGGGGCACATTTTAAGTTTGATTTCTCGGTCTGTGAACCTTTTGAGTCAGTACCATTCCATCTTTCTGTGATTGTGCATTTCCATCATTCTGAATCTGTCCCCCATTTCTTTGATTAATTGGATTAATTGGATTAAATTGACATTCCACTTCCAATGCCTTAACTTACCAAAAATATGACTCAGATTTTTCCCCTTCAACACATCAATTAAATCTCCACAATCTCTACCTTGGGGCTGCCTGTCCTGCTGTTGTCCTCCAATTACCCCTCACATGATTGGGGTCTTCTGATAACCTCCCTGCACAATAAACATGGGATCAACACCTGTTCCACCTTGACCCTTCAGAACTGCTTTCATTTGGGCAATCATTAAATTCTCCTTAAACTTCTTGTGTTTTGATTTAATACCATCCCCACAATATTTTGTTTACCAGAGACTTTCATCTACAGGCTTACTCTGCCAACAAATGAAAAACTACTGGATCATGCTGCTAATCTCAGGTCTCAGTCCATACACAAACTGAAAAACAAAATGTCCCATATCCTTTTCTGACACATTCTCCAACCAACTGTACTGATTAAATGCCTGCAATACCTCTTCTAGTGAGCAAGCACTGTTTCCTTCAATTCTTGTGTCATTATGTCAATTTTTACCCAATCAATTTCTTTATGAAACATTTTCCCTTTCAAATAGGTAATGACTTTGTTACATTACTTCATTACGTCAGAAGATGGTGCACCTGTGCAAGCATTCCTAGATGGTTCTCGTTCAGGCCAATCAACAGCAGTTTTACATTGCACCCACAAATTACTTGGGACCACAATGTCAAATAAGGTATCTAAATCTTCCCACAAAACCTTTGAAACCTTCACAAACCGTTCAACTTGTTTACATCATTCAACAGGATTCCCCCTCAATTTTAGAAAGTTATTTGTGAAGGACAATATGTCTGGTCTAGTCAAATGAACATGCTCATATCCTCCTCCGTGTACGTCTCTCACAGGGAAAATACTCACTCCCTCACCCCCATCATCTTTGATGATTGGGAACATTTGCATAATAACCTTTTTCGTTTCCTTCTTCTTGGCCCATCGGCCCATCGACCTTCCCATTTTTCCAGATCTACCTATTTCCTGAGGATAGCCAATAATTCCTAAATCTGTAGTCTCATTCCTGAAGGACCCATGTTTTCGATGTCCCTGAAGTGTATTCTATAGGGTTTTTGCATTGTTTTTGACTTTTGTACATTCATTCTACATTTCTTCCAATTCCTCCTTAAGTTTTGCAACATCAAGGGACCTATCCTTTTTCATTCCTTGGGCATTTATTTAATTAATTTCAACATCTGTATCATTCGCAGGAGTAATAAAACCTTTAAACCAGTTATCAAATTTGTGAAAGGTAGGACCTGTTTTCCCTTCAGTTGTATTTCCTAGTAAACCCTCATGCTGGTCTTCCATTCTTGTGATAGGTGTAGAATGTAAAAGGGACAAGTAAGAGTCTGGCGTTCGCCTCAGAAGAGTGTTTACTGTAATATTCTGAGTTACTTGTGGTGGAGTTACCATACCATTCTCAAGTACATAGAATGTTTGGGCCTGTCCTGACCTTCCGCTGGAAGAATTTAATCAAGTGGAATGTACACTTGAACCAGCGCTAACTCTACAAGGACTATCAGCTGTGGTTGGAATTAAAGGTACCTGAGTAGGCTGTATCAATCTCAAATCTGCAGGGGTAGAAGTTGAACCATTTATCCTAGGAGGGACAGTGTTGCAACTTGGGGTCTCTAGTTGGCAATGGTTTGCACCTTGTTCAAGTAGGGACCCTTCCTTCTAGTCAGGATAAGGGAGTTATACTCCCAAAATAACCCCCGGCTCACCCCCTTGGTAGCTTGGCACGAGCAGTCAGGCTTATCTTAGAGTCAGTGTGTAAAGCAATTGCACATAATCAACAGTAACACAGTGAAAGCACTCCAAAAGGACACGACACCAGTTTAGAAAAATATACAATATTTTTATATACTCAAAACAAGACCAATAAACGATAAAGAATCCACAATACAGTACTTGAAAAATAGATACTTTGCAAGATGTCTTCTAAATTGAAGAAATACCTCAAAAACACATTTCGTACGAGTCGGTAGCTCTGTCCGGGGCTACCGCGATGCTGAAAACAACAGAGACTAACAGTTCAAGCTGACTGCGTCGATACAGGCCAGCAAAAATGTGAACAGATTCAGTAACAGTACCTGTCTTGTTGCGGCTTACACGGAGGTGCGAGCCGGTCGTGGCAACCGTTGCGGTTGCGTAGCAAAATGGAAGCGGTGCAGGGCGGGGTGTCCTCTCAATGCGGTGCAGGCAGCGGCTCGGTGGCGATCGTTCAGATGACGTCAGTGAGAACAAGGCTTACGGAGCAGGGCGAGATGGTGCTTGATGCGGGGCTGGCAGGTTGCAGTGTAGGCGACAGAGCCGGTTAGCGGGAGCTGGTGTCGGTCGGCCCATATGGCTGTGTGAGATGAGGCGGTGCATCATGGAACTGTACGAGCGGTACCCCCAACCACGATGAGGTCACTGGTGTCGAGTCAGCAGCAGCGACAGCGTCGGTGAGACGAGGATGGTGAAGTCAAGCGAGACGGTGCGGTGCCCACAGGTCACGGTGCAAGCAGCAGCTCAGTGGTGGTGGCGTCGGTCGTTGTCATCGGTGAGACCAGGGTTGCGGGGCGAGATGCGGAAGGTGCGGTCTACGGTGCTGTCAGAACACAGAGCCAGCGACAGAGTCGGTTGCGGTTCTGTTTGCTGTGGCAACTTAAACAGCGGTTCCAGAAGCGGTACCTAGAGGTTGGTGAAGTCTTTGCAGTCCCTGAGACTCGAATTCAGGCCCTTGGAGATACTCAGCACAAGTAAAGCAAGTTCAGTCCAGTCCTTTCACTGCCCAAGGCAGAAGCAGCAACTGCAGGCCAACTCTGATTCCAGCGAGTTATAAAGTTTAGTGGTTTGGGCCACACTTTTTATAGCCCAAATCCTTTGTCCTCTCAGGCAGAGAGTGTCTGTGCCCAGCCAGACCCAGTTCTGTCGTCCTTGGTGCAGCTTCCTGGCATGAGATGGAGACAGCTTTTTCAGAGGCTGGCCTGGCCCATTCAGGTGAAAGGAAATCTCCTCACCATCATCTAAATGCAGCCCAGGTCTATTCAGCCCTTCCCTGACCCATCTAGACTCTCTGGAGCCACTGCTCCTCTCCAGCCTCTTTCATCCAAAAACCCAGACAGTCAATCCACAAACCTAGCAGAAGCCTATTGGATGGGTGAGCAGGAAAATACCTACTTTTTAAAAGTGGCATTTTCAAACACAGAATGTAAAAATCACCTTCACTAAAAGATGCATCTTTAGATTCTGAGTTCAGGCATACTAAACTTTATTTCACTACCTTATTCCCAGGGCCAGTTATGTTTACAAGATGTTATAAACAAACTCCCTATTCTGTCCTATGGGAACAGGTAGCCTTGCCATAGTGAAAAATGAAATTGGCAGTAATTTACTATCAGGACATGCCACACACACCAGGGAATGTCCTACCTTTCACATACACTGAACCTTGCCCACAGGGGTACCTTGGGCCTCCCTTAGGGGTGACTGACATGTACGAAAAGGGATGGTTAGGGCCTGGCAAGTGGGTACACTTACCAAGTTGACATGGCAGTCCCAGACTGCACACAGACTCTGCACTGGCAGGCCAGAGATACATTTACAGGCTGCTTGTGTGGGTGGCTCAATCCAGTGCTGCAGCCCACTAGCAGCATTTGATTTTCAGGCCTTGGCACACTCATTGCACTTTACTAGGGACTGACAAGTAAATCAATTATGCCAATCATGGAAACACCAATCCATAACACAATTTACAACAGGAGCACTAGCACTTTAACACTGATCAGCAGTAAGAAAGTGTGCAGAGACACTAAGCCAGCAAAAACAGAGTCAAAACCGGGAGGTCAGAAAGCAAAACGTCAGGGGAAGCACGCCGAAAGATGCCAAGTCTAACAGACAGACAATGTATGTACATGTTTTCATTATCCCCATCCTGATATAAGGGAACTACAGGACCTATGGTAACTGTGACTGCTTCTCTTTTTGATGGGCGAAATATTCCCATTCACCAAGTACCTAGAACTGCATAGGTCTAGGAGGCGGTTTAATCTCATATATTTGTCTCCTCAAATTTTCAAGAATTCTAACATTAACTGTTTCATATTGTGGGAAACCTAATGGTCCATCATTCTCAGTGTGTTTCATCCAATTTTCAAGCCAGTACAGGTGTGATATCCTATCTCCTGGGACATATACAAGTCTGGTGTACCCTCGGGTGTTATTGGTTCCACACCTCCAGTGGGTATGGGTACACCCCCTGCATCAAACTCTTCAAATTGTTCAACATTTTCAGCCTTTTTGCTAAATATAATTTTTGTTCTTCACAAATAACTCTCCTTAATTGATTTCGTATTTAGTTAATTCACACCCAATACTAGCACGGTGCACGATGACATAGTCACCCTATCACAGCGTGGTGTTACACCAACCAACGAATACCAGTGCTGCACACTGTGACATCAGTCTCCCTCCTCGCAGCAGCTACACCTCCTTTACAATCCTTCATGCACATTTTTCTCTAAGCAACATAATTATATAATGCAGGCTATTTAAAAAACTCTGTCTGCTCCACTAAAGAAATGATAGAACTTTCACACAAAAAGTCTAACCAAATACAATGATCTAAATTACCTTGTCATACCCTTCAAGTGAAACCTTGACAAGTGCGATATCCCTCAGGATGTCCTAATTAGTCCCCATGCACTGAGAACAACCATAACAACCATATCCCTCATTCACACAAAGAAAATTCCCTTCTCTTGGTGGTACTGCCGACGATGTCTCACCAACAGCACCTTCAAAACACAGCAGACAACTTACTCTGCATATGCCACACAGAGACCACCCGTAGGTCTGTATCCCGGGATCTTAGGTCACAACGGACCCGATAACATCTTCAACTTTTCTGCATAAAGCGCATCACTCAAACATGGACTCTAACCATTTTGCATAACCTCATACATCCATTTCACGTTACAGCAATCTAAGCATAAACATCTACAACTAGCAACCCTATTAATACTCACACCACTCGTATAACTCGTATTCGTCTTAGTCCTCCGTCTGGGTACTGCACTTGGTCTCCTTCAACCGAACATGACCTTTGAGCTTGAACTGGGGTGGGCAATCTTTGGACGGGAAATTTCAATAGGTAACTCAGTAGGGACCCCCCTATTTCCTAACTCCATCGGACATATAAACCATCCGACACACTATCAGAATAACTGTTGTAGCTCCACTGGGCCCATTTTCTTTATTAAACCTTTATCTCCTAACGCTACATTTCAGGTTCATTCAGTTGGTCCTCTGATGGAACTTTTTAGTCTGACTTATATAACTTTCAGAGCCAAGCTATACAAGTACAGTATTATCACGGCTAGACCAAATCTCCTGAAGAAATTCAGTTGAACTAAGATCATTCAAACCAATAATTCAGTTAAAGCTATGTGGACTAATAGCGTTAGTATCTGCTGTCCAGAGATCTCTCTATTAGAATTTCCACCCCCATTAATGGCTCAAGTGGAATGCACAATCAATTATTGGAGACAAATCATGGAGAGACGGAAACAGGATTTAATTAAAGGTAGAATGTTATCAGTAAATTAGGAGGAGTGAATACATAAATATCAGGCATTTAAGAGTACAGGATAATCAAATTAATCTCTTTGATCGCCATTAATTTGGAAAAGCTCTGGAAAAGTTCAGTAAGGGACAGCTCAAAGATACTCTCCCATGTGGAAAAGAAGTCTGGGAACAGCGTACACAACATAGTTGCCAGCCAAAGAAAACTGATAGAGTCTGCAAGGAAGTTTAAAAAGTAACAAGCAAATGATGTGTCTCTCAGGCTGCGAGAAAGAGCAGCAAGAAGGGATGACTGACTCCTTTCCGTCACATCAATGTATAATATATTCCTCAAGTCCTGGAGTGACTTCTTCTGGGTCACCTCACCTGGTCAGACCACTCAGTCCATTGGTAGGTTCGTATAGGGTGATTGTCATGCAGTATAAAGAAGACACATAGGTGCCGATTCCGATCCATTAAAAATATTCCCTGTACGAATCGTATCCGGATTTTTTTACGTACGAATCGTACAAGTCCCGTACAAACTGGCAAGTACGATTCGTATGTTAAAAAATCCATACGAATCGCATTGGGAAAATTCCCCGACACGTCCTCGGGTCGGAAAAAGTGTCCGACACGTCCCCGGACAGTTTTACGTACGAATCGGTAAACTGAAGTCCGAGCGCGCAAGTACGATCCATCCCGTCCGTCCGAATGCACAACCGTATGGAAAAAACACCGTACGGAGCGAACTCCCATAGCAACCATGGAGACGTCCAAACATGTGCCCGCATATGCGCCGAACACCCCCCCAGCCCACCCCCCCAAGTACGCGCCGTACCCCCAGCCCCCCCATGTGCGTGCCGTACCCCCACCTCACCCCCGTAGGCACGGAGCGTACCCCCACCCTGTAGGTACGGAGCGTACCCTCACCCCGTAGGTACGGAGCGCACCCCCACCCCGTAGGTACGGAGCATACCCCCACCCCGTAGGTACAGAGCGTACCCCCACCACCGTAGGTACGGTGTGGACCCCCAGCGTGTAGCGCTGGGGGTCTGCACCGTACCTACGGGGGTTGGGGTACGCTCCGTACCTACGGGGGTGGGGGTCCGCACCGTCCATAGGGGGGGTGAGGGTACACACCATCCATACGGGGGGCTGGGTGTACGGCGCGTACATACAGGGGGCTGGGTGTACGGCGCGTACACGTATGTGTGCTGGGGTACGGTGCGTACATGGCAGGGCTGTGGGTACGGTGCGGACGTGTAGGGATGGGGGTACGGTGCGTACCGGGCCCCCTTTTCGTTGTGCATCGCGGCGTACTTAGCTTTTCCGGCACTTTTTGGGTCTCGTAAAAATTTTGCCGTGCGAAGTGCTGTGGGTACGAATCGTACTTGCTGATCCGTAAAACGCTGCCTGACTCCGTGCGAATGTCGCGTATGCGGTGTCCCAGAACCGAATTGTGGGTATCTTTTAGCCGTTCGGTGTTTTTTCGATTCGTACGGAAATGGTGTTTCTGTACGAATCGTACTTGCGGGTTTGTAAGATGTTTTTCCCGGGTATGAGTCAGACGGAGAAAACGCTCCGTCCGACGGTTCGTACCCGGGTTTTACAGGATCGGAATCAGCACCATAATGTAGAGGAAAGACATAGACCATCAAGTAAACTGTTGAATCTTCCAGTGTATATCATTTTCAAACAATAATCCTTTTGCAAAAGCACATGAGTGAGCTCAAGAGGACCTTTTCTCATGGCAGATGTTCCCAAGGTATGGAATTGTTGCTACCAGTCCTAGTATGCGAGAGGGAACTCTCCCAATGAGATATAGTTTCCCTTCACATTGTAAGTTTATGGAGCCTTCCATGAGAAGAGAATCAAGCAAAGTAAGGAAAATGCAGGTCTAAATTTATACATAGTAGGTTTTGAATCCAGCTCATTAAATGCAGAATACATAACGATTGAAATATACATTTCATTTAGAACCTTTTGAGAACTTATATATTTTTTCAACTTATTTGCACTCATAAGACATTTGTTTTGTTGTAAGTAGCACGTGCAACTATGATATACTACTGCATTTTCAAAGTTCCTACGTGTAAAATCATTCAAGAACATAAATTATTATTATTGTTTCTGCTGATTCATATTAATACATATCTGAAGATTATTCCCTAAACGTTTTAAAATATTTGGCCGTAGTATAAATGTGCAGCACAATTTGCCCCTTTCTCACTTGGTGCACAATTCCACATATGCAAAATATGGAGTTTAAGAATGAAACCTTTCAATATCACAAGGAAATATCTCTAAATCACATTAGATTGCATTAAATCCTTCATCTACAACATTATTTCAATAAGAATGGTAGGAAAACTTATACCACCTAAATGCATCACATTTACCTTTTGATTAATACGCATTGCATTAACAACTGAAACGGGTTAACTATGAACCTATATTATTTAATGTATGTGTTTCCATCTACCCTACAATGTATCTGCATGCTTTTATGATGCAGTAACTAAGACTTCTCATTGATTTGTTTCTCATAATTCTTCAACGTATAGTTAGCATAATTGGTGCACATTTGTCATTTTACTCTCAGATGTGTCATAATTGGTTTTATGTGACAGCTAAAGGGATTCAGCAGTTTATCTGCTTCATCAAAATATTATGATAAAGATTACTTTATGATTTTATGTCTGCAATGTTATATTCCATTTGGTTTTATGTGTATTTAACTATATAATAACTTTTTTTATTATCTAATTAATTAATTTTAAAGTGAAGCAATATGCTGAATGTTGATCAAAGTGATTCCCTGTTATTGTGTTGTTGGAAATGTTTGGTATGTTATATGGGAGCCAACCGATAAAATATGCTTTATTATTATGGATACATTTTTAAATGTGCTCTTGGCAATTTCCAAAATGATAATTTTTCATTGGGCCTATATCTTTTTTATTATGCTGTTTAATGTGGGGTGTTATTAAAGTGCAGACCAACCTCTCATCTGAAGACCACCGTTCCCAGCAGTGGGGCAACTGATATCTACTGTAGCATGTGTCGGAGTTAGTGTTTTAATTCACTTTATCCAGGGCCGGACTGGCCGTAGCGGGCACCGGGCATTCCCCCGGTGGGCCGCAAGGATGGGGGCCGGTTTTGGGCCCCTGGGGGGCCGTTTTTGTTACCAGGGGTCGGCAATATCAGCCACCTTTAACAAAATCGGCCGAAACCAGCCCTCGCAAACAGCTCGGCTGGCAGAGCAGTTTGCCAGGGCTGGTTTCGGTTCCCAGTCCGACCCTGACTTTATCTATATCATAAAAATGGATTATGATAACATAAAAAAATAGGCATTATACCATTAATCATGAAACTAAAGTCTAATTTGATAAGGGGTCAATAAATGTGCATATATGTTTCTTAAAGGACTTCTGCAGCGAATATGAAATAATATGAGGTTTAAGAACATAGAATGGCCAAAGACTACACAGTTCATGAACATCTGTTTTCAAGTAATCGGGCAATATATCTCAAAACCTAATAATCTACAAAATGTATTTCTGTATTCTTCTTTCATGCTGATGTTCTGTTAAAGTCAGATTGGGCACTGAAGAGAGTATTTATTTATTTTCGCTGGATGTCAAAATAAAACCAAAGAAAGTCTGTGACGACTAGTATAAATCTTAAACATTATCTCCTTCAATGTGATCTATGTAGCTGTCATGAAAATGAACAATCACTAAGGCGTGCAAAGCCTTAGGCTGCAAATGAACCCGAATGTACTTTTACACTTTTTTGCTGTTACCAAAATAGATGTAATAGTACACTTTAAAGCCATGCCAGGTGCAGCTATCGATGCATACTACTGCATGTGTCATGTGACTTTTTGCTGGCTGCCTTTTCCTCTGTGCTGAATTGTTTGTCGCATTAAATTCCACAGAGTGGGGGGGCATAGCCAAGCCGACCAAGTAAGAGGAGGCGAAATCCAGGATCTTCCCCCCTCCTCGGTCCAACACATTGACAAATAAACCTCTTCTTGAAAGCAAAGCCCCATACGTGTCCACTAATTAAATAGGAAGTTGTTGGTACACCTCTGAAGCCCGTACTCAGGGTCGGAAGCAATTGCTTGCCGTGACTCCACCAGCAATTCCTCATAGGCTGCCCTTTTGGATCTACCATCTGACCCCAGACCTCTACAGTTCCCATAATGTCTACTGTCTGTTTAGACCCCTGGGGCCCTAATACACATAGGGCGCACTTTCCCTGTTTGCGCAATGGTGCACCTTAAAACAGGTTCGCCGGATGCAAACAGGGAAAGTGCGCCTTATTACATTGGATGTGCTTCCTCCAGGGCACCTGCAATCTCGTACTTTCCTGGGGGCAGCACATTCAAGTGAAAGATTGAGCAGCTAATAAGCAGCTGCTCTGTGTTTTGCTCTGCATGCGACAACCCGACTGCACTTTAAAGAGGGGAGACAGATCCCCTTGCAGGCTGGTGCAGTCAGTGACTGCACCTACCTGCAAGGGGATGCCTGGGAGGTCCATTGGACCCGCTTTCCCACTTCTTAGGGCTGCACTGTCAGTGCCCCTCCTGAAAGCTTCTTTTCTCTGTGCTTTTGTTTATAATACGGCACGGACACAGAGGCAAAGAGATTCCTTCATAGTGCTGGCGCTATATGTGCTGTAGCGCTATCTGTATTCTAGAAAGGGGTGCACAAGCATCTGTGGCCCTTTCTGTAATACCAAAGGGTCCTGGGGCATGCAAAGTAGGCATAGTGGTGCCCCTGGGCACTTTCTATAAGATGGCATCTGATCAGGACAAAGACTCTGTTGCGGCCAACTCCTGCAGCATTATTTGGGCCTGACTGCTGCCCTTCCCCCTAGGGTGTAGTGGCCCATTCTATGAATATGGACATCTATGGCAATAGTGTGGAGTGTCCCACAACAATGCACCCTCATCCTTTTAACTGTTCATGAGACTGCCACCCACTGTGGCAGATGTCACCAAGAAGGTGAGACAAAACTGCTGAACCATTGGGGCAAGCCAGAACAACAATACCTCCTCACTGAGGTCCAACTGCAGGAACCAGGTCCCACAGCGGGTCCTGGGATTCATAGTAGACCATGAGCACAGCCGAGCCACACTGCAGGACTGTCCTACTTGTCCTTAATCCTTCTGAGGACACTGAGTGAGTACTGCTGGCCACATAAACAAGTTGTGTGTGTGGAGCACTGTTTCTCCCTAGTGGTGGTGACAGTCAGTCAAAGAGGCTTTATTTCGATATAAATATATCTTAAAAAGCAGAGCAACAGCATTGTACAATAAAAAAGATAAAAATTAATCAGTGCATGGAAAAATATACATACAATTCATACTACTACTGATGCCAATAAGTTAACTAAAAACAGGAATTAAAAAACAGATTAAACAACATACAAAAGCCTAGATGACCTAATGCGCCAAGCCCAACCTAAGAACTTGGCTAAACCACAAGCAAAGAGGGGCCTTGGGTCGTTTTTTAATATTCGTAAGGCTTCTATGCAATGTCTGGTACCAAGTTCTCCACACCTACTCCGGGGGGCTGCATAAGCGGGACATTCAAACAAAAAGTGGGGGACAGACTCAGACCTCTTATCACAAAATGGACAAATGGACAAAATGGAAGTTGTTTGAAGTGGGACTTTCCACCTGGAAGTTAATTCTCCTACAGGGAGTAAGCCTATTCTAAATTGAAAATATAGGGCCCTGTCTTTACGATTAGAGATAACAGGTAAGGTTCACAGAAGTAAATTTCTTTGACCAAAAGAAAATCCAAAGTGGACCTGCACAGATTGACATTGCTGCTTCTGATACCCGCCACCCAGCTCCAATAAATCTTTTTTAGCTCAGACTTAGGGGGTGCAGTTCTATTGGACCAGGCCTCGCCAAGACCTAGGCAAACAAGGAGACGCTTAACCTCCCTCAGCCAGAAGATCTTGGACCAGCCTGTTAACCCCAGCACCTCGTTAAGGCCATCCGCATAGCTAGATAGTTCAGGTGTTCTCCATATGAGCGCCCATAAAAGGAGAGGGCGGAGCCTAGCCTGATCACTGATTGGCCGGGTGCCCATGTCCAAAAGCAATGGAAGAGTTGGGGTACTATAAGGGAGCCCCATAAGATCTTTATGGAATTTATTTTCTGAGCGGGACAAGTGGTCAACCTTATGGACGCCCCAGAGTTCCGCCCCATAAAGAGCTGCGCTAACCCCCCTTGCCCTATATATATCAAGGACAGGAGCAATGGGTTTCAATGATGAAGCACGATGTTCCTTAAGCAAGGCACCCACCACCCTCTTGTGGGTCAGCAACATCTTTTGATGGTGGCACTTCCATCTCATGGAGTCGCAGAGGCGGATACCAAGATAGTCAAATTCTGACACTCTTTCGAGGGTAACAGAGTCCAAAGATGGTGGTTTGGCCAACCTTTTCGGGGGGTTAAGGACCAAATACTTGGTCTTAGCTGTATTAATAACTAACCCTCTCACATCGCAAAAAAACTTGAAGTTGGTTAATAGACTCTGCAAACCTACCGGGGTTTTAGAGATCAGGAGGGTGTCATCCGCAAATAGAAGGGTAGGTATTCTTCTACCGGCCAGGGTTGGTGCATCTGCAGGATGTTGTAGCAGGCGCTCCACCACTCCGTTGACATACAATGAAAACAGAGTGGGGGCAAGAACACAACCCTGGCATACCCCTCTATTTACTGGAATACGAGCTGTTTTTTGTCCCTGATTTCCCCACCTAATCTGGGCAAAATTATCCGAATGGAGGTTTATCAACAAGCTCAGCAAATAAGGTGGGATACCCTGTTCGCTGAGCACACTCCATAATTGGCTACGGGGAACTAGGTCAAAGGCAGTCCGTAGGTCGATAAAAGCAAGATACAGACTGCCTTTGCCCAGTAGAACCACCTTCCAGTATAACATCAAAAGGCGAAAAGATTGCTCTATTGTCCCCGTGCCAGTTCTAAAACCAGCCTGAAAGTCCGAGAGAATGCCCTTTTCCTCTACCCATTGCAATATCCTTGCCAAAACCACTTTTCCTGCCACTTTTTGTGAGGTATCTAGCAGGCTTATTGGGCGATAATTAGCTGGGTCGTTACGACATCCTTTTTTAAAAATAGGAACGACCTCAGCGCCCTTCCAAGAGGTCGGCAGGGATGCCCCTTCGAGGCTGGAATTCAATAGGGCGGAGATGAGTTTTCCCCATTCCTCAGGATTGATGCGTAGCAAATCTCCTGGGATCCCATCCGGACCAGCAGCTTTATTGGGCGTAAGGGAAGTAATCGCCTTCACCACTTCCTTGGGTGTAAACAAAATCTCATCCATAGATTGAGAATGAGCATAAGGGTGGCATATTCTCAGGCTCTCAACCTGGTCCGGGGTCATTGAATAGAGTTGGGAAAAATGGGTGACCCACGCACTCTCGGGTACATTACAGGTGATCAAAGTATCCACAGGTCTCTCTCTGTTTCTAAGTAGGTCCCAGAAACCCTTGGCGTCCTTCCTAAGACTTGCAGCCTTCAGGTCACACCAAAACTGATCTTCCCAATCTGACTTTGCCTTTAATAGTACCCTCCTATAATTACCCCTTGCGGCACAAATCAGAGCTCTAGTCTTAGATTTAACTGCCATTAAGAGTTCCCGTTTGGCCATGCGACATGCAACTGAAAACCACCCAGCAGGACCCTTCCTGCCGCCACTCTTGTTGGCCATCTTCCCATCATTTGGGGCTATGAATAGTTCGCCTATAGCCTTTGTGGTTTGTTCAAAAATTGCAGGTACCTCTTGCACACTGAATGAGGGGGAATCTAGATAGAGTATGATATTAGCCATCACAGATTGTACCTCCAACATCTTGGCCTCATTATCAATAATATTTTTCCATTTCAGGCGCCTGCCGCAATTGGAGGGGCGCACTTCATGGGTTGTTTTCCATACATGAGGGGTTTGGGGGGGAGACCAACCCTTCCAAAATTGGGACAGAGACAGGATTAGAGGATTGTGGTCACTATCAATAGAAGGCCAAACCTCCATATCCACCAGGAAAGACCCCAGCCGAAAATTCAGCATAATGTAGTCAATCCTAGAGGAATGCCCTATTCTATTTAACGTATGTGCCCCCATTTGGTCTGATTTGGATCTGCCATTTGTTGCTCTAAGACCATGCTCCAGGCAAAGAGCATTAAGGTCTGTTGCATTTTGGGTCCATCTTCTAATAGGAGTGATAGACAATGGAGGAATGCCTCTCCTTGCATCATCCTCACCAATGCCCAGCACATCTTCCAGAGCAAGAGGTTCGAATGTGCAGTTAAAATCCCCAGCTAATAAGACAAGGGAATCTGGACCACAGCGCTTGAGTTCCTCGTCGATACCAGATGGGGCTAGAATAGATAGACCCCATCTAGTGCTTCTAACATAGATATTGAATATTTCAAGCACTCCTCCTCCAGACGGGCATCTTACAGTTAGTCTCAAAAGGTCTGGGGAATTGGTGACTATACTTTTAATAGAATACCGCAAGGAAGTGCTTACCCAAATTAACAGTCCTCCGGAGGGGCGCCCTTTGCCTCCATTCGGTCGGACAGCTGGTGCAAAATAAGTAGTGTATCCCAGCTTATATTGTGGGTCCATGCACCAGGTTTCCTGGAACAAACAAATCGAAAAGGATTCGATAAATGTGTTCCAGTCTGGGATACTTATATTTCGGGCTAAGCCGGCAATATTCCAGCTTACGACCTTCAGGGGGTTGTTGGGAATCTCTCCATGCCCCAAAACCAAGGCTCCTGTAGAGGGAGTACAATCCGTGACAATATCCTTATGGCCAACAGGTGGTACCACAGTAGAGAAAGTTCGGAGATTTTCGACAGGCGTCTCCCCACTAAGATGGGACAACGCCTGTGGGTAACCCCTAGGCATAGGGGAGGGAGGAGGAAAGATAGAGATTGGAGAGTTCACCTGCAGCTCTCCAAGGGGTAAACTTTCCAATAAAGGCTCCCCAGATGGTTCAGCGTATAGCTCACGTATGGGGGAAATTACCTGTCAATAACCTTTCCATGATCGACCCTGCAAATGACCAGGACCATTATTAAATATGCTGGATTGAGAGCTACAGCCACCAATATATCCACGGTCCCGACCATCCCTCATATGGGTACCGGACTTCCGAAGCAAAATTGGGGGATAAAAATAACTGAGGTCACAAGTGCCAATTGAACCCAGGCTTTCTACTAGACTATGTTCCTTTGCAGCTTCACTACATATACAACTGGCAATCCTTGGATCTTCAAAATTCACTATAATACAATCGCCAGAAATAACTTTTTCCCTAGAGCCAATCCAGCCGACTCTACGTACATGTAATATCCTGCCCCCCCAAAACTCGGGCAGAGGTCTGTTCTCTTTGAGCCAAAATAAGGTCTTATTAAACAGTTCAGCATAGGACTCTTTCTTGCCTGGACTAAGGGCGGGAACCCCAGTCAAAACGACTACATAGGGCTTACACTCAGGGGGAAGATTAATAATAGGGTTTCTCCCGCCGGAAGGGGCCTCGCCTGGATACAGCACATGGGCTTTTGCATTTTCTGATGATTCCATGATCGGAGATGTAACAGTACTAGTAGAATTACTCTCACCTACGCTAGCCAATGCCGGGGGACAAGCAGTTTTTTTACCCAAAATGTTGGATGTAGCTTTGGGGGATTTAAGTTTCTCAGCCGGCTTAACAGAGGACAGGCCGATGGTACTGAAAGTGCCGTCGACAAGCGCCGTAGAGATCGAGTTGTGATGAGTCACCTCCAAAACTACTGGTTTATCAACTGTAGGAGCTAAATTGTGTCGGGCAGTAGACATCACCTTTTTGTCAGAGCCCCTACCCAAGCTGTCATCCCTAGATTTTAACTGCATTTTTATAAAAGATTTTAATAAGAAAAAATGATCTAGGGTTGTCTGCTCCATTTTGTCCATTCGCTCGGATAGCCCTCTAATTTTATCTAATACTGGCAAAAGTAGAGATTTCATTATTTCCTCCATTTTTTTTGCCAGGGGTGAATCTGAGGGAGGGGGCTCTAAGCTATCAACAATTTGGGTATTGATGGCAAAAGTTGCATTCCCCTCAGCGGTGCCCTCTTCTTTATCTTCCTGGAATAGACTAGATTCCCCTCCTGATACCTTATTGAGGAAGCCCCTCCTAACAGCCGCCCCCCTCTTGTTTTTACAAGTTTTAGAGAATCTATTTTTCTGTAAGGTGGTAAGTTTTCTAGATTTTAGGGGGGCAGGGTGGATATCCGCCTGTACCATGATAGATTTCGGGTTAGGTATAGTTGAGGGATTGGTGGAGACAGCCAAATGGGCAATAGCAGTAGCTGGCTTGCTTACTGCTACAACTGGGGCTACAAGGCTTTGGGCATTAAGTGCCGTATCTGACAAATTTTCAAGCCCTTCTATATTGGCTCTCAAGGCCGCCACACGAGGATGATCCGGAGGAGAGGGGCCAAGAGGGTGCGAAAGTGGGACCAAAGCATGTTCCGGTGAAGATATCTGAGCTATCGGGCCAATCGAGGATCGTCTGTCGCCAAATGGGCTTCCGGATAGCCGCCGCTCAGCCGTAGATATTTCTTTGTCAATGACATTGGCCACACGGGTAATAAACTGGTCCATGGTTCCAGCCATGCCCCCAACGTTCCCCCTCAGACTTTTACCTGAACGGGTTGACATTGGTAGTACAGGGCCGGACCGTGAGGCAGGACAACACAAACCCTGGTCGAGTATACAATAAGCAACAAATGTATATATATGAAACCAACAAGTAGGTAGAAAAGGGGTTCCAGACACAAAAACACCTTACATATGTAGGGCGGCTATACAGGAAATAATCAATAGGCACAGCCCAGTCCGAGACCACAGCTGGTGGTGGGTGACGCTGCTACTCGATCACAGTACCTGGTTAGTGTTCAGAACATCAGTACCAGCGATTTAGAGGGGGGGCCCAGCCCTGCCTCTGTCTGCCCCTGACGGCCACAGACGGTCCCGCCCTTGTCCCGGGCTTCTCCCGGCGCTACCCGTGACGCGGGGGGCAGAGTCCGTTTTGTAGCGCCTCCGGGCGCGCTTACAGCGTGTTTCCTGTCCCTGGGAATCCTGGGAGGTGTAGTTTCCAGCCAGCGCTCCCCCACACAGCGGTCGCGGAGGCTAGCGACGGCGGGAGAGAGACGCTGCAGACACCAGGAGTTTGTAGCACCAGGGAGCTATGGCAATGACAGGTAAATTTCCCAGCCTCTGTCCAGGTTTCTTGTTCGTCCCCCTGATCAGGACAAAGACTCTGTTGCGGCCAACTCCTGCAGCATTATTTGGGCCTGACTGCTGCCCTTCCCCCTAGGGTGTAGTGGCCCATTCTATGAATATGGACATCTATGGCAATAGTGTGGAGTGTCCCACAACAATGCACCCTCATCCTTTTAACTGTTCATGAGACTGCCACCCACTGTGGCAGATGTCACCAAGAAGGTGAGACAAAACTGCTGAACCATTGGGGCAAGCCAGAACAACAATACCTCCTCACTGAGGTCCAACTGCAGGAACCAGGTACCACAGTGGGTCCTGGGATTCATAGTAGACCATGAGCACAGCCGAGCCACACTGCAGGACTGTCCTACTTGTCCTTAATCCTTCTGAGGACACTGAGTGAGTACTGCTGGCCACATAAACAAGTTGTGTGTGTGGAGCACTCTTTCTCCCTAGTGGTGGTGGCCCTCAGGGGTGGTCTTGAACTACCGTTAGGATGGTCTCTGACATGGGGTAACAGATATTTCTCCCACGTTGGGTCCCCTTCCACAGATCCCGCTGTTCTACCTCCCATGGTCTGCAAAGCACAGGTGCTATCTCTAATGTAAAACTTCAAATTGCATGCTAACTACACAGCATCATTCAAAGCCTCATGTACATCACCGTAGGCTTGTTGGCCTATACAGCACATACCCCTGCTCCAGCTTTGGAACACTGCTATCATGGACTGGGAACCTCAGTCATCGAGTATTGGAGGATAGAGTTCCATCTGGTCGCTCCGGACACAGACACAGAACCGGTGAAGGAGCATTCTTAACAGTATATATCCCTTCCTTACTCCCTTGCTTTTCTGTAGTCAGCCTCTCCGGGGTGTCACTTATCGCTCTAGCCTTACCATCATTCTTGTAACATGGTTGAGGGCAAACCCCATAAAGAGGGCCAGTGGCGTAATGAAACTTGAGGGGGCCCACCTGCAAGGTATGTGGAGGGGCTGCGGGGGCCTCTGTTACACCCCTAAAGAGGGCTGTGTGACAGACATTTGGAGTGCATCAGGAGATGGGCCGTGATCAGATTACTCAGAACAGACTTTAAATCATGCCTGCAAGAAATGCACAAAGATGTCAGTGAGCTTTGACATGAGTTGGACTACCTCAAACTCACCATGGACTCAAGAACAGAAGACCAAGAAATGCTTTGATAACAGGTGCAGCTCCTAGTAGAATTAAATGCTGACTTCCGTATGTGAAAATGTGTACCAAGTGGGAGAAAGAAAAATTGTTGCTGCACTTATGCCATAATTCATAATTAACCCCTTCGCTGCCAGGCCTTTTCCCCCTCCTGTGCCATGCCCTTTTTTAGCTATTTGGGGTAGTGCGCGCTGAGGCCCCTGTAACTCTTTGACCACATAAGGTATCCACGCCAAATTTGCGTCCTTTTCTTCCAACATCATGGGGATTCTGAAGGTACTCAGGGTTTGTGGATTCCCTTGGAGGGGTCACAGAAATGAGCCAAAATACAGCAAAATTTAGTTTTTTGGGGGGAAAATGGGAAAAACGGGCTGCAAATGAAAGCATCTGGGTTTTTCCCTGCAAGTGTCATCAAAAAAGGATTTGTGGGGCTGAAATCAACATTTTCCCAGCTTGTAGGGGATACCAGACTTTTGTCAGAAACCCAAAATTTGTTACACAGTTTTGGCATTTTTCGGGGACATAGCCTATTTTTGATATTTTTTGTGCTTTCGACCTCCTTCCAGTTAATGGTAGAAATGGGTACAAAAGCAATAATGGATCCTGGAAAGCTATAAATTTTAGAGAAGTAGACAAAATTTTGAATTCAGCAAGGGTTCATATGTGTAGATCCATCAAGGTTTCTTTATAGAAACTAACAGTTAAATATAGGATAAATTGAAAATTTGTTGAAAAAAAGCGCCTTTTGTGTCAACGTTTTCACCTGTAACTTCTTCTAATTATGACAGGTCTTTGAAAGCAATGTACTGTTACATCCGCTGGACATTACTGGTTGTGGGGATATATAGGACTTGTAGGTTCACCACGAACCCGACGAACCCAGAGCGAAAAACTGAGCAGCAACTTGCAATGGTTCTTTATTATGTAGCGGGTATATAGTAATTATTCTGTAAAAATGTGTACATAAAAAAATCGGTATGAAAGACACCAATATATTTCTGAAATGGGAACAAAATATATAGTTTAGAAACAGTAGATATTTGCACATTTCCGAATTTGGGAATACTCATACTAGCATGAGAATTATCAGTCATTTTTTAGAATGACTTCTTTTTTACACAATGTCTTTCATTTGGAAAGCAGAAATGCATCGAAAGTCAATAGGTAATAACAGGTCCTTTACAAATCTGAATTACCCTAATTCTCCCGATAAAAATGGTACCTCAATTGTAGGGGTAGGCATAGTGCCCACGACAGGAAATGGCTCAAAACCCAACGTGAACACACCACATTTTCACAATGCAAAATTACCCTTTTTTAGCAAAGTGCCTAGCTGTAGGTTTTTTAACCCTAGCTCTGCCGGCACCTAGGGAAACCTAGCAAACCTATACATTTTTGAAAACTAGACACCCAGGGGAATCCAGGATGGGGTGACTTGACTGCCTCCCACCAGATTCTGTTACCCAGAATCCCTTGCAAACCTAAAAAATTGCCAAAAAACACTTTTTCCCCACATTTCTCTGGTGGAAAGTTCTGTAATCTGCATGGATCCACAAATTTCCACCCACCCCGCGTTCCCCAAAGTCTTCCAGGAAAAATGGTATCTCACTTGTGTGGGTCAGCCTAGTGCCTGCGACAGGAAACGGCGCAAAACGCTACGTGGACACACCTCAATTTCGCTGTGAAAAATGACCCTTTTTTGGCAAAGTGCCTAGCTGTAGTTTTTGAACCATAGCTCTGCCGGCACCTAGGGAAACCTAGCAAACCTATACATTTTTGAAAAGTAGACACCCGGGGGATTCCAGGGAGGTATGGCGTGCGTGGATCCCCCAACGTTTCCTTACCCAGAATGCCCTGCAAACCTCAAATTTAGCTGAAAAAATCACCTTTTTCACACATTTTTGTGTGGGAAAGTTGTGGCATCACTGGGCTGACACAAATTTCCTACCACCCAGCGTTCCCCCGTGTCACCCGATAAAAACAGTGCCTCACTCGTGTGGGAGGCCCAAGTACCCACAACAGGCAACGGCCCAAAACGTATTGAGGCGACATGAAAATTGCCTACATCAAAACAACCTGGTTTTGCAAGGGGGGTCACCTGGGTTTTTGGCCCGGTGCTCGGCGGCCACCTAGGGGAACCTACCAAACCCACACATTTCTGAAAACTAGACACCCGGGGGATTCCAGGGAGGTATGGTTTGCGTGGATCCCCCAATGTTTCCTTACCCAGAATGCCCTGCAAACCTCAAATTTAGCTGAAAAAATCACCTTTTTCACACATTTTTGTGTGGGAAAGTTGTGGCATTACCTGGCTGACACAAATTTCCTACCACCTAGCGTTCCCCCGGGTCTCCCCACAGAAACGGTGCCTCACTCATGTTGGAGGCCCAAGTACCCGCGACAGGCAAGGGCCCAAAACGTATTGAGGCGACATGAAAATTGCCTACCTCAAAACAACCTGGTTTTGCAAGGGGGGTCACCTTGGTTTTTGGCCCGGTGCTCGGCGGCCACCTTGGGCAACCTACCAAACCCACACATTTTTGAAAACTAGACACAAGGGGGACTCCAGGGAGGTATGGTTTGCATGGATCCCCCAACGTTTCCTTACCCAGAATGCCCTGCAAACCTCAAATTTAGCTGAAAAAATCACGTGTTTCACACATATTTGTGTGGGAAAGTTGTGGCATCACTGGGCTGACACAAATTTCCTACCACCCAGCGTTCCCCCGTGTCACCCGATAAAAACGGTGCCTCACTCGTGTGGGAGGCCCAAGTACCCGCGACAGGCAACGGCCCAAAACGTATTGAGGCGACATGAAAATTGCCTACATCAAAACAACCTGGTTTTGCAAGGGGGGTCACCTGGGTTTTTGGCCCGGTGCTCGGCGGCCACCTAGGGGAACCTACCAAACCCACACATTTCTGAAAACTAGACACCCGGGGGATTCCAGGGAGGTATGGTTTGCGTGGATCCCCCAACGTTTCCTTACCCAGAATGCCCTGCAAACCTCAAATTTAGCTGAAAAAATCACCTTTTTCACACATTTTTGTGTGGGAAAGTTGTGGCATTACCTGGCTGACACAAATTTCCTACCACCTAGCGTTCCCCCGGGTCTCCCCACAAAAACGGTGCCTCACTCATGTTGGAGGCCCAAGTACCCGCGACAGGCAAGGGCCCAACACGTATTGAGGCGACATGAAAATTGCCTACCTCAAAACAACCTGGTTTTGCAAGGGGGGTCACCTGGGTTTTTGGCCCGGTGCTCGGTGGCCACCTAGGAGAACCTACCAAACCCACACATTTCTGAAAACTAGACACCAGGGGGATTCCAGGGAGGTATGGTTTGCGTGTATCCCCCAACGTTTCCTTACCCAGAATGTCCTGCAAACCTCAAATTTAGCTGAAAAAATCACGTTTTTCACACATTTTTTGGTGGGAAAGTTGTGGCATCACCGGGCTGACACAAATTTCCTACCACCCAGCGTTCCCCCGTGTCTCCCGATAAAAATGGTGCCTCACTCGTGTGGGAGGCCCAAGTACCCGTGACAGGCAAGGGCCCAAAACGTATTGAGGCGACATGAAAATTGCCTGCCTCGAAACCACCTGGTTTTGCAAGGGGGGTCCCCTGGGTTTTTGGCCCAGGGCTCAGCGGCCACCTAGGGGAACCTACCAAACCCACACATTTCTGAAAACTAGACACCCGGGGGATTCCAGGGAGGTATCGTTTGCGTGGATCCCCCAACGTTTCCTTACCCAGAATGCCCTGCAAACCTCAAATTTAGCTGATAAAATCACGTGTTTCACACATATTTGTGTGGGAAAGTTGTGGCATCACTGGGCTGACACAAATTTCCTACCACCCAGCGTTCCCCCGTGTCACCCGATAAAAACGGTGCCTCACTCGTGTGGGAGGCCCAAGTACCCGCGACAGGCAACGGCCCAAAACGTATTGAGGCGACATGAAAATTGCCTACATCATAACAACCTGGTTTTGCAAGGGGAGTCACCTGGGTTTTTGGCCCGGTGCTCGGCGGCCACCTAGGGGAACCTACCAAACCCACACATTTCTGAAAACTAGACACCCGGGGGATTCCAGGGAGGTATGGTTTGCGTGGATCCCCCAACGTTTCCTTACCCAGAATGTCCTGCAAACCTCAAATTTAGCTGAAAAAATCACGTTTTTCACACATTTTTGGGTGGGAAAGTTGTGGCATCACCGGGCTGACACAAATTTCCTACCACCCAGCGTTCCCCCGTGTCTCCCGATAAAAATGGTGCCTCACTCGTGTGGGAGGCCCAAGTACCCGCGACAGGCAAGGGCCCAAGACGTATTGAGGCGACATGAAAATTGCCTGCCTTAAAACCACCTGGTTTTGCAAGGGGGGTCCCCTGGGTTTTTGGCCCAGGGCTCAGCGGCCACCTAGGGGAACCTACCAAACCCACACATTTCTGAAAACTAGACACCCAGGGGATTCCAGGGAGGTATGGTTTGCATGGATCCCCCAAAGTTTCCTTACCCAGAATGCCCTGCAAACCTCAAATTTAGCTGAAAAAATCACCTTTTTCACACATTTTTGTGAATTACCATATCAATTTGTACCTAGCCGTGAACAAGTCGCATGTAAAATACTACTAGAGGCGACGAAACACGTGTTGGCTTGGGAACCACTTTGAAGACTGTGAAATACATTCTGAGAAAAGAATATTAAATCGAAGAAACTCAAAAGAAAGAGACGAAGATTCACTTGTGTTACTTGTTTATTTACATTCGAACTGTTATGACCTTGATTTTTACGTGTGCTTGGGTACCCTCATTTTGATTCCAGGGAGGTATGGTTTGCGTGGATCCCCCAACGTTTCCTTACCCAGAATGCCCTGCAAACCTCAAATTTAGCTGAAAAAATCACGTGTTTCACACATATTTGTGTGGGAAAGTTGTGGCATCACCGGGCTGACACAAATTTCCTACCACCCAGCGTTCCCCCGGGTCTCCCAATAAAAACCGTGCCTCACTCGTGTGGGAGGCCCAAGTACCCGCGACAGGCAAGGGCCCACAACGTAGTGAGGCGACATGAAAATTGCCTACCTCAAAACATCCTGGTTTTGCAAGGGGGGTCACCTGGGTTTTTGGCCCGGTGCTCAGCGGCCACCTAGGGGAACCTACCAAACCCACACATTTCTGAAAACGATACACCCGGGGGCTTCCAGGGAGGTATGGCTTGCTAGGATACCCCAACGTTTCCTTACCCAGAATGCCCTGCAAACCTCAAATTTAGCTGAAAAATCACCTTTTTCACACATTTTTGTGTGGGAAAGTTGTGGCATCACCGGGCTGACACAAATTTCCTACCACCCAGCGTTCACCCAGGTCTCCCGATAAAAACGGTGCCTCACTCGTGTGGGAGGCCCAAGTACCCGCGACAGGCAAGGGCCCACAACGTAGGGGGGCAGATTGGGGGTCAATGCCCCATCTGCCCCCCAGAGGGGCAGAAAGGCTGTAATGGTGGTGGGTGGGTGGGGGAATTGGCGTGCCCATTTCGGGCAGCCCCCACCCTAAAAAAAACTGAAAACAAATCCCTGGTGTATAGTGGGCTTTTTGCCCCCCGAAGGGGCAGATTAGGGGCCAATGGCCCATCTGCCCCCCGGGGGGGCAGAAAGACTATGATAATTGGGGGGTGGGGTGGGGGCATATTTTTTTTTTTCAATTTCCTGGTGTCTTGTGGTCTTTTTGCCCCCCGGGGGGGGCAGATTGGGGGCATATTTGAATGCTTATATTAGCCTAAATTCAAATAGGCCTGTCTGCTTATTCATGTATATTTTTCCTTTTCCTATTGCTCGATTCTGTCTCCATGGGAGAATATCTCAGTATTTCAAATGTATTGCAATTTTGCCGTGATTCAGGAGTTCCCATGCCCTTACAAGGACCATAGGATTCATTTATTGTTACTCCAGAAACATCTCAGGGACAACTCTCTACGGACGCGTCCTTTCCCCACAGCACAAAGAGGGGACCCCAGAGATAAGAGGGGCCCAGCCACAGTGGTCCCTACCACGTTGTGCTACTACTCTTAGAAAAAACAGACATCGGCCAGTCCTCGAACACATCTCCCATCCGGCCTACCCATCAGGATACGGAATCTGTAAACCTACCTCTGACCGTGGAGACCTAGCATTTTGACCGATGCCCAGTGAAGCTTGTTAATAGCTAAAGAGGAGATAGGCTGTAGACTAACCCTTCAGCCATCACCTACCCAGCCGGTCTTTGGACAGAACTTACTTTGTCTCTCTGTTGTATTCTCCCTCCTATCCCTTTACTCTACCCCCTTTCTCCTTTACACTCCATTAATCCCTCCTCTTTGCTCTTTAATTGTTTTCCCGTTGAGACCTAGCTGTTTGGCTGATGCCCGGTGGAGATACCCGATAGCTAAATAGGAGATGGGCTGTGGACTTCCCCCTCGGCCGTCACCTACCCAGACGGACTTTGGGCAGACTCTCCTTCGTCTCTCCATCCTATCTACCTCCTACCCCTTTACCCCACCCCCTTACCCTTCTAAGCTCCATTTATTTTGTTTTCTACTCTCTTGAAATGTTTTTCTAGTAACTGATGTAACATGTAACTGATGTAATTTTGTAATTTCTGTGGAACCTTATGTAAAGCGCTCTGATACCTCCGGGTCTAGCCAGCGCTATATACAACTCTCAAAATAAAATAAAACAAAAAAATCTGCCTGGGAAGCTGCCCTTTCGAACTTGTTTGTGTGCCTTGTTAAAGCATCTTTGTCTAAAAGCCCACCTCTACCTTTTGATCATTGACGTAACCTGAAATGCTTATATTCCCGTAAAATGTGTCTTCTTTGTGTCTCATGACAAGCATCCTATACGAACTGACCAATGGACTGAGTGGTCTGATCTGATGAGGTGACTCAGAAGGTGCCACCTAAGAACTAGGAAATTATATTATCAAATGGGTTGATGATTGGACACACATTTCTTTTGCCACCTTTCCAATGAGGATTCCTTCCTATCGGACTGAGAGACAACTTCTGAACTTGCGGACTCTCCTGGCTGGCGCATACACTGTGTGTGCTATTACCGGACTTCTTCCCCTAGGGAGGGAATCTTTGAGCTGCTATGATTTATACACTTTCCTGAACTCTCCTTCAGAACTTTGGAAATTGATGGCCCGAGAACAATAATAGATTGATTTGTTTTCTTAAATTGAAACGCCTGAGACTGATGTATTTACTACCTAAATTTAATGATAAATTCTAATCATTTAAAGATCCTGTTTCTGTTTCTCTATGACTGGTCTCCAGTGATTGATTGTGCATTTCCTGAGTCTTCTAATAGAGAGGTTTCTAGCTAACAGATCCTAATGTTACTATTTTGCATAGTTTAGCAGTAATACTTCTATAGCGTAGTACTGAGAGTCATATACATGAATCTAATTAGTAGTTTGTAAGTCAGTTATCCAATTCTTGGTCCTCATTGGGTAACTGGATTGGATCCCCTATATTCAACCCATCTCTGCACAGTTCAAGATGCATTGGAGAACCAAATAAATGATTCTGAGGTGTTGCGGCAGGAACATTTTAGATCAAAGTAAAAGGGCCCAGTGGCACTATAGCGCAGGCATGTACTGAACTTCAACCAGCCTGGCAAGGAGCAGGCCAGCACAACAGAGCACACCAGGAGGCAGGAGTGATGAGGACACAAAGCTTGATGTTATATCCCATCTCCTGAGAATAAAACATTGATCACCACTTCAAGCTACCTTTTCACAAGATGATCAATGTGCCACAGATACCTAAGAAGCCCTACCTATTTGTTCTCCTCTTAGTGGGGCCTTTAGTCTGGCTAAGATTTAAAGACTGAGCAGAGACATTTATATAATTTTAACCAGCTTCTGCCTTTCCTAACTCTAATAATGAGCTCTTTCACTTTCTCAGCTTCATCCCAAAGGTATAATACCTTTTCTTTCCTCATTACTGAGGATCGCACCTCTAGTGAGCAATTGGTAGAACACCCACATTCTTCATGGCTAAGGAGTTTTGGTTTGGTCCTGTTGGCCTGTTAATACTTAGTATTTTTGCTGACTGTTCTTCTATCTTTCCCTTCCCACCTGAAGCCTGCTCACTAGGTGACACACAAGGAATCCACTGGCCCCAAGACCTACTACCCAAGTCACCATCACTATCACTAGCTATCGTAAATACACATAATACATCTCAGGGACAACAATAATCACATGCATTCAAACTCCTGTCACTAAACATGATGGGCCTCAACTCACCAAATTAACAATGGTGGCTATGGCACTCTCGACACCAATACAATGCTGAATACATTTTTCTACAGGAATAGCACCTCCTTAAAAAGATTAGCAATGTGTGCACCACCCAAAATACGCTCACCAATATTGGGTCTCTCCCTCTACCAAAACAGCAGGAGTTGCCATCCTGTGTAAACCACCCAGAGGTCCACTACCTGAAACTGATTATTCTGAAAGGGAAGTCCCCCCCTTCACTTTATTGAACATATATTCCCCTAATACTGCCCGGGGCATATACATTCACTCGATCCTGAAACAGGACATGCATGGAAAGGTTATAGTAGGGGACAGTTATAATTTGGCATGGGACTCTGAAAGGGACAGGAATGTGAACACATTTCATGGACAGGAGCGATGTCTGCGCTATTAAAAACAAGATTTCTGAACTAGGTTTGCTTGATACCTGGTGCCACCTGCACCATGACCTAAAGACTACTCCTTCTCTCACACCCACTCCACTTACTCATGCATATACTATGGGCCCGATTCACAGAACTAACTTAAGACAAAATCCTAAACTTACTACCATTTTCGTATTCACAGAAGGCACTTACTCATTTTGGTATTCACAGAAGACACTTACTCATTTCGGTATTCACAGATGTTAGGAGTTCTAAGTTTAGGACTCCTAAATGCCTTCTGTGAATACCGAAAGTCTTAAAATAAGGATTTTTCTCAATTTAGTAGTAGTAGAGTTAGGACTCCTAACTTTAGGACTCCTAAATGCCTTCTGTGAATACCGAAAGCCTTAAAATTAGGATTTTTCTCAGTTTAGTAGTAGTATAGTTAGGACTCCTAAGTTTAGGACTCCTAAATGCCTTCTGTGAATACCGAAAGCCTTAAAATTAGGATTTTTCTCAATTTAGTAGTAGTAAAGTTAGGACTCCTAAATTCAGGACTCCTAAATGCCTTCTGTGAATACCCAAAGCCTTAAAATTAGGATTTTTCTCAATTTAGTAGTAGTAAAGTTAGGACTCCTAAGTTTAGAACTCCTAAATGCCTTCTGTGAATACCGAAAGCCTTAAAATTAGGATTTTTCTCAATTTAGTAGTAGTAAAGTTAGGACTCCTAACTTTAGGACTCCTAAATGCCTTCTGTGAATACCGAAAGCCTTAAAATTAGGATTTTTCTCAATTTAGTAGTAGTAAAGTTAGGACTCCTAAACTGAGAAAAATCCTAATTTTAAGACTTTCGGTATTCACAGAAGGCATTTAGGAGTTCTAAACTTAGGACTCCTAACATCTGTGAATACCGAAATGAGTAAGTGTCTTCTGTGAATACCAAAATGAGTAAGTGCCTTCTGTGAATACAAAAATGGTAGTAAGTTTAGGATTTTGTCTTAAGTTAGTTCTGTGAATCGGGCCCTATGTTTTTATTACGCATTTTCTTCTCCACACAATAAACACTGTGACTGTAAAAAAAGTCATCCTTTTTGCCCTGTACACCCCCATATTTCCACTGATGCTAGTTGTTACTTAATCTCAGATTGTCCTGGGCTCTGATCGCCAGGCCCAGGGCCAGTGCCCTGTCCTTAAAAGGTATATAGTAATTGATGTAATTATAATTGTCCAAGACAACCTACCTGTAAGTACCGTAAGTCCCAAGTATATGGGGAGTGTAGATTTAAAGACCCCAGTGGACTTAATGCACTTAAGTGTGCACAGCTGTAATGTCTGGTGTCATTTTAAAGCCAGCCCCGCCTTGCAGGTTGGTTTTAAAATAAAACTGTGTCCAAATTCGACTTTGGTTTTAAAAGTGTTTCCAAAGTCCAAAACTTTCTTTTTATTACATATGTCACTCTTGAGGTATGCTCTAGGTGCCCCAATGGTTGGTGCCTGGTTATAAAAAGCAGGCACATTATAACTACTAACGTAATTTTCCCCATTTAGTGCTGCTAGCTCCATAGGCTAACATGAGAAGGCTTTATTAAACATTAATAAAGTCTAACGGTTGTTAGAAATGGGATTTCTGGTTGGCTAGGGCTTGCGCCAAAGCCAGGCAGAAACCACCATTCTAGTCAGGGCTGGGGAGTTACACGCCAAAGATAACCCCTGCTCACCCCCTTGGTAGCTTGGCACGAGCAGTCAGGCTTATCCCGGAGGCGATGTGTAAATCGTTTGCGCGCGCACCCAGCAACAACACCCAAGGCCCACTACAAAATAAACTCCACACAAGGTATTATATAAAAATAGCCTTTGTATTATACCAAAACACATTAGATAAAAACACACACTCTACAATGTGCCAACTGGCACGGGCAGAATTTACAAGGGATTATATGTACGGGGACAGGGCCACATGGACCACTGTCAGGAATTAGCACTTTTAGAACTTAGCACTTAGAACATAGGATATAAAATTACTGTAGCACAAGATAACACATGTAGCACACAACCAGTAACTACTGGTAACAGGTAAGTACCACCTACGCAACCCTAACCACCTTAGGAGAATATCACGGAACCAGGAACACATCAGCATAACCTACACTAGGAAAAACCCTCTCCTACGCATAGGCAGAGCTAGAATTAAACACAGCACAAAGGCATTGCGCAGGCGCAAAAGTACATGTGTAAAAATCACCAGGTACCCTAGGGGAGGGCACTTACATAAGAAAAACTGTCCCCAGGCCAACCTGGCCTTTCAGGGGTGCAGAAAAGCCCAATATCCAGCAAAGTCAGGGCGCGACTGCGCAGGTTGCGCAAACCAGGGCGCACAAGGCACAACCTACACGTTGCAGCTGCCCACTAAGTGCTGGGCAGCTGTGAAAGGGAGCGTGGGCACCACTGTGCCTTCTAACACAAATATCGCAGTCACGTGGGGCCTCTCTGGGCTCTAAACAACAAGAAATGCCCCCTAGAGCCTCCGTGGCTCTGACAAATATTGCAGTCCCGTTGGAGTCCCTCTGGACTCTGCCCAAGGAATGCCCGCCTCGTTGGAGTCCCGCTCGGGGGACTCTAAACAAATTATTTGCCCTGTCGTGGGAGCCTCGTGGGCTCGAACAATGTGCCTTTTTTGGAGCCTTCAGGCTCTAAAACCAAGATTGCCCTCCTCGTTGGAGTCCCGCTCGGGTGACTCTAAACAAATATTTTGCCCCGTCGTGGGAGCCTCTACTCAAGGCTCTGCACAACACTGCGGTCCCGTTGGAGCGGCCTCTGTGAAGCGGGGCCGCTCTGCTTCCGCCTCTCCCCACCCAGACTCCCTTTTACACTCAGCGGCTGGGGTAAAGGTGGCGAAGGCAGGACTCGGTCTGCGGGGCTCGTTCCTCGCGGACTGCACCCGGGCACTTCTTCTGGCTGCACTGGAGCACGGGGTGGCCTCCCGTCGGCTTCCGGCTGTATCTCCTGGCACGGGGTAGGCTCCCGTCCGCTTCCTAGTTCTGGGACGAGGCTTCCATCCCGCGGCCCGCCCCCAGGGGATGCCTGACTTCCTTTTCACTCGGCCGCGGCGGTGATTTCGATACGGCTGCAATGAGGGGTGGGCTCCCTCAATTAAAACACGGCAATAAGTGGTGTGGGCACCCGCGACAGCACCAGTATGCGGGGTGGGCACCCGCCAACGAGCACACAATGCGGGGTGGGCTCCCGCCTCAAAACGCGGCAGAAAGCGGGGGAATCCCTACGTTGGGGTTCCCTCGCAGATTATCGTAGCACCGCGCTACGGGCCACAATGAAGGCGCTCTTCAGGGAAAGTGCTTCTCGACTCTGAGGTCCCAAATAAAGCGCTCCTGGCGCTATAAGTGAATTTAAAGCACTTCCAAGCGCTTTGAGCAAGTCCAGCAACCAAAGTCCTGGCAAAGTTTTAGGAAGGTAGGCAGGGGGGCAAGGCTGGGCCAGGGGCCAGCTCACTGGGCCCTCCAGGCAGGAAGGCAGTCCTAAGTGGTGGTTCCTCCTGGCCTCCAGCAGCAGCAGCCCCCCTCAGATAGGATCCTGGAAGAGAACAAATTGTAAGGGGACACAGCCCCTTCTTATACACCTTTTCCCTTTGTTGTTGCTCAGGGTGAGGGGAAAAACCAGTCGCAGCTGGTTGGGGAGCACCCTTGATGTGCTCAGCCCCTCACTCTATTCACTGGCAGGGCTAGGGTCATCAGTCGCACCACAGGGGGCGGAGCCAGCATTGTGTAGGGAAAGCCCTGCCCTATTCAGGTCCAAGGTGCACTCCTCCCCAGCCATCAGCATGCTAATCTCACACTCACCACTGGGGCAGACCCACCCAGACTCCTGGAGCCAGGCTCACCAGCCAGCTCCAGCCAATCACACGCCAGACACATTTTACACTAATATGCCAACTCCTAGAAGTGGCACTTCCGCACATGACATAATCACGCATTATACATCATTGCGAAGCATTCGATCACACGAGTCCGCACATACCAAACTCGAGCCTGCACACCCCACGCATCAGGAACTACCAGGGACACATACATTCCCCATGCATTCCAATGGGAGGGCAGGCCTATCTCACCACATGCACTCAGATTGCGCACGCACTTTACTCTGGGACACAGGGAAAGTGCGCAGAAACCAAAAATCACTATCACCAGGTCACCAGTAAAAGCAAAAAGTTCAGGGGTGAACCTGCCAGAAGGGCCAAGTCCAACAACGGTTGACAGGAATGAGCTACTAACTAAATTCAAACTATCAAAATAATAGTTACAATAAATCCAACAACTTACCTAGGTCAGATTTTTTATAACAATTGTAGGAAAGTTATTTTAGAACTTACTATCCTAGAGTTGCCTAAAACAGCCCTATAGCTGCCTCTACTGTTTGGTCAGACTCTGACAGCCTGAGCCTAGCAGCTTCCTGAGTAGATGTGAAGAGGCTTGGAGCTATAACAATACAGGCATTTGGTGGGAGGAAATTTGCTTACTGGAGAAGCCAGGGACAGGAAGGGGGGCGGGGAGATAAACTGAATTTCAAAGGTAGAAGCACAGATGTCACAGGACCCAGGCCATTCCCCACTTCCTTAATGCCCAGCCAGAGAGGAATCCCCCCCAATTAGATTAGGAGAGAGGCTGTAAGTGGAGTGTTGGGAAATGTTAGCCACACCTGTGGGTTGGGTTAGCCACACCTGCACTCCAAGGAGAACAATTCTCTATTTCGGTTTCTTGGTGAAATATGCATTCTGGTACAAGAATATCCCACACTTCCCAGGAAGTTGTCATAGCAATTAGTGCTGGATTTTTTATTGTGTTGTGTCTTTTACTTATTTACTGTTTTGGATATATTAAATGCTTTACACACATGTCTCTTAAGACTGCTCATCTGCCAAGCTACCAAGCACGGATTCATATTTTGAGACTTGACTGGACGTTATTTGTGAGTGTGGTGTTATTACTAGCTGTTTGTACCTATCTGCACCTACTAATAAACCACCTTCCAACAGTGACAATGTCAGAATGTTTCTGTGTCTGACCACACAATTTTGGAACCCACCTACTGTGATGGACTTTCTCCTTGCAGGGGCCTCCTGCCTGGTGCCTCAACTTCCAAATAGAGAGAAACCCAGTAAATAGGTCCTGCATACTGAACACAATAACTGAGTATTTCACACTTAACGCTAGCCATTAGGGTTCCCCTCAAATGCCTTTAAAACTACCATTAGGGGCTCTATGATTACCATCAAAGCCCTCAAACTCATAGACAAACAAAACCTCACCACAGGCAACCAAAGGAAACTAACCATTGTCAAGGACCAACTAAAAGCATTTAGAACCAGTCGAGTTGAGCACTCATTGCAAAGATTTTAGGATGAAAGTGACACAAAGCCTCACCACGCAGCCCCCAGCACCGACACCGTTGATGCATAGAGACTAATCACATCTTGTGTGTCACGCATCATGCCTGTGCGCCAAGTTTTTCCACACATCACCCACAGACCAGAATCGTCTTGGGTTTCGACGCCTCACTTCCCCCTACAGTCTGGATTTGATGCAGCACTTCTCCTTTGTGCAGCAGAACTCTCGCCTTGTCTCCCCAAGGACTCAGGAACTGATGCATCATGGTGTTTTCCAATGCTTCAATTCTCTGCAGCTGTTTGGCCTTGTGAACTTTGACACATCTACAGGTACTTTGGTGTAAAATCACGCATCCATAGTTTTCTATGGAACAAGTTGTTTGAAACCTTTTAAAAGTCATATTCTTATTACATATATGTTGGATTTTTGTTGTTTTGGTCTTGTTGAGTTTAGATAGTTACTTTATTTTTCCTAAACTGGTGTGGTAACTATTTGTGGTGTTATCACTGTATTACTGTGTGTTTTGAGTACAAAAACTTTACACTTTGCCTTTGGGATAAGCCTATCTGCTTGTGCCAAGCTACACAGGGGGTGAGAAGGGGTTATCTAAAGTGTGTATCCCCCTTACCCTGACTAGATGCAAGGGTACCTATTTGGACAAAGGTACCTACTGCTGCCAACTAGAGACCCTGATTTCTAACATCAATACTATATGTTACTTAACTGCAATCCCAAATACTCTCTTTTATATGGAAAGGTAAGAAGGCCTGTCTATCCAATCAGCTTCTTAAAGTCCCTAGAGAAAAAGGTATCCTTTTAGGTAAACCTTTTAGATTATGATTGAGTGGCACACTTTCACTACATTTGTGAATGGGCGATGAGCAGTTTCACATGAATGCAGCCCATTTTTGGATTTAGCCAGACTCCCTCGACATGCTCGGCCGAAGAACACATATATTGCCACACTGACTAAAGCATTTTTGGAAATATGGGATCACGTGGCTATCAAAAGGAGCCTCATGAACTTCCTATACCTGAACACGCCTGACACCAGAAACCCATATTGTATACCAGCTCTAGACCTGAAGGCCTTTCCGGACTCAGAGGTGGGAGAATACAGGAGATCTCTTCCAATCTCTTAAATCTGTTGACCAATATAAACAGTCATTTGTTTCTATATTGTGGTGAAATCGTGCCTACAATATTGTCAGCTTAGACACTGCACTCTAAACCCATCCAATCACTTAGTGGCTACGAGGCCACTCATGCCCTTTGAAAACCTGGTTCACAGATCAGCAGTGTAAGAAGAAGGGAGATTCTTTTACACCTAGATTTAAACAGCTATCATGGACACATAACAGCACATTTTGTGCAGAAATTGTAGCAGTTATATTTTAGAATGCATTTTCTAACTTTTGTTAAGGATTAGCTACAAACACAATTTTGCAGCATGTAATTACCAAATCAAGGGACTTTTTTGTTTTGAGTATCTATACTCCCATTGTATATATTTATAAAGTTACCTCATTGCCTCTTTAAACTTTACTTGGTTTTAGCAACATGCATAATCCTAGACAAAAAAAGCTCCGAAACAGGGAGAAGCAACCACGTCTTCTTATTGATCATATATGCCTTCTGGAGCTCATGTGCTACTTTGAAATACATTTTTCAAGATTCAAAGACTTTAAAAAGGGATTTTTAGTCTCTCGCCATACTTAGCAATCAGAACAAACATTTGAAATAACAGCAAAATGCATATTGGTAACTAAATAAAATTATTTGGCTAGAATTCAAACCTCAGAAATAGTATATAGGCTAATTGAGATTTTCACATAAATCTTCATAAATATTCCAAGCGTAGGTTGCATGAATGATAACAATAATTAACCTGAGCCTTAGGAGGGCATCGCTGCCCTACTAGCTGGATGGCGACATCCCTGAGACCACGACGGAGATAGCTCCCGGCCCCCTCTGCTTGCTTGCCCCCCTGGCGCCTCTCGCATATTGTGCTGCAGGGGGCTGCTACTAGACATCGCCTACAGTGCGTCTACGGCGCGCGCACAGGGCTTGCTGCCGCCGCCGCTTGAGAGGGCGCGCGCGATACTGGGATGCGGGCACACCCGGGAGGATATGACCATTCCACCCCACTCAGACGCCCCCTCCTAGGCATGGAGGAATACCTCCCTCGCACGAGAGGATAACCTAGGACTGCGGACGCAGACACAGCGGGCTCTTGGCCCCCCTTCCGACGGCCCCCTGCCCCCCCCCCTCCCAACTCTCCCCCCCCCTGCTTCCCCCCCCCCCACGACCTGCTGCTCGGCGCGCCTCCCATATGGCCCAGCTATGCCCCGCTTGACAGCTACTGTCTCCTCCTATACTGCTGCAGAACGATCTCCACCTCCCCCCCCCCTCTTATTCTAGACCTCACCCGAGTTTTCGACCCTGGCCCTGACCCCTACGTTCATATTACACACACGGGGAGCAGTTCGGCGACTGGCTACGCTCCCTGACCGAACTCGTGTCCAACCACAGAAACAGTTGCTGGAAGCGTTACCCGGCACCCCCGAGGCGCTGCCCTACCTAGCGCGCTCTATGTAGCACTGATGAGGCAGCACTAGCGTACACTACGCGCAGACGGCGGCTATGCCTGGCAAACGCGGAATAATCCACTCGAAATGTGCAGAGTCCCACGCCAGGCTTGCACAGGCACTCGGCGACCTGGGGAGCGCACCGCTGAAGGGATAATAGAGCGCCGTGCGCCGCGCGCATAGGGCTGAGCTGCGAAACGGCACGCTGGGCTTGTCGGATGTACACGCTGCTATGTGCGTCTTTGTGAGCTATACTGCAACCTCCTCGTCACGCTCCAGCTTATGCCAAGAGTAGGCCACCGGGGATCCGTTGCCCGGAGACCAGGGCATTTGGTGGGGAACCTGGTGCCTTGCACGATTCCCCCTACGAGCCTAGGGGCTAATTGACGGCGCCGCACTGAGGGCTGGCACACAGCGCCCTCCTCTCTTGCAGGCAATGCGCTTCAGATGAGACACGACGAAATACAGAAAAGCACCATCGACCCACTTACACACAATGTACATAACTACATACCTGGTTCTTACGCATATGTTCAACTGCTTACTGCCGCCGGACCTCTGGGTTGTCGGCTAAATGGCTGTGTCTCACCATCTGAACATGTGTATTTTTGTATTGCTGAATTGACGCCTTGACATAGGACAGTACATTGTCAATTGATGCAACTGCGGTTAATAAAGGTTTAAAAAAAATAATATAAATAAATAAATAAATAAATAAAAAGACTGTGCAAGTACAGGAGGTATGTTATCATCAGTTCGCAACATGATGCACTGTGCAGTAAATGCAAGATTAATGTTTAACTTTGCAGACGACTGTGTTATTATATAAGCCTAAAATTCATTAAAGAAGTGGCAATAAACAAACATATGTAAATCATCATGAATGATAACAATAATGCAACAGTGGAATTCTAGGGAACTTGTTCTACCATGCTTCAAGGACAGAAGTCTCCTTTGACACTTTGCAGTGAATAATGAACAAGAAAAAAGCATTGCAATAGAAAATAATTTCTTCCTGTCCCCCAGTCACTTTCACAGACATTTTACTAGAGGCTAAACCCATTAGTTTTTTAAAAACAATTTTCATGTGCCAGTAATGGTGACCTTTAACATAAAAGCCATAATCAATTCAAAAACATGCATTTGAAAGAATAATTTTTACCTGACAACACCCTCCATAAATTGCATACACCACCCTGTGTCCCCCAAGTATCTGACTCACAAATCCATAGGGGGATGCCAGCATTCTGACCTTCTCTGTCTCGCCAAACTTGCTTTCAGAGGAGGCCAGGTCTAAGCCAAACCAGCGGATCGAGGCAGAAAGAGGATTGGAAAAAGACACTCAAGTTGGGTACTGACCTCGCCAGTAGATTCTTCTTCTAACTTTCAGTTAAATTCCTCTGGTCTCTTAAGAGGTAAACAAGACAACATTAACTCAGGAATCTCAATAGATTGATAGTTATGAGAATATTATATTACAATATACCTTAAAAGCCAAGCAATTTCTGTTCAGCTGTATCTGCTTTATGTAGGTTAGTTAATTGGCTTCTCTTTTAAGATAAAAATCTGTGGTTAACTTAGTTGTATCACTCCATTTTTAACAATGTAACATGTATACAATCATTTAACCCCAATTCAGCCTAATAAGTATAAAAGGGCAATAAGTACATTGTGCAGTATGATGCTTGAGATACAAACATATAAATTAGTCTTTTAGGAACAGATGTTGTTAGCATCACAATCCAGTACCGTTCAGTACAACAGGAATTGTTCAGCAACATAGAATACAGAAACACGATACCACTCTCTTGGAATATCGATGTCCTTTTAAATTTAGGTGGGGATCTCCATTTTAAGCACCTTAATAAAGTAAGTTTGAAGAGGTCTACTATCATCATCTCCATGTTTTTCACTCAAGGGGCTCAAAATCTCAGGTGGAGTACCACACCATCATGGATTGAGAAAGTGCAAAAGTGTTTTTATTAATAACATCCTCCCTCTTTCTGTTGTCATTATCTTTGATATTGAGGGGGTTAATTCTGGAAAGCTTTAGAGATGGCATACTTTTCCTGCACATCATGTCCCATCTACCTCAATAAGCACTGGAAATAAGGCCTATTTTAGGATGAATGCATGTAAGACACAGTGGGCCTCATGTAGGTAGCATACCAGTTACCACTTCTAAAATACCGAACGATACCGAATCGGTATTTTAGAAGTGGTAACTCGTATGTAGGTAATGAGTCGGTATTTTTTACCGATTCGTTACTATTCGGTAATTACCGAATCGGTATTTACCGATTCGGTAATGAGGCATACCTTCCCATTGATGGGAAGGTATGCCTCATTACCGAATCGGTAAATACCGATTCGGTAATGGGGGGAACACTTGCATGGGTGGCAGGGTGTCACATTGACACCCTGTTGCACCCCTGATTCGGCCATGTGTGCACATGTGGCACACATACATGCCCTAAGGGCATGTATGTATGCCACATTGCACACTGCTACGCGCGTAAAAATGCATAAATACATACTTTAATTATTTACCACCAACTAAAAGTTGGTGGTAAATACCGACTCACCCTACATCTCGATTTTGGTGTCGGAATTTACCGAATCGGTAAAATTACCGATTCGGAAAAGTTACCGATTCGGTAACATTACCGATTCGGTATTATTACCGATTCGGTAATGTTAACGATTCGGTAAATTCCGACACCAAAAATTGTCCCCCTACATACCATTAGCCAAAATACCGGTCGGTAACGGTAAAATTACCGAAAATCGGCCGTTACCGACCGGTATTTGGCTACCTACATGAGGCCCAGTGTGTTAATTTGCCTAATAGCAAATCCCAACTCCCACCGAGTGACTCCTAACAAGTGATGCACCTGCTTTGTATACAAGAGTACCCCCATCTTCTTATGTTGCCTACAAATGGCAACTTGATAGAATGGAGTTTCTCAGGAATGACACAAACCCTTCTAGTTGCTTCTCTATGGCAATAGTCCTCTGACCTAGAGTGAAAAGTAGTAGACTCTGAGAAGATTTTAGACTGCAACTCACTTTCATAACACCAACATCTTGTGCATTGGAGGCTTTAGTCTGCTTATTCTGACCTTGAGTGTCTAGCTCCGACATTCCGGCCACTGCTGAACAAAGTAGGGCAACTTGTTGCATTTCTTTTGGACAAGAACTGGACTATTTGATGTTGGGTAGCACCTCGCTCCCACAGTGGTTTTTTAAATTGCTCCTTTAAGAGCATACTGGTTTTCTCCTTGCATCCTCCCCTTGAGTTCACAGGTTCAGATCATACATTTTAATCTGAACAAGATTACGATTGAGCTGAGTTCCCATTTGTGTCTCAAGAGGATGGTCTTGAGTGTATAAACACATTAAGAAGGGTTCAGGTGTTCCTTTAAAAGTGGTGGAAGCGGGGAGGAGACTAAAGTGGGGGCAAATTGTTCCAGAGTAGCTTCATGAGTCCCTTTTAATTCAGTTTCACAGAGAGCTTCCCATCTGTCAAGATAGTGAGGCCAGTGCATTGGATATTATGGATGCATTTGGAAACATGTCCAATGGGAGCTTTATGTGCCCAGGACCGAAATGGTTTGACTCGGAGTGTTCTCAGGCATCTGGGACATTGAAACACGCCTTGGGAGTGTCGCCTTGAGAACAGGTGTCTGTCAAAAGCCGCCAGAGAGCCTACAAGGCTGCGCTAGTAAAACGCAAGTCTGCCTTGGAAGAGGAGGCATGGTTAGATCTAGTAGAGGCCAGCACGTTGAGAAATAGCTCAAAGTTCTGGGGCATTATTAAAAGTCCCTTTTTTGCTGGAGATAGTGGCAACTTATTGGATGCCCATATCACAGAGGATGATTGGATAAACCATTTTGAGGGTATTTTTTTGAGTCTGATACTGTTATGTTATGTTATAGTGTGTTTATATAGCGCACGGCTACTCCAGAGGAGTGTCCCGGCGCTTTCCACAGGCAGCTCAGTGTAACACAGCAAAACAAACAAACAGCATAGCACAAGGCAACAGGGGAGAGAGAAAAACCTAAAGGTTGAAAAGCCAGGTCTTCAAGCTCTTTCTGAACTGCAGCAAATTAGCAGAGCTGCGTAGAGCCAGCGGAAGCGAATTCCAAAGCTGGGGCGCCTTAAAGCTAAAAGAGCGCCCCCCAGTGCGCGCCTTCCTAACCCGCGGCACCACGGCCAGAAAGAGAGAATCTGACCGCAGTGAACGGGCTGGACGGTAAAAAGACAACCTCCGTTGCAAATATCTTGCACCAGTGCCAAAGAGTGCTTTGTGCATCAGCGTCAAAGATTTAAACATAATCCGCTTCCGGATAGGGAGCCAGTGGAGCGTCTGCAGCAGCCCAGATACTCGCGCTCGCCTATGAAGGCCAAAAATGGCACGAGCAGCAGAGTTCTGGGCCACCTGCAGGCGCTGTACCAAATAATCCGGGAGACCAAGGAAAAAGGCATTCGCATAATCCAGCCTGGATCCAATCAAAGCTTGCACAGTAATCCGCCTGTGCTCCACAGAAAGTAATGGTAAAAACTTGCGGAGCATCTTCAGAATGCCAAAACAGGAAGTGTTCATAGAAGGACAGGAAAGGGTGGAAGGACAGGAAAGGGTGGAAGGCAAAGCTGAGCTTGTTTTTACAACAAAAGAGGTAAGAGCAGGTATCATGGGTCTGTCCAAAAATAAGGCCCCAGGCCAAGATGGGATCCCTCCAGAAATTTATAATGCACTTGTGGAAACCTGGGTACCTGTACTTACAGCTGTTATTAATGCATCAGTCCAGGCCGGCCGCCATGACTCATGGGCCTTATCAAGTATAGTCCCGGTCTTTAAAAAAGGGGATCAGGATAGCATCCTTTCCTACAGATCCATTCCTCTTTTGGAGTCTGTGGTGAATTTGGTGGGTCATATGGTACTGGATAGACTTGTATCCTGGGCATATGAAAATGAAATTTTACCTGAGGTTCAATATGGTTTACGCCCAGGTCATTCCACAGTGGAACAATGTTTAAATCTCTACATGGTTTTGAATAAGTACATCGTGGCTCACCCAGGCTCTATCCATATAGCCTTCATGGATCTGTCCTCAGCATTCGATTGTGTAAATAGATCGAAGCTTTGGCAGTTGATGTCCGCTAGAGGCATTGACCGGGACATTGTTTTGTTTCTAAAGGACCTTCACATAGACTCAAAAGTGGCTGTCCGTTACTCAAAAGATCTCAAAGTGACCCGCACGTTTGACATCAAGAGAGGGGTGCGTCAGTGTTGAATACTAGCCCCCTTTCTCTTTAACCTATACATCAATTCCCTGGATAAGGCCCTTTTGGATACAAAAGCTGATTGCCCCCATGTGGGTAAGCAGAGCCTGCCAGTCCTCCTATATGCAGACAACACTGTTTTCATGGCGAGGACAGCCAGGAGTTTACAACTTCTGTTGAACTCTTTTGTTCATTTTATGGAAAACCTGGACTTGACGGTTAATCATACCAAATCTTTTGTTATGCAGGTCGGATCTTGTAAAGCTAAGCAGTCTACCTTTGTGATAGGAACACTGTCAATACCTAAGACACAATTCTTCTCCTGTCTGGGAGTAGTGTTTGATGATACTCTGAAGTTGGGACCCCTTGCTCAATTGTCTCCACAATCGGATCAGCAACCAAACTCCTTTCCAAATATATAGACAAGTTCTTACAACCCTTGGTCACCAATCTTGAGTCATATGTGAAAGATACCGGACATTTTATATCTAGAATCGAAGGACTTCAATTTAACCATCACAAAGAATTCTTAGTCTCGAGGGATATTGAATCTTTGTATTCAAACATTCCACAGAAAGATGCGCTTAAGGTTGTCAAGAATATCATCGAGACCCAGACGACCTTACATAACAGCACATTTTTAATTGAATGTCTTAAGACTGTTCTGGAGGAAAATTACTTCAAGTTTGATGGAAACATCTACCATCAAATCAAAGGAGTCAGCATGGGGGCATCATGTGCCCCAAGTGTGGCCTGTTTGTACATGGGACACTTTGAAAAAAAGAACATCTATAATGAAGTGGCCCCATTTTACGAGAACATCCGTTATTGGGTACGCTTCATCGATGATATCTTTTTCGTCTGGTTGGGCGATAAGGAGAACCTCGATGAATTTTTATTATGGATTAACCTGGCGGACCCCAATTTAAGATTCTCTGCCCAGATTAGCAACCAAAGGCTGGAATTTTTGGATGATAGTTGAACATCAGAATGCCCAATTGAAAGTGTCGCTCTTTACCAAACCGACAGCTAGAAACACGCTTCTTCATTTTGACAGTTTCCATCCCTCCAGCCAGAAGGATAGCATTCCATTTGGGCAATTTCTACGCCTGCGCAGAAATTGCACCTCCATCCAAGACTACCTTTACCATTCAGAACCAATGAAACAAAAATTTATTCAGAGGGGTTACCCTAAAAAATTAGTACGCAATGCTTTTAAAAGAGACCGCTACTACAATCGTTCTTCAATCAATCACAAAATTCGCCACATTGTCAATTCTCAGTGGCATCTTTTAAATCTTGACTCACTTGCACCTAGGATCCCTAAACCGCTGTTCGCCTTCAGACGCAACAAAAATCTTAGGAACTTGTTAGTCAAGGCGGAATTCACAAATTTGGACAAAACATTTGTACAGAAATCCATCACTGGGAACCAACTTATTCGTGGCCACCACAAATGTGGAACATGCCATGCATGCGCTAATGCTATTGTAAGCGAAAAAATCAACTTTCGCAACCGCTCAGTAGAACTAGGAGAAATTTCCAATTGTCGTACTTCTAACTGTATCTATGTAATACTATGCCCTTGCGAGTTGCCCTATGTGGGAGAGACCGCTAGGGAATGCAGGGTACGCATTGGAGAACACAAATCCAACATAAGACGTAATAACCTTTCAGCCCCACTAGTATTCCATTGGAGAAAGGCTAAACACAATGAAAGTGATTTACGCTACACCATCCTGGAAAAAATGCACAGTCACAAGGGTGACAACATCACGAACATCCGAAAAAAACGGGAGGTTTTTTGGATCTTTCTTCTAGATGCACAAAAAAATGGACTAAACGAATCTTTACCATGGGAAAATGCAATACTATAATCCTTTTTTGGTCAACTGTCCCGTCCTATTCAGAGTTTGTTGGCTCCCTTGAAACTATCTCAGCTGGCCTTGAATTCTTTGCGATTTAGCCAACCGCACATTGATGATCCATTTCAATAACCTCTATCTACTTAGGATCTGTTCTTCATGAATATTCTTTACCATCTCGGTTAACGAGTTTTGTTGACCTCCTATCCTTGATTCCTCACGGTACAGCCAATCGAATCCTCATTACATGTTTTGACTATCCTGATCATCTGAGGACTTGATTCTTTACACTACTACTCCACCATTCTGGATGAGCACTATATTCTCATTATGATTCCCATTGCATTTTATTTCATTTGATTTATCATTGTTTCTTTATCTTTTTATTATCTTATTCTGATTTATTATCTTTTATGTTCCTCTTTGGCAAGTTGAATATCCACATATCAGTTCTACTGATTATGTCCGTGGTTATTTTATTGTGCGACTTTTGTCTTTGCAACTCGGATCATTGTTTGTTTCATTTACGATCAAGTAAGCATTACGTGCTCCTTAATGTTATGTTATTAGCACTTTTCGTTTATTAGTTCATTGACTGGGTCCGCTGTTGCTTTATGGTGCGACCTTTTGCTTTTCAACTCGGACCTTTGTTTATTTCATCCACGTCCGAGGTTAGATCACGTGCCGTTTGATGTCATGTTTTTAGCACGTTCTGAGTGGCCCATCCTCCTGTTTAAAGATATATTAACCTACTCGCTTTCGCGCGTTTTTTGTATCGGTTACCTCCTACCTGAGAGGACGTTACCCTCAAGGCTTATCTGCAGCCTCCGTCGCGAATGTTTACATCAGGTAAGAGCGTTGCGCAATATTATTGCCCCGCTTCAGTATCCCTTTAGTAATACCCTATTTTCAGGTTATAAATAAAAATAACCACAGTTGGTTTTATACCATTTATCTTTCTCTCATTGCTCCAGAAACATCGCCACGATAAAACTGACGAATCACAGTGTTTACTGGGAATCATTGCAACACTGTTTCTGTTTTCTTCGCCACAAGAATCTTGATCGGCCATCTTTCCATGCTTATGCAAAGACCAAAAGGTATGAGTTAGTTACCTTATTTCCAGTCCGAGATCGTTGGTTTGATGTACCTCTTACGCTTGCTTGACGAGTGCCCTAATCTCCGCTTATCTGCTCCTTCAGTTCTATCTGTTTTCTCTGTTATATACATTATCGTCAACTTTTAAACACGTGAAGGGATAATGGAGCGTGTAACAATGTATCCAGGGTCGTTCCTGACCTGATTGCTTTGAAGACACGGAGGATCCTCTTTCCTGCCGGGCTCTCCATGGAGAACCCATCGGATTTATGATTAACAAATTACTGTGCTGTAATAAGAAGACAGTTTATCATATTTTTCGATGCATAGGGAATCGCCATTATTAGATTAGATTATTGTAGGTACAATCCTTATTTTTCCTTACCCTTAGGTACATATACACCATACGAGACTATATGCCTTGGTGTCTTGAACAAAAATATTTAGTTTTATTTATATATTAGTAAGCTTGATTGTTTGTTTCTTTCTTCCAGTTCGAAATCATTAAAAGAAGCTACTTGCTTTCAATACAGAATCTCTGCCACTCTTAATTTGTTATCATCGTTGTTGGCGTTGTTCATCCTCATTTACCACCAAATCGTTAACCAGGCAAGTAGCTCCCGTTCACTTTCGAATTCTAATCATTTTCTTCTTTTCGTTTGTATTAGTGTGCACCATCTTTTTCCTTAGTTGTTTATATGCGTCCTCTTATATACATTTTTTCCATTCAGTTTTTAGACATTTTGGACTCATCTAGTATCGATCCTGGGTGTCCATGACAACTTCACTGGTCTATAATATGATTTAGTCTAGGTGAGTGCAACTTATATCCTGTTACAGACTCACCGATCTGTAATTCTTCGTTTTTTCAATAGTCAATTTATGGCCCTTAGGGGGAGAATTGTGGTCTGTTTTTCACTCTCAGCCTTTAGTCCATGGAGAGAGGAATTTCCAGAAATGTGCAGTTTCTACTTATTCAGTTTTTCTTTATTCTTTTTTTGCATATTCATGTTTGTAAATTTAAAAATGTATCTTTATTTATTAATTAAAGACCCTAACCGATTGCTCTCAGGCTTCACCATTTGATTTAGATTGGGCAATTAATGATGATTATTTGTGTATTGAATTTACCAATGTATAACCAATGTCTTGACTAATTGAGAGTAAAATAAATGCATAACTTATTAGAGAGATATAATGATCTTCATATTGTTGCAGGCCCCTCGGACAACAGAAACTTAGAAAATTCATGCCCTGAAGAAGGTGGCACCCACATTTCTGGGTGATTGCACCAAAACGCGCGTTGGCGTGTCCTACTGTACTGTTTAGTTGTTTCCATCACCCTAACAGTGTATACCAACTATTTGTGGAGAGTATTTTTCTGTGTGTATATTTTAAATGTGGTGAAAATGAAGGTGTAGTTTAACTTTTGGCTGTGTAAGGTTGAATGTTTTGCCTGGTTAGTATGAATGTGATATGATTATTTTTATACTCCTTTGATTCTCCTGATGGGGCCAGCTTTACATTTTGTAAATATCCTTTCAAATACCACATTGAACTGTTTTTGGATATTCTGTTTCTTTTATATGCATCAACAAAATTACTAATAAACATTATAATCTTCAATTATATACTTGGTGTGCTCTCTCTCGAATGGTCCAGCCTGAGTGACTTTGAGGGTTATATATCAGAAAAATGTAATCTACTTATTATTATCTAGACAGGTAGAGCAAAACTTTTTTCTTGTTATTGGGACCCCTTGCTCACTCATTAGAAACGGGACCTAGTCAAAGCGATGGCAGCTGTTTTTAACTTTGCTTCCAGAGGGGGTGGGTAAACCAATAGGGGCCCTTTTGAAGATTTATAGAGCAAAATACATTTCAGAGGCCAGTTATGGGAGTAAGATATGGGGTCACATTGGTTTGGAGGCTTTGCAAATTGCTGAAAATACTTTCTTGAGATGAGTTCTCTCAGTACAGCAAAGTGCCCCATCCAATGTTGTGCATGAAGAGCTGGGGATGGCCTTTCTCTTAGATGAATTGGCTTTCCATCCACTAGCATTGTAGTTAAAGACTTGGGCTAAGCAAGAAAATGCGCTTAGCAATGACATTTTAAAGGATTGTCTTTCCCTTGACCACGTCTTGCGCATTCGATGGCTCCAGTATATAAGAGAAAGCCTTTGTAGGCTAGGAAGGGCAGAACCTTTTGATAACCCCAAAATTCTATACAAGAGGGATTTTACCTTGGCTAAAGAGCATATTCTTCGAAGGAGCGGTTGTGACAGAGAGGGAACAGAGCTGTGTAAGCCCAGTGTGCATAGGTACATTGCATTTAAAACTATACCAAGCACCAAACTATGGGCCATATTATCAAGAACAGCGCAAACATAAAGCGGCGATAAGGGGCTTGAAAATATGCCCTAGAGAATTCCAATAGACGCCCATGTTTGATATCCTTGACGCCAGAACATGGGCTTCTATTGGAATTCTCTAGGGCACATTTATCAAGCCTCTTATCGCCGCTTTAGCGGCGGTTTCCTGCCGCTAAAGCGGTGATAATGTTTGCACCGTTCTTGATAATATGGCCCCATATCTTTTAGGGCTTAAAAGCATTCACAATCGCTTTCTATTGACCAGATTTTGGCTTGTTCTTTTTCACTATCTCCTGGCACAACCACGTGGTGCACACAGAGGGCAGTGCCTCATGCCCAGTAGTTGCAACGGTCAGTCTCCTCAGGAAATGATGCAATCTTTAATGTTATGTCGTTTTTATGTGGTTCCTAGAAAGTTTTTTATTATTCCCATCCTTAAAAAAGGCTTGTTTTAGGAGGGTGAGATCAGCTTTTATCTTTTTACAACTCCTTGCTAATGACAACGTTTTGTATGCGCTCAACTTTTTAAGGGCTGCCGTTAGGTTTAGGTCGAGCTATGACTAATCTTGGCATTGGCATTAATAATTTTTACTCTGTAATTAGACTACCCTGGATGTACTGTACTGCGATTTTGTATTTATGTGAAGTTTTATTGATGTTTGTATGACTTTTATTGTTTTATTTGTAAAACCGAATAACGTTTTGATGATGAGGATTGAGATGAGTCAATTGCTATACTCACTGGACATTGGGCTAGAAAACATATATTTAGTTGGGTTTACACATCAGTGTTTTTTTGGTTGATCTGGAATTAAGCCAGTGTTCTGATTAAAGAGTGGTAAAAAATGTGACTACCTGCAGAGGAGGCATGTTTTGAGTTAACTTATCTGAAAAGGCAAGAAAACATCAACGGTCCCCGTGTGAATATTTTTAGTTTTTAATTGCGCTGAGTTGATGCCAAATTAAGTGTCATTACTTGGTTTCCATGATAATTAAGTTATTTAAAGGGAAGCATCCAGGTTGTGCCGTAATTGGCAATAATATGATGCCTTGAGCTAGCTGGACATTTTAATTTTGCATTACAATGGATTAATTTAGTGATTTTCAGGAGCTGGTCTCTGATAATCCTTCATGAGATGCAAAACGCTTGTTATACTTATAGCTATCCCTATTGCAGGAGTAGTGGTGACTTTTGTTTTCCAGTGGTGAGTGCATTGCTTGTTTAGGAGATAAAACTAAGAATGATAAGTGTGCTGTTGAGTGCATATGCTTCTTTCTTTTTTTTTTTTTTTGGTCCTCATTCTGCCAATTCACTTGTTGGCTATACTCCAGTCCTTCTCTGGTAAACCAGGCCAGGTTGGAGTCGTTCCACTCCAGAGAGACAAGCTGTTTCCAGTTCCACCCTTCCCTGGAGTGCCCGTAACATAGAAGGGAACAGGGCCAATGGCTAAATATTGTCTTAATCATTGGACCTCAAACTTTTGAGTCCAATCCACCAGCTTAACCCATACTGTCTCTCGACTGCTAGGATCACATAACAGGTCCTGTTTACTTATATATATATATAAAACACTTTTTTTGCATTCCAGAGAGTGAGGTGGAACGACCAACTTCCATGATCTACAAATCTCTCGTCTTCCTAACAGAATGACATAAAAAATAAATCTGGCATCCAACCTGCTAATCGCAATGTCGTTATTTTGCCAAATTCCAAAAAACACCAAAACGGGACTTACCCTCACTGTAATACCTGTGACTTCACTAAGAAATTCACACGCCTCAGACCAAAACTTCACAATAGCTGGGCATGTTAAAATACATGTGAAGATCGTCGGCTGCGGGGTCTCTACATCTTGGGCATTCGCAGTATGTCCCTGAAAGTTTCTCTAATCTTGCTGGGAACCAATATACCCTATAAGCAGTGAAGAGGTGATTGCGTTTTAAATAAGCAGGTTTGACAGTTTCCCTGAGCATTGTAAAGGAAACTATTCAGGCTTCCCTCAAATATATATTCAACATATCTTCTCCCCAGAGCCTCTGGATATCTCTGTCTAAGTCGTCTTCTGAGTTAATCAAGATATAACACCATAGGGCTACCTCCTTCTTGACAGTGCCAGTTTTGATTGCTTGATCTAACCAGGTATCATCCTCCTCTTCATTCCAATCTTGACGTCCCCACCACACAGAGAGCTGATGGTATTTAAACCTGGTTAGTTGGCCTCCTGTGATTGAATTCAAAGTTTCCCAATTTACTAACTCGGTGCCTGACTTCAAATCTGCCCAACAAGAAACACCTGCGTTCCTTAATGGGAGACTAAGTGAATCATTCAGACACTCAGGGGTCCCTGGAGATTCCCAAATCGGGGCCCTAGATGAATAATAGGAAATTCCTATTTTTTTACGAATTAGGACCCATACTTTCAAAGCCCCAACTAAAATCTTCAATCTTACTTTTTTGAAGAACTTTGGGCCTCCGAACTTAAACAGGAATTGGTCTTGGCCCTCCCTCGGCTCACCGAGCATTGCCCCAAAGAGAATTCCTATGGCAGAACTGTGAACCTTATTTAGGGGCATCCAGCAGTTCTTAAGGAAAAAAGCATGCCCATATGTCATCAGATCTGCTAAAGCCAGCCCACCCCTCTCCAGTCTCCTACTTAATCTTTTCCAAGATATGCGAGAGCTCTTAAAAGCCCAGATAAAACTACCTAACCTTCCTTGGAGTTTAGCGATCTCCCTTTTATCAAATAATAGTGGTATGGAATTAAACAAAAATGTAATTTTGGGTAAAATGACCATCTTAATGAGATTTACCCTACCGTACAGATTTAGAGGGAGATTTGCCCATCTAACCAACAGTTTCCCTACATCTTCCGCCAATTTCTGTGTAATGATTATACCAAGAGAGCATGCTCGATTTTGCCTGGAATTGTTGATTGGGTTGGTTCCATTCCATAATTTCGGTCTTATTTGTATTCACCCTGTATCCTGAAATCTTCCCAAATGCTTCCACTTTGGCCATTAATATCGGAATGGACAATTGTGGGTTTAGGGTATAAAGTAGAAGATCATCAGCATAAAGGGCTAACTTAATCTCAAAGTCTCCCTATCTAAAAGGAACAATAGCGATATCTTTTCTAATCCATATCGATAATGGTTCAATATACATACTAAACAGGAGTGGAGACAGGGGGCATCCCTGTCTGGTTCCACGCAATATATTGAACCAATCAGTTTACTCGCCATTTACAAGCACCCTTGGTCTTGGTAGACGATACAAAAGTTGGGCAGCCTTTATTATATTAATAGGAAATCCAAATCTCTTTAAAACCTCCCCTAGGTATGGCCAATGAACCTGGTCAAAAGCCTTGGCGGCATCAACTGCCACAAGCGTTACAGGTAGATTGTAGGTTTCCGCCAAGTCTACTACTCCAAGCATTAGGAAGGTTAGCTCATTGAGCTGCCTCCCAGGGATAAAGCCTTTCTGGTCGTTGTGTATAATACCCTTAATAATCTTTGTAAACCTGGCAGCCAAAATCCCAGCAAACACCTTATAGTCAGTGTTCAACAAAGATATGGGCCTAAAGGAAACAACCAAAATAGGATCCTTATTAGGTTTCAAAATCAGTACTACTGTTGCCTCGGCCCAACTTAAGGGAGGATCTTCCCCAACTCTTAATATTACATTGAAAAGTTCCTTAAGCACTGGTATCGCTTCATCCAAGAGACTAAGGTAGATCTCAGTTCGTAGGCTATCTGGCCCTGCAGCCTTCCCTCTGGCCATTTTTCTAAACTGCTGTCGGATCTCCTCCTCCATTATCACAGCTGATAAAGCCACCATCTGATCCTCACTTAAATTCGGGAGTTCGATATCCTTAAAAAAGCCTTCAATGTTAGCCCTCCCAGGAGAAGTATCTTCTGTGTACAATTGGCTCATATATCTAGAGACTTCCAACCCAATTCCGGCATTAGTATCAACTATATCTCCTGTCGTGTGTTTTCTAAGACTTTTTATTTGTTTGCAGGCTCCATCCGCCTTAGCTTTCCATGCCAGCAGAGAGACACTATTCTCACCATACGCAAAATGCTGTAATTTGCTAGCCTTCCATCTATCTGATAGTATCTTATCAAGGGCTCCTTGATATTCTGCTTGCAGTAGTTCTAATTGCTTCGTAAGGGAGGCCACATTACTGGAGCACTCAAGTTAATCTTTTTGTACCTCTTGCTCTTTATTCTTGATAGCTTCTAAAAACTTTTCTTCTTGGTGTCTCATACTGCGTTTTTTACCCACCATAATACCAGTGCCTATGGATCTTAAAAAGGCCTTGAAAGAATCCCATACAATTTGAATTTTTGCAGACCCACTATTAGCCTCAAAAAACATTACAGCCTCTTCTTTCATTTTAAGTATAACCTCCTCATCTAACAAGATTGTCCTGTCCAGAGTCCACCTAGTTATACCCCTCTTGTTTTGAGTATTTAGTGATAGGAGAACAGCCGAATGATCCGAAAGTATGGCAGGTACGTGCTTGATCGTCTCAACCCCTGATAACAACTCATGATCTAGTAGGGAATAGTCAATCCGTGAATGATGGCCATACTTTTTACTGAAGAACGTGAAATCTCTCTTATCTCCCATCTTAAATCTCCAAATGTCAGCTAAATTTAACTCACTAATCCTAGTTTTAGGTACTGCCATAGTTTTTGATGGGGTAACATATTTTGCTTTGGAGGTTCTATACAAACTCTTATTTAGGACTAAATTAAAATCCCCTCCCAGTATCACTGGGACACTAGATGACTATAGGCATGATTCCAATTTGATTAGTGCATCTGGGTTATTCTCGTTGGGCCCATAGTAGCTAACAACGACTACAGGTGTTCCTTGTATTCTTATCTTGACTAGGGCCCACCTCCCAGAGGAATCTGTCAGATGGCTTTCCAGTGTGATATCAATATTACTTCTAATAAGAATGGCTACGCCCCTAGTGTTACTGCTTTGATCTGAGCAAACAATATCCTGAACCCAGGCCCATTTTTTAAAAGCGTTTATACATTTGTGCTTTATTAAGTGAGTTTCTTGCAATAGAATAACACTAGCCTCAGTTCTCTTTAAAAATTCCATTACTCGAGCTAGCTTCCTCCTAAACCTCAAACCATTTACGTTCCAGGACACAACGTGTACTGTATTCTTTTTCATCTGTCAGTTATTGGAACCCGATTGCTGCCAATCCCATCAAAGTCAATCTTGTATTGCGCTACCTTTTGTAGGTACAAAGACATTAGCAGATTAGTATTTGCTAATGTAAACGACGAACTATGTAGCAGAGTGAGAGTAATATTTTTTATTTTTCTCCCACATTCTCCCAACCACCCGTGCCCCTCCCCCCCGGGAAACTCCTCACCCTATCCTAAAGGCGAAGCCTTTTTGAGGTCTCACCGTGCAAAAGAGAGAAAACCAATAAAGAAAAGAAAAGAAAGAAAAGAAAAGAAAAGGAAGATGTAATAGTACGTATTGTACATACATATACATATACGTTAGGGGTCTATTCCATGTCTATTACATGCCTATTACATGTGTATGTGACATACTACTTTACTATGGGGTCTTTCTATATATATCTATATACATCTATGTACACGTTATGTCCCTATTCTGGGCTTCTCATCAGCTTTAACAGGCAGTCAATCTCCGCGGGTTCTCTAATAGTGTGCATTTTGTTTTGCCACATTATCTTTAGCATGGCAGGAAATTTCATTTGTACTTGGGCCCCCCTGGAGCGTAATTCACTCATTTTGGAGCCAAGCTCCCACTGCCTCTGAGTGGTCCTTTTACCCAGATCAGAACGGATTTGGTAAGTAACATCACCAAATTTTAACTGTTTTTCCTTCAACGCCTGCCCCAACACCAACTCCTTAATTGAGAGAGTTAAGAAGTTTACTAGGATTCTTCTTGGGGCCTTTCTCCCTGGGTGAAGTCTGTATGGTTCTCTATGGGTTTTTTTCCCAATCAATATCGCTTCTGTCCGGAACCAAATCCTCTGGTAGCTTACATACAAGACCTTTAATGTCTGTCCCTTCCGCGTTTTCGAAAACCCCCAAAATACGAACATTATTTCGCCTAGCATGTAACTCCAGTCTTTCCAGATCCTCTTGTAAAGTCTTGTTCTTTTCTCTGAGGCCCACTATTTCCTTAGAGTTTGCTGCAGTGGCCTCCTCCAGCACCTTCACCTCCTCCTCCAGTAGCAATCCCATCAATCTTTTGTTCGAGGATCCCACACTTTCCTTGTATCTCTTTCTGGTTCTGCTCAGAGGTTTCGAACTTAAGCAAGATATCCTGTCTCATACTAAGTAGAAGTTCTGTCACCTGAGCCACTAGAGGAACCTCCTCCAGGGGGCTATCCCCTGCCTTCACACCTTCTTCATTATCCCCAGAAGCCCCCTGAACAGGTTGTGCTGTGAGAGTAGGAGAGGTTCACAAGGGGGTACTCAAAACACCAGGGGGGCTGGATATAGATTCCTACAAACTATCCGCCCTGATCTCTATAAGGGGAGAAAAACGATTCTCTAACCTCAGTGGTTCACTAAGATCTCTCTGTCTCCCCTGTAGGTCTGTTGCATCCAACCCACTCCCTGCACCTTCAAGAGACCTCGCAGTCCCTACTGAGCCTGCTGAGCCTGCCACATGTTCCATAATTTTAAAGTAGGACCTGAGAGAAGGGGGCAGTTTAGATGAGGGCCCTGCTTCTTTTACTCTACACTTTTTAATTCTGCCTCCCTTAGGGGGTTTCTTAACCGGCGTTACGGGTTGAAGTGTGCTGACTTGCTTTGCCCTCCCAGTGGTTCTCTTTTTTTCCGGGACAGGGCGTAAAAGATATCTGCTCCTCCCTGTTGACAAAGGCTGTGCACCCCTCCGAGCCTCCCCAGACTCCCCGGAGTCCTCAGAGTCTCCCAAGGTATTCAACGCCTTTGTTATATTCTGTTCCTGATCTTGACCCAGTACGGAGTGCCCGTTACCTCTTACTCTCTTCGTATTATCAGTGTGCCCAACGTTGAAGGGTGAGGCACGGGATGCACGGTCTTTCTCCATCTACCCCTCAATTGCGCTAAAATGAGAGACCTGCTCAAGAGGTACTACTGTACAACTAGGAGGCGGAGTCGCGTCACTCGACTGAAACCAAACGGGCACCGAAACCCATGCGGGGGAGAGCGGAGCAGTGTAGACAATATTTACATGCTCCGTAAGATCGGGAACAACACTCAACACTTGCACCACCTGCCTTATATTGTAGCACCAAGCAATAGCATGATTCTCTCTCCTACAGCACAGCGATCCTCCTGACCGGCATTAGCCAGCCGCTATGTTCCCCAACCATGTGAGTGCATAGGCTTCTTTCTGGCCTTTTTCAATTGGGGATGGGGAGGGGGGATTTGATCTGCACATGTCCTGTTACGGATGACTGTGATGGAGGAGGGTACTCAGCACAGCAGTGTGCGTACGCTCACTTTGAAATGTCTTGAATTCATAAAGTAATGTTTGCAGATTCATTGAACATGTTTATCCAGCTCTTGACTATTGCAATCTGTAAAAATGGAAGTTGTCTTGGTCACTCCTAGGCCACTCCTAGACTGTTATACTTAATAACAGTTCACACCTAAGATCATTATACACCGCATCTCGATCTCCTACAATAACAATTTACCAAATCAAGGAAAAACCTCTTTTCCATTGTTTTAAAAAATAAATGTCAGTAGAATGAGCTAGGAAGCCAGGTAGGTACTAAAGCCAGACAGTCTTAAAAAGGCACCTAAAGTTGTTATGGCAACGTTTCTGCTAGATGTAGAAGTAGCTGTGTTTAAAAGGGCATAGCCATGATCATACCCCTGTGATATGATAATGTAACAAGACAGGTGTGCTGGCTATCAATCAGTGATCAATTAAAACTGTCTAGCATTCGTTTACTACCATTCAATGAAAGATAGACAATATTTATTCTTTTTTCTTTTCGAGGGCTGTTATAGGAATTGACCAACATTATCTTTTTAAATTAGGAATACAGCCTTTTTTGAGTTTAAAGAAAGTTTATTGAATATAAGTAGAAGATACATCAATAATACAACATATCATATAGAAGTAATACAAATAGCAAATAGGCTATATATAATAAAGAAAGAAGAAAGAAAAGGGAGGGGAGAAAAAAGGTGGGGAGGGAGAGAAAATAGAAAGATATGTATATCCTATAATAATACAACAGAAAAAATATTGTTCACAGCATATAACAGGTATATCAAAATGAACTCACTACCACAAATTCACTTATACATTGAGAGTAAATATAGAATATAATAACATTTAAGTAACCTTAATTTAAGGAGGTTTGGAAACTTCTTCTATGGCTGGAACATGAGATGGTAATGCTTGAGCAGACATATCTAGAAAATTGGTAACAGGTAGCCACAAGAGGTCACGTTTAATAGCTAGAGTAATCGGGTGAACATAAGCTCTATCTAATCTGTGGTTATAACATCACCATACCACCAGGCCTGAAAAGAAACATTAGAAGCATTTTTCCACGATTTAGTGATCTGTTGAAAAGCAACAGCAACAAGTAAGTCAATGATGAGGGTATTAAGGGAAGTGGATGAGGACCAAACCTCCGCAACACTACCTAGAAAATATGAGAAAAAGAAAAGGGGATATGTGTGCGAAATATTTTGTTAATTTGTTGCCAAACCCTAGTCCAAAATTGATGAATAACCGGGCAAGTAAACAACATATGCTTAAGGTCTGCAACAGGGGCCGGACATGACCAACAAATAGAGGGAGAGAGAGGATTAATCTGATGCAATTTGGCTGGAGTAATTAAAAGTCTATTATAAATGAAAAACAGTGTTTGCATAGTATTTGCTGCCCTAGAAGACTTCCTTAGCTTAGTCCAAATTTTATCCCATACTGACGTGGAGAAGGAAGTGCTTAAATCGGATTCCCAACTAGATTCAACTGCAGATTTGTCCCGAGTCTGACCAATGTGTCTCAATTTATTGTAAATTTTAGAAGCTGAAGTGTTCAATTTTAAGAACGAAATCTGAACCGGAGAAGAAATTATCTGTGTGGAGGAAGTCATGAGTTTATCATAGGAACTTTGGGCAGCTAGGTTAAATAATTTATATTTAGAATGAAATGAAGAGGGAATGGAAAAACGCCGTTGCAATATAGGGAAGGGTATGCAAGCATCGCCTAGGAAAAGTTGATGAGTCCATTTAAGACCAAGATTGAACCATTCGTTCCAAAAAAGAGTTCGATTTTTGATCTTAATGTGATTATTATACCAAATCGGTGATTGTAAGAAACGAGTTTGGTCATCTAAACCATCTAGCATAAGAGGATGCAGAATTTTACGAGTATGCTTAAGAATGGGAAGCGAGAATTTCTGAGGGGTATTCGAAATAGATAAAAAGTCCTCAAATGAGAGAGGGTAAATGAAGGAAGATTCAATATCTACCCACAAAGGTAATGATAACAAATCAGTCGCATTCTGAGATAATAATGAAGAGGAATTCTTAAGAAAGAAGGAAGTATGATATGATGCAAAATCTGGGAAGTAAACCCCACCTAAGTTTTTAGGTTGTTTAAGTTTGGAAAAAGACATCCTAGATTTTTTGTTTTGCCACAATTATTGTGATAAAATAGTATATATTTTTCTGTACCAGGACTTAGGAATGTTAACGGGAAGATTAGATAAGCAAAATAAAATTTTAGGAACCAGCATCATTTTTACAGAATCCAGTCTACCCCACCAAGATAAGAACAAGGGATGCCATCGCGTTGTGGAGCTAATTAAAGTTGACTGGAGGTTCTTAAGATTGAGTGATACAGTATCTTTAATAGAAGGAGTGAACCATAAACCTAAGTATTTAATCTTAGTAGGGTTCCAGTGGAAAGAAGAAGATACAAAATCAGCATGGAAACAATATTTATTTAACGGAAGAATTTCACATTTATCTACGTTAAGTTTGTATCCTGAAACTGAAGAAAAAGAAGAAACTTCTGAAAGAAAAGCCGGTAGAGAGGTCTGAGGATTAGATCAAAATAAAAGAATATCATCAGCATATGCCGAGATGTTTAAGTGTTTATCGCCATAAGGGAAACCAGTAATATTTTTGTTCATCCGGATTTTAGATAAAAAGGGTTCTAAAGTCAAAATAAATAAAAGGGGAGAAAGAGGACAACCTTGTCTGACACCTAGGAGAAGTGGGAAAGAAGAAGAAACAAGGCCATTAGCTAAAATAAATGACCTCGGAAAAGAATAAAGCAGAGAAATATAGGAAAGAAATTGAGGACCAAAACCAAACCAAGTAAGAGTCGAAAAGATAAACTGCCAATTAACCCTGTCAAAGGCTTTTTCAGCATCCAAAGCCACGGCTGCTAATGAAGATTTATGGGAATGAGACTTACTAAGGACATTGAAAAAGAGATGAGTGTTATCAGAGAAGTGACGACCTTTAATGAAACCACATTGTTCTTTACCAATTAATTGAGGTAGAATAATATCCAAACGAAGCGCAAGAATCTTTGCAAACATTTTGTAGTCCAAATTGATTAAAGAAATAGGTCTGTAGTTTTTACATAGTGTATGATCTTTACCCTCTTTTGGAAGAAGACAATTCAAAGCCTCTTGAAAAGAACCTTCAGATTTTCGGGAAGATATAAAAAAACAAGAATAAATTAAGCAATTTAGGGATAAGTAATTTGGAAAAGTGGGTATAAAATTCTATGGTAAAACCATCAGGACCTGGAGCTTTCCCCTTTTTAAGTGACTGAATAGCGCTAAGAATGTCTTTAGTATGTATATCAGACTCTAGAAAGGAGAAATCTACATCAAAAGAAGGATGTGGAGGGATGGAAGCTAAATACCAATCAATGTCAGATAAGAGGGGAGGAGATTCAGGAGTATATAAAGATTTATAAAAATTAGAAAATTCCAAAAGAATGTCCTCATCTTTATGAAGCACGGTATTAGCAGAAGATAGGATAGATTCAATTTTAGTACGTTCTTTTTTGATCTTGAGATATTTAGCAAGAAGATTACCAGATTTGTTCTGCGCACTATAGAATTTAGCGCTAGATTTGAGTAAATATAGATTTGCAGAGTCAGTAGAAAGTTTATTAAAAGAGAGTTTGGCATTAATTAATTCTTTCAAGGTAGACTGGCTTTTCGATAGATAATAAAGGTGTTCCAGTTTTTTAATTTGTAAATTAAGTGCTTGAGAGGAGAGAAAAGCTGCACGTCGTTTTCGGGCAACAAAGGATATGATAAAATCTCTAGAAGCAGCTTTAAAGGAATCCCATACAAGGGGATTCATTTTCTTCGAAGGATAAGGAGGCAAACTCGAGAAAGGCTGGCGTGAACTTAGGGTCTAATAGAAGAGAGTTATTGAATCTCCAGCGTCTAGTCCCTTTAATGAGAGGAAGTAAATCTAAACTCAAGGAAACCAGGGCATGATCAGAAAGTAGAATAGAACCTATGTCTGAATGAGAAATGTGCTGAAGTAGAGCCCTGGAAATAAAAAGGTAATCTATTCGGGATTGTGAGGAGTGAGCAGGTGAATAATAAGTATACTCTTGTAGTTTGGGATGACAAAGCCTCCAAGAGTCTAAAAGAGCTCTTTGAGAAATAGTGGATGTGAATTGAGAGTGCATAAACGACGGGACAAATCTGGAGCTGGAATTCCTGTCAATAAAGGGATCAACAATCATATTGCAATCCCCACCAAAAAGCAAATAGTCATCAGTACATTGCATTAAACGGGAAAGAATTTGGGGCCAAAACACTTTATCCTGCGAAGTGGGGGCATAAGCATTAAAAATAGTAAGAGGAATCTTGTTAATTAGTAAGGAGATCACAACCCATCTACCCTCAGAATCATTATCTTGTCCTATGAGTTGGACATCCAAGCGTTTATGACAGAGAATAGCAACGCCATTGCGTTTTCCTGATCCTGGTGATGCGAAAACATGGCCCACCCAACTTCGCCTCAATTTAGTTATTTCAGTGTCTGGTATATGAATTTGCTGTAGAAGAGCAATATCTCCTTTTAAGTTTGCAATATGAGACAAAACTCGTTGACATTTGATAGGAGAACCCAAACCTTTAACATTCCAAGATATAATGTTTAACGACATTTAACATAGTCAAAACTTTCGTAAAAGAATATTTCATGCATAAAGGCAGAAGCAATCAAAGAATACAGCAAAATATGAAAAAGAATCCTTATTATGAAAAAATAGCAGTGAGAAACACAGAAGATCGTGAAATAGCAGAGAAAAATAAAAATGAGGATAAGAGAAGAATTTAGATAAATGAGAAACATAAAGGAAACGCCAGAGATAAAGATGAAACAGAGAAATGAGGAGAGAGAGAGGGAAAGAGAGAAAGTAATAGGAAACAAAAGGACAAAGCAAAGTTATCATTTGATGAAACAGTACAATAAAAGAAAGATGTTCCACAAAAGAACAAAATTGACGGGGTAGGTGGAGCCACATGGGGAAGGCCACACGTCAGACGGGAGATTGCAGGACGTGAAGTACACCATCCAGGCGAAACGAAGAACACTAAGTAATGGAGCACAGAAACCCCAACCTGGTAAAAAAGAAAAAGTTAAATACCAATTAATGTGAGAAGTGATAGTATTACAGAAAACTTACAAATATGACTGATACAAACGAAATTCACACTTGCGGGTAAATACGTAACAAACATTACACGACATATCATGGTTTAGAGATATCCATAGAAACTCCTTTACAAGAGTCCAAAAATCGTTGAAGGACAGCTGGGTCCTCATAGTTGGTTGTTCTGTTGTTGTAAGTCACTTTAAAAAGGCTGGGATGGAATAAGCCATAACGGGCGTTCAAACTGCGAAGAGCTGGTCTCATATCTAAAAACCTCTTTCGACGGTCAGCAGTTATTTTGGCATAATCCTGAGCGAAGAAGAGATTGAAACCATTCCAGGAAATTTTTCCTCTTTGTTTGGCTGCTTGTAAGACCTTAAGTAGATCCGTATATTCTAGAAAGTACAAAATTACTCCTCTGGGTTTTGCTGAGGAAGATGGAGAACGGGGATTTTGGCCCAAACGGTGTGCACGCTGGATATTTAATGGTGGAGATTCCGGACGACCAAGAAGAGTCGGAAGAAAGGACTGAAAATAGTATATGGCGTTAGAACCTTCAAGACCTTCAGCCAGACCATAAATGCGTAAGTTATTATGCCTATTACGATTTTCCAACTGCTCAACCTGTTGTCGAAGACGTTCAACATCTTTATAAATAAGAGGAACCTTCTCAGCGAACTCCTGAACAAAATCAACTCGCTTCTCCAGAACATCAACCCGCTGTTCAGTGTGAGACCAGTTATCCTCCAAGCTCAGCAAACGAGTGTTGGTTTCCTCCATATAGGGTTTGAGGGCACGGATCTCTTCAAGGAGAAGTTCCAATGAAAGAGGCGTAGAGGAGTTAGTAGGAGATGGGGGTTTCGTTTTCCCTCGTTTTCTAGGTGTAAAGGGAGCCGAAGATGGAATTTTGGACTCCTGCTTGGAGCCTAGTCGAGTCGCAGAAGAAGAGGAGCCCTTTATGGCCATAGAGTCACTGAGGGCATCGTCTGTATTTTCTTGTAAAATGGTAAAAGGGTTGTAGTCTTCTAAAGAGGCACCAGTGGGCTGCGGCGCTTCTTTACGATTGGTCCGAGATGTCGCCATGGCCTCAAACTGAAAGAAGGTGATTGTCAGCATAATTCCAGAGAACAAAATAACTGTAGGAAGCTTGCAAAAGCAGGAACATACACAATACCGCTATAGGAGAGGAAATGTCGGTGACGACTCCAAAAAATTCTGACCCAGAGAGTATTGTTACGCAAAGCGAGCTGGCAGAAATAAGGAGCCTTGTCAAGTTGGTTTTATGTCCCACAAATCCAGGTCCAAGGGCAAAAGTAGCAAGCCAAAGAACGTGAAGTAAATAAAATACTACAGCCGTAATGTTCAACCATGAAGAGCCAAGCGCACCATAGCAAAGGAAATCAATGGAAACATAGAAAAATAGAAAATAGAAAAATTCTGGTTAGGCAGTCATTTCAGGAAAAAATATGCATCTTCGGAGAAAAAACTGCAGGAAATGCGAAAACCATCTGAAAAATAAAACAACATGGCGGCCGTGAGTGCATTTCGGCCGTTTTGAGGAGAAAAAACCTTCCGAAGCTCACCAAATGGTGGAAATGATAGCGTGTTGCATATGGCCACACTTCCGATGATGATAGAGGTGGTTTCCGCGCTCCGAAAACGAGCGAAAATAGCCTGGAGAGGGTGCACTGTATCACGGCACGGCGGAGCTCCCGAAATCGGCGGTCATCGCCGAAGACGCCTCAGGAATACAGCCTTAAGGTTACGTTTACTCACGTGTGTATAATAGATTCCATATGTACCTTTGCACAAATTAACTTATTAACCCAGGATGTATTTTACAACTTACTAATGAAAACATACTAGGCCTGATTCACACAAAATTAGGCCATTTATTTCCATGATTTTCTTCTTACGTTTTGAGTACGGTAATGACTATTTTGCAGTTCATAAAGGTTTCCAGGAGCCATCCTAGGACGTTTCAGCAGTTTTTGCTTCCATGAGTACTTATTGAATAAGTTTGTAAATACTAAATTATGCCCTTGAGAAAAAATTTTCACATGTATAAATATACATCCTGCAATTGTACGAGTGTGTAAATGATACACAGTACATAAATTGAGCTTCAGAACTTTTCCCTTTTCCTCTACAAGAAAAAATATTTTTCCCACTCAGAAAACCATTTTCATACATTCCTTTGGTCATAGGGGTGCACGCCTGTCATTCCCAAGCTGCACATGGATATACAAACAGCCTGGATAGGACCAAATAGCTCTCCGTTTCTGGGGTGGAAACGGAAAAGAAAAGTGTGAGACTCTCCACAAGTGCATATTTTTTGTGCTGTGCTCAAGGTCCCCAAAACATTCCCACATTGGAACGCCCACTCCTACAAGCATCCATACAATTTTTGAGAATCCCACTTGGTAAATCAGTTCATTTGCATATCAGAGCTGCTCTCGATTGCTGAAATGGCTTTTTGCAGTGGCTTTGGTAGTCCCTTGATAAGGCATAGACATCACTGTCTGGCAGAGTGCAAATCTGTTCAAGAGGTCTGACATGAACATTCGCAATTCACTAATGTGAACTGTGTTGGTGGAGTGTGCAAGGTACATGTCATATGTTTCACCAACTGCTTACTAATGTGAATTCAGAAGTGAGCAATGTGCTTCTTCATGGGATAGACGAAAGAGTGTAGAGAAAGGCACATTGGGACATTATGCATCTATTCCTCCTCACTGAATGGAGAAGTCATCACAGAGTGGTGTGGCACTCCACAGAAATATTTTATGGCTAATGAAAACTCATAAAACAGATGTAACCACATATGTTTGGCACTTTAGACACTGTGGAAACACAGGAAGTCACAATTCATTAAGTGCAATGTATTCTAATGCTTGTACCAGGTAAGGTCATATCTATGTGCAGGATTTGGATCTGAGTCTCGTGTCATGTGATATACATTATCCCCCTCACTTTGGCATGTAAATTGAGAGTTTCCACAATTTATGAGTCTTTAATCTAGTGGTGCACTGACAAAAATGCAATGATTTTTTTCAACGGTACACTGATAGAATATCGATGCAAAAAATATCGAGGTTAAAAATATAAAAAAAATATAGAATACAAAACTTTTGACTCCCAAAACTACACAGGTAAGTACAAAAATATTGAATCAAAAATATAGATATAAAAAATGTCGATTTAAATATATATATCAGTTTCTTTTCTACATATTGGAGTAAGAAAAGCATGTATTAAATCTATGTGTCATTCGTTTTATTATGTTATATTGGAGTCAGGGGCCCTTTAATTAGATTTGCACTGTGTCTTTAAAACCAATCGGATTATAAGTATCATGTGATTATGTGCTATTTTAAGTTTCACTATATATTTGTACTGATAGGTCCAGCGCGTCATGTGATCAAGACTGCCGTTGGGCAGTCGAAACGCGCCAGGCTGGGCACTTGCTTGTAAAGATTGTTTGCACAAGCACCTTTGTAATCTGCAAAAATAAAAATAAAAACCTTTTTTTCACTTTGTGGTCCGTACCTGTTTTTTGCGACCGTGATTGGGATCGTTTCACGATTGTGGCTTTCATATATATATATATATATATATATATATATATATATATATATATATATATATATATATATATATATATATATATATATATATAATATATTAAATAGTAATATTAACTTTAACAAAATTAATTATATTTAATATACGTTTTAACAAAATATAACAACATAAACTTAATTAAAAAAATAAACACAAACGTGATAATTTATACATATATATATTTACATTAAATAATTAATAAACTATTATCTTTAATTTATTTTAAAACTTTAAAATTATATAAAAATAAAATATATATAAATAATTCAAAATCTAAAATACAATCAGTACAACATTAGTGAAAGTGTTGGATAGCAAAATAATTAAATTTACTATTCCAACTCCAGTGAGTGATACAGTAGGGAAAGTATTGGATAGTGGAGGGGTCAAAATTACTATTCCCAGTCCAGTGAGAGCAACAGTAGGGAAAGTTGTAGATAGCGAAGGGGAGAAAATTACTATTCCCACTCCAAAGAATGCAACAGTAGGGAAAGTATTGGATAGCGGAGAAGTAAGAATTACTATTCCCACTACAAAGAGTGCAACGGTAGTGTAAGTGTTGGATAGCGGAGGGGTAAAAATTACAATTCCCACTCCAGTGAGAGCAACAGTAGGGAAAGTGTTGGATAGCAGAGGGGACAAAATTACTATTCCCACTCCAGTGAATGCAACAGTAGGGAAATTATTGGATAGCGGACAAGTACAAATTACTATTCCCACTCCAGTGAGTGCAACAGTAGGGAAAGTGTTGGATAGCGGAGGGGTAAAAATTACTATTACCACTCCGGTGGGAGCAACAGTAGGGAAAGGGTTGGATAGCGAAGAGACAAAAATTACTATTCGAGCTCAAACAGTTAAAACAAAAATAAAAAACATTCAAAATTATAAAAAATCATTAAAAAAAACTATATTTAGAAATGAAAAATCAAATATGTTAAATATATAAACATATAAAATATAATATTTATTACATATAAAAAACCTACAAAAAATATATATTATAAAATAAACAGATGTATAACTTAAAATTCATTTAAACTTTAACATATTTACAAACATATAAATGAATTAATACATAAATGTATATATTGTATGTCCCACCCTATAACCCCACACCAATAACAAAATACTTCAACATTTCTAACTACATTTTTTCCCAAATTTACATCAATAATAATCAATTTAAATAATGTTATTAATACATAAAAAAATAATAAACATTAATTGACTACACACACTTTAACACTATGACATCCACAACACACACCTAAATTAAACTCTAACATAATAAAACACAATTAAAACGTATTTACAAACTAAAAACTATTACTATTAGCAACTAACAATAAAGTGAATGAAATGTACTTAAAATCCACCCTTTACCCCTTTAAAAGTAAAAATAACCGGCAAAAAATTAAACAAATACCCAAAATTCATATCAAATAATGAACATTAATTAACAACTATATATTATTTAATTAAATACAAATTACTTCCCACCCTTTACTCCTATAAACACCAAAACAACTAAAACTAATTACACAATTACCATAATTAATTACTAATTAATTAAAATTAATTAACATCCAATTATTAATTCATCAATTAAAAATACATTACTTCCCACCCTTAACACCTATAAACACCACAACACACACCTAACATTAATTACACAATTACCATAATTAATTGCCAATTAATTAATTAAAATTAACAGCCAATAAATAATTCATCAATTATAAATAAATTACTTCCCACCCTTAACTCCTATAAACACAACACACACCTAAAATTAATTACACAATTACCATAATTAATGACCAATTAATTAATTTAAATTAATTAACAACCACTTATTAATTAATAATAATAAATTACTTTACACATTTAACACTATAACATCTCAATTAAACAAATATTATTAAATAAAAAATAATCAATACATTTAATATAATTAAATTACTTCCCACCCTATTCCCCTATAAAGCCACAACCCGCAATGGAACTAAAAACTCACAATTCAAATAATCTTTTTTTGATAAGTACTAAAAATATAACACATATATTAAAATACAAATAATTCTTATACAAGAAAAACTACACAGACATATAAAATAAATACTAAATTACATAACATGAATAAACAAATGATATTTTTAACAACTATATTTTTGCAAACGATATTAAACACTTCAATATTTTTAACATTGAAATTACTTACCTAAAATCGATATTGTCGACCACGAGAATCTGTATTTCGATATTCTGACCCACGATATTTGCAATTCGATATTTGTGCGTCGATATTTTTAAATCGATATTCTGTCTCTGCACCTTCTTCTGCACATCACAATCGTGTCTATAACATTATTCTTTAACATTAATTGCTTTCATGGAGATTAAAATCAAGAATTACATTTTGTACCAGAAGAGGACTCATTTAAGATAATTTAAAGACAACATTCTCTCCCACAAGGGGGTATTTAGTTTTACTCATCTCAACAGACGTGGTGGATGGTACAAGTCAGTCTCGCTCAGAAGCACAAAAGCATCTTACACAATGCATAGTGTTTGATCTCCTTAATATTTTATGATGTGAGAATACAATAGAGATCCAAAACAAGCTTTTTTACAATTATATTTGTAGGAAATCTTATTTTTCTCCTCGTGCTGGATCCTAGTAAATTGCTGGCTTTTAGACTCTGCACACTGGGGCACTGCTGTTCAGTGCCTAGTGTATATGCTTTGACCCCTAGACCATGGAAAAGTTGCCTAAACCCTGATTGTCATATATACCTTTGCTCTAAGGCCAACGTATATTGTGCAGAAGCACACCCATGCAATGAAAAGTTAACTATCAGCTGTGGACTGCAGCACTTATTGGGTCATCCACTGGTGTGAAATAAGAAAACATAACTTCAGACCTGCCATTGTAGCCTGGCTGCTGAAGCTTGAAACCTGCAGTGTGACCTGTTAAAATAACCCTTTCTGACAAGGTAAAAGCTTCCTTTTTAAATATTAGTATATTACCCATATGTTGGCCTAGTTGCCCACAAGGATTGGTACCATGATATTTAAAAGTGTGATAAATAGAAAAATATTGTTGCCATTTCTCTACAGTGAAGAGGCCCATAAAACTATTTCACTATGGCAGGCCTAGTCGACCTATGTAGAAAACCAGAGTGCAGATTAAAATACTAATACTGCTAACTCAAGAAAGGTTCTAGCTGGAAACATAATTAACACACTTGCTTTAATAGTAATTAAAAATCCAATTCAATGTTGAAGTCTGATTGCAACTAAATATTAAGAAAAGAAAGTTACCTTTTTACTGCCTGATGTAACTGGTGGGTGATTTACATGAACTATATAGCAACTCCAAGCACTTGCTCAGCTTAGAATGGTTTGAAATGTGGCGTGAAATGAATCAAAGGAGCAAATAACAGGCTGACCTGAATGAGTAGAGACAACTCTACTGAACTCCACCGAATATTCAGAGCTGGTTTTGTGAACATCCTGTGACACCACTGTTTCAAATTCTGCTTGATAGGTCTGTGGACCCACATGTAACACTTGCGGCACACTTGAAAGAGAGAGACCAGGATGCCAAGATAATTCCTATGAATCCCCTATCTGGTTGCTGAAGGAACCTGTGTTGGTTCTACCAGACTTCTGTCTCGGGGTTTGTTGTACATACAATACCTGCTTCAAATTGGATTTTAGTGTTAGATATGGGAGAATACTGAAGATTTCACTGGGTAGCGAGAAAATAGCAGTGAAAAAGTAGAGAGAGAAATAGTGAAACCTAGAAGAAAGAGAGAAAAGAGCCAGTGTAGACAGAAGGGAGAACAGAGCAAACCAAACAGCAGGGTTGAAGAAACCAGGGGTAGAAATAAGACAGGGAAAATCATAAATGGAGAGAAATAGGTGAGAGACCTGTTATGAGAAAGAAAGGAGAGAAGGTTGATAAAGTGCACTGAGAAGAGGTGGTAGAGCCAACTTAGACGAACTAGAAAGCAGAGGAGGGTCAGTGGATAGGCAAGAGCTGGCACTAGTGGTGCAACAGGACTGTGCCCATGGTATAAGTGGATTGTGTGAGTGGTGGAAGTTAGTGGTAGTTTCCTTAAAACATTTTGGGCACCAGTATTTTTTTTTCAAATTAAGGGCTGAATTCAGAGCAAAAGCCTTGTCGAGTGTTGTGTTTATTAAAATGAGCTCTCTATAATGCTCAGAATGCAACTGGGAACGTAAAGTAAAGAAACAATATTGTAGAATTCCTAAGCTGAATGCAAATGGGGACAGATAGTGGGAACATAAAACTGATGAACTATGAAGTAGGTGTGGGCAGAACTCATGGAGTTTTGCTCTGAATAATTCTGCGGAGTTACCCAAGACTCATTGGAGTTCCGCAAGCGGCGAAGTTGCGATAAGTGGCGCTGCTAGCACTGATTTTTAGCACCAGGAGCTTGTCCTGCTCTGTGATAACAGCGCCACTGGCAGCACATTGCTCGTCAGAGAGCGCTGCTTATTTCTGTCACTCAAGTAGATTTTCTACTCAGCAGCAGTTTTCTCACTGCAAGGGACAGCTTTCTCAACGTGAGCGAAAGCAAACTGCTGCGATGGACAGGATTGCGAAATCTCGCCGGGAGGCGGTCTAGCGCTTGATTTTCTTGCACTTACCATTGGCAAACTGCGTGCAAGAAACACTCCACCACGCTGGGGTTGGCAGAGTTTTTCCGAAACTCAGCGCTCCAATTGGAGAGCAGAGTGGGCATAACTCTGCAACGTCTGCCGGAGGAGCAGAGTTTACCGCACACCCTTACTATGAAGTTCAAAAGGTAGGCAGTGACAAGTACCGGTTATCAAAAAATTAACCATAACTTTTTATTAGTCACTCTTTATGTTTTGGACAACTGAAATGAGATTAAAACATGTGTCAAGGATTTTTTTGTAAAAATGTCCATCTACGATGCCCAGAATGTAACAGGAGGAAAAGATCAATTAAGTAAAAGTTGTAGAACCGTGGAGTGCAATATGCAAGTTGGCATAAACAGTAATAAAACACTATTCAAATGTTTACAAAAGCACTCTCTGCTGAACACTCAAAAGCTTATTGGAGTGACTGCAGCCACCTCCATTTTGTTCTACCGCACTGCCAGTGGTTTTCACATAAAGGGTCTTATCAAGATTGCAAATTACCACATCTCTAATGGGTGTTTTTCCATTCAAGCATTTGCTTTCTCATCTGTCACGCGCTTCAATTTGCACCTTTTTGTATTTTTGTTAGAGTCTGATAGTTAGTTCAGAAGAACCCTTCTCTTGTGAGTTCAGTCTTTGTGCGGGGTATTAGCGAGAACAATGAGAATCTATACATTTCTAGGTAGGTATACATGAAAAAAAAATAATCCTATACGGTTAGCTCGACATAGATGTAAAGCATTTTATGATTTGAGGAAAGGCGTTATATTATCTTTTGTTTTGATTATACTGCTGATATCATATTTCTAATTGTAATGGCTATTTTTATTAACATGCGGCACCCCAGTATTTTTCCAGAACATTAATACGTGAAATCCAGGTGAAACATATACCACCCTCTGCCCCTCCTACCTAATCGGAACATAATATATTGTACATTGTATTTTTTCTGAAGTTGTTTTTATTAATCTACCAAGAATAGCTTGGTGTTTATTTTGTTTGCAGTGCCAAGACAGCTTCCTGGCACTTCAAACTGTTCTCTTCTTGTGCCGCCCTTCTAACCGAGCCTGTCAAACGTAAAAACTCTTATTTTGCATACGCTTTTTAAGATGTCGGAGCCGTCATGAGGAAGCTAGTAAAAGTTACAATTCATCCGTGCAGAACTGCGATAAGAAAAATGCGAAGCCCTTCCTGTCAACCTTCGGTCACAGCTAGAATGTTAAATGCCGTCTTTGTAAGCAGCACTTCATAATTTCAGATGATGTACATAAATGTCAACATTTCCATAATACCGGGATTTAGGAAATTAAAGTATTCCGGGGTCACGCAGTGCAGACTCTGAAACCGCTCGTTTCCGAGCACGAGGCTATGGAGATGACACACTGTCCAAGGCACTCTGGCAAACTGCGTGGGAAAGTAATCATTGTGTTTATGTTAATAACAGATCGAACAGCACGGACGAATACAATTCTGTATTTATGTTTTGTCCCCGGCTATATAATCTCCTTCCCGTAGAGTTTATGTAAAACACTCTTGACTCACTGCACAATCTAAGTTCTTCTAACCAAACACCCCATTTTTGAAGGGCAGTTGGTACCCTGCTGCACTGACAGTATGGATGCTATGAGAAGTAGCAGAACTGTTTTGCTGAGCCGGTTTTGGCTCTACTGGTGACATTTTGGCGTTTCAGAAGAGCCTGCGGATAGTGAATCGGCAGGCCTGGGGTGAATCATTCGCCTCGGGGCGATCACCTCTTGTTCTTTCGCTTTTAATCTGCTTCCGCTCCAGTTGATGCTGTGGCCTGACCTTCCAGAGAAAATAGGCTATTATAGCCCGGAATCGCCTAGTATGGTTTGTCTGATGCTTAGCGAAGGCTTTGGTACCAGGTAGATTTTCAATTTGCCTCCCGTTTTTAAGGCATTTTTGCTATTACTTGAAGAAATGATTGTTTCAGTTTTTTCTAAATTAATGTAGGCATTTATTTAAAACTGTAGCATCACATGACGAGCGGAGATGTCATAAACTGATACAAGGTGTTTTGTACATCATGCAATACATGGATTAAATGATGTAAGAGGCAATGTGTATATAAACCACCTATGCTAATTCACTGGTTTAGTAGGGGAAGTGGACGAAGAACCAACAGGTATATGAATGCAGTACAGCAGAAATCATGTACAATAAGGAAGCACAGTGGACAGGTACATCACCACTAGAGTATACTCAAAAGTTACGGAAATATTTTAAAATAATTAAGATGTTAGTTCACTGTGTGTGATACTGTTGCTCGAATATGAATTGACCTTGAAATAACAAAAAACAACAGAGGTGTTTGGCAAAACGGGAACACTTCAGCCGGAAGCACAGTTAAACAACCAGATCTGAGAACTGTCTCAAAGTACAATCAGTCTGAATGAGTCTTTATACAGTTTTTGGGTGCCATAAAGTACTTCCGACAATCCTTTTTTGGTAAAAGAATATGGGCCTTGTGTGTGGAGTCACAAATATGGCCCGTGATAAAAAATGCAGGTGGGCCTTGACCTTGCGTGGCCACAATGGTGGTCAGTTTGTAACGTGTCTAGATGTCCGACATGAGGGGCGCATGATCACTGCGTGTACTGTGTTTGCTGTGTCCTGATTGGTTATGAGCTTCTAACCTCATGTGGCATCTAACTTTATGATATTTTGGGAATGCACACAGCCCTCTGGCCATGTATGCTTTATTGGTGCCAATCTCCCTGGATCATTGTGGTGTCGCAGATTGCATTTAAGTGAAAAAATACTTGGTGCTCATCGTCGTGAACAAGGCCGCGTCGGCAGCTGAAACGCGTAGATGATTGTGATGAGCGGGTAGTACAAAATTTTGTATACCCCCCATTTCTGCATGTTCATACTAATCACCATAATCTATTAACTGTAATAATATTAATCTGTTTGAAGTGATACCTAATCAATCTTACTAATGTATGAATTACACGTGGGATTTGCATCTTGCATGGCTAAAATAATTTGTAAACTAATATATGTGCGCATATTAATACTAGAAAAATAGAATATTGCATGATATATGTTGCTTTTGTGACGTAATTGTAAGTTGCACCAGATGACATCATTGGGTGAATATAAACGCTTTAATTGTCGCTACTATGCTAGATAATTACATACACATAGGGGAATTAGTGAGGGTTAAACATTTTATTAATTATTTCCATGTTTTAATTACTTTTTGTGTTTGTTTTGCTTAAGATGACCGGTTGGGCCTTTCGACAATATGGCTGACTGACTTACTCGACGAGACAGCTACCATTGAGACCCTCACTGGTAAGTAGTGCGCTTTACAAGTACATTGATTGATTGATTGATTCCACGAGGTTTCAGACCAAGTGCGCATGTCCAGGCTCCTGAATAAGTGGCCTCAAGATGACCTACACAGCCCGTACCCGAGCAAGGTCACGGCTGGACTTTTGCCAAGAACTTTAACAATGGACAATTTTGACAAACCGGATGGATCATGTCTGACAGTGTGACATCATGGACTTTGGGAAACCGAAATGGATGATCTTAACCAACCAATCAAGACTGCCTAAAACTGACTTTTGATACATTTTGACTTTAAGTTCATTATAAAAGATGGTAGAACAGTGAGTCGTGTAGCTTTGCGGTTGCGGATTTTTCTTTCCCTGACGTTATGCTGACGGAGAGGACGGTGACACTGCTGGACAGCTGTTTACCTGAATCTTTGACAGACTGAATTGCTGCCCAATTTCTTGATGAACTAAAGACTTTCAAACTGATGGGCATTAACTGATACGTACACACTTATGGTCCAGACCCAATCTTGGGACTGTAGCGTGCTACATGACGACTTGATTGACTTAGAGGACGACTAATAGCCATATTAGGTAAATATGATGTTCTGTGGTTTAATTAACGATTTATAAAAATTTGCAATTAATTAGATAAACAAAATTATTGATTAACAAACAAATGTGTTGGGCTATTTATTGAAAAAGAATAGATTACGATTGAATGTAAATTAAAGGAATTGGGTCACCTTTATCCAATACAACTAAATTGATCTATCGACTAAATGGAAGGAATATCTCGAAGTTCAGGGTTTACTAAGAGTATTCAATGTGTGTTTATGTAAATATGTTCTTTTAGGTCAAAAGGTATTCCTTTCATGTCGGCGTTTGGAACACTCATCTCTCCCGTAAGAGCAGATCAGAAAGTGTGAGTGTTGGTGTTATGGGCCCCACCAATGAATGTATTGAGTGAATGTGTTTGTATGATATTTGGTCTGTGACGCAGGGAGGATTTGAAATTCCACGCTGCATCAGTTTTTCTGGTAGCAGAGTTAAGGTTTTTATTGTTTTGGTTTAGGTGATAATTGCTTGTACATTGCTTATTGATATTGATTATTGATTGATATTGGTTTATGTATTAACACTCTATGTTGAGTCGCGTCTTTGGTTAGACAATTGGGTAAAGTACACTAAAGATGATGGAGTCTTGGCTTTCCCAGAACATGGTTATTTAATTTAGCAGTTCTGAGAAATTTGAGAGAGAAAATGATGAATCTAGAACCAAGATCTAGACTGACACAATTTGAAGCATTGACAGAATGGGAAGATGAGATGCATGACCGAGAGAGACAGAAGAAGTGGCGGAAGGTATAGGTACATGTTTGGTAGGTCATATGGACATGAGAACCATGATGACCGAATGAGAAGGTGGCGGAATGCGAGTATGACTGAAGGTCTGTTTCCCATAAGAACTGCAGAAGAAAATGGACAGAAAAAAGACATAATGTGGAATCGAGAGGGTATAGAGTGAATGAATCGGAGGATGATGTTCTTGAAGATATGTTTTATGAAAATCCACCTCCTTATCGACCAGAACCAGAGATATTAACACCAAGTGCCCCAATGAAACAAAATTTACGAATCATTAAGTCAGAACCAGTGACCCAAGATTTAGAGAGAAATAATTCCATTAGAGAGGTAGAGAGGAAGTCAGAAAGTAAAGTAAATGGTGAAAATTCGGCAGAATTAGCGAAAACAACCTTAGAATTAACTGAAAAGATAAGAGAATTGACAAAAAATCTGGAAGCTGTGACAGTTCCAGTGACGATAGGCCCTGTGATGCCTATTTTTGATAAACAGAAAGATAGTGAACATTGTTTAACGGTTCATTATAACAGAAAAAAACAGGCTGAGCAGCACAATAAAAAGAGTCAAAATGAAAATCCATGGAGACAGACAATGAGTATGATCGAACCAAATGTTTCAAGTAACCCTTTTATAGGCCAAAATGTAGCAGAGAGACATAAAACAACAGTGGAGTCAATATTAGAAACACAAAAGGATTCAGAACGAGGTAATGTAGAGAAGCCAGTAGGTCCATCTACAGAAGAATTAAGTGAATGGTTGAGGAGCTTGCAGAGAAAAGACAATGAATCCCAATCAATAGATGTGGCCAAATTACGAATGGTACTGGAAGAGTTAATAGTAGGAACGATCCCCACAGAGAAATAAAAAACTTATCAAGATGAGGAATTACTATTTTTGTGCAAAAGTGTAGCATGGAGAGCGGAACATCTGCATGAACGACTAGAAGAAGTAGCAAATGAAATGGGTATAGATATTGAAAAAGTAAAGGCTTTGCAAAAACCATATCGAATAACTGAAAAAGATATTGAAAACTTGAACACTACAGGATGGATAAGTCAGATTAAGGAAATAATTATCTTGTTGAGAAAATGGGGAGATGTGGATAAATGGAGAAGCAGGTGGTTCCGAAAACAAGATGATGCCTCAGATAAAACATTTGCAGCATTCCCTGTAAGAGAAAAAGAAAAGGTAGTAACAGAATGCCCTATGAGAGAAATTCCAGGAGGAGGATATGTGCATGTCCCATGGACAAGACAGGATATTTTGTCCTTTACAAATGACGTCCTTCGACTACGCAAAAAGCCTGTCGAGTGGTATAGACAAGTGGACAGATTTGTGAAGTTGTCTAAAGTATTATGGATTGATCTGAAAAGCCTATTTGACATAATAGTACCAGCAGATTTATGGACAGAGTGTAAACCTATGATTAATTGGCCTACACAAGAATACCCTAGGGATCCAAAAACAGGGGCTCCAGACCCCGAGGTAATGAAGAAATATGAACAGGTTATTGCCTTTCTGAAAAACAAAGTACATCTTAAAGAGACGGATTGGGTGAAAATTGACAGAACACATCAAGAAAGCAAAGAGTCAGTACATGCATATTACGAAAGGCTGATCTTAGCCTTTAAACAGTTCAGTGGTGATGAAAATTTGAGTGAAAACGATTTAAGTCATTTTGTATACAGATTTGTATATGGTCTACGTCCAGAGATTAGTGAAATGATAAAACAACATACCGTAGATTAGCAAAATAAGAAAATAGACGAAGTATTGAGACATGGAAAATATTTCAGTGATGAGATTGAAGCAAAACAGCGAAAATTAAAAGAAAAGGCTATGTGGGCACAAGTAAAAGTAGCAGAGAGGCAGGAAGCTCAATTAGCGGAACAAGCGAACAATACAGAACTAAGACAAAAATTCATTCCTGGGAAAGGTAAGGGAAATTTTAATATAGAGGAAGCTAAAAAGAAATTCCCATGTCATAACTGCGGTAGAATAGGGCATTGGAAATCCGAGTGTAAATTTCCCCCAAGTACTAACAATGAAAATGCATCATTGAATCCACAGGTGCAGAATGAGGTGAGTGGTCAACCGCAGCGACAGCAGCAGGTTGTAACCCAACAGAATCAGATGCCAAAACCACCTTTACCACAGAGCAAAAGCTCCCAGAAATATAGTCATGAAACGGGATTCCACAACGAAGAACAGGTAAATAATCTGCCACACGCTAGCGCTGTTTCGCAGTATTGGCTACAACGCGATGAGAGTGATTCAGAAGAGGATTATTGACGGTACCGAAGGGAGGAAGAAGAGTGCGTACTTGGCACAACTCTAGAAGTAGAACAGACAGGCCCATTTGTAGATGGGAAAATAAATAATGAAAGTATTACTTTCCTAGTTGATACTGGTGCTACTGGATCAACTGTCAGATCAGCTGATGTTAAGAACCTTCCTCTCTCGGATGAAACGATCCAAGTAGTTGGTGTATCCAACAGACAGATTAAAACTTATCTTACAGAGCCAGTTAAAGTTAGCATAGGGAAATTTTCTGAAATGCACCGCTTTGTCGTGTGCGATACCAGTCCTGTGAATTTATTAGGTAGGGATTTGCTGTGTAAGATGAACTGTACTATATTTTGTACCCCGGATGGGATAGCATTTGAGACCCCGGATTAAGATGTACTGTGTAAAATGACAATGGCAAACAGGGAAAATGTGGTTATTGAAACCTATGCTGTATTCAACCCTGATGAATTAACATAAGAATTAAAACAGTCTGTAAAAGCAGAAGTTTGGGATTTCACAGGAGAAGATGTGGGATTAATGAGAAATGTAGATGCAGTGAAAATAACAGTGAAGGAAGAAGTAAGCTATCCAAATGTCCCTCAATATAAATTGACATATGAAATAATTGAAGGAGTTACTCCTGTGATTGAGAAAATGATAAAACAAGGTATTTTGAGAGAAATAATTAGTAGTCCATGTAATTCACCAATTATGGGACTGAAAAAGGCTAATGGGAAGTTCAGGATAGTACAAGATCTGAGAAAGATAAACAAAATTGTTGTATCATGCTGTCCTATTGTACCAAATCCATCTGTGATTTTATATCAGATTCCCCATGACGCAGAATGGTATACAGTGATTGATCTATGCCATGCTTTCTTTTCCATCCCATTGCACCATGACAGTCAGCAAATTATTGCGTTTCGTTTCGGCGAGCGTATTTTGGCTTGGTGCCGAATTCCACAGGGGTATACAGAAAGCCCCTCGATATTTAATCAGTTATTAAAGAAGTCTTTGGAAAGCCTAGAAATGCCCGAAAATTCAGTGTTAATTCAGTACATAGACGACCTTCTTGTGGCGTCGAAAACCCGTTAAGCTTGTGAGCTAGACATTATAACCTTGCTGAATTATCTGGCAGATGGAGGACTTAAAGTATCACCATCAAAGTTACAATTTTGCAAGAAAGAAGTACAATATTTAGGCCACAATATTGAAAAAGGACTGAGAAAGATAACGATAGACAGAATCAGGATCATAAAAGGAATGAGAGCACCCATGACCCAAAGAGAGGTGTGAATGTTTCTTGAAATGGTTGGATATTGTCATCAATGGATCAGTAACTTTTCATTGGTTGCAAAACCTTTGGTACGACTGACAAGAAGTGATGTGAGAGATCCCATTGATTTGAACAAAGAAGAATTGGCAGCTTTTAAACAATTGAAAGATGGGTTGTGTGAAGCACCTGCATTAGGTATGCCTGATTATGAGAAAGAATTTGAGTTGTACTGCAGTGAGAGGAATGGATGTGCACTCTCTGTTCTAATACAGAAGCATGGAAAACTGAGGAGACCAATTGCATATTTCTCATCAATGCTGGACCCAGTAGCTGTAGACCTACCCGGGTGTTTGAAAGCAGTAGCTGCTACATGCCGGAGTTTGGAACAGAGTGAAGGAATTGTAATGGGATATCCTGTGAAAGTGTTTGTACCTCATGATGTGGCAATCCTTTTAACAAGGAGTCGCACTCAGTATATGACACATAGTCGGCTAACTTAGTACAAGAAATTCATATTAGGTGCAACAAATGTAAGTCTTGTGAGATGTTTGAATGTGAATCCTTCAACATTGTTGCCTGATGCTGAGAGTGTAGAAGTGAATGAAATGAAACGTAAATTTATAAAGCGCGAATTGCTGCCCTGAGGCGTCCAAGCGCTACCTGAAGAGAGTAGTCATTAGTCAGAGGCGGACAGCAGAGGGTTAGTTATGGACATTAAAAAGGAAGGTCTTTAGTTGTCTACGAAAAGAGAGCAGGTTAGGGTTGGACCTGAGTTGAAGGGGAGGAGGTTCCACAATTTGGCGGCACTATAGGAGAACATCCTACCGCCAGCTCTCGCTCTCCTGATTCTAGGAACTGTTGCTAAAAAGGCCTGGCTGGAGCGAAGGTGTTTCCTTGGGTGGTGCTGTGTGATTAGTTCATGACTGATTGCCGGTCCTTTGTGCCAGAAGGCTTGATGGGAAATGCACATTGCCTTAAAGGTAATTCTTTGCCGAACCGGCAGCCAGTGCAGGCTCCTCAGCCCAGGTTTGGCTGATAGTCTCCGTGGCAGCTGGAGCAATGTACGAGCAGCGCAGTTTTGGACAATCTGCAACTTGCGCAGAGTGTAGTCGGGAGCACCGAGATAAAGGGCGTTGTTAAAGTCCAGTCGAGACTGGATCAGGCCTTGAACAGCAACTTGCTTGGCCTCCATAGGTAGAAGTGGAAGCACTTTTCTCAGCATCCTGAGGAGGCCAAAACAAGATGCAGAGAGCCTGATGGCCTGGGTGTCAAGGGTTAAGGCTTTGTCCAGCCATACCCCCAAGCTTTTTATGTTGTCCTTGGGTACAGGCGGAGTGCCTAGGCATGGAGGCCAGAAGGGGTCGAAGAGCATTGGAGCCGCGGGGCCCATGAGCATCAGAAATGAAGCAGATCATGACTGTCTGGATGTACTCGATTTCTGTACAAAACCACGACCTGACATTAAAGATGTACCTTTACCGGAAAGTGATTTTGTCATGTTTGTAGATGGGTCTTGTTTGAGAACAGATGATGGAGTGTTGAGTGCGGCATATGCAGTATGCACGGTTGCAGCAGTGATGGAAGCATCCTATCTGAAAAGAGTAAAATTTGCCCAAGTAGCTGAACTTGTTGCTTTGACTAGAGCATGCAAGATTGGGAAAAGTGTGAGAGTGACTGTGATAACTGACAGCCAGTATGGCTTCGGAGTCGTACACGACTTCGGTCAGATATGGCTGCAGAGAGGATTTTTGACAATGAGTGGAACTCCCATTAAGAATGCTGAAGTGGTTGGAAAATTGCTTGAGGTGATACAGCTGCCTAGGCAATTGGCTGTGGTGAAGTGTGCTGCTCATAGTCAAAGTGTTGATTACATCACCACTGGCAATAAATATGCTAATGGCATGGCTCAATACTGTGCACGTAATTAGAATTCCATTAACCGGGCCAAGGAAAAAGAGGTGATTTCTTGTTCTATGATGTTTACTAACATTGTGGGTGCATGGGAAAAAGTAAGACAATTGCAGGAAGAAGCAGGAGATGAGGAAATGAAGCAGAGTGTAAAAGCAGGATGTGCACCCAGAGAGAAGGATCATATGTGGGTCTATCGGGATGGAAGACCAGTTATGCTCGATAGCATGATGTCTGACATGGCACGGATGAATCATGGTCAGGGACACATAGGGAGAGATGCCATGATCAGGTCATTTAAACAGACCTGGTACAATGCAAAATTCAGACTTGTAGCAGAAAGTCTTTGTCAGAGATTCCTAATATGTCAGCAATACAATCCTGGAAGAAAGACAGTAGTGAGTCTAGGAACAATAGGTCGAGGAGGAGGGCCTTTTGCCAGAATGCAAGTGGATTTCATTGAGATGCCTCCCTGTAACAGGTTGAGGTATGTTCTAGTTATGGTCTGTCTGTTTTCTAGATGGGTAGAGGCATTCCCAACAAGAAGAAATGATGGGATGACAGTGGCAAAATTACTTTATTCGGGTTCCCAGTGGCAATTGAATCAGACAGATGAGGACATTTCCATAATGAGATTATAAAATTGATTTGTGAAGCATTGAATGTATGGCAAAAACTACATTGTGCCTATCGACCAGAAGCTTCTGGAGTGGTGGAACAGATGAATGGTACTATCAAAAACAGGATAGGGAAAATGTGTTTGGCCACAGGTATGAAATGGCCTGATGTCTTGCCTCTGGTACTCCTGACTATTAGATCAATTCCAGACAGAACTACAGGGTTAAGCCCCCATGAAATTATCATGGGACGGGCGATGTGACATGTGTTCATACCAGTCAACAAGCTGATGACTATAACTGATGACATGGTGTTGGAATACTGTAAAAGCCTGGCTGACGCAGTTCATTCTGTATTTCATCAGGTTGGAGCAGATGCCACCACCCTTGAAAAGAAGCAAACTCATGATCTGAGCCCAGGGGACTGGGTAAGGATAACAGTACACAGAAGAAGAAACTGTCTGGTTCCAAGGTGGGGAAAACCACGACAAGTCATCTTGACCACAACAACAGCTGTAAAGTGTGCTGGACTGAAAATCTGGATCCATGCAAGTCATACATTAAGAATTCCAAATTCAGTGGATAGCACCGAAAAGGAGTATTTTGATGAATCAGAATCCAGTACTGAATCGGATGACGGAGAGGCAAAAACAAAAGAAAACCCTGAAAGGGGGGTAGCAGAACCAAGTCTAACATTTGTCTCCAGAAGTATTTCCTTGAGAAGGTTACAGATTTCTGATACCAGCTCAGACTCAGAGACTGAACAAGGAGCTCAATGTTCTAGGAAAAGACAAGGAAAGAACAAAGAAAAAGACCATGAAGAGACAATAAAAGAAATTACTGAAAGAGAAGTTCCAGATGAAAGATTGAGAGAATCCACCTGAAACAACACATTTAGATGGACAGGTGCCTGATACAGAGAGAGAGGGAAAGATTACTGAGGAAGATCCCCGAGGAAGTGTAGGGAACTCCAACATCCAGTTAGAAGTAGGGACAAGTAGTCAGCAGGAAGATTGCGTGTCGGAGATTTGAGGAAAAACAAAAGAAGTGGTGGAAAAAGAAACTGTTGAGAGTAAACAGCAAGTTGAAACAGAGTCAGAGGAGAGCGAAGATGAAGTACGAGTTCTAAGAAAGAGAGCTTGGAGAACTGAAAAGAACGATAAAGGAAGTAAATTGAAAAGAGCAGCAAAGGACGACGTTTGGCCGAATAAAATAAAAAGGTTGAGATATCGACTGACCCGAGTAAACTCACCAAGGGCTGAACAGGTGAATGAAGTGACGAGTCAGGAGAAATAAAAAGACGAAGAAACCATTGTAATTAAAGAAAGCAAAAGAACAAGAAAACCTAACCAGAAGTATAAGTCACCAGAATGGACGTATGTGGCCCTGCCTGAAGTAAAAGAAAAGGCGGATAGCCAAGGAAATCCAGAGGTGGTTGTACCAGAAGTGGTTGAGGAGGACGAAGAATCGGAGATCCTGAGAGTTATCTTGTCCGATATTGGAGAAGAAGCGGATGTTCAGGACATTCTGTATTCAGATCACGAAGGAAAAGTGAAAGATGATGAAATGCCAAACTGAATGAGACAAAAAAGGTGCTAAGGGAAAGACAATAAAATATGGAAAAGGACAAAAACTGGTAGAACCAAGTAGGTGCTTAGAGCCTTGGGTTAGAAAACTAGTTGTGAAGTAGAAGAGGCTAAGTCAAAAGACACTATCCATTTTAGCAAAAATGGCAAACACAGATAGTAGGAAAGGTAGATGTATATTCTTGAGAAGATGGTGTAAAATGTGTTGTTGTTGTACAGGATTACTAATGCTTCTGTGGAGCATACTTGCTCTCCTGGTCTCATTTAAGGTTACTATAGATACAATAGAAGGACATAGTGAAAACAAAAATAATATAGAAAAGATTCAAAAGGTAGTTCCGACTAGAATAGATAAAAATTATTTACATAAAGATAGGTCTATGACAGATTTTCCTAATAATGTGTTTTCGAAATTGTTGTATGAATATGTAAAGACAGTGGACGTAAGGGACTGCTACGTTTGTATGCAGTTACCTGCCTCTGTATCGAGGGAGTGACTTATCACCACCTTCCAGTAACTTATGGAATAACATGTGGTGTAATAGCTAGTTTATTTTATCAAACAGGGAAATTAGAGTATTATTTTTCAGATGTAGATAACATATTTTCACAAGTACCGTCAATTAACAAACTAAACAAGGTAAAACCTGCAAAGGTATTAGGTGAATTTTTCTTAGAGACTAAAGAACTAACATTTGAATATATATTTAAAAACAATTTGACTTGCAGTTTAAAGAAAGAGGAAAATACATTTTTAGATATGGTTGAAGAAAGGAGACTGAAAATGCAAAGAAAGGCATCTGAAGGAAAGGTGGAAAAGACAGTCTGGGATGTAGAAATGGAAAAACACTTGAAAGGTGAAGCTAGTCCAACTATGGCTTTAGATTGGCCTCAGAAAGGTAAATTGTGTATTAGAAGGAATCAAACTGCATATGAGAATTATTTTTTAAGGTAATAGTGAGTGCCATGATACATACCGAATCATGGGTGGATGGGGATTTAAAGGTGGAAAAGATCCAGTTTTTCCTGGATTATATTTCATTTGTGGGAACAGGGCGTATTATCGTTTCCCAGACCATTGGTATGGCACATGTTATGTAGGCCTGGTTTTCCCGAAGATTTTTCATATGGATAGAGGAGAAGATGGTGTACATAGTTTAGGCAGTTATTTAGCACGTAGTAAGAGAGAATCTTGGTCAGAAATTGTGGGTGACATCTTTGGAGCATTGATACCAGCAGTGGGAATATCTCTGAATACAAACAAAATTAGAAGGCTTTCAACAGTAGTGGATCGCTTGTCAACAAGCACCGCTGGATAAATGTTATTGGTAAACACTGAAATGGTTGCCATGAGTGCCATGGTAATGCAAAATCGACTTGCCGTTGATATATTATTGGCAAAAGAGGGTGGAGTCTGTGGAATGCTGAAAGTTCAACATTGTTGTACTTACATTCCTGACGAAAGTAAAGATTTGAAAATGTATATTAAAAATATTACTGAACTGCAGAACCAAACAGGGTAACCACTGTTGCTGTTAGATCTGACTCATTATTGCAACCTCAAGCGATACCTTCATGTGAGGTGGCCCTTGGGATTCCACACCCACAGCTCAAGATTATCTCCTGGAATATAGCTGGTCTTGGTAGTAAGCTGCTTTTACCCGACTGGAACAGGCTAATAGAAGACCAAGACATCTGCCTCTTCCAGGAAACCTGGAGCTTAGTTCCCCTCTATAAATCTGGGTATACTTGCTTCTTCCTGCCAGCTGTCTCCCTGGGGAAAGGCCACCCCTCAGGAGGCCTGATGGCCTGGGTTAATATCGCTCTGGGTTATATAATCATTGATCATAATTGTGCAAGCCCAGACATAATGAGACTTACTATAAGTGGGAAGGAAGGAGCTATACCCCTTGAATTGTTTAATGTGTATGTGAGAGGGACAAAGGGGGGTACCTCTTCACCTATTGTATCTTCCTTGGAGCAAGAACTGTCTAAATGCCATCCTGATTCGCTCCTTATGATAGCGGGTGACCTTAATTGCACGTTCGAACCCCTTAGCTCGGGAGACATGATGGGGTTGGAGGAGGATGATACCAGGTGGGGTATTCCCCCCCCCCTAAGTATTCCCCCCATCAACAAATGGTCACGGGTTGCAATACAGCTGAATGCACTTGTCTTGGAATATGGGCTTAGGGCTGCAAATGGTAGAACAATATCAGATTCTGGCGGGGCTTGCACGTACAATAGAATTAGTTGCCCATCCCGTATTGACTATATTTTAATAGATATACGACTGTGGAGAAATATAATTGATATGGAAGTTGTCCCATCTATCGACAGCGACCACAATCCTCTTTGTTTGAGTACTAAACTCCTCTGGTCCTCTCCTGGCCCAGTTTCTGAAGCAATTAATAACCTAATGACCAAGGAAATAGTTCCCTCAAACAGTAGGAGACATCTTAAGTGGTCTAAAATAGTCGTCAACGAAGCCAAGATGCCCGAAATTAATCGCCTACTGGTCAAAAATTATAGTATAAGGCGACGCTACGACGTGCTAAACTAGATTGGGACGAATCGCATTGGCAGAACCTAAGAGACGCGAGTCTGGAAAACAATGCCTACTCTTTCTGGAATCCTGTTAAGGGGGCTAATAGGAATGATCCAGATGTAATTCCCAACCATATATCTAGCCAAGTCTGGTTTGATCTCTTTAGGAATTTATACACTGGGACAGTCACGACACATAAGGGTGGAGCCTGTGTTAAGTTAATTACTCGCCTAACTCCTAGTATCACAGAATATTTGAACTTAAATGAAGTGACAGCTGCAATTAATAAAATAACACCTTTAAAAGCCCCAGGACCGGATGGTCTTCCAGGGGACTTGTTCCGGGTGAAGTACATCATGCTCCTAATTAACTCTATTGCTAATGGCTGCCCCATACCTGAGTCATGGAAGGGAGCTGAAGTGGTGCCTATCTTCAAGAAGGGGGCCAGGGAGGACCCTGCCAACTATCGACCAAATAGCCTGATAGATGCTATTCAAAATGTAGTTGGCAGGGTATTACTCCAGAGGATTCATTCTTGGGCCGACGATGAGACCATTCTCTCCCAATTTCAGGCGGGCTTTAGGTCCAAAACTGGAACAATGGACCAGGTGTTTAGGCTCCTTCTTATTTACTGGAAGGTAGTCGTGATAGGTGGAGGCAGCCTCTATCTTGCCTTCATCGATCTAAAGACAGCCTTCGACTTGGTCCCACGGGACCAACTGTGGGAAGTCTTGGCCGAAATGGGTATGCCTGTGTTTATTTTGAATCTGCTTGTCTGACTGCATGAGGACAATTATGCCCAAGTGAGATGGGGGTCACAAGAACAGAAAACTGAAAGAATCTCAGTGAATAGAGGAGTTCGCCAGGGCTGTGTTATGGCCCCCACCCTGTTCTCTTTATATGTGAATGGGGTGGTTAGTTTTCTTCAGGAAATTCCATCTGATGCCCCAGCCCTGGCAGGAGATAGGATACCTACACTCCTCTTCGCTGATGATACCTTGTTGATCTCTAAGACCCCGGTCGAATTGCAGAAGCTCTTAGATAGGTATCATCTTTTCTGCTCATTAAGAGGGTTGACTATTAACACCACAAAGACTAAATTAATGACATTCAACCTCTATAAGCCCTTTAGGCACATCTTTTCTTTGGGTGGAGCATCATTAGAAAGAGTTAGCACTTTTGACTATTTGGGTATTCGCCTTTCCGATACAATGCAATGGGAACCCCACATCAATAAGATGCTTTTGAATCATAGGCGTGTGACTGGGGCAATAGGTAGGGAACATCGTCGCTCATGTAGCAGACCTGTTGCCCCAGCGCTCACGATCTATGCAGCAAGGGCAGTAAGTTCCGCCCTGTATGGTGCGGAACTTTGGGGGTTTGACAATATGCAAGAGATCAGCAGTTCGGAACATAAGTTCTTGAGAGAGCTTGTGTCCCCCCCATGCAATGTTCCACTCAAGCCCTTGATGAGCGATATGGGAAGAGTTCTTTTAAAGACATTACTAGATTAAGGCCATTGCTTTTTTGGGCCCGTTTGTTACGAACCCCTGAACTTGCTTGCTATACCACCACACTTAAGGAGGTAATTGGCCTGGATTGTAATCATAGGGTCAGCTGGCTCAACAACATCAAAAAACTTGTGTTCACTCTGGGTCTCAGAAGCTGTTGGGAAGGCCAGAACCCGCCTAGTAAGGATGACCTCAAAAAGGCATACTGGCTTTGGATTGATATGCAGGAACTTAGCAATCCAAATCTGGGGAGGATGGCAGATGAATTCTACCAGTTCAAACAACATATTTCCCTAGAGCCGTACCTTGATTTTATCAAAATCCCAAGAGATAGGGCACTCTATATACAGTTTAGAGTAGGCTCTCTTTTGGTACGTGAGCTTACTGCAAAATGAAACCCCCCGCGCCAGACAATTGCGGACTGCCCTTGTTGCGAGGCACCAAAAGAGAGTGTGGCTCACCTCATGTTTGTGTGTCCAGCATATTCAAGAGCTAGATCAATGTGGCTCAAACCAATTTGTAGACAACTGGGCACTACAGCTCACACCTCTGCCCTGCGGATTTTGGAATCAGACTCTAGAGCTCTCTTTGTATGTGGTGTGGCAAAGTATCTTGGTTGTATTTGGTTTATCAGATCCAAATTTCTGTGCAGGGAGGTGTAAAATGAAATTGGAAATGTGATTGTGCTCCGTATGTTGGCTTTTCCCATATTTTTTATTCTTTTAAATGACATCTAATAGCTGTATAGGAAGTACGTCTTTTTTATTCTCATTTTAACCAAATTTATTTATTATAATCTGTTAAAAATTGTTAAGTATATAAAAGTATATAAATGGTATTTTTCTGGGGATGAAATTGTTACTTTACTAACAAAACAATTACCTTTTGGATCCATTGTATATAATTGTTCCACTTTTATCGTCTTAATGATAATTCTGCTTTTATGATATTTGTTTATCGAAACAAAGCTATGAATATGAATACTGAACTGCATGACGAAATTGCACCACTGGAGGTTGAAGGTGTTTGGGAAAAGATTGGAAAGAAAATATCAGCAATTAAAGATTCCTTAGTAAATTTAGGTATTACCTTTTTAGGTAAAATATTATTTCCATTAACATGTGTGATTTTCATAGTATTAATAATAAGATTAGGGTGTATCTGTGGTAAAAACAATAAAAGTCAGAAAAAGTTAAAAAGAGAACATTTAAGGAGAAAAGATAAGAAACAAGAGAGAGAATTTGAAGAGATAGAATTAGAGGAAGTTAAGGAGAATATGTATATGTCAGTGAAAAGAGAAGAGACAGGGGAAACTGAATTATGAATAAAAGCAAGAAATCACTTTGAAACTCCATAAAAGAGATACAAAATATTGATGGTGTGGTGATATAATCACCAAAGGGGGGATTGATGGAGCGGGTAGTACAACATTTTGTATACCCCCCATTTGTGCATGTTCATACTAATCAGAATAATCTATTAATTGTAATAATATTAATCTGTTTGAAGTGATACCTAATCAATCTTACTAATGTATGAATTACACGTGGGATTTGCATCTTGCATGGCTAAAATAATTTGTAAACTAATATACGTACGCATATTAATACTAGAACAATAGAATATTGCATGATATATGTTGCTTTTGTGACGTAATTGTAAGTTGCACCAGATGACATCATTGGGTGAATATAAACGCTTTAATTGTCGCTACTATGCTAGATAATTACATACACATAGGGGAATTAGTGAGGGTTAAACATTTTATTCGTTATTTCCATGATTTAATTACTTTTTTTGTTTGTTTTGCTTAAGTTGACCGGTTGGGCCTTTCGACAATATGGCTGACTGACTTACTCGACGAGACAGCTACCATTTCACGAGGTTTCAGACCAAGTGCGCATGTCCAGGCTCCTGAACAAGTGGCCTCAAGATGACCTACACAGCCCGTACCCAAGCAAGGTCGTGACTGGACTTTTGCCAAGAACTTTAACAATGGACAATTTTGACAAACCGGATGGATCATGTCTGACAGTGTGACATCATGGACTTTGGGAAACCGAAACGGACGATCTTAACCAACCAATCAAGACTGCCTAAAACTGACTTTTGTTACATTTTGACATTAAATTCATTATAAAAGATGGTAGAATAGTGAGTTGTGTAGCTTTGCGGTAGCGGATTTTACTTTCCCTGACATTATGCTGACGGAGAGGACGGTGACACTGCTGGACAGCTGTTTACCTGATTCTTTGACAGACTGAAATGCTGCCCAACTTCTTGATGAACTAAAGACTTTCGAACTGATGGGCATTAACTGATACATACACGCGTATGGTCCAGACCCAGTCTTGGGACTGTAGTGTGCTACATGACGACTTGATTGACTTAGAGGACGACTAATAGCCAGATTAGGTAAATATGATGTTCTGTGGTTTGATTAATGATTTATTAAAATTTGCAAATAATTAGATAAACAAAATTATTGATTAACAAACAAATGTGTTGGGCTATTTATTGAAAAAGAATAGATTAAGATTGAATGTAAATTAAAGAAATTGGGTCACCTTTATCCAATACAACTAAATTGATCTATCGACCAAATAGAAGGAATATTTCGAAGTTCAGGGTTTACTAAGAGTATTCAATGTGTGTTTATGTAAATATGTTCTTTTAGGTCAAAAGGTATTCCTTTCATGTCAGCGTTTGGAACACTCATCTCTCCCGTAAGAGGAGATCAGAAAGTGTGAGTGTTGGTGTTATGGGCCCAACCAATGAATGGATTGATTGAATGTGTTAGTATGATATTTGGTCTGTGACGAAGGGAAGATTTGAAATTCCACGCTGCATCAATTGTGCCACTCAAAAGAAAATAAATCGAAGTGAAGAACCAAAGGAGTGCCGATTCCATGTCAGTTGATTCAACGAGGTGTTTTGTTTCATATTTGTATTTTTTACATTTTATATCTTTTCTTTAGTTGTGTATTTAAAAATCTATTTAACATTTACTTAAAAGTTATTTTATTTACTTATCAATTTGAAGGTGGTTTAGTCAATCAAAGTGTTGATCTCCTCTCCTCTATTTGTTAACCTTTGAACCTGATCACTTTTTGAATTTTGAAGATGCTAACTTTACAATCTTTTATATTTATAACTTATTTTGTATCAATATTTTTGTGAAATAATATTTTGTAGGTATTGTATGTGTTTAGTTATGTTTTAGTTGTTTTATTATTTATTAACAATATGTTTGTTGTATATATTTTGGCTCCTTTAAATGATTTCCACATTTTTCCTTATTTTTAAATTCTACTTTTTTGTACTCAGTGTTGTTGTTTCCGCAATATTTTGTATGAAGGTATTTTTATTGTTGATATTATAATTCAACTAGGGTCTTTAAAAACTTGATATATTTGAAGTCAGTGTTTTTACAACAATATTTTTGTGTCATGACATTTTAATTGTCGATGCTGTGACATGCAACCTAAATATCATGGCCTAGTTGTAGTTTACAAAATATTGTTCCATTGTGTGTAGATGTTCTTTTATTAATTTTGAAAAGGCAATATTTTCTACAATAATTGGAACATTATTGTTTTATCAGTAGATATTTAGGCCCAATATCCAGCTACCATGATTCCCAGGCATGGGAACCAAAAGTCTGATAATACAGTGTATTTTACCTGTGTGCAATAAAGTGCTGACCTTTGATTTTGAAGATCAACATCAAAGGTCAGCACTTCATTTAGCACCTGTAAAAGACACTGTGAAAATGTTTAGAACACATGAAATTACACTACTACGAAATGGTCATAATTGAAAAAATAGGGGAGCTGCTGTATGTGAAAGTCAGCATAATTACCAACTCCTTTGTAAAACTAAGGTTACTATTTTGTAATTAACTAGTGCAATCTGGTTTACCATCTAGAGCAGGGGTCTTCAAACTGTGGGGCGTGACCCCCAGGGGGGCCGTGGAGTGATGCAAAGGGGGTCGCGCCTTCCCAGTCACACTTCTGCCCAGGCCCAAGGGCTTCAGCCCCCCTCTTCCCCCGTCCTGTGTCTCAGCCCGGGTGCTGCAGTGCAACTCGAGCTGATGGGGGCTCAGCTGGGCAGTGTCTGGAGTCTTATCTCTGGCACAGCCGAGTTTTTCACAGGGCTTTAAAGACTATTTGCATATTTACATGCCTTTGTAAACTGGTTACAGAGGCTTAGTGTTTTTCCTGGTTCCAGTACCCCCTACGTCCCCACTGTGCCTATTCCTTACATTTGGATTTTACATTCACTGCCATAGTGTGAGAATACATTTCATGTAAAGGAATATAAAGTAGGGTTGCCAAAAGAAAAATGCCTGCCGTGTTTTGTTTAAAGAGCCTGCAATGACCTAGTCTTGACACTAAATAGACTTATAAATAAAAAAGTATTTATGCATTCGTTATGTGACTTTTCTGTCTTTGTTCTCTTTAATTATCAATCATGGATCATTGAGGCAGCCCTAGAACACAATTAAAAGTGCTTGCTATTTATATTTGCTGTTCAAAGTATGCACAGATGAGTGCTGAAAATACAGCTTTAGGTGACTGCTTATTTTTGTTCCGACTGAGCCATCAAAATAATCTGCTGGCAACCCTAACCATGGGACTGTAAGTTTGTTGCAGGATCAGCACATTATTTATTTCCTTCACACTCATTCCCCGATTAATGCCGCAATAGTTTAACTTATATCTGAAACACTACGCCGCCGTCAATATCATGCTGAGTTACTTCATGTGTCTGGGAATGCACCCTGCATTCAGACAACTCATTGCTCATTCTCGCCCTTCACTTTCACGCTCACCCTGTACTCACAGCGATCACAATGCACTCACACTGATCACCATGCACTCACACTGATCACCATGCACTCACACCATTCACCCGCTCACCCTGCACTCACAGTGATCACTCTGCACTCACAATTCACTTGCGCTGTTCACCCTGTACCTCACCCTGCAGTCACACGAGTACACTACTCATCCTGCACTCATGTGACACTTCACTCACCTGTCCCCTCACTGCTCAATATGCAACTCACTCAAACAAGCCCATCAGTAATCATACATTCATTCATCCCATTCTGAACTTGCATCCGCACCCAAATACATACGCCACCTCACTCACCCTGCAGTCACTCCTCTTACCCTACTCTCACACTGTTGCATCGCTCACCATGCACTCACATGGACACTCTTGTCACCTACACAGTGCAGAGGGTTAATGTGCCTGCTACAAAGAATATGTACCATGCAACTTACAGAAATTAGTGTGAGTAAACAATGAGTAGCGCTATAAAAAAATGAAATGTTTGTCAGAAAGGTGCTATAGAGAGATGAGGTGCATTGTTGGTGAGTGACAGTGAAGGAATTCATGGAGAAGGAGGAAACGGGGGTGGGGCGCCAAAAAAGACTGTTGCAACGTGTGCGACCAGTGTTAGGACCAGCCCTGGCTGGGAGTGTTAGCCCTCCCCTCTGAAGTTCTGGTCTAGTGACTCCCCTGCTTCTGCTTATTATTATTATTTACATTTGTGGTGCGTTACTGTTACCAAAAGAAGTCCTGGGGCTAATAACCATCTGCTGCCTGAAGACAAGTGAGAAAAACACAGAAGGAGAACCAGACAAATGGGTAACCTACAGAGCATAGAGCTAGGTTTTTATATCTTCCTAAAGGATAATAGATTCTTGGTGGAGCGAAGCAAAGGAGGGTGCAAGTTCCATAACTGTGCTGCCTGCACCAAAACAGCGAGACAGACAACTCATGCCTTCTTGAATTAGGGAACAATAAGCAGAGTGGCACAGGCCAAGAGGAGCATACGGGTCTGACCCGTGTGCTTGGTGAGGAGAGATGAGAGGATGAGAGAGGACAGCAAGGAAGTGAGAGAATTTGATTGAAGAGGTCAGGGATGAGGATAAATGTGAAGTGCCTAAAGGAAGTGTTGACATGCAAGAAGTGAGTGTGAGCCAAAGGTGATGGCTTCTGTTAGAACAAAGGGGAGCTGTGAAAGATGAATGGGGGGACTGGAGAGGTGTAAGATACAAATAGACAAAAATGTGAATGGAGAGACGAGGTGAATGAGAAGGGCTGAGGGGCACGGGAAGTGACAGGGCCAGAGAGGCCATGCGATAAATTCGAGAGACTGTTAGAGATGAGGGCAGTGAAAGGACAGAATGGCAAAAGGTGATTAAAGGTGAAGTGAGAGGTTGAATGGGGAGAGTTCAGAAGTTGTAAAAAGGGGGGAAAGAAAAGGGCCTGCAAAGTGAGAGAGGGATCCAGGATTAGGAGAGGAGAGGGATGGAAGGGAGGGGGTGAGAGGAAAGCTGCATGGGTAAACTGCCTAACTCTGCACAAAACCGCCAGGGTTTTAAGGGACTCCTGCTTCTCCCGGCCAGGGCCAGGTGAGCTTCTAATATGGCAGCACGTATTCCTGCGGAGTGGAAGGCCCTTCACAAAGGTTGACTAGAAATCTTTCTGATGTTAATTGCTGTATTTTGGTTATAAACGGGTACTGATGGGGTGAAATCTTTCCTCAGTGTTACTGTGTGTAAAAAATCTCAAAATGATGAAGCAATGCTATCCCAAAATACGTGGCATCACATAACCTCATTTACATTTTTTCCCCACACAATTTAGTCAAGATTGTCGCGTAATTTGGTCCTCACCTGCCTCATAATTCCAGTAGCCCTGCCTACAGGTTTAGAAATTTTTGTGAGGAGGGGGTCCTTACGCCTCAAAATGTTAGCAGAGGGGTCTTGGCATCCAAAAGTTTGAAGACCTTTGATCTAGAGCACCCTGCAACAATTCTTTATAATCTTCTAAAGCAACCAACCATGCAAAGCCTAACAGTGAAACAGCTTCAATTCAACAATCATGAAACAAAAGATACATGCATATATCTCATGAGAACCACATTTTGTGATGTGATGTGGCATGCTTCTTATAGTAAGATTAAATGCAACGTAATGTTTAATGGGCAGTACAATAGAACAATTGGCCTCCCAACCCAGATGGTCATCCTGCTAGAGGAACAGAAACATGCCCCATATTCTAGGCCTTTGTCCTGCTCAGGGAACATTTCTCAAACCTTATCAGTGGGTCTACACAGCTGTCAAGTGACAAATGAAGCTTATGTAAATGGGCCACAAGAGGCTTTATGCAGGGAACAGGTAACTTTCTAAGCACACCTTTTCCAAATCATTTATTAAAAATCCTACTACACTAGTGAATTGGGCTTTATTGTATATTTTATATATATATATATATATATATATATATATATATATATATATATATATATATATATATATACAGGTGACCAAGGCTGCTGTGACGGTCGAAACGCGTCCTGACATCCGTTATGGGGTTTGCAAATAAATAAAACTGTTGGCACAATAAGAGGTCTGCGCTCGTGATTTCCCTCCAGGAAGTTTGTTTACGAGTGGTCAAGAAATATATATATATATATATATATATATATATATATATATATATATTTCCAAATTTCTAAGAATGAAATTTATAGTGGGTTCCTAGCCAGAGATACTATTATTAAATTTAATATTGTATCCCATTGCTTTCCAATGGAACAGCCTTGCTACAGTAAAATAGCTTTTGGGTCCTTTTCACTTCTAGGGCAAGTGCAACAGAACATAAAACCTGCACATATCCTGATTTTAAGTGACATGCACACTTCCTTTTGGGTAATATGGTTGCTTAAGGGTGACTTATTCGTTTTTAAAAGTAAGGTTTTGACCCATCAAAAGGGGTTATTTTTTCAGGTCAAATTTTCAGTTTAAAACTTTATAGCCAGGCTACAAATGGTAGGCTTCAGTCATGTTTGCACTGTCACTGCACAGGGTGGCACAATGTGTGCTGCAGTCTATTAGTGACATATAAATTACAGACCCTGGGTACACTTTTTTGCCAATATACTAGTAACTTATAGGTAGATTAAATATACCACCCAGGGTTATGTCAATTTTGAAAGGGGGAGCGCAGGCACATTACCATTGGTTGGTAGCAGTAAAGTACACAAAGGTCTACAGTCAGAAAAAACACTCAAGGCAAACATTTGGGGTACACCACTTAAAAAGTGTAATTTCCAATGCGTGTCAAATATTTGCTTTGGTATTTAAAAGGTCAATTAATATGTATTGCAGGCTGCAACATAACCACTTTTAAATAATGATTATAAAATAAATGCCTAATTGAGGCTTGCAAGCTCAGAAACATCCATAACCAGGAAAGTGAACATGAAATACAAGACCAGAACCCCATGCAGTATATTGAGAGTCACAGCCATCTAACTCCTTGTTTATCCATAAGATTAAAATTCCAGAGAGCATGTCTGACACTCTGCCCATGAATACCCCCTCTCATTTCAGAGCCGATTTAAGCCAGAAAAAAGTAGGGAATAAAGAACACCACCTATGGCCGTGCCTTCAACAAGCACACAGAGATGCTATCAGGAACTATGGCCTCTACCTACTTTCGAGGAAAGGTGTGGAGTTGATTCGCAAAGCAAAAGCTCTCAACGAAACCCAAGGGATTCCACTGTAACTCTTACCAAACAGTACCTTGAATAGTAGTACTGTCAAGAAAAGATAGGAGGTGAGCAGAAGAAAAAATTAATTTGAAAAGTAATGTTATGTTTTAGTTTTTGTTTAACACAAGGCATGAAGGCTTTGTACAGTATAAAAGATTTGGCATATAGCTCCAAATGAGCTGCATTCCTCCCCACTATTACTCTAAACAAAGAACCATCTTTGTTAAGAACATCATGGGAAGGGAGGCTATGGGCAAGTACCTTACAGCACATGTCTTGTTTAAATATTTGCACATCTAAAAAATGGATACTAATGGAGGTCTTAAGCCTGATACAAACCCCACTAACCCAACTGGCATAGTACTGCATAGAGAAGCCCAGAGCATCACAGTGAACACTCAAAGCAAATGGCAGACCTCCAGGATGTTACCCTCCAAGTATGGTCCTATCCTGATAAACAAAGAGACCATATTGATTTCTGGATAGAAGCAAAATGATACTGCAGAAGCAGACAAACAAAAAGGTAAAGCAAAGAAAGAAAGCAGACTTAGCTATATATAGAACAACATTCAGCACAGAACAGGCAAACAAGATCTCAGACCGAAAGGAAGGTATTTAGTCATCATTAACAAGGCACCTAGTCAATTTGGTCTGATAAACCAATGATTCTGGAAATATAACATGGTTACTTGTTATCTTCATTATAAGATACCTAACGTTCTTCTATACACTATGAACTTGAGGAAAAATTCTCATAGATAAACATTTGTGACCTATTCATTATTGTAATTTGTGAATCAGACATTAAAATTCATTACTGGAGAAGATCATCCCGAGCCACATTATCTACTAAATATGTTGAAACACTATTGAATAAATGGAGCAATAATGGTCTTTGGACCTTTAACATAATACTGCCCATACATCTGTTGATTTAAGGCCCCCTGTAGAGTCGTGTGTGCACTGTTTCATGAAATTATTTGTGAAAAGTCTAGTCAGCATTGAGTTTTCAAACATTTCTCTACAATGATTTCCTATCCCAAGCACTCAACACATTCTAACCTTTGTATTTATACAGCCGGCTAAAGCTGTAGGTTGACCCTTCTACTGCTTCAGTCCTTTTGTTGACTGAAGAGGTAATTATTGTGTACACTTCTTTGGTTCAGTGGCAGAGTGTCTTTTCTTTTTCCTATTCTCATATAAAGTTATTCTTTCGGGGGGAGCAACATCAGTGGAGAAATCTACCTCTTATCCTGGACCCTGCTACTTGCTGGGAAAGCAATTATTCCAGGGAAAATCCTGATGGTCTTGGTGAACCAAAAATGCAGAGAACTGTTCTCTTTGGCAACAGGCTAGAACCATAACCATGCACATCATGGGAAGTGCATCAGCTCCTCCCATCTAAGTTCACCATCACAGCCACTGCTCCCTCTGAGCAGTACTCTTAGAGAGGCATGCCCACGTGCAGGGTGAAATTTCACCTGGATTTAGCCATTCAGGGCATTGCTTCCGGCACTTTTATTTTCTTAGAGCTGCTCAGGTCTAGGGACAGGAATAGGAACATATTCAAAGTAAACATGTCACTGTAACTCCTTAAAATCATATTTTTTCTTGAAAGCTCTTCATTGTTACAATTATCGACATTTTGTATCTTATTTTATTATCCAATTAGCTTCATAGCATGTTTATTTGATTAATAATAATCCATAATTGTCAGCGGATTACAGAGATCTTTCATGGTAATGGGTTATTATTTTTCAAGTTGGATGAAACTAATGAACTGGTACTGCTTTGGTTGTGTCACCACAGGGAATCCCACTGGAGAAAACATAATTTTACAGCTAAGCACATCATCTACACAATTTCTCTCATAGTCGCTCTCCATTACTACTCTCAATCTCCCTTTCTCTTTTCTCTGTTGTCTCTTCCTTCCCCCATTTCTCTATCATCTTCTGTTGAACAGGAACTATTGTACAATTTTGGAAGCTAGGTTTAACTTTTCCTCAAGTGTTTACATTTCTGGGCTTCTTGCCAATGGATCTGTTATCATGCATGACTTTAGACATCCATCTCCGAGCTCTCTATTCTATGTTGATCCTTCTGGCGATGTGACTTTCAGAACTGGTCAGACTACTCTGGACTAGGACATGCTGGGAAGTAAGCTAACTCAACCATGCCTTATCAGCAGCCTATACCTCTTCCTATACATTGAAATATTTCATATTCACCTTACTCTCCCAGCAAAATGATTGTATTGTACATACTTCATTGAATATGCATGTTCAGATTATTGAATATGCTTCTCCCTAAGAACTGTCTTCTGTTCGGAGAACTGAATGGACCTTAATTCAAGAGGTGATCCTAGTGTTTCATACTTTATAGGTATTACTTTGCCCTGGTGTTGGATTGGAAGAAGGATCTCTATTCTGTTTTGGCCATTTAAAATTCACCTTCATTTCTCACCTCTACTTCTTCTTAGGGTCTAATATCTTTATAGGCATTACTTTGAACTTGCCTGCAAAAAAACAAGATGATGTCTCATTTGTCAACTTCTTCAGGTGTTTCCTAACTTTCCCACTAAACATGCCTTCATGTGTGTGCCTCTTTTTAATGAACAGAACTATAATATTCAGTGGACAGATCACAACCATTATGCATGATGTTCATGTTAGTCACATCACTGCAGGCTAAATAATTGCTCTGCCATGATGCATCCTGCAAAGTGGTAGTCCTGGAACTGGGATGGAGACTGTGATGGTATATACCACCAAGAATTGTAGCCGGGTAAAATCCTGAATAAATACAAATAGAAAACCTGAATGGCCATATTTTACCATGGCTAGTACATACCTCTTATTTTAGAGGCAGAAATATTACTGCCAGGCAGTGTTTCTAACTATGACTGGTGGTGTAGCAACCATTGCAAAATATGGCCATTCAGTATATTTTTTAAAGAATGTGTCAGATTTTATAAAAAAAACTCTATAAATAGTTGTGAAATAGCACACATTTCCATTAAGTGAAAAAATAGTATTGCTGGTGCAAACATACTGATGTCATTTAAATAGTTAGCACCTGAGCTGTTACTGTTTAGCCAAGCAGGTGCTCGGAGGCATTTTTTTTAAAACAGCTGTTTTTTTATTTCACTGTCTATCTTGCAGCCTGCTTCAAGCAATGAAATTGCAAAACTAGTTAGTGGTCCCTTTGGACAGTAATTCCCTGTTAAGCTTCCCAGAGAAGAAAATGTATTATAGGCACTGTAAACCTTTTTTATAACACAGAGAGTGGGATAGTGCACTTTCTGTCAAAGCATAAAGACAGCCCTGTGGCATCAACACAAAACCCATCAAAAGGCAGAAGTGTTAAGTAAATTCAGCTCTGAGCAATGACTTTTACATTTTTTATTGTCTCCAACAAACTTCGCTCAATATGCTTACACTTTATATGGCATTACAATACCTTCAGCATGCTCAAGCTTATTCCACTCTTCAACCTTCACTAAACATATTTCCTTTTATCTCACATCATGTATTATAAAATACTACAACCCTGACTATGTACCTCAAATTAATGTCAATACATACAACCAAATAACTACTGCAGTGTACATTATGCATAGAAAAACATTTCCTGATGTTCGTATTATGCTTTGCATCCGCCCCTCCTTAAACCTATTCAAGTAGATGTACTTGCAAAGTCATGTGTACTGAATCATTTTTGCTGCTCTTTTAAAAAACAGATTGTCCCTATGTACGTAGACCCTTCCTTTGCTATGCAAACTTCACAGCAATAGTACAGCTCTTGGAAGCCAGTTTACATTAGGGTTACATTTGATAACCAACATTTTAAATAATATTTAAGATGAATAATACTTAGCGATCTAGACTCACTGCTGCCCATCAGATTAGGGCTTTAACGTGGTCTGGTGGGTGGGCGGCATGGAGGTCCTGCGATGGTGCTTATTTCAAAGGCAGCGGTGCCTTTGAAAAAGGCACTGCAATGGGACAGCACAACTAGGTTCCTGCACGGCAAGGACTCGAAAGTTCATGCCGCGCAGGAATCGGTGTGCATGCACACAGGGGGCAATGTTATATCCCCCTGTGGGCATCCACATGCAGTGGAGGCAGAAGGGCCCCACCCCTGGTTTCCTCTCATCCACAGTGCACATGAAGGAGGAACCTCCATGACACTGCCCGTGGAGAGGAAACTCGTAATATGCGTGGCAGGACTGCGGCGGGCCCGCCAAGCATATTTCTGCCTCGGATTGCCACAACAGTTGTTCCCTGACATCATCGCTGGTCTCAGGGAGGTCCCACTGCCCAACTGGTAATGGGGCGGCCAGAGCACTGCTGCGGCGATGGCTGGACTGCCATCCCCACACCCCCGCAAGTCACACCAGACTCGTATTTGGGTCTTTAGTAAGTGGGCATATAGGGCCCTGTACAAAGAATCGTTTCAGTTAAAGTAGTTTCAAATTGTGCACTGACTTATATAGATTGTTTTTGATTTTGTCTGTGTAGTAATAGGTCATTTCACAAAATAGAGAATCGTAGTGGGTCGCAATTCAACCTACTTCATCAATGCACAAGAGGAAAGTGCGACCCACTGCTATTGGCCACAATCACAGGGATGGCTGCCTGTGGGTATTGCCAGACCACCATGTCTGTAATTGCTTATGAAAAAGAAAATGTAAAGTTACCCAATCCTTTCTCAGCAGGAGACAGTGGGTGTGTGGACCACTTTCTACTCCTAAGCAGCATTTTTGTCAACATTCACAAAGGTCCCATTTGGGAAAGGGTTACCACCTCCTTTGTGTTGGCAGTAAATTATTAATGTTCAGCAACTGTATTTTGCTCATAAAACATTAATATATACCATAAGGAATTGTTATTTGGAAGGAACGCGCTAAGCACACCTCTTCCATCACTGTTCCTTTACTGTTTGCATTGAACTTTCTTTGCTAGATGTGGGAATTCAGTTTGCTTAGATGCAACGAGAGCTGAGCGGAGGCTTTCTGAACTACTTCTTTGATATAGGGCAACTTCATTATACCCCAACTCAGTTCCAATCCTCTCAGACCTGATGGCATGGCAGCCGGTTAACCTCTGAAACAGATTACTGAATAGGTGTTTCTCACACAAACAGCCATCGGTCTGACACAGAAGCCCACTTGAATAATCTTTTGTTGATGGTTATTTCCCCTGCTTGGAAAAGTCAGAACAGGTATCAACATATTTCTTTCAGCAACTCAGACAAATTTAGCGACAGGTTTTCATAGTTGTCATAGTCTAGCCTGTTAAAAAGGTCTCTCTTTTTAAGATATTCTGTTATAAAATGTTGGTGTAATTACAAGCTAAAAGTTTATTTCCGTATTTTAACCAACTCTTTGCAAAAGTAATTCTTCTGAAATTACTCATCAACTGCCTTTTTTCCAGAATAATAGCCATGTAACAAGGACTGTATTTTTTTCGTTTTAGGTGTGCTCAAAATTCTGCATGATGAATATTATTTTATTTTGTATGTGGCATCGGGTCAAAGTCATCATTTCAAGATTTATTTTAAGGGCACTGATGTACAAATGATAAGCAATTTAATGATAACACAGAGTATGTGATAGTCACTGGAAATACTGCTTGCCTTTCTGTTTGCTAGATGCATTAATGTGCCTGTAAGGCCATGTATTACAATTTCTAAATTATACTCTGGACAGGTTGACATTGATGTTGCAGGCTGCAAGGCTGGGAGCTGATTGTTCCTAATCTCCATAGATCCGAGATGTCAGATTCTATTTGACTGAGAGGCTGATTCAGATATTTTTCTCCTCTTCCACCCCGTCCAAATCATAAATGAGCTTCATCTCATTGTGTCTGTGCGTATGCAAACAGATTCACCAGCACTTCTCCTGTTATTCATGCAAATTGGCATGGCTGTGTCTGCCTTCTATGAAATGTGATTGCTGACTCATTACCACATGTTAATACTAATATTCAGATAGACAGCAAATTGAGAAAATAATGTGGGAGGGATGGGGAATTATAGGTTTAAGGTCACCTGAAGCAAGAAATAGCAAGGCGCACGGGCCAAAAGAATGGCGCCACAGAGCTTATCAGAAATACTTGATCATTTTTAATTATTTGACATCACTATTATAGCTGAATCATTATTTCATAGTATACAGTGCAGGATTTACATCTACAATAGTCTGTGTTCAAAGAGGGAGGATCACACTATACAATACCTTACATTTAAATTGTAGCTCTGTTCATCACTGATTATGGCCATTGAAAGAAGCTCAGTATCCCCAATGTGTACAATGAAGCCTTCTGCACCCCCATAAAATTTAATGTATTTGAACTATTTTCCCTGCAGACCAATTATCTCTGAGGTCATTATTTCATAGGCTTTTTAGAGAATGTCTGTGTTTGTGCAACTGAACTAGGGTGTTAGGTGCTAAGCTGTGCTATCCTGACCCTTGTTCAACCTACATTACTGCATATTATGGATGTAGAACAATTAGTGGCCATTATATGGCAAATGGTGAGGTTACACAGGTGTGTTCATCAAGAAGCATACTTCTTTCTCTCCTCTCAACCAATATGTGTTGGATGCACCCCTCTCCAGCTGCAGTATTGTCAGATAGTGCCTCTTTTTGCGTGGCTGCCCCCATTTTTTGTGTACTGATGGAATTAGATAAACCCTAATTGGCATATTTAACTTTAATATAAGGTCATAGTATATGGTGTCCCAAAATCCACCCATCCACAATAAGTTAAATGTCACAAATGTATTCCAGCACTACTGTGACATCCACTAGTTTAACAAGACAAATATGACTCCAGGCCTACCACTGTTTAAAAACTGCAAAGAACTGTTAAAATAAACCCTTTTGCAGGAGAAAACCTCCCTTTATAATATTAATGTAACACCCATGTAGGCCTCATAGCCCATAATTCAGTGTCCATGGATATGATAAGTTGCACATGTAGAAAGTTAAAGTTAACTTGTCCTTACAGTAACTACCCTCTAAAACACATTGACATTGTGGTAGGTTGGCCCATAGAGATATTCTGAGAAACAGTATTAAATATAATGAAGCTATTTCAGGCTAAGGACCTGCTAGACAAATAATTCAAGGAGTGTTATTAATATTTATTATAATACCAATCAGTGGTTAAATGGGATGTTTAATACATATTAAGTAAAAGGGACTTTTAGAATGTTACCTTTTCCCTACCTGAAGCTCCCGAACTTGTCAATGGCTCAAATTAATTGTGAAAACTGCTCCCAAAGCAAAGGCAATGGCCTGGGTGTGGAGAGGTGTTTTGTTCTTCTGGCATGAAGACCCGTTGGGTAGTGCCCAGGAGATTAGTTCACATCAAAGTCCCTTCCCTGTCACACAAAACTGTAACTCATTGCTGAACAGACCCTTTAATTTGTCCTACCAGTCAGGTAGCTGCTAACCCAGTGGGGATAAAACTGCTCCAGAACTGTTTTGCAGTGACCAAGGAGGAGAGGACTGCTCATTACTCAGTTCCCACCTCTGGGTGGTACACAGGCGCTTATCAAGGGGAGAAGGCTTTCTCCCTCTTCAATTTGGTGAGTGGAAGGTTACCCCCGGGAACATTTATCATATTGGTTAAGGAGGAGGCCAGGAGTCACTCCACACAGAAGCTATTACCAGTCATAAATGTTGCACCAGAAAACATCTTCTTCAGAACACTACTGGACCCTTGGAAGAACAGAGGAAGAGTTGCAACTTCTCTTTGAGAACTGTGAGGAGACATAAAGGGCTGGATCTTCTCCCACTTGTAACCAGGAAAAAGAAGTGGACTTCAGGAGTCACTTGGCAGACCTCTTGTGTAAGCTACAGGGCCAGAACAAGCTGCAGGAGGTTATTTTCCTGAAAAGACCAGCTGGTGAGTGACTACTGGACCTGACCTACACCCTGCTGGAGTGAGTCCTAAACATGAACTGCTGCTCCTGAGGTCCTGGGACCCTCATCTATGTCTAACCAACTTCTCTTATCATCTCTGAAAATCCTGGACCTCGAATCTTTTTGGACTTGAAGACCTGCAGAGAACCAGGCCAAACCTGTGAAGCCAATCCACCCAAGGCGCATTCCTTTTCTCTAATGAAACAGGTTTCACCCACTCAGATCTTCTTTGCAGCAGCAAATCTGATTAAGCAGGATCCTCTCTGAGAAGGTAACCAGCTTGTGGATTCTTCTTGGATATAGCCATCAGCCTTGACTCACTGGAGGATGCTATGTGCCTGAAAAATAAACTAAGTCTGAAGGTAAAAATCATGACTGGACGAAGGCCCTTAGGTATCTGACTGCCAAGAGAACTTCCCTGGGTCCAAAATGTTTGTTATCCAGCTCCATGGGGTTTCATTCAAAGACCACAGCTTCACAGGCCTCTTCCAATGACATAGTGGAGCCCTTCTCTGGTATTGCCTGTTGCATAGGCCAGTGAAGGCTTTTGCCTTACCGGAAAAGACTATGTCCTAAGGTCAAACCTGATCGATGTATCTGACCCGCGCTCCATTGCAGTCACCCTGAAATCGCTTTTAGGTCCCAGTCTACCATGACCAATTGACCTGTTTTCTATCACTATTTGCATTCTAAACTTTTATAAATTCATATATCTGGTTCTCAATAATCAGATTTGTGTCATTTTGGTGTCACTTTGTTACCTACATTATTCTCTATTTTGATAAATTAGAGTGGTATTTTCTCGTGTTGTGTTCTTGACTGGTTTGTTATTACTTCACACATTTTCTTAAATTAGGCCTGTCAGCTCTGTGCCATAACCACCAGGTATTAAGCACAGGTTTGAGTAACTAAAACCTTTAACTGGACCTAGCAAGATCGTGACCTTATTACTTTTGATGGACTACCATCCACCCCAATTAATTGTTCACTTTTTGCCAAGCACCATTGACTCATGAGTGGCCATAAACTCCCTTATACACCATAAGTCCTGCAAAATCACAACATACCTATTAAGAAAGCTGGAACATGTTTTTGAGGTCAACAAAACAACCTTTACACCTGGAGATGCCACATATGAAATTAATAATTTACACATGGTAAACCAAACTGGATATTTGGGACCAGTACTAAAATATGTTTTTGTGTTGGATAAAATGACTTTTACATCTTGATATGTAATATATGAAATTAATACTTTACTCATGGTAACCCATCATGACATTTGGGACAAGTACAATGTTATATCATAGATGTTTCAAGCATTGCCGTGATTTTAGAGAGTTTCTGTGTTTTGTGTCAATAAGTGGCCTGAGAGCAAGATCATCTTGAATTTTCCAGTAATTGTGTTTCTCTTCTTCCTCTTCTCTTCTCTGATGGAACAATCACTAATGTGTGTCTCATTACATTACTGAAACCTGATGAAATAGGATTACTAGATGACTATGAAGACTTATTCTTTATTGTAAAATGGTCAATGACTACACCCACCATCAAAGTTATGATTGTACCATTGACTTATTTCCAGGGGGAAATATACCACATGACTGGATATATCCACTCAGCATTACAAAAGATGAAGTCTTGCTAGTATACCTGAATTTAGACAAGGGTTTTATTCAATATTTCACACCTTCTGTATTTATCATTCACAAAATGGCTCACTGACACAGTATCAACAACAATATTGTGTAATAAGAATATTGTGGCAAAAATATTGTGTACGCAAAAATCGTCTCCCTATATCTATAATTATAGGTGCGAAAATATTGAAAATAAAATATTGTTTCACACTAATATCATTAAAAACATACAAAAATATTGTGTTTAATATATATAGTTAAAATAGTAAATCTTGACATTATTATAATTCGAAAAAAATAAATTTAAATATTGTTTAATACTATATATATATATATATATATATAGATATATAGATATACTTATATAAACACACACACATATATCTGTGTTTATTTATATACATGAAATTATATATATGATCATGTGATCAAGGCCCTTCCGGGCTGAAACGCGTCATGGCTGTAAAGGTCGAGGGAACTATTGAATAAATCTTTGCTGGTTTATCTTGTGGTCTGTGCTTCGTTGCTGTCAAACCCTGCTCAAAGCCTACGGAGTTCAAGAAAATATATATATATATATATATATATATATATATATATATATATATATATATATATATATATATATATACCATGTAGATAAAATGTAACAAAATAAAAAATCACCCAAAAAGATATTTCCATTTACTAAACGTATTATAACAAATATCTATCTATCTATCTATCTATCTATCTATCTATCTATCTATCTATCTATCTATCTATCTATCTATCTATCTATCTATCTATCTATCTATCTATCTATCTATCTATCTATCTATAACATAAAATTAAAAAATAAGCAAATGATAATACTAGATAAATGAAGTAAAAGCATTGTAGTGTGTGAATAATAGACGTGCTATTCCCACTCCAGTTTATGTAACAATAGGGAAAGCGGAAGGCTTTCAGAGGGGTTACATTTACTATGACCACTCCAAACAGGTCAACAGTAGGGAAAGTATTAATCTTTGGAGGGGTACGATTTACTATTCCCACTCCAGTCTGTGCAACAGTAGGAAAAGTGTTGGACTTTGAAGGGATTACATTTATTATCCCCTCTCCAGTCTGTGCAACAGAAGAGAAAGATTTGGACTTCAAAAGGGTTAAATTTACTGTTCCCATTCTAGTCTGTGCAACAGTAAGGAAAGCATTTGACTTTGGAGTGGCAATATTAACTATTCACACTCTAGTCTGTAGAACAGTAGGAAAGCATGGAACTTCAGATGGGTGAGGTTTACTCTTCCCACTTCAGTCTGTACAACAGTAGAGAAAGTGTTCGACTTCGGAGAGGGTAAACTTACTTATCCCATTCCATTCTGTTCAACAGTAGGGAAAGCGTTGGACTTCATAATGGGACGATTTGCTATCCCAACTCCAGTCTGTGGAACAGTAGTGAAAGTGTTGGACTTCATAAGAATAAGATTTACTATCCCCACGACAGTCTATGCTAGAATTACTATTCCCTCTCCAGTCCAGGCGTTGTCATCTTTGTTGCAACAAGGTTAAAAGAATATATATATATATATATTCACTGAAAAAACCATAGGTTTCAGGGACGTTATAGTTAGTTGGACATTAGACTCATATAAAAGCAGAGAAATTTGCCTGTTATAGTTAGTTGAGCTAACTATAACTCACACGCCCGCAATGCACTGCTGATGATGTCACATATTACACCACTCATGACATGGTCAGTGACATCACTGATGACATCTCAAATGACATCACTGATGACATCCCAAATGATATCACTGATGACATCACTCATGACATCATAGACGTGACAATCTGATGCACATACTGATGCTCTAATATAAACTTTGATACACCCATTGTAAAATGCTGACTACTATTTTTGAAACCATACACAGAAGAATGCCATACACTACATAGCACTCACTATTTCCTAGGTCTACACACACACATCCAGTCACTTATACATGTAGTTACTCATCAATAGAGGACTATAATATGCACTCATACATATATACATGCAGTCACACGCTGCCACTCCTCCATAGAGTTACTCACATGCCTAGTCATTAATGCAAAGAATGAATCACATACCCATTTAATCACGTATACAGTTATACACACCAACTTCGTTATTTTTAGACATACCACATCACTTATTTATACAGAATAAATAATTTATACATATATTTATATGAATCAAACAACGAGCCCAAGCACTCCCGTTAGTTTCTTAATTATCTGTCATTTTACCGCCATCGAGTCCCTCACCCATCAAATGAAAACAATATCTAGAAAACCCCTGATATAAAATGTGACTAAGTAAAACAGCAAAAGCTGATAAACATTCTAGAAGACATGGAAAAGTGGTGGTTTCTTTCTGTATCATTTATAGCCTATATGGGTGGCCAGTTCCTCCCCATAGTTCATACCATTAGGGATTTTCGTATTCAAATCTATGATGTACTTGGATTCAGTTACCCGTAACAATTTTTCCCGATCTCCACCTCTAGGGTGTGGTGGAATTCTGTCAATGCCGTAGAATCTCAGTAAATTTGCATTACTCTGGTGTTTCTCTTGAAAATGTCTTGCGACAGGATAATTTAAATCGACATTGGTAACTGCCCTCATATGTTGCAACACACGTGTTTTTAGTTGTAATTTTGTGCTGCACACGTAGTTTAAACCACAAGGGCATTCCAAGACATAGATACTATAATCACTGGTGCATGTTAGGAATTTGTTGATTTCTTTTTTCTTTTTTCTATCCTGCCCCACAAAGTAGCTATCTCAATTTACACTGTGTTTACAGGCTTTACAGGAGTTACACTTCCTAAAACCCTTTGCCTTTCCTAACCAATATACACACATATATATATTCACTGAAAAAACCATAGGTTTTAGGGCTTTTATGGTTAGCTGAACATTTCACTCGTACAAAACCATTGAAATTCCTCTGTTATTGTTAGTTCTGCTAACTATAACTCATGCGTCCGCAGTCCACTGCTGATGATGTCACATATTACATAATTCATGACATGGTCAGTGACATCACTGATGACATCACTGATGACATCATCCAGGGAATTTGGTTTGGTTAGTTATTTAAATATGTATTATATATATATAGCAATCTGCATTGAAGAATGAGTGGATATATAAATATAAATATCTGGATGGAGGATTTAGTAGCAGTGTGATTGACTGTTTACTTGACTAATTTATAGTGTCTCACTAAATATATTGGATAGTGACTAAACTGTGTAAATATCTGTATCACTTTGTCAGTTGTTGTGTAAATTGCTGCACCAGTTGGTTACTAGCTATGTGAAAGTCTATATTAGTTATTGATTAGTTAACTGAGTATTTGTATGGGAAAGTGAATGTGTGTGTGGTTCGGTGGGGGGGGGTGTGACTGCCCAAAGATGTGTGAATAGTTGATTCAGTAGGTATATGAGGTTAAGACTACATGTTATAACAGTTGTTTGGGTGAGTGAATATCTTTATGGGTGTGGTGATAAGCAAATGTACCTCTCAATGGTACATGTCCAAAAAATTAGAAAAATAAACGGCAGTGTATGTGACAGTTGTTGTATATAAATAAGTATAATAAGACTCAGTGATTGTATGAGTGACTGTATGGATAACTGTATACTTGTAATAGTGATTTTATAACACACTAAGTATGAGTTACTATCTATATGAATAAATGAAGTGGTTTTTGTATGAGTGTGTAGCTGAGTAAATGTAAATATGATCGATTGTTTGCATAAGTGAGTAGGATGACTGCATAAGTTAATAGGATGTGTGCTGGCGTGTAATGTCGATATCGGTGTATAAGTATATTTAATAGTGTTCTATTGATCATTGACAGCATGTATGAGTGAATGTATAGGTGATCAGATGTGTGTGTACGTCTAGGAATCACTGAGTGGGTTTTTAGAAACTTGTATTGGTGTGTCAATGGTTTCAACTATGGTACTCTGTATTTTACAGTGAGTGATGAAAGGTTATACTCCTGTATGGTGAAGTGTATCTTATTGTCACGTGGATGATGTCATCAGTGATGTCATTTGAGATGTCATGTGATGTCATCAGTGATGTCACTGACCATGTCATGAATGATATAATATGTGACATCATCAGCAGTGGATTGCGGGCGCGCGAGTTATAGTTAGCAGAACTAACTATAACGGAGGAATTTCAATGGTTTTGTACGAGTGAAATGTCCAGCTGAAACCTATGGTTTTTTCAGTGAATTTCTAAGGTTTTTTAAAAGCTAATTCCTAACTATAACATGTCTGAAGCCTATGGTTTTTTCAGTGAATTTCGAAGGTTTTTTAAATGATAATTTTTAAATGTAATAAATGTAATAATAGTTATATGTATTTTTTTTATACTGATTTTCTACATTTTGTAACTTTTTTTTGACATATTTTATTTTTTAAATTACATTATATATTTTTAATATAAATAGAAATAAAAATGTTTTTTAAAATATTGAAACTGAAATATTTTTTTTGTTGTTGAATGTATAAGTGCAGAGCTATAAGTGTGTTGGTTAGTTAGGGGACTGCATGCATAGTGGATAGGGGTTTGAAGCAGTCCATGTGCTTAGGCCTGGCTCAGTGCATGAGTACTTGGGTACTGACTGAATGATTAGAGTACTGCAAAGAGAGTGCCCGGGTGAATTTATAAGTGGTTGGGTTTTGGCGCAGTGAACGGATTAGTACATGGTGCTGAATGGGTCACTAGAGGAGTGCAAGAGGAGTGACAGGGTGGTTGCTGGAAGTGTATGGATACTGACTGGGGAATTGAAGGTGTAAATGACAAGTGTGGAGGTGGTTAGAGGACTGCATACATAGTGGGAAAATGTTTGAGGCATTCCATGTGCTAATGCCTGGCCCGCTGTATGAGTACTTGGATACTGACTGAATGATTAGAGTACTGCAAGGAGAGTGCCTGGGTGAATTTAGAAGTGTTAGAATTACTTTGCAGGATCAGTACTGGGCTCAAAGATGGAGCACTGAGGTCTCTCCTGATAACAGGTGAGTAAATCGGAATTCGTAGTTCAGCTGATTTTAGAGGAATATTTGTAAGTTTCAAAAATCGACACTTAGAAACTTTTTCATCAAAAAGCAGGCAATGATATCTTATGGAATGAATTCAAGTTACTGGTAAGTACGGTTAGAATTACTTTTCAGGATCAGTACTGGGCTCAAAGATGCAGCATTGAGGTCTCTCCTGATAACAGGTGAGTAAATCGGAATTCATAGTTTGGCTGATTATAGAGGAATATTTGTAAGTTTAAAAAATTGACACATAGAAACTTTTTCAGCAAAAAGCAGGCAATGATATCCTATGAAACAAAATTCAAGTTACTGGTAAGTACAGTTAGAATTCGTTTTCAGGATCAGTACTGGGCTCAAAGATGTAGCACTGAGGTCTCTCCTGATAACATGTGAGTAAATTGGAATTCGTAGTATGGCTGATTTTAGAGGAATATTTTTAAGTTCCAAAACTCCGCACTTAGAAGAATTTCCATGTGAAACCAGTCAATGTTAGCCTATGGAAGGAAATTCAAGTTACTGGTAAGTACGATTAGAATTACTTTTCAGGATCAGTACTGGACTAAAAGATGCAGCACTGAGGTCTCTCCTGATAACAGGTGAGTAAATCAGAGTTCGTAGTTCGGCTGATTTTAGAGGAATATTTGTAAGTTCCAAAACTCCACACTTAGAAACTTTTTCAGCAAAAAGCAGGCAATGATATCGTATGGAAGGAAATTCAAGTTACTGGTTACTGGATGGGGTCCCCGGGGCTAGTAGTAGCCACCCTCCTAAAAATCTTTTTTTTAAAATGCAAAAAAAAAAAAAAACGCCCCGGGGGATGGGATCCCCGGGGCCATAAGTGGCCACAGGAGGGGGGCATGGCAGCCCCCCTCCAAAATATATATTTTTTTAAAAAGGGCCGTGTCCCGGGGGATGGGGTCCCCGGGGCAAATTATGGCCTTGGGAGGGGGGGCCACGCGGCCCCATTCCCGATTTTTTTATTTTTTTAAAACAAAAACAAATTGGGGGCAGGCCCTGGGGGATGGGATCCCCAGGGCAAATAAATTAGAAAAAGAAGGGGGGCTACACAGCCCCCTTCTAAAAAAATAAAAAAATAAAAAGACGGGATCGGGCCCCCTCCTTGCTCCTTGCGCCAGAGGGTGCATTTGCAGAGGGAGAACTAATTCCCCTTGAATACTGGGGGTCCCTGGGGGCCATCTAGCCCACCAGGAACCTCCAGTATGCGCCAGGGGGCTGCGTTGCAGAGAGGTGTAATGAGGCTATGCCCCTTTTTACACCTCTCTGCAACGCAGCTCTGTGGTGCTTACTGGAGGTACCTGGTGGGCTAGTTGGCCGCCAGGGGACATCAGGATTCAAGGGGACTTAATCCCCCAACTTAAAACGCGCCACGGGGCTCGTTTGCACAGTGGTGAAGGTAGTGGCGGGCCTGAGGTGATATGTGTGCAAACACGCCCTGTGGCGTGTTTTAAGTTGGGGAATTAATTCCTCTTCAATCCAGAGGTCCCCTAGGGGCCAACTAGCCCACCAGGTACCTCCAGTAAGCACCACTGAGCTGCGTTGCAGTGTTGTAAAAAGGGGCATAGCCTTTGAACACCTCTGCAACGCAGCTCCCTGGTGCATACTGGAGGTACCTGGTGGGCTAGTTGGCCCCAGGGGACCGCAGGATTGAAGAGGAATTAATTCCCCAACTTAAAACGTGCCACAGGGCGTGTTTGCACACGTCACCTCAGGCCCCGCCCCCTTCCTTCTGCATGTTTCTGTAAGCTGGGAGGAGGGAAATGTTTTCTGTCGTTTTTAGAAATTAACACCATAGCAGTTTTATCCCATTTTTAAAAAAAAAAAACAGTTTGCTACAGTGTTGCTATTTTCTCAGTTCCCGCTAGGGGTTACATAAACCCAGAGTACCTTTAGAATCCACAACATGTAAAAACAAAGGGCACAACTTAGTCTGGATATCATTTGTGGACTAATAGTTATCAAGGCTTAAGCTTGACCTTGCAAGAAGGCAAAGCAGGGCTCAGCACTCGGGCAGGTAAGCCTCAGCCTCTAGAAAGAGCTACTGTCTGCTGCTCTACATTTACACCGAAGGAGAGAAATAACAATTGAGCAGCAATTAGATTTGGTGACATTACATGAACCTTCATAACAATTTCAAGGCAGACATGCTGTACAATGTTTGTACATTTATCCAAGACAAGTGGGATAACAATTGCAACAATATCCATAGTTGATGACATGAGCAGAATGGTAGGTTGCTATCTGCTGCCATACATTTACATTAAATGAGTGAGACAACAATTGAAACAAAATTCAGAGTTGGTCACATGAGTGAAACTTATGCAGCCTTTTAAAGGTAACATATCCTTATCAAAAGATGCAAATTTTGAGCAAGAATCTGGACTCCAAACCACCTTCATCCTTCCCAAAGGCTCCGTAAGGTGGGCAGTCTCCATTCGGGCCAGCCCTAGTCAGAATATAGTAAAAAGCCATGTCTTGTGGCTTAGTGGACTAACGTAGTAACTTCAGCAACCTATGTGTAACATCTTAACCATAGATTTAATTTTGACAGGTCAGTTCAGCCTTCCATCTTCCTGAGGTCAATAAAATTAGTACTTTTAAGTTGTGTAACAATATACACCTGTTATTCTGCCACAGGGCTTTACACATACATGTGTTATGTTTATGGTCGTCCTGGATGTCCGATTATCTTTGGTTGTAATTCGATCTTAAAACCCTTAGCTAAATAGGCAGACTTTTTTTAAGAACCTTTGCAATTACTCACCCCTCATTCATCAGAGATACTACAGCAGTGAGTAATGCTTTCCATTTGACCCCTTGGAAGAACTTCTTGTCTGTATGGACATAGAGAGTCTTTACACTAACATACCTGAACAGGGGGTTCTTTGTCTACTAGAAAACATTTTAGATACTAGGCCTTACCCTCATAATATCCCTACTTCCCTACTTCATTCATTATAGCATGTACCAAACTGGCATTATGTAAAAAAAAAACATTTTCGAAAATCAGTTCCATGAACAAGTGCAGGGTGTTGCAACTTGCAATCAGGGCAGGTGTTGGCCTGAATATAGCAAATATCTATGCATCAAACATTGAAACAAAATTCATTGAAGGTATTGACAACCCACATCAACCATGCATAGGTAAATGAATGCGATCCATAGACTGCATTTTCTTAATCTGTACAGGCAATACAGAGAGCCTTTAGGCTTTCATAAATTGATGAATGGACTGCACTCTTATCTCAGATTTACTATACAATATGACAATTTGAGCATGAATTTTCTAGATATTATAATCGAGGCAGAGAACAACAAATTGTATCCAACTCTGTTAATCAAGACAACTGCTGGAAATAAAATTGTTAAAATATGAAAGTCATCATCACCAGGTGTTGAAAGACAATTTGCTATTTGACCAATATCTGCACCTTCATTGTAATTGTTTCAAAACAGATGATTACTTTCTAGAGGCAAATAAACTAAAAGAAAAACTCAAGGCATGTGGGCATCCCTTCAGACTCCTTAGAAGATCATTGAAAAGGTCAATGTACAATAATAGAGTAGTATTTCTTGAAATCAGAGATAGACCAATTGAATCACATTTGGTGTGCCACTATATTCTGCATTGTTTGAAATACAATCAGGATGATAGTGTGCAAACCTTGGAGTCTTCCTAAAAATGTTGCGGAATTCAAAGGAAGACCATTATTTTCATTTAACTGGGCCTCTAGCTTAAAGAATAGGCTTGTTCGCACATATGAGCCTAAGCTCCCCACAATTCATCGAATGCTCCAACTTACACCAGTGGTGGGACAGTATAAATTCAATAACTGCCTTGCATGTAACACAACTCCAACAAAAAAAGTTTCAAGATTAATGGCCAAAATTTTCAAATCAGAAACTTCTCTAAATGCAACACAAACAATGTGATATACTGGATTGAATGCCCATGTTGTTTACCTTATATGGGAAAAACAACCCAACAGTTATGGAAATGTATAGTACAACACAAATCTAGAATTCGGTACAAGATTGAACATGCCCCATTGGTTGACAGTATAGACTAAGGAACCTTTCAGAAAAAGAAATGAAGTGGTGGGTAATTAATGTGGTAAAACCATTAATAAGATCAGCAAACACTGACCGTATGCTCACTATTAGAGAACACCAAAAAGGTTTAAATGTTGCTGTTAAATGGCAAACATTGTCCCTTATCTGCTGAATTTTTGGTTATATGTCCATTAGACTCTATAAATTTGTAAAGCAATGAACCTTTTTTCTCCAGTTGTCTATCTCACTCAATGACAATATTATAAGTAGTACAGATAATAGCTAATGTAGATAATTTTGTTTGTCATGTACATGTTACAGATGTTCTCTCTATGATAAATCTAACAATTTTTCTCATATTGTCTGAATATGATAATCAACATGAAGATTGACGTATTGTATGTTCCTGTTTACAACACATGCCTTGAATGTTCCAAATGTGTATTACAAATCAATATCTAAAGACCCTGTTTGCCTTACATTCCTAATTGCTATCTTTACTAACATTGATAAAAAAAATGGAAACACTCTGTATCTATTCTGTCTTTTGCATGTTTTCATCAACTTTAATCCTATAATGAACATTTAACCCGTTCCCCGCTCATGACGGAACCACTCCGTCATGAGCCACGGGTGCGCTGTGCTCATGACGGAGTGGTTCTGTCATGCTGCGGCCATTGGCGGCCGCTCGTCCCACGCGGCGCTAATTCCCCGCCTGTGCGGGCGATTAACGCAGTGGGTGGAGTCATGACGGAACCATGCCGTCATGAGCACAGCTCACCCGTGACTCATGACGGCGTGGTTCCGTCATGAGCATGGCGGTGCCGTCAACCCCCCCAAACCCCCCCAGCGCTGCAGCGGAATTCGCGCCGCAGCGAAGGGGTTAATCCTTTCAAGAAAACATGGTAAAGGATGCTAAGCGTACCTTGGTTGTATGACATAATGGAATTATTTTTGCTTGTGAGCATGTTAAAATGGCAGACAACCTTTTTATACAGCTACCGTACCAACACATGGTCCGTGGACAGTTGTGGTACCGGTTGCCTTACACAGTTAAAAATTAAAGATGTATTTATGAACATCTTTTAATTAAAAGCATTAATTCCGTAGGTTTTCAAATAAGATTGAGGAATTTAGTGATTATAATTCAAGTAAATATTGTATCACGTATAGTTCACACACTCCAAGATGGCTGACAACAAAAAAGTCTTGCAATGACCCTGTTCTATAAATACGCCTATTTCCAATTCCTTTGATGTCTTATAATGTTTGTTGAATGCCGATAGAGACTGTGTGACAGATGTGCTGCCTAAGTGTTAAGTAAGCTTCTATCTTCACATATTTATCTAAAAGTTGATGAGCCTATTGTCAAGATTTCAGTAGATCATTCTTAAGACTGCATGGTTAGTTGACTGCGGTTAATATGCTCTTGTTCTTGCTCTTTAGTTTGTTGATCCTCTTGAGAATTCTCTTATTGTGTGCGATTCTTACTACTACGTCAGGTTGTTGAATGACAACTTATTCTTTTGGTCTCAAAATGATTACCGCGATTCTAAAGGCAGCGCAATTAAGCATAAAACGCTTTGGGTTCAGGTGGCAGATCTTTAACAACGTCTGCCTCTCACACATGTTATTCACACTATCACAATCTCTATTCTTCAGCAATTACTGGTGGCGAGGTTTATATAAACAGACTCCTAACTATGGGGCAGATTTATGAGCCCCTTGCGCCACTTTTGCGTCACTTTTCCCATGTTAAAAGTGACGCAAAAGTGGTGCAAGGGGCTCATAAATCTGCCCCTATGTGTTTTGCTGTGATGTTTGCCAACAAATCAAGCCTTCTACGGTCCCACGTCCGCCACAAACTCAGTTATGTATTTCTAATAGACCTTTTGGCTGTGTCTATCTTGATCACTGTGGTCCTCTTTCTTCTGAAACTGCATGCAAGTATACGTATCGTTTCAGGAGCAGTGGGTTTCACGTACTTAACATTCAATGAAGGAGACACAATACATATTGCATACAAATCACACTTATACACTGTGGCTGAAATGCGTTTTTCCTCTGTTCAAAAAATCTTGACGGCAGTGCAGATGGTGATTCTGAAGGAACGCTCACTGGCGCCGGGCAAGCGCATTCTTTTGGTCACCCCCTTCCCTGCTTTGGAAGCGGTGACTAAAGCAAGTGTACCTAACTCAAAGGTACTGCACCCCCATTGGATTCAATGGGCTACTTCCTTCACATCTTCGGATATCACATTTGTCTTTGATCCATCACTTCAGACTCAGGATTTTTTACAGTATTATTTTGTTCATCCTCCTCCTTTGTCGCTTCTTCCTCTGCATGATTACCAATGCATCATTGATACCGATGGCTCGGCGCAACCGGCCACGGCAACCAAACATGCTTATTCAGCGGCTTGCGTTATTGTAGCTGGATCCATTGTAGATGGGGAGTTTAAGTCTTCCATTGTGCACACTCAGGCACTAGGTAACAATACGGCGCAATTGCCGGAGCTGCATGCTCTTGTTCTTGCTCTCGACTTTGCTGATCCTCTTGTGAATACTCTTATTGTGCGCGATTCTTACTACTATGTCCAGTCATTCAATGACAACCTATTCTTTTGGTCTCAAAATGATTACCGTGATTCTAAAGGCAGCGCAATGAAGCATAAAAAGCTTTGGGTTCGGGTGGCAGATCTTAAACAACGTTTGCCTCTCACACATGTTATTCACACTCTTGGCCACCAGTGTGTCGGAACGCATGCTCTTGGTAATTCTTTGGCTGATGAAGCAGCCAAATCTGCAGTAGCCACGTGTTCTGTAGCACCAGTTACAAGATCTTTGACTAAAATAGATGAGATTCTGGCAGTGGTTGCTGCAACTACTGAGGGGGTAATTATCCTTCAGGTTTCCCTTCTAAGTACTCTTATCATGTAACTTCCGAACAGGTTCCTTATGCTACCATTCCTACGGTTGGGGATCGGCTGATTCCCAACTCAGACCACAGCCAAGCTTTGACCAAGGTCGCACATGAAGGCATTGCTTCGGCCCATGCTGGTGTGTTGGCAACAATCTCTATTCTTCAGCAACGTTACTAGTGGCAAGGTTTATATAAACAGACTCCTAACTATGTTCTTTGCTGTGATGTTTGCCAACAAATCAAGCCTTCTACGGTCCCACGTCCGCCACAAACTCAGTTATGTATTTCTAATAGACCTTTTGGCTGTGTCTATCTTGATCACTGCGGTCCTCTTTCTTCTGAAACTGCATACAAGAATATCTTGGTTGCGGTTGATTCGTGCACTCGATTCCTGTGGGTCTGGCCACAATGTAGTGCTGATGCTTGAAATGTCATCAGGGATTTGCGTGTCTTTGTTGGGATGTTTGCCTTTGGTACCTTCCATTCTGACCAAGGTCCAGCATTTGTCTCTATGGCTTACAAGGATGCAATGAAGTCGTTGGGGGTACAGGTGCAGTTTTCTTCTCCATACAGGCCCCAGGGCAATTCAGTTGTGGAGCGAGTGAACCGTGACTTAAAGCAATCATTGACAGCTAGAGTCTTAGGTACTGGCAGGGACTGGCTGTCCCACTTGTATTGGGTCCAACGTGCACTAAATAATCTCCCTAGAAGATCTCTGGGTGGGCGGACCCTTACGAAATGCTCTTTGGTTTTCACATGTTTGTTCCTGACCTTGATGGTCTGGACATTGTGGGGGCTGCCTCTAAGTTTGACATAGATAATCATTCTGCTATGTTACAGGATCTACAAAAGAAACGTGCTACCCTGGCAACTGAGCATTTGCCCTCTTCCGCTGCTGAAGCACTATTGATTCGTGTTACCAGTTGGCTTCCTAGAATTGGGGATCTGGTACTTGAGAAGATTGAAAACAAAAAAGAATTTGGTCCCTTCTACTGTGCTCCTGTTTCAGTACTTGGACTGAAGGGTACTCGTACAGTCATTCTACCACCACTGCTAGGTAGGAAAGGCAACAGGTACAGCTCAGCGGACAATGTCAAGTTACATCGTGTGGCCGATTCTGAATAGTGTGACACCTGCAGTTTCGTGCAACGCAATTCCCTTACCACCATTGACTTTGTCGTCATCTGCTGCCACACTGATGTCTGCTCACATGGTGGATACTGTAATTGATCTTTAACCTTTGTGACAATCTTTTTCTACAATGGATATTGTGTGCCCTTTTCTGGCTGTTGATTCCGTGAGTGAGACGCCATCTAGCCCACGAGTACATATGGACTATTCAGCACTTTCACCTTTGCTTGCAGGTCCAGTGAGTGTCTGTGATGGAGATGTTTCTTCTGGCACGTCCTCCTCATCATCCAGTTTGTCTGATGCACCACCATCTAAATTGCTTGTTTTCTACTCTTGGTTCAAAAAGACATACTTCATTCCCCCATGGACCTACATTTGGTTGGTCCTCATCCTGATTTTCCTCTTCTTGTCAATTGGATTTGTGACAGTGTTCTTTTTACTTATAAATGGCAATTATCTCCCTAAACGCTCTGCAGTAAAAATGTTCGACGGTATTTTGTCTCCTCACACATCGTCCCATATCATGAAACGTGACCAGTCTCTTGTGAACATTTCAGCTTTCCCAGTTACTGATGGCATCATTTGGGACAAAGTAGCTTACGAAATTCATGGGCCGACTGAGGTCCTTCGAGTTCCATACATGTTTTGCATCTCATTAGGAGATGTAGTGACACAGGACATACATTCAGATGATCGGTATGGGCAAGCCGTTCATGCATTGTTTTGAGAATTAATATATTATGCTGCCTTTGATGCTGAAGATTTGTATTTAAATTCTGTCAATTATTGTAGTCTCTTTTGCTATCAACATTATGGGCATCATTTTTTACACAAAACTAACACGTTGAGACCTGTTTGTAATTTTACCCAATGGGAACATTGTCCAACTCCCTTAGAGGGGAGTTGTAAAACTCTTAGAAATAAGTTCACCTATTTTTCAGATTATGATTTGACTAATCCTGAATCCTATGTTTTTTAGGATTCAAAATTCCCCTGAATCCAAGTTCCTGTTGTTCCACATTAAACTGATTTATGCCAACTTGTTTAGAACACAGTTGGCTACACACAGTTATGACCATTGGAAACTTACTATATGTTTAAAATCAATCTGGGGGACAAAGCCATGGGAGGTTCAGGGCACTGAGGCATTACATCGTGCCTGCCTGATCCCGACTCAATTGTTATTTTTAAACAATACCATTTACCAAACATCCTAATATGGCCTCCCAACTGTTAACAATTTGAATACCCCTTCCATTCCTTCCTTAGCTGAATATGACAAATGGCGGTTACACACTAACTACTAACCCTGGGCATAGTGGCGCCGCCCGCATCCCTCCCGCCCTCTTTTAAAATAACTTAAAGTGTTTAAAAGTAAGAAAATGTCTTACCTGAGCTGCGGCGTCCCGGGGCTCCCTCTTCCTGCTTCATTGGCAACTTCTTCCTCACAAATGTGCATGCACCGCCGTGGCGTGTGCGTAGCCTGCCTGCTACACCTACTTCATGGACCACGAAGCAGGCAGCACCGCGCACACTCCGCGGGTGGAGCGGAGCACTACGCCCGCCCTTACTAACTACACCATTGAGGCTTTGCAAGCTCTGCTTCAAAAGGCCTCTTTTATTGTTTCTGAAATTGATTCATCAGGATGGTTTGCTTGGCAAACTAGTACAAATGCATGCCAGTTGCGTTTCTATAATGGTACACCTGGTTTCATTCAGACTAAGCCTGAACCTCGTTATCCACCTCATCATTCTGTGACTACATATTTGGTGGGTAAATTATGCCAGCAGTGGTTGGAAAATTCCACCTTGGCTTCTGTGTTCCCTCTTATCGAATTATATTGATTTGGCTGATTTTCTCCTGGGCCCACACAATCTAAGAGCCAAGCGATTGGTTTATGCCGCTTATAATGAAATTTGGAAACTTTCACAGATGGAAGCAGCATTCCGTCTGCGTCAAATTGATCAGGCTAATTTAGAAAAAGTTCTTGCTGTGGTGTACAACAGCATTAACACACTTGCTTCACGTATTTACACCTTAGACAATATTGTTTCTTCTGTAATAGATATTGTTCAAAGTGATGTTTCTGGGTTATATCATGGTCAGAATCAGTTGAGGTCAGTCATGCAATTTGCTTGGACATTGCAGACACTGAAAATGGGTAAATTGCCGTGGGATTATTTGAATGCCACTGCTGTATTTTCGCCTTTTAACCTGACTGGTAAACGAAATGTTATGTCCATGAAAGATGCTGTATACACACTGTTACATATTGAACCATTGGAACCTTTGCTGTTCTCCGTAGTGGAAACGAACTCTAGTGTTTGGTTAATTCATGGGGTTATCACTTTGCCCTTTTCACTTTTCCAATTTAAAACATTTATGCAACACTTTCCTGTTGGCTGCTTTGAACCGCTTGGTAGTGCTTTTCTGCATGAATTATGGGCCCTGCCCTTTGCTTATCGGTGTCTAAGGGAGGATAAATAAGTTTTCCTTACAGGGGAAGAGTGTGATTCGACAGTGGGTCACCCTCTTGTGTGCAAACATGTGAAATTGCACGGTGAGTGTAACGTGTCAGCGCTGAATCAGGCTTGCTTTTTAAAAGGGACCCCACTGCCATCCACTACTCCTGTCTTTACATTGCTTACTAATGGCAGCTATCTTATTCTATACAATCAAGACTGCTGTGGTTTGTGGGCGGGAGTCCCATACTTGGTAACAGTTTCCTAGCGCGTGACTTGCTGTAGCAATGTCCTTTTCCCGCCCCCGCAAGGGAGTTTGGATTCTTCACGTTGGCCTTCCATTACGACTTTGAAAACCGAGTCAACAAGTTGAGCAGTCTCAAAGCTCTTTTATTCCAACAGGAGGTGGCCCACACTTCCGCCCGAGAGACATTCAGATTGCAGGTGGCTCGGACCTCAAGTGAGATACAGTTGCTTCTTAACACTAACCTCCCACTTCATTCACCAAATATTTAATGAATCTGAGACGACAGGCCTTGCACATTTTTTTAAATATGTGGGATCTGGCCTGGTCTCTTCCTTTCAAACTATATTTGGAGTAATACCGGCTTTTATTCATTCTATATTTTCCAGCGTTTTTGGAGGGCCCCGCTTAATATTGGCGCTAGCAGCTGGTGGCCTGCTTCTCCTCATTGTGCTCTGTAATGGCTGCTCACTTTGTGGCTCTGCACAGGCCAGCCCAGCTGCAACTGTACCGTAATTACCTGTATGAGGCTTTTGGATGCTTGCATTTAGCAACGCTTAGCGTCTGTTACGACTTGCCTTTTGCTTTACCTACTATACATTTGTGCAACCGGCGCATCATTGCAAAAGATGTCGATTTTCCTGGGCTATGGAATTTTGCTTATCGAACATGCGGTGTCAAATCCCTAATTTCAGCCGGTGGATGGGTCCCTTAGAGGCGCATGACGAGGCTTGTTCTGTGGATGGTCAAATGACACATGCAGCTTTACTTGGAATCTTGGATGGATGGGATATCTGTGCGGCTGTGCAGACTTTCCTACAACGTAGTTTCATTGAATATCACGCAAGTGTTCCAATTCTGCTTTTGGTTTCACCTGCTTATGAGGAACATGTTTGTTCCCTCGACTGGATGTCATTGCTTTTTTCTACCAATGACAAGGATGAACTATTGGAAGGAATTGCATTCTTTGCACACATACCTTCATGGATTGACTACCTGGGTCGTCACAATTCCGCTGTCTGGGTTACAGACTCTTTTTTCAAGCTCAAAGTGCTGTTTTCTTTTTCTTTGGACTTTCCCTTTTTTTATGATTTGTGTTTTTTTGAAAGTTCATCACCAATATTTTTAACACTGCTTGACTTTTGAACTCTGTTTTTGTTCCTCTGTCTATATCCTACTGACTTACAAGGGGTAGGGTGTTATATGGTGTTATGTGGCCCTTAGATACATTATCGACATTGCTAAGTTAGCATGAGTTTTGCTTGCGCTATGCTGCTGCTTTTGCGCACGCCTCTGCTAGAGTTTGTTTTCACGACACTTTGCCTCTGCCCTGTACATGATAACAGATTGTTTTTCATGTTCTCAGCTTTCCCTTCAATTCTGTCTGAAGTCTGAACATAATGTGCGAGGTCGATCAACAATTTCTCTTGTTATTCTGTTCTGTTCTGTTCAGTCCCTATTACCGAGACAAAACATGTTACCAACAGCTGCAATATGGAAGAATCTTGCTTTGATATAGCGTTATTGCATGTTTTTAAAACACTCTTGAAGAAAGCCGTGCCATGGAGCTGAGCTCTGCTGTTCCTATGATGTAAACCTTTGCTTTCAAGTCGGGGGTCTGCTAACATTGCCCAGAGATCTTCTGTTATATAACATAACTTCTTACTGCCAAGCGGAGGGTGATTAGGCCTAGTTATTTTGCCTTTTTCACAGTCTTTATAAATGACGACTCCTTTTGTATTCTATGGTATTGTAACAATGCTAATGATGCTAGCTTTATGCATTTTGCTGCTGGCCGTGGTTCACATACTGTTTTATGAATCACTATAGTCAAAATAAACATTTTGAACGTACTTATTTAGTGACTCTGAGGTGAGTCGGGAGTGCTTGTGTTCTGGGTTGTCTAAACATTTGTAGCTCCTTGATATTTGTAGGAGACCAAATGAAACACTATTGCTAGTCAGTTGGGATTTTGGGTACTAATGTGGTAGGAGGTGCACCCCTATTTACTGAGGTCCTGTTTTCTTGTGCATATTTCTGTGTATAAGCAGAATCCCCGCAACAGATCCTATGCATAGGAAAGACTCAACTGTGTGGAGATGGGGAGTTATACATTGATGACTTGTGTACCTTCATCTTTGATTTCTGTTATCTATGGATGTGAGAAGTTTTTGTTTTTGTTTTTGAACCTTTATTTTGTTTGCATTTTAATGTAAACCAAACCATCATTGATACACCCGGCTACTGTAATTTATTTACAAAACAAACCTTAAAAGTACTAATTCAATTAATTTACCGTGTCAAGTGATGACATTATATAGAAGATATATTTATTTTAAAACAAATGCATGTTCCAAATAAATCCCTTGTTGGCATCTTTACCTGTTTAACTTTATATTTATGTTACAGGCACCTATCACATATGTTGCTGTAGCGATGTCATATTGTTACGGATTCTATAGAAGAATATTTTTTTGTTTAAAATATCTAGCTAGAAGCCACATCTAGAAGGTATTGGGATGCCATATTTTGAGAAACATTAAATTGGAAGAAGACAAGTTCCCAGTAAGTACATAACATCAAGTAAATTAAATATCCCAGAATGTAACTGTACACACACATACACACACACACACATGCAAACACACATTTATGCCTAGCCCAAAGCTTTAGTACAAACACAGTTGTTATTCAGATAGCTCATGTTCAAAGGTCAGTTGGGGTAATAATGGAACTGTATTACATGGTTAGTCTGTCCAACCTTATATTAGGCCTTGGTCAAAATGGGAAATTAGTTGAATAATCATAAATTAGTATGAAGAGGATTCTACGAGAGGATAGACATGCTCCTTTTTATGCGTACTTAAGTATCTATTTAGTAGGACTGCAATCAAAGACAAGGCTGGGATGAGAACGGACATGGTGGGCTGGTGGTGCCCATTTGGTCAGGTGATAAATATAAAAGAAATGTTGTCGCTGAACTAATTTGAGTGAGCCAAGCCTCAGAATGAATGAATGAATTAATGAATACACACTTATATAGCGCATGGCTACCCAAGGGCATCCCAGCGCTTTCTGTGACACCTTATCATACACCACTGCTCATGGAAAGAGAAAGGTCTTCAACTGCTTCCTGAACCTGAGATAATCATGTTCAAGACGAATAAAGTCTGGAAGTTGGTTCCAGAACTTGGCGGCGTTGTATGGAAACCGCCGGCCTCCCGTCCGTGACCGTTTAATCCTAGGGACTGCAAGAAGTTGTTTATTATTAGATCTAAGAGTTCTATTGGTGCGATATAATGCACCGTAGACTGAATTATAGGAGGGCCATTACCAACAATAGACTTATGGATAATACACATTGCCTTAAACCTGATTCTTTCCTGAACAGGAAGCCAATGCAACCGACTAAGTGCTAACTTAGCAGAACTACGTTTCGGGACATTAATTAAGAGGCGAGCCGCACAGTTCTGGAAAGTCTGTAAGATCTTCGTAGTTCCTTGCGGCGCACCCAAGTAAACTGCATTTGCGTAGTCCAGCCGCGATAGAATAAGAGCTTGGACCAGCATACGCCTGGCTTCAAACGGAAGAAGAGGAAGAATCTTCCTTATCAATCTAAGAAGGCCATAACAGTTAGCAGCAACTTTACGTGCTTGCCCTGTAAAGTTGAGGTTACAATCAAACCATACGCCCCAACACTTAACTTGTTTCTTTGGGACAGGAGGGGGGCCAAGACAGCTGGGCCACATAGGATCTAAATTCACGGGGGACGCATGGCTCAGTATCATAATTTCTGTCTTGGCACCGTTCAATTTAAGAAAAGACAGATCCATCCACTCAGAGACCTTCTCAAGGCAGGAGGCTAAACCCGGTCCCGCTTTGTCTTGCTGACTAAGGGACACCACCAACTGGGTGTAGTCAGCGTACGTAACAGTGTGGATGCCCCAGTGACTACCACCTCCGCAAGGGGCCTCATGTAGATGTTAAACATGGTAGGACTAAGAGAGGACCCGTGGGGAACTCCACACTGCAGAGGAATCTGATTCGAAAGAGCCTCCTCTTCGAAGACCGCAAATGATCTATCTGAAAGGAAGGACTGCAACCATTTAAGGGCAGTCCCTCTTACTCCCACCTCCCTGAGTCTTTGGATCATGATTTGATGATTAACCATATCAAAGGCTGCGCTGAGAACTAATAAAATGATCGCAGCGCAGCCTCCGTTGTCCAAGATTTTTCTAGACTCTTCGACTACGGCGAGGAGGGCGGTCTCCGTGCCCTGATGGCGCCTGAAGCCGGTCTGGGTGGGATGGAGGCAGTTATTTTCCTCCAGAACAGATGCCAATATGGAATTAGCATATTTTTCCACAAGTTTACTAATTCCTGACAGCAAGGAAATGGGGCAGTAATTAGCCCAGTCCTCAGGATCTAAATTGTTTTTTTTTAGAAGAGCTTTGACTCTAGCTTGTTTCCAAAGAAGCGGAACCTGTCCTGTTGTAAGGGAGGAATTTATTATGTCCAGAATAACTGGAGAAACAATCTCTGAGACCAGATTAAGAGTGGTGCTAGGAGCAGGTCTGGTTGATAGAAGCATTTTGTGAAGCAGAGTCACCCTGATGGAAATGCTGCAGAATGAAAGATGTGCCTAATGTATCCAAAGCATGAAACGCAGGTGAAGGATTGATGCACAGGATGATTTTCTAGACATCAACATGCCCAGTGGTATGCCTCGAACGTAGACAGCACCTGGTGCAGGTTTCCATGTGTACTACTGAGTGTGTCGTGCGACAATACCCACTCTCACCTATTCCCGCTCATTGTAATTTCACATAGTGTATATATCTGTATGGAGGAATGCAGCTCCTTTTGCAAATGCAGACTTTTTCCCCAGTGGAAAGCTGCCTGTTCACATTTATGTATCACATATTTGATATACACTTTTAGAGCTATTCAAGAGAAGCTCTTTTAAAATGTTCCCTCAAATCAGCATTATGAGTGGGGTTGACAAAGATAGGAAGAGTTTAACAGTGAACTATGTGCATTGTGTCATAATCTTCACTGCTTCATTCATAGATTCTACAGACTGAACCTCTATGATGATGTTCAATGAAGGTCAATTCTGAATGCTGAGGGCATGCCTTGGTAACTATATTTCAGTAAATATTTGAATTTGGTATTCACCCTAAGTCTTGGTATAGTCTTATTTTAATTACTATTTTTTTTTAAATAGTAATATATTCCTTCCAGAGAGTAACTGGATTTGGCTGTCTTGGACCCTCTGAACAACATCCTTAATACCTTTTTGGGGAATTTGAATCAGTGGGTGATGCATTAAGGCATTATTCCCCTCAATGAAAAAAGTTCCATAGAAGTAGTCCCACGGTGCATAGTGTGATGACAACAGTGGCAAGAGGGAGTCTGGATGGATGAGTATTGTTCCTGCACTCTTCATTCGTGAACTCCTATATGGTTTTCGATACTGTAGCTCATGGAAATCTCTGTGTGAAACTGGCTTGTATAGGGGCCCCAGGGATCTGACTTAAATGATTAGTGCAATTTACTCAAACTATGGGAAAACAACGCATCAGATACATACATTGGGGGTGTGCACTTGTGCTACTGTTGTTCAATTTATATAATGCAATCAAAATTACAGTCCGTCAATAGGTCATTTGAGTCCAAAAAATGGAGCTCTCTGAAAGTATGTAATATCAGCCAAGCCAGTGATAATATATTATTAGATTACCTAGTGCATGATTAAAACAGGTGCTAAATTATATGTTCAACCATATTAATGCAGTTCACTGATAACTTAGGGTTAACTGCTAAATAGGGAGTATTGTTTGTATATTGATGAAGTGAAGTTGCAAAGGATGTCAAGCTAGAAGTATCTTGTCATGCAAATACATTGCCAATTAAAGTTACAGGCTGACTAACTTCAAAAAACAGCATCATATAAATTGGAAATGCCGCTTAAGTATTTAATTCCAGATATGGTGGCTTGACATCAATCTTGCTTATTTCTTATAGAAGTATATAAATCTAATGTGGCTCCAGCTGTTTCTTATTGTGCCCCTGTATGATTGCCTTATAGATAAAACACCATTGACACTCTGGAGGCATTCGTGCTTAGAAGGTATGTTTTTTCTCCCAGGCATTGTCCCATTTGCAGCAGTCTTTATTGCTGATTACCACCCAAGCCTGGGATTTCATGGCCACTAGAGAAGATGCAGAGCAGATTACATTCCTTGTCCTGTCTGTCCGAGAGACAAAACAGCAGGAGCTTAGAATTAATAATTTATATATTTTTGTAAACATTTGTTTAGACCAGTGGTTCTTAACATTTTGACTTCTGTGGACTCCCAATTAATCACCCCTTGAACACAGGGACCACCTTTTAATCTTTATTAGAAGCATTTTCGATGATTTGAACCACAAAACAATTCACACAAAAAGCAGCAACAAGCATTAATCGAAGGAATGCTCTAATGATTAAATATTGTATCTGATTTAAAAACAAATATACATTTTTTTCAATTTTAGTAGGAAGGTAGAAACTTTTCTTAAATCAATTGAGGCCACTCATCGTCCATACTATAGTCTGATTGATGCACTTGCACTACTCTCACAAATCAATCTGTGGATACTAACTTAACTTTAAGCCTCCAATTTCAAATGACTTCACATCTATGGAACATTTTAAAATGTACATTTTGCAGAGTACACTGCGTGGACCCGCAGGAGTCCCCAGACAACTGGATAAGAACCACTGGTTTAGAAAAGTAAGGCATGGTCGAACATGATGAACAGGTAGACTATGAAGTATTATGTAACACAATCTAATTTTCCTAATACATGAATATTCTGGATAGGAGTTACTTACCAGGCTATATATTAATAACCTTGGGCCCTGCTATGTGATTAGGTTATATGTGATACCAGACCTTATTTGACAGGTAGGTTGATGGTCTGGTATTCCAACAAATCAAAGAGTTGGTAGATTTTGTAATATGGATGTTGTGTAACCCAGCTGCACATGCTGGGCCCTGATCTCAGCACACAGATTTACATTTTTGCCTGGATATAATTCACCAACCTTTCCTGAAGATTTATACCTAGTAGGAGGAGTATATGAACTCACTCCCTTAAAAGAGGGAATGCTGACATGTACTATGCAAAACATGAATCTAGAATTACTACTTGTAATTACATGGGCGTATTTTAGAAACAAATCTGCCAAATTTAGTTTCACACAGAGTAAGTAGTGATTCCCTTGCAGAATCTCTGAGTAGAAAAATGTGAAATGTAACTTGCTAAAAGGATACCGCAGATTTCCGCCTTCCTCGACTGTCGTATTACAGGAGTAGATGTTGGTGTAACTTTAGCAAACTGCAACTGAATTGTGACTTTGCAGGTGTTTTCTTGTATTTATATTTTTTTCCCCGTGCCCCTCCTTAAATGTAACTTTTTTCCTCAATTGCATAGCAAATATTACCATTTTACGACCACCACTTGGCCCCTCCCACATTCACACCTAAAACGTAGGTATTTCTAAACATTCTTGGCAGAGAACTTTGCACATAAGATATGGAGCAGGAGTTGGCATAGGTCTGCACCTTAACCTATCTGAATTGCAGTTACTGAATGTGTGAATTAATACTGCATATACTTATAAATGGATTTGTGAGTGACCCCTGTTAAATTTAGGCTGGGGGCATTTTTTTACTTCAGTGTAATCTCACATGAACCTTAATTAGTATGTTTTGTGAATTCCTAGTAATTTTTCTTTTGTTCTTACGTTTTTCCTGTGAATTATGACAACAGTGGCCTGGTTTGAATACAAAATACTGCACAGATGACTGTCCCATTGCAGCTTTATCATGTGACTGTGTAGGCGAGGACACATCTGTGTAGCTGACATATAGCATAGTAGCATCATACACGATATTGTATATGGTTTTCACAGTACATGTACATGTAATAGTTTTTAAATACTTTTTGCTCTATATTGCCTGTAGTTTCATAGAAATTGTACACTAAGCATGCATTGTCAAAGACAGACAGGGGCGCTGTGACATTTAATATACCCCCAGTATTATTGTGTGTTGGAACTGGGACGAACTAAGTGTGGAGAAGTGTGGCTCAATGATTAGAGCGGCAAACCCTGATGCAGAGGTCTAGTCTGGGACCAGGGTTCAATTCCCCACCTCGGCGGGTCTTGGGCTCAAAATTCCACGGACCTGATAATTCTCGCCTCGGTGCCATTCCAATCATGGAGTCCCACTCTGCAACTCTGGGCAATAGCTTGCTTAATCTCCACAACGGCCCCCACAACGCTAAGGATGCCTGGCCTCCACCTTGGGGGTGCCCAGGAGTGGACGCCTCACAGGGAAAGCCAGGATGGGTTCCACAGCGGTATTTGTACAAGCGCCTTGAGACCCTTGCGGGTGAGTAGTGCGCTATACAAGTATCAATTTACAACTAACAACAATATAATAGACATATGTTGTTGCATTCATTTTTATTAAAACAAACAAAACAAAAAGTCCCTTGGAAAAATATTTTTATTCTAAGTCTGAACGTTAGATTTACAAAGGGTTTCACAATTCAGCACTACTGAAAATACTCCTGTGCATAGAAGTTTATGATTTTTCCCTATTATTTCATATAATTCATATAACATGCACGGTTAGCATCTTCCCAGATGTACTACTAAGTTAAATATCTTTTTAAAAGATTACTATTTTCCCAGTGTGGAGTTGTGCGCAGGTTGTGCTGTGGACAAAAGCAGCCTGCTGTACTAAACCACTTTTTTTCATTTTTGTTTTTTTTCTCAATGGAACTATTGTTTTCCCCCATGGAGAAACGCCTTTCCATACACCCCTTAAAATGTGGGTCTTTTGCCCAGTCCCCTTCATAGCTTGAAAAGAAATGTTCTTCGGCCTTTGACTGAATACATCTCGGTCCACTTCCAGAGTGGGAAATGGTCAGAGAGGGGTTTGTGAATCTTCGCAAATACACAGGTGTGTGGTCATTAAGAAGCTCGCAAGGTAACTCACGTTTTGATCGAGCCACGCGCAGTTGTGGCGTATAATTGCGCTGTTGCAAAATGTATACACGCTAGGCATCCTTTTGCTGACATTTCACAGACTTATTGAGACGTTTTTGGGCATTAGCGTGATGGCTTTTTGAATTGGGCCCAGAGTGTTTTCCTGTCTGGCCACACGCCTAGGATTCCTGATGGATCACTCATATATATTTTAACACCTAGGGCTGAAAACACTCTTCAAACCTGAACATTCACTGCTCAATCAAGCCCACAATGTATAGGCTATATTACCCATTCATGGAAAATGACATTGATATGCATATTATCTGTGAAGCACGAGGTAACCTGGCTTTCTTCTCATAGATGAAAATTTATATTTCATGAAACAATTTTTTAGAGACAGCGAATTAGAGCGATACAGCAGCCGAATGGGCCAGACTTCAAATGCATGTAATATTTAATTTTTGATATTCATATGCTAATCCGATCTGCATAGCTGCAGATACATCCCTTTGCTGTTTGCTTGACACCTCAAACTGGATGCAGTGCCATTGTCGTATGATGAAATTGTCACCTGTGCCTTCATTAATGCAATTAGTCCACTCTGTGAGGGAGATACTTCTAAATTTGGCCTAAATGGCTGGTGAAATATTTGCTTGCAATTTCTCTTCAAGACGCAATCGGTTAGGGCTACTTGGATAATGCTGATCAATGAACACAAAGTCTCCTTGTTTAGAATGTGCACACACACTCAATTACATTGCCTCTTACATTATAGTCAACATTGTCATCAACCCAGTTGTGCTCATTTTCAATCCTTCTAAATAATAAAAGGCTTAATTGACCTTGCTGGGATTTAAACTAGTAATGACCCGAAGTGAAAGGGCCAGCAATCTTGGATACTCTGTGACTCTGAGCTCTTGTTCATTTTCCAAATAACAAACGTGTTAATGGCATGAAGCTCCAGCTCTACACTGTGAGCAAATTCCTTCCACTTCTCACCCTTGAGCACTGGGTGAAGCTGATCAGTGCTCTTGTCATGGAATTCCTGGATTACTGCAGTGTCATCTACACAGGTCTACACAAGAATATCATTACCAGCCTCCGAAGTCTACAGAACCAAGTCACAAATCCCATCCACATTGAAGGCCCTCCACTGGCAAATACAAGGAGCGGGGTATGCATTGATGGTCTTATGAGCCATTCACATGGCTTACAAAGGAAAGAGACCACCATATCTTCAAAAATAGACCTTTAGCTACATCACTGACAGAAATCTGAACCCTGTACCCCGGGTACATGCATACTGGATGCAGGTTGAAAACTGCTATTGGATGGTGTTCAAGATGGACCTGCATAATAATCCACAAGCCAGCCTGCTTGGCACTGGAGCTAGTCATTAAAAAATTAAAATGAAACATAAATGTATCCATTACACACTGTTACTGGTTCACACATGCCTGGCGATACATTCGTTGAGCCCACGGGCAGTGTCGGTGGCTAGCTGGAGAAAAGATGTCAGGGAGTGGTACATAACAGAAGAATTTAGGATGAAACGTGTGCGGCAGGATGAAAAGATGGAGTAAGACCTCTAGCTCCAGCAGCTGTATTTCTTCCTGATGAGCAACTCCTTGAATGAGACTAGACTCACATTCCCTTGTAGGGCAATGACATTAGAATGCACATATGCGAGACAGACAATGGGTGCCCTAGGACGTCTGACTACATAAGCAATACTGCTGAGGATTGAACATATGCTGAGTGCAGACCACTGTGTGGATGAGCAGTGTGACACCCCAACTTCGAAAGATCATCACAGCTCCTTCGAGACCTCCACCTTCCCAAAGAGCTGGAAACACGCCAAAATCAATGCCCTCCTCAAGAAACCCACAGCGGACCCAAAGAACCTCAAGAACATCCGACCCATCTCCCTGCTCCCGTCCCCGGCAAAATTCATCGAGAAGACCTCCAACAGACAACTGACCCTCTTCCTGGAGGAGAACAACGTCCTGGATTCCTCCAAATCGGGCTTTTGCAGCAACTACAGCACCAAGACCGCCCTCATCGTCGCCACTGACGACATCAGGACCATACTAGACAAGGGCGAGACCGCAGCCCTCATCCTCCTGGACCTCTTGGTCACTTTCGACACCGTCTGCCACCACACCCTTCGCACACGCATTCACGACGCAGGGATCCAAGGCAAAACCCTGGACTGGAACACCTCCTTCCTCACCGGCAGAACCCAGAGAGTCCGCCTCTCCCCGTACCGATCCAAAGCCACCACGATCACCTGCGGCGTATACTAAGGATCATCCCTCATCCCAACCCTCTTTAACATCTACATAGCACCGCTCGCCAACATCGTCCGACAACACTACCTCAACATCGTCTCGTACGCCGACGATACGCAGCTGATCCTCTCCCTCACCAAAGAACCGGCCATCGCCAAATCCAACCTCCATGTGGGAATGAAGGCCGTCGCAGAATAGATGAAGACCAGCCGCCTGAAACTGAACTCGGACAAGACGGAGGTCCTCATTCTTGGTTCCACCCCCTCCGCATGGGACGACTCCTGGTGGCCGACTGCGCTGGTAGCTGCCCCCACACCCACTAACCACGCACGCAATCTGGGGTTCATCCTGGACTCAACGCTCGCCATGACCAGCAAGTCAACGCTGTCTCCTCCTCCTGCTTCAACACCCTCGGAATGCTCCGAAAAATCTACAGATGGATCCCCACCGAAACCAGGAGAACGGTCACCCAGGTGCTCGTCAGCAGCAGGCTGGACTACGTCAACACACTCTACGCAGGAACCTCGGCTACACTCCAGAAGAGACTCCAGCGCATACAGAATGCCTCTGCACGCCTCGGCCTCGGCCTTCCCCGCCACAGCCAAATCACCACCCACCTACAAGACCTGCATTGGCTCCCAGTCAACAAGAGGATCACTTTCAGACTCCTAACCCACGCACACAAAGCACTCCACAACGCCGGACCAGCATACCTCAACGAACGACTGTCCTTCTACACCCCGAACCGCCAACTGCGCTCCGCCGACCTCGCCCTCGCTACCGTCCCATGCGTCCGCTGAACAACCACCAGCGGCAGATCCTTCTCCCACCTCGCCACAAAGACATGGAGCACCCTCCCCGCCCATCTATGTAAGACCCAGGACCTGCTGACCTTCAGGAGACGACTCAAGACAAGGCTGTTCGACCAGTAGCTGGCTACCCCCCCTGTTAGCGCCTTGAGACCCTCACGGGTAAGTAGCGTGCTCTACAAATGTTTTGATTGATTGATTGATTGATAGTGTTGTTATCCGAAACAATGTTTCCCTGGTGCACCATTAGGAGCTTATAAGAATGTGTGGATATTAGGGCTCCTCACATCAACGGATATACAAAGGGTAATGCGTGAAAAGTCAAGATTGACATGGGTGACTCTCCCTGGTTTAAAGCTAGTCCTGTGCATGATGCATCTTCATTAGAATTTCTACCAGCTGCATATAAGTGTGGGGCTGTACTTCCGGATGAAGATTACTCCCATAATGGGGATGCATCCCACCCCAGTATTCTTGGTTAGTGTTCCACATATTGTTTTGATCTTTCATTAGCAGCTCGCCAAAGAATGTCAGTATTAAAAATTTAAAAATTAATCTGTTGTGAAGGAGTCGGTCAAACATGGCAATCTTTGTTTAAATACATGCTTCATTGTAGCACACAACCCGAGCGTGATCTTGCCAAGACAGTCAGGACACAACTGACCACTTTGGAATTCTCACCACTCAATATTCTCTCACTGAAATGATAACTGCACCATAGTAACATATGGCAACATAAAAGAATATTTCATGATCCTTGCATTATACGGAATGAGTTAAGTTGTATAAAAAAAATAGTTTTAAAAAAAGATTCTCTTGCTAAACTCTTCACTTTTAAATGAAGTTATCCAATATTGCAGATTATTACGGATCAGCCCTGAGAAAACTCTCTGTAATGTGTCTATTAGGATTATAGGCCTCGTATAGGATTGTCTACAGGTGTCCCCTTCTTTAGAAATGTATTTCTTTCAAGGTGAGGGGTAAGCTCCTGATTTAGAGTTTGGCTCGTGGAATACAGTCTGTCAGAGTGAAGAAGGACACTACCTCCCCCACCTTAACAGGAATTTGTTTTTGGAAAAAAACAAAAAAACACAACCCCACATCTTGTAAGTTTTCTCCCAAGGTGTGTGGTCATTAATGTTTTAACTGGCCCTCACTACCAGGTTTTTTCTGTTGGTGACGGCAGGAATTCTTGTTTTTTAATCATTCACCCTCAATAGGGTCGGCCTGGTAATGTTCTTCCTCCAATGGTCCCTAATCTTTTGATTAGGAAGTAGTTCATTGACTGAGCCAACAATCGCTCATCAACGGAATACTTAAGGTCTGCCCATCTCTACCTGAGGTGGGTAGAGCGACAGGTTCCCGGGCAGAGTGCTCCGCTGTGTGACCACAGAGTACTCAGTGTGCAAAATTAGATAAGGCCCAAAATGGTGGTGTTCCAATGCAGAGAACAGCTACCCACTAAAATTGCACTTGCACTGCCATAAAGGTGCACTTGTTATATACAGGTTTGTTTAACCAAATACACAGGAGCGCTCTCTTACAGGCAACTGTGTAAGACTTAACTGCTTCACAGAAGACCTTCTGGAGGTTTACTCGAAGCTCATGCATAAGCCTGCTGTAATACATTTATTCATTTCATTTTGTGAATGGGTGTTATGAATTTTCTCTGGGGAGAAAATGTTACTTCTTGGTTCCTAGAACAGGCTGTAATGCTTTCTATTGTGATCAAGCGATGAGCATTCGCTGATGCTGAACGAGAGGTCTTCAGCGTTGCCCACCTCCCATACATACTGCATTCAGAGACCGTTTTTTGCAGTATTGATTTTTAGATTTTTGTTTCAAAATTTTGCTTATGATGAAATATTTCTCAGGTGGGCAGGCTTTGCACCAGACTGGGCATCAGTCACTGATGGTCACGCGCTTGCGGTAATATTGTGATGTTACATATCTTTTTAGTATCTGGGTGGTATCGGATATCGATCAAGTTCTGCTGTCAACGAGGGCCCCTGGGTTGATGTTATCAGTCAAATAGCAACTAGATCTCGGGGTATTGACAAAGCTTCCAGCAACATCAATGCTATCTCAGCAAAGTGCAGAATGTTCATGCTAACAAGCACATTAAGCAAAACAAGAAGCACAGAGACTATGGATTTGTTCAACATCCTTTTGGAATTAGCGAGAAAACGTGCTGTGCAGCAAAGCACCTGATGGCTTCAGCCCTCACTTGTGTCCACGTTATTTTTCGTTAACGGCCGGCACTTAAGGAGACACAACAATGCCAATTACTGTCATGCACATGTGGGTTTCAGACAGCTTACTTAATAAAAAAAACATTTTATATTTCTAACAAAGGCTATGTGAATTAAATAAGTAAAAAGATTTTTAAATACAGGTGAATTTCTGTAGCAAAGATTTCAGCCCTTGAGATTGGGTTTGAAACAGAGATTGAGTGATTTTTTTCTTCCCCACCCTAGTTTGTCTTTTATGAGAAAACTGTCTCAAGTATTCACTTTAGTGCAAAGCTACTCTCGGTCGGTCATTTCTATGGTGTTCTAGGTTCGTGGATTACTTTTTCCAGTAAAGCGCACCTGCACTAAAAGTAGAAAACACACATTTCCCTTTTTAAGAAGAAAGATACAGCACCATCTGCTCGTTGGTCTTGTTTTGAAATTCAGCAGCTCCTTGCTAACATCCTCCTATGTGCTTGGATAAGTGCAGACATATGCAATATCACTGTGAACTTGTAATGTGTTGAAAGACTTTAGGGGCAGACTAGCAACCGAGGTGCGTCTCATAAATGCAGGTCCAATGAAAGTGGAGGATGCTGGCCATCTGTGGCCCAGTGTCTGCTTTTGCGCATCACTCTCACTTGCCGAGGACAGGTTGCCTTTGCAGAGCCAGTGTCGAGTACCACAAGTTCTTGCTGTTGTCAGGCATTCTCACATGATGGCACCGCAGCTGCTGCTACATGGCCATCTGGTTTAAAGCTGTATAATTAAGCACACAGAACATTGTGGAGCATTGTTACATTGTGCCTCTTAGGGATGTGTTGTTAAAAAAGCCATCTTCCAGTAATTGCTATGGAATATAAAAAGACTTCTCCTCATGTGGGAGCTCTTGCCTATTACTTAGGATGGAGATCATCCCACATAGGTGGTACATTAATAGGATCCCCGGGGAGCCAGTATCCCCAGCTTGTTTCCGTGTATCCATGACGGACACTGCTTGCGAGACACATGCCGGATACACAGCAGGAGGAGGCGAGGGTATCAAGAAGACAGACAGATTACACTTCCACAGACTGAATGCAGGCGATCCAAATCTTTTCACAAACGAAATTATTTAACAGAGAAAAAATATATAGAGTTAAAGGAGAGCATATGGGAAAACAATTCTAAATTAGGTGAAGCACCGGGAAGAAAAAGCCTGTGCATGCTTATCGCTATTATTCTCAATTACGTTCAATTTGAAGGTTAGGCCTAAAAATGTGGTGTTAAAGCTCTTTCACCATATGCAGTACGGAAGGACATTCCTCAATTACACCAAGTTGAGGCCCGTAACATGGTGATTTTTCGTAAACATTGCACCCCTCTGCAAAAATGTCAGTCTGTTAAAGAATGCAAAAACAACAGTTGATGGACAGAATGCAGAACAATGTCATACATTCACCCCAGTACAGAGATCTGGGCCTAAATCCATCGTTTTTTTGCTGACCATGCCATTCTAGTTTGAACCCAGCCATATGCAAATCAGTCTTGACCCTGTGCCTCATGGGAACAGTCCAGCCCGAACTGCCAAGCCAGGTCCTCCCTGGACAGGAAACAAGCATCCTAGGACCGGTTTCGGGGTTTCAACCCTCTTCAGCCAGGATAGCTTGATTCCAGTGGCATGGAGAGCACGGGACTCACGTCTGAGCATACCCGTCCCACTCAGGGTGACAAATGCAAAAACAATAGTTGATGGACAGAATGCAGAACAGTCTGTTAAAGAAAACAATAGCCTTCATTCATACACGACCATTAGAGTTAAAAAAAACATGGTCACTGAAGTGTATGAGGGTGCATGTATCCCTAAATGATGTTCAGATTGGACTCCTTTTTGTTCAGTCTATTGATGCCTGGAAACCTAAATGTGCAAATACACAGTGTGATGTGCGCTTTGTTAGCCTTATTAAGTGTGGAACGGGCCACGGTCCTAAAGACAAACTGGTTCCAGCTGCATTCAACCAGCTGATGTATGTATGAGCATATGACACTAGACATTTTTGTGCTATAATAGGGCATAGAAAGGAGCCATGACTCACGAGAAGCGAAGCCTCAAGTAAGTCATACTAAACATCTTTCCCTTGAGAGACAGCAGTCAAAAACACAATGTCAAACATTCCATATGCCACAAGATCGTCTGTTCAAGGTTTAAGTAAGCATACATCCATGCTCACATCACCAGCTTGACAAATTCTTTAAAAGATTATTATGAATCTACCTTGTTACAGAGTCAGACTACCCTCATTCCTCTCAGATCCTACAGAGATCAGCTGCGGAGTGCCCCTGGGCTTCTACCTGAACCCCACCCTATTCAACAAATACATGGCCCCCCTCACAGCCATCATCAGCAACCACGGACCCAACATTGTCTCCTACGGTGACGACAACCAACCAATCCTCTCCCTCACTAACGAACCCACAGCTGCAAGAATCAAGTTTCACAGTGGAATAAAGGCCGTTGCTAACTGGATGAAAAACAGCTGCCTCAAGCTCAACTTAGACAAGAGTGAAGTACTCATCTTGGGACCTACCCCCTCAACCTGGGACGACTCCTGGTGGCCCGCCGCAATAGGAACCCCTCTCATCCCTACGGACCACACATTCAACATCTGCATCCTTCTGGACTCCTCACTCACAATGAACTGCCAAATCAACGAAGTATCCTCATCCTTCTTCCACACTCTCAGCCTGCTTTGAAAGACATTCAGATGGATCTCCAACAAATCCAGAAAGACGGTTACCCATGCACTCATCACTAATAGACTTGACTACGGCAACGCACTCTATGCCGGCGTCCCCCACAAATAGCTCAGGAATCTACAGAATGTCCAAAATGCTACAGCCGGACTGGTCTTTGACATCCCCCCATACAGCCACATAACAAAACACCTCCGGCAACTCCACTGGCTCCCAATCAACAAGTGAATTACCTTAAAGCTCCTCACATATGCCTACAAATCTCTCCATGGCCCAGGACAGGAATATCTGAACCCCCGCCTCGAATTCTACACACCTGCCCGACAACTCCGCTCCGCCCAACTCGTCCTGGCCTCCGCCCCACGTATCCACAAATCCAGAACCAGAGGAAGATCCTTCTCCTACCTTGCTGCCAAGTCCTGGAACACCCTGCCCCTCCACCTCTGGCAATCCGCGTTGTTGACCCAATTGAGGAAGGACCTCAAGACCTGGCTCTTCAACTGAACCTCCACACTCAGACGGATCACTAGCCCTCCCCTCAACACCTTGAGACCCTCACTGGTGAGTAGCTGTGGTATGTAAACTCCTTATTGATTGACTGACTTTGTATCTCGCTATTCTCTGCAGTGTATGCAATAGATTTCTCATAGTGTTGTAACAACCCAATGCCCGTTTCAGCCAAATCGGAATCCAAAAACATTACACATTGCCACCCATTCTCTGCTGCAGACACTGTAACAAAGCTTGATTGCATGATTACCAACTGCTTGCAGTCCCTGGAGAATGAGAAGGACGGGTCTTGCACAAATAGCATCTCAAGAATAACAAGCGAATCCAATTAATTAAAAATATTGCTATTAGTAACCTCATGAAATTCCACGCAAGATTGGTTGATACAAATCCGACAATACTTTGGAATAAGGTACTAAGATATGAGATGCACACATAGTAACGTCCAGATCAGTATTTATGTTAATATCAATCAAAATCAAGACAAGCATCAATCACAAATTGACGTAATTGATTAAGGACTTAGAAAGACTTTTATGAAACTTTTACGAAGTTGCCATTGATGAGTGGTCTTAATAAGTCTACCGCATTGCCTTATCAAAGTTAATTTTCCAGCTGTGAGGCAAGAAATGGACAATATATAATGTCTGTTCTTTTCCAAGACAAGAAAACCTGTCTTTAATAAAGTGATACTATTTGAATGAGTAAATGTTGTCCTGAAGAAGGTGACGAAAATTAGATTTTTTCACCAACAGAAATATTTGTTTGGGTGTACATAACAATTTATTTTTATATATTCTTTTTTACATGTGATTTGTTGTGAAATCTCGAATTGGTTTTAAATTATGTTTTGTATGGTAGGATATTTTATGTATTAGATGATTGTGAATATTCAATTTCTGTACAAAATTCTAATTATTTGCACAAGCTTTTTAACTCATTTGATTATTGAATTGAATACAACTGTGATTATTATTCAATCAGTTTTTCTACCTATTTTTAGGCATGATATAAAATAAAAAGATTCACAGACATATATACATGTATACAACTGTTTTATTGTGTTCAATGGTTTTTCAAGCTTCTGAATGAGAAAGTTTCTTTAAATTCACATCCACTGTTTATTTTATGATTGTTATTTTCACATGATTATTGATATAAATTCTGTCTAATTCCCTAAGAATTTATTTTCATGTTAGTGACCTTTGAATACCAGCTGGGCTCCCACTTCTTCCAGTCTGTAAAAACCTATATCTTAGGTGAAAAAGGGATTTTTTTTATTGTTGTTTGGATACAGACACCCTGTCCCTTTTCTCTCTACTAGGGTAACTCCTTTGAGTTCTGTGAATAACCCAAATGTGGAAATATGGATTTTTATGATCAGTTATGTCCCCTATCTTGGACCCCAACGGTTCCATGTATAAATCACAAGTACATGTATGTTCCCTCCAGTTCCAGTTATGAAGACGCAAATACATGTGCGTCCACCGTTAACATGTCCTCTTTCAGATCCGCCATGAATGGGCCGGATATTCCATTCCTAAGTACGAAAGGCCACCGGCTTTATATGGTTCACTTATGCCATTTTACAGTTCAGGCGAGTAGGCCCTGATTCTGCCATCAAGCTTTTCCTGCCTTCTGCCTCTGAGAGCTCCAGTCTGAGCCTGCATCTGTATCCATGAACTTTGTCCTCATTCTCTGCGCGGCTCACGCTGCCTGACATCAGCTCGCTGCCTGCCAAAAACTGTATTTCACCTTCGAAATTATCTGCTCCGCTCCCTGCCCAACGCATTCCTGTCTAGTAGTTTAAGTAAACAGTCTTCCAGCTACTAAGCAAAGGCCCGGCTTCTCTGTCTTTATGCAAGTAATTCATAGCCCTATTATTATGGAAGACTTTTGCCCTCGCATCTAGTGTAGACACTTAGACGCTTGTACACGCACTAACAGTCAGTATAGTCAGTATAGTCAGTATAGAATAAGATTCTACTCCAAGAGACCTCTCTTTTGGATAACATAGTTCTTTAAACATAGGATGTTAGATATGATTTGGGATAAGGTTGACTTGACCCTCCAGACATCTGTCGCCACATGTAGAGTTAAATGTCAAATCCCCTTCACCCCCTAGTCGCACGTCAATCATACGTCATGCTGCTGCGCGCGTATTTCTGCCAAGTATTTCTGCTGACATTGCGAAATTCTTTCATGGAGCCACCCTATTATGACATCATACCTGATGACGTTCTCTAGTTACACCCAGTTACGCCCACTTTGGCTACGCATGTATGTTTTATCCCTATCATCAATTGTTATGCCTCCTGCATTTGCTTCACTGTAATGCCTATTGTATAAAAGTAATTACTTATTAATAAAGTATGTACTTCACTTCCTGAACCTCCGTGGTGATGGAACCTGGAGTCAACGATTCGAATCGTCCATTGGAATAAAGCCCATTCCGAACCTCTAATACCACGGATTCTGCCTCTTATTTATTGAGCTATTTCTATTATGTTTCTGTATCAAATTAAGTCCCGGTAATTAAATTATTTACCACATGAATGGCGCCCGAACAGGGACACTTTCTCATCTCACGCGCCGGCGGTGCGTTGCAGGCCCGGTCTCCTGCCACAGCTGGACGGACAACAACGCGTACCAGCAGGATTTCCTGTATCTCCCTCCGGTCAAGCGGGGGCGACTGAGGCTGCGATCAACACCCAGACGAGGCGGTGAGAAGTGCGAAGTATCCCGACCAGAGCCTAGCTGAGAGAGCAAGATCCGAGGTATACAGAGGCCCACCAAGTTCCGAAGTTCCGAGGTTCCGAGGTTTCCGATGTTCCGAAGTTTCCGAAGTTTTCGAGTCAAGTCCAGTCCAGTTCAGTTCAGTTCCGTTCCGAGGCCTTCCGTTCCGAGCTACCCGGTGAGTACCATTACTGGGGAGGCGTTCTGGCGTGCACATAAGTTGTGCCGGTCCAGACGGGTTTGGGTACACAAATCCGGTCTGCACTGTTTTAGCGGTGTATCTGTACTGTTTAGCAGTATATCTAGTATATCAAGTATATAAATTCAGAATAATTCAGTTAAATGCCGAGGATTATGTCTTGTGATTAAGTTTTCTTAGATCGTCATCATCATTGTTGCTCATTTAAAACGTCAAATGTTAAATGTGTTAATACGTCCTGCATATTGTGGTGTGAATGACTGTTCATTATTGTGTTTATTGTATTAAGTTTGTTCAAGACCAAGTATCAGATCAGTTCTCAGTATGCCGCTCTTTTCGAAACTAAGACAGATCACAACTAGAAAAGGGGTACTCGAAGAAGCTGTTCCCATTCCTCCTAGGGACACTCCAGGGTACTTCATGTATCATAAACATGGCCTAGACGCCATATTATTTCTTGATCTATGGGTAGACTACACTAAGGAATTACCAGAAAGTCAGAGGTGGCCCGCAGCTGGGACCTGGGATGCAGATTGCATCGTGAAAGTAGAGGAAGAATTATGGAAAAGGAAAGCTAGACAATCACAGAAAGACGCCATTGAATTATGGCGTAAAGAATCGTATAGACGTACAGAAAAAGCACGTAGACAGGAAGAGAAGAGTAAGGAAAATTCAAATAAAGTCCGAGAAAATCTATTAATTGAAGAAGGTACACGAGTGAAATCAGAACAAGTAGACAGACAAAGAAATGCCCTTATGAATGGTATGTATCCCCTTCTGGCCGAGGGATTACCTAAGGCTACTCCGGAGATACCAAAAGACTTGCCACCCCCATTGTTCCCAATAAAAATGCATCCTAAGGGGCATCCTAAAACAGCAGAAGATGTTTTTCTTTCCTCATATTTAGATGAAACAGCTCCCGAGTATGCTAACCCCGCCCCACATAGACCGTCTGCCCGGGAGGTTCAACGCCAAGATCCTGTATCTGTATCCCTACAGCATCAAATTCTGACACCAGTTCCGGCAAGCACATCTGTTTCCACGTCTGTTCCTACAGCTGCTTCTACAGCTGTGCCCACACCTATAGTTGCTGTATCGCGTTCAACGAATCCTTTCACGCCCGATACCCCAGACGGGGCTACCCGAGGTGCTACCAACATTTTTTCTACGCCACCCAGAATAAATAAACTTACTTTTCAAGAATCAGCACATCCACGTACCCCCAAACTCATAAATTCCCGCACGCTTAAGGAACTTCTTGTAGATTGTAGATATGACCCTGTGCCCGGAAAAGAGGACGAAATGATCATGGCATCACTACGTATCAGACGAGCTGCGGTGTATTTAGGAAAGCTACCAGGAATGACTATGCATCTAGATAATATATATCATTTTGTCCAAACAGGGCGAGATTCTGAATGTATTAACAGAGCTATGGAATACCAGAAAGTGGAGATACAGGGGGAACTGTTACGTTTCCTCATAAATTGTGTAATCAGAAATCAAGACCGACCGGGGGTAGATCCGGAAATAATGCAAACCCTTACCAGATGGAGCCAGAATATATCAGAAGGGAGACATGATAGGCAAAAATGTATAATAGCCATGTGCCGAAAGATCCGTAAAGAAATAGAACGCCTACACGAAGAGAGATTAACGGTAGACCAGTTTGAACAAGATGAGGAGGAGGAAGGATCAGGACTGCCCACAGGACAGTCAGAAACCATAGCCTATGTAGGTAGAGGAAGATCTTGTAATAGTACTAGATGTTTCACTGACCCGATACGTCCGATATGTCCAGATAATAACAGGAATTTCCAAACACCTATAATAAATCTAAGGTCCCCCGAGCATTCGTTCCAAGCCGCTGACAAATTACTCCGAGAACGAAGGGGTTATCATTTACTCGATTCTATGGATGAACAAGAATTAGCCAGGTCAGCCGTTCATTGGGCTGACAGTCCCGGAAAATATGGTGATGATACAGTAGCACACACATTTTTGAACCTCACCCCAGATGAACAGCGTTTAGCTGGGATTTATATGATTCAACAACTTCTTATACTATATAAAAGCCAACATTCAGATCCTGGTCTTCTACCTGATATATTGACTGAATTACTCACGAATAGATGGAGAGGTTCAGGTACTAAGTTAATTAAGGAAATACTAGAATCAAGAAAGCAGTACATTCTTTTTGTATGCCCAGAACATGTCTCACTGCCCATCAAGGAAAGAACGACGTATTACATGGACAGACAGAATCCCTTACGAGAAGTACACCCAATAAAGGGCGAGGACAATCAGTTTAAACGTGTATATGTATATACGCCCATATCGAAAATAGAATTGTTAGAAATGAAGAAAGTGGTACCCAGTCATGACAAAGACCCAGCGGGTTTTCACCGAGAAATTAAAGACATGTTACTCATGGGAGAGTATACCTATCCCGACATTATGACAATATTAAAGGTATTAATGCCTGCTGGCATTTATGAGAAACTCAAGGAAAAAGAGTGGGAGGTAGGAGACCAAAAGATAGACTGGACAGCATTAGAAAATGAAGAAAGGGCCCGAGGTCCAGGTTCGGGGCTTGGGGATAAAACTAAAGCACTACCAGGTTTACTAGTACAGGTACTGCCACGTTTATTAACCACGAAAAAGGAAGACTGGGGTGCAATCTCAGCCTGTAAACAAAAGCAAGATGAAGACACTAGTGATTTCTATGCCCGATTCGAAAAATGTTTTGGTATAAATAGTGGTATAAAAGCAAGTAGCGAGTCATACCCACATCTGTTTGTGACAAAATTAGTTGAAAATTCCTTGCCCCAGGTGAAGAATCGAGTATTAAAATTCGAGAGTACCTGGCAAGGTAATACCCCATCACAAATGTTACAAATGTTACAGTACCATTACAATAGAATTAGAGAGGAACAAGAACATGAACAGAAACGCATGAAAGACACAAAAATGAAAATGCTAGTCTCCCAGACAGTTCCAGCTGAAGGTCATAAAAAGGGTACGACACAGTCCGGTGATTCAGCAGGACCTGTAAAAGGGACATGCAACTATTGTAAACAACCAGGTCATTACATACACGATTGCCCAGTCTTGAAGCGTAATATCGCCACAGGTAAAACACAAGAAAGACCACGGCCACCTAGACAGGATCAGAATGAACAAGGAGCACTGCAGCATGCACAGTCCATGCCAGCTCCACAACAGTCTATACAGTTTGTGCCAGCTGCACCAGCGCTGCCTGTTGCTGCCACACAAACCACGACACGACAGCTGTACCAGACCGCACAGTATGATTATCCTGATTATCAACGATACGCATGAACCAGCCTGGAGAGGGAAGTTGACTTACCCCTTATCGAGGTCCCTGTAGACCAAGAAGGACCTTATGTACATAGTGAATTATTAGGCCAAGATAGAAAATGTTTACTTGATACAGGGGCAAGTCGAACAACTATAAAACGTAGTGAAGTTCCAGGGGCACCCCTCTCAGGCTCACAGAATATTTCCCTTGGTTTTTCAGGAAAACCTATTATTAATGAAGTATCACAGCCTCTTCCACTTACGATAGGACCCTTAACCCGAACTACAGATTTATTGCTTACTAAATCATGTCCAGAAAACCTGTTAGGTATAAAAACACTGAAAGCTCTAGGAGCTATAATATGTTGTTCTCCGGAAGGAGTAAGATTGTTTTTACGTGATTTCAAAGGTCACTATGTGTCTCGAGACATGGATCCCCGACTGCAGACTTTACCTACACATTTATGGGCACAAGGCCCTACTGATGTGGGTTGCATGAATATTACACCATATCGGGTTACATTAAAGGCAGGAGTGGTACTACCACGAATGCGACAATACAAGTTACCCCCAGATGCTGTAGTGGCTTTACTGCAGATTATTGACGAGCTCATGGTCCAAGGAGTGGTTGTGGAAACAGACTCCAATGTATGTAATTCCCCGATAATTCCGATTCTTAAACGAACAGATCCAAAGGCTCCGCCAGTATATCGATTGGTTATTGATCTGCGCGAATTGAACAAATGCATTGTGCCACAATTCCCTGTGGTCCCAGATATCTCGTCATTACTGACAGCTATTGATTCCGAAGCAACATTCTTTACTGTAATTGATCTCAAAAATGCCTTTTTCAGCGTCCCAATAGATCCGGAAAGCCAATACTTGTTCGGATTTAGTTTAAATGGACGTAGCTTTAAATTCACACGCGCACCTCAAGGATTTACAGAAAGCCCCAGCATCTATAGCCAAGCACTGAAACGAGAACTTGACAGTATTCACATGCCAGTCAACACTGCCCTGCTTCAATATGTCGATGATCTGCTGATCACCGCTAGAAACGAACCTGAATGTGAGAAAGCATCACTGACGGTATTACAATTTTTGGCCGAAAAGGGGCACAAGGCGTCCCCTTCTAAGCTGCAATTCTGTGTCCAGCGAGTTGTTTACCTTGGTCACTCGCTGTCCAAGGAGGGAAGGCAGCTTACACCAGATCGCATCCAGCTAATTGCAAATATGCCAATACCCACGACACAAAAGGAGGTGCGGGCTTTCATAGGCCTCACTTCATATTGTAGGCAGTGGATCCCTCAGTATGCATTTCTAGCAAAACCACTCATTCAATTGACAACACAGGAGGCAGCCACATTGACTGTCCTCCCTTGGACTCAGGAACATACACACGTTTTTGAAAGTTTAAAGAAAGCTTTATGTCAAGCACCTGTCCTAGCAACACCATGTTACAATAAACAGTTTACACTCTTTGTTACAGAACGCGAAGGTACTGCCTTGTCAGTACTCACACAGGAACAAGCAGGATCACACAAACCATGTGCCTATTTTTCTAGTACATTAGATCCCGTAGCTCAGGCTTTGCCTGCATGCCTAAAATCAGTGGCAGCAACAGCCTTAGCAATCAGACAAAGCGATGCCATAGTATTAGGACATCCATTGACAGTACAAGTACCACATGCAGTAGAGGTTCTTTTGAACCGCACACAAACACAACACTTGACTATAGCACGACTCACCGGTTACGAATTAACATTGTTTCAGCCACATATAGAAATCAGACGTTGTAGTACATTGAATCCTGCCACACTGTTACCTGTAAATGGAACAGATCCACTTGCACATGATTGTATTGAAGTTATCACTATCACGACGAAACCCAGACAAGATTTAACAGACGTTCCATTATCAGATCCAGACCTGACGTTGTATGTAGATGGTTCATGTATGAGAACAGGTACAGGAGAGTTAGTGGCCGCTTATGCAGTCACAACAGACGCTGAAATCATTGAAACAAATTGTATAAATACCTTGTCCGCTCAAGCAGCAGAGCTCATCGCTCTGACACAAGCCTGTATTCAAGCCACAAATAAAAAAGTCAACATATACACTGATTCACGTTATGCATTCGGAGTTGTACATGACTTCGGCGTGCTGTGGCGAGAGAGAGGTTATTTAACTTCTCACGGTGCCCACATTCAGCACGGACCCCTCATTCATGCCTTATTAGATGCAATACATCTACCCACCGCAATATCAATTATGAAATGTAAAGCTCATACGAAAGTTACTGATATCATTTCTCAAGGCAATGATCTAGCTGACAGAACAGCTAAACAGACTGCTCAAACTCAAACATCCGACATGACAAAGACAATAGTCCCGACGCCAACACATTGCATGATGGTTAAGGATCCCGCTCTTGACGTAATTGACATACAGACACATGCTACTCCAGACGAAATAAAGAAATGGACTGAATTAGGAGGGATCCAAACGGATCAAGGATGGATGACAAAGGAAAAATCTGTGTGGTTCCTTCCTGATTCAATGGTCCAAGTCATTATTAACACTGTACATAGTCCAGCGCATCTAGGGGAAAAAGCTATGCTAGACAGCATTCAACACATTTGGTTCAACAAACATTTACGAGCAGCAGCTAAACAAAAAGTCCGTACCTGTATGATCTGTTGTCAGTTTAACCCAGGAAAAAGCATTCCCGTAGAACAGGGTGGATTTCAGCCTCCTGATCACCCTTTTGAAATCCTCCAGATGGATTATATCCAGATGGAACGATGTCGAGGATTCAAATATGTTCTCGTAGTTGTCTGTGCTCTTTCCCGTTGGACAGAGGCATACCCGGTTTCAGATTACACTGCCCCGACTACTGCCAAACAGTTGGTTCGAGAATTCTTCCCACGATACGGTTTACCACGTGTTGTCTACTCAGATAACGGCCAGCCGTTCTCATCCGAACTAATGAAACACGTTTCACTTTTGTTAGGCTATCAGTGGAAATTCCACTGTGTCCGACACCCCGAGGCAGCAGGTCTCGTGGAAAGACATAATCAAACTCTGAAAATTAGATTGTCCAAAATATGCAGGGAGAAAGGTGTCGACTGGGTAGTAGCGTTACCAGTTGCACTCTTTTACATGAGAATGGTAGCACACTCTCGAACAGGGCTATCCCCTTATGAAGTGATCTTCGGTAGACCACCAAATATGTGGGGGACGCCTATACCACGCAAAATAACTGATATTGACTGTAATATGCTGACAGATTACTTGGCTTCCTTGATGTCTGCACTACAATCTTGTCGTTCACAGGTAGCTGCAGCTTTTCCCGACAACACTGAGGTGAAACCCCATGACGTAATTCCAGGAGACCTGGTCTTAGTGAGGAACTTTGATCGGAAGTCTCAGCTGGACCCTAGGTGGAGGTCGCCTCAGCTCGTGTTATTAACGACGAGGACAGCCGTGAAGATCGAGGGTCGAAAAGGCTGGATACATTCAAGTCATATCAAGAAATTTCATGGACTACCATCAGATGTAAACGACACACCTTGTGTGTCTTCACCCATTGACTCAAAACTTCCTTTGGTTGAATCAAGTAATCACGAACAATATAAACTGAAACTCAGGTCTAACCAGTCAGGCAATTTGATTGTTTAAGTCCTCTCCAAGGTGAAGCGGTTGAATTTGTCTCTGACATGTATCCCTTAGACCTGAATAGAGAAAAAACCCGAAAAATGTTGAAACGACATGCATACTGTAAATCACTGCGTAGTCATTGCACAGTGACGTTATTAATTTTGTTTTTCTTAAGTCTTTTAATAATTACTGCAAGTATATTGTTGCACATATGTTATCCTATTTCTGGACATGTTTATAATGTTACTGCTGAACATTCTTTTAGTGAATTACCTCCGCACGAGTTGTCTTATAGATTTGCGCTGCGCAATAACACGTTTATTAGTATGTTACATCATTCCCATCAGGTTAGCAATGCTACAAATTGTTGGATCTGTGGCCGACTCCCTCCCTATCAGAATTATAAAGGAATTCTACCTCTCTTTCCATACCCATTCACACACAACGGCTCATGTGGAGCATGGTTTAGTTTAATTAATTCCCAAGATTCGAATTCTGCAGTTTATCAAGACAACTGGGTATGGGGAAATTTGAACTTAGTTTTACTTAAAGTCTGCCACCCCAACAAGGAGGGACTTCCCAAAAGAACAGGAACTGATCTAGAAAATGAAGTATATGGATTAGGTAATTTTACGCTTAATCTTATGATCCTTAATGTCGAATCCGAAGCTACTCCAATTTTGCCCGCCATGTCAGTATTTCGAGTAAAAGGTGAATTATGTGTAAGAAAGAATGGTTCCATACATATGGGCCATAGTAGATGCACCACTGTAATAGAATTTAGTGATCAAGGCAAGTCGACATTTAGAGCTTACCGCCATTCCTATTTTATATGTGGTCAGACCGCATATATACGCCTACCTCTAGATTGGGATGGTACCTGTTATATAGCATTCCTTTTGCCACCTGTTTTCCTAGCTCCTCCTGATTATCACAGAAATACTCAGTTAGTACACAATAGAGAAAGGAGAGATCTCCCAATAGTCGATTACACTGAAACAGCATGGGAAAAATACACAGATTTCAATAAAGGTCTCTTTCCCTATATAGGTACCGTTACTAATAGTAAGCTGATACGTAGATTAACTAGAACCCTTGAAGCAGTAGTGAATGAAACTATTTCCGCCTTAGGCAATTTAACAGAAGAGCAGTCTGCTATGCGGATTGTTGTGCTTCAAAATCGTCTTGTCCTTGACGTCATCCTGGCCGATAGGGGCGGAGCTTGTAGGGTCATCGGATCAAGTTGTTGCATTTTCATACCAGAAAATTTGCCATCTGTATATAAAGCCATAACTCGCCTTCATAAGATTGTAAGCCAGATACACCAGAATCCAGGCACCTGGACTTGGTCCGGTTGGTTTTGGAGTGTATTATCTACCTTTGGATGGAAGGTCCTATCCTTCCTAGGTATTGGCTTTCTCATACTATTCAGTTGCTGTCTATGTCTACAATGTGGACCAGCGATCTGTGGTCTGTGTGCCACATCGTGTATTCCACCACCAAGATTTCATTCATCCCGGAAGAAGAAAAAAGAAGAACAAATGATGCTATATGAACAGATCAACGGATTGATGAAGATTGATATCTCTTAACGGGCAAGTAGGGGACAAGGAGGGAATGTGGAAATATGGATTTTTATGATCAGTTATGTCCCCTATCTTGGACCCCAACGGTTCCATGTATAAATCACAAGTACATGTATGTTCCCTCCAGTTCCAGTTATGAAGACGCAAATACATGTGCGTCCACCGTTAACATGTCCTCTTTCAGATCCGCCATGAATGGGCCGGATATTCCATTCCTAAGTACGAAAGGCCACCGGCTTTATATGGTTCACTTATGCCATTTTACAGTTCAGGCGAGTAGGCCCTGATTCTGCCATCAAGCTTTTCCTGCCTTCTGCCTCTGAGAGCTCCAGTCTGAGCCTGCATCTGTATCCATGAACTTTGTCCTCATTCTCTGCGCGGCTCACGGTGCCTGACATCAGCTCGCTGCCTGCCAAAAACTGTATTTCACCTTCGAAATTATCTGCTCCGCTCCCTGCCCAACGCATTCCTGTCTAGTAGTTTAAGTAAACAGTCTTCCAGCTACCAAGCAAAGGCCCGGCTTCTCTGTCTTTATGCAAGTAATTCATAGCCCTATTATTATGGAAGACTTTTGCCCTCGCATCTAGTGTAGACACTTAGACGCTTGTACACGCACTAACAGTCAGTATAGTCAGTATAGTCAGTATAGAATAAGATTCTACTCCAAGAGACCTCTCTTTTGGATAACATAGTTCTTTAAACATAGGATGTTAGATATGATTTGGGATAAGGTTGACTTGACCCTCCAGACATCTGTCGCCACATGTAGAGTTAAATGTCAAATCCCCTTCACCCCCTAGTCGCACGTCAATCATACGTCATGCTGCTGCGCGCGCATTTCTGCCAAGTATTTCTGCTGACATTGCGAAATTCTTTCATGGAGCCACCCTATTATGACATCATACCTGATGACGTTCTCTAGTTACACCCAGTTACGCCCACTTTGGCTACGCATGTATGTTTTATCCCTATCATCAATTGTTACGCCTCCTGCATTTGCTTCACTGTAATGCCTATTGTATAAAAGTAATTACTTATTAATAAAGTATGTACTTCACTTCCTGAACCTCCGTGGTGATGGAACCTGGAGTCAACGATTCGAATCGTCCATTGGAATAAAGCCCATTCCGAACCTCTAATACCACGGATTCTGCCTCTTATTTATTGAGCTATTTCTATTATGTTTCTGTATCAAATTAAGTCCCGGTAATTAAATTATTTACCACAGGAATCAGGAGTTTGGGGATTTAAAGAAAACGTAAGAAGGGCCTCTAAGACGATATGGGACACTGGTAACGGAGTTCATGGGGGCTTTTTCCAGCTGTCTGTGTTGGAGCAAGGGTTGAATAAATCTTAGAGTTCACTCAAGTCTGAAGGTTTATCATGGACTTAAATTTGAATATGGAGGTCACAAACCTACAATGAGTTAATACAGGACTCTGTGAGCAAGATTGGCTTCATGACGTGGAATTTGAGGAATGCTAAGGCCTTAAGCCTTGATATAAAAAGCTTGGAGTGGGAGAAACCTGAAGTAGATATTGTTGTTATTTCACAACTGAAGTCACTTAACAGTCTTTCCTCACTCTCACTCATTACTGTAGTTTGGGACTTAGTCACCTTTTTCTATAGCTTAAAACCCTGGGTGCAACTGCTGGGCAACAATGGATACCTGGTTGCTAGGTTCCTACTGGAGATGCAAAAGTTGCCTGAGTAAAGTTCAGTGGACCATACCAGGAAGCTTGTCAGGGAGGTGCATCTTCATTGGATCTTCATTGGATCTCTGTCAAGCTTATCTTGGTCCTCTCGGAGTTTAAAGTTCTCTAGTAACTCTTTTTCAGTTTATGATCTAACTAGTCCAGAAAGTCCAAGGACCATTCTTAGTGTACCAGTTGGAGACAGGCACAATTAGTATTTTCACCAAGGGCGATGATCAATCTCAACTCCATGCTGTTTCTTTTTCAGGATCTCCTATTGTCCATTGTCCCCCTGTGAACTTGAGGAGGTCGATGTCCCTGGCCCTTGACAATCGTATTCAGAATGTAGGTTCAAATGAAAATGACAGGCGAACATTCCTCAGTGTTTTGATTTTCAGGCGGTAGGAGTGATAGAAAACACATGGCTTGTTGCTGGAAATGCATGAAAACATCATCGTAATTTCCCACACATGCACAGCCCTCACTGTTCAGTACTCCCTCTGCCTTATAGTTAGGTCTATCCCAAAAGGTAATATTCTTAGTTATATGGTCAGCAGGAAGTTGGGACTGGTCAGTACTGGTTTCGGGGCTACCAGTGTTAACCCCTTCGATGCGCATGACGGAGTGGTTCCGTCATGCGCATCGGTTGCGCTGTGCGTATGACGGAACCGCTCCGTCATGGCCCCGCCCGCGCAATATAACCTTCAGCACAGCGCGGTAATCCGCGCTGAAGGGGTTAAGGCAGAGATAATCAACCTTTCCAGGAATCATATCTGTAACATTTGGAATACAAATCTAAATTTAGTAATATAGTAGTTTTTTCAACTTTAACATTTCTAGGCTCTTATTAAGAGAAATCACCATAATGAGTTTATCAGCATGATGCAGGTTTTGAGTTTGGCAAAACGACCTTTACCTATTTAATAAATAAAGGTTTTAGTCTATGTTATATGTATGTTAACATACTCTTCAATAGTAAAATATGCCTTGGGTAGGTCATGGCATATTTTAGTGCTGACTCATTTGATCTGAGAGATATTTATATATATTTCAAAATAGGTTTTGTCCATATTGGGGATTTCTTTTAAAGTAAAAAATGACAATTGGAGTTTGCCACTTATTTGCTGTGTTTTTGAGGACAGAACAAACACTAAGAGGTCTTTTTCAGCCCTCCAGTGCCCATACTTAGGAATATGCCATAAGTTAATTGTGAAAAACTAAAAATACATTTGGAGGGACCATGAGAAAATGTGTGCTCTCACAATGCCACTTTACTTCCGTGGTCCTGTCTGTCACCAAGCCCTACGCTGTTATTGAATTTTGGTTCAATGATAGAAAACTACCTATGAGTATGTGCTGCAAATAAAATTAAATAAAGATTTGGTGAAGCCTTCACTACACATGCAGGGGCCAGAAAAAAGAATCTCTACAGTATGTTCCTAGGCATGGTATTAACCCACTACCTATCCTGCTCTAAATATGATACCAATCCATGATCAGGTGCAATGTGTAATTCGGAAGTGCATGACTTTGATTAATGATTCTGCCAGACTAGATATTACATTTTAAAGGAATAGATGTCAGACCCGATGAATGGACTGATGGAGTCCGGTCAGTGAGTGATCTGTGAAAATCTATTTTGTGCTGTAAGATTTGACAAAAATTCCAGTGTGGCACGTGACAGCAAAGCATTTGATTACTCCCTTCATGTTTTCGCCTATCCCCTAGGCATCGGTAAAGTCCTAAGAATAGAGTGTATACCATTTGTGGAATCCATTATTCACTGCCAGACACAAGTGCACCATCTGTCATCAAACTGCAAAGCAATTTTTGCAGCATTGCAACTCAAATGCAAATAAAGAAAACTGATTTTTCTAAACAAATTACGATTTCACAATAATGGCGGATAGTGCTCCAGGCACATCATCATAGTTTGTCAAAAATGCAATTGTTCTTCACGTTTAATTGTGAATGATTAAGAAGCTGCAGAGTATTCAAAATACCATCAGAAAAGTATCATGCAGTGTCTTCTGGTGGCACTTGGCAGACAATGGCATCTCAACAGATATCCTATCAGAGTTTACAAAGGGAGACTCCGATTAGAAAGTCCTGTTACCCACTGCAATTTCAATTGTGCCAAATATGGTCAACAGTCCTAAAGAGAAGAGAGTTATCAGCCAAAAGTATTCACCATGTAAACAGTCCAGTAGTTTCAAGGAAACCAGTGATTCAAATACTATGGGTCGGATTTATAATTTGAAGGCGGGAGTAATGTCTATCAGGACGCCAGAGTAAAGCACTCCGTCGCCCTAACTGACATCCCACCCCTAAATCTCGAGATTTGTACCAACCCCACAGACATCTTCTAACTTTTGCCAGACCGGCTGACACAATAGTTCTTGTCATAACTCTAACAGTTTGAAAGGCTCCATCAAACAGAGACAGAAGCTCATCAAACTTTCTCACAGTTTTTCATTTTTCAAAAACAAACTCTCAAAGCAGGAATTTGTTTTTGCAAAATGGAAAGCTAATGACTGCAAAACCATGGGAGTTTTTCCCATTCGTTTTTTCTTTAGATTTTACTCTCTTTAACCTCCCCACCATATAAAACCAGACTGTAAAATAAATCCAGCCGGTCCCCCACTGTAAATTCAGTAGCGCTGTTGGAGAAGTATTTTGGCAACAGAGCCACAGTAGGCTATGTTCTCAATATCCTTTCGGTGTGCCCACGGAGAAGGTAGTCTGTTACCATTTTGATGGACTACCCTCTCTGTCAAACTATAAACCAGCCCCTTTAGACTGTCATTAAAACCAACCTTAAGCCCTTCATTCACAGTTTTGCAGTGGAAAATACACCTGGTCCACCTAAACGTAAGTTTCTGTTACCATGAGTATCGTGTATTTATGTGCACCGTGTCATAGCATTATATCAAAGCCACTGTTTTTTTGCAATGGACAACCAAATGTACATTTTGAACTCCTCAGTGTATTCTTTATTGGTGTTCAATAATCCTACAGCAAACTTCTTGTGTGATTTTAGCACAATATAGTGTGTTACATGGACACAATGCAGGAGGTTAACTTTCTATTGATACATTTGTTGTGTTTTAAAACCTTGAGTTTCAATTCCAAGATTTTTGTAAAGTGCTGGTGAAAACACTAACAAATTAAAAATGTGTTTGACGTAAGTTTCATATTGCCAATTGTAGGCCTTTAAAATATGCACAAAAGATAAGTGTTCACAAGTTTCTTTCCCTGTATAATAGAAACATCTCATGAATTAGTGTTCATCTGCATGGTCATTGCTGGTCTTGGTATCCTTCTTTAGCTAATAGGATGCAGCATTTCAAGGGTGAAGGCTGTAGCCTGTTGACAGAAGTGAATGTTGTCATTTTCTATTATGTGAAGCTTCTTTCAGCATAATTCCTACAGGAAGAATAATGTGCAAATACATGGATTCATACAAAATATTTTAAAGTTGTTATTTTACTTCTGGTGAAAAGATTACATGGATCATGAATGCATGTAGAGCATTATAGTATTTGTATTTTAATGGTACAAGTGTATGGACAGAAAGCAAAAGAAATGTTTTTATTTTTGTGTGACATCTTGTTCCCTAAATCTGTTGCTGACAGAACGTTATGTACTTAAAAAATTCACAATTTGTGATACATAAATGGTATTGTGCAAAACAGTATAAATAGACTCCGGTTAATATCATATTTTCTTTCCTTTTTGAGCCCTTTTTGCTAGGGTACTTCATTTAGACTCTTTTCAGATCATTTTGCACATAAGCTTTATTGATGTCAGAAGCTCTATTCAATAACGAAACCCCCAAAGTTATTGTCAGACCATAATCCGCTGATACAGTCTTATGAAATATCTGGTTCTGTTTACTGGGCATATTTTGAACTGGGCAGCTGAGTTTTTTGCCGCTAATAGATATAATGCATCCAGGATTGTTGTCTGGGAGTCATTTAAAGCGGCTTTAAGGGGGGAATCTATAAGTTTCGGGGCCAGGATAAGAAAAGAGGATAAGAGGGAAGGTGAGAGGCTTGTGGGTATTCTGGCTACTGCAGAAGAACAGCATATGAGGGATATAATTAGGGGCGGGGACAGCAGGAAGAGCCAGAGCGAACTGTTAAAAATTAGAGCTGAACTTCAGAAGTCGATAACCCAGAAAGCTTCAGGAGAGTATCAAACATCCAGGGCTAGGCGTTACGAAACGGGGGAGCAGGCTGGTAGAGTTTTAGCCCTACAAATAAGACAGGGGAGGGCTAGGAATATTATCTCGCTGATTGAGGAAAATGGTGAGGAATTTACGCAGTCAAACGAGATCCTACAGGCTTTTAAAGACTTCTACCAACGCCTGTATGACGAGGAAACACAGGAGGATAATCAAGGGGTTGAGGTGGCCGATAACGGCCCCCGCCTTAACACCCTGGAGAAGGATGAACTGGATAGGGATATTAGCGGGGGAGAGATTTCAGAAGCTCTGCATGAGCTAGCTTCCGGTAAGGCCGCTGGTCCGGATGGGATCCCCCTGGAGGTTTATAAATGTTTAGAACCAGTGGTCATTCCATTATTAGTGGATCTTTTTAATGGAATTATGTGCACGGGAGTGGTTCCACCCTCCTGGCGAGAAACCAACATTGTGGTCTTTCACAAGAAGGGGAAACCCCGGAGAAACTTGGCTCTTATCGCCCGATCTCGCTTATTAATGCGGACACCAAGTTATACTCTAAGGTATGGGCAAAGAGGCTGGGCAGGATTATTAGCGGTCTCGTCTCCCCCTGGCAACATGGATTTATTCCGGGCCGTAGCACTACGGATCATATTAGAAGAGCAATTGCGCTGTTTGATGCCCAGGCAGCAGGGGGAGGGGAGATTGCCATGATCCTGCTCGACGCAGAAAAAGCCTTCGATAGGGTCGTCTGGGATTTCCTATGGGGCGTATTGGCAGGGAGAGGATTCGGGGAAAAAGTTATCAGAGCTCTCAAAGCAATGTATGTAGATCCGGTTGCAAGGGTGGTAGTTATGGGAGAGAGCTCTGAGAAGTTTGATATTAAGAGAGGCACTCGCCAAGGCTGTCCCTGCTCCCCGATCCTCTTCGCACTGTATATCGACCCTCTTATTCAGATAATTTTGGGGTCCCCCAGGATTTGTCCGGTGGTATGTAATGGCCACACTAGTAAAATTTTGGCCTACGCCGATGATCTGGCAATTATTACAGTTAACCCTCAGCAGGCGCTTATGGCCTTGGTTGAAATAGCAGAGGAGTTTGGTAAGCGGTCGGGCTATCTTCTGAACGAGTCCAAAACCCAAATAATTTGTTCTCCGAATATAGCTAAAAGTGACATGAGATATGTGGACTCAGCAACCTATCTAGGGATTAAGATCAATGCCTCAGTCGGGGAAATAATTGCCGAGAACTATTCTCCACTTATGAAATCTATTGAAAAACAGCTAAAGAGGATAGACGTGTTACATCTTTCTCTGATTGGGAGGGTAAATGTTTTAAAAATGTCTATCTTTCCTAGAGTTCTTTATCTGTTTAGAGCCATACCCCTATTTCTGGAGGAAAAAACCATCAAAAGTTTGGAGTCCTTGTTTATCAAATTTGTCTGGCAGTATGGCAGGATCAGGCGTTCAACAAATTATATGTCACTTCCTAGGGAAAGGGGTGGTCTGTCCCTACCAAACCTGAGACTTTATCATTGGTCATGTTTATTGACACAAATGTCTATTTTGTTTCAACAGGAGGTTAATTCTGGTGTTATTAATTTGCATGCCCAGGACTTACCTTCCATTTTTGAGCTGTTAATCGGGGAAAAGGCCATTGGGTTGTTGTGGCGTGAAGTGGACCGTAGGTACTATAAGAAGCCCCGCTTGAAGATCTTGGAAGGGGTTTGGGAGGTCTGGAGGTCTATTTCGAAGCTTTGCAAAATCCCAAAAGTGAACCGTTATCTCCAGCTGTGTAACTCAAGTCTACTCCCTTATGTTGGGGCCGATAGGAATTTACAGGTATGGAGGAACCTTGGCATTAGATCCTTCGGGGACATATGGGGAGACCTTGAACCACTAGGTTTTGATGCCATCCAACAAAGGTTTGGTATTCCGGCCAACCATTGGTTTTTGTACTGTCAAGTTGCTCGGTTATTAAAGGCATTGAGGCCTAAATCTTTGTTGATGGAGGACGTCCCAGTAATCGAAACGTTGATGGTTGGGTGTAACAAGATAAAAGTGGTTTATAAGCAGCTAATTGCCAAAATAACAGACGATTTGGAAAAAACAGAGGTAGCTTTGGCTCGGAAATTGGCCGATTCGGATGTAGATTTAGACTTGGCCATCACCCTGAATAAAAAAGTTTTTAGATCTACTAATCTGAGGGCCCAGCATTATAAAACGGTATTTAATTTATATCATTCTCCTGCCAAACTATTTGCTTGGGGGGTTAGGGGGGATGATAGTTGCCCCAGATGCAATGCTGGGCAAGCAGATCTCTTGCATATGTTTTTTTTATTGTAGTTCATTGTCCTCAGTACAGAGGGAAGTGTGTAAGTTTTGGGAGGGGCTGCTAAGTCATAAGATCGATCTATCTCCTACCCTGATGTTGTTGGGCTATGATCACAAGCAGAAATTGTTGCAAACTGAAGCGCTGGTCTTTATGTCTGTTGCGGTTCTGCGGATTTTAATTGCCTCAGGTTGGAAAGATACTTTGGCCCCTTCTTTTCAAATGTGGCTCTCAAGGTTATTGAGTATACATAATATAGAGAGCTGTTTGTATGAGCAGAAGGGCAAAAAAATGCGTGACTTTGGTAGAAAATTCTGGGCCCCGATTTCAATTTGGAGGGAGAGGACTAGTTGCCAGCCAAGTTAGGTTCACAAATTTTAAATCTGCTTTTATAAGTCGCTTCTTGTGTTATATGTATTGTATATGGTGTCGGCTTGAAATGTACTTGTGCTAATGCTTTTTGTTTTTTCTATTGATGTGTTCAAACTGCAAATAAAATAAAGTTAAAAAAAAAAAAAAAAAAATGTCAGAAGCTCACTTTATATCATGTTATTGCTTTAGAATTTTCTTACTTGGCACTGTTGGCTTATTTTGAATTATTATCAGGTTTTTTGAAGTGCACATATTTGCAGCTTATCCAGATTAATTGACTATTTGATTATGCATTTTTTTGTCCTGCCTTAATTGTTTTCTTGTGCAATTAATGTGTGGTGGCATGCAACTTAATTTCTGTTTTGTACTAATTTTGTTGACTAACTTACTAATGTAATTTCAACTATATCTACTGAATAAACCTAATGTTACTCTTTTGATAAATTATTCATGACACAGTTTTGAATCCAATCTGTCTCTCACTGATCCTGCGGATCGACCTTTTTTGATAGAAGGAAAACACCATTACTAGTAGTGAACACACTTGTGATGGTCGACAGTTTGTGAAAAAAACTACAACTGTTGTGTTTATGAAAACAAGAGCAAAGATACTCGAAATAGGAACTACAGTGCAAAAAAAGGAACATTGCCATGCTCAGTAAGATGAAAAACATATTGTCTGCTTTTTTTCAAGTGGTAATTCATTTAATTTAAATTTTTCCACCAAATGCCTGGTAAACAAAGTCCGTCACCCAATTGTTACAAGAAGCCATAAAAATAAAGAAGATATGGCCGGAAGGATCACTGAGCGATCACAAACTATAGCATAAAAAGTGGTAAATAGAAAGTAAACACCGGGAATGAAGACTAAGTAACTGAGAAAAAGAAAAAAGGTCTAACAAACCTGAATTGTGCCATCCAGTGCTTTAAGTAAAAATGGCTAATATCCAATGTGCAAAACACAGGAAAAGAAGAAGAAGCAGAATGTGTAACCAGATAATGCTCAAAATTCATCTCTTAGCTCTCTAAAATTGCAGTAGGTGAATGCTGTTGTTAAACAATGCTCACTACTTATAACCTGAGTTGGAATTCATCAGGTGTGATAAATACTACGCAATGCTGAGATTTTGGTGAATAACCTTTGGACTTTGATGTTTAACCTGCAAACATCCAATATAAAGCGGGAACCCTGACTAATGATAATAGGCAGGTGAAGCAGGGGAGATAATCAGAGAAACACTACAAGGGGAATACACCTGCCTATATGCTAGGATACATATACGCCCAAAATAGGATCATACTGATATAGGACAACACCGTGGCTGACACACGGACAAATTCAAAACATAAATACTTGAATTACAAAATTTTATTATAATTGTTCAGATAATTCATCAGTTAATGTCAGAGTTCACATGATAACTGAATAGATATAAGATGCAAAATGCATATAGGTCCCACACAAGATGATCAGCATAATCAGTCATACAAACATCCATTCACACTTCAACAGAGGCATACTAATTCATTCATCAACTACAATCCATAATGGTTATACAAAACAGCTGAAAAAACAATCAGAAATGATCAGCAGCCAAAAGGGGTAGGGTTGTAAAATCTTGTGTATCCTCCCGGTCGTGGGTGGAGGCAGGGTCCAAATGCACAAGGAAATAAGGGCAGGTGCGCTTTTTGGTGTCAAGTCCAGAAGAGGCTACACCCTCATCCGGGCAATAAGTATTCAAATAGTGTGGAACACACACATAGACCTAGTAACAATAAGATACAGAAGGAATATTCCATCAGCATATACATTAGACAAATTAATTGCAAATCCTCATATATCATGTACATAAATACTTGTTATGTGGTCAAACACAATCAAGGATAGACCCAGTGTCAGCCGTAGCAAAGTCCAGGTACATATTATTAAATAAAGGATACACATTTTAAAATATATTGAATAGAATAAAGTGCACCAGAAAAAATCAAGAAAACATTCATTTTATTATCAGGACAGTCAATCAATAGAAAGCAAATACCAACGTACCACCCACAGTTTGTGTAAGAAGTATATAAAATAGAAATAAAAAGAAGCGTGAGGACATTAGAGCAAAGATGAGAATCAGAGAGCAGGCAGAGGGGGTATAAATACCTTGACTAGGTAAGGAGTCCACCGGGGCCTTTTCACGGAGCAAATAAAGTCAAAATCAGCTCAATAAGCAAGTATCTATGAGGATAAGGAAAGCAATGGGAATGAAACAACCAACAGGTGTGATGGTATAGATGAAATCTAAAAATATGTCCAGCAAGTCTTACCAGGGGGATAAGTATGGTAACATGTTCTGTATGGTTCCCGCGGCTAGCAAGTTCATCAAGGACCAAGAGGGAAAAGATCCTTTGTGTAGTTTTATTCCACAGATGGGCACATAGGTTCATCATTTCAAAATTCAAGGATCTCTACAAGATGGTAGGAATGAAAAGATAATAAAGGTGCTTACAGGGATGTAACATAAATGGGGGGGGGCAAAGCCTTTTAAAAATGACAAGAAAACTGAACCATTTCTTCCACAGTGAGCAGCTAGTTAAGGGAAGGGCGACACGATTTCAAATAAGCTATGATCAGTAGAGTAAGATAACGATAGAACCTAATGGAGCTGTTCAACCCAATCGGGAGTAACCCTTAGAGGAGAAAAGCTAATTCAAAAAATGAAGTTCCAAGCAGGAAAACAATAACGGTTATACCAGTTGGAATGACCAGAAAAAGGGTTAACTTACTGTGTATAAATACATAATGGTCAGTCAAAAGGAACCGTTAGAAGGGTTTAAAGAAGCGAGATGAAAGGGTCAAATAATGAAAGTTTATAGAAGATATACTGTCATTGGATTTAAAAGTCTACATGCCAAATACATGTCACATATTTTAAGTGTGGGCGAAAAAAAAAAGGAAATAGAGGAACTTGAGAATAAATGGAAAAAGGAAAACTGTTGAAATGGGCAAAAGAAAGTTGGAAGCAATCTATCAGGAGTTAGATTCATTTTCTGAATATCTCCTTAAGTGAAAAACAGATAAACTTAGGAAAGATATTAGGCTATTTTCTCAAGAACGTGCCTATCCTTATCTTACAGCCAACTTTTATTCCACCCCTGAGGATAGTAACTCTAGCAATGGTACCCCGCTTTGGGGCAATAGACGCATTGTCACGTTTTCAGACACCACTGACTCTGATGGGGAAGGCTCTTCCAACTATGATCTGAACTATAACTATAACTCTAATTATCAACCTAGACAGGAACCGTTTGAGAGATCAGCCATCCCTAATCATTTTTTAGGCAATCGCAGAAGGAACTTCCGTCCCAGAACCCGGACACCCAGACAGAGGAATTTCCATCAGGATCAAGGTCAACCACAAATGTACATACAGACAAGTCACCAACAATACTGGAAAACATAAAAAACATTCCGGTGTTTAATTTATCCACCTCTAAAATTAATTCTGAAGTGACTACCCTGTTATCCTTGGGCCTCTCCTTTATTCCCACCGTGAAGTTCAACAAATTTGAATTAATGAAAGACCTTCATTCTTTCTTCCGAAAGATAAGGCTTAAACAATCTTTCTGACCAGGCCTGTTCCTGAAACTAGTGACAATCTTTCTGGCCTAAGACTTCCCTCTGAATTCACTCCTACACTGGACACCTTAGGACCTGATGTGCAAATCTTTGAGAAAGCAGTAATTTCCAAAATACAAAAGATCCTCAAATATGTTCCCTAACCTCCCTGTAACCTACCCAAAGCAGAAAATACTGCTCTTACCTTGCTTAGAGAGAACAAACAACTCACCATAAAACCCTGTGATAAGGGACGAGGTATTGTCATTTTTGACACCCCTTCCTATATTGGAAAAATGAATGTCCTTCTCTCATCCTCTAGACACTATAGACGCATTTCCATGAACCCTGAACCTGGATTAAAATCATTGTATCCTGATGATGGTTCACACTGCCATAGATGATGGCTATATATGCCCTAAGGAGGCTGAATATCTCACTCCTTTTCATACCTGCATGCTCATCATCTACGGGGTCCCCAAAACTCACAAGAGCATCCTTAACCCACCTCTGAGACCCATTGTGTCTACTATTGGATCTGCTACTGATCCTCTCTCAAAATACGTGGACCAATTTCTAAAACCTCTTGTGAGCAATTTGGAATCCTATGTTAAGGGCACGGGCCATTTCATTTCCAAGATTGAGAAAATGTGTTATCACTGCGATAGGGAACTCTTAGTCACGTTGGACCTGGAGTCCCTATACACTAATATCCCCCAGGAAGGAGCCATGACAGTACTTCAAGAGATTCTGCTGTCAGAACCTGGGGTTATCAATGCCCCGTTCATCCTGCAATGTCTCAACATTGTTCTGAGTGAGAACTATTTTGAATTCAACAATGGTTACTTCCATCAAATACAAGGAGTTAGTATGGTGGCAGCCTGCGCTCCCAGCGTAGCATGCCTCTATATGGGCTATTTTGAGAAAAGAAACATCTACAATGAGATGGCCCCTTTCCCTGAGAATATCTGAGCCTGGTCCCGCTTCATTGATGATATCTTTTTCATCTGGGCGGGGGACCAGGCAGCCTTGGATGAATTCATCCAATGGATCAATGCTGCGGATGTAAACCTCAAGTTCACTGCCCACTCCAGTAATTCTAGACTAGAATTTTTGGATGTCTGGATCGAGCATAGAGACAATGAACTATTTGTCTCGTTATATACCAAACCCAACGCCAGAAATACCTTGCTCCAATTTGGAAGCTATCACTCCCGCTGTCAAAAGGAAAGTGTCCCTTTCAGCCAGTTTCTCCGCCTTCAGAGAAATTGTTCTGAAATGAAGGACTTCCTCATACAAGCTGACATACTAAAGGACAAATTGTTGAACAGGGGATATCCTTACAAATTGATTAAAAATTACTTAAAAAGGGCCAGGTACTACAATCGCGATACCATGTTCCAACAAAAGGAGAAAAAACACATGGATAAGCTGGTCTGTGTGACCAAACACTCCAACATCAACCACAAAATAAGACAAACTATAAATTCATTGTGGTACCTCTTAAACATTGATGATGGTAATGAAAAACTTTCTAAACCCCTTTTTGCTTTCAGAAGAAACAAAAACCTTAAAAACCATTTGATAAAAGGAAAAATTGCAGACCACCACCCCCCTATGTGCCAGAAATCTATTACAGGCCTTCCACCCATTATGGGGAACCATGGCTGTGTCACGTGCCAGGCCTGCCCTAACGCTATTGTGGGCCACACCATCAATATCAATGAACGTACTATATCTCTGCATCAAATGACCAACTGCCGTACCTCTAATATCATCTATGTCATTCTCTGTCCCTGTAATTTGGCTTACGTCGGAGAACCGGGCAGATAATGCAGAACCAGGATTAGAGAACATAAATTCAACATTCGAACCAAGAAATCCTCCGCCCCTTTGGTTGGCCATTGGTTGAAACTTGGCCACATGGAATTCGACCTTAAATGGTCTATCTTGGAGAAAATCCAAGTACCTGCCGGAAAGGACGCCACTATGATCAGAAGAAAAAGGGAAGTCTTTTGGATCTATTTTTTTAACTCTGTTGACAGAGGTCTTAATGAAACCTGCCATTGGGAAAATGTGATTCTCTAAATCCGTTTTCCATCTCTTTATGACATACTCCTTGACTCTAACCCTGTTCCTCAGGATTTACCAATTTACCTGTTTCCCTACCAAATTGGTTTTATTTAAATTGTTTAGTTTTGTTTTATACTTGTTTTCTCTTTCTCATTATTCCCCATTTTCCTTTTGGTGCCCTGTGCGATAATGTTTGTTGGCGCCCAACCAATGACCACCTTTGTCAGGGATTCCCTCACTACCACTCTTCAGCAGTGCCCCTCAACTCTCCATAACTACTCTCTCACACATGCATTACATTTGTTTTATAGCGCCACTCATACCAGTTTAGTGTGTCAGACCCTTTTACATCACAAATATTACACAATCAATCCAGTGGCGTAGCTAGCCCTTTGGCTGCCCGTGGCGATCACTGCATTTGCTACACCACAGCAGCCGATTGAAGAGTGGGGGGATATTCGCACCGAGACGACAGGTAAGAGTGGGGGGAGGCCGCTGCCACCAAAACTCATGCTGCCTGGGGTGGACCGCCCCACCTACCCTCCCTTGCTACACCACTGAATCAATTATAGGTGTGTAAATCAGTGTATGGGAAACATTGCATAAGACAGAGGAGTTCAAAGGAGTCATGTCATCCATACTCGTAGGTAGTATAGTTTAAGAGTGCTTGGTCTGGAGAAGCAGAAACTTCAAATATAAAACTTAACACCGTGGTTAGGGGTTCTCTTTAATAATAAGAATTGATTTCTGCCCAAATGAACCCATTTTGCAACATTAGGATAATGAAAGACCAAGGAGAAATCATAACGCTGCAATCTGTACCTTGTGGTTTGCATGCAGCTGTTTTATGACAGTTAATAGCTCCCTCTTCTACATTAGGATTTGAACAATATGATCTCTTTGACAAAAGCAGTAACCTACTGACTTATTTACATTATAGGCTCTTTGTGAGGTGTATGGTACATGTTATTTGCAGCAGGCATCTTAACACCCTGTGCTACCTTACGATGAATCAAAACTTCCACTTAACAAAGCTCCACTGTCTCTCCCTCCAGAAAGAATATTAATCACTGGAGTTACCGTGGCATGTTTATTGTTGCATGAAAATTGCTGGAAGAAAAGAATGCAGCAGCAGGTGCTTTTAAAACCATAATATATGTTGCAACGCCACAGAGCCGACCCTGCCTAAAAGTTACATGCTTTAATTTAAACATACTGATAGTGAAAGTAGAGAGCGGAGCGCGGCTGTATGTGCCTAGATCAATTAAACAAAAGACCCCGAACGTTCACGTAAAACCTTTTATTTTATTTTATGATTCTTAAGCAAAGCAAATCTTTAACTGCAGCGTATTGGTGGGCATAAAAGCGTGCCTCCTGATCAGTTTAATACCGTTTTCTCTCTTCTATTTCAACAAAGTTTAACATCTTGGAAAAGAAAGAGAGACAAAACAGTGTTCGACAGTGCAGGCTTTTGGACAATGCGACTGGTGCCGATTTCAGAGCACGAATGGTGCCCCCCTGACCTTGGCACTCAGTGCGGTGGCACCGCTCACACCGCCCAAAAGCCGGCACTGGTCTAACATGGCCGCCGCATTTCTATTATCATTGATACCCGGGTGATAGTCCTATTTTTATGACGACATCATTCCGCTTTCCTGTCATACGTCAAACGCCGTTCACACTGGGAACTGGCTAAATACGTTTAACTTTCCCCAGTCCCCAGACTTGCGAGTGGGAGCGCTCAGCCCCACCTGTCCATGGAGGATGTTACCGTTTAATGCAGCCTGAATTGTTTGCCGGTAAATTGCTCCGTTGCGTTAGTTCTATAATCTTAAATCCTCCGCCTCATCTCTATTTCTCTCGTTATATCCTACCTTTCCTCATTGTTTATATCTGCTTTTTTTTTTGCCCACACTTAAAATATGTGACATGGATTTGGCGTGTAGACTTTTGAATCCAATGACAGTATATCTTCTATAAACTTTCACTATGCGATCCTTTCTTCTCGCTTCTTTAAACACTGCTAACGGTTCCTTTTGACTGACCATTATGTATTTATACACAGTCAGTTAACCATTTTTCTGGTCATTCCAACTGGTATAACCGTTATTGTTTTCCTGCTTTAAACTTCCTTTTTTGAATTGACTTTTCTCCTCTAAGGGTTACTCCTGATTGGGTTGAACAGCTCCATTAGGTTCTATTGTTACCTTACTCTACTGATCCTAGCTTATTAGAAATCGGTTCGCCCTTCCCTTAACTAGCTGCTCACTGTGGACGAAATGGTTCAGTTTTCTTGTCATTTTAAAAAGGCTTTGCCCCCCTGTTTATGTTACATCCCTGTATGCACCTTTATTATCTTTTCATTCCTACCATCTTGTAGAGATCCTTGAACTTTGAAAGGATGAACCTATGTGCCCATCTGTGGAATAAAACCACACGAAGGATCTTATCCCTGTTGGTCCTTGATGAACTTACTACCTGCGGGAACCATACAGAACATGTTACCACACTTATCCCCCTGGTAAGACTTGCTGGACATATTTTTAGATTTCATCTATACAATCACGCCTGTTGGTTGATACATTCCCATTGCTTTCCTTACCCTCATAGATACTTGCTTATTGAGCTGATTTTGACTTTATTTGCTCCGTTAAAAGGCCCTTGTGGACTCCTTACCTAGTCAAGGTATTTATACCCCCCTACGGCTGCTCTCTGATTCTCATCTTTGCTCTAATGTCTTCACGCTTCTTATTATTTCTATTTTATATACTTTTTACACAAACTATGGGTGGCACGTTGGTATTTGCTTTCTATTGATTGACTGTCCTGATGATAAAATTAATGTTTTCTTGATTTTTTCTGGTGCACTTTATTCTATTCAATATATTTTAAAATTGGTATCCTTTATTTAATAATCTGTACCTGGACTTTGCTATGGCTGACACTGGGTCTATCCTTGATTATTTTTGACCACATAACAAGTATTTATGTATATGATATATGATGATTTGCCCTTCATTTGTCTAATGTATATGCTGATGGAATATTCCTTCTGTATCTTATTGTTACTAGGTCTATGTGTGTGTCCCACACTATTTGAATACTTATTGCCCTGATGAAGGTGTAGCCTCTCCTGGGTTTGACACCGAAACGCGCGTCGGCGCTTATTTCCTCGTGCATTTGGACCCTGCCTCCAACCACGACCGGGAAGATGCACGAGATTTTACAACTCTACCCCTTTTGGCTGCTGATCATTTCTGATTGTCTTTTTAGCTATTTTGTTTGACCATTATGGATTGTAGTTGATGAATGAATGAGTATGCCTCTGTTGAAGTGTGAATGGATGTTTGTATGACTGATTATGTTGATCGTCTTGTGTGGGACCTATATGCATTGTGCATCTTATATCTATTCAGTTATCATGTGAACTCTGACATTAACTGATAAATTATCTGAACAATTATAATAAAATTTTGTAAATAAAGTATTTATGTTTTGAATGTGTCCGTGTATCAGCCCCGGTGTTGTCCTATATCAGTCTGATCCTATTTTGGGCGTATATCTATCCTAGTATAGAGGCAGGTGTATTCCCCTCGTAGTGTTAACCTGCAAACATCTGCATATTCCTGTATAAACAGGCATTTTCCCCTGATAAACGTCTGCATGTTTGACCTACCCATATTCATCACAAATCTCATAATTGAGAGATATGCTGTAACTGCAGTTACTCCATATACCACATTTAACAGAACAGCTTATAATGAGGACATAACTTTGTGAAATATCATGTCAAATAACTTCACTTTAGACATTGCAAGTACACATAAAAAGCCTCTTGGCTCTGCTCTGAGCCAGCAGGACAGATCATGATACAGCCCCTGATGTCCTATTTTAAGTAATCTTTATTATATATGTGTGTTAAATTATTTTAATTGTAAGATTGCTAAATTCCCTTACGCTCCTGTCATTAAATTATAATGGTTTCCTAATATGCTTAAAATATTTAATGTGAGCTATTTCGGGTAAATCTAGCTCACCCAGAGCAGTATCCAGTTGAATGGGACTTTCTAACCATTAAGAGCGGTGGAGGAACTGTTCACATCCATCAAACTACCTCCACATTGAGGAGCACATGAATCGTTCATTTACCACAGAGCGGTAGATAAGAAGGTTTCCTTTTAAAAGAAGAATTTATAAGTCATGAGGAGAGCTTCACTCCTATTCTGAAGCAGTTTTGGGCGATCAACACACCCCATTAGGCACCGCCTGCTTTCAGTGTGATTAGTGTCTGTGGGATCAATTAACCCCCTTGAATAGTGATCGAAGTTGTGAAGGTACTGCTGGAAAGGGGGCAATGTTTACTTTCTAATTGTACCACTCCATGGTGGATCTCTGCATGGAGATCTGTGCTGGAGGGTGATCCCCTAAGCAGTGTTTGCCTCACTCTCCAGGTAGGCCATTTGGGATTGGAGCAGCCTCTTTTGGCTGGTGGCCCCCCAAGAAATATACATACTTGAGGGGTGTTTGGAGGGCTACCAACTAACTCCCCCCAATAAGGGGGGAGAGGGGTGGAGAAAGCCCACTAGTACTAATGATATCATTTACCAGGCTTTGGGCAGTGCTCCCACTCCATAACGGACCAAACAGTCTTTCTGTTCCCCCAGAGTAGGGATAAAATTGGCATTTCTATCAGCAATCTCCCCTCCCCCGGAGTGGAGAAAGACTGCTAGCCACCTGAGAAAATGGTAAAGAAAGAAGCGGTGGCTGCAACATCTCCATCACATAACTGCCTCACCAGTCTTTCTGAGCCCTGGGGAGCATGTTTGGGGTGTACCCCCCAATATGCCCCCTGGGGAAAGAAAGCTCACTACATACCAGTAAAAATAAACTTTAAAAAGGGTAGTGGTGGCTGCCCAAACATTAGGCCCCTCAGGGGGCAGATTGGAGGTTTTTACCCCCAATCTGCCCTTCCGAGGAGGAGTAGCAGAAGGCACTCTAGTCAAGAGGGAATATTTGTTAAAAAAGGGAGGTGGAGTAGCCTAACCTGGCGTCAAGCATGCCCAGATTGGAGGGTATACCCTAAGGAGGCCAGGGTTCATGTTTTGTAGAGTCAAATAATATTTAGAGCAGGCGGCTGACCCAGGCATTGGGCCTCACCACACTATAAAACAAACAGTTTACCCTCAATCTGCTGCCTTTAGGGCACAAGTCTTCTACACACACACAAGGGTTTTAAAAAAAAACTTTGAGGGCTGGTTTACATCTGCTATATCCCCCACCTCTAAACCCCCATAAGTCATTTTACACCCCCTGGGGGAAACATTGGAGTATTTTATCAAAATCTGTACTGGTGCCAAAAAGCCCATTACACTCATGGATATTTATAAATAAGATTGGGTGGAGGATGGTCTAGCCAGACATCATCCCCAACAGTCTTTCTGTCCCACACCTCCTCAGGGGTGTACAGCATTGTCATTACCAAGGCAAGCAAGAGGAAATTTGGATTTTTTTGGATGTAGTTGTGACATATGAACCAGCAAACTGAAGGTAAATCTCAGTTTTCTCTCACTTGTCATGGTTTCTACACTGTTCCGGTCCTGGTTCAGCTAGCAACCCAGGAACCCTATGAATCCTGATGACCTGGACCAAGCCAGGGTGGTGTGACTTGCATGAATCTCACTAGGTTGCCTTACCCAGGATATACAACAAACGTCAAACCAGCATTTTCTTCATATTTCTGTGAGGAAAAGTTCTCGACTCTGTGGATATCCACAAAACCCCTACCATCAAGCATTTAAACACAAATCCTGATAAAAACAGTGCCCCACATGTGAAGTTTAGCCTATTAGCTGAGACAAGAACTGATTAACCCATGCACCACGTGAAGACCAGAATGATAGTACGTTTACTTCATATGGTGACTTTTTTTATCTGTTCCTTTTCGTATGTTCATGTCCTGATGTGCAAGCTTAAGAGAAAAGTGCAACAAACATCCCATAAACTGCTCAGCACTGGAGGTGAAATAACCTCATCAGCTTAACTGCTAGAGCGGCCGACCTTGAAGCTGGGGAACCAGGTTCAAGTCTGGCAAGAGGCTGAAACATCCTGTGATTCTGGACAAATCACTTAATCTCCCCGTACCCAAAAAATGAATGTGTCAATCTGTAATGCAACTGATGCTCATGTAAAGCGCTCTGATATCTTCAGGTTGAGTTTGCACTATATAAAACTGCAAAAAAAAACTATGAAGAAACATCATCGTAACAGACTTTCTACCCAAGGCAGAAGAAACTGAAACCGTGTATCACTCATTTACAGCTGATTTATAACTAAGCCAATTTGGAAACAGTGAAGGTCAACAATACAATGAAAGTTGATATTTAATTTAATTGTTATAAAAATAGTGGATTAGCGCAGCAGGAGAACAAATCATGGGTAAATTAAACAGTTACTGCAACATTAATTACATCCCTTGTTAGCAAAAATATATTAACAGCAGAACTGGTTGTTTCTAAAATGTCAAGCCTGATTAAAAATGGATCCCCTGAAGTATCATATTTTCAGTGAGGAAATGTGAATGCAAAGCAAATGAATCGTATGTGAGCCTGTCTTTGTGCCACTGAGTATCACTGTAAATGCAAAAAATTATTTGGCAGTAGATAGACTCCGTTGGTTGATGCTATTACATTGCCTGGCAATCAAACGATCCGCCAAAGCCTCTCCTTTCTGGGAGTGATGGGCCCTGCTGGACTTAGCCCTTTTTGCAGGGTCATCCCTGAACTTTTTGCCTTCCTCCTGTATTTTTTTTCTGACCTGTTGTTGGCTGGTTTATGACTCTGGGCACTTTACCACGGCTGATCAGTGCTAAAGTGCATATGCTCTCCCTATGTAAATTGATGTATGGATTAGTGATTCCATGATTGGCTGATTTGGTTTTCTTGTCAGACCCTAGTACAGTGCACCAGGAGTGCCCAGGGCAGGTAATCCAAATTCTGCTGGTGGGCTTGCAGCACTGATTGTGCCACCCACAGAAGCAGCCTGTTAAAGTGTACCTCAAGTCTGCCATTGCAGAACCTGCGTGCAGTCTGGTACTGTCATGCTGACTGGGCAAGTGCACCCACTTGCCAGTCCCTAAACCTTCCCTTTTCTTCATATCAGACACCCCTATGGTAGGCCCAAGGGCAGGGTGCATTGTAAGTATAAGGTAGGACATGCCCTGGTGTGTGTGTGTGGCATGTTCTAATAGTGAATTACAGCTATTTTCGTTTTTCACTATTGCAAGGCTACCTGTTCTCCATAGGCCAGAATGGGCAGTTTGATTATTATATCTTATATTCCTAACTAACTCAGTATGCCTGAACTCAGAATGATAAAATGCATCTTTTAGTGAAGTTGGTTTTAACATTCTGTGTTGGAAAATACCACTTTTAGAAAGTAGGTATTTTCTTGTCTAACCATCCAAACCTGCCTCTGCAAGGCTGTGTATTCCTTGTCTGGAGTTTGAGTGACAGGGGCTGGGGAATTCCAGGGGGCTGGGGAATTTCCGGAGACAGCGTGAGTCAGCACAGGGCTAAATAGAGAGATTTCCATGTAGATGGGTGGGAGGAGTTGCACCTGGGAGCTGAATAGGGCTGTGCTTTCCCTCCACAATGCTGGCTCCACCTCCTGTGGTGCGTCTGATGGCCCTGGCCTACACTGTCAAAGGAAAGAAGGAGTCTTGTCAACAAAGTGCCACCGGACTGACCAGAACTGGCTTGGACTAGGCAAAGGCCTCTCTGCCTTCAGAGAACAAAGAGAAACTTGGTATAAATATTGGAACCCAAACCCAAGAACTTTAGATTACTTTGGGAAACAAGAAGAAACCTTTGCTGAGGAGTGGAACCAGAAGAAACTGAGAAGAGACTATCCCTAAGCTGAAGTGCTGCTTGGAGGATTGGCCTGCAGTGGTTGCCTGACTGCCAAAGAAAGGAGAAAGGACTTTGTGGGTACTTTATTCAACTTGTGAAGGATCTCCAAGGGCTTGGAAAAGAGCGTGCCTTCTGCTGAAGTCTCAGGGACAACAGACTTCAGCCACCAGCTCCCCTATAGTTCTTTGGAAGTGCCTGCTGTTTTGCGAGGTGTTCTGAGGTACTGCGTGTCGCAAGGAGCTGGAAGCATGACTCACGAACAAGAAGCGTGTCGCCGAACTGCCGCTGCTGCTTCACAACCAAAGTGCCTCGCATTGCCGGAGGAGAGGATCGACGTCGCAGCAGATGCCACCACATCACCGGGAAGCGTGTCGCAGAAGAATCGTTGAGTCAACGCAGGTCCACCGAAGTGCCTCGCATCGCCGGAGGAGAGGATCGTCATTGCAGCAGATGCTGCCGCATCTCCAGGAAGCGTGTTGCAGGGCCTGTCGCGACTCATCGCCGGAGAAGAGGATCGACGTCTCATCAGACGCTGCCGCATCTCCGGGAAGCGTGTCGCAGGGCCTGTCGTGGCTCATCGCCGGAGAAGAGGATCGACGTCACAGCAGACACCACGGCATCACCGGGAAGAGTGTTGCAGGGCCTGTCGTGGCTCACAGCGTTGTGGAAGCAACTCGCATCGCCAGGAGAGAGGATCGACATCACAGTAGACGCCGCTGCATCACTGGGAAGTGTGTCGCAGGGCCTGTCGCGGCTCGCATCATGTGGAAGCATCTCGCATCGCCGGAGAAGAGGATCGACATCGCATCCGGTGCCGCCGCATCACCGGGAAGTGTGTTGCATCACGAAGAAAGCACCATCTTTGTCTATTTGCACTAGATCTTCAACGCATCACCGTCTTTGCAACGCTTTTGTTGCACTGCGTGTTGCATCTTAAGGTACATTGAACTCTGAGTGTCGCATTTACCATCTTAAGACAACTAGCTAAATTCTGCCATTTTAAAGTAACAGTATTGTGGATTTTGGTCGTTTATGGTCTTGTGATAAATCTATATAAAGAATACTTATTTTTTATATAAAACTGGTGTGGTGTCCATCTGTAGTGTTGTCACTTGATTACTGTATGTGTTCACAAATACTTTACACACTGCCTCTGAGATAAGCCTGTCTGCTTGTGCCAAGCTACCAAGGGGGTGAGCATGGGTTATTTTAGGAGTGTACCCCCTTACCCTGACTAGACGCAAGGGTCCCTATTTGTCAAAGGTACCTACCTATGCCAACTAGAGACCCCAGAATCTAACACGCCCCAGGAGGTCTTAAAGGGTCATTTTGTTGCAGGCATGTTGCAAAAATGGATTAGAATGATATTTGTTCCAATTTTAGCACTAATGCCAATTAGAAACTGAATGCAAATTTCGCTCGCCTTCTCTTTTAGAAAGCCAGTTATCAATAGCTGATAGCTGATCTTAATAGCTCTTGCAAAATGTTTTGAATGTGGCCATAATGTTTCACAAAAAGTGCAAACACTGTTTTGAATCTGAGAGTTCCATTCCTTCACAACAATGTATCAACTTTGTGGAAAACCACATCTGATTTCTGGTATTTCTGGACATCATTAATGGTTTGTTAAGGGTTGCAGCTATGACCCCTGACTTGCCTATTGCGATCCCTGGCACTGCTTTTGCAACCCTCACTCCAGAGATGGCAAAATCAGTGCCATCAAAGATTGCTGTCCATTTTTATTATACATATAGTGAGCAAGCATTTGCTCAGCATTAAAATACTGAGCTTACTCTCTGGAGGGAGCGCTGCACTTTCGCTCACCTGCCTCCTTCCCTGGGTGTACAGCCGATTCAGGGCTGACTCAGGAGGGCCACGCTCGAGCAGACGGCGGCGGCCATTTTGGATAGGGACAGTATAAAAACAGACGCCCATTGCTTCGCGCAGCGAACGCGCACAGCGGGCGCGCCATAGTCGCGCCGGAGTCCAGCCAGAGTCCTGCCCGTCTGCGCTCGTCCGCGCTAGGCTGGGCTCTGGGCTCTGGCATACCCTTTATTGGTGAGTAAAGCCACTATATCCATCATGACTCTTACATACTCCTCCGAAGAGTTATTCGCGCTACGTGGTGCTCCCAATAATAACTGCTCCACCTACCCTTTCCCGCCTCACAAGTTCAGCTGTCCTCGCTGCAACTTTTCATTAAAAACCCCTACCACATGCAGATCCCTCCAACATCAAGGCAGACGAAAGAGACAGGTATGCTCTAGGACAACTTCCACTCGCCCCCTCTTAAGATTTTGGAGCATAAATTGCCGATCCTTACCACAACATAGATACAATATCTACGATTTTCTAGATCAAAATCAACCTGATGCTATATTCCTGACCGAGACGTGGCTCAGAGACTGCTCGGGCCCGGATGTGGCAGACGCCATTCCCTCTAACTACGCCATTCTTCGTCAGGATAGAGTTTCCGGTAGGGGTGGAGGAATTGCAATTATTTACAAAAATGTATACACTTGTAAATTGGTAGACACCACTCAAAAAGATTGTGAATCAGCCCTTTTTAAATTATCCATTACCCCCCAATTTACGCTGTCAGGGCTACTGGTATACCGTCCCCCTGGGACAGCGAGCCCTTGGATAACATCGTTACCGGACTTCTTAGCCCCAGTACTGCTTAAAGCGCCTAATTTCACAATCTTAGGGGACTTAAACATACATTTAGACGACCATGAGTGCCCTAATAGGAATCAGCTTCTCCCTATTCTGGAAGCTTTTAACCTTCAACTTCTAAACACAGGTCCCACTCATTGTGCCGGTCACTTACTGGACCCGATCCTATCTAACCTGTCCCTAGATTGTTCTCGTGAAGCCCTACAAATCACCTGGTCCGACCACTTAGCTGTCCCCTTCTCTTATGACATGGCTGATACAGTAATAAGACCTGAGGTGGAAACTACGCGGCCAGTTCGGAATTGGGGGAAGATTAACTTGCCAGAACTCAATAAACTACTGATCAAAACACTCCCATGTGTTGAACTACCAACTGCCGCTCTCAATTGCGCCACTGAACTCTGGCTAACCACTGCAGTCAATACAGCGCTTCCAATGACATCAAAGCCCGCATTTTCACACCACCCTCCTGCTCCATGGTATTCGGAACAACTTAAAAGCCTCCGCTCACATTGTAAGACCTTGGAGCGTAAATGGAGACAAGGCTATTCTCCTTCACGTAAAGCCACATATAAAGAAGCCTTAAAAAAATACCACTACAGTTGTAAAACTGCTAAAGCAGACTACACAAGGAAAACTGTGACTGATGCACAAAACTGTCCAAAGGTGCTATTCTCTGTTGTCAAAAAATTGACTGGTGCTAACTCGATCCCTCCTCCCCCGGCACTTGATGGCACTCAGTGTCAGTCCTTAGCGGATTACTTCATAGATAAAGTTGATCTTATCTATGAAAATTTCACTACACCTCTAGGTACTATGTACACTGCCCTTGACATAGTCCAAAAATTGGAAAACAATGACACTGATGCAGTAGTCACTACTTGGCAGCCCTTAGACGCCATTTCTTTCCTCTCCTGTTTAAATAGTGTGAGATCGGGCTCCCCACAGGACGCTCTCCCGGCCAAAATATTAAAACAATTAGACCCCCTCACTCATCCCCCCATCATTAAATTACTCAACGCTTCTCTGAGCGAGGCCCATGTCCCACAACCTTGGAAACACGCCATGGTTGTACCGTTATTAAAAAAACAGGGTGCAGATCCTTCAAATCCTGCTAACTTTCGCCCTATATCTTTGTTGCCAATTTTCTCAAAGATATTGGAGAGACATATAAATTCTCAGCTCTCCAAACTGGTTGAAAACACTGGATTTCTCCATCCTTCTCAGTCGGGCTTTCGGCCTAGGCACTCAACTGAGACAGCCCTCCTGGGGGTGACAGAGAGTCTTAGGCACGGTGTCGATCAGGGAAACACCATGGCGCTCATCCTGCTGGATTTGAGCGCAGCTTTCGACACCGTGTCACATTCCATCCTCATTGACTCTCTGAAATCTCTAGGTGTGGCAGGCCAGGCCTTGGCCTGGCTGGCGTCTTTCCTTAGTGACCGAAGCTTCCAAGTGTTTTCTTCTAAAGCTGCCTCCGCCATTTGTCCATCCACCCGCGGCGTCCCCCAGGGCTCAATTCTTAGCCCTTTATTATTTAACATTTATGTTAAACCCTTGGCAACCATAGTCGAACAAGCTGGGCTAACCCTGTTTTCCTACGCAGATGACACCCAGATTGTCTTCTCCTTGTCAGGGAGAGACGTAAACAACATCTCCGCACTCAAGTCGGGCCTCACTCTTGTGGCCGACTGGATGCGGAGAAATTGTCTCAAGCTGAATGGGGAGAAGACCGAGGTGGTCATTCTGGGACAGAACAAACATCTTTGGGGTCCTCGCCATTGGCCCATCGAACTGGGAAATGCGCCTACACCATCTACTGCAGTTCGCAACCTAGGCGTCATTATTGACGACAGGCTAACTATGAGACAACAGGCTACTAAGGTCTAAGCCATCTGCTTTTCAACCTTGCGATGGCTTCACAAGATTTTGTGGATGCTCCCCCTCTCCTCTCGCAGAACTGTAGTCCAGGCACTTGTAACATCACGCCTGGACTATGGCAACATTCTCTATTTGGGCGCAGATAAAGCTACTATACATGTGCTGCAGGTGGTGCAAAATGCGGCCGCGCGCCTGCTAAAGAATGTCCCCAGACGCACCTCAGCCACTGCCGCTTTGCGTGACCTCCATTGGTTGAGCATCCCAGAACGCGTTAATTTCAAGGCACTCTGCTATATGTTCAAGGCTAAGCAGGGTAGCGCCCCAGTATATGTTCAGGGGCTGGTAAAACCCTATAGACCCCTGCGCTCATTAAGGTCATCGGACATTGGCAATTTCACAGTACCAAGATGGAAGCTGGCAAAAATGGGAGGCCGCTCCTTTTCCACTCTTGGTCCTAAATACTGGAACTCCCTCCCATTGGCATTAAAATCCGAGACCAACTTACTCCGCTTCCTTAAGGCTCTGAAGACCCTGCTCTTTACTAAGCGTGACCAATAGTCGGCAGAGGCCTTAAGTCAAGGTGACATTCTCTTTTCTTCTACAGTCTATCCCTGGCGCCGGGAAACCCATTGTGGGTAGCTGTGCGCGGTACAAGCTTAAATAAATAAATAAATAAATAAATGCAATAGGTCTCACATTTGCGAGATTTTAAGCTATTGGCATTGTAAATGACAATGTCTTTTATTTATGTATTTTGAAAACCAACACATAAGTAAAAGGCATTGTCATTTATATTGGCAATAGCTCAAACTATCACAAATGCAAGACCATTTTAATGGTGCCCGCACCCCTTTCGTAAGATGCAGCTCGCCGTATTCAGCTTACAGCGAGCTGAGAACAAGCCCTATGCTGTGCTTTCACTTTAATGGTGGCTCCGCCCCTTTCTTTAGACGCGGCTTGCTATAAGCTGAATATGGTGAGGAGCGTCTAAAGAAAGGGGCATGGCCACCATTAAAGTAAAAGCAAGGTATTGGGTGCTTTCACCCTCCAGAAAAATCAAACGTTCAGGAGCATGGCTGCTATAGTTAAAGCAGACCGCGTGGACAAATAAAATAAATTAAGAAGCGGGCCGCTATAGTTAAAGTGGACCACGCTGGCAAATAAAATAAATAAAGAGGCGTGACCGCTGTAGTCAAAGCGGGATGGCCACCATTACTAATATAAATATATTAAAGCGGGTCGGGTGCTTCGTTGTAGGAGTGGAGTTCAGTGAACATGAGTGAGAACTCATGCTCCTTGGGCCTGGGCATACTGAAGGTAATTCAGAATGAATTTGGCCCTGAAATACTGAAGGAAATTCTTGGCTTATAAAGGCATGAATGGCAAAACACTGGCACTGGCATCCTGGAGGGCAATTCCTATCAAGAAAGGCACCTATGGCAAAATTGTGGCCCTGTAATATTAGAGGTAATACTGGGCATACAGAGCATCCAGGGCAAAGTGCTGGTGCTGGCATTCTGGAGGTAAGTTTTGGGTTAGGCCATCCATGGGAAAATACTAGTACTTATATACAAGAGGTAATTCTAGGCATATGGGGCACCTATGGTAAAAGGCTGGTGCGGGCATACTTGGGGAAATTCTTGGCAATGAGGGAACCTTTGGGGAAATGCTGGTGCTAGCACACTGGAGGTAATTCTTTGCATAAGGAATGACAATTGTGGCATATTGGGGGACCATGATAAAATGCTGGCAATGACATGCTGGAGGTAAATTTTAACATAAGGGCCACATATGGTTTATAGACAGCATTAATGGCAAAATTCTAACACTGGCATATTGTATAAAATTATTAACATAATAGGTCATCCATGTCAAAAATGCTTTCACAGGCACAATGAAGGTATATTCAGATAATTAGGGGCATAAATAGTAGAGTTTGAAAAAATTGGGTCAACTCCTGGGGCCGTATTATGGAATGCATCACATTTTCCTTGTTAGCGCCGGGTGTGCCCTGCGCAAACAAGGAGAGTGTGCCGTATTACATTGAATGCACTTCCCCCCCAAAGGCATCCACGAACTCAGGCTGCCCTGGGGGCAGCACATTCAAGTGAAATATGGAGCAGCGTTACAGCAGCCACTACGTGTTTCGCAGTGCAGGCGGCAACCCAACTGCACTTTTAAGGGGGATTAGCGATCCCCTTGCAGGCAGGTGCACTGAGTGACTATACCTGGCTGGAAGGGGGTGCCTGAAGCGTCCATAGGACCCGCTTTCCCCCTTCAAGAGGGCTGCTACCTGGGGGCACACTAACAGGCTGCCACGTTTCAGGTGGCACCCTGTAGGTGCACCTCATGATAGTTTCTTTGCCTCTGCTCCTGCGTCGGTAATACTGGGCAGGAGCAGAGGCAAAGGGATTCCCTCATTTGCATGAGTCATGCTCCCATGCAAATGAGGGTACACCCTCTAGTGAAAGCGCTGACGCTAAATGTATGCCAGTGCTACCTGGATTACAGAAAGGGAGGCTCAAGCATCTGTAGCCCCTTCTGTAATATCAAAGTGCCCCGGGGGCATGCAAAGCAGGCGCACATGCCCCTTGTGCCCCAGGGAACTTTATGTATTATGACCCCTGGGCCGCATCAGGTTTCATTGCATTGGCACACCATGAACAGATTTAAATATTTAAAAAGTACCCTTTGAGAGCACCTGGCTTTCTTTGTTAATGTATGTGATTTCTTTTTTTTAAATGTTCTTTGGGAGGAAACCCCAACATCCTTAAAAGAGCTCTGGCTTACTTTCTTAGCTCAATTACTATAATTTAAGACAAGCACTACCACTTTCAAAGATCATATCTGCACCCTACTGTAGGTAATATTGGAAACAGCCCTTTGTGTTGTTATATTAACTGTTAGAATACGGGTTCTCTGGTTGGCACAGGTAGGTACTTGTGACAAGCAGGGAACCTTTTCTCTAGTCAGGGTAAGGGGTTACACTCATAAAATAACCCCTGCTCACCCTCTAGGTAGCTTGGCGCGAGCAGACAAGGCTTATCTCAGAGCGTTATAGGTTAAGCATTTGTGAACACATACAGTAACCAAGTGACAACACTACAAATGGACACCACACAGGTATTTATATTAAAAATAAGGATTCTTTATATAGGATTATCACAAGACCATTAAACGATTAAAAATACACAATTCGGTTGCTTAGTTGGTAGAAGATTGCTTAGTTTCTCTTAAGTTCTTAAATGCGACACTTTAAGTCAATGTACCTTAGATGCGACACGCAGGGCAACGAAAGTGTTGCAGTGATGCAGATGCGTTGCAGTTCTTGGTGCAAAAGAAATAAAGACGGGATCTTCCAGATGCGTTACACTTCTCCGATGTTTGCGAGAAGACTCGACTCGATGCATCAGCTTCAGCGGCGTCACCCTTGATGAGATGCGACGACAGCGGGCTTGGAGTGGCACTCTTCTCCGACGTTGCGAGATGCTTCTGCTCGATGCGATGCTGCAGCGGCGACACCCCTTCTGCGAGATGCGACGACAGCGGCTCCGACGGCGGCACGCTTCTCCGTGGATGCGAGGCGCTTTTCTGGATGCGGTGCAATGCGACAACTACGATGGCTGCGATGGCGACACGCTTCCTCCTCGATGCGAGACTCTTCTCTCGATGCCGTGCAATGCGACAGCTACGATGGCTGCGATGGCGACATGCTTCTTTGGCGTTGCAAGACACTTCCGGAATGATGAGAGACGCGTCCGCTCGATGCGATGCTGCAGCGGCGACACTCTTTGCGAGATGCGACGACAGCGGCTCCGACGGCGGCATGCTTCTCTTCCCTGTGTCGCGCTTCCAGCTCCTTGCGACACGCAGTCCCTCAGAAGGCCCAACAACAGCAGCAGGCACTTCCAAAAGACTCTGGGGAGCTGGGGGTGAAGTCCACTGGTCCTGGGACTTCGTTCAGGGGACAAGCTCAGTTCAAGCCCTTGGAGATCTTTTCAAAGCACAAGTTGAAGCAAAGTCTTTAGTAGTCTTTCTCCTCTCCTTCAGCAGCAAGGCAACCACTGCAGGCCACTCCCCCAGGTCAGGGACAGTACTCCTCCTACAGCTTTCCCAGTTCCTTCTCCTCTGGCAGAGGTTCTTCTTGTTTCAGCAGGATCTAATTTCTTGGGAGCAGGGTCCCAATACTTATACCCCTAATTCCTTTGTTCCTCTGGGGTTGAGGGGCCTTTGCCCAGTCCAAACCAGTTCTTGAGCACTCTGTTGACATGAATCTGCCTTTTTATTCAGGGTGGAGGGCAGAGACATCAGCCGCTCCGCAGGAGGTGGAGCCAGCATTGTGGTAGCAGAGCACAACCCTATTCAGAGCCCACGTGTACTCCTCCCACCCATCTGACTGCCAATCTTCCTATTCACCACCAGGCTGCCTAGCCCTGCCCCTCTGGGTTTCGCCAGCCCTGTCACTCACACAACCAGACAGGCAGATACACATCATAGCAGAGGCGGGCTGAAATGGTCAAGCAAGCAAATGCCAACTTTCTAAAAGTGGTATTTGCAAACACAAAATATTAAAATAACCTTTACTAAAAGATGTATTTTATTATTCTGAGTTCAGGCATACTAAACTCGAATTTCTACCATGTTCCCTGGGTCTGTTAGGATCATAGAATGTAACAATTCTAGCAGCCCATTCTGGCCTATGGAGAACAGGTAGCCTTACAATAGTGAAAAAAGAAAATGGCTGTAATTCACTATTAGGACATGCCACACACATCAGGGCTTGTCCTACCTTATGCTTACAATGCACCCTGCCCTTGGGCCTACCATAGGGGTGACTGATATGAAGTTAAGGGAAGGTTTAGGGACAGGCAAGTGTGTGCACTTACCCAGTCAGCATGACAGTACCAGACTGCACGCAGGCTCTGCAATGGCAGACCTTAGATACATTTTACCAGGCCGCTTCTGTGGGTGGCACAACCGGTGCTGCAAGCCCACCAGCAGCATTTATATTTACAAGCCCTGGTACTCCTGGTGCACTTTACTGGGGTCTGACAGTAAACCAAATAAGCCAATCACGGAATCCAACCAACATATACATTTTAAATAGGGAGCACTTGCACTGTGGCACTGGTTGGCAGTGGCACAGTGCTCTGAGCAGCTAACACCAGCAAAACAAATGAGGCACAGCGACAAAAAAGTGGAAGGGAGACTCACGCCAAGGTGCCAGGTCTAACATTAACCATGCAGTTAATATAGAACTTCAGCTGTCAATTATTGTGATGTCATTGGGCTTAAGGCCATGAGACATAACCTCCTGATACGATTCAGGGTCAAACGTCTTATAATTTCATTTCCTGTTGTGCCATTAAGATCAAAGTGTGTGCAATATAATTTCCACTACCTCTGGTATTTTGGTGAGTCGAAATACATGTGTGTGCAAGAGCCCCCCCAAAAAAAGACTGCGGTCTCCAGTTTTTTCAAAAATGTCTAAATTCAAGTGTCTTGGTGGGATGTGTAAAAAGAAGTACCACAATGGTCATTGGTGATCTCCAACATCTTTTGTTTTTAATGACATGCATACTTCCCCTGGTGGTTACATATTTTGAGCGAGAGAAAGGGCAAGACATTTATGAAGAACTCAATGCATAGATCCTGCAAGATAGAAGTAAACACGTGCCCCTTCGTCATTGCTCGGCACATAATATAAACAGTACTACAGTGTAAGATAAAACACAGATTCTGCATAAAGGCACTTTTAGCAGTAAAATATAAACATTCTCTCTTTTACAAACTAAGGACAAACCTGTTTCGATTCGTGCAAATTATACAAGTTGTTCCTCTAATTTATCGACTACGAAAACATTTTTATTTCCCAAATTCAGATGGAAGACAAGGATGGCACTTTCAAATTCACTGTGACATCACTGTTTTGCACTGATAAAAAAGATCAGACAGACCATGGACCGTGGAGCTTTAATATTCAACAAGTTAGGTTCTCATAGAAAAATATAGAGCACTTCTAGTAATTTCAACAGATCGACGAGAAAATATATTATGAGAGCACGTACTCAGCGGAAATGACGAGATCGTTCTAAACAGATGTGGTACCTGGGTCACATGCTGAAAAGCCGGGCACAGAATTGGTACATTTAAAAAAAAAAACGATGTAAAGAATAGAACATTGTTTGAGGCGTGGTGCGTGTATCGTGTTGACTTTGGTGCCACGATAAACAACATCGAGGCAGCTGTCCTTCAGTAGGGAACGTTTTTGTTTCAGATGTCCCACTGAAATCGAATTTGGTCTTCTTTGGAAAATAAGAGCCGATAAAATAGGAAAGGAGGGTTGAATATGGAAAGTGTATGATTTATCTTCTAGATCGCAGTTATATAGAAGGTCTTCAACCTATTTTGATCCTCTTTGTAAAGCATTTAACCATTGCGAGCCAAGAATACAGGGATGTCACTTAGTAATGGACACGGGTAGGGGTTCTCCTCTACATGCCTTATGTTCCCATCATAGTGACAGGAAGTGGATCCCTATTTTTGCCAATTCAGGATGACTTGAATGCTGAAAAAAATCATAGCATACTTTCACCCTTGTCCCCACCTCTACAAGCCACACATCTTTTGAAGGTACGTAGAAATATGTGTCACTTTAATGCCTTTGCTTAGCCCGTTTGTCAAGACTAATAGTGTCAATAAAGCTATGACGAGTAGCCTTACGTACAGCTGGAACAACAGAGGCACTCATTCTGTAGGCCCTGGAGATCCCATGCCGCCATATCTGGAGTCATTGGAGATGCTCTAGTGGGCAATTTTTGCAAAGGTGCTCTGGCAAACATTGTGTCAGCACTTTTGATGAAAATACAAACCAGGTTTAGTCGTCATGTCATAGCTGCTGTACAGCTGAAACGACAGAGGCACTGATCCTGCTGGTCAAGAAGTAGTCGACCCTCCACAGAATTCCTTGTTTCCTGTCACTCATGTGAAGAGTTTTTACAAAGTGGCCAAGCTGATATGAAGGGACACTATAGTGAACATGTGATGATGGCTGGAACACCATATTATGGTAGCCTGGTTGCCTTACAGAATGAAACAATAAAGTGGGAGTGTTCCTTTTTTGAAAATGAAAAATAAATGCTCCATATATTCTGGCAGATGTCTCCCCGCACACAGGTGCATTTTCGTAATTTTTCTACCTGGGAGCAACAAGCAAGATATGACTTGGTTTTGCTTGGAAAGGAATGGAAAAAGGGATCCCGTTTGCAGAGGAATCCTTAAGGCAAGCCAGAAGGAGGTTAGAAAGAAGAAGATACTGTTTGTTGGATGAATGGAATGGCACAGAGAAGCAGTATGTATGTAGAGGCTCCACATTCAGTGGTTAACATTTTTGAAAAACCATAAGGGGCACAATGACTAGCTCTCTTTACCACAAGGAGCAGAAAACTGCTTGGATGTTATGAAGCTTTTTAGTATCCTGTAGGATATGATTGATGCAAAGACGACAAAGCACATTCCAGGAGTTTACCCGAAGAGGAAAGTGTGCTTATCATGTAGTTTGTGTATTTTCTTACACCCTGATGAATTTGGGCAGCTGCTTCAAAGTGTTTGTCAGGCAGAAATTGGGAGCTGAGTCTTTGAGATGATAGAATCAAGGTTTGCAGTGAGAGCAGTGTAATGAAGGTAAGTGCTACTAGTTCTGAGGTGAGGGAGATATTGATGGTGCAGTGCAGATTGACAGGGGTCTGAGGTTGAACATGAGCTCTTGTTCATGCATTGGTGTCTTTGCAGTTCCTATTCTAGGATGGGATGGAATAAATGAAGCAGTGCAATAGTATTCAGAAGACTAGCATTGAGCTATTTCCTTTCATAAAATTCAGAAAAGGTAGGTATTGAGAACACTGAATAGGGAGTTGTTAACAATCAGGTTAGGACTCCAGCAATATCTTTGGAAATGCTGAGACTATAATTCTAATGAAATAGCACTTTATTATTTTGTGCTTATTTTTCTATGGTCTAAGCTGTGAAAGGTAGTACGATTTTGTAGAGGAACAATGATATAGCATCCACGTTTATTTGATGGTGTAGAGATTGAGATGTAATTAATAGAGTTTGGTGGTAACCCATTCGGCTTGGTGAGGTTAGAGGGAAATTATCTCTGATAAAAGTTGTGCCTTAGAGTGTTTTATGTATGGGGCAGAGACATTGAAGGTTTAGAATTGTTACATTGTATAATTAAATACATTTTATAGGCATTGTTTTCAGAAACTGGATTACTGCGGCATTAAATTAAATTAGAATTACCAGGATGCTTTACTACATTACCACCTCTTCGCAGGAGAGAAGTTCAAATGCAGACAACTGGTAGCAGGTTTTGGTCACAAATGAGGGTCAGGTCATCAGGAGGGTTCTCAGGGGAACTTATCATAATTAGAACAGATAAAATGAGTGAAATAACCGAAGGCCCTTTCAACATTAAAATAAGATTAACATTGTTTTCATGTGGCACTTTATCCTGTATCTCTTCCCTCTCAAATCGTTGTAAAGAGCCAGCAGAGTCAGAATTGCTAAGGTTGAAACTTGTGGCCTTCAAATCACCACATACAAAAGTAGGTGAGTGTTCATCTCACTGAGCTATCCTACCAGCTTCCTAAGGTCACCTGAAGAGATTGAACTCTCTAATAAAGCTTAGAGTCTATCAGTCAAAGGAAGTACATTTTTGTTTTCATTGCCTCGAGGATCCTACCTTTTTCACAACTTCTCTACCTAACTGATTGGATCATAGGGCTAATTTTGGAACACAAGCTTCTATTGTAAATTATTTGGTGTTCCTTAATTTCGGTGGGATGGTGATTGCCTACCCCAGCCACTGATGGGTCTTTTCTGTCCCCACATGCTATGCTGTGCTGTCTCAGGAAAGCTGAAATGTTAAGCCAAAGGGGATAAATCTAGGCAAGAAGGAGAAAAGAGGAGTCAACAGGAATTGGGATCATAAGGGCTATGGGCATAGTTGACAGAAAAAATAGAGAGGACACGAGGAATTATGCAGGCAAATGTAATGGGGACATCAAGGGCTGAGTGAAAAAAATGAACCCATAAGGAGCAGACAGATAATGGAAGGCACGAAGTGAGCACTGGAGCAAGGAGAGCTAGACCTGAAAGCTGGAGTATGACATCCAGTGACACATGAAGAAAAGGGAGTCCAAAAGGAGCTGGTTTTAAGGCCTTGGAGGTAGATAGATAAAGGGACAATGAGGACAGTGACAATTGGTTCATTTATGTAGTTGAGATCAGGGGTAACATTTCTTAGTCAATGGGGCGCTAGGGATTGTACAACAGGGTTCAGGATCATGTGGTCCCCAGTGTACATATTTGCAGCTAGTGTCATGCCAGGAGAGTGAAAGGGAATCACGAAGGCAGACGAGAGGAGCGAATCAAAGATCTGGGTACGAGAACAAAACTAAGACCAAGATGGGCCACCACAGTAAATGGCCTGGCAAAGGTGGACAAAGGGAGCCATCGTGTCGGCCTTAGCAGGACAGTCAGCGACGATGAAAGACAGGGATGCAGGACTGCACGAGCTAGGGAAATGGTATACAAAGTAAAGGTAGTGGTTAGAGTTATAGGCCACGAAAAGGAATTTCTGGTATTTTTCCCTGACCAGCCAATCCTGGACAATAGCCGAAGAGGAGCCTGAGGGTGACATCAAAGAATGGTGGGGAAAAGTCAATCCCTAAAGGATCATACCCAGGATTGCCAGGGGTAAGATGCAGAAATGGATTTCCAAAATGTCATTGCGTTTTGCTTAAATCTCCATTGTAAACATGTAGTCACACAGTAAAAAAAAAAAATCTACCAATCCTAAATGCAATTTGTTCTCAAGTAATTTTTCTTCATTTAAAACGCGATACAGGAAAGTCCATTATTTTCAATCATGACTGAATCACGAATGTATATTGTGCACTTACAGCCTGGGAAAATCAACACATTTGCAACCACCTACATGAAATTAAATAGTGTCACTGCAATTTTGCACCACTCCTGAAGAACCTTTAGGAACATGCAAGCTATTACAGCAAAATGCGAGCTATTTTCAGAAGACCGTTTTCAAGGCTATGTTTTCCTATTTTAATTGGCCCATAAGACAATGAAAAATTGTGAACTGAAGAAAAACATGACAAGGGAGGACGTGTGGTTGGCTTTGAATCACAATTAGGTTCATGATAGAAAGAAAACCTGCATCTAATAATGGGAAATGCCCAGGAGGCCCCGTAGTTTACTGATTACACGCTAACTATTGATTAGCTGATCAATAGCAGCGTGTTCTGCGCCTGTACACCTCTTCCCTCTGGTGGTTTTCCGGGAAATGATTAGAAAAAATAATGCTTCTTTGATTTTATGGTTGTCTTTGCATTGCTGCATTGTTATGTTTCTTTTAGATTGTGACAACAAAGTCATAGGTAAAGGAAAATAATTATTTTTCTTAAAACCCACTGGAAGCAAGCTGAATGTACCAATTACCACTGCTGTATGAAGACAGTGCTTCTATGCAGCATTCAGATGACCTGCGAAAGGTAACACATTGATTTCATAGTACTGAGCTAGATATATTACAACAGGGCTATGTGATAGGAATGAAAGGATCCCCAGGGTTTTAAAAAACAAATATTACTGCCTGTGCGTGGTGGAATTTGGAAGTCATAAATGATTGAAACGAGGGACACTTATGAGGGACTCGGATAGATTTCTCGTTTTGACGGGCGACAGAATGCAAGAGATGGGATCATATTTGTGGGTGTCAGTAATGGGATTTGTGGCAGTGTTCTGTACCAACTGATTGCGTCTTGCAAGTTTTTTCAGGAGTCCTAGAGAACTTCACCCACCATCGTCTACTCTGCAGTGTACTAATGAGACAACCACAGGGATGTGATAGTCTGCGTTGACAAAAAAAAAGGGTTTCAGAAGTTCAATCTGCGAAAAGGAGCCAATTACAACTTTAGAAGCCTGAGGCATAAGAGAAAGGTAAGACTCAGTATAGACCTCAGGGCATGAAGGTTTTTGGAGGGCAGTGTTCGCATCCGCATGGTCTCGGGACAGCAGACAGGGTTCTAGTTGTTAGAGGACTGGTTAGTAATGAGGTGTTTTATTATGGTTAGTAACTTCGATTACGTTTTTTAATTTTATTAATGCGGCCTTTCAGTGTCGTAAAGCTGTACGACCACGATTGAGAGAGTTGCAAACAGCAGCAGATATGCGAGATAGAGGCTTGGTGGTGAAAAACTTAAATATCAACACATTGTCATCAGCCTATATGTAAAATTGGGCACCCAGAGTCTAAAGGACACATGCCAGATGTAACTTGAAGATGTTAAATTGGAGTGGAGATATTACTCAGGACTGAGGGATACCACAATAAATAACTCTTGCTTCTGATTTACTAGGAGGAAAGTAGAGTAGTAGTAGTGGTGGCTAGTCGAGAAAGACCTAATCCACTTGAAACCTCATATAATCTAAACAGAGCCATGCAACCTTATAAAAACAATTCTGGCGTGATGTTTGCCAACATGTTATGCCATAGATCGAGATCAGCAAGCTACTTTGATGTGTTTTTTTTTAGCAAATTAACACTTGAAGATAGAGCTGGTCTTTGACAGCAATAGGGTCTATGACTCCAGTGTATCATCCCAGAACATGCCAAGGACCTCCAGTAGGATGCTCCTCTGGGTTGTTGTTCTCTTTAGATAACCAATTAATTTTTTTTACTTCTGAGTCTGTCAACTATGTTCTGAGTTTTACCATTTTTATATCTGACACAACCCAGTGTTGGGTCTCTCTGCCGGCCTAACGCATGCACACAAAAGAGACACTTGGAGCTCAATTCTCGGTGAGGAGGAATTACATTCAGTGGTCCGTTTGACAGGACAAATGAGGGCTTACTGAGAAATCGTACCTAGCTTTCGTTATGTTTATGCTATCTTTGCTCTCTTTCTCCCATGCTTGTTTACCTGCTCGGCCTTGTGCTAGAGCTCTGAGACAACTGAAATGCAATGTAGGTATGAGTATAAGCTCATAATATAAAGCAAATCAACTCAAAACAAAACATGTGAGGTCCCTAAAATGTAGTCCACCGTTGGCTGCTTCTTTTATCCTGTAGCTTCTGCCTACTGGCCTGGCAAATGTAACATACATAACAGTAACAAAGGGAAAAGAAAAGGGGAAAAAAGAAGAGAGATGGAGAAAGATACTTATGAGGGATACAAGAGCAGATACATCTAAATGATTAGAGAATCTCATGGCCATCCCTGAGAGTAGTAAATTTTACGCCTCAAATAATTTACCGAAAGTTAGTAATTTGAGGTACGGCTATAAGTGCAGAGTCATCCTCAGATCCCGTCATCAACCTTCCCATCTCAAACTCCATCCAAACAATGCCAAGTTCCGGGTGAGACATTACCCCTCTAGCCTGGATGTGTTAAATAGTAAACAGTAAACAATAAACAAAACTTATAACTTATTACTGGGAGCATTATGAGGCCAAAGGTTGTATAGCTCTGGCACTAATAACAGTCTTGATAATTGTGGCAGTGTAATGAACTTTTGACTGTTCAGCTCCGACTCAAGGAACAGAAGTGGTTTCCCTCCAGGTGATCCAGTTTTCCACTACCCCTTTTTTCAGAAATGTACTCTATATTGCCTTAGACTGTGGCAGCCTCATATTTAATTTGCATATCATCCTCTCGAACTCGGCCATCTCATGCATATCATACAACCAGTTTCTCAATGTAGGTACTGAGACTAAGTTCAGTGTTGTAAAATCCCAATCTTTGTGACCACCAGTGCTGTGAAAGGCAACATGTTTTATGGTGTGTTAAAGGTGGGAAAGTGAAAATGTCATATAGAAGTACCAGCTACACTGTGAGGCCCACGATCCCCTTCAATTCTGCCTTCATCGTGTCCCACATTTGTGGCCAATAGGCCCATAGTTTAAACATTCCCAGAAAATAAGTACACTATGACTCCCTTTTACTCTGTATCTCCAACACTGGGGATGAGCAGTGAATTTGGTTCTAAAAGATGGGTAAGAGCCCAATACCATTAATGTAAAATCATAAAATAGCTGTATTATAAGCAGTCTTTTCTCAATCCTCTGCCATCATCATCATCCATCAATGCCATCCAATCCTCATCTGAAAATTGCATTTGTAAACCCACCCGTAACATAAAGTATTGGAAGTCCTATGTGAGAATATTGGAACAACATGCACTAAATAAATATCAGAAATCTTGCCCCAAAGTCCCTCCTTGTTTTGAATTGTTGTAGAATGGGGGATTTGGTCAGAGAGTACTAAATAGGTCCCATGGAGGATGCCAGTGCATGCTTTGGTTGGACATATCTCCAGTATTGTGGGGATAGTAAATTATACTCCTTGCTCAGGTCTAGAAATTATTTAATTGAGTCTGTTTTAACTGGGTCATCAATATGGTATATCTTGTGTCTCTGCCATAGGGACCAACTGATTTTGTCTCCCCCCTTTGTAATGTCAAAAGTTTCCCATATTGGGGCTTTTGAGTTCATAAGGGCGGGAGTGCATATGAGTTTATTACCCTTCTGCCATGCATTTTGGGACACGTGTATGATGGCGTTGTCAGTAGTTTGTGGGTTTGGTTGGCAAGAGTAATATATGTCAAGCTCACCTATGGTATTCAGCAGACCTTTCACAATATATGGCCACATGGGTATTTCCCTATGTGTCTTGATCATATAGACAGAGAGGGCTAATTGATGGGTGAACCAATAACAGTTCCATGAGCAGCAGTCTGGGTCATCACGTAAATGTAATTTTGTGTAATGAGGCCAGACATGGCTTGATGCCCCTACAGGCTAAATTTCCTGATGTCACTATGTATTTCCTACAAGAGGGCTTTAGTGATCATTAAGGATTGCATCCCAAAAACATATTTGCCCCGTGGAGCAATGTTAATTTTTATTTTTCTGTTTGCTCCCCCATACAGACAAATTCAAGTGGGATCAGCTAATAAAATCTGACTTGACTTCAGCTGTTCATGGTGAACGTTTATCGTACACCATGGGTTTGAGTCTCTGATTCAGGAATATTCCAAAATATTTCATTAGTTAGGCTTTTACAAGTATACAGTAGTTAGCCTAGATAGGCAGGCATCAAGAGTGTGGTAAGGCTTCACATTTGGATTAGTTGATTTTATATTCCGAAAATGTTGGGGATAAGTTAATCAGGTCTATCAGAGCTGATACCGTGATTGGGGGTGTAAAGGTGATAATGGTATATTATCTGCATTGTAAAGGGCCTTCAGCTCTCCAATCAGCATCGTTATTCATGTAATTTCATCTGCAGTCTGAATTGCAATAGCTAATGTTTCAGGAGCTAGGAAGAACAACAAGGGAGATACTGAGCAATCCTGTCTAGTGCCTCGATGTATTCAATAAGACTGACCTAATCCCCCACAGGTGACCAAGGCTTTTGGATTGTGATACATGCTTTTGATCCATGTAATAACATTATGACTTATGACTATTCTTTTCATGGTTCGAAATTAGTATGAACATTCCACTCTGTCAGAAGTCTTTTCAGCTTCTAATAACAGTAGAACCTTTTTGTCAATATCATCTTTCTCTTTCCAGATCATACGTGTTAGCATTCTCATGTGTCTAAAAGACAAACGGTCGGCAACAAATCCCACTTGGTTGGGATGTACCAGAAAGGGTATATATTTCTACAGATGGGTTTCTAGTATATTTGCTAATATCTTGATATCAACCACAATAAGTGATATGGGTCTATAATTTGATCATTCTAATGAGTCAAGTCCTAGTTTGGACATTAGAGCTATATTAACCCTGTTGGTAAGCAGTGACCAATAATGGGGACTATCAACAGTTTAGTGATTTTATAGAATTCTATGTTTGCATCTGTCATGGCTGCTTGACCAGGTTGGGAATTTTAAGATTTGACTTAAAGTCAGTTTCTGCTCTAAGATCATCTTAATTGTCTGAAATATATAATGTTTCATATGTAGCTAGTTGCAAAGGTCCTTTTTTATTTTTTCATTTTTCTTGATGCAAAGTGCAAACAGAGTGCTTATTAAGTGACAAAAAGACGACCTACGCGTTTCGGCCAATGGCCTTTGTCTGGGTCAAAGTATGTGTGGTGACGTTGGTGTTTATAGAGGGGTTGGTTATGGTTATGGCACAGTTCAAGTAAATCACGGTCCTATAGATCTATTTATTGTTTTGATCCTATTGAGACCATATATCGGACTTTAAAAAAACCATGAGCAAAAGTACAGATATAAGTGGATTACATACTTGTAAACATATTACTATGCATGCCATTTATATACTGTCAGAGTGTGTGTGTATATATGTGTGTATATATATATATATATACATATTACCTACTGGCGGTCGCCAGTAGGTAGTTATAGTTAGGACCACGTTTCCATAGGAAAACCTCAACATTCTATTTTGAATAACTTTGGCGCCGGTCGACGAATCCTCGCGAATTTCTCAAAATAGGTGGGGCGCTACGCTCCGCTCCTACCCTGAAAGTCTCGGGGGGATTCGTCAAGCGGGGGCTGAGATAAAAGGGGGGTCCCAAAACGCGTTTTTCCCATGCATTTTTCCATAGGACCTTTAGAACGAGCTACAGCCCGAACGGCTGAACAGAATTACTAGAAATTTGGCAGAGAGGTAGTCCCTAGGTCAAGGAAGTGCCTTTTGTAGGTTTGGTGTAAATCTGTTCAGTAGATTCTGAGAAAATAGCCTTTAAATCAATATATATATCTGAGCCCGCTTACGGTACGCTTACCGTACGCTTACCGTACGCTTACCGTAAGCTTACGGTGGCGTGCGCGAGCGCGATTCTGATTGGCTCTTAGATCTTAGTAAACATTCGAATCGGCCGAAACCAGGAAGCGGCGTCCGCCATTTTGTCTCTCGCACTGAGTGTTGTTTATCAAACATGATGGCCAAAAACATGTTACGGGGCTGTTTTGACAACTCCCTCCCACATAGTCATGTTGAGGGAGTCCCCAAACATCCCCCAAGAGCAAAAACGGTTTTATTTTTTTTTCGGCAATTTCGCGGGGTACGCTTACCGTACGCTTACCGTACGCTTACCGTAAGCTTACCGTACGCTTACGGTAAAAAAATAAAAATAAAAAAAACACTATCCACACTTACCCCACCCCCTGTGCTTTTGGTGGCCGCAGGCCACCAAATGTGCACGGCTTATTAATAGAGAAAAAAAACGTAATTTTGGCAACATGAAATTATAAAATCGAAATAAAAAAAACACTATCCACATTGACCTCACCCCCTGTGCTTTTGGTGGCCGAAGGCCACCAAATGTACAGGGCTTATTAAAGTTGATAAAAACCGTGCACGGAACGAACTGCGTTAAGTGGGCGCGCACGCCACAAATGGCGTAAAGTAACTTAGCATTTAAAAAACCGTACAAATTCACTGAAAAAACCATAGGTTTGACACACGTTATAGTTAGGAAATAGCATTAAAAAAACCTTGCTAATTCACTGAAAAAACCATAGGTTTTACACATGTTATAGTTAGCTGGACATTTTACTGATAAAAAACCAATGAAATTCCCCCGTTATAGTTACTGTAGGCAACTATAACTCACGCGACCGTAATCCTCTGCTGATGACATATGTGTCTTTATGAAAAAAAAATATTTGTAATATATGTATAGCTAAAATTTAATGGAAGAAGATATGGGCAAATAAGTGTCTAAATACAGTATTAGCATCAGCAGAGGATTGCGGTCGCGTGAGTTATAGTTGCCTACAGTAACTATAACGGGGGAATTTCATTGGTTTTTTATCAGTAAAATGTCCAGCTAACTATAACATGTGTAAAACCTATGGTTTTTTCAGTGAATATATATATACATATATATATGAATATATATATATATTCACTGAAAACACCATAGGTTTCACACAAGTTAGAGTTAGCTGTACATTTCACTCGTAAAAAACCAATGAAATTCCACGTTATAGTTAGTGCAGGCAACTATAACTCACGCGACCGCAATCCTCTGCTGATGCTAATACTGTATTTAGACACTTATTTGCCCATGTCTTCTTCCATTAAATTTTAGCTATACATATATTACAAATATTTTTTTTTCATAAAGACACATATGTCATTAGCAGAGGATTGCGGTCGCGTGAGTTATAGTTGCCTGCACTAACTATAACGTGGAATTTCATTGGTTTTTTGCGAGTGAAATGTACAGCTAACTCTAACTTGTGTGAAACCTATGGTTTTTTTAGTGAATTTGCAAGGTTTTTTAAATGCTAATTCCTAACTATTACGTGTGTGAAACCTATGGTTTTTTCAGTGAATTTGTACGGTTTTTTAAATGCTAAGTTACTTTACGCCGTTCGTGCCGTGCGCGCCCACTTCACGCACCTCGTTCCGTGCGCGCACAGTGAGCACGCGGTGCGCTTCGCACACCTCACGCCCACTTAACACAGTTAGTGCCGTGCACGCACGGTGGGCATGCGGTGCGCTACGCGCACCGCGTGCCCACGTTAGGCTGGATGGGCCATGTACGCACGATGCCCTTCGCGCACCGTCCGCACACGGAGGACATATTATGCGCTTCGTTCTGAAAGAATTTGTATTAATTGTTTGCTTAAAAAAAATATGCCATGTACAAAAGGTGCACTTCGGGCACATTTTGCACACGGGGGGGGAAATTGTGGATTTTGTTTTGTTTTTAATAATTTTTTACCGTACGCGTACGGTAAGCGTATTCACCGTTTTTTCGAAAAAATATTAAATTTATTTTTTGGCCTTGCATGGCCTACTGGCACACCATAACCAAGGCTAGGTGGTTAGGAGCTGTCTAGCCTGCCCCATTTTTATGATATCCAACTTTGTTTTTCCTCCACCCCTCCAAGTGCGAGAGAGAAAATGGCGGCCACACTTCCTGGTTTCGACCGATTCGAATGTTTACTAAGATCTAACAGCCAATCAGAATCGCGCTCGCGCACGGCACCGTACGCGTACGGTACGCTTACCGTAAGCGCACGGTAAGCGCACGGTAAGCTGCCACAGATATATATATTGATTTAAATGCTATTTTCTCAGGAACTACTGAACAGATTTACACCAGACCTACAAAAGGCACTTCCTTGACCTGAGGACTACCTCTCTGCCAAATTACAAGTAATTCTGTTCAGCCGTTCGGGCTGTAGCTGTGTCTAAAGGTCCTATGGAAAAATGCATGGGGAAAACGCGTTGTGGGACCCCCCTTTTTTCTCAGCCCCCGCTTGACGAATCCCCCCGAGACTTTCAGGGTAGGAGCGGAGAGTAGCGCCCCATTAGTTTTGAAAATTTCGCGAGGATTCGTCGACCAGCGCCAAAGTTATTCCAAATAGAATGTTGCGGATTTCCTATGGAAACAGGGTCCTAACTATAACTACCTACTGGCGACCGCCAGTAGGTAATATATATATACATATATATATATATATATATATATATATATGTATATATATGTATATGTCCAAAGAAAATCCTAGGGCTGGTCCAGCAACACCGGCGCAACACCAAGGCACAGACTCCACAAGCGATGATGAATCAGGTGTCTTTATTCCAACATAAAGATATCCAAAAGTGACGCGTTTCAGCCGCGAGACATGCGGCCTTGTTCACACATTGGGCTGCATAGCAGTGAGTAACATTTATACACATACATGGTGACACATAAAACGAATAGTAACTTTATCCCCCAGTGCTTGTTAATGGCAGATCTTATAGCTCTTTCCTGCGTGTTGTAGGTAATGATTAATCTTGTGGTTACTGGGTGTTCCTGTGCAGCAAGTTCACTGGTGGCGGTGCAGGGATCTGACGTAGGTACCCCTGTGAGAAGTTCTTCCCTGGGAATTTTGTTGGCTTTGTTGATTGCTTTTTTGATGCAAGCTTTTGTGTACCCCCTAGTTCTAAACCTTTGAAATGCCTCCTCCTGCGACATTTTGAGGTCACTCTCTGAGCTGCATATCCTGCGCAAGCGCAGCATCTCATCATAAGTGATACTGGCAATTAAGTGACGTTGGTGAAAGCTTGAGGCATGGAGTGTGGAATTCCCTGCCGTAGTTTTTCTGTGCAGTTTAGAATGTATTTCCTTATTAGCAATGTATACAGTCACATCAAGAAAATCAATGGAGGGGGAGGAGCCTAGCGCTTGACCAAGATGGCCGCGTGAGCTTTGAGCTCCCGAGACCCTCGCGCCCTCCGTCGACTATCCTGTCTTTAATCCTGTTTATATGCATGGCATCGTGTAGATGACTCGTTATGGAGGCGATTGATGCTGCCCGAGGTCGGATCGCCCACCGGGAACCGGAGTTATGCATGGCGGAAGATTGGGGCCTATCTCCGAGGGATGCCAGGGGCTAGCGTTGGCAGGATGCCCGACCTCTAATTGAACAACAGCGGCCAGGGGAGGTGTGAACTGTCGGACGGAGGTCCCCGTCCTTTCACTTTCTCGCCCTTTGTCTGCCCTGGCCCGGGAGTGCTTTCGGCTGCTTTATTATCCTCTGGACGCTCTGCGCCCTACTCTGGAGGCCTGTTGCAGAACTGATCTCTCCTGATCCCTCTTATCGAGAGAGGACCGTCTTTTTTATACCGAACTGCTTGGTGCCAGACATGTCGGGTAAAGCGGAGGTGGATCGGCTGAAACCCAAGGCTACCAGGCGGGGAGCCTATATTCAAGCCAATAATATGGACCGCTATGCCCAGCAGAAGGGGTCGCCGGGTGGATCAAGCCAGTCGCCAGATGTACAGAAGACTGCCTCACCCTTGGCCCCGGAGCTCTCGTTGCAGGATGTCATGGGCGCGCTCGAAGGGATGCAGACTTCGATTGGGAGACAGTTTGATGCCCTGGCGCACAAAGTGGATACCATCTTGGTGGACGTTAACCTGATCCGCGCGGACTTGGGCAAAACTAATGAGCGAGTTAAAACCCTGGATCTCAAGACCACGGGCCTCGCTGATGATGTCTCGGAACTACAGACTGAGGTTCGTAAGCTGCGGGCCGAGAGTGATCTCTCCGCCCGTAGGCTCGAGGACTTTGAGAGCCGGGCCAGGCGCAACAACGTGCGCGTTATCGGGGTCCCGGAGTCCTCGGACGAGACTTCTGTAGACCTGCTCGTGGAGGACTTGGTGCTTAACCATCTGCAGCCTAAGGGTCTTGGGAAGTTTTTCGCAGTTGAGCGAGCGCATAGAGTGCTGGGTGGGAGGCCCAAGGTGGGAGCTCCACCGAGGCTGATTGTCGCCTGGCTCTTCCACTTCCGAGATCGGGACGCTATCCTGCAAGCATCGCGGGTGACGGGCCCGGTCCCTTTTCAGAACGCGTCGGTGAGTTTCTATCCTGACTTCACTCAGCTGGTGCAGAGGCAAAGGCAGGGTTTCCTGGGGGTGAAGAGACGGCTTCGGGAGAGGGATCTGAAGTATGCCATGCTCTTCCCTGCCAGACTACGTGTGGTGTACGAAGACCGAACTTTCTTCTTTGAGTCGCCTGCCATGGCCGATGAATGGCTGGACGCTTTGCCCCGACGACGGACTGGCGAGGACACTGCCGCAGACGGGGACAGTGGCCGGGATGGGCAAGGTTGATGCCTTCGGAGCCGGACGGACTCGACTTGGTTCTAGATAATGACTTGAACTGATTGCAGTAAATGCGGAGGGTTGCGGGAGGACGATGGGAGCTCTTTCCTCCCTTAGGGTACTTTTTGTAGATTTTGGTTTTGGTAGGGCGACAGGCACACTGCAAGTTGGGGGGGCTTTGTAAGCTGCAGCAGGGGTGCAGGGTGGGGGGGACAGTTGGGATTTTGGGTTTGTTGTTGGGGGGTTTGTTTTTGCAAGGCGTAGTGATCATTGTCTGGATTGTTCCATGGTGGCTCTTCGGGTGTGGGGTCGGCCTCTCTGTGTGTGGGGATGGGGGGTAGGGGTTTAAGTGTTCTTAGCTGGAATGTTAATGGTTTGGGGGATCGCATTAAGCGGGGGATAGTCTTGCAGTTCCTGAAACGGTCATTGCCGGATGTTGCCCTACTGCAGGAGACACACCTTATAGGTAACACGTGCCATGCTCTTAATAGGAAAGGTTATAAATTCATAGCTCATTCGGGATTCTCCTCCGGCTCCAGGGGTGTGGGCATCCTAGTTAGAGCCTCGCTACCATTTGAGGTGAACTCCACCATTGTTGATGATAGGGGGAGGTTTGTGGCGGTGGCGGGGAGGTGGGAAGGGAGAACTTTGGTTTTAGTTTCGGTTTATGTCCCTCCAGCCCTGCAGGCCTCCACGTTTACAGATCTGGGCAGGGCCTTGTTGGACCTCCCGGGGGGTATGCTAGTGGTGGGGGGTGATTTCAATGCTGTCGGCTCTGGGCTGCTGGATAGGTACCCGCCCAGAGACACTGGGGGGGCTCAGAAGTGGCTTCCAGACTTTCTAGACACACTCGGCCTGGTAGACTGCTGGAGGCTCCGGCACCCCACACAGAGCCAATACACCTTCCACTCCGGGGCGCATGGTAGCCTCTCTAGGATTGATTACCTGCTCACTCTGGCTGCGCACGCCTCCTTGGTGTCTGAGGCCAGGCATATGGTGCGGGGCATATCGGATCATTCGCCAGTGTGGGTCAGGCTGGATGTCGGCCGCGAGGGAGGGGGCAGGGTGGCTCCTATTAACCCCTGGTACTTTCGTGACCCCAAGATGCGCAGTGCGCTGTTGAAGACAGTTGATAACTTTTTTAAGGACAACCTAGGGTCCGTTGACTCGGCCGTGTCGTTGTGGGAAGCATTTAAGACCGTGCTGAGAGGAGAGGCCCTCTCCTTGGTAGTGGCAGCCAAGCGGCGGAGAGATGGCGAGGTTATGCAGGTTGAGGAGGAGATCGCGGCTTTAGAGGGGGCGCTAGAGGGGGAGGTTACGGAGGCCTCACTGCATGAACTGAGCTTGAAGCAAGCCGAATATAAGGACCTGGTGACGAATGCCGCTAAGACCCTCAGTAGGGAACAGCAGGGCCGCTTGTATGATGTTGGTGACAAGGCCGGGAAACTCCTAGCTTGGCTGGACAAAAAAGAACGGGTTAATAGAGTGGTGCCGGAGCTGACGGGAGAGGGGGGAGAGGTGATTGTAGAACCTGAGAGGATAGTACAGTGTTTCTCGGATTATTTCCGTATGGTTTATGCCTCAGTTTCGGATAGGCCGCCCGAGGATTCGCTTGACCTCCTGCGTGATATCGCTTTGCCCTGTCTTTCTGACGTAGATAGAGATGATCTTGATGGAGATATAACGGTCGATGAGATGGCGGGTGCTATCCGCGCGCTGAACTCGGGCAAGGCCTCGGGCCCTAATGGCTTGCCGATTGACCTGTATAAGCTGTTTCCGGATAGGGCTGCCCCTCACCTGCGCGCCATGTTTGTGGAGGCGCGGGGGAGTGGGACCCTCCCGTTGGATCAGCGACTGGCGACAATTGTTACACAAGGATGGTAAACCCCGAGATAAGTGTGCCTCATATAGGCCTATATCACTCCTTAATGCTGAGCCGAAGATTCTGGCTAAAATCCTGGCGGGCCGCTTGGTCAGGGTGCTTGGAGACTTGATCCACCCGGATCAATCCGGTTTTATTCCGCACCGTAACACAGCGTTAAACCTTCGGCGCCTTCATGGTGTGATTGCCAGGGCGAGCACGCTGCGAGAACCAGCTATTGTGGCGTCTCTCGATGCCACGATGGCCTTTGATACGGTGGAATGGGCATATTTGTGGGCTGTGCTTGCCAAGTTCGGCTTTGGCCCTGGTTTTGTGAGCTGGGTGAGGTTGCTGTATGAGGGTCCCCTCGCGAGTGTTGTGGTAAATGGGCGGGCGTCGACTCCGTTTCAGCTGGGGAGGGGCACTCGGCAGGGTTGCCCCCTGTCTCCTTTGTTGTTCGCCCTCGAGCCGCTGGCGGCGTGGATACGCTGGCACCCGGATATACGTGGACTTAGATGGTCACCCGAACACGAGGATCGCATTTCGCTATATGCCGATGACATCCTGTTATATCTTGCCTCGCCCAAGAGCTCGCTTACAGTGGTCTGTGACGTTCTGACGTCTTTTGGTAGGAACTCGGGTCTCGTCATCAATTGGAGTAAATCGTATCTATATGTTCTGAGTGGCGAGGTTCCACCGGTCCCGCAAACTTGTTCGATCCAGATCGCTCAGCAGGGCTTCGTGTACCTGGGGATTTTTATCTCCACGGACTCCACTTTACGATATGAGAGGAACCTGCTCCCCCCCTTGGCGCGTCTGCGGCGGGATGTTGAGGGCTGGCGGAGGCTGCTGCTCTCCCTCGTCGGGCGAGCTGCCTTGTTCAAAATGATGTCTCTTCCCCGGTTCCTCTACGCATTGCAGAATACTCTAGATTGGGTACCGGCCAGTTATTTTCGGGAGGTCGAAAGCCTCCAACGATCGTTGTTGTGGGATGGGTGGCCGCGAATAGCGATTGCTAAGTTGACGCTTCCATGGAATGACGGGGGTATTGCGCTTCCAGACATCCGACGCTATTATTGGGCCACCCAGTTGAGCGCGATTAATCATGGTTTCTATGGCCCGGCCCTCAGCCCCGGGTACGCCATGGACAGATGGTTGCTGCGCGGCGGCAACTATCATAGAGCGTTGTATTCGCGGTCCCTGGACTCGTCCCTCACGGGGCCCACTGGGGTGGCGGTGCGTGTGTGGAAGCTGGCGACTGACTCGCTGGGCTGGAAGGATAGGCTCACCCTTGCTACCCCGTTGTTTGAATCTGAAAAATTGGGTAGGCTTTGGCATACGAAAGGTTTTGATAAATGGGACTTGATCGGTATTTCCAGGGTTGGAGATGTGCTGATTAAGGGGAGGGTGAAGTCCTTTGAAGAGTTGCAGAAGGAGTATGAGTTGGGGACAACCGAATTCTTTCGCTACGCTCAGGTGCGTCATGCCCTGCGATCAGTCCTCGTAGAAGGTGAGAAGGTGCCTGAGTCCTCTCCTTTGGAGGACCGGATCCTTGATGGCCATATGCCAGAGAGCACGATCTCTCTCATCTACAAGAAATTGATAAATGTTCGGGCGGATATGCTGTTGGGGCTGCGGGACCAGTGGACTAGGGACGGACTCGAGCTGGATGACGAGGATTGGCAGTCTGCTGTTTCCTCTCCTAAGGAGGTCGCGATCCCATCACGTCTGAGGCTGGTGCAGCTCAAAATACTGCATCGAGTTTATGTGACGGGCCAAGGCTGGTTCATATGGGATTCTCTGAGGAAGGCTTATGTAGGAGGGGCAGTGGTATGGTGGGTACTTTCCTGCATATCATTTGGGAATGTGGTGTCATCATGGAATTTTGGAGGAGAGTCCATGCAGTGATGGGGGAGGTGACGGGCATTGTTATGCAGCCGGAGGCGCGGTGTTGTCTCCTGAATGTTTGGGGGCCCACTGATCACGATGAGGCACAGACCCAGTGGGTGACTCTGGGTAACATGGTAGCTAAGAGAGACATCGCGCGCTTGTGGGGCTCCGTGGGGCCCCCCACATTGACGGCGTGGAAGGAAAATATGGACTGGAGTATGCTCAGGGAAAAGACAGTATATTGCGCTAGAGGGCGCCCTCGGAAGTGGCATGCCATCTGGGGGCGGTGGAACCAATACAGAGGGGGAATATGTCTTGCCCCTGATCTGGATCCCCCCGAGGAACAACTTTCTTCTTAACATTCTTTCCAGCTCTGTATACAGATGTGATTGTTAATTGACTTCTTGGGCCTCTGCTTTCCCCCCCTTTTTTCCTCTTATCATAGTACTGTGACTGTTAGACGATTGGGGTCCGGTCTCCCCTGAGGGGCAACCACCATGGGCATTCAGTGTTTCTGCCTTGCTGGGGTTTGTTGTGTGTTTGTGTTTATGTAAAAGTGAAACCTTTTCGCTGCTCCTTTACTGCAATGTGGACGCTTCTTTGTTCTGTTCCCCTAAAGCTGCCGAACCTCCGGGTTGTCGGCTGAATAGCTGTGTCCAGGCTTTTGAGGAAATAAAGGTTTTAAAAAAAAAAAAAAAAAAAATTAAATTAATAAATAATTTTTTGAGTGGGTATGGTAAGTCAAAAAAAAAAAGAAAAAAAAAAAGAAAATCAATGGAGGTGGTACTGATGCTAGCATTGAATTCAAGGTTAAACTGATTATGGTTAAGTACATTGATGAATTCCTTAGCACTTTCCACATCCCCCCTCCAGATAACAAAAATGTCATCTATGTACCAGGATACGATGTTGTTGTTCCAAGTCACGGAGAGGGTGTCCCTGAAGACCCACTCCTCCCACCAGCCCACATATAGACATGCGTAGCTGGGGGAGAAGCAAGCACCCATGGCTACTCCCCTGAGTTGTTGGTAGACAGCATTATTGAACTTAAAATAGTTATGTGTTAAGCACCACTCAATGAGGAACAATAGCCTGGAATTGTGTTTGAAGCAGTGGATCGGTCTTTTGTCTAGAAAGTGTTTACAAGCTTTGATTCCGTCTGCGTGGCGTATACTGGTGTATAGTGAAGTTATATCAAGAGACATAAGTACATAATCGTTCTGCCACTTGATTTCTCTGATTTTCAGCAAAAAGTCACTCGTGTCTCTAAGGTAGGATGGCAGGGAAACCACATGTTCCTGAAGATAAAAATCAACATATTTAGAAACATTTTCGCATATGTTTTTTATAGCTGATATTATTGGACGTCCTGGTACTGGGCTGGTGTTCTTATGCACCTTTGGTAGGAAGTACAGTATAGGCAGTATTGGGAATTCAATGTTAAGAAATGGATGTTCCTCTTTATTGATGATACCTTGCATCCTGAATGAATTTAGGTGTTTTTTGAGCTCTTTATAGCTGATGTTGATCTCTTTGTGATTTGATGTTCCGTAGCAATTACTGTCTGTTAACTGTCTCTTGGCTTCCTCCAAATATAGTTCACGGGGCCATAGGACGATGTTACCACCCTTATCTGCCTTATTGATGATTACCTCGTTTTCATTCTGTAGTTTAGTGATGAGGTCTTGGTATTTTTTGTGTTTCAGTAAGTGGCGTCTGCTGTAGTTCCTAGCGGTTTTGAGATGCAATGTCTTTAGTTCATCCGTGATGACGTCACTGAAAATGTCTATGGCATCTCTAGGCATCATCGGAGTAAACGTGGAGGTGGGTCTGAATGGGCTGGTAACTTTGGTGGCATTGTCAATGCCCACATCTAGTAAGAGTTGCTGTGTGTTGGTTGTTTCATCTGGCGCCTGTAACTCAGTAAGGGTGCGTATGGTTGCTATGTCCGAAACACAGAGCCCTGTGTTAATACTGTTGGTCACATTGTCTGGGATGTAGAGAGCATTCGATTGAGAGGCCACATTGTTTTGTTTCAGTTTAAAGAATTTTATAAGTTTTAGTTTCCTAATGAACCTAAAAACATCAATGCGTATGTTGCAGTAGTTGAAGGAGCTCTCAGGACAGTAAGTTAGGCTGAGCGCCAGTAACTGTTTCTCCACCTCGGATAGGGATATATTGCTCATGTTGATAATGGTTTTGGTGTCAGAAAGCATGTTTACCTTCTGCTCCAGTTGCCTCTTCTCCTGTTTTCTTGTTTGGGCTTTTCTGAGCTTTCTCCTTTCCCTTCTCCGTCTGGTGCGTTTGTTCCTTGCTTCCGCGGCGGTCTCGGCCTCAGTGTTTGTCTTCTGTCGAACACTAAAAAATCCAATTCTTGTGCCAGACTTGCTCCGCTTTTGTTGAGTCTTCCTCTTGTGGCCCCACCGTCTTCTGAGTCAGTATCACTTTCTATAACCAAGCTTAGGTCAGATATCGATGAAGAGTCTCCTTCACCGCCGGCTGCGTTCAGTGGTTGCTCTTGTAGGGTGATTTTGTTGAGCCTTTGTTGTCTGATTTTATCGTATTTTTTAGCGAAGATAAATATTTGCCCACACTCATAGTCTGCTTTATCTTTGGCAAACTTAAAGATCTTACGGGTTTGTATGGTTTCTTCGTGTTTTTTGAGGCGCACGTTGATTTCTACTTTTCCTTTTGCTATTGCTTCTTTTTGTTCACAAGCCTCTAGTTCTTTGTCCACATTGTCTATTTCAGTTATCACAGTTGCTCGATCGATTTCTGTGTATTTGACCAGAATGGTTACCAGACGCATTGATGCTTCGAGATTGGCCTCTGCCCACTCCTTTAGCTTTTCTGGGTTTGAGTTTTCAAAACTTGGTGATAGCATAATCCTCAGGCCTCGTGGTACTCGCCCAGCATCTCTGTATTTCTGCAGTGACTTGGCCTCCCACCATTTTGTGAATTCTGTGCGTAATAGTTTTTCCAATTTTTTCAGTAAGGTTTTGTAATTGCCATTGTCTTCTGTGGTTCGGGTGTTATGTGTTTTTGTTTGACTATCAATATTAGGTAGATTGTCAAATAGTGCTTCTGCGACTGCTTCCCTCTCTCGCAGCGCGATTTTGGACATGGGTATTATGGTGATGGTGATAGAATAAAGTAAAAACAGTAATTGTTCTTGGATAAGTAGCGTGAGTGCTAGGTACAGGCACAATTACCGTAAAGTAGCTCCTCTTCCCAACCTGATATATGCCAGGTGCAGTTGGTACTCACTCTCGGTAGTAGAGAATCCGTATATATGCGTATGTATATATATATATATATTATATATATAAGTATATATATGTGTGTTTGTGTATACATATATCTAATGAAATAACATAATCAATAAAAACTATTTATTTTACATTATATTTACTGTATATATTTTAACTTAGTATAAAAATCTTTATTCAGCAGTATTCTCAGCCATAAAAGATACAATAAATATAAAATTCCAATAGCAAATCCACGTCCATTAAAAACATATTTCAACACTGTACAAGATCACAGGGTTCCCCATCTATCTGCTCTTAAAAAATTCATAACAACAAACAGGATGCGAACATTCTGCATAAGTTGCAAATGCAAAAGTGCAATACGAGCATGCGTGAATCCCAATTCTTTTAAATAAGGTTTAAGATACAATTGCCTAGGATCGGTAAAATATTTACACCAAAATAAAAAATATAAAATGTTCTGTGGAGACCTATTGTTGCAGCAACAGGCTCCTCTATCCTCAACTCGTAATAGAAAAACTGAAGGAGAGGCCACTAAATGATGGAACATATTTAATCTAAAACTAGTAATTAAAAATCTATCATGGGCGCTAATTTAAATGGTGAGATAAGTCTTCATACCCTGCACTGATTTGACTAGAGCATGTACTCTTAACATGGGTTTACTGACCTCCATGCCCTCACGCTCTTTAATCGTTTTTTTTGTCGCTTCACTGTGTCGTATTTCGTAAATATGTCTGATCTTCCCAGGGCCAGGAGAGTTTCCTCAATGTATCTTAACCAAGGGATTTTAAAAACATGATCAAGTGAGAGGCAATCAAATATTAATGCTCGATTAAAAGATGCATTCTCATTAGACAAGATATTCACCCAACACAGCAAAGGCTTAACTGCAACTAAATCGTTAATGAACTTAGCCCCAAGTTCTTCATGAACAGAGTAAGCAGGGGTTCCCTGGGGGACTTTCAAAATCTGTCTTAGAAATTTATTTTGCGTCCTCTGTAATATGTTGCCTGTCATGTACCCCCAAATCTCACTCCCGTACAGGACTTTGGAGATGCAAAAGGACTGATATAATTTTAAAATCACCCCCAAGTACCATGTGCCCAATCTATGTGCATCTTTTGCAATAGCTCCCAAGGTTTTTTTCAGGTCCCTTAGCTTCTCCTCCTTCAGATTGTTCCAGTTTAGTTTGCCATCAAATGAGACACCAAGATATATAAAAGCTGGGCCTTGGCTCGGCTAAAAGTGCCTGCCTTGTAAGTTTTTAATGTAGTCCCTCGACAACCTAACTCCATCACAAATGATTTGGTAAAATTAGGGGACAAATCCAACCCATTCATAAAAGAAATATACCCATCTATTAAAACTTACAGCACTTTGGGAGTGGGTGTTATAATCTCCGCATCATCTGCGTACCGCAGAAGTGGCACTAATCTACTGCCTATTCTCGGGGTATCGGCCTGGAGAGATATCAGGGCAGATTCTAGTCATTGATATCTAAAGTAAATAAAAATGGGGCAAGGATACACCCTTGACGTACTCCTGAACATTTAAAATTATCAGTGAGTCCCCCTTCTTGTGTAAATCTAACTGCTGCTGTTGTGTGGGCGTAAAGAGTCCTTAACATTTTTAATATTGCTCACTCAACTCCTAACTCATCTAGCAGCAACCACAATTTATTATGGTTCACTCTGTCAAACGCTGCAGTTAGGTCCATGAAATCTAAGTAGAGAGGGCCCGCTTTGGCGATCGTATATTTGGATATCAAAAGATAAAGGTTCAAACAATGGTCTACTGTGGATTTACCTATATTGAAGCCAAATTGGACCTCCGAGATGATTTGATTTATATCTGCCCACTCAGAAAGCCTATTTAGTAGAACCCGACCCAAAACCTTAACAGGAGAGTCGATCAGGGATATGGGGCGGTAGCAATGAGGATTATCCATGTCTCCCTTCTTGAAGATCATGACAATAATGGCCGTAGACCATATAGGAGGCATAGATGATGACACCGTGGCATTTAATACCCTGGTCAGGACCGGCACCCACCCATCTATATTGTTCCGATGCAAATCCGGGGGGATCCCGTTCAGACCTGGGGCCTTATTCTGGGACAGACCCTCAATGCCAATCCTAACCTCCTCAAGGAGAAAGCAAATAGGCACCTCACATGGGAGGAGCTTCAATTCATTAGTACCTCGCTCTCTTTCGCCATAGTTATAAACCTTCTGGAAATAAACCTTCCATTGATCAGGAGTAATATGGTGACATAAATTCTGCTTGTATGGGTCAGAAAAACAAGGACTATTGATGACCTTCCAGGAAAAGGTACTATCTTTTAATTCACTTGCTTGTATCAGCTCACCCCAGGCTACTTTTTGTAATAGGGACCTCCGCTCCTTAATAGCCCTCTTCTAATTATTACGGCAACTGGCCACGCAAGATCTATTATGGGGAGTCTCTTTCAAGGCCATCTTAAGGTTCTTTAACACCTTGGAGTACCAAGTGTCAAACCATCTTGGACTATCCGAACAGGGACTTGCTACTGGGACGGTTAATAAACTAGCAACTGACCGGGTGAGGACAATAAATTAACTAACTATATCATCTTCTGTGGGTGACATTTCCTAGCACTTTAAAATCTCCTGTTGCCTCAATTTAAAAAGGGAATGGTTGAAAGCATTGGTATCCACCTGCAATGACCGCAGGGGCCTCCCCTGATCTGTTGCCAGTGTTGTACCCACATTCCTACTACCTGCACTAACTGAGCGCCCTGTAGCTCAAGCTACAAATTCAAAGGGTTGTGGTCACTATAGGGACTATTCGAAATTTAAAAAAAGGATCCAATACAACCCAGAGATGATGAGACAAAAATAAAATCAATGGCTGTAGCACATCCCCTACCTTTATATCATGGTGGGTAAAAACAGTTAGGGGAACTAGCTACCTTATCTAATGTAAATATTAGGTCATCAGCATTTAGAAGGATGTTCAGTTCACTGCCATCTGGGGAATGCTCCATGTGCCATTCCTTTGACACCAAGCATGTGAGGAGGTCCCCCGAGCTCTGTCCAATATTAGGGCTTAAATGACAATTAAAATATCCTAACAGAACAAGGCTCTCTTGAGGGACAACATAGCCCTGTAGCGATTCCAGAAGCCTAGTTAGCTCTGACAGCCTGGAGGGGCCCTCTTTCTTGCTTTTTGCATTGTAAAAATTAATTATTGTAAACCGCAATGCTCTTCCTACCACTAATTTGAGGCCTTGTGCCACTTTGGAGTCCCAATTAATTGTTTCACAGATGCGCAGAGCCCAAGAGCTATAAAAAATAACTAGTCCACCTTTTGCTCTCCCAGTGGTAGAACCCTCTGCTGGGAGGAAGAATGTCTTATATCCTTCCATAAAGAATTTGTTTTCCACCGCCCAGGTCTCCTACAAATAATATTAAATGATCTTATGAATTGAATCCAACTGACGTCTTAAAATTTAGAGGCTGGGCCTGCCACATTCCAAGAAATCAAGCTAACATCTCCCTTGAGTCCCAACCTAAAGGGTGTATAAGGCTAGGGATTGCCCGTAGGCGCCTACATGGCAGATGGAATTCGAGCAACTCAGAAAATGGCTAACCCTCCCGCTTGGCCGGGCCTTACCAGGCTTACTTTCCTGCGCTGCTATTTCAGAGGTTGTTACAACCGCTATACTATGGTCTGTGCCCTCTGTTTGTAAATCTAAACCATTAAGATCTGACAGGGGGCATAGACATTAGTTGTCACCTCAAGTCCCTCCCAAACACCATCACCCCCCTACCGGCCTAAAACATGGCTGTTTGTTAAAGTATTAGAAGTAGGCCTGTAAAAAATCCTAATGAGAGTGGTTTGATGATAGGGTCGTAGAAGGGGAACTCAGAAGAAATGTCTCAAAATATTGCCTGCAAGTACTGGGAATCTAAATATGACTATCATAATATCACCCTCCATTGTTTTCTTGGTCCGTCCAATCCAAGAGACCCTTCTGGCCATCAGAATGTGGCTAAAATCTGCCACATTGAATCTACAATGCCAATGCGCCACTTTGTTGATCAACTTATCTGTGGATTCCTCATTATGCATCCCCAATCCCGGTACCCAACCAAAACCACAGTATAAGGACAACAGGCCAGAAGATTAATTTCTGGTAAACCCACACTATTTATAATATTTGGGCTATCCCTAGCTCTCTCCCTAACTTTCTCTGGCTCACTTAAAACAAGACGCTTCTCCCCATCACCCCTGCCCATACCACCTGCTTGGGAGTGAGACACTCTATAGGGAGCCTCCCCCTGATCCGTTTCATACAGCATAGACCCTTTCTCTGCCAGGTGATTATTCAATGGTGGCCTACATTTTAAATTGTTTTGCACAGGCAAGCAAGATCATACTGCTTTTATCTGGGGATTTGGTGGGGGGGGTGGGCACCTTAATAATAGTGCCATCGACCTGGCTGTTCGATCAGTAGCGCCCCCCCCTCCCAGTGCCTTGAGACCCCTCGCGGGTATTTAGTGTGCTCTACAAATGATTGATTGATTGCGTCCAACATACTCTCCACTTTACCAAGTATGACTCTAGAGTCTGACTGTACTTTATCAAGCTTGTCCCAAAACTGCTATAGCAGATCCGACCACAAATTACTAAATAGTTTCCTTAGGGAGTTCCAAAATTCTCCCACATCTGTCATGCTAATCAATGTTGCTGGTTCCTCCCCTTTCTGCTGGGGCTCGATTCTCTTCTTAGCTTTCCGCGACCTCTTGGGTGCTGGCAACCTCTCTGGTTCCACTCCTTCTTTTGGGGCTACGGTCACCCTGCAACCATTTCCCATTGAGCCAGGAGAGGGAGTACTAAGACTCACATCTACCATAGCGGACATTGAGGCACCTATAGTGAAATCCTGTGGGTTCTTAAAATTAGTGGCTTGAGGATTTAAAGCTACCTTGTCTGTGGTTCGTCAGGCAAGATTACTAAGGGCCAGCAGCACTTAAAGAGAGTCTCTTCTCTGCTTTATCAAACTCCTTTGAGATAGCCCCCACCGGTTTCACCAGGAAGGAGTGAATAGTAGCCCTCTTCTTACTGTTAGTGTGATCAGTATTTCTGGGGCCCAATTTTCTTGTTTCCATTAGTCTCCAAGAAACCCACTCTGGCCGATTGAACCTTTTTACTTGCACAATAGCGTGGAGGGAGCAAACACAATTATCAGAGAATACTTTCCACAATTTGACATAATTAAGGACTCGAAACTCAATCTCTATTGCTCTCGGGATTTTATTATCAACATAAACATCTGCAGATAAAGGCACCTTAGCACAAGGCACAACAGGTAAATAGGCACTAACACAAATGCCACTCTACGAAGAATCCGCATTCGACTAAATATAAACAAAAGTACAGCTTCTAATAGCATGAGGTAGATAACTACCAAGCCAATGTCGATATTAGGAATCATTAAACAAAAGCATCTCAGTCCCTAGTCTATGCTAGATGACATCCCTGCTTACCATTCCCTCAAGACCCAAGGATTCGTGAAAAGGTGTCAGAAGTGAACTTCCTAAGAAGTCTTCACTTAGAGAGAGCTTGATCTAAAATGCTCCTTCTAGCTCCTCGCCCACCTCTTCTCTCTGCTCCTCTCTACCTCTCCTCTGCTCAACCCACGGGGTGCTGTCCCTAATACAAAACCCCAAATCATAGAACACGCCCTCCGGCACACCTCCTCGACCAGGTCTTCTTCCAGTAATTTTCCATCCTGAACGGTCCATCCTCCATCGTCCATCAGCTTGGCCTTGGGTCCCAGACACCGTCCGCGCTAGGAGTTGCGATTGGCACATTCCAAAGTACTCCCATGTCTGGCTTCCCCCATAATTCAACTCTTAGACAAAGACCTTTTCTACTAACGAACCTACTGTTCTTGCACCTGCGGTGAGATCATGGTATGGAGAAATACTTCGCATCTTTTAACTTTACAATTTACTGCAGCCCAAAACCTCTACCAGAATAAATCATTGCGGCCTACCGCATTCAGCTAACATAGGAAAATAACAGGCCTTTCTTCTCGACGATATATGTGCATTCGGGCCTCTACTCGGTTAAACACGCTATTAAATCACATTCTAAGCATTAGTGCTTTTACTTTCACATACACGAATAAGCAACCTACATGAGTAATTTTAATCAGGTTACGCGTTTAGCCTAATACATTGCATTGAACGGAAACTAATCGTCATGCATTTTACTAAATACATTCACAATATGTTTTCACATCTCTAACACTTCTATGTTGCGATATAGCTGATACATTTCTTAATACATTTCGTACGACCCATCTAAGTATACATTGATTATATGCGGGTGCCAACTAACAGTGAATATGATGCACCCCTACAAATTTCAAAACCTTTAGGCGCTACATCAGTATGAGCAGCCTTCCTCTTTCCCATAGTGGTTGACTAAAGAGGAACTCCTCCAGCTAAAATATGAAATGCCGTGGTACAAGGATAAAACAAGCCACAGTCAAGATAGTACTCCCAATAAATTTAAGGCCTTTGTGTGTTCTTCAATATCCAACAATGGCTATGTAGGTACTCCTCCCCGACTGAAAAAATAGTGTATGCCTTACTTTACATCTGCTCTGACATCCTCCAGCCAAGAGAATCGGCCAAGCCCGGCCTCGATTCGCCGCGGACGGGCGCAGATAGGCCTGCGCGTGTCCCGCGCTGCGGGAGCTCAATCCTGCAGATAAGTACCTCCGGGCACGAGCGTGACGAGTTGCGGCGGCAGTCGCGAGTGATTCTGGGGTCTGTAGGTTCCTTGCCCCCCTGGTGCTGGTTTCGGGCATATATTTATTATTTTAAAGTCTATGTACATTTATATATTTAAAAAACTTTTTACATGTTTTGGAATGATATTTACTTTCAATATATTTTTGACTCGGTAGTTTAGGTATGGGAACACATTATATTGTCATGAACTATACTTTTGGCACAATAGTTTTGTCAACAATACTTTTTACCATGATATTGTCAGTGAACCAGCAGTACTATACAAAAATAACAAATCTATGATTAAGCAGTAACTCATTCATTTGCATTGCACTAATCTATTGGAGAACCTACCTACTGCACTGTGCAGTATCCTGGGACATTAAGCCACCAAACTGCTTTGTTTTTCTAATCCAATTTGGTGACACACATCTGGAAATATCAATGTACCACAATATACTGCATCTTTTTAAAACTGCACACTAGAAACTCTAAGAAAGTCACCACATGGCATCACTCCCTAGAGACACTACCTCACTACACTGTGTTTTATCTAACCAACTAACAGCAGTATATGCAAGGTGGAGTAACCCAAGGTACTCTCAGGTATTTATGGGCACACCCTGCACAGTATTATACGGTCCCTCGGGTTTTCACCCCTGATGAGCTAAGCCACGTTCATGGAATTGCTTTACTCCTCTGAAGTTCTGAAGAGAAGGCCTGTCCTAGCGCTTAATTACAGGCCACAGAGACATATACAATGGCATATGGTACAAACACACAAAACTGCACTGTTTGCTCGTTTCTTGTTTTGCCGAAACGCAACAAACATGCTGCATGCTGGTCTCCAGCTTCAAGCTCGTTTAATTAGTACTCTACTTTAGAAAATGTATTACAATTAAGAATATTTAACAAACCTGTGGGCGAAGCCTTCTTACTTGAAATCCCCACTGTCTCTGTATAATATGATTGAAATTAAAACAAATTATCTGGCCCACAGGTTAAACCTAAAAATGTGTACATCAGAGAAACCTTTTTCACACTAGATTGAAAGACAACAGTATGTCTAGTACTGTACACTGAACGGCAGCAGTAGGAAAACGTAAATATCAAATGTTTATAAAATGCACACTATCCTGTGGCCACATAATTGTTTTTTGTGTACAGCAAATATATGTGAAAACTAAAACGATTCATACTACGCCTTTCACAGCTTGAACCTCCTGACTTTGCCAATGCTTGTTGGATGATTACAGTAATTTTAAGATTAACCGCATCTGAATTTACAATTAAAAATTATCTATTATTGTCTTTCTGACCGTTCGGATACGCCAACATATAATTACTACGAGATAGGAACACATCTGCGCTGGCACCAATACAGAAAGTATTTCCTGAAATGGCGCCATAACTTACAATCTGCAACAAGCTTCGGCTGCCTTGGGTTGCCAGTGGCTTGCCGGCATTGGGAAACAAAGCCACAGACATATGACGTCAAGTCAGCAGACTGGAGCCTTTAGAAGAGATACGAATGGTCTTGTAACGAATTAGAAATCAAACTGTGTTTGTTTACTTCTGCACATAGCACGTACGCCCTTTATAAGCACTGTAAGTAACAGGTTTTAACGTGACCCAGTTGAATGACACCGAACTTATTGACCTCGGAAATGTTGAAGGCTGTTTGCTGTTTGATCGGCTTCGAACTTGGGAAGTGCATATCACTAGATCGGCGAGCGTTTAATAATCTGGTGGCTACATTAACAAACTTAGTATGTACTCAGGATCATTGAGGGCTACGGCTTCTTGTGCTCCAGCACTGCTAATATAGTGCAATAGACAAACCTAAAATGTACAAACTAGTCCAGGGTGAATCATTTCCGGAAACCTCAGAACATTATGAATGTCCAACCTTTCTGAATTTCAGTAGCTTTGGGTCTAAATTTCTAATGATAAAAAATGTCCAAGAAGCTGTAGTGTTTCAGTGCCCGGAGACACTTGAAGAAAGGGAGACTTGTTCCATTTAGAAAAACAAAAACGGAGTTGTTACAGGTGGCGTGTCTTATTATGTTGAGAAGCTGTCGCCATGAGCCAAAATATTGGTACGTGAGATATTCAATAGAGCAGGACTTTGTGATGGGGCCTCGACGTATAGGTTGTAATACTTAGCGGACTATTTATAGAGAGTCTGGACGTATTTGTGTAAGGTAACCAAGATCAGGAGAATGATGGGAAACTCCAATTTAATATAAAACAACGGAATTCTTCTATTTGTTGGAGAGTATCAGATTAACATTGGTGAACTCGGAGCGCCCAAAAACAAAGCAAAAGAGATTGTTTTTTAACCACAGGGTAGGATCGTGTCTGTATGGTGGCATCATTCATAGAAAGCTTCATTTCCTGAATATCTGTCCAGAACTAGGGACTTATTCATTTTCCCAATAGAGTAATCAATATATTTGTGAATTATTTTGCCTCAGTGTTATTAAAAACACAAATTGGTATATACAGAGATCGGAGGTTGGCCTGTCATATCTAGACACAGCCATTGAAACTGCGTCTGCTGATATAGTCGGAGAAGCTATGGAGAAAATTGATAATGTCTGATGGTCTGGCATGCATGGCAGCATAAAGAGGGTCTAAATGTTACTCCTGACATGATTCAAACGATAGACCCCCAAATTGGAGATTTGTTTTTGGAAAAATACAAAAATGATTGACCCTGATGTACTGCCTTTCTCCTAGAGGATGGGTATATTGAAATGAAGATGGTGTTTCATTTATCAATGCTGTCCGTGCTAAACATCCTGTTGTAGGGAAGAGAGGGCACATCCACTCCCACTGAGGAACTCCTGTTTGAAAGAGAGGATGTAAAAAATGATTTAAAGCCTCCCAAAAAATAAAAAGCCTGTGGCCCTCACTGGAACGCAAAGTGTTCCTACTCGATATGCATAATTGAAAGGATATCATTTTTATAGTGATAACATTTAAAATTATTATTAGGGTCCATGGAATCCTGCTGACAAGGAAGAATACATCTGATCCACAAGGAAAGGCCACTGGATGATTCCACTGAATTTAGGATGGTCTCTCTTTTGGCCACAGAGGGAACAATCTTCATTCAGAACTGGCTAGAGAATGCACAAATATTTGCATCCACATATTCTCTGGCAAAATATAAGACTTTGAGATTGTTTGGTAGAGCTTAGCAGATATCAAAACGAAGATTAGTTGGAGCAATGTCAGATGATGGTAAAGTGCAGAATGGTTCAGGGGCAACTCATGACTATTAGACTTGGGCCAATTAGATTATTCCAGCAGTCAAAATATTGGCAGAACATGCATCACACATCTCTCCATAGCATGTGGATAGAAATCCAAACAATAGCGTATGATTTTACTTTTTTCTGCCTGAGACATAAAGAGCTTAGATTTTGTTTTATAATGGGTTTATTATGAAAGCAAGTGTTGACAGAAAGAACTACAGCCTTAGTTTTCCAGGTTACAATGTTTTTCGATTCTTTGATAGGTGAGCTCAGTTGGCAACAATCAATTGTATCGAGTGATTAATGATAATTGTAGATTCTGTTATGAAGAAATAGGGACATGAGTGTAGCTTGAGAAAACCCTTGTGATATTTTGGACTTCTTTGTCCCTCTGGATTTTAAATCGAAAATATATATGTGATTTATATTAACCAAAATAATGTAATATCTTAAACCTGAACAATATCTGACCTTGGCAGAAGGAAAATGCTGCTGCTACCAGTCACAAAACATAATTCCCACTTTTGGCTCTAGACATTTGACGAGAACTTCATTAACCAGGGGGACAAATACTTCACACAAAGCAAGCAACATGTATGTTGAAGACGTTCCAAAACCACCAGAGAGAGGGGGCGTATCCAATTCTCATTGTAGCCAGATTTCAGATCAGCAGTTTATCAGCATTTGTCTGATATTAGCTAAAGCCAGTAGTGGTTAAGAAGAACAGGCATTATGAAAGACCAAGTGCACCTGATGGGTGGCTGCAGCTCCTGACCCAAATTCCCTGCAGCTTGCCAACCCCCCTCTGCACATGGCTTTCAGCATGTAGCAGTGGGATGGCCCTGCACCCATCCCCCTGCAGATGGCCAACCCCCACTGAGCACGGTCTTTAACCTGAACAATGTCATACACAATGACCATATACTTGTATTATATTTTTTTTTACACCCGAAAAGGTATTTTTTGTTTTGCTAATAATTTTATAATGCTGCCATCATTTCAAGAAACTTTACATAACTTTCCCAAAAAAGGTTCATCCACTTTGGCTTCTTCATGGAACTTTTTGCGCTGATCTGTCATGCAGAAGCCAAGCAAATGGTAAGCTCCCAAAAGTGCTATTTCCCATGGTAATTCACATAGGAAACATAACTCTTCAATACAGAAAAAAACAGCTTAACTGAATTACACCAAATATGGCAAAAAGTTAGATCTTTACTCAGAAAGGGGGCTCTCTGTGATTAAGTGCAAATCGAGGAATTATGTTGTCATTTGAAATGTCAACAATAATGTCATCAAATGATATAATTTAACCTATCATGGGTGATGTAATATGTTAGGTCATAAGCAGTGCCTGGCAAGGGCAAAAGTTATGGTTAGCTTAATAAAAAAACTGGTGGATTTCAGTGTTTTTTTGTTCTTTAAACATTAGATTTGGTGTTATTTCAACACCTAATTATAGCTTCACTATAACGTTTGTTTTTTGTCAGTGAATTTCTAGAGTTTTTTAAACATAAGCTACATTCTTATTACCATGCATAACTGTGATGTCACTTTAACCTTTGTATTTTTTCAGTGCATTTCTGAGTTTTTTTAAACATAAGGTAAGAACTTATTATCACACCTAACTATAACGCAACTTTAAACTTTGTTTCTTCACAGAGAATGTCCGTTTTTTAAATCTTTTTCAGCCATTTTCCCTGCTGAGCACGATTTTCAGCTGAGCACAGAAAAAGGATGGAAGCAGGTCCTGGGCCTATTCCCATCCCTGTCGCAGTTGGCCAACCCCCTGCTGTGCACATCAAAAGGGAGTCCACAGCATGGTTTTGGCCACTGGGCTGAGAATTTGTCCAGGCCCTGCGGCCAACCCCACTAATCATGCGCAACTGGCAGTTGACTCCAGGGACTGGCCTCTGGCCAGGCACCAGCACAAATACCCCTGCTGTAGGCAGTCAATCCCTTCTGCGCATGACCATCAACCGTGCACAACAGGGGAATAGCCATAGGGCCTGGCGGTACGACCAACCCTCTGCTGCAGGTGGCCAACCCCCTCACTACACATGGCTTTTGGTTTTGCACAGCGGGTAACTGTCCACAGGGCCTGGCCTCTGCACACACCAGCACCCCATTGACCACCAAACCACATTTATTTATTTATTTATCTTTTGGCAGTATTGCAGAAATTCCTTACAATACTGGTGCTCAAGCTTTTTTCTTGTTGTGCCCAACCTCCCAGGGCAGTCAATCCTCCCCAACCATGCACAGACACAGAAGTAGGTTGTGCCTTGGGGAGGAGTGTTGACCGCAGAGCCAGGACAGGCCTCTGACCAGGCCCTGTGCCCACCCCACAGCCTGTGGCCAACGCCCTTACGGGCAGCCTAGACAATGCTGCACATGACTTTCAGCTGTGGACAGCAGGTTGTTTTTCGCAGCGCCTGGCCTCTGGTCAGGCCCTGTACTCAGCCACTCAGGATTTCAATTGCCCACACAGTCTTTCCCACATCTTTTTTTTTTTTAAAGGAAATTGTGGTACCTCATGGGAGTGTCAAGCTTGTTCCAGCAGTATCGTGGTACAGGCAACACTAGGGGTCAAGGTGTCCCTACTCCCTTATTTCTTTTTTCATGACCATCAGGACAGAGTCTGGTAATGGGGCATCAACATTTTTCTCCCTGGCGTGACCAGCCAATCATCTATCAGTAATGTAGGACCAAAAAGGCCTAGAGGACCAAAATCTCCCTAGGGCAAACAGAGGGCCCTCTTTTTTAATTTTAGGAATTGAGGGACTTCAGCAATGTTCCACCAGAAACAACCTCCCAGATACACCTAATTATTTAACCCCGTCAGGCCCACCCAGAATAGCTCAAACACAATTTTAAAAAACAGAGGGTTCTGATTGGCCTAAGAGACTTTCTTTCCCTTCGGCCAACTCGCACTCCAGCAGGAGCAAGCGCTGTGATTGACCGGCCACAACAGTAGAGAAAATGTTGCAGGCGGCCATTACAGGACTTAGGAACTTAGTACTCAGTGCTGAGGAAGTAAAAAAAAATGATATAAGGGGGCAGGATAGGGATATCCCACCCCCATAGCCCTCACTGTAAAAAACAAAAATGGCAAAATTGTTTACTTTTTATTTCTCGGGGGCATGAGTGTGACCCCCAAGCCAGTCTTGGATCCCAGGGATCCCATTCTCTGGGGCCAATTACATATTGTTATGTTATGTTATGTTATTTATACACTTCTATAGCGCACGGCCACTCCACTGGAGTATCCCGGCGCTTTAACGAAGACTCCCATCCGAAGATGGGGAAAAACATAACACCAAAAGGGCTACAAACACAGAAACAGCATCAAGATTACGGGAAGAGCAAAGTCTTAAGGGCCTTGCGGAAAGACAGAAGACTAGAAGTCTGTCTTAGAGAGATTGGCAGATCATTCCAGGCATGAGGGGCTAAGTAACGAAAAGACCGTCCTCCAAGGGGAGGGGGCCTGTTAAGGCCCTGGTGACCCCATCCTCCAGGCCCAATATTTGAAAAATTAGGAAGAGGGGTGGCTGTCCTCCCTGAGTCATTTTCAGCCCCAGACACCCCAACCACTGGAATCGCATCTCCCCTCCCCAAGCCTGCTAAGGCCCTAGGGACCCCATCTCCTCAGGACACTATTTGAAATAAAGTGGTGAGGGCAGGCAGCCCTCTTACCTGTGGCATTTTCTTCCCTGGGGATGGTGTGCCCTTCCTAGAGCCCCAGGCACCTCATCCCCCGGGGTCCAAAAAATGATTGAAAGTGCAGGGTGGCATGCCACCGCCCTCCACAAGCCTGTTAAGGCCCCAGAAACTCCATCCCTCAGGCTGGGTCAATCACTGTGTCCCGGGGAGCCCACCCCGAGAGCACGGACAGGAAAAGTGTAATGTGAGCCCAGCGGTCTGAGCACAAAGTTACCCCCACCAGTTGGGAGCACAAAATGTTTTCTCTGCCTGCTCCTGCATAGTCTCATAATATGCTTGGCGGGCCACAGCAGACCCGCCAAGCATATTGCGACCTCAAGACCGCCTCGCCACTTCCCTGGTCATTGCAGTGGTCCTAGGGTGGCTTGACAGCCCTGGTCGTAATAGGGCGGTTGGATGGCTGCTACCACCGTGCCCCGCCGAGTCTTAGGGTCCGCGAACTGCCAGACCTGTAATTAGCCCCTTAGTGATCTCTAAATAAATTCTGAGGAGGATCATATAAAATCTACTTGTATCCTTCTTTAACTCTTTCACTAATGTCAATGTAGCTTGTTACTGTGTATTTTTGTATGTGATCCATAGTGGGGAGCAGGGGCAACCCCCTTGGCTTGAATCTGCTCTGTGCTGGAGCTAAATGTATGCCAAAGTGCAGTACTTCCTGATGACAATGACATGAAGGCAGTCCATCAGAGAAGAGAGGTTGCATCTAGGAGTTCAGCTTCCTCTAAATCCATCACTGTAACTTATACACATGCCATTCATTGTATCCTATATCTCATCGAATGAGACTAATAAGGTAACTATACGGGTGGGGCTAGAGCCCATCAGCAAGTCCCGAAGTTCAGTTTGGTGCACTGTTCCAGGCCCCTAGCCCTCCAAGCTCTGCTTGTTTTCGATTAAAAACAACACAGCTCTTTGCAGAATGGTTTTTTGTAGCTCATTTCATCCCTTCTTGTCTTTAAGAAACTCTAATTAAACTATGCCTCTAAAAACCTATCATTAATCGTTTACTAGCCTATTAAAATTAAATGCAAGTGTTTCTTGTATAATGATCATGCCATTTACAATTACCATATCTGTGCTCAGGCTTGTGCTTAGAGCCAACCAGGGATTACAGGTGTTCAGGAGAAGAGCAAGCAGCATGTTGTTGAATATTATTCTCAGCACGTTGTTGAGCATCCTCGCTGCATGGACAGCACTCTCATCTCCGTACTCACTCTCACCTAGAGGGTTGCTTTGTGAGCTACATGGAGAATCAGGCATAAAGGCTGTTGACTGCTAAATTCAGCATTGAGTAAAGGATGTCAAACTTGGGTTTCATCTTCTTGTGCAAAACCTTTTGGGGGTAAGCACCTCAAATGAACCTTTTCATCATGGTGGTGTGTTCATGGAATTCCAACAGAGGTTCCAAATCAAAGATGAAATAGAAAATGTACCTGTGAAATCAGTTCATATTTGAATTATAGATATTGTGAATGTGATAGAAACACTAGTCCATTTTTCAGTTTATTTCTTTGCCTGCTGCAACAGCACAAACACTTTTCTGGCTCATGAAAGGATTGGGTCACAACAGCTTGGCAGGCTTGTGGATCTGTAATAGCTTGTGAGAGTTGCTTGTTGGTTACAAACCTAAAATTGTTTTGTTTTTCCTAACGAATGCTCAGAATGAATGGAATCCTAGGGATTATAATCTATATATTGAGGGGTATATCACAAAACTGCTGGACGTTTTTGTGTAAATGTGACACTGCAAGCTCATTGTGACATACTGTTCACATTATTCTGGCTCAGGAAACTCACTGGGGAGATCCCTGCCATCCATGTTTGGATTCCTTTCTTATCTCACTCCCCTGTTCTACTATGCTACATCAACTGGCCTTCCCTTCCTGCCTGTGTAATGGCATCCCTCCATGATTTTTATCTCAAAGCCTACCGGACAGCACACCAAAGACATGATGGGGACATGCTGAAAGCTTACCTTGGAGTGCATTCTAACCATTGCTTACCATTGGATTTTTGTTTTCTCACTAACATGTATTGACTCTGTTTGTTGTAGCCTGTCTAGCATGTCTATTTCCCACCGGTGAAGCATAGTGTTGTAATCTGGACATATGTTTATGTCTATTTTGCCATCTAATGATGTGGTCTCTTGGTTTGTGTTCTCACGTTTCCATGGTTACTGAAACGCACCTGATGTTCTACTCGCGGCGCTTTGCCTTGAGCTGGTGTGGAGAGAAGTCACGCTCGACCATGAAGCTTAAATAAAGCCTTACGTTTAAAGCTTATGAAACCCAGTGCTTCATTCTACACCATATTTTTGGCTGCAACTTGCCGGCTCAAGGGCAAGGGGCAAGATCTTAGCCTGAACTTCAAGAATCAGAGAAAGTAGTTGGGACGAAGAACCCAAAAGGAAGGTAGCGAGGAGCAGTTGACACCCCATATTTATTGCGAGAGACTGTCTGAAGATGTGTGGTGAGTCGAAACAAATGTAATACAGCAGAGAAAATGAGCATGATGAAAGCGCAGCTGACAAGCGAGTTATGAGGCTTAGTGAAAGAGACAGACTGTTAAAGTGAGGCAGCGCTTTGGAGTACGTGTTAAGCTGATTAAGAGTAATTATGGAGGTGTGAGTAGAGGCGAGAAAATGTCATTCCACACTTGCACCACAGATGAGCGTTGTCTCACAGAAACCATCACTGTGGCGCAGTTAGAATCTTGAGGAAACTGCAGCCGTGCAGCACACCAAGTGTACGAAGGAACAGACGGTAGTTAAGCCTATTAGTGAGTCTCAGGCTAAACACAGCCGAGTTACTGGAGTGTCAATTCGAGGCGTGCAACGAAGAAGAGTCGGCAGCGGCAGTGTAGCGCACAGGGCTCAATGAAGAGAAGGATCGCTTAACGATTTAAAAAAGAAAATGAAAAGTTTGAGGGAAATAAGGAGTTAACTTACATAGGAAATCGCGAGCCAAAGCACAAGCTTATCCAAGGTTGCAAGGAGGTGCGCATGTCACGCTCTGCGTTGTATTGGAGTGTGTGAAGGCCAGCCCCTGAAGACGGCTTGGTGTTATTACAGCTCAGTCTGATATTTAAAGGAAAGTACCTTAGGTATTTAAAACAACGTGAAAGAGACTACACATTCTATGTGAAACTTTGGAGATGGCATTAGATCGTGCAATCTAACATAGGATTGAAAGGATAGAGGCTGTAGTAAAAGTGTAATGTTGTGGGTTTGTGCCACATTTTGGGTCTTGTGTGGAAATTGCAGTTGTTTAATATATTTAAAAATGAATACTACCACAGTAGCACCACCACCACCTTTCTTGGCACAACCAGGAGAACCACCCATTGAGTTTGAAGAGTGGATGGATATCTTTGAGAAATATTTAGAGGTATTGGATGGTCAAGCTTTTCGTTCAAATAGGAAAAGAGCAATGTTACTTAATGCCTTGGGGCAAGCAGTGCAACACATTTTCAGATATCTACCAGCATTAGAGGTCTACACAAATTAGTTGCAAATGTAGAAGCAAGAAAGAAATTAGAGATAAGGTTTGTAAAACAAAGAAATGTAGTAATGAGAATGCACACATATAATGCACAGCCTCAGTGCACTGGTGAGTCAGTTGATTAATTTGTTACAAGATTGAGGGAATTGTCTATCAAATGTCAATTTGGACAGATGGCTGAGGAAATGATACGAGATCAACTAAAAGTGCAGTGTTAGAGTCGTAAAATGCAGGAGAGGTTATGGGCGGCAAAAAATCCTACCCTAAAGGAGGCAGTAGCCATAGCGATGATAGTTGAGGAGTCAGAGTATTGCATGAGGGAGATGGAGAGGAAGGAGACAAGGGTGGATGTGGCATAGGTAGATTTACATAAAAAGATGGTGGTGCTATTGGAAAAAGTGTGCCTACGGTTAGTAAAACAAATAAGATCAATCAAGGAAATAAATTTAATAGTAGAATGTGTGGGAGGTGTGGCAGTCACAATCACAGTTCTGATGCGAGAAACTGTTTTGCAGTAGGGAAGGATTGCAGGAAGTGCAGTCGCAAGGGGCACTTTGCGCACATGTGTCGTACGGGATGGAGAGGCAGAGTGTCGATAATTTCTGAACAAGCACATCCTGAGTGCGTGTGTGGTTAATAACCGAATTTTGTATGTCGAAGGAGATGAAGAATGTCAAAAATGTAAGAACAGACCGAAAGCAGATTTTGAGGTCAATGGGAAAAATGTGTCCTTAATGGTAGATTCAGGGTCACTCTACACATGTATTCCAAAGGCTTTGTTTTGGAAGGAATGGGCAAGTATAGATTTGATGCCAAAGGACATAAATCCAGGAGGATACCGGGGGAGACTATTAAAATTCTGGGCTACATGCACTCTGAGATCAAATTTGGAGGAAGAAACATAACCGGAATATTGTATGTGGCAGAATCTGGACCACCCATACTGGGGTGGGTACATCAGTATGATCTACATATTGTGATTAATCCACAAGCACCCAATCTGGTCATGGTTGTGGAGAATTTGAAGATAGATAGAAGATATTGTTAAGGGTGCAAAAGGGGTGTTTCGGGAAGAAATGGGACAATTGAAGCGTTATCTATATAAGATTGAAGTTAAAGAAAATGTGGTACCAATACAGCATAAGGTGAGAAGAGTACCCATAACAATTAGAGAGGATGTGAAGAAATTATTAGATGAAATGTTGGAGAGTGGAGGTATTGAGCCTGTGGAGGTGTCAAGTTGGATTTCACCTGTGGCTATTACACGAAAAGCTGATGGTAAGCTTAGGTTTTGCATTGATTTAAGAAGTCTCAATCAAAGTGTTATTGAAGATAATTTTCCCCTTCCCAATATAAATGAGCTGGTCTCGACTTTCCAATATAAATGAGTTGGTCTCGACTCTTAAGGGTGCCAAGTTTTTCACAAAGTTAAATATAAGACACACTTACCATCAGATTAAATTACACAATGATTCTAAACCACTGACAGCATTCATTACGATGGAAGGGACATTTCAGTTTACACGAATGCCGTTCAGACTCTCTTCAGCGGTGAGTGTTTTTCAGAGAGTGATGTCCGAAGTGCTCAGGGGCATGACGAATGTTGTCTACTTCCAAGATGGCATTCTTGTGTATGGCGACACCGAGGCGAATCACAACTTGGCATTGAAACAGGTTCTGGGAAGAATTCCTAAGGCAGGACTAACATTAAGGGGGAGAAATGTGTTTTTCTAGTAGAGGAAGATGACTATTTGGGGCATACGTTGTCAGCAAAAGGAATCAGACCTAAGGAAGACTTGTTGGGGGCTATTAGATTGACACTTTCACCTCAGGACAGAGATCAATTGAGATCTTTCTTGGATCTGATTGAGTTCTATGCAAAATTTGTAAAGAACTTTACTTCTAAAACGGAAGATTTGAAGGTCTTGCTGAGGAAGGGGGTTAAGTTTTGTCGGTCACCTGTTCAAGTAAAATGTTTTAGTGACATCAAGAAAGACATTTGTGAGGCAGAGATTTTGGTTCCCTTTGACAGAAAAAGGAAAATCAATAATTACCGTTGATGCGAGTGCATGTGGTGTGGGAGCCGTGTTGAGCCAGATTCAGACAGCAGGAGAGAGGACAGTGGCATTTGCATCGCAAACTCTGATGCCCACCGAACGTCACTCTTCGGTGATTGAAAGGGAGGCGCTGGCAGCTGCATGGGGAATGTAACATTTTAGAATGTACGTATGGGGGAGTCAAATGATTTTGAGAACAGATCACAAACCCTTAATGAAAATTATTTCGCCAGGTGGTGCAGGGAGGGGTTCGGCAAGGCTGGCAAGGCTAGCTGCAAGGTTGCAGGAGTACAATTATACACTTGAGTTAATTTCTGGATGGAGGAACGTACAGGCAGACTGTCTCTCTTGGTTACCGTTGGATTGGGAGAGTGTGCACAGAGATGCAGTTATGAAGTGTGATAGTGAGGGGGTGGTAGCCTTTGTATGTGAATTAGTTCAATGGTCTTCGGGTGCAGTAAGTGAACAAGAGTGGAAGGTTGCCATGTCACAGGATGATGTGTTAAAAGGGGTCTCGGAGCTGGTGATTAAGGGGGCGGGTAGGGAGAGTACATTACCTTTATCTTTGAGACCTTTTGCAAAGGTGTTGGACGAGTTGTCCGTTGTTGGGAATGGTGTACTGGTCCGGGGAGAGAAGATTGTTCCACCTATTGGAGTACGAAGGAAATTGTTTGCCATTGCACATGAAGGACATTTGGGGCAAACAACGACGAAGAAGAGACTTAGAGCAGAATTCTGGTGGCCAGGAATGGATGAGGAGATGGTTCAATGGGTGTAGAGGTCTACTGAGTGTGGAGCTACCCGATAGCTAAAGAGGTGATGGGCTGTGGACTTCCCCCCTCAGCCGTCACCTACCCAGCCGGACTTTGGGCAGACTCTCCTTCGTCTCTCCATCCTATCTACCTCCTACCCCTCTTACCCTTCTAAGCTCCATTTATTTCATTTTCTACTCTCTTGAAATGTTTTTCTAGTAACTGATGTAACATGTAATTGATGTAATTTTGTCATTTCTATGAAACCATATGTAAAGTGCTCTGATACCTCCGGGTCTAGCCAGCGCTATATAAAACTCTCAAAATAAAATAAAATAAATATAGAGTGTGAGAAGAGATCGAAAGTTGGCTCTCAGAGTGATTTTGGGAGTATTCATGATCCTGGGCAGGCGGGGCACAGAGTTTGTGGGGAGTTTATTGGTCCATTTGGAGGACTAAAGCATGCAAAAAAAATGCTTTTGTACTGCTAGATGTGCATTCAAAATGGTTGGTGGTCACGTTTGTGGCAGAAATAAGCACATCTGCAACTACTGAGACTCTTTCAGAAATATTTATGGAGGAAGGTTATCCCATTTGTCTTATCATGGACAATGGGACACAGTTGGTTTCTTGGGAAATGAGAGAGTTTTTGGGAGCGTGTGGGGTGCAACATTCTTGCACTGCTCTCTACAACCCTCAGGCTAATGGCATTGTGGAGAGGGCGAACAAGATTGTTAATGGGGCCATCCAGTTGGCCATGGTGAATGGTTTGAGTGTAGAGAGGACTGTGCTGAATTTGGTATGGGCATATCGTACAACAGAGAACAATGTTATGTTATGTTAAACTTTATTTGTGTAGCGCACATACACCAGGTTGGTTTCTTGGCGCTGCTCTGAAGGTGTAAGACTAGACTTGCTAGTATGCCTGTTTAAATAGGCAAGTTTTTAGCAATTTGCGGAAGCTCATGAGATTTGTGGAGGATCTGATCCCAAGTGGCAGAGAGTTCCAGAGTTTAGGTCCTAGGGTTGCGAACCTTGTTCCCCCAGCGCGTTTTAGCCTGAAGGATGGGGTGCTCAGGAGGTGCATGTGGGCAGATTGTAGGTTGCGGGTAGGAGTATATCTGTTGATCAGACTGTTGATGAATTTTGGGCTTTTGCAGTTCAGGGATTTGAAGATGATGCATCCTAACTTAAAGGTGCATCTCTGGGGTATTGGAAGCCAATGTAGTCTTTTGAGAAGTGGAGTGATATGTTGACGCCTGTTTTCTTGAAAGATCAGTCTAGCCGCCTGGTTTTGAACCATTTGGAGGCGGTGGGTGAGGTAGGTCAGAATGCCAAGGTAGAGAGAGTTGGCATAATCGATGTGGGATATCACCATGGCGAGAACTGCCTGTGTTTTTGCTTCCTGAGTGAGGAACCTACTGATTTTTTTTATTTTCCTTAGTTGAAAGCAGCATGTTGAGATCACGGACCCAATTTGGTTTTTCATGGTGAGGTCTTTATTGATTATGACACCCAAGGTTTTGGTGGATGTAGAGGGGATGGGGGGCTGTCCCAGTTCCTTAGGCCAGAAGTGGGAGCTCCAGGGGTTCAATGAGCCTCCTGTGAGGATCACTTCTGTTTTGTCTGGATTTAATTTGAGGTGATTGCTGTTCATCTAGTCGCGGATGAACAGCATTGTTCTCTGGAATTCGAGGACAATGCTGTGAAAACTTCTTCATTTAAGTTAATGCTAGGAAGCGAGGCGAAAACAAGGTTGACTCCCTTTTGGATGATGAATCTTATATAGGGGAATGAGGAGTCTAGTGGTGTGGAAGAAGAAAAGAAAGTTGATGGACCTGATTTTCAGGGCAAGTGTGGGGGTGTCATGATAAGGCCTGGTGATTGGGTGAAAATTAGATCTGGAAGGATTGCCAGAGGGTTGTGCAAATTTCAGGGACCATTTCAAGTGCGTCAGGTCTTTAATCACTACTTGGTTCTCAAAAACAGTCAGAAATGGAATTTAAGGAGGGTGGCAAAGTTTGGCTCGAAAGAAAGTGTGAAGCATCACAGTGAGGGTGAGTGTGACAGTTTTCCATGGGAGGAAGTGAGAAGTAAATAAGGTGAACTTGGGGCTTCTTGTTCTGTTGTGAGGGAGGAGCCTGTGCTTACACAGCCAGAACACTTGCCTTCTGTTTCACAATCACAGGTGTTACCTCGCAATGAGATATACAGGAGAGGACAAAGAATTAAGGGTCCTGCAATGTACTTAAAAGACTTTGTGATGTAAAATTGTGTAATCTTGAAAAGTATCATTTTTTTACATGTTTGGGTTGTGGGAAAATGAAAGGAGGAAGATATGTTGTAATCTTGACATTTGTTTATGTCTATTTTGCCATCTAATGAGCTGTTCTCCTGGTTTCTGTTCTCACGTTTCCGTGGTTACTGAAACAAGCCAGACATTCTACTCTCTGCAGTTTGCCTTGAGCTGGCACGGAGAGAAGTCACGCTCGACCATGAAGCTTAAATAAAGCCTTACATTTAAAGCTTATGAAACCCAGTGCTTCATTCTACAACACATAGCCGGTTTACCACTTCTCTCATTGGCTCCATCAATTCTTCCACAAGTGCCCACATTGCACTGGTGAACTTCACGTGAATACATAAGATTACATACTGCTCTGTGTCTATAGTGTGATAGAAGTACCGCAGTTCTAAGAGTCCACTGATGGGACCACACAGGTAGCAGAGACTGCACCACCCTCAGTGCACCAGAAATTCACACTTCTGTCTCTTTACAAAGCCTATCCTTTCTAATCGTGTGGACAAAGATATCCATTTCAAGGATTTCTGTGACTGCTACAGTTAAATTCATGCCTAACCAACCCAAGAGTTCCTAGAGGAAGCTGTCCTACAATCTACTTTATTGCCCCCTGTGCTGAATAGCTTTCTCTGTTGCTTCGCAGGGGAGGAACTGTTGCATTGTCTTCCTCATTGCTTTATTGCTTTTCTATGCTGTCTGAGCTTGAATATTCCAGCATTTCACAATGACTTCAATGACCTTAGTAACGCCTTCTCTGTACCTGTGCTTTGTTGTAGCACTCAATACAGTCTTTATTGGGCTTCTACAATAGAGGGAAGAGAGCCCTTGTAAGAGAGAGTGTGTGCACCAGTACTACGTGCAAGGGTCTCTACATACTGACGTATCTACAGAACCATGTGTGAAATGGTAGGAGCTGCCACAGGAAAGGTATATTTTGCAGCGCTACAGAGATGCAGGCCTATTTAACAGGCACTGTCTGTAAACATTTTAATATCATTATCAATAGGAAGTGCACATTGCCGGGCAGTACTGCTTCACCCCTGCTCTAACTTCAGCCCATCAAAAAGCTGGTACAGAGGCCACACGTGTAGGAGATGGTGCAATTATAAACTCATCAGGCATGATGATATACACCCGCTAAGCAAACCCATGCCATATGTGAAACCTTCATCTAGCAGGGCTGTGCCTGCTGAGACATGTAACTACCATCACTTTGCATGCTGAGACTTGTAGGTTCAGGTATAAAAAAAAGAAAATACCGGCTACAAGTTGCAGAATGCACATTGCACTCCAGTTCCCCAGGTCCATGGATGAGTGTTTCTTCCAGTCCAGTCTTTTTTTTTGCATTTTTGGGACTTTTGGTCCTGTTAAGTCTATTGTAAAAGGAGACACTTGAGCATAGATCTGTAAAATCTCTGTAGGAGTCGTGGGTGAAGCAATAACCTGGGTTGGTTGCAGGACAAGCAGGAGATCAGTATTGAAGCCCACGAATTTGAGATCTCGATACTACACTGGCGCCTCATCTGACGAGATGTCTGCTGCCTCACTTATATCTAGTGTGGTGTGTTGGATTATTTGGACTTTTTAAACCACCAGTGTCACTGCCCCAATAGTACACAGGTCTACGCAGTGAGCATCAGCATTTGGGAGTCAAGAAGCTAGATTTAGGAACATGGAGAATTTTAGCCTTAAAATGTGGTGGTGCAGCAAAGAAGAAGCCTGAGCACCTCAAGTCTGTGCAGCATGACTTAAAATTAAATGTGAGACCAGTTGGCTTTGCCAGTGCATGTTCCTCTGTTCCTGGTGTACCCTATTCCATCATCCTCTGAGTCCCAAGCCGCCATGTCGCACTGTGTTCCCATAAAACTATCTTTTTGTGTACATTGTTAATCCTTATTCCCTGTCATTATGCGCTTCGGTTCCATATTTCATTCTGCTGTGTTTTCTGTTACTCCCCCCATTGTAACTTTACACCCTATCTCACAGGGAAACATTGTGAATGGGGAGTAAACTGCTATGCAGGTGGGAAAGAGACAAAGGTGTCCAAGGAGATTCAGGTCCATGGTGCAGCTCTCTGTGGCTTTGTTGTGGTCATTACATTTACTGCATTGAAACCACCTGAGAACATTCCGGTGTGCCTATTCCATTATATTTTGCAATGAAATTTTATAATTAAGAGCGGGCACAATAAAAATGTTGCCTGCGAATTTTGGAAACTTTACCATGTGCCAAAATGGACAGTGTTTAGAATTTATCAGACCTGTACCTCTAGTAGCTGGAAGTCTCAGCCAAGCAGTAACAGCTGCTACCAGACAGGGGTAGTGGCGGGGAAGGAGGGCGGTGAATGAAAATGATTTTTATTTAAACAACACTTATCTGTCTATAGCTGGTCGGCCAGCCACTGCCGCTCCTCTGTACTCTTCATATTCCTCGAGTCCAGGAGCAGGAAACACCCGGGCTCCCCATATCCAATCGCAACGCTGCAGTGGATCGGCGCTCAGACAGGAAGTGGGAGCCTGGGCATGTTCTCCACCCAGGCTGTAGTGCAGCCTCGGTGGAGAGCATGCAAAGTGTGCATGACGGGTTGGCCTGCCCAAGACGGCCGGCTAAACTGCCGTGCGCACTTGCAGAGTGCCCACCACTCCTCCCCTTGCAGTGCTCTGGCATCATGCCCCGCCTACATATAAGGAACTGTGCCACTGCAGTAGGAAAAATAAAATGATAACGCTGCGTTATTTTCATTTTATTTTTCCTTTTTGAACTGCTCAGAGAGCAGTGGGGCGGCGCTCCTCCGCCTCAGCGGAGGAGCTGCCGCTGCAGCCAAGGTGGACAGGACTATAAGCTGAAGGTAATTGCTTGGTGGGTTCTCCTGCTGTCAATCAGAGCAGCCGTTTCACTCAGTGGCAGCAGAAAAAAACATAACTTTCATTGCCCACTGTTACAAGTCGCTCTGTAGGATGGAGGCAGTGGGAGATGGTGTGTAAGTTGCTCAGGAGTGGAAGGTTAGCAACGGGTGAGTGCTGACATCAGGCTTGCAGCTTGCAAGTCCCACGATCACCAAGGGCCCCTTTTCAAACCAGGTTTTCTTTCCAGCGTTTGCAGCTTTAAACTTTGCTTTGCTGACAACGTTTTTGGAACAATGGCAAAACTGCTAGACAACTTTATGCAACTTCGTACACCCTACATTCTAAGGTATAACAGACTAGAGTTACCACTAGAACATATATTGTGATGTTTATGTGGTATCGCTTGTGGGAGATAGCAAACTAATTGCAATGGGGCAATGATGCGTGCAATGTTTTGGTACAGGTACATATATTCAGCATGTTTTACCTTTCGTTCTCCTTCTCCCTCTCCGTAAACCTGATATCTACTTCACAACTCCATTTACCACTTCATCTGTTCTCCTCTCCCTTCTCTTAACTTTGTCTTCTTGCATCTCTTTCTCCTTCGTCGCATCCACCATCCCACTTTTCTTTTCGTTCTTTCCTGTCTTCACCTCTCTTTCCATCTCTTTCTCATTTTGTTTTTTTCTTGTTCTCTGTCTTTGAGCCTCTTTTTTGTATCATGACTGTAACTATCAGCGATATTTTTGCAAGGCGCTCTTAAATATTCCATTAAAATGAATGATTTGTTAAAAAATATTTTTGAGCCTCTAAAAAACTCACATACTTCCACTTTTCTGTAAGCGTATACTATGGAGTTTAAAAGTTTCGGTTCATCATTATAAGTTTTGTGATAATTATGTTTAATTATATCCTCTGCATGTATAACGAATGCGATACATTGTAGCGTGAAATGAGTCACATATAAAACATTTCGCTTTATTTTCAAATCATTTAACTAAGTGAAGGCAATGAGAAATTCAAACAATAGTCTTGTTGTGCACCAGACCAGCACTGACAGAGAACATTGCTTATTATTCACTGCTCTTCTCGTGAATGGTTCCCGCTACCATGTCTGTCATCCAAATCTTGTTATTTTCCTCTTCTATCGTTATCATTGGATCAGCTTTTAGTTTCTAAAGGTTTCAGAATAAGGACAAGGTATCCCGTGCTCTATAGAGACATTATGAAACAATAACATGTTGTATTTTTAAAATATGTACTCAAAAGCTGTTAACTCATGCCAGAACAGAGACTTGATCAATTGTTATTTTCAATCATTTGCAGCATGTCATGGTTAATAGTTGTTGACAAATGTGTCTGTAACATCATAATTCTTGGACAGTCACGTTCATATTGACTGGAGATTTAACAATATTGGCATTCAAAAATATGCAGCTTAATTTGCTATGTAGCACCTCAGGTATTGTGAAGAAAATTAAGATGTATGAGAAATTAACTAGACTGTCTGAATTAATGACCACAGAATAAACTGTGAGTAGAAGTGATGAACGTTGCCTTCGTTTTCTCTTAAATTGGGAAAAAGCCTTACACCTATGTCTGTCATCCTCACCATAGCCAAAACTCATGAGGTCACCTCTCCTCCTGACAGGGTAATGTTACCTAAGCTTTCCTTTATTTCCATTAAAAAAAGAGCCCACCAATCGGGTAAAAGAAAGGCACCTTCCCCTAACCACTTCCTGCCCCCTTGTCTTTCAGGACGGATAACACTACCATATTGGGCGTACAGGTAAGCCATATTTCTTTATGGTTTTAAATTGTATACTTTGTTTATGCAGTTTCTTACCATTGGGTGCCATTGACAGGACTCACGCTTCTTGCTCAAGCGCTTGAGCTGGATAAGAAGGCTTTTTGATTGCTTGTTTGTCAGTAGAGCGTGTGTGCAGTTCTATGTTGCATTCATACTTACTGGTCTTGGTTACACATACAAGCGTACATAGAGCAATAATGCACATGCGCACCAGTGCCTTTATTTGAGAACCTAATCTTGCGTGCTGTAATTTGGTAGCTCGGCAACCTATTTAGGCAGGAAGACGCTGCTTTAGCACGTCTTCCTTAAGCAATAGAGCCGATTCCCAGTACTTCTGCTGAGCAGTCTGTAGAGGAAGAAGTCTTGTCAGTCTCTCGCTCTGTGACTTTAATTGATGAAGCCGTCACCTCATCAATGGCTCAATCAGCACCCAACAAGCTTAGACTGTCTACTGATGATGAGGAGGATTCAGAAGTGGGTCACAGAGGCAGATAAGTGCAGGGCTCTCGGTTTCTGGACATTTTGAAACCTATGTGAGAGATGTTGGATTTCCAGCAGAAGCAACTGGTAGAGGATGAATTCCTCTCACAATACAGAACCTCAGGAGTGGATGACTTACCCATTCATGAGGTTATTGAAGGAGTCTTTCTAAAAGAATGGAAATAAATTGATAAGACCAGTTTTTCATGCTTCCTGGCAAAGAGATATGAGCTTCATTCATTTGAGGAAAGTTTCCGCTGCAGTCTAAAGTTAATTCAGTTTTGACCAGTATGGTTTCTTCTTTGTCTTTGGCCTCTGACGATACGTCTTTGGTATATAATATTGATAAGAAAGTGAATTCCTCATTGAAAAAGGCATATACTGCCTCTAATTTTTCAAATCGAACTGCTACCTATGCAGCATATTGTTCTCCAACATTGCTAATGGATGTCCAGCTTTTGTTTGATGCCCTTCAGGAACACTACTGACATTTTAGCTATTATGGAACTTTTGGCACGCTTTTTGTCAGATGCCTCATTTGACTTTCTATGATCTTCTGCTACAGCTGCTGGAGCTTCTACTGCTGCTCGTTTTCATCTGTGGCTTAAAATGTGGAAACTAGATCAATCCCAAAAAGCACTTATCCTGCAGCTTCCTTTAACAGAGGATACATTGTTTTCCACTCAGCTGTAGAATTTGGTAAAGAAGGCTGCTGAGGAGGAAAAGGTTCTTCAGCCTTTTTGTCCTTACCAAGGGAAAAAGCCTTTTGTTCGAAAGAAATACAATTAGCCTCTTCAGAATAAACAGCCCTTTCATAGTCGGGCTCGGGGAGCGGCAGTGGGTGAAAATACCGAATGCAGCGGCAGTGCCACATCAGCTTCAAGGAAACAACTGACAATCAATCCACTATGGTGGGAGGACGAATAGCCCGCTTTTTTCCAAACTGCCAAGACATCATTTCGGACAAAAGGGTGCTCGACATTGCCCAGATTGGTTGTTAAATTGTTTTCCACACTGCCCCTGCTGAACCTTTCTTTGTTCAGACTCAATTGCCAAAAATCATCTGAAACTTCAGCCAATTTATCTCGGAGTACAGAACCTGCTTTGAAAGGGAGAAATTACTCTAGTGCCTCCCCACCGACATCGACACGGATTTTGTTACACTCTCTTTATAATGCCGAAACCAGACTGGACTTTCTGACCTATCCTGGATTTGAAAAACCTCACCGATTTTGTATAGTACCTTCAATTCAAAATGGTGACGCAGCAACAGATCTTCTGAGCTATCTTGAAAGGCGATCGTATGGCCACCATAGACATACGGGATGCTTATTATAAGATTCCTGCTCATCCAAGCTCACAGAAGGAGCTTCGTTTCACGATAGCAGATGATCATTTTCAGTTCAGAGTGTTGCCTTTCGGCCTTTCCTCTCACCAAGAATCTTCTCAAAGGTACTAGCTCCAGTGAGCACTCATTTGCATTTGCTTGGGGTTCTATTGTTTCAATATTTAGATAATTGGTTAATTGTGGCATCTTCTTTTCCCAATTCTCAGAAAGGTGTTCAACAGACCATTCAATTGCTGTTATCTCCGGGACTGATTCTGAATCTGGAGTAATCGAATCTACTCCCAGTACGACAGAGACAATTCATCGGGGGATTGTTTGTTTCAGAGTAGGTAGTTTTCCTGCTGGAAGAGAGGATGGAGACTCTCCAGTCCAAACTCCTTCACTTGTTGCAGAACTCAATAGCTACAGCAATGCAAAGTTACTTCTCCAGGGTCTCATGTCAGCAGTTACTCCTTAGTCTCCTTTTTGCCTCAAACTATTGGTACAGCATGTTCTAGCTCACTGGTCTCTGTCCTCACTAAATTACAATGTTCTCATCCCGCCATCATCCTAGATCTTCAGTGGTAGCTGTCACCACAGACCCTTCTGCAAGGGAGTCCCCATGTATGATCCCCTTCCACTGATCATTACAACTGATGCTAGTCAATGGGGCTAGGGGGGGAATCTAGCTTCTCAGGAGGTACAAGGGAAATGGTTGGCATCGGAAAGCCTCAATTTCTCGAATTGGAGGGAGTTAGCTGCAATAGGAAGAGCATTGTTAGCTTTTGTGAATGTCCTGATAAGGCTGTCTTATTCAGGACTGACAGATTCCATGCTTTCAGAATTGGGGCACAGTTGCTCTGACTTTCCAGTGGCCACAGGAATTGCTGTGCATTTTACTCCTTTTTTCAGAGGGAGACGGTTGTAGTTTTTCTTGTGGTTCCATTCTGTACATGACACCCATGGTTTCCAATGGTGATGCAGCAGGCTCTCAAACCCTGTCTTCACCTTCCTTTCTCTCCAAGTCCTCTTCAATTCCCGGATCTAACATTAACTCAAATCCAGCAAATTTGTTTGATGGCTTGGAAGTTGGGAGGTATGTGTTGTAAGACTGAGGCTGCTCTAGAGCAGTTGCATTTGATATCCAATTAGTAAACAGAGGTTCCATGCTTAAATCTTGTGTGAAACACTGGAAAATATTTTTCTACTTGGTACTCAGTAATAGATCCAGATCAAATGTCTGGGGATCATTTTAGGGACTTTCTTAGGGATGTGTTTGCTAAAGGCTTGTCTCATTCTGTCTTGGCCTCCCAGTGAGCAGCCATTAAATATTGTAGAGGGTTAAGGGTAAATCTTGTAGATATTCTCCCTCCGTTTCAAAAGCTTCTTAAAGCATTCTGAGTAAAAACACCAGTTAAATCCCCTCCTTTGCTATCCTGGGATCTTTCTGTGGTTTTGGAAGAGTTACAGATAGCACCTTTTGAGACATTAGACCAAGCAGACCTGCCTTGGTTATCTGCAAAACTGGCTTTTTCATTGGCTATTACTTCGGCTAGAGATGTTGGGTGAGTTGTCAGCCCTTATCATTAGTTACCCATACCTAATTTATTGTTACTTACCTATACTTAAAATTCTTTACCATCAAGGTTTTATTTTACGTCCAGATCCAGCTATTAAGCTAAAAGTCATATCAGTTTTTCTCTTATATCAGGAAATAATTCTTACGCTTTTATTTCTGCTCAGGATGTTCCATCTTCTCTGTATGTGAAAAGGGTCTTGCTCATTTATCTGGATCAGAGTAATATTTTCAAATCTGCCAATTCCCTATTATCTCTTATGGGTTGGCTTCCGGAGGGAAAAAGGCTTCTTGGACTACCATCTGCAGGTGGATCCTTCAGGCCATACCAACGGCCCATGACACTCTGGGTATAACGTTCCACAGAAAAGTCTTCACCGGATCTTTACAGCAGTGGCAGCCTCCTATGCTGAGATTGGGTGTGTTTCCCTCTAGGAAAACTGCTGAGCTGCTACCCGGGCTACTCCACATATATTTCTCTCTCACTATAAGTTGTAAATGTTTTCTTCAGATACTAATAATTTTGTTTTTCTGTGCTAAAATCCGCTTTTCCTTAAATTTGATGAATTAATATTTCTAGTTTTTGCATTGTATAATTGTGTCTGTTGTTCATTGCTTTGATTAATCCTCATGGGTTATGACTATGACGAAGAGGACAGACGCAGCGGTAAGAATAGATTAATGATGATTCTCGTCATAGCAGCAACACACAACCCGTCCTCTTCCTGGTACACAATTATATGTGGTTTAATTACGTACAGGAAGTGGTTAGGGGAGGCACCTTAGACCCTATTGGCAGTCTCTTTTTATTTATGGAACTAAAGCAACACTTGGGTAGTGTTTCTCTGTCGAGGGGCAAGGCTGACTCATGGATTATGTCTATGATGAGAATACTATCCTAAGGATAATGAAGTTGACTAATAAGTAATATGTACATTTTTCACACTTGTTACCAAATTTGCAGCATGTTGATTTATTAGAAAGATAGCTTTATTAAACCACAGATGAAATATGAATAAGCGTCTACTCTGGAGCACAGGCAGAAAAGAATCCGTAAAGTATTTTTTCTTAACTGTTCTTTTACAAGTATTTTGTCTGTGGCTACCTGCATAAGGGATCATTTTAGGGAAACCTAATTTTCAGTCTCGCCTACAAATTGTTTTCACTGTCCATATACATAATATGAACTTCAACAAGTCTGAGTTATTTGCCAATGTTTGCTGAGTGGAAAAATCCACATATATCTTTCTTTTCTGGTTCCCCCAATAATGTAAAGATATTCAAATGAGGCTTCTTAAATTCTGTCTTTCACCCTACATTTTGACATCATCAAGTTGTATTTCCAGGTGAGCATTTTAGGGTCTAAGGCCAGAAAGATGATGAAGTATCTGTTCTCAAGTGGCAGAGTCTTAACACATAGTGTAGCTCTCAGGATCTTCTTGCAGCTGTCAGCAGAGTTGAACACAAGCATGACCATGCCACCCACAGCAACAGTGCTCCAGCTTATCGATTAATGTGTACCTTGAGCCAGGCCCCCAGCATGCCTGACCACATTCATTCTATTGCCTAGGAAGTGATTCCTGATTCTCTTCTATGATGGCTGTTGCAGCCCACAGTTTGAGTCAGTCGCCTCTCTTCAGATTGTTCTGCAACTTTAAGCCCTGCTCCAACCTCACCAGTCTTTTAATAGAACAATTATTGAAAGTTGTCATTTCCTTTTGCACAGTCTTAGTCAGCTGTCTTTAGCTCTCTAGTTGTTGAAACCTGACTGATGAAAAAGTTATTCACTATCAAAAGAAATGTGCTTTTGAAAATATGAAAAATGTAATTTTATGTTTACTTTGATGTATGTCTCTTCCTAGTGTTTCATATGTCTTGATGTGTCCACTTGCACAAATGACCATTTGGACACACATATCAACATTTGTGTTGTCTACACTTGGAAAGGAAAGAATGCTCAAGATTTTTTTAGCTCAATAGCTTAACGCTATAATGCAATATCCAGGCAGCAAAATCAACCATTTTCTATAAGATTTGCTTAAAAATAGTTGGGTTCTTTCTTTTGGTTAGAGTTGAATGATTATCGAATTCTTTTGCACTTGAGGGTGTTTACTGGAACATCATATGCAGGCATGATATACAGAGTACTAGGTATACAACAGATTTGTGTGTGGTATTATCTGTGTGTATGTGTATGTGTGTGTATGTGCCTTGCCTCTGTGTGTCAGTGTCGTGGGTCCCTCATATGTATGTGCCCCCTCTTTCGCTTAGTGTCTTTCACTTGAAGGTCCTACCTGAAGCCGGCATCCCTTCTTCCACAAACTTCCTAATGCAGACACAGAAAACCACTACCCCACACAAAAGTTGTAAATGACTACTGTGAAGGAAGATACTGAGTTCCTTGTTTTTAACTCATCTTACCCCATGCCCCACCCAGGGTCCCACCATTGCATCAGCAGGTAATCCTGACAGCTGTAGAATACATGTGCAACTCCAAATTTGCCTTTGCCCACCCTCCAGCAATAACACCACTCCATTATCATCCCCACAGTTAACACCCAAAGCCTCAATGGATGAGGCCTCAGCGCACCGCAAAGAACTTGGCACTTCTCTCCATTATTAAAAAGCCTAACTCGGATATCTGTCTTCTACAGGGGACACTTCTCCTGAAGAAGGATTTGAGGAGATTGCGATCCAGATTGTAAGACAGAAAATTATTTTCTTCTGGTCTGGGGAAAAATGCTTGGGTGGCCATCCTATTAGCTACTAAGTTCCAGGGACAGCTCACTCACACACAAACTGAAATATCCAGGAGGCTCCTCACACTTCGGCTCTACATACACAACCACTCCTTTATGACCGCAACACTGTATGCCCCTTACGACCACCATGAGCATTTTATCCTTAATGAGCCGGTCATTGTCGCTGTCTCAGAAGATGCAGACATTTTTGTGGGTGGGGACTTCAATCTAATACAGAACACATCCTTAAACAGATCGGTGCAGGGGTCAGGTCATTCTGAGGCCCTTTCAGGTGAGGATACTTACTAGCTACAAGAAGTAGGCTTTACTATGTCTGGTGGGGTCAGAACCCCACCACAAGAATGTATTCTTTCTTCTCTGCCTCGCACCAGAGATATGCATGGCTAGATTACTTTCTGGCCACCACAAGTCTTATGGCCACTGTAACTCAAGTGGATATAGGTGCTTCTGTGCTGTCGGATCACACTTCCATTACAATGTACTTCCACACAACAAGGTTACCTACTTCATCTAGGACATGAAGCCTTAAAAATAAACTCCTAATATCTGAATCAACCCAGTGGGAGTTTGGAGAAGCAATCAGACACTTTCTTCGAATATATGACCTACCTACCATCCCTGCATCGCTCATTATGTACACACTGAACGCTGTGATCAGGGGGATCTTAATAGTGATATTGGCGGAGTTAAATAAAGATAGGAGGGACAAAAACTCTGCCTTAGAGTCTCAGGTGAGGGAAATGGAAAAAATGCATGCACGCACAAAGGAACACAGACTGCATGAACAGCTAACATTGGTTAAAAAACAACTAAAGGTCCTGTAGGCTCGATAGGGCTGAAGACGCCCATCTCCATTCCAAACAAAAATATTATGTGGGTGGTAATGAAGGCTTCAGAATCCATGAATGGAAGCTGAGGGCCCATACTCACAAACGTTAAATCTCAGAGATCCTGAAGAGAGAGAGCCATAGAACGACTAACAACAAGGAAATAGCGAGGGCATTTGAGCCCTTCTATGGAGACCTCTGCTCTGTGGGAGAGACATACTCACAGGAAACCCTGACTTGCATAAACTCAGCACAAAGCACCCTCCTGCAAGTGAGTGTGGCATCCCTTATGGAAGCCGATATTCTCCCCGATATTGTCTTATCAGCAATGGCACACGTGCAGCCAGATAAAAACTCTGAGACAGGACGGGTTTAAATCCAGATTCTGCAAGTTTTTGCTGTCCAAATTTCTCCAATTCTGGCCTGCATCTACAGCTCCTTCAGTGAGAAAGGTACACTCACAGACACCATGCGAGAAGCTGTGATTCCTGTGCTTTCCAAACCCTGAACGGACTCCACTCTCTGTTCTTCATATCGGAGGATATCCTTGCTATTGATACCAATCTGTTCACTGGTATCCTTGCAGGCCACCTCAATCCTGTATGCAAGGCTTCATAGATCCAGAGCAATATGGTTTTATGCCTGAGAGAAACTGTACTGCCAACACCAATCACCTGCTCCACCTCATTGATAAAGCAGCTTGATCCCGTGCCGCAGCCCAGCTCATGTCAATAGACTCAGAAAAGACATTTGACCACGTCCATTGGCCCTTCTTGTGACACACATTAGATGGGTTGCCCTGGTACCCCATTTTTTGAGTATGGGTTTGAAGTGGCTATGCAAACCTCATACCCCATGTGGTGTTAATGGACTCTCTTCTTTTAGATCTACTGTGGCTAGAGGTACCCACCAAGGATGTCTGCTCTCCCCACTCCTATTTTCCCTCTATATGGAAACCTTGGCTGAGCACATAGACGTCGACCCGATGATAAAGGGCATCACCATAAGTCAGTATGAGCCCAAACTGGTGATGTATGCGAACAGCATCCTGGTGGCACTCACCCAGGCACTTTCTTCCTTACCAGCCCTCTTACAAGATCTAGGAGCTTTTGGCAAAGCCTCCAGCTTTAATGTTAATATACAGAAATCACAGGCTCTCAACCTTACCACCTTCCCCGGAGATAAAGCACAGCTAGAACAGCTCTAATCAATCCTTTGCGCAGCCTTTTGTGTACCTTATTTGGGACTGAAAATCTTCTCAACTATAGGGCAAACAGCAATTACTCAATGTCCTGCAAACCTCACACACTAACCTACACTGATGGAAAGCTGGGCGCCTCTCATGGGTGGGCAGGATAGCGACAGTGAAAATGCCATTGTTTCCTAAAATACTTTATATAATGCAAACTCTCCCTCTTTGCCTGCCTCCTTACATTCTTTTGACTTGGATGGTAAAAAACCTTGCATAGCACAGCATAGGACCTACCTAAAGGTAGCAGAGGGTGGGCTGGGCTTAACTCACCTATCCCAATACTACTTAGTGGTCCAAATGAGGTACTTAGTAAAATGGAAGAGGACTCATATGGAGAAACACTTGTCCTTCAGTGACCAAAGCATAGCTGGGGTACACATCTGGAAAATGCCTTGACTTCTAAAAAAACACAGACCCCTGGGAGTCTACATCTTACCTGTAGTGAGTGTGATTTTCGAGGCCTGGGATAGGGTAGGCATCACTAAACAGCTGTTGTCTTGTCCCTCACCCCTTATGCACAATATTGATAACCCACCCTTCCCTTTGACTCTGTCTGTGCCTGCATTCCATAACTGGCAGGGGGCAAACTGAAAATGTCTTGGTTATCTCTTGGACCATACACATCTGATAGACTTCCTGAGCTTACAATCGTGATATAATATTCCATCAGTGAAACACTGGTGATACATAAGGCGTAAACAATTGGTCATACAATCTATGATCTGCCACATGCTACTAGGCACCTTACTACCTTTGAAAAAGTGGCTGATCAACATTAAAAAAGACACGGGCCTCCTCTCCGATATCTACAGCTTCCCCATCAACGTCTAGAACACTGAGAAATGACCTGCGGCGAACAGGTGGGAAACAGACTTGATCACCCATTCACAGCCAAAGAATGCTGACATTCTTCACAGAATAAGCACAGCCTCCCTTTGTGCCTCAGGAAAAGAGGCATTGCTTAAAGTAACCCACTATTGGCATCACACCCCAGCTAGACTGGCAAAATGGAAAAGAGGCAGATCAGCCAACAGTTGGCACAACTGCGGTTACTCAGGCACCACTACTCACCTCCTCTGGGTATGCCCCTATCTCCAATGATATTGGGAAGAAGTCTTAAAGAAGTCTTGAAGGACATTGATGACATTTTTGATACGGACGTTCCACCCTTCCCTAGCTATCTTCTCCTGGGTCTCCCCAATACACTACCTTACCCAAAACGGTCTAAAGGGAAAGTCATCTCCAGACCCCTGTGCACAGTTCAGCAGGTCCTCCTGACAAAATGGGGGACTTTCTCTTTGCTGACCCACTCACACTGCCTGCATAAACTGTGGGAACTATTTTGGATAGAGAAACCTATGGCTAATCTGGAACACAAATTACCACAATTTGACAAAATGTGAGGCTCTTGTATCCGGTTTCTTGCACAGGAAGTCCGGGAGCTTACATTCCCCCAGTACTTACATATACTCTGCTCACTAGAGGCCGAGACCCGCAGAACATGCTGGGTGTGAAAAGATTGCAGGTAATCGGCATGTCTGGGTGCACAACGCAGTTTGTCTGGAGCCATGGAGCTGATTCAACACTAATGATGGACAATCAGGTCCTCTGGGTATAAACTTTTCCTCTTCACCCCACTTCCACTTGCCTTTTCCCATCTACCTACTTCCCTCTTTGCCCACCCATTCCTATCACCCCCAAGTTTCCCCAGTTTGGTTCCTGCCCTCCTCATCAGCCTCTGGATGTAGGTGAGTGTCGTAAATAAAACCTTAATAATATAGATTTGAACTGGGTCCAGAAAGTTCTTGGTCTCATTGCTCGTCATGTGTGTGAATGTGATTATAGGATGTGCTCCCTTCAGGTCGTCAATTTTATTTATAATTTCAATTTGAGATTCAGCCAAAGAAATATTGTTAATGAATCCGAGGTGTAACCTAAGTCTCTGATAACCTGGAAATCGTCATGGAAACGGTTTCCCCTTTGTGAATCAGTTACAACTCAATGATCTGTATTGATCACTGGTTTGATTTGATTTAAATTATTTCGGGGTTTTATAGAGTGCTCTTATGCCTCGAGGCGTCTTAGCACTGGTCTTTGATCAAAGTGGAGCACAATTACTTGCTGTAGATCAAGAGAGTATGGGCAGATTTTATATCGCGGAGCAAATCATTCCATTGTAGGTCAATGCTTCTAATGAACCTTCTCCCTCCCCAAGAAACCAGCTTATGAGTGGGGAACAACTATGTATTTTTCAGACCTGGATCCAAGAGATCTGCTTGAAGTGTTGCATCTCAAATTATTTTTCAAATAACCAGGGCTTGTTCCAGCAAAGGCTTTAAAAGCTACGCAAAGTACTTTAAAAGTGGCTCACTTCTTTATAGGGAGCCAAAGAAGCTTATTTTGGGCTTGGGTTGCAGAATCGAATTTGGGTAAGTTTAAGAGCATTCTGGCTGCCAAGTTTTGCACAGTCTGCAATTTGGACAGCACCCATTTTTGCATGTTTAGATAAAGTCCATTGCAGTGGTCCACACAAGAGAGAACCAGTACAATGAATACTATTTTCAATAAGTCTAATGGGATCAGGTGACCAATTTTCTTTCTAGTTTTTAAAACACAGAAAAGAGAAGAAAGGACTGCATTGACCTGGTTTTTGTAGGTAAATCTATCACCCAGAATGATGCCTAGAATTTTTAAATTTTTTGGGGGGACTGGGAGAGTTCCCAGGTCTTGCGGCCACCAAGAAGCAGTCCAGAAGAATGTGCTATGCCCAAATAACATCACCTCTTTTTGGCTGAATTGAACTTGAGGCAATTTTTGCCCATCCAAACTGCCCATTGAAACTGCAGACATGCAGTTTCGAAAGAATTTGTCTATGCCCTGATCAGTGTTGGAGAGGAACACCACAATTTGGGTATCATCAGTGTACGACACTAATGAAAACCCAAAAGACCTAATTAGCACTGCCAGAGGGGTGGCATATATATTAAACAGGGAAGGGCTTTGTGATGAACCCTGGGGAACACCACAAGGTAAAGTGTAAGGTTCTGATGTATTGTTGCTCAAGGACAGCGATTGAACCCTAATGGTTAGAAAGGACTGAACCAGTACTAGTGCAGAATATTTAACACCCAGTTTCTTCAGCCGGTCAACCAAACATACATGATTGACCCTATTGAAAGAAGCAGATAGGTCCAGCAGGACAAGGGCAGCTCTGCCCCCATCCAAAGTAGATAGGATTTCCTCACTGGCCACAATAAAGGTTGTCCCTGTACCATGATCACTCCGAACCCCAAACTGGGTGACATTTCAATGGTCATTCTGCTTAATGAAAGATGCCAACTGTCAGTTCATAGCCTTTTCCAGCAATTAGGCTGGAAAAGAAATCCTTACTATGGGAGATAATTATTGGTGTTCCCAAGGTCAAGATTAGATTCCAATTCTTAGGAAATGTTCCCTTATGGAACATTAAAATTTAACAATTTTGCTAAATGTCCAGCAATGGTACCTGGTGTAATCTGGATAGTAGTGGGAGGGCAAGGATCATGTGGAGATCCAGACTTGGTAACCATAATCAGCTGTCTAACTTGCTCCGCTAACAGACTGGTTAATTCTCTGAAGGAGCAATGTTTGTCATTCACTAAGGGAGCAGTGTTCAGGGGCTGTTTGGTAGTTTGACTACTGGCAGAAAAGCTATCAAAGATGCCCTGAACCGTTTCTTTGGAAGAAAATTGGCACTGAATTACAGAAGTCTTCATTGCCTGTGGTAGATTTATCAACATGGGTGGAAGTTAAATTAATAACTGTTCGAAAAAGCTCCTTACTGGAGTTTTTAGCTAACTCAATCGTTTTGTATAATATTCTGATTCAACAGGTAAAATACAGTTTTACATTTGGCAATGCATTGCTTGTATTTTTCTTTTGCGTTGTATTCTTTCCTCCATGATCTCTCCTGTCTGTGACAGTTTTGTTTAGAGGCTTTTAGCTCTGAATTATACCACGGAGGCAAAGGATTCAACTTATATGTTTTGTATTTAATAGGAAGAAGATTATCAGTAGCTGACTAAATCCAGTGCTCATATTCACTAGAGGCCATATCAGGATCTACTGAGACTGCTGGCTCTGAATTTGATAAGAAGCCGCTCTCAAATCAGAATTTTGAAGTTTATGCCATAGTTGAAAATATTTGGTATTACCAGCATTAGATGTGCAGATACTATTGGAGAGAACATTAATTGTAGAGATCACATCTTTGTGATCAGACCAAATTAAATTAAGATCCTTTATGAATTACACATTCCGATTGTTAGTAAACACTTTATCCAGAGTGCGGCCGGAGAGTAAGTTGGGCTGCAATAATTTGAGATAAACCAAATCCAGTCATGGTATTGATTAGGTCAACAGTATCTTTAGCTACAGTATTTTCAACGTGATAATTAAAGTCACCAAGAATGGTAAAGTAATTTTGATGGAACATGATACCAAAAGAAGACTAATGTCTTGTGAAAACGTAGATCTAGACCCGGAGGACGATATATCAATAGTCCATCAAAGTATACATTATTTTAAAGTTCAACTATGAAGAGCAACGCTTTATAATCTTTAAAAGTGGCTGGTCAACAGGAGGCCATGAAAGTTGATTTCAAAATTATTACTAACCCGCCTTCTTTCTTAAGTGTTCTATCCAGCCTATGAAAAGCATATCCTGGGGAATATGCTACCATATCAAGGTTACAAGTAGAGTCTGCCCATATTTCTGTAATAAATTCCATATCCACTTAATGAATTTCTAAGACTTTGCACATCCGACTGTATGTTTAACCAAAGACCTTGCATTAATCAATGCACATCGTATATCAGGTGTCTTCTGTTCTTTGCTGCTAGCCTTACCAGAACATATCTTAGTGTTTCGGCAGCTAAGGTGACCATTTTTACATATACAAGTATTTGTCTATGGCTCTAAATGTAGTTCAAATAGTTTACAATTCAATCTTGTATCCGCACGTAACAGAAGCAACTCTTTACTGGTTTTAACTAGCCATTGAGAGAGTTAGAAGATTGAACGACCAGGGGGACAGGCCCTGGGCGCCGTCCTGATGCAGACGGGAGCAGATGGGCTTGCCTTTGGTGAACAAGCGCTGCAAATGCGCTTTGAGAGCATTTAAGTAGCCAGTCTTGAAGATGGGCTTTTCCAGGGGTATAGACAAACTACAGCGCTTCAGACCGCAATCTGAAAATAGGTGGGAAAAAAAATCCAACTGGGGTCCAGCAACCCTGGCCTGAATCGCAGGCTTCCCTACGATTCAGGACTACTGGTAAATGAAATCTTACTTAAAGCAAAAGGAGAAAGAGCACATAACATAATTAAAACACGGGACGAGCCCGATTGAATATGGCGGCTCCAAGGAGCCAGTCACCTTTTCAAAACAGCAAATGAGTGCTAGTATAAGGAAATCAAGTAAATTGCGGACGCGCTTTGAGAGCATTTAAGTTGCCCGTCTTGAAGATGGGCGTGTCCGGGGGCATGGTCAAACAGCAGTGCTTCAGTGCGCAATGTCTTTAGTTTTTTACTAGAATTGATATAGCTATGTTCAACAGCCACTTCTAACTTTTATTTGCTAGTCGGAAAGTGTCGCCAGTGACATTTTGTAATCACAAACACTTGTCAGACCTAAAAAATAACTTTTTGAACATTGTAAAAAGCCCTATTCAAATTACAAAGATATGCAGTTAGATAGAAAGGTATATTTAATCAACAAGCTTTATCATGTCAAACGGGGTTCCTGCATGCAAACCAGGCATTTATTAATCCAAGCCTCCAAATTCACACTCTGAATCGGCATAGTCCAAACCTCTAAACGTATTTGCTTCGCCAAATGTGATGTCAATAGAACACCTTTGTTGCATGAAGAATAAGAGACACACATTAATTACTCAATAAGCAACATTATTCACAAATATGAAAATACTGGCCAACACAGGTTTTATTATATACATTGTTACCTCAGGGCCTCATATATTTATGATGTTCGATCATAACTGATTTTCCCTATTGTTAATAAAGTTACAGGCTCTAATATGGTAGTGTATAGTAGTTACCACTTAATCAAATCCTCAGAAACCAAGTGTGATTGCGTATCAGCCCAATCCATTGCCACACATAGTGCACCAGTCCATCCTTTACCGTGCATCAATGGGTTGGGGCACCAGTCTATAAAACTTGTTTTTTTAGGTTTTCATGGAGATTTGCAGAACTGGCAGCATATGCTACCCTGTGATGCTGGCAGGGTAAAGTCTGTTTGTTGTTTCACAAATTCATATTTTCCAAACTTTAATTACCTCTTATATGGGCTGGTAAAGTACCTTGCGATTCGCCATTTCAACTTTGTGCTTTTCTGATGGACAGAGGATGAACTTTACTAGAAGAGACGTTTTAGTATATCAATGAGTTAGACACAAACAAATTACCTTGAGGGTCCATAGTAAAACGTTTTCAGGGATTTTTAGCTGATACTTAAGCTACGTGGTTGAAAAAAAAGACGCTTTTTGATATGTGATTAATTTTAACAGCCTCAGCATTGTTTAAAAAATATTTAAGACACTGAGTGCAAAATGTAATGAGTATTGTCAATCGTTAAAGAATACTAAAATGCAGAAGGAAAGAGACTGTGTGGGATAACTCAGAACTACTGATGGACTTTACTTGCATTCAGACAGGATGGTGAAAAAAAGTTATTTGAGAGACAAATTAGATTCTAGATAGGAATTGAGTAATTATTATTGTATATATACAACATAAATATGATGTAAAATATAGTTACATGGTGTATTTTAAATATCTACAGATTCATATTTATTATTCAGATCATAAGAAAGAGAAAACCAGGGGTACAATAATGGATAGGGCCCACTTTTCCTGTTTGCGCCATGGCGCACTTTCAAACAGGTGCGCAAAAGCGAAAGTTTGCCTTATTAGGTTGAATGCGCGGCCTGGGGGCAGCACGTTCAAGTGAAATGCTGCTGCTTCAAAGCAGTTCCACCTTTCATTGTGCAGGGGGCACCCGCCTGCACTTTCAAGAGGGGAGAGAGATACGCTTGCAAGTGGATGCTGTGAGGGACAGCACCCGCCTGCAAACGGATGTCTGGGAGGGGTCCATAGAACCCCCTTGACTCCCTACAGAGAACTGCAATCGGGGGTTGCCTTGACAGTGAACCACCTATTTGTGGCTCATTGTCAGCACACCTCCCGACAGCTTCTTTATCTCTGCGCCCACTTCCACTGCAGTAAACAAATCCCATCATTGGCTTAGGGCCACGCCCGCCATTCAAATGAGAGGGCGCCCTCTTGAGGTACTGCTGGTGCAACTTGTGCACCAGTGGTATCTGTATTACAGAAGGGGCCACACAACCATCTAAGGACCCTTCTGTAATACCAAAGTGCCCCTGGGGCACACAAAGTGGGCGCAAACACCCATTGTGCCTCCGGGCACTTCTGGAATATGGGCCTAGATTGTTAGATACTTGTCATTACTCTGACAAGGTTTATAAAGGGCAGGATTATCGAAAATAGTTTCAAAAAATGCTTCATGATCATACTTCACAAACACTGATCAGAAGATTTAGGAATCCCCTTATTGTCAACCGAAGAATGATAAGTAATAAATATACCAACGCATTGCCTCTCGTCGGTTTTAATCAATGGTATATTCGATATTTTTTCAATAATGATTTATTAGACCTGCACAACATGAACCTAGAACAAGTAACCTGTGTACAAGATGTTTTAAAGCTTTGAAACTTCAAAGTACATGTTAGGGGAGGGCCCAAAATACAATCCGATGTACATTATTTTCTGATCCAGGAACAGCACTAACAGGGAGATGTCAAAAGAGCAGGAATAATCTGGCTAGTGAGAATTTATTTTGGCTCATTGAAAGTTGCTCAGAAACGTAGGTCAGCATTATTAGTAAAATAAAAGCTTATGCAGTCAGAGAAATGTTTTTTCGTGAACAGAGCAACAATTGGGATACAAGAAAAATTCGGACATTTATGAGTCCTGTCTAATGCGTTTGTAATAGAATGGAAGGGGTAGGAAGAAAGAAAGAAAAGTATCAGAAACAAAGTAACACATTATGGTTTAATTCACTGCAATAAATTTAATCGGTTTGCAATATTGTTATGTTTTTTGAGATCTGAAATGTATTTCTCTTTGCATCAAACCAGACTAGACCAGATGTACTACTCTCAATTGCCAACAAGGCATATGCAGTTTGCTCTCTTGCCTAATTGTAAACTGCACCTCCGCAGGGGGTCTTGAAACAACCAGCCTCATGGATATTATTTTGGCAGAAAATATTATTAAATCCCCTGTGATTAGCTGTGAATCGAGAAGTAGGAGCCTGCAAGAGACAGCATACCTCCTTCCCTGCATTTACTTTCACAAATGATTTTTTAAACAGCCTGTGGCCAATAAAGGAAATTAAAAATAAATCTTTCCCATTTTAGAAAGGTATTGAGGTCATCTTGGGGACTTCAAACTGGCTCCTCTCCCCCAAGGCTGCCAATACAGTGCTGAATGGGGAAGTTGTTCCAGAGGACGGCTTTTCCTCTGTAAATCAGCACCACTCCAATACGAGGTCAGTAACTGATCAATAGTTTGCTACTCAAATTGCAGTCCCATACCATTCACACGGGCCTTTCTGACTTACACATAGGAGGGAGGCACCTCTTATATGCCCACTCCTATTTATGATTCCGAAAGTGTTTCATGCATTATAAATAATTTTATGACGCAGTAGAGGACGTTTGAGCATTTTAGAAAGCTCTTTCTCAGTCTTAAACCTCAACATTTTGCTTATTACAGGGCTTGGGGCCACCAAAGGTTTTTGTGACTCTGGAAGTTGCTATCAGAATCAAGAGTTATGTAAGCACACTCCCCATTTAATTGCTGTAGGTATCGAATAGAAAATCACTGTTTATTGACACCGACACCTACCTGCAAAGAGTATGATAGTGTCAATTCGGTCCTCAAAAAGGTAAATTGGTAGGCAAAACAGAGAAAAAGAGTTGTTAATCTTTTGTCCAATCAAACAAATAGTGTTATATACGATCTATAACAAGATGCTGCTTGTGATAGTCTTTGTTTGATCGCTTGTGACAATTTAAATTGGTCTACACACTTCCTTGACCCACACTATTTCATTTTAGTTTGCTAGCACTGAAAACAACCTGTCTCTCTAAGGTGTTCATTTCTTAACAAAGTAATACTAATCAAGCAGTAACCATTAATAAACATGCCAGACACTAAAAGACAGTCTATACAACATTACATTTTAATGGAACAGTTCCCCTTTTTTGGTCAAGGAGCTATAGTGTATCATTTTTAGGTCTAGCATTCGAGACCTCTTGTATATACTTTAGTATATACTTTAGTATATACTTATATGTGTATTTACTTTGTGGGCTCTGGAGATCAGCCCTAGGACTTGTCAGCTTCCGCTTAGGGACTTTTTTTCTGCTCAACTGCCTCTATTTAACTGTCTTGATTGAAAATGAGCAGCAGAGGTCAGTAAAATACCAGGATTGCTTTCTGCTGACGGACTTGCTTTTTTTTTATTATTCTGGCAACTGCCTCTATTTAACTTTCTTGATAGAAAACGACCAGCAGAGGTTAGTAAAATACCAGAATCACTTTAGCATTCTCTAGATTCCAGTCCATAGAAATTGTCTTCCATGAGCACCCGTAGACAATACATTTTTTTTCAAATCTTGTATTTTCAGTGACATGACCATCGAAGGCCCTGCTTTTATATTAAAAACAGAACTTTGGACTATACTATTTCCCCCTGAAAGGCAATATTTCTCTCCATGTGTTCCCATACCTGGCCTGTCACTCAGTTTGGTGCTTACTTTCCCTCCATGTTAAAGAACAGTAGATGTGTCAGCGCCCAGGCTAATGTCCTGCATATCTAAATACATATAAGGTCCCAAAGGCGAGAGCAAATACTTGTTTGATAATTGTAAAGGAAGTGGCCTCAACCACTGAATTTTCTGATTCTATAATTTTTTTATTATCATTAATGAATCCATTATGAGGTTAGATATTGAAACCTCAGACTATTTCTATCAAAGCACGAGGTAAAGTAGCAGCCTGAGTAAACCCCCTGAATGCTGCACCAACCTACAGGAATGGCCTGAGAAATTGCCTTTCGATGTGTCTGCAGAGCAATAAATAGCCAAATTTCAAATTTTCTGGAAGTGCTGACAATCCTCTCAGCATTCTTGCTACTAATACTTGTGGCTGTGTGAAGACAGTAGAAACTGGCAGAAATGGCACAACACAGTGATCAAACTAATCCAAATCCAAATCCAAAACTGATGGATACTCATGAATAAAAGATCTAGCTGCTCTGTCCTATGAAACCCTAATTGAGAAGCAGATTGTCTGCAAATGAATTAGCACACAAACATGCCGTGCACTAGGGGTGATGCCTTCCAGCCACGCTACAGTCACTTACCGATTAGCTTTATACACTAGCCAAGAGTTGTTTTTTTCCACGCCACCAACTGAGAATCCACAGAATTGCAAAATGTTATGGTTTATGGGTCATTCTGATTAAGCATTGTTAGACTTGGCTTTTTCAGCGGGTTCACCCCCAGACATTTTTCTTTTTGGCCTCCTGTTTTTAATCCTGTATATGTTGGATTTAGGACTCTGGGCACTTTACCACTGCTATTCAGTGCTAAAGTGCATATGCCCTTAGTGTAAATTGTGTTTATGGAATGGTGTTTCCATGATTGGCTTTTTTGATTTACTAATAAGTTCCTAGTACCGTGCACAGGGGTGCCAAGGGCCTGTAAATCAAATGTTACTAGTTAGCTTGCAGCACTGGTAGTGCCACCCACAGAAGTAGCCTTGTAAATGTATCTCAGACCTCCCACTGCAGTGTTTGTCGGCGACTGCCATGTTGACCTAGCAGGTGCACCCACTTGCCAGGCCCCTAACCTTTCCTTTTCTTACATGTAAGGCACCCCTCAGGTAGGCCCAGAGTACCCTCATGGGCAAGGTGCAGTATACGTGAAAGATAGGACATTTACTAGGGTGTGTGACATGTCCTGATAATGAAATACAGTGTGTTTCGTTTTTCACTATTGAAAGGCTATCTGTCCCATAGGATAGAATGGGAGGTACTTTGTAACATCGTACAAGTATAACTTTCCTTTGGGACAAGACTGGAGAATAAAGATTAGTATGCTTGAATTCAGAATTTAAAAATACATCTTTTAGTAAAGATAGTTTTAAAATTTTGTGTTTGAAAATGTCACTTTAAGAAAGTAGTACAAAAGGGGGTGGTTATGGACGGAGCATTAGAACCAATCAAACACTCATACCCAGTCAACAGATCTGGGTTTGATCCATCACCGTTCTTTAGCCCACTCTGCCACCCCCGTTCAGACATGGCCATATGCAAATCAGTCTGACCCTGTGCCTCATGGGAACAGTCCAGCCCGAACTGCCAAGCCATGCCTTCCCTGGACCGGAAATAAGCTTCCTAGGACCGGTTTCTGGCATTTCAGCCATCTTCAGCCAGGCTTGCTTGAATCCAGTGGCAAAGTGAGCAAGGGACTCACGTCTGAGCATACCCTGCCAACTTATGGCGAACAAAGCGGTACAAAAGGGGGTGGTGATGGACGGAGCATTAGAACCAATCAAACACTCACACCCAGTCAACAGATCTGGGTTTGATCCATCACCATTCTTTAGCCCACTCTGCCACCCCAGTTCAGACATGGCCATATGCAAATCAGTCTGACCCTGTGCCTCATGGGAACAGTCCAGCCCGAACTGCCAAGCCATGCCTTCCCTGGACCGGAAACAAGCTTCCTAGGACTGGTTTCTGGCATTTCAGCCGTCTTCAGCCAGGCTTGCTTGAATCCAGTGGCAAAGTGAGCAAGGGACTCACGTCTGAGCATACCCTGCCAACTAATGGCGAACAAAGCGGTACAAAAGGGGGTGGTGATGGACGGAGCATTAGAACCAATCAAACACTCACACCCAGTCAACAGATCTGGGTTTGATCCATCACCGTTCTTTAGCCCACTCTGCCACCCCAGTTCAGACATGGCCATATGCAAATCAGTCTGACCCTGTGCCTCATGGGAACAGTCCAGCCCGAACTGCCAAGCCATGCCTTCCCTGGACCGGAAACAAGCTTCCTAGGACCGGTTTCTAGCATTTCAGCCGTCTTCAGCCAGGCTTGCTTGAATCCAGTGGCAAAGTGAGCAAGGGACTCACGTCTGAGCATACCCTGCCAACTAATGGCGAACAAAGCGGTACAAAAGGGGGTGGTGATGGACGGAGCATTAGAACCAATCAAACACTCACACCCAGTCAACAGATCTGGGTTTGATCCATCACCGTTCTTTAGCCCACTCTGCCACCCCAGTTCAGACATGGCCATATGCAAATCAGTCTGACCCTGTACCTCATGGGAACAGTCCAGCCCGAACTGCCAAGCCATGCCTTCCCTGGACCGGAAACAAGCTTCCTAGGACCGGTTTCTGGCATTTGAGCTATCTTCAGCCAGGCTTGCTTGAATCCAGTGGCAAAGTGAGCAAGGGACTTACGTCTGAGCATACCCTGCCAACTTATGGCGAACAAAGCGGTACAAAAGGGGGTGGTGATGGACAGAGCATTAGAACCAATCAAACACTCACACCCAGTCAACAGATCTGGGTTTGATCCATCACCGTTCTTTAACCCACTCTGCCACCCCAGTTCAGACATGGCCATATGCAAATCAGTCTGACCCTAAGTTGGCAGGGTATGCTCAGACGTGAGTCCCTTGCTCACTTTGCCACTGGATTCAAGCAAGCCTGGCTGAAGATGGCTGAAATGCCAGAAACCGGTCCTAGGAAGCTTATTTCCGGTCCAGGGAAGGCATGGCTAGGCAGTTCGGGCTGGACTGTTCCCATGAGGCACAGGGTCAGACTGATTTGCATATGGCCATGCCTGAACTGGGGTGGCAGAGTGGGCTAAAGAACGGTGATGGATCAAACCCAGATCTGTTGACTGGGTGTGAGTGTTTGATTGGTTCTGATGCTCCGTCCATCACCACCCCCTTTTGTACCGCTTTGTTCGCCATAAGTTGGCAGGGTATGCTCAGACGTGAGTCCCTTGCTCACTTTGCCACAGGATTCAAGCAAGCCTGGCTGAAGATGGCTGAAATGCCAGAAACCGGTCCTAGGAAGCTTATTTCCGGTCCAGGGAAGGCATGGCTTGGCAGTTCGGGCTGGACTGTTCCCATGAGGCACAGGGTCAGACTGATTTGCACATGGCCATGTCTGAACTGGGGTGGCAGAGTGGGCTAAAGAACGGTGATGGATCAAACCCAGATCTGTTGACTGGGCGTGAGTGTTTGATTGGTTCTGATGCTCCGTCCATCACCACCTCCTTTTGTACCACTTTAAGAAAGTAGACATTTTGTTGCTCAACCATCCTGTGTGCCTCTGCTAGGTTGTGGATTGACTGCCTTCCTTGGAGTGACACGAGCTAGGGATGGGCGTTCACTGTAGTCAGCCACTGTTTGTGGGGGGCTTCGGGTGTGTCCTACCTTTCCTGGATGAGTCAGGGCTGGGCTGAATGGACCTGGCTGCATTTACATTAGTGGGAGGAGATTTCCTTGCACCTGAATATGCCTGGTCTGCCTTACACAATGCTGTCTCCACCTCATGCCAGGAAGCAGGACCAGTGAGGACAGAACTGGTTTGGGCTAAGCACAGAGACTCTCTGCCTTAGGAGAACAGAGGAAAGTGTGGTATAAATATTGGGGCACAGACCCTAGGACTTTAGAATGTTTGGACCTAGGAACCTGCCAAGAAAAAGAGCTGGAGAAGCTGTGAGGAGGAACTATCACTTTGGTGTGTGCTTTGCTGTGTGGCCTGCAGTGGCTGCTTCTGTCTTGGGCAGAGAAAGGACTGGACTGAACTTTCTGCAACTTCTTTGTTTGGAGTTTCTCCAAGGCTTGATGTAGAGCTTGCCTTCTCTTGGAAGTCTCAAGGAAATCAACAATTTCAACATCTACTGGGTAGCCGGCTTCCAGAACTTGATGTTTCACTTGCTGGAAGAGGAGAAAGATACCCCGATGCCATCAACAACACCACTGCTGGCTCTGTGACCTGAAGGCACCGCAGGGAGAACCGCCGCACTTCGCACCACAACCCTGGCCTCAACAAAGACACCTTCCAATGGCGCCATTGAGCCGCTGCTTGCACCACGACCTATGGGTCCCGCACTCTGCACCGCCTTGCTTCACACAGTCACCTTGGTATCTCTGATGACGCTGCAACGCTGTCACCAATGCCCCTGCCCACACCGTGACTTGTGGACACCACTTGTGGAGAACACAGACCACCAATCCCGCTTTGCACTGCAGGTCTGGTCTCACCAATGACACCGCTACAAGCTCACATCGACATCGCTGCTTGCACCATGGTTTGAGAGTACCGCTCATAAGTTACTCAGCGCACCACCCGGTCCCACACCGCAGTCTTGGCCCACCGACGCCAGCGCAATCAACTCCAGATCATCAACCGATGCTGCTGCTTGCACCGCGACCTGTGGGCCCCACACAATGCCTTGCAGTGCAGCCTTAGGTCTGCGGGCAACAGTGCTCCAGCAATGACGATGCGAATGCTTGCACCATGACCTGCCACCACCGCGAAGAGCACCGCATCACTTTGCACTGTAGCCCTGGTCTCACCGATGCTGCTGGATGACCGTCACCAAGCTGCTGCCTGCACCACAAGTTGAGGATCGCATGCCGCTGCACTTCACGCCACAGCCCGACGCCTTATGGCACCGGTTCTACCGACATCAACCGCGAGCAAAACACAAAAGATGTTTGAAATTCACGGTAGGCCATACCAATTAACAGGTCAAGTTGCTTTCAACGTCGGCTCACATTTGCCCAAAAAGTAACTTTCGTCGGAAAGGAAGTTGGCCCTTAGATTGGGTGTTAAAAGTATCATAAATGAAAAACACACTGCAATGGTCTCATGACTGAATGTGCTTAGCATTCGATCTGCTATGCACGTGACTTCAAGGGGTCGACGACTCCTGCACCGACCTCTGGTTCCGACACCTGCCGAGTCCAGACACCAGCTCTTCAGAATTTATCGTGAGGTCACTGATGCTCTGCATTTCTAAAAGTACTGTTTTGTGGGTCTTCCAGCACCATAGCTAGCCCACGGCATCACAGTCAGCAGAACTGTTTAGGTTTATTGTTCATGAGGCCGTGAAAGCCCCTGACAGAGCTTCATGGAACTTTATTTTAAGTCTATTTTTGAGTAATGATATTTCTGAGAACTGCATGGTGGATTTTTAAAATAATTTTTGGTCTTGTTTTGAACAGATTAAATTTGGGATTGTTTTCTAAAACTGGTGTGGTGTCCTTTTGTAGTATTTTCACTGCATTACTGTTGGTTACATACAAATGCTTTACATACTGCCTCTGAGAAAAAACTGCTGGCTCATCCTATGCTACCAAGGGGGGGAGCAGGGGTTATTTTAGAAGTGTATCCACCTTATCCCATTTAGGAAGAAGGGCTCCTACTTGGACAGGGTAAGAAACTGCCAACTAGCGTTCTCCATTTCTAACAAGCATTCAACCATAACCCCAGGAACAGCAGCTTTGCCCTATTGGCCCCTCAGCCAAGCACACAAACTAAGCATCGTCATGTGCGGTTTCCTTCTAATGAGAAAAATCACCTTGGTAAAAATGCATGGTAAGCAGGCCAAATAATCTGGCTGATGAAAATCTAAAATGAGCTGATATTCCCTATTAGTGAGTAAACAATCCAACTCTTGATGAATTCTGCTTCACAATAATAGGAGGAACCCACATCAAAATATTTCCAGAATTCTGTTTTTGATAATACTAGGTTTAAGGTTTTGTATCTGATGCATATTTCCCTGGAGGGTTCAAACCTGTGCCTTACCTGCTTCTACAAACTGAGCAATTTAGTGATATTAAGTATGCTTTTTATTATGCTTTTGTGTAATAAATCCATCAATAGGTTGAGTATGAATTCCGGTTTAAGCAGATGTTCAATACCTCTTGTTATTTTTCTTTTCTATGTCTCCCTCTTTCCTGACAATAGCCCTGCCCTTTTGTGTGTCTCTATTCTGTGCCTATCTTCTGACTGGATTTCTGTGTGCCCCCCAAAATGTATTTCTCTTCTCTGTGTCCAACCGCTAGACCCTCATTGCGGTGGTTTGGAGAACGCTGGCAAACCAGTGGCATCCCAACCGCTGTATTATGATTACACCGCCAGGTGGACAGTGTTGTGTTGGCTGTGCCATGTGAAAAAGTTTCTTGTATAAAAGTGGGCTTTATTTGGAGCATCCACATACCAGCCAGTACAACATTAATCTGAGATATTGGTGTGAGTTTGCGTATGAGAGAAAGCCATCGCTAGATTAGGCAAACTCCACTAAAATCCATTGTCTAATAAAGCAGAAGTTTTTCCCTAACTTGACAATTTTCCTTACACCAGAAAACTTGGAACAACCTTTTTGTACATAACCACGTAGTTTGATCTTGACTTCATTACCAACACACAACCTGTCTTTAGTTTGTTTAAGTACCTGTTCCACTCTTTTATTTCCTTTTGTTTCCACATTATGTTTGACCACATCATTTGTTTGAGATTACAAGTGTTGAGTTTGGGAATCTACCACCCAGGATTCAGCTTTTGTCTGGGAGACCTCCCTTTAAGCAGCGAAAATGTGGTGGTACAATGGGGCGTACAATGAAAAGACCACAAGTCGTCAATATGTTGTTTCACATTAATTCTGGACTTAAGCGCTAACTGGATACCTTCCACAAGAGTCCTGTTAAACCTCTCTACCAAACTGTTCATGTTTGGAGCACAGATGCGGTGGTAAGATGACGAATACCAACACTCTAAAAAATCTTCCATGGCACCCGAAGTAAACTGGGAAGTATTGTGTGTTACGATACTGTCAGGAAAAGACTCTTTCCTACACATCTCCTGCAAAAAATCAATATAACAGTGACAGTATCTGGGTGGAATATCCAGTTTAACTCCACCAACTTTTAAAAATAATCAAGGAGAACCAAAAAATGTGTCTTGTTAGAGTCAATATCTTCATAAAGTCCTAACAAAACCATAGCAAATTTGGTCAAATTTAATACATAAAGGACAATGTTCAACAAACCTGACAAAATTGTTGTCCATGTGTGGTCACCCAAAAAAATCTCTGACTTTCCTAATGGTACTCGATAGACCCAAATTTCCTAAATGAGCAATAGAAATCAGTTTGTTTCTGAGGCTGCGAGGTGGAACAAAACCTCCTCCTTTTACAATAAACTCTTTCTCAAGAAATAAGTCATCTTGGACCTTCCAGAAAACTTGCAAATCCTTAGATACCTGTTTCTCCAAAGGCCATCTTTTTAAAATATATTTTTTAAGCGTTTCAAATACATCGTCTTGAGACTTGACTGACAACCACTCTTCCTTAGATATAACCTAGGGAGGGCTGACATAATTTTTAACCTTGTTACTGTGTAATCTATTTTTCGCTGTTCCCGCTGCTATTTTTTGTAATTTGGTGTGTGATTCCTTTTAAACATTTTAAACTGCGTTATTTGCACACTCTTGTAGGAAAATTGAATTTGGGGCATTGTGAACTTCTTTCACTCGTAGTGAGAGCTTTCCCTCACTTCCGGTGGCACAGAGCTAGGCGCCATTTTGTTTTGAAGGCGCTCTAGACTCCCGCCCACCGTCACTATATTAATGCACGCTGCGCGTTCGCAGGTGCTCGAGGGCTGACATAATTTTTACCCTTGTTACTGTGTAATCTATTTCTCGCTGTTCCCGCTGCTATTTTTTGTAATTTGGTGTGTGATTCCTTTTAAATATTTTAAACTGCGTTATTTGCACACTCTTGTAGGAAAATTGAATTTGGGGCATTTGAACTTCTTTCACTCGTAGTGAGAGCTTTCCCTCACTTCCGGTGGCACAGAGCTAGGCGCCATTTTGTTTTGAAGGCGCTCTAGACTCCGGCCCACCGTCACTATATTAATGCACGCTGCGCGTTCGCAGGTGCTCGAGGGCAGACATAATTTTTAACCTTGTTACTGTGTAATCTATTTCTCGCTGTTCCCGCTGCTATTTTTTGTAATTTGGTGTGTGATTCCTTTTAAACATTTTAAACTGCGTTATTTGCACACTCTTGTAGGAAAATTGAATTTGGGGCATTATGAACGTCTTTCACTCGTAGTGAGAGCTTTCCCTCACTTCCGGTGGCACAGAGCTAGGCGCCATTTTGTTTTGAAGGCGCTCCAGACTCCGGCCCACCGTCACTATATTAATGCACGCTGCGCGTTCGCGCAGCGGACGAGCGCAGCGGGCGCGCCGCTGGTGCGCCAAAGGTGCGCCTAAGGCAAGCCCATCTGCGCCCGTCAGAGGCTCGTCGGGGGCCGGGGCCAGTGATGCTGCTCAACTCAGGATCGACAGTCCTCGCCTCCGGACTTTTTCAAGTGAGTGTCTTAAACAGCTCCGGGTGACATGCTGTAATTCTCTGACCTTCCCCAACCTCTATGGGGCTCGAGATTATGTGTGCGGTGTTTGTGGCTTTCATCTGGAGTTGGGTTCTACTGCCTCAAGTAAAACTCCTAGTGCCTCTGTCACACGTGCGTTTTCTGAAAAAGCATCATTTAGAGGTGTTTGAGCTCCTTGATGACAATTCTTTGGACTTTCTATTTGTGACTGAGACTTGGCTTAACAACTTCTCCGATCTAATAGTCTCTATGGCCATCCTGGCGGGGTATAAAATTTGCAGGTTAGACCAGACGACAGGGAGAGGTGGGGGGGTGGCTGTGATTTTTAAAGAAAAGTGGGAGCTTGTTAAGTGTTCTCTCAGCACGTGGGGCGGCTGCGAAGTCCTGGACTTCAGTATCCGTTGTTCTGCCTATTTTTTTCTTGGCGGCTCTTTGATTTATCGCCCGCCGGGAGTGGCCCATGCATTCCTTCAGGCCTGTGTGGAGGAGGTCTCCATGAGAGCTCTGCGGTTTTCCCACTATGTGATCTTAGGCGACCTCAATATTCATCTTGACCAAAAGAACTCACAATGGGTCGATCAAGCTACTCACATTGGGGGCCATACTCTAGACCCTATCTTTTCTAACTTTCCAATTTCAACAAAAGCACCGCTTCCGATCTCGTGGTCAGATCATTATTTAATTGGATTTTCATGGCTAGTGTCTTCTCCCAGCGCTAGACCTATGGTCTGTCACAAACCGGCGTTTAAGAAGGTTGACCCTATCCTCTTCGCCAGGGCGCTGGAGGATAACAGGCCGTCTCTGCCACAAGATCTAGATCGGTGCCTTGTTGCCTTCTCCAATTGGCTTCAGGGCTCTATGGCGGCAATTGCCACACCGACCTCTGCTAGACAGACTAGGGATTCACCCTCCAAACCATGGAGCGCGCCTGGCGTTTCAGCAACTACTGCCCGGCAGCTAAGGCCCAGCTCAGGCAGGGCCAGAAAACTTACAATAAAGCTATCTCCTCTGGAAAAAGGGCGTTCTTTGCCACCCGGATTGACCGGGCCCAGAATAACTCCAAGGAGATTTTCTCCATTGTCCAGAGCTTTATGTCCCCTGTAGCGCAGAGCAGCATCCTACCGGTGACAGTTGCTTGGTGCGAGACGCTTTCTACATTCTTCCAGGATAAGATTCTAAAGATACAAGGCAGCTTCTCTTGCCCGGTTGTCTCTGATGGGCCCACAGCTTCTCTGGACTCATCGGCTTCCGCCCCTGTAGCTTTGCCCTCCATTTATTCCCTGTCTAATTTTTCCCCAGTGGATTTTTCCTGCACTCTGAGAATCCTGCAAGGTCTGAAGTCCGGCTCTCCGGATGACCCGTGCTCGGCAAGACTTCTGGCCTCGGTGGCAGAGACGGTGAATGTGGAAGTGAACCACATTATTAACTTGTCCTTGCAGGAAGCCAGGGTTCCTAGTGGTTGGAAGCAGGCCAAAATCCTCCCTCTACTGAAGAAACCTACTCTCGATCTCTTGACTCCGGGGAACTACAGACCTATTTCTCTCCTCCCTAGCCTGTCTAAGGTTTGTAAGAAAATAGTGAATAGACAGCTGTCGGAGTTTGTTGAAAGTGCGGGATTTCTTCACCCAGCCCAATCTGGCTTCCGCCCCTCCTTCAGCACGGAAGGTGCTCTCCTGGAAGTGTCGGAAGCAATTCGGGAGTGTCTTGACGCCGGCGGGAAGGCAGCCCTTGTGCTGCTCGACCTGTTGGCGGCCTTTGACACGGTCCCCCATTCAATGCTGCTTGACAGACTGACGGAGATTGGGGTGTCGGGCTTGGTCTGGGGTTGGATTAAGTCCTTTTCGGATGGCCGGCTCCAGCAAGTCTGGATCCCCCCGATGGTCTTGTCACCTCATCAAGTGGGCACGGGGGTTCCTCAGGGGTCTTCCCTTAGCCCCCTTTTGTTTAATATCTACCTTACTCCTCTGGTTGTTCTAGCGGAAGGGTTGGGGGCTAAGGTTATTGCCTATGCCGATGACACACAACTTCTGTTCACCTGGGATAAGCAGGGGACCTCGGTGGCCCTTGTGCAGAGGTGCTTGTTCTCGGTTTTTAAGTGGATGGCGACAGCCCAATTAAAATGCAACGAGGATAAATCCGAGGTTTTGATGTTCGGCGACTTCCCCCTAGGGTTCAGAGAGTCAATCTGGCCCCCTGAGTTCCCTCCGCCTGCTTCCAACAGTCAGACCGTGAAAAACTTGGGAGTTTATTTTGACTGTAATCTCGCCTTCTCCAGTCAAGTCAAACGTTTGACTGGTTGCTGTTTCAGTCTCCTAAGAATTTTGAGAAGATTCATTCCGCTTCTCCCACAAGCGGCCAGGGAATCAGTGGTTCGGGCACTTATTCTGTCCCGTCTGGACTATGCCAATGCTATTTATGCTGGGATCCCAGCTTATGCTCTCAATAAGTTACAAGTGACCCAGAATGCGGCTGCTCGCATGCTGGGTGGGCTGGGTCCCAGGCAGAGTGTACATGGCTACCGTCGCTCCCTTCATTGGCTACCGGTCAAGGCACGTGTGGCATTCAAATCTCTCACCATAGCCCATCGCGCTCTGCGTGGGCAAGGCCCCGGGTATCTACAGAAACGCTTCTCGTTTTATGTGCCTGGGAGATCCCTGCAGTCCTCATCCCTGAGGCTGATGAAGATTCCTGTCATCAGTTAGGGGGCGCTTCTCTGGTCGTGCATGCGGCCCGCGCTTGGAATGCGCTCCCCCTTTCACTCCGCACTGTCGAAGACATTGGTGTCTTTAAAAAACTGTTAAAAACGCACCTCTTCTCTTAAGGCTCGGTTATAAGTTGTCTGCTCTTGGGCCGCGCCGGGACACTCCTCGGAGTAGCTGTGCGTGTAATAAGTTCACATAACATAACATAACATAACCTCACCCACAGAAAGTAAAATATCATCTAGAGAAGCGACAACGCACTCTTCATGCGATAAATTAGAACAACCCCTGACAAATGGGACAAGCAGTCCGCATGAAAATCTGTGAACCAGGAATGTATCTCACAGAAAAATTATTTTCATTGAGTTTCGATGCCATGTTTTAAGAGTAACAAAATCAAAGGCTTATGATCAGTTTTAAGATGAAAATGTTTTCCCTATAGATACATTTTAAAATGTTTCAAAGTCCATATGCACTCCAGTGCACCTAGATATCTAGATTTCGCTGTAGTTCGCGTTCTGGATGCAAATGCGATTGTGCATTCAACTCCATCTTTGATCTGACTAAAAACACCCCCAAAGTCCAGTCGCACTGCAATCCACAGTGACCACATTGGAAGCCTCATGTGAAATTGCAAAAAGTGGTTCTGAATTGATGATCGTGTCTTTTAATCCACTGAACGCAGAGGTATGAACATCCAACCACTCAAATGTGATGCCCTTTTTAAGTAGTGACCTCAGAGGAAAAACAATGTCAGCAAAATTTTGGACAAACCTTGCATAATACTCACATAACCCCCCCAAAAATGTGAGTTGATCTTTACATTTGGGAGTTTGCATATCACTAATGGCATTTAGCAAATCTTTAGGAGAAAACCCCAGGCTGGAAATTGTGTGTCCTAGGTATTCTACTTCATGTGTCCTGATTGAGGAGACAACGCTACCTGATGATAAGTTGATTTGAGGTCTATAGTCGAAAAAACCTTCACATCACCGCAAATCTGAACAGGGTCGAAGTTCCCCAATATTTTTATTTTACCAAAACGATCAGATAAATCCACTCTGATGAATCAACAGGTTCAATAAAACCTTCTTTGCGCATATTCTTTAGCATTTGAGACAATTCCGCTCTAACAAAGGAACATGTCTCAATTTATATTTAATAGGAACCGCATGTTTTTTTAGTTGGATATGGTGTGAATAACTTCTCACTTCCCTTAGTTCCTTGCGAAAAAAAAATTCTTATGTTTATGTAAAATGCACTCTAATATGTTATTTTTATCCATGACACTGTATGCATCCAGAGTCCTCTGCAAAACAAACTTGTACCTTAGAATTAGTGTGGAGAGTGATGTAAATTTCCCTTGATGTCTCCAACCCAATACCTGCAACCCATCTACAGCGACATATACTTTCCCAAAAATGAATTTATATCTGAATTAGATTTCAGCAATGAAATAGCCCTTTATGGAGATTTATTTTCCTCCAAATCCATACACTTTGATATCAGAAGGCTCCAGATCCTTATCATGCCAATTCTCTCCAATAAACATGTCTGAAATAATGGTGTATGGAGAACCGGAGTCTGCCATGACTTGTAATGATCTGCCATCAATTGTAGCTTTACACATAGGCAGAACGTATGGTTCTCCATGCATATCGCATGAGGAAACACCAGAAATCAAATGGCATTCCCCAGATTCACTAACACTTGAGAAGTAGTCATGCAATCATCATTCATATGTAACTTCACGCATGGGTGGAACATAAGGTTCTCCATCCACATCACATGAAGAAACACCAGAAAACAAATTACATTCCCCAGATTCACCAACACAAGGTACTGATACAACTGCGTGAGAAGTAGTCATGAAATCATCACTCTTCGGAACAGGTTTATCTGAAACCAAACCTTCTCCGATACACAACATAATATCCTGTTTGCACTGCTCCTCATTCACATACTCCTGAACAATAGACACTCTTTTTTTAACTTTGCTTAAACAAACGTTGCCAAACATTGTTTATACTGAGCTGAATGTGTTTAGAGATTCACAACGGTTGCAAACTAATTTAACCTTAACATTATTGTATGGAGTAAAAGGCCTTGAAATTTTAGTTTTGAATAGACACACTTTGCTATTATCTTTAACAGATAATGCTGCTACTCCCACACCGGTGCTGTCCACATTCATTGTTTTAAAAGAACGAATCAAGCGCTCAACACTTTTCGCAATGTCAATTGTCTCTTGTAGAGTTGGATTACGTTGGCGTAAAAGCTGTTCTTGGATTATTTTGTTGGAGCTTCGAACAATCAACTGATTTCTAATGCAGTATCTACTTCAACATCAAACGCATAGTCAGCGGCAAGAACCCATAATGAAGAAACATAGGCATCCACAGACTCATCAATCAATTGGCGTCGAGTATAAAAATTAAATCTCTCTAAAACAAAGTGATGTTCTTCCCCCAATCTTTTCTTCAATCTATCCAAAACCTCTGAAAAGCACTCGTAGTCACTCGTTTCAACTTCATATGGAGGTGCTAAAACAGGTATATATTCAAAGATGTCCTCTGCATCATTACCCATCAGATTTAGCAGTAAAGCTGTTTTCCTTTCCAGAGGAAAAGATGCACCGTTAATGGCCAAAAGGTAATTATTAAAATGACAAAGCCATTTGTTCCACTTTCTACTGGGTTGGTTGGAACCTTTGAAAAATGCGGGTGGAGGTTTCCCACAATAGGTATTGGCCATGGTGAGTATAAATGACAGAGTGAAGTAAATGCCAAACTGCAAAAAATATAACCATAGAGGAAAAAAAGCCAGAAGAATCAAACCACTCAAATCTCCAAACTTGTGCCGAAATAAAATATTAACTCTGCAGAAATATGAAGAAAAGCTGTGAACTGCCGGTAAAAATGTGCCACAAATATGGCTGCCCAAATTGCTAGGTAACCAATGAAAACTCGAGGAATGTATGCGTCATCCAACACTGAGCAAACAGTGCACATGCACTACTTCCGTGCGCCGCTCCAATGGATCTTCTCGTGCTGGTGGCTCGAGCGCAGCTACACAACGGTTTGCAATTAGCCCAAAATCTAGCAAACCTCTGCCACACAACCAGTACCTGCGTAGTCAGAGACAAGGGGTTGGCAAACAACTGCTCGATGGATGCCAATGAGGGAAGCAAGACTTCATGACGCGGTTCAAAATTACACTCTGTGGCCAGAAACGAAGCAAATAAGGTGCGGAAGAGAGTGTATGCTCCTGCCTGTGGGGTTGTTCAGCACTCATCTCCAAAATTAAGTAACCACCTCACCAGTTGCATGTATAAGACTTGGCTTTAATTGGAGCATCCACGCACCAGCCAGTACATTACCATACTTATAAGAAACCCCACAAACAGTTCTAGAATCACCACATAGATTCACCAGAGAACCAACAATAACAATGGTAAACACACTTAAAGTGCTATGCGCTGTAGGTGAATAAAATGTGGTTAGAACATAAAATTAAAAATAAAACATTTCGTAGAGCTTAAAGTAATGATTACCACACTATGGCAGTAGCATACTTCAGCTCATAGTGCGCATGAAGTGTATGTTGCTGCTGTGGCAGCACCACTTGCGAATTGGGTGCACTGTGTACTAGCACCATGTTGTGTATGGCACACAGTGATTGCATGACAGTGCAATACGAGGGGGGCAGAACATGTGCTCCAATGGGCAAACTAGCCCTGGAGCCCCTTCCTTGCCTTTCTGCCAATGGCAGGTCCCCGCCATGAAAAGGTTGACTGACGGCAGGTCGTGATTGGGACGACGGTGCCAGCATCTACACCGCTTCCCATTTCAGTCGCTTTCTGCACTGCCGCCACTGTGTGATCCAGGATCCTGGCGGCGGTCTTGTGGCAGTCCTATCGCCTTGCCAACATAGAATAAAACACATAAAGATTGTTCTACTAAACCCATTGTCTAATATTGTTATTCTTTTCTGTAGTTTAGGCAACACCATTTTCATAAAATCTCCATAAAGTCAGTGCAGGCTACAAAGACTGCAACAGTCTTCCTGCAACTTAATCATGTTAAGAACAATGACTATGTCACTAGCCCTCCCCAGTATCAAATATTATTCTGTTTACACTTTCGGTAAGCGCTTTGCACATGCTTATTCTGTAGCACTAATATTTTTATGACATTGTGGTTATTTTTAATAGCAAGCCCCTGAAATAATCTCACCCACTTTACCTAACATTTGATGCATACAAACATTTTAATTTTTGTCCCAAAACTACAACTCTATCTGCCTGCAGGATCTCTGATAGAATATCGAGGAGAAAAATATTGAGCTTCCACAATATCGAGGTAAAAATATTGAGTGACAGAAAATAGACTTCCTACCTACCAACAGGTAAGTACAAAAATCGAATCCTAAATATTGTTGTTTATAATATAGGGGTCTATTATGATGTAGGGCGGATCGCCACCTCCCGCATGGCGGTGGCGATCCGCCCTACATCATACCCCAACTGCCACCCATTTCACCCGCCATATTAGTATGGTGGGGGGACCCCGGCGGACGGAAAGACCGTCCGCCGGTTTTCCGCCGGTCGACCAGTCGACCGGGTGGAAAAGGGGCTGCATATGGTGGCGGTGTCTGCTAGACACCGCCATCCATATTAGCATGAGCAGTGGTGCAGGGCTTTCCATGGCGGAGACCCCGCCATGGAAAGCCAGGCGAAGTGTGCTTTAGGGGGCCCGTTGCAGTCGCCCAGGGTATTGGGGGTTGCACATGTGGGGTACCTATGGTACCCTCCTACATTGTCACGGATAAGGTGGCAGGCACAACGTGCATTCCCAGCATTGTGGCGGGCGGTGCTGTGAGCACCATCCACCACAATGCTGGGACTAGAGGATGCCACGGTGGCAGTGGCATCCTAAATGCCGCTAGGGTGGTGGGCAGACGAAAGTCTGCCCGCCATCCTAATAGGTCCCTTAGTTTGCTAAAATATTGACTTTTTTTAAATGTCATAAAAGTAATGTAAATTTAATTAAATAATAAATATAATTAAGTACAACATACTTAAAAATATATATATTTTTTAAATTAATGAATAATACATGTAATGTAAAAAAATTAAACATGCATTTTTATTTTTTATATATATTAACTTAATAATATTAAAAATAATGAATCTTTTTAATTATAAAATGTTAAAAACATAATTTAAAATATAATTACATATATATATATACCTATAATATAAATATATAAAAAAAATATTTATAATAAGTTAAAACATTAAAAAGATATTTAAAAATATATATATATATATTTTACACTACATTAAACATAACAATACTGAAAACGTTGTATAGCGTAGGGGATAAAATTACTATTTCCACTCCAACGAGTGGTACAGTAGGAAAAGTGTTGGATAGCGAGAGGATAAAAACTACTATTCCCACTCCACCAAGTGTAACAGTATGGAAAGTGTTGGATAGCGGGAGGGTAAAAATTACTATTCCCACTCCAGTGAGTGCAACAATAGGGAAAGTGTTGGATAGCGGGTGGGTAAAAATTACTATTCCCACTCCAGTGAGTGCAACAGTAGGGAAAGTGTTGGATAGCGGGAGGGTAAAAATTACTATTCCCACTCCAGTGAGTGCAACAGTAGGGAAAGTGTTGGATAGCGGGTGGTTAAAATTACTATTCCCACTCCAGTGAGTGCACCAGTAGGGAAAGTGTTGGATAGCGGGTGGGTAAAAATTACTATTCCCACTTCAGTGAGTGCAACTGTAGGGAAAGTGTTGGATAGCAGGAAGGAATAATTTAATATTCCCACTCCACCAAGTGTAATCGTAGAGAAAGTGTTGGATAGCATAGGGGAATAATTTGGTATACCCACTCCTGCAAAATAATTAACATTAATTAACAAGTAATTACTTTTTCAAAATTAATTTACCTCCCACCACTTTCCTTTATTAACATCACCTACAATATTGTAAAATATTAATAAATTAACATAATTAATTAACAATTAATTAATTAACTAATTACAATTAATAACATTAATAACCATGAAATCTAAATTAATTCACACAATTAACACTATAAAACAACTTTTAATAAATAGAATATAAAAAATAATAAAAATTATATTACAACTAAAGTACTACCTACCCTACTCCCCTATCAATCCTCAACCCACTCCTAAAACAAGTACACAATTAACACATTTACAAATTAATAATTAATATCTAATTAATTACTCATTCATGAAACATACTAACACAATTAACATAATTACCAATTAATTATTGATTGTTATTAATCAATTTATAATTAATAAATAATAGATTCATTGCCTTAATTAACAATATAAATTAATAAATACTAAATTATTAATTAATACAAGAATTAATTAATTACTTTGAAATAAATTACTTCCCATCCTATTCCCTTGTAAACCCACAACCCACTACAGAATTAAATTACGCAAAAACTAATTATCACATAATTAATTAATTCTAAATAATTCCTAAAAAATATATTATAATTAAATTACTTCTCACCCTATTCCCCTATAAACCCACAACCCGCTACGGAATTAAATTGCGCCAAAATTCATTACTTTAAAAAAATTCAAACATACATTACAGAAATAATACATAATTTTAACACATATGCTAACACTTAAAACACACACAAAAAAATGGTTTTTAACAACTATATTATGACTGTCGATATTACTAACTTCGATATTATGAAAAACGATACTTCTCACCTGCATTTCTATATTCTGCACCACTATATTTTTGAAAGTCGATATTATGTCCACTCGATATTTAAAACCCGATATTTTGCCATATCGATATTTAAAATTCGATATTTTGACTGATTACCCTGCCTGGAACTGCGACTTTTATGTATTTAGTGAGCTCATCATGAAACAAACATTATCATTGTATCAATCTCTGAGCTTGTAAAATTCATCATGGTAATATTGCTTTTGGTTTGTAGCACAGCATGGCATCATGTTTCATAGCTGACTCAAGTTAAGTATATATTTTATATTCTTGACTCCACATCTCCTTACCTTGCCAACAAAGTAGTTATCGATGTTGAGAATACCATTTTTTTGTCATGCGCAATATCACTTGCAATATGGCTTCCCACTGCATTTGACTATATGCAGCAGTAGTAGTTGAACCTTAAGGGGTTCTAGAAATATTGGACTACTAGAAAAGCACAGTTACTTCTCTGGTATCTTTCAATAGAGGGCAATGCTTCTGGGACCACTCATCTTTGTGTAAGGACTTAATATGAAGGAAATAATTTAGCTCTCAGTAGAGTAGAAGTGCCAGAAGCACAAAGGTTGATATTGACATAGAGAATCCAGAGTGAAGAAGAAACTACAGTCAGAACCTTACATGCACTTACCTGCCTTACCCAGCCAAAAGGGGTCAATAACAATGCTGAAGAAATTATTATCACACCCATATCTGTGGCCTCTCAAAACATGTACTTGTTCAACAGGACTTTCCACAGTGATTTGGGTCAGCCTTGTGAATGTTTAATATGTCTCTGTGAATCTAGGAATAGTTTGTACCCAATTGTTGCATAGCACATGCTTTTTGATCAGTGGGTCTTAATCATATCTCCATCTGACACCAGTTGCCTTGTCAATGGCAGAAATATTTCCATCTGTATTTCAACTATTAGTTTTGGAGTCCAGGACATGTAGGCAATGTTCCATACCAGTGCCTCTGTACCAGTATAGATGTACCAGGGAGGCAGGAAGCAGGTGAAGTCTATATTAGTTCTTTTCAAAACGGTCTTCCTGACTTAGAAAAAGACTACTAAACTCAGATGGCATGTTTGGTGTCAGTGTCCATAGCCTGACAATGAAGGTCAGCTACTCTCACATAGTCAAAGCATACCCATCAACAATCTTAAGGGCTTCCACTCTACCATGCCATGCCAGCTATCTGCTGGTACTGATGTGCATTGAAGATTGTTGCAATTAGGTTCTGCCCAGTTAGTATGCCTGGACTTTTTGCCTTTCTGAACACCGGGTTTTTGGACTAATTCCTATAGGCGAGTCTCACTACCTTTGTCTCTTCCTCGATAATCACAAGGCCAATGGGTTGTGCATGTTTACTGTCAGTTTCCATGTTTTAAGATAAGGCCGCTCCGATGCGGAAAGGGTAAGGGACACGTGGTTACACATGAACACATGTGCACATGTGCATGCTGCACGTGGGAGACTACTGTAACAGCACACAGGTAGCCTGGCATAATGGGCACTCTTGCAGGGTTAGGTATTCACCAGGGATATGCCTTATAAGCGTAATTTACTCTAATAGGGAAAGTCAGTGTGCTTTACTGTTTTGCCTATATTGGCACCCCATTATACACATAGGGAGAGAACTGCCTTAGAGTGTAGTTTCACGCCCCCTTGGCTTACAGAGATCATTGACATCTTAAGTTGGAGTGCAACCAGTTCAAGAAAACCAAGTATGTAACTTCCAGAATGATTCATCTTATGGGTCATCCAGAATTTTCACATTTCCCTGCCTCAGCTAAGAATCAGAGCCCAGGCCCTGGTTCATCCTGCTGTGCCCAGTTAATTACATTTTCTCCAGCAGCAGGAACAAAGCCCGTCCCACACAAAAGTAGCAATTAGCAGTACTTCTCCCTGCTCTTGAGGAGGAAAGGGTTGGAGTCAAATGATCTGTATCAAACACTCAGCTGCCACACTGTATTAGGGAATGGCCTGTCCAAGCCCACTGAATAAAGGAGAGTGCCCAGACAACTGGCGCCAACCCAGTGGGGCTGCCTTTGAGATTCTAGGGTGCAAGTCCCTGGCCGTGATGTCAACGAGGGATGAAGCTGAGACCCCAGCAGCAGATGAGACCAGTAGCTCCTGGATGAAGCCATCTTGGACTGTCCCAGCATGTTGTGCAGGAGGTTTGGGACAGGATTGGAGAGGTGTTGTGGCTCCCTGTGATTGGGCAGGGGTACCTGTCTTCTTGCACCTTCCTCTCCCCTTTAAAGACTCTTACACAAGTGTAAAATGTTCTTCTTGACTGTGGATTTCTCTACACTTCGCTGCTGGATCCTGAACTACCATAGAGCACTGGAAGGAGGAACCCCCTGACCCCCACTCAGGATCAAGGACTGTGCTCAGTTGATCCTAGGACCAGTTGGTCTCCCAAAGGGCCCTTGAGGCTGGCCCCCTTACACCTCCTGTGGACCAATTGGGGAAAAGCCGTGGACTTTTCTGCATACAGAAAGCAAGATCAAGCTGAGAGCTGGTGCAGGTAGCCATGAGGACCAGCTCTTTTGAGGTCAGCACCGCTTTCAGGAGCGGGAAGGCCAGAAGAGTGCTGCTAGCTCCTGCAGCAGCATGCTAGAGTGCTGCTGGTATGGCTAGCAGACGAGGGCCGCCGGGGGTAGGCTCCCTGGGCTGCCCTCCAATAAGGATGTTGTTTGTGATGTGGTGCAAGGCATTTAAAATATATAAAAAGGGGGAAACCTGATGCAGCTCTCCCCTTGCACAGCAGGAGTGTCGCTGCTAAGAAAATCACTACACTTGCACAAATTGCCCCATAATGCCTTGTGGGGCCTGACCATTTCCAACCTGTTTTTGGCAGTTTCTCCCCTTGTGGCGGCCCAAGGATGGTGGGGTCCCCACCAACAAACTCCTCTGAAACAATTTCTAGTGGCCTCACCCTGTGTTGTGGGAACTCCAAGCCATCACCTCCCCTAGGCTTTCTTCATGTACTCCCAAGGCTGAATTTGTTCTCTACAACCAGGAGTGTTCTGCACTCTGGAGGTTATGTGTATGCTTAAATAATGAAACAACAATTTAAACATACCTTTCCCTGGCCCTGTGTCTTCACTGCTGGGTCTGATCTAGCTTTCCTACCTCCACAGGAAGAGGAACCAGGCAGCCTCCCTTCCCTCCCCTAAGCCAATCACAATGCTGCAATGGCAGCTTTGTGATTGGTTGGGACACCGACCGCACAGGCATCTATGGGGAGGCCATTTTCTCCGTGTAGGCTGCATGCTGCCTACATGGAGAAATGGGAGAGTGCGCATGACCAAACAGTCAGGGCCCACAGCATTGCGCTAACCACTCCTCCCCTGCCCTTGAGCAGAACAGCCCACCCGCCCGCCCCCTACCAAACAGTTCTACTTTCTCGCAGTGCGAGAAGCAGAAATATAAAATGGTATTTATAATACAATTTTATGTTTCTGCTTCTCGCGCTGCAAGAAAGCAGTGGGGCGACACTCCTCTGCCCACATGAAGGAACCCCCTGACATAGACGGACTTCTTTTGCTGACAGTTACTGTCAGGTGCCCTAAGTCCATTACTTAGGAACATGGATAAGCCAGTCTATAAAAAATGTCTTATAGATCTCAAAATGGCGAAAATATATTTTTCAAATATGGAAAACAGGTTATACCGACACACCACATCATCCATTCGATGGTTTGGGTGCACCTAACTGCTCCATACATCACATTTCCATAGTGTCTTCACTTCAAATCAAAATATACTTTGCCACTTGGAAAGAGGTATCAGGATCACCAGGTAGTTCCTGGGTGACCTTTTCCAGGGCTTGATGGGCTCCCATAATCAACCATGAAGGTGCCCCGGTCCCAATAGAAGTGCACTCCTTTGCCAGTGAGTGCGCCCATCATAGCTGTGCTTGTCCTCAGATCAAAGCAGCAGCTTTTAAAATATAGCTTGTTCTTCAAGCCCAATAAAAAACAAGTAGTTTGTAAGAGCCATTTGTCTGTCATTTCTTGCATAACATGGATGCTTTAGATACACCCCCAATGAGGTTTCTAGAATGGCAGCGGTGTTTTAAAAACAAAGAAGAGAGCACCATAGTTATGTGTGTTTCTCTTACTGGGGCAATATGGGCACTGTCAAGATGGGATATGCTTGTAATGGAATCAATATATAACTTTAATACCTGAGAACTGAACCTGGGTTGGAGCATCCTTAATAACATTTCTGCCAATTTAAGCTTTCCCTCACATACTGAGCATTAACCTGCATCATCGATCACCTTAAAAGGCTTGCAGTTTTATCAAAACTAAGGCTCATTTGATCAGCACTATTGGTAGGCTGAAATATTCAACTTCACTTTATTACCAGCACACACCTTTAATAAACATAGGAGTAACTTTTTGCAAGTCTGTGTTATGCACAAAAGTCTGTCAATTTGAATAAATCTGTTTCCACCTACATTCGCTTAAAGAAAGAAACAAACTTCACATGATGATTTCGTATTACTCTGTGGACTGACTGCTGAAAATAACCAGGCAGCAATTTGCTAAATTTACCTATGAGGTGTTCTAATTGTCTGCCAGCTGCCTATCAAACTGGTCCTAACATATGGTCCTATGTTGATCGGTTGAAAGAGAATCCCACACCTCAGTTAAAATTAAGGGGCTGATTACGAAGTTGGATGGACTCCAGTCCATCCGCCATTTTCTCAGTGAGTAGCAGTCCCACAGGAGGTATTAGAATGCAACCGCCACCATGGCGATCACACTTGCCATACTTTGCATTGCGGCGGGTGCTGGTGGCTGCAGCACCCGCCACAATGTAAACAAGCATTTGCAATGCAATAGGTCTCACATTATTAAAGTTTGAGCTATTGGTGTTTCATTATTTAGCAATGCCAATAGCTCAACCTTTAATAATGCGAGTCCTATTTTATTGTGAATGCTTGTTTATATTGTTTTTCTTTTCTAAAAAGTATATTGTTGTGTGTTTTTGTTATGCTATGCTATGTTTTGTTTTGTTATGCTATGCTGTGTTGTGTTTTGTTATGCTATGCTATGTTTTGTTTTGTTATGCAATGCTTTGTTTTGTTTTGTTATGCTATGCTATGTTTAGTTATGCTATGCTATGTATTGTTATGCTATGCTATGTTTTGTTATGCTATGTTTTGTAATGCTATGCTGTTTTGTTGTGTTTTGTTATACTATGTTTTGTTTTGTTATGTTATACTATGTTTTGTTATGCTATGCTGTTTTGTTGTGTTTTGTTATGCTATGTTGTTTTTCGTTATGCTATGCTATGTTTTGTTATATTATGCTATGTTTTGTTTTGTTATGCTATGCTTTGTTATGCTATGATGTTTTGTTATGCTATGCTATGTTTTGTTGTGGTTTGTTATGCTATGCTGTTTTGTTGTGTTGTTATGCTAGGCTATGTTGTGTTTTATGATGCTATGCTATGTTGTGTTGTGTTTTGTTATGCTATGCTATGCTCACACACTGCTGTCTCACAGACATTGCTTTCTCTCTTACACACACTGCTGTCTCTCACACTGCTGTCTCTCTCACATATAGTGCTTTCTCACACAGCTGTCTCTCACACTGCTGTCTCTCACACACCATGCTCTCCCTAGGACACACACACTGCTGTCTCTCACACTGCTGCCTTTCACACACACACACTGCTGTCTCTCACACTGCTGTCTCTCTCGCACTGCTGTCTCTCTCTCACACACACTGCTGTCTTTGTTACACACACTGCTGTCTCACACCGTGCTGTCTCACACAGTGATGTCTCTCACACTGCTGTCTCTCTCACACAGTGCTGTCTCTCACACTGCTGTATCTCTCACACAGTGCTGTCTCTCTCACACTGCTGTCTCTCTCACACAGTGCTGTCTCTCACACTGCTGTCTCTCTCACACTGCTGTCTCTCCCACACTGCTGTCTCTCTCACACCATGCTCTCCCTAGGACACACACACTGCTGTCTCTCACACTGCTGTCTCTCTCACACACACTGCTGTCTCTCTCACACTGCTGCCTCTCACACTGCTGCCTCTCACACTGCTGTCTCACACACACTGCTGTTTTACACACACTGCTGTCTTTCCTACAGACACTGCTGTCTCTCACACTGCTGTCTCACACACTGCTGTCTCTTACACTTCATGCTCTCTCTAGGACACACACACTGCTGTCTCTCTTACACACTGTTGTCTCTCTTACACACACTGCTGTCTCTCACACTGCTGTCTCTCACACTGTCTCTCTCACACTGCTGTCTCTCTCACACTGCTGTCTCTCTCACACTGTTGTCTCACACACACTGGTGTCTCACACACACTGCTGCCTCTCACACTGCTGTCTCACACACACTGCTGTTTTACACACACTGCTGTCTTTCCTACAGACACTGCTGCCTCTCACACTGCTGTCTCACACACTGCTCTCTTACACTCCATACTCTCTCTAGGACACACACACTGCTGTCTCTCTTACGCACAGCTGTCTCTCTTACACACACTGCTGTCTCTCACACTGCTGTCTCTCAGACTGTCTCTCTCACACTGCTGTCTCTCTCACACTGCTGTTTCACTGCTGTCTCACACACACTGCTGTCTCACACACACTGCTGTCTCACACACACTGCTGTCTCACACTGCTGTCTCTCTCACACACACTGCTGTCTCTCTCACACTGCTGTCTCTCTCACACTGCTGTCTCACTGCTGTCTCACACACACTGCTGTCTCACACACACTGCTGTCTCACACTGCTGTCTCTCTCACCCCAGCGCCGAGCCCCTCCACACCGGAAACAGCCGGTGAATGTGTTGCCACCGTCTCCCACATCCTCTTGCGACACACCTCCTCCATCCCTGTGGACCACAGAAGTGATGCTGCAGTGAGGTGATACTCACATTCTCACAAGCCAGCCCGCTCACTAATAAGTAGAAGCTGGTGCACTCCTGTGGAGGGTTGCTAGCTCTTGCACTACACACTCAGAAAACTGGTTCCAATCGCAACACTACTCCCCAAGACAGACAACGCACCGAAGCACGGGATCAAAGAAAGCACGGACACACCTGGTTTAGCTTCAGTTCTGTTACACGCGGGAGGTGGGAGGTCAAAAGACACTTAATGACTGAGAGCTGTTTCATCTCCGCTTCTCCCACGGTTACAACGAGGTACCAAAGAGGACTTGAAAAACCTGTCCCAGCATCAAAGGAGGGAGCCATCACAGACACCTGTCCCGCTGCTTGAGGGGGAGGAATCTGTAAGCAAGGTGCAGGTGTAAAATAAACACACACACACACCTTTCATTCACAAATTAAAAAGGGGTCCTGGACAAAATCAAAAGAGCAAAGAAGAAAACGGGAATGAAAGATACAAAATTCATTTCATTTCTGGATCATTGAAGGCGGTGTGTACGGAGCAAACAAAGGCTTCTGCAATAGCAGAACATGACTCCAGAAATCTCAAACTTTCTTACGTTACGTTTTTAAAAGCTCCTCCAGATTTGCATTTTCACGCTGGCTCCTGCAAGTATGTTGGGGGAGGGAATGGGTTGGGATACGTTACTGTTATAATGGACAAACATGAGGAACATTTAGGCCTAAAAACGGGCTGACAGAGCCTGCGATATCCCATTCACCTGGTGGGAAAGAGACCCCCGCTTCACAGTGGCATGCTCTGCGCGTGGGCAGCTTTCACCGGGACAACACAGAGGGGGAGGGGTGGGATAACATCTCGTTAGTCAAACTCCATTTCTATTGCACAGTGGAACCTACAGGTATCGGAGTAAGTTTGACATTTGTTCCATTTTATTCTCTACACTGGAAATAGAAGGCTCCCGCGGAGAGATCACCGCATTCGCCCTTATTCTGTGCCCACAGATCAGAGAGAACACGCTGCTCGTCTCCTGCCCACCACCAGGAGCAAGCACCACGCTTCCATCGCAGCAAGGGGCGAAAGGCCACTCTCAGTCCGACTTATAAGACGCACACTGGGTGTATGGAAACCAATATACAAATCAAGCAGCGTGAATGCCCTTGCTCGCCTGCTGCAAACCCCCAACTGCTCAGAGCTAGGGGCGATGCCAGAAACTTTCACAGCTCCTCCAGAGCGGACCCTGTGCCAGTGGAGGTCTGCGCAGATCCCCTTATGAAGAGCGCCAACCCCTCTACGACCTACTTTCACATTACAGCTAGGTAGGACACGCACTCATGTCCCAGGGGCGGCAGCCAGCGCACACAGAGTACAGTAGCGAGAGCTGGCACAGGCAAGGTGCTGGGATGATGTTGCCAACTCTGCACTAAAAGTAATTAAAAAATAGAGAGGAGTGACTTACCCCGTTACAGCCCGAGCAGAGGCTGCAGCTCCTCTGCTCCCAGCTCCATCTGAATACAAGCGGCACTTGTAAAAAAAAAAAAAAAAGGACACGCCCGCAAGTGGTGCGCGCGCGCCACAGCGAACATGTGCTTTCAATTATCGCGCCCGTGTCCGGGCACGATAACTGAAACCACATGGGCTTTGGTGCGTGTAACAGACCCCAATAGGCCATGGGCGGAGCAATGCGCCCTCCTTTGGCCTATTGCATGGTCTGTTTAAAAAAAACAGGCACTCAAAGCCTAATCATAGAAGACCAAACTAAACAGACACGCACGAGCGTGTACAATTCCAGGGTCCATTTCAGAACCCCGGGCAAAAGGACTCTTTTTGCCCGAGCACTGCTGCGCAGTGCATCGCTAGGCGCGAGACCTAAAAAGCACTGTTTACATTTCCCTGCGCTATGTGTCAGTCCATCCCCACCAGCCTTTCCATGGCAGGTGAAGCGCTATAAAAAGGCTTGCCGGCATGGAGCATCATAATCCCAAGAGCGTGGCCTGATAGGCAACCGCTGCCATTTATCCAATTGGGAGGCCTCTGCAGCACCAGCAGGTACAAGGAACCCGTTAGATGCATGGCGGTCGGAGTTTCTGACTGCCACGGTACTGCCTGCCATTATATTATGGTGTGCGTGAAATGGCCTCGGCAATGGCGGTGAACCCACCACCAACAGCCAGTCAGTGGCAGGTTCACAGCCATCATAATCAGCCCCTAAGTTTCATTGTCAGACCATTTGATTGGTTGTTGTCACCTAATCAGAATCCCCTTGGGTAGTGCACACCTCCTTGGAACATGTTTTTCAATCAAAGGTGGCATAGGTAGTTGGTAAAAGTGTTCTTTTCTGTGACTGGGATGTGTGGGTAAGGCATCTGTTTATATGAGCTTTGAGCGGATTTTGCTATATTTAATATCAATTAGTTCACATTGAGAACAGCTTGTACATCCGTCCTTTTTTGCCCATTACCTTTTCAATTTGTGCTCTAATTTGCACACATTTCAGTCCCATTGAAAAAACAAAATGTGGAAGATTCTGGAGAGAACCTTTTATGATAAGGACTACTTACTAACAAGTTGCAATTTGAGGCTGGTTTCGATGCTTTTTGATGGTGGTGATTTTGGTTGTCAGTCTGACCTTGACAAACCAATTGCAACCAAATACTTCCAGTTCCGTGTGACAAATTTCAGTCCTAAAATCCTACTGCAACAACCTTCCATTTTATTAAATGGGCAGCAGGACAGCATCTCTTTGTAAGTGATTTACAGTTTATGTTCATGCATCAGCCCAAAAACACACGCAGGTCCCTATTCAGTAACTCCAATTACGCATTACTGTTCTAGGAAAACATTATGTACATTTTCCAGGAAGAAGACATTTTTATCAACATTCTCCTTTCAACAAACCCAGCAAGCTGTTTTTTCTCTTTGCTTTCAAAGCCCAGTTTTAATTCAGCGAAAATAAATAGCCGTCTCTTTTGTACTTAATCTTAGGCAGGCATAATAGATTGTTTTCCTGGTGCAAATACATTAGAGCTGCTCTGGCATTTATGTTCCCAGCTCTGATGGATGAACAGTTTTAATGGACCTAAATCAATCGGCAGCCATAATAATTATCTATGTTTCTCCCACTTCTCAGAACAATAAAAAGTTTAAAACATTTCATTATTCACATTCACCATTCCTTTCATGTATAGCATATTTTCTCGCATATTTCACCCTGTTGCTGTCATTAAAAATATTTAGTAATATACTGCATACTGACTTGGCGTTTAGTTTTCAGTTTAAAGAACACCTAGCTGCTCCTAACAAACCCTAAAAGAGCAGATCCAATTTAAGTAGAAATATTTAAGCCACAAATCAATAGCGAAAGAGAGACACTAATCAAAGAGGCAGTGGCGCAGCAAGGGGGATGTTGGGGGAGGGGGCGGCACTTGTTCGGAGGGCGGCACCCTCCTGCTGCTCTAACCTACCATTCTCAGGGCGGCAATGTCCCACCCCCCGCTCTTCAATCAGCCGTTTAAATCCTTGACTGGGCCATCCCACTTTGTGAGTGCGACGTTGGGATTCTTTGCAGTCAGTCTCAAAGAACACCTAAGTCTATGGTCCATGTTAGAAATGAGATTTGTGGTTGGCTAGGGCATGCGCCTAAGCCAGGCAGAAAACACCACTCTAGTCAGGGCAAGGGAGTTACACACCGAAGATAACCCCTGTTCACCCCCATTAGTAGCTTGGCACAGGCAGTCAGGCTTATCGCAGAGGCAATGTGTAAAGCGTTTGCACATAAGCACAGTAATACAGTGTAAGCACTACAAAAGGACTCCACACCAGCTTAGAAAAATATCCAATATTTTTATATTTTTAAGACAAGACCAAAAATGATAGAAATCCACAATACAGTACTTAGAAATCTTCAGTTATCAAACTAACCTTGAAAACAGTTCCTTGAAGTTGATAGCTCCCTCCGGGGCTATCATGGCATCGTGAACAAATAAATCCAAACAGTTCTGGCTGACCGTGGTGTCGGGAAGACCCGCAAAACAGTACCTTTAGAAATGGAGGGCGTCGGCGACCCCTCGTTGAGCTTCCGAAAGAACGGCGTCGGTTCTGGAGGTCGGTGCAGGAGTCGTTGGGCCCTTGAAGTCACATGCATTGTAGATCGAACTCCTCGCGGTTGAAGTCAGAAGCGCTGGTGTCAGCAGGCATCGGGTGCTGCAGGGCGAAGTGCAGCGGTGCAGTGTGCAATGTCGGCGTTGCTGAAGCACTGTTGTTAGTTGACGAACTGGAGTCGATGGCACCGGCATCGGTAGGCCAAGGATGCGGTGCGGGATGAGGGCGGTGCGTCATGTAACTTTACGAGCAGTGCCCTCGAACCACAGTGCAGGCAGCAGCGTTGATTTCGGCCTGGAGTGGCATCGTTGGGATACCAAGGCGGCATTGTGAAGCGAGGTGGTGTGGAGTGTGGTGCCCACAGGATGCAATGCAAGCAGCGGCTCCATTGCGGCATCAGCAGAGGTGGTTGGTAAGACCAGGGTTCCGGTGCAGCATTGTGGCGGTGCCCTCTGTGCTGCCTTCAGGACACAGCATAGTTACACATTTTATTTGGTAACCAGGTAGCGCTAGTGGGCGCTCTACTCTTGTCACGGGTTAAGTACACATGTACATTATAATCTAGGTGGTGCTCAAAAAGGGAAGAAAGATTGGTTACCAATTCAATCTTGAATTTACCCTCCACAGAATGGTACTAATGCATTCAAAATCGACCCCGAGCACATGATAAGTAAATTCAACAGTCCATGAAACATTGAGAAAGTCCAATAGTTTTCAATCCAATGTCCATGTATTTATTCAGTCTTTCCAATTCTCAAAGTGAAACCAGGTAAACTTGTTTAGACACAGCTAGATCTTCAGTTCACAAAGCAAACATAGCCAAAACGTGTTTCATCGTGCAGTATGATGCACAAAATGACTTCTTCAGGGCTGCAAACCCAAGAGGAACATAATTACTCCATACATTCTACACAGTAACACATATATAGCACAGTGGAATAAGGATTACAGATATATAATCCACTACCACAGTATAGGTCAGAAGTTAAAAATAGAGTGTGGATTATAAGAATTTAATCCACTGTTACCGAAAAGGTGAGCACAACCACCACTGAAGTATAGCAAAAATCCAGTGAAGAAGGAGGGTGGGAGCACAGTGCCTCACATCCTAGAATTCAGTTCGCCCAAATGCATTATGGTAAATGTAGTGCATGATAACACGTAGTTCAGTCAGAGTCATTAGTTTATCAAATGTGTTGGTGAAGCCAGTGCTGCATGTCTCTAGACACTTGTTTCAAGATAATTCTTCTTCTTCAGTAGAAAGGAACACATCTTATTGGGGTGCTGGAAGTGCTGATCAATTGATTCTCAGGTTTCCATACCACTCACTGATGGCAGGTGAATCAACAAGAGCTCATCAGCTCAAGAGTGCCTTTTCAGACAAAATGTGTGGGGAGCACACTGCCTCACATCCCAGCCCTCCGTTTGCCCCAATGCATTACGGTAAAGGCAATGCATAATTACACTTACTTCAGTAACAGTCTTTAGTTTTACACCTGTGTTGGGACAGACAGTGCTGTGTATCCCTAGACACCTGTTTCAGGATAGTTGTCCTTCATCAGTAGAGAGCAACACATCATTTTTGGGGTGCTGGAAATGCTGCTCACAATCTTCTCAGGTCTCGGTGCCCCTCTCTGAGTGCAGGTGCAGTAACAAGAGCTCATTAACTTAATACTCAAGGGAGGATTATCAAACAAAAACATCCCCTTGCTTTCTCCTTGTGACTGTACGATCAAACAAATTATGCCTTTATAAGGTGACCCTATACATTGAGGAGTCTAAAAAGGTTGTCCTAGCACTCTGTTGATCTGGTGACTACCTCCTAGTGGATTGCAATCAGCCTGAATATGCAACCACTTTGTGCTTATGAAGCAAGGAGATAAAAAAGAGGACAATCTTCTTTACCGTATTATACAATCATTCATATTTTTGCAGCACCAGAATTACAAATATAATGGAATGTTAACAGATACACGGAAAGGTTCATATAATTATTTTATAAAGGTGTTTTTGATTGAGCGAAAATCCTGGTAGAAATTAATTATTTCATTGCGGCATGGGTTCTTGTCTATGAATTCATCCTTACGGTATCCCACTCTTTTATTTTGAGTATTTCACTGCCCAGGTTGTGTAGGGTGAGATGGGCAAAGCCCTTCTCTTTTTTTCTGGCATCATGGGATGTTTCCTGCAGCTCCTATGCTGCCTCAGGGACAGGGCCATGTCATTGTGTCTGAGACTTCCCTCCTTACATATGGTGCAGGAATGAGTCATGAAGGGTAGTATGGGACAAGCTAACAACTCACCACACTGTTGCCTGTGGTTATTTTTTTCTTTCACTACCATACATCCCGAGAGATATAGAAGAATTCATTCACTTTAAGTGAGTTTAAAGTCCATTAGAACATTGGAATGTAGAGCACTCCATTTAATACTCTGAGTAAGGGAGAAAGTGGAGTCGCCACAGCCATAGCAGACACTGCGCCTTCCCCTCACTCCCATACACATCAAAGAAGACTTCAGCCCTGCACAATCTCTGGGTCACTGCTTCCTTATCCTAGCCAAGGGCCAGAGTCCGCCCTCATGCCCGGCATCTGTGTGGAAGTGTGCGGTGTTAGAAGAACTGGTGACCCAAACTGTATAAACACAAGTAAGAGTATTGTCCCTAATGATAGGAATTTAAATGTTGTCTTTAAACCATAAATACATAATTTTAACCCAGATGTGTTGGCACCAGGCAATGTTATTCCAATTCATTTTCTTTAATTGTTTTTTTCATGAAACAATGGTTATGGTACCAGGGGATCATTCAGATTTAGATAAGCTGCGATCACTCTATGAGCTCTCTCCCTTATAGTATTGCTGTCCATTTCATCTTTGAACATTTATTCGTTTTACCATAGTCTTCCATTATCTGCTTTGTTTCATGCAAGATATCATTATTTAATTTTCTTTGTTGACCTCCTATCCCTCTTTGTCCACCTTACCTCATTATAAAGGGTGGCAGAAATAGCATAATTTTTTCTTGTGAAATGTTAGCAGATTACATACAAATTGTGCAAAGTTACACTTTTAGAGCAAAATGTGGTTTTCCAGTATCTCTAATTGAATTTTTCATGCTAACATGGACCTCAGGTAAAAACTAAGGGGCATATTAACCGATATGAAATTATCGCCGCTTTTGCTTCTGTTTTCGGGCGAAAAGCGGCGATAATTTCATCGCCTTATCAGCAAAGACACGCTATCGCATGTCTTGCTGACTTAGCGCCCGTTTGCAGCACGCCTCCGATCGCATCGCTAATAAGATGCAAAGGAGGCGTGCATGACAAGACTCCCTTGGGAAAATATCGCGATATTAACAAGGGAGGGTAGCGATTTTTAAAATCGCGTTAAGTATGCCTTAACGCAGGAATTAAACGTCTATTAAATTCCTGACTAAGGCATACTTAACATGGGGGGTGGATTTTGTGGCTAAAACCACAGGCCCTATCATCTAGGATATCGCCATTTTCCACCCTGGAAAACTGCGATATCCCAACTATCTCTGGAATTTTCATCGCCTCGGCGATGCGCGTTGTTAATAACGCGCAAACCGGGCGATAAATTCCAGTGATAGCCAGCGATAAATATGCAAGCGCCAAGCGCGCTTTGTGATATTTATCGCCGGCCCTTGTTAATATGCCCCTTTATTCTTCAAGATACTGGCAAGAAACAGGTTCGAACAGAAAAGTGCTCGACTTACTATGTGTGAACAACTCTTTTGCTTGCAAAACATGTGAAGACTTGCGTAATGCAAAACGTGAAGTATTTCAGGAGCATGGCATACCACAAAATGTGGGAATTATGCAAATTTCACCAGTGTAATTAAAACTGCTTCAAGGCCTACTCAAGTAGTCATGCAGGTGCAGTGGGCACAGTACATGTTTCTTCTTCCCTGTAGCTTCATATTTGTTCCATGATTTCAGGTGATCCTTCTAACAGCTGTGTTGAATTTGTCATTGTTACCAATGCCTGCATGCAAATCTGAAAAAACTGCTTACCATGCACCTTTGGAGCTTGTACCGAGACCTCAGTTCCAACATACTCCAGCTAATCATGATTGTGAAGCACCCTGTTAGTGTGTGAACCTTTCAGAGCCAATATGTGAATTTGTCTGTGCTTACTCTCAATCTGAGGTTGCAGAGCCTTGTATTGTGCTGTTGTGTAATTACAACACACAAAGCGGGCAGGATACTAGGATGTTTTCACTGTACCTCTTCCCTACAGCTTGCCTTTGGTCAATTGATTTACATTTTTGATGATAAAGCACATGGCGGGCATATTTACCAAAAACCAGCGCAGCAGGCAAAGTTGCTGTGCTGCATTGTAATCTTGTTACCGCCTGCCTCAAGGCCATTTTTTTTGCACAAAGCCCTGCCTGCCAATTATAGTTGATAAAAACCATGAGTGATAGTGTAAGAATGTCAATGGGACACCCCCATTGACTCCATTCAATGCAGAACAGCTCAAGCACTATAAGTGATACTTGTAGGGCAACTTTCAAATGCAAAACATGTTTGTGCTGGGAACTAAATTAGTTATCAAGACTTTGCACTGTATTGTGACAGTGTGTGTGACTTCGCACCAATGCAAAGTCTTGATAAATCGCCTCCTTGCCTTCTGCTTTTCTGCTATAAACACTTGTACCCCTATTCTCTGCAGCTGGTGAAATTCAGCATTTTCTGGGTGCCTTCAGGAAAAGAGGTATGAGGCACTTGTTGTTGCCAGGTGAACTATAGGAGTGCTTAGGCTGAACAGAGCCATAGTCAAGGGAAAACACAGGAGTATATTAATTTGAACTGACAACCATCATGAATGCCTTAGAATAACAAAACAAATACGTTTTTCAAGCTTGATCTTGTACAACACAGCATTGAAATAATTGATTAAAGATCAAGTGAAAGACATAGTAAAACCAGCTGGATCAGGGCTATTGGCTGGAATGGACCATTATTCAGAAGCATTAATTAATTGATAGCTGCAGTCCACCTCTCTGCAAATGACCAGAAAGATGGATTAATGAAAGGAATACTTTTGTTTTTGGGCTACATGCCAAAAGAAGAAATTACATTTTGCCACTAACTGATTGATAGGGAAATGAGTGCAAGAATTGGGGTGGATAATTACTCCAAAGCTTGTGTTGTATTTTTAGTGGCAGTGCTGAACTTGCACCCTGACTCCAGGGGGTCTCCTCCACTAGGGCGGAGTGCTAGAAAGCCAAAATATAAAATGATAATAACTAAAAGTTATTACCATTTTATGTTTCCTTTGCGCATTGCGGGCGGGTGGGTGGGGTTGCTCTGCTCTTTGAGCAGGGCAGAGGAGGAGTGGTTTGCCCACTCCTCAGTGTGCAAAGACTGTTTGCTCTGCCCTTTCGGGCCACCCAACCAGTTATGTGCACTCTGCCCTTCTCCATGCAGGCTGCATAGCAGCCTGCATGAAGAACATGGCCACCCCATTAGCCCCTGGCTGGGCGGCGTACCGACCAATCAAAACGCTGCAGCGTTGTGATTGGCTTAGGGGAGGGAGCCTGGCTGCCTGCTTCCTGTTCCTTTTGGAGGCAGGAGAGCAGGTGCATGAGCCTAGAATGTGGGGAACCCAGTGGAAATGAAGGTAAGTTCAATAATTTAAAAAATATCTTATTTCATTTCCCCGCGATCTCCAGAGTGACACTCCCCGTAAATCTTCCCCCAGCAACCCCTCACGCCACACCCCCCCAACCACAAGCAATGCAGGCCGCTACTGCTTGACTCCAAGGATACCTGGGAAATGCTTCAGAGTATTAATGAGGGATCAGGAATTAATGAAATTTGCACCTTAGTATAAGGCTTCACAGAGGTAAATGGTCAACCCAAAGACCTCTTTTAAAATTAAGCAAAATGTTTAAAAGAGTTCTTGCAAGGAGTGAGCAGTAGCCAGGAATTTGAGAACAGTGGAATTCTCAACAAATAAGAATAATTCATGGTGGAAGGAGTCGGTAATCAGGTCAAGGGAATTGGCTGGCGCAGGGCATAGGCTTGGTTGGCGTTAATCAACAGCGATCACTGTAGTTGCCCAAACGTAGTATGGTACAGCAGGGCAAGGTGGGAGTAACTGACCCATTGGCAATATAGAGTAAATGCAGGTGTCACAGACTGGGAGTTTAAAGGAAGCAGCAACTCAAATTGACAAATCATATGGACACTCTAAGACCAAAACACTATACAAGTGAAAATGACGTTGGAACACAGAAGGATTGTGGCTGAACATCACTGATCGCTATGAAAAAGTCACTTAGTTATAAGAAAGGCTCTATAAGACTTGAGGAGATAGGATGCTCAAGACGCATGACTACTTGAAGCTGCACAACATTCACTGGGTGGTCCTATAGGAAGAGTCACTTAATATGAGGAGTGTAGCTATCATATGGCAGCCCGTGAACATATCCTTGAAACAAAGCACAGCTAAGCTCATCAAGAAAAAGCATGTTGCAAAACAAAATCCTGCCCAAGGCAATAATCAAAATGAGGCAAGGAAAACATAAAATGAGTTAGGTGACAACACAATCAGCCATTGATATCTGTGACCACAGAAAATCTTTCATTGAGTAGAGTTAAAAATACTGAGGGCCTCAGTAAGTATTATCATTTTATTTCTCACAAGCCCTTTCCACAGGACCCATACAGGTATATTGATAAGTCTTACTAGGAACAGAAACAGCTGTCAAAGAAGAAAAGATTCTTAAAGGATAAAATATATATTACATTTTGGAATGTGGCAGGAATTCGAAAGACAACAGGTAACTCAGAATTGCAGATATTTCTTTAAATCTTGACATTTCAGGAGGCAAGGGAAATTAGAGGCTACCTTGATTTTATGAAAAGTGGATTGCTGACTGCAAATGAATGAAACACAAAGGGGGTTGTAAATATCTTCAAATCAGATATCTGCCATACAGCAACAAACAAAGAAACACATCTTAGTGAAATTTAAATGTTGGACACATTTAATATCTCCATACTGTGATTGTGAAAACATTACAAATAAACTTGTAGGGTGTCTGAATTTGAAAAATGGTTAAAACAATAAGTGAACAGATTAAACATCCTAGATTAATGGCAAAGAAATCATGTCTGATTATTAGGGTAAACGTTATTACAAAGTTGGACAAAATGCAATCTTTGGCAGGAGGGCAAGTTAAACAGGCACTCATGGGCCCCATGTATGTTTCTACTTCTTTTGGCTCTATGACAAAAGTTACAGAAACATGAGATTACTTATCAAATTAATTGCGTTAGTGATAGGTCAAGAGAATCACCTTCAAGATCCTTACACATGCCTACAAACCTCTCCACGATGCAGGACCAGCATATCTGAATGACCGCCTCTCATTCCACATACCCGACAGACTTCACTAAGTGCAACTTGCCCTGGGCACCGTCCTACGGATTTACAAGACCAGAATCGGAGGAAGATCCTTCTCCTACCCTGCTGCTAAGACCTGGAACACCCTACCTCTCCATATCAGGCAATTCCTCTTGCTAACCTTATTCAAGAAGGATCTCAAGACCTAGCTCTTCGACTGAACCTCCACACCCAGAAGGAACAGCAGCCTCCCCTCCTCAGTGCCTTGAGACACTCGCGGGTGTGTAGCAGCGCTTTACAAACTCCTGATTGATTGATTGATTTAGAGAACCAAAAAAAATTCCCCATTAGTATACATGTCTATACAAAGGAAGATGCATGAGTTAGGAGTTTTAATATTTTCTACCTAATAATGATGCTTCCATCCACATGTAATGCGAGACGTGCAAATCCATACAAGACCTGTTTGCTCTACGAACAGAAGAATGGACCATTATAAGAACTTCCAGATCAAATGAAAGGTTAGGAGTGACCGTAAACCATTCCTGTTTGAGATAACAGACCAGGGCTGGTAGCTTCTCTCCAGTAATCAGTCTCAGCAGTGAATGAATCAAATGAAGGTTCGGTCAGGATCTGTCCTAAAGTGAAAAGTGTGTGAATGGCTGCAACATGAAGATGTAAGAGCATGGAAACAGTAAATAATTAGAGTGACACTGTGATTGGAGCTGGGAATATAAAGTAGCAGTAAGAAGTCAAAAATTGTCAATCTACAAGGAAGAATGAGGGACACGATTTACAGAACAATTTTGCAGGTGCAAAGCTTGTAATTCGCAAAATCACACAAAGTGTGTAACCATAAAAAGTGTTTTGAAATGTACAAAATGTGTCAAAATAAAGAGGAGGTACCCTGTTACTAAGAAAAGGGATGGGTATTAAACATGAACAACACAAAGGTTCCCCTCTCCTAAATTTTAAATGTAGGATTTTTGATACAACTGGTTCCAAGTCCCAATGGACATAGCAGACACAATAAATCAATCTGTGATCTGAATCAAGATAGAAAAGCAAAAATCTTTTTGCCAAAACAGAAATTTCCAAGTGGGTTTCTGAACTATAATCCTTATTCCCTTCAAAACTTGGTACCAGTTGTATCCAAAATCCTACATTTAAAATTTAGGAGAAGGGAACCTTTGTGTTGTTTCATGTTTAATACCCATCCATTTTCTTAGTATCAGGATACCTCCTGTTTATTTTGACACTGTGTCAGTACAGCTTGTAAGCTGGGTAGTCTATCTCTCTTTTAAGAAGGATTTTTTTTCCCAAAAATCGTTTTTAATATTATAAATGTATATCCTTCAGTCCAAAGTAAAAATGGACAATCTGAAAACCTTCAGTTTTTCTGAAGATCAATTCAATAAGATAATAAATGGGTCTGCCAAAAGCATCAATACTATAACGATGACAGACAGCGATAATGAACAATGGAAAAACCTCTGGAATCTAAAAAAGAAAGTAACAGAGCTTCTTGCCGACTTTCTTATAGAATATTGTAAAAAGGGTATTATCCCTAAGGGATTATAAGTTACAAACTAACCCGCCTTATTTCCAAAAAACGAAAAGTTCATCAAGAGTTGGACATTCATTACAAATAGATGGAGCTGAGACTGGATGTCACTCATAATCCGAAGTCCTAATAATAGAAAAATGTGAAATAGGTGAACTAGAGGCCAAACTTACAGAAAATACATCCCTTGAGGATGCTAAAAGAAAATTAGAAGAGATACAAGGAGACTTGAAAGGATATAAAGAATATTTGGTCAACAACAAAAGCAACAAGTTTAGAAAAGCTGTAGGAAAGTACAAAACTGAGATAGTATACCCTTATTTACAAAAGGATTATTATGAAAAGCAAAGAGAAGAATACCCTATCAGAAATAATTGGCAGCCAAATAAAAGAAATACATTGAAAAAGGGAGTAACATTCTCAGACACTTTATACACTAGTTCAGACTCTGAGAATGATGTGGCCCAAGAAGAGTATACGGGCAAAGAGAGAGAAATGGCATCTGGTTCCAACAGGGAAAACTTCTCTTTTTTAGAGCGGCGCCAGATAAACTACAACCAGAATACTCAAGGCAGGGGATGAGGGAGAGGATTTTATCCCCCAAACCAAGCACAGAGATGTACATATATTGAAACAAGAAGCCAGAAAAACTGGGAGTGGAACAAAAAGCGCCCATTATTAATTTGTCAACCAACAGTCTTACCATTGAGAAAACCACTATTGTAGAGAAAGGTTTAGCATTTCCAATTGCCACCAATTCAATCTGAAAAAAGACCTGAGGAGTTTTTTCCGCAAAATCAGACTCGAGATTTTTTGAGAGCAAAGAAAAGATTGTAATTGGAAACAAATCAGGACTTAAACCTAAGTCAAATTGGACGCCATCGGGCCATATGGTAAATAAAGAGATAGAAACCTTTGAGAGAGTGAGAGAGAGAGGAATAGAAAACATCTGAGATAAAAAACATTTTGACTAAGGCACAACATGATGCTCTCTGTAATCTAGAACAGAATAAGGAGATAACCATCAAACCTGGTGACAAAGGTGGCAGTATTGCCATCATAGACACTTTAGATTATGAGAAGAGAATTGAGAACCTTCTTAATAATGAACTTCATTATAGAAAATCCAATAAAAAAGAATGGATTGAAATAGGAAAACAAATAGGGAATCCTCTAAGACTTGCAAAGGATGATGAAATCATTTGTCAGGATGAGTATAATTATATGTACAATGAAAACCCCACGATACCAGCGATTTACGATCTACTAAAGGTGCACAAAAATATGAAGGACCCCCCAATGCGACCCATAGTCTCCTGCATAGACTCCTTAACGGAGCCATTAAGTAAGTACGTAGATACATTTTTGCAGCCCTTGGTTATTAGTCAAAAAACATATATTAAGGATACAACAGATATGATGCATAAAGTAGAATATATACATTTCAACTCAGAGACACAGTGGCAAGTGATCCTCGATATAGAGGACTTGTACACAAACATCCCTCAGGATGACACAATCCACATGATCAAGGGCCTCTTGAGTAACGAGGAAGGATATCTGTCACCTCATTCTACTTTTATAGTTGAATGTATAGAGATGATATTGAAAACCAACATATTTCTATTTATAGAGCACTTTTTCAGACATATCATAGGGACTAGCATGGGAGCCACATGTGCTCCCAGCTTAACATGCCTATATATTTCATCCTTTGAGGAAAACCATATATTCAACGAACTTGCCCCTTTTTATGAAACCATAAGTCCCGATTTATAGACAATGTCTTTTTTATCTGGCAGGGCACGAAGGTGGATCTAGACACATTCATACAGTGACTAAACTTAGGAGACACCAATCTAAAGTGCACCTCGGCATACAATAATAAGATGTGCGAATTTTTGGACATTACAATAAAAGATACAAATAGTACACTATCAGTAGAGCTTTATACTAAACCCACATACTGCAACACTATGCTGCATTTTGAAAGTTATCACCCCTTAAGCCAGAGGAGTAATATCCCCTTTGGTCAATTTCTTAGAATTAGACGTAATTGTACAAGCATAAAAGATTTTGAACTCCATGCCAAAACACTTACTAGAAAATTGACAGACAGAGGATATCCCAAACAACTAGTCAAAAAAGCTCACAAACGAACTAAGTACTACAATAGAGATAGTTTGTTTGAACCAAGGTTAAGGAGCACTGAAAAATCAGAACAGATAGTATGTGTCACCAACTTTATGAGAATCAGTAATAAGATAAAAATCTTATCAACAGTAATTGGCATCTACTAAATAACGCCAACTCAACACAATTGCCAAAACCATTATTTTCCTTTAGAAGGAACAAAACTATAAGAGACCGTTTAGTACATACATATCCCCATTCCACTAATAGAAAAGCCCTATGAACAATTCATGGTTCTACCCCTGTAGGTAATTTCCCCTGTGGATCCTGTAACAACTGTGATAACATCTTGAAAGGAACCACGATAACATGCAATAAGATTACCCACTTTCAATAAAGTTTAGTCCATTTTCGGACCAAAAGGTTTATTTATCTTGTCTTGTGTCCCTGTGAGAAAGGTTACATTGGTGAAACCTCCAGTGAAATATGACTGAGATTAAACGAACATAAATCTGCGATCCGTACTAAACAGAAAAACGCACCCTTGATAGACAATTGGGTTGAAATGCAACACAAAATAGAAGCTGTAGAGTGATGTTTAATTGAAGCTATACAAATGAGTACAAGAGAGGGAAATATGACAGCAAAAAGAAAATAGAGGGAACAATTTTATATGTTGAAATTTAATACATATAAAAGTGGCCTTAATAGCAAGGAGGAATGGGAGAAAATATGAATATACGTGAAGACATAACCTATCACAAGATGGCCGCTATTGTTTATATACATTGATTCAGACTGTGAAGTCAAGTACAAGCGATGCTCATTTGTGTATTTAAAAAGCCGCTCGCATTAGTCCGTTTGTCAAACAGTGACGGTGGACAGGCGATACGGACGGTCTCTATCTCTCTCAGCCTTTGGAGGTAACCCCGTACTCAACAGCGAAATAGGTAGCAGTCAACCTAAAATTTTCTGGATAAAAACCCAAAGGGAAGGGTTGGGAGGTATAGCGACAATTTTATTTATGGAGTTGTTTTGATAAAATTGTAAACCAAGACTCGATGGTTAATAAATATTAATAATTGAAGTAAACCTTGACTCGATTGGGATATAATGAATCAGCCCCATTAGAGAGGCATATGTATAATAATTCCAATATACCTATCGATTCCCTTTGTTCATTCCTAAACAGATTGATACACTGATTTGGCAGCAAAACATGCTGCTAACAAAAAGACGGGAGAATTGATAAGTTCCTGAACGAAGGTACATCTTTGTTAAGAGTACTATGTTACCAATTTATATTTGAAATTATTACTTGAGCTCGAATCTATCTACAAATAAGCGATTATGATTATATTATTCACAGCTTTTCAATATATTCACTTGAAATCAGCAAAGCACCAAATGTTTAACATGAAGTTTTATTAAATCTTGAATCAGGTGGGACCTTAGCTTTGACACGATCAAACGACAATATATAAATTAACATAATCAGTTTTTTTAATTAAAATCTTTGTGTTACAGTGTATCTTAATACTGAATAGACAACGCAACGTCCGTAAAAAGGGATACGAGAGAGAACACAGGTGGAACGATGCCCCATTCTATTTAAAACCGATATTTTATTGGTATCAAGATGTGATTAAAAGTTCTTAACGAAAATAAGAATCCCCCTTATAACACCATTATATATATATGTTTATATCAACTTGCAGCATACTTTCTGCTCAATTGGCAGCAACAATATAAAAAACGGTGCCGTATGGTCAAGAAATATAGACCTCTAAGGTTTGTTTTAACTACATAAAAAATGGTTGTCACTTATTACGCAGAGTTTTTGAGTGGGTTTCTGAACTATAATCCATATTCCCTTCAGAAAACGATTGCATTGTCCTCATAATTTAAGAAGAAGACATGTGGGTCTGACTATCTTTGTAAGCATACACCACAACCAAAAAAAGGAACAGCATCTTGCTTTTCAGGTATCTTTAATGAATGGTCATGCTAAATATTTATAAGGACAGCCCACTGTATGGGATTAAGCCAAGACCGTGGAAGAGGATATAGGGTAATATAAGATCCCACGTATAAATTTAAAATGATCACCTACCACTAAGAATAGTCCAGTGCATGTAACTAGCAGACATCACTAAGCAATGTGACAAACGTCCATTTCTTGATGAAAGCTGACTATCAGACACCATGAATTTCCGTGAATCGTTATTTTTGATTAATCTTTTTCCATGACGCTAAAAAATGAAGTTGTAAAAAGGGAATGTTGTCAATTATTGGAATTTGATCTGGTTTCTAACAAAAGTCCTGTATATTGTTTGTCTACATTTTTTAATAAACAAACTATTGTCCTGAAGAAGGTGACGACACATACGTACACCGAAACGCCACGTCGACAGTTTGTTCTTTTGTCTTGTTTTTATAATGTATTTTTAATAACATGTCTAGCAATTTTTTAATTGTTTGTGTATACTGTGAACCAGTCGAAAACCCCATGAATTGCGTGTAATAATTTTTATATATGACTTTCATAAAAAAAAAATTATATAACATTCCCTTTCAGAATGTTTTACTTGATATTGTTGTTTATTGTATTCTGAGTGTATATAATGTCTGTAATTTAGCGACTTTGAAATTACTGTTTTGGCAAAACGATTTTTGTTTTTATATCTTGATTCAGATCACGGATTGATTTATTGTGTCGGCTATGTCCATTGGGACTTGGAACCAGTTGTATCCCAAATCCTACTTTTGAAATTTAAGAGAAGGGAACCTTTTTGTTGTTTCATCTTGAAATGTACAAAACCCAGTTTTTAAAGACTCATCATGTGGGTTTCGCAAACCATTATGGGTCTCAAATACAAGGAGCAAAAATCAGTACGCCCTCTTATTTGGTAGTGTTAATGGAATGTATCTCAATAGGAAATATTAAAATCGCAGGTTTACAAAACACTAGTTTACCATTATGCTTTGTGCAACATAGTTCCCTGACCAAACAGAACATCTATGAGGTGGAGAAGCTCTGAGACAATGAATTCTATGAAAAATACCAGCAGTTGAGAATTGTAGTCACAGGTAGATAACTTTTTGTTTTCTCAAAATTGGGTCTTTCACAGATTCACATGCTTGAATTCCCAATATCCTGCCACTTAAAGAGAATAGTAGAAGCTGTGTTTGTGGCTCACTTTAATTGAAAAGTTTCTGTGATATCGCCTGGCCAACTGCTGACTGCTGAACTTGCCTGCAGAACAGGATGATAGTACAGGGTCTAGGTATGGTACATTTCAAGTTGCAACCTTACTGATATCTGGAAATTGGATTCCAAGAAAGAGGGTTGCTGTCATTGTCTTATTCCTGTTACCTCGTGCTTTGCCCTGTTTTCAAAAAAGCCTTTGGCCCTTTGAGTGACAGTCGGTACTACAGACTGCAGTCTAGCAGGAAAATCCATGACAGAAATGGTCCTTTGATGGGAGTTCAAAACTTAACTGACTTGCACACATTCTTTATCATGTCCAAGTGAAATCCAAGACAAATTTCAGGAGTTAGTGCGTAAAGAAATCTCAGTGCTATCAGATGAAGGAAAAGCGAGCAGGTGACACCCTTTGTTGATTTCAAGTGGAAGTCTCTGGGAAGTTTTTGAAAAAAGTGTGGTTTGGCTTTAGAACAACCGTGCTACCCCAGCTATTGGTATGGTTTATTGTTGAATTTTGCTAACGCTTCTTTCCAAATATTTCATGGAAAATATTTCAGATGCTGTCAGAACTGGTTCAAACTGAGGTCTCTTCAGCACTCAAAGCTCTAGCAATCAGATACCATTCATGGTTGGCTTCGACCACCAGCAGAAATGTCTTGAAGAGATATTTCGTGAATTCTTTGGTTACCCTGTACAACAATATAGACTGCATACTGGATGGTCTAGTGGGAGATCTCCACCAGACATATTCTGGCTGATGAGTTCTTCAGAACTGACTCTGCTAAGTGTATGAGATACAGGAGCAATTTCTAAGGCCCAACTAATAAAGAGTTAAGACCTTTAGAGCATGTCCAGATGCAATATCTTTCCAGTTTTGGGGCACAAGGGTTTGTTTAACAAATTCTTTATTAAGCAGTGTATAGATTAGACATTTAGTTACAGAAGTCCACATATCTAGAAATCTGTCAGTGGTGCACTGTAAGTATAGGAAACAATACAACCATTACCTGACATCAGCATACACTAATAGTAATTTATCTTATATCCAGGTTAGATTGAGTCTGACCACCTTCCATTCCAACTGATTTCCATTGTGTTCTCCTCACTATTGTTTACAGCATCCTAATCTGGCAATTGAGAATTTTTAGCATAGTCTTAGTCTAGGTCAAGACATGTGGCAAATGGTCACTCACATTTAATACTTCTGTCTGTCCTCAGGTTTTTTCATTGGGTCATTTAGGTTATGCATAACTTGTTCATATGTTGTCATATTACATATGTCACGTAGGCATGTATCGAAATTGGGTATAGTTGGTGTTTTCCAATGTCTAAATATTTTAGTGATTTGCTACATTAGTACTTAGTACTAGTATCATCTGAGAGCATTTTTTTTTATTACCTATTATAAAGTGGTAGCAGGCTGAAACATGCATACATGACTGGGAGAGTGAGGTTAGAGAATCAATTAAGAGAAAGTTTTGTTATACACAAGGTTCTTAGAAGTGCCCTCAATAATACATTTGAGCTCTTTGCATACATGTGTGTGTTTTATTGGGCCACCTAGAGGGTTTGCTTATATAGACATCAGTTGAAATTGCCTCCTTAGCTAAAGGATAGATGGCTAACCCTGATACTGCATCTGCATCTCACAAATCGTTTCTCCAAGTCAGGATTGGAGGTTTAAATCTGGTAAGCTTTAAAGAAGAGAAGTTTTAGACACAGAGTCCTTTTTGCTCATCTCTCTGTCCCAATAGATTGTCTTTTTTTTTCTTTTTTCTTTTTTTTTAGATAACAACAGAAACCAAAAAAGCATACATAGCACAGGGAAAAAATAAAATATACCAGAGAAAAAAAAGAAATAGAAAAAAGGAGAGGAGAATATCAGACTTCAAAACTATAAGACAGATATATACAGATTGATCATAGACATAAAAAACATAATATTGTCAGATCCAGATAGGGAACACTTATGACTGGGGTTATCAATAATTCATGATAGAAGTATAGACAGAAAATAATAAGACAGTTAATCTCACTGAAGGCTTGACCAGACCCTTCCGAATTTCACCTTTGAACGCAGACCCCGAGCTTTAGCTACTGCCAGCTCCATTTCATAAACCCCCCTCAGTAATAACCAAAAATCAATAATCTTGGGACACAGTGCGTCAATCCAAACCCTAGCAATACACAGCTGAGCAGTGATGATAATGATTGAAACTAAGGAGATCGATAAATGGCCTGGGTCCGCTATCAGGCCCAAGACTATTTCTTTGTCAGTTAATTGAATCTCCTTGCCGGCCAACCTACTCAGCACACATGTAACATCATACCAGAACATAGTTAGTCGAGGACACGGAACAAACATATGTCTGAGATCAGCAGCATATTCATTACATTTAGGGCAGTATGACTTTGATGAGACCTGCAAGGTAACCCATTTCGAAATGACCTGCGGGGTATAGTATAACATAAACATAGTGCGATGTTGTTGCAACTTTAAATTGATTGAAGTAACAGCAGAGTTAATTATGGCCATTGAGTCAGCGACTTCTTCTATATTGATATCCGTTGAGAACATACGAGTAAGTTTAGCCACGATCTGCGGTCCGTCACTTCCACTTACAGACCGAAAACTCTGGTATATTTTCCCAATCTGACCCCGGCCAGAAGTCTTAAACATAGCCCGCAGTAACTCAGAAGTACAAGGGAGGGCAGATAAGCCCTTCTCTTGTACAAAATATTGCCTGACTTGCAGGTACTTAAAAAAGGAATTGTGGGATAGCCCAAATTCCTCTTTTAAAGATGAGAATGACCTAAAACCACATTCATCGTACAACTGCCCTAACAGTGTTATTCCACAATGTTGCCACAGCCTGCATACCAAGTCCGAAAATATGCCCGGAAACCTAGGATTGTCCCACAAAATAATAAATTCATGTAGATCTGGTATGCCAACATTTTTGCCGATATCTTGCCAGATACGGTAGATGTGTCTAACTAACTTGAAACGGACTCTCTGGAAGTAGTTAGGGTCTGACATGTAGTGTAGGAGGAACCCAGTGTTTAGACCATATGCAAGCTGGTACTCAAGCCATGTTTTGACCACATTAGGTCCCAAAAGTAAGCTCTGAATACAATTCAGAAAGGCTGACCAAAAATAAGTTTTAAAATCAGGGAGAAGGAAGCCACCTTGCTCGTATGTCAGCTTTATATATTTAAGGGCTCTTCTGGATTTCCGAAAGTCCCAAATAAAACTTCCAATAGCAGAATCAAGCCGTTTAAAAAAGACATTGGAACTCGTAAAGGAATAAAGCGGAACAAATAAAGAAATTTGGGCAAGATGTTCATTCTCACTATATTACATCTCCCAATGATAGTTAAAGGCAGTCTATGCCACCTACGAAGGTCAGCTATGATTTTTTTAAGCAGTGGCTCATAATTCATAGCCATAAAGTCCTCGGTGCGGCCACTAATACGAACACCAAGATAAATAGCAGAGGTAGTTGAACCTAGGTGAGGTATGGTGAGTGTAAGCACATAGTTAAGGATAGACTGCGTTTTATGTATATTGAGCTTATAACCCGAAAAGGAACCAAAAAGTTGTGCTTCATGTGTTAGTACGGCTATGGCCAATTCAGGCCTGATAGTAAATATGGCGATATCGTCAGCATAAGCTGTGACTTTTAGCGTCATACCATTAAGTGACACTGGCAATATAAAAGTATTCTGAAGGAGATGTCTGATGAAAGGTTCAATATAGAGAGCAAATAGTAAGGGGGAAAGTAGGCACCCTTGGCGCGTACCCCGCTGGATACTAATAGGACTAGATGTACAGCCATTAAGTTTGATGACAGCAGACGGATTGTGGTAGAGTAGCTGGACCGCCGAGACAAACCTCCGACCGAGGCCTAGAGAGAGCATAGTACACTAGAGAAACTCCCAAGCTACTCGGTCAAAGGCCTTCTCGGCGTCCAGCATTAACATGCCGAACCGGTGACCAGCAACATCAAAAGCTGCAAAGGCGGTATTTATATGAGTTACAGTGTCTCTTCCAGGGACGAAGCCGTGCTGTTCTTCTGAGACCAATAGGTGTAAAAGTGGGGCAAGACGAGAGGCGAGGAGCTTAGAGAATATTTTCGCATCCGTGTTGATAACAGAAATCGGTCGATATGACCCTAAGTCTTTTACCGATTTGCCCTTTTTAGGGAAAACCACAATGTTAGTTCTATTCCATGAAGGAGGTGCCTCCCCTCCCTGTAGTATGTCACTAATCAGCTCAAGAAGAACTGGCATCAGCAGATCCCTGAAAGTTTTATAGAATTCGAGCGGGATAGTGTCCTTGCCCGCCGCCTTGCCACTGGGCAAAGTCCTGATTGCTACATTCAATTCCTCCAGGTCAACAATGTTCTCTAAGCTCGAAGTTTGAGATACATCCAGAGAGGGTAAAGCGTTTTCTTGTAAATAATTCATGGCCACCTGCTGATTATAGCTGCCAGATTCCTTATATAAGCTAGCATAGAAAATCTTAAATTGCTCGGCTATGTCCTCAGACTTCGTATAAGTGACACCATCTACCCCATCAATAGTCTTAATGTGTGATTTAGCCTTCTGATCAGCAAGTTGGTGAGCCAGTACCCTTCCCACCCTTTCCCCGTACTCGTACTGCAGAGATCTAAACTTAAGAAAGTTGTTGGAGACCTTATCCTTCAACCCTCTACTGAGTTTTGCTCTGACTTCAATGATTTGGGCGTAAATTAGTGACTCACTAGTATCTTTTAAGGCGATTGCCCGGGCATGTTGCTGCTCTAATTCGATATACTGCCGATGTTTGTTACCCAGCTGAATAATATTGAATCTATTTTGCCTGACTATAAACTGAACAGTAGCCCCTCTCACAGAAGCTTTTAAACAATCCCATACCAACGCGAGGGAAGAAGTGTAATGATTGTTAGCAATATAATCCTTCAGGGCCAGATACATGTAATCGATAAAAGCAGAATTATTTAGAAGATGCAGAGGAAATGAAAATTCCCTGACTTGACCTTGTCTAGATGAGCCGAGATATACAGAGAGCATAATAGGATTATGGTCCGAGGTTACTTTTGGACATACGACCATAAATGCATTGACCAAGAGCCTGTCGTTAGTAAAAATCATGTCGATCCTAGAATATTGTTTATGGGGATGAGAAAAAAAAGTAAACCCAGAACTTGTAGGAAACAATGTTCTCAATTTTATTATCTAAAATGCAATTAAAGTCTCCCATTACAATAAGATCACCAGCCCAATCCAAAAGTTCAGTATTCAGTATTTTACTGGCCAGAATCAGCCCACAGACATTCCAACTCATAAATTTGACTTGAGACATTCCCAATTTTTTTTTTAAATACAAAATAATTTCTTCTCCTCACATTTCTCATTTTAATTTCAAATATTTCCTGTGCTACTTTAACAATGCCGTGACTATTGAACCCCGCCAAACCCCCATCCCCCTTAGACCAACCACGACCCCCCCCACCCTGTTTCTTAAGAAAGGAATCAGCCCCCTTGAAGCTGTCCTGACCCGACAGCAAATGAAGGACGCCACGACCACCCCCCCAGAGTCCACCGCCATGCCTGCACACTGTACCCCCACCATCCAAATCCACGCAATACATTTTCCTCTTTACGTTAGTGCCACCCGAGTGGCATTTCCAACCCCCTGTGCTAACAAGTGATAGAGAGAAAAAAAAAAAAGAGAACAAAAACATCAAGCCGAGATATTACATTATAATAATCAAGGATTAGGGGTGATTTTCCAATTGGCAAGTGCTTTTTTAACCTCATGTTCACTTAAGAAAAAGTATGAGCGACCATCTTTAATCACTTTGAGCAGGGCAAACACCTGCAGAAAGACCTGAGAGCAAACAGACTTAAATGAGTCCATAAGCTGACGAAACTACCATCTTTTTTTTCCCATAGATGATTTACACAATTCAGATCTCACAAAGATTAACATAGAGTCAACTTGGACAGGAGCCGTTGGTCGGGCTTTAAAGAAAATAGCCGGCCGTAGTAGAAAATTACCCAAAAATACCAGAATGGGCCTAGAGAATTTTGTTTTGGCTTGAGAGTTTGATGATAGGAATAATGGGAGGCGATGTGCTCTTTGAACCTGCGTGTCCATATCCCAATCCCCCAAGTCCGGGAAAGCTTTCTGTAATAAGTCCACAACAAATGCACGAGTGTCAGAGCCTTCCTTCCCTTCAGGTACCCCAAAAATCCTCAGGTTATGTCGTCGCTGTCTATTTTCAAGATCGTCGATCTTTAGCTGCATAGAGACCAGCTGTGACTCCTGCGTGGTTACTAACTTGATAGTTTGAGTATTGACTTCCTCCACGTCTGCCACGCGATGTTGCAGCTCAGTAACGTCCACTGTTAAATGATGAACCTTGGTAGTGACCTCAGATAGAGCCTTTTTAATTTCAATACAGTCTGCCCTTGCCTGTTGATAATATGCTTGTGCTTCCGCTCTCTGATTATTTAGAGCCTGCAAGATATTGAAGAGAGAGCCCTCAGCTTGGGGGGTGCATCCTGGGACTGGAGAGATAAATCCGACTTCATCATCAAGTGGAAGAGGATCAGAAGGAACTGAGTCCACTGAGCTCACCCCCGCAGAAGGAGACTCCATTCTTAAAGTATTCATTGATTCCTCCGTACCCCCCCCAGCCCTCATTGACTGCTGCATTAAGGACTTCGGCCATCTGGGCGGGGGGGGCAACTGAATCAGAACCACAGGATCGAAGAAGCGCTGTAACATTCCCTGAGCGCAGGAGCTTTAGAATAGGCTTCCCCACCTGAGGATCTATTGGACTGACTGGAGCGTTATTACCTTGTAAAGCTCTCCGGGGCATTATTACATTATCAACACATAAATCAGTCTCGAAAACAGTCTGACCTTCCAGGCGATCCACTGCTACAGAATGGCCATCGCTTTCTGTTTGAGCCTCAATTTGCCCTCGACGAGTCGTCCGTGGGGGGGCCATGACTCCCAGCTGCTCCCTTGATAGGATTTTGGATTCCGGCGTCCACCTTTCACAACCAGCGCTTTCGCTCCTGCCCCTGATCACCCAAACGCCAGCAGGATCACCGCCAACAAGCCTAGGAGCACGAAAATCGAGAGGCGGGAGCTGAACAAATGCTCTGAGCGACCTCCTAGCTGTGAACCATCTCACTGCGCGAGCACCGTGAACCACACAGCTGACACAAGTGAGCCGGTACATCCGTCAGTTTTGCCGACCGGAGGAAGAGGAAATGGGTGCACGGCGTTTGAAAAAACGTAAGTGTCCGTGACTGACTGTTGTAGCTGACGTCCTCGTTTTAGGCTACAACAGTGTTGTATTCAGTATTCACCCCAGTAGTTAATTTTTATGTTGCTGTCCATGTATTAAAATCACCGTCATGGACGGACAGGCATCGCGGCAGGCATCCCGATCCCCCGGAGAGGGCTGGCACGCGTCCTTCAGTGGCGGATACGATCCGCCATCTTCCTTTGTTTCGACAATTAAGGACTAAAGTCCTATCAGACAGCACTCCATTTGCAGATAGAATATCAGATTACCTGCCTACTTCACATGGCCTCTGAATTCCTCAATATTATCTGTCATCAGTGATGTAAATCTTTCTTTTGAAACAAAAATAAGACTTTAGTACAACAGTGCTTCAATTTACATGGATCCATTGACGTAAAGGGTGGGAGCACACTGCAGACCTGGCAAGTGGCTTCTGTTATGCGTCAGTGTGAATTGATGGTCTACTAGATGACTCCTTCTCCTAATTATACTTTGTTCTTTCTTGGTCAGTTTTAAACAACAGTGTCCATAATATGATATTTCAAAACAAGCATGACTTTCGGAAAAATGATATCTTCTGGAGAACAGCACCTGGTACGTCTCTAAATTTTAGTCCACAATTCCCTTCTTTCTTGGAACTAAGTAAGAGCCAGTCCTAAGCTATTATCTGCCAAATTTGAGTCAACCTCTCATATTGTCCTGTTGTTTTTCATTCGAAAAATAAATCATTACATCTTTTGAGCAAAATACACTAAGTGGCAAAGTTCAGCGAGATTTTCCCAAATAATTTGCAACATAAATACTTCTTTACCATTGAAAGGTCTTTTCAGACTATTCATTTATGCCTTCATTCATATGTCAATGTAAAGCACCCCTTTTTTAAATTCTTTTATATGAATTTACTTCTTTTCTCCAAAGTTAGTATTTGTCTTTGGTACAATTTTACCACATTTTATAACTGTTAGTTTACGAATCATTTATATCTGGAGTTTTCCTTGTGTGAATATCACATTGTTCATCATGCACCTATATTGACACTCGTTTATGAAAACCTTCAGCAGAGAACATACTTCTTTTCGGGCACTAGGAAAATAGCGTTCTCAAGGGACCTCAGGAACCCCAGGTTCGCTTTTCATATGGGGATTGCTGAGCTCTGATTTTGCCAGAGCATTTCAGTTTGGTACACCTTAAGTCTATTTTCCTTTTACTGAAGGGCAGTAAAATCGTCATAAAAAATGGAATAAAAGCTAACAGTTGCCATTAATTTTTAAAATCACATGCTTTTACTTCCATTAAATGTGCTTTGGAAAATGAAATTGATTCATTTGTTCAGTACCAAAAAGCTGAAGCGAATGATGGCCCCTAGATTTCCCTCGTGATCCAAAGGTAATTTAAATGAATTTAAATTAATCATATTGCTTGATCCAGCACATAAACATGGTTCTAAAATTAAATTCTCAACAGTGTTCCGTAATACCGCGAAATTTAAAAAATGGCGCTGTGGAAATTCACTATTTTCAGGACACAATAAATTCGAGAACTTTCCAGAAATTCTGCATTATGCAATTGCATGTAATTTTAACGTGAGAGATTGGTTTGTTGAGAAAATGTCTTGTCAAGAGACATTGCCTTTTCAAACTAGTCCCCTGCAGGTATCTTGCACGAGTTTTAAATCTTAAGAGTTTTGGGGGAAATGACAATATATTTTGTATTAATATGTGTATTTAGTACTTTTATTTGCAATACAAATGATATAGGCAGGTATTGCTCAAAAAAGGAAATGCATTTAATTAGTTAACATTTTAGGTGTCTGCTACAAACAACTTTAGCTGCCTGACCAAAAGGCCTAATATTTCCAATGCATATGATATATTTAATGTGAACTTTGGTAAGCCCTTGGTCAAGGTTGTATAGCTTATTCAGCTGCACACGTCTGTTTTTGTTTTTTTTGGTCCCTCCTAAGAGCATTTCTCACTGTGATTTGATTGGATGATGTATTCTTCTTATCTGTGGTTTGATTGGTTGATGTATTCATAGTGGTGGCTGGCACGGCTCGCGGGTGGTGTGATGGGCACGGGGAGGGATACGCAGGGGGAGCAATGTAAAAGTTGAAAACGAACACTTACCTTGCCGCTGGGTCCCGCGTCTCTGCTCATGCTCTCCTACATTGGACTCCAGGAACATGAAGCACAGCCAAGCTCCCTGACCAATCACAACTCTGCAATATAATGTTGTGATTGGTAAGTACCCAGGCTCCTCTGACCAATCACAACGCTACAAATTGCAGCCTTGTGATTGGTCTGTGCGTCGTGGTTTGACGCTCAGCCAGGGAATGGGGGCCTGGGAATGTCCTCCATGCAGGCTGTAATGCGACCTTCCTGGAGAACAGGGAAAGTGTCCATGACTGTTTGGCCTGTCCCAGAGGGCAGGTCTAACAGTCATGTGCACTTAGGTGTGGGCAAACCACTCCTCCCCTGCCCTGCTCTGAGAGCAGAGCAGCCCAGCCCGCCTGCAAAGCAGCACGGAAACAGAAAATGATAATAACTCAAAGTTATTTTAATTTTATGTTTCCATTAATTGAACTACTCAAAAGCAGTGGGGCAACGCTCCTCTGCCATAGCAGAGGAGCCGCCACTGTGTATTCTTCTTGTCCCAATGTCAGCTAGTTTTCAACGCATGGTTGGGCAATTTTCTCTACTCCTTTCTCTCTCTGCTCATTCACACTCCCATTCCCCTCTCTTAACCCTCTTTTCCATTTCTCAACCAGAATCTTGTTGCCTTCCCAGCCTCATTGATTATTGTGTTTGACTTATTGTTTTTGTTTTGCCTGCTGCGCTATCATTGGCTGGCAATCATAAAATGGTTATCTGACATAGCAAGCGTTCTCCAAATATAAATGGATTTTGTTTTACTTAACAAATCCCATTCTTATTTATCCATGGTGGTCCTTTACTGTGGGATTTGTAAAATAAAAGCAATGCGTTCAAAGATGTACACTGCAGATGCACACACATCCATAGGATGATATTTGTTAAAACCTAATAAAATGCATGTAAAGATGACCACTGTGATGTGGATTCATCCGTGGCATCAATATTTAGTACATTTAGTTATGTTTTAGGAACTTGGAATCAAAAAGCATTGGTAAAGTCAATAGGTTTCATTACTAAGGACTACTGACTTTCTCCTGCTTCTTTTTAAAAGAATGGAACGAGTCAGTTTAAGCATATATCTGTTGAATCCAACTCCACATGCGCATGGCAAACATTCATGATTTTAATCTAGTTCAACTTCCGACATCTAACATTCCTTATATGGATCAGTGAATATAACCCTATGTGACACAATTAATGCTGTGAAACTCAAACCGATCTACATAAATTAAACTAAAGCACCTTGGGATTTGTATACACATGTGATGCAGAAATAATCATTTCCTATGGCAAACAGTCACCAAATGCAGATAAAAAAATAGCACATACGTGTGTGCTCGGCTTGCAACAGAGGTTTTGTACATAACTCATTTTCCACTTCCACGGTAGATTCACACATCTACAACCAGTATTTAATTTGTGCCGGTGTTTGGCACTGGCATTTATTTGTAAATACCGGTGCTTATTTACGACAGTGAGGACACATGATGGCACTGTAGGTCTATTTTTTAGCAGAACTAATCCACAAAGTGTCGACTGTACTTTAAAAAAAATATAAGATTAGCAGGTCCAGTCAATTCTTCCAGCTTAAAGTGATCTGGAATAGTCCAGTATGACACACTTGTATTGTGTGATCGTTAGTGTTTCATGGTGCTTGACAGGGACAGCGGAAAGTATCAACCACGGTTGATTCTTAAAATATACCTCTGGCACGTCTATTTTTTCGAATTAAGCAGTGTCTACCAATAATTGTATTCCAGACGATTATTTTCAATGTGAAAAGTTTGCAGATTTAGTATTAGGGTGAAGGCGCAACAGCACATTTATTTTTACGTTGCCAAATTCCTTACCCTACACACCCTGAGCAAATGGTGGAGTGTTGTGAAAACTCGAATTCTAAAAATATATGAAAGAATTTTTCAGTTTAATTCACCTGCTCTGTTATGATGGGGAAATCCATGGGAAAGAAAGGCTTGTAAATATTCACATAGTACATTTCGAATGTCCCTTCCACCCTATGGGTAGAAAACTCCACAAAACCTGGTTCTAAGTAGAGCAGCAGCAAAGCCTTATACTATACCTGGAAAAGGTTTCTGAAATTGCCACATTAACAATTTTAGAACATAAATTGATGAGTTGAATATTACCCTAAGAACGACGGAATTAAAACATCTTCAACTTGCTGAACCTGGGCGAAGTTATATGCGCATAACAGAAACATACGCCTCCCCAGTTATGCATAGCTATTGCAAATTACAACATTTATTCAGACTGTGTAGCACTTGGAAATTAAGATTAAATTAATAAATTGTTAAAATAATTACAGCGCCACTCATTGAGTACTAGACAAGTTAATATTTTAAAAACACAACCAGAATAACCTGCAAAGTAGTGTACTCAGATTATTTTCTCCCCTTTTACATAATTTCCTCTTGCAAAGGTCAAGCAAGGATGACATAGAGTGAATTTGGAAAATTAGTGCAATATGACATTTATTTCTTAGTTTACCATATTAATGAGAAATCCGACCATGGACTCTCATTTTGCACAAAGAAAACACGTTTCCTTTAACTTTTTATTAATAGATTCCCTAGCGCCTTCCGACTTTTAATGAGCAAAAGATGAGGATGGATATTATTCACTGCAGTGCTTCAGAGTGAGCCAAAGGTGCTCTCGGGCATGCACCTCTTTTTAATGTGTGTTGGTACATATCTGATGTAACAATCAATGTAGTCACAAGCAAGGAAGTGGAGAACATCAAAATAGATGTCACGAATTTACACCTAATAAATCAAAAATATTTGTTTGACCACTTCATTCCTTACGACAAGAAAATGTATAACTAGTGTTATTTGACTTTCATTTATGAACGGTTTAGACCGGATAGACCCATGGTTCACGATTCACCAAAATGCATGGGGTAGCAAAAGTGACATCACAAACTTTGACCTTAATGGCAGCACAGGAAGTAATGTCATATGACCGTAGACCACAAATTTTCTCAGGAAGTGATGTCACATGACCTTAACCCTGATGATATCTCAGTAATTGACAATGCTGAAACTACTTAATATCTACAAGAGTAATATAACAAAACAACACATATTGTCTTTTTGAGATTCCACCTATTTTTTTTAATAGTCTTGACATTACATACCAGGGGAATATCACTCATTTATTTTTGTATTACATGAAAAATGATGTCTTACAGGAGACTATAGTCCCATAAACACAGAGTAGAAATGGTAACCTAAACTATTTGTGCCCTAAACTATCATTTTTAAGGGTTCCCCATACTATATACATCAACATTAAATGTATTGATAAATCATAGGGAGAGGCAAACAAATATTTTAAAAATAAAAAAGTCAAAAATAAAGGGATATAATAAACAAAAGTATTATGACCACCTGAATTAATTCGTATATACCATGCATTGAATACCACCTTAATTTATTCTTCTGTGCCATACATTAAATATTACCAATGGTATTGGATTAAATTAGTCCTTATTGTTAGCACAATTTGACCCTTGCATTGGTTTTAGAATGTTCCTGTCTATGGGCACCTTTTTGCGAAGGAGTCAGAATTTCGAATTATGCAGGGATTGCCACACCAGGCCATTGCCAGGTGCAATAAAGTCTGCATTGTTTGCTAAATTTTCGGCACGTCAAACCTGCTGGAATTTATGATGGGGAAAGTATATGGTATTTTTCGAGACATATCTTCATATTATTACGAACAATTTGAAATAGGTGCAATTTACTGCACTCAGAAAATTCCAAACCCCAGTGAGTCAAATTCATTTGGGAGCAATAAACAGCACATTTCCTGTGAAGAACTTGTAATTAGGACCCTAGATGTGTGCTTATGTATAAGGGATTATCAGTCATGTGAGGCACAAATGTGAAGATTTTATTCAAAGGCATAATTTTTCATGTATTCACAATTATGAACACTGGCATCAACTGGTTTAACAATTGTTAAATTTTGTTTTATTTATTTAAGTGCGCTTTGCACTGCTGAATTTAGTTGATTTATAGAGTTGAAAGATTATCTACCTGTCCCACTAGAAACTGCGAAAATTAAACAGTGTGCAACACAACACTGTTTACTTTCTGATCTTAGCACTGATTTTGCCACCTCTGGTGCAAGGAATTGCAAAGGCCGTGCCAGGGCTCACAAGGGGCAAGCCAGGAGTCACCACTGCAACCTGTGGCAACCCCTAAATGATGTCCATGGAGAGACCAAAAGAGAAAAGTTCCTATTGCACTCAACAAATTGAGTCAGCAAAAAACTCAACAAAGGAGCTCTTTCAGGTTGTCTCCAAACTCACCAAACCCCTGGCAGGAAATCTAATTATTCCATTAGCTAAGCGTTCTGTAGCAATGTGATGGGCTAAAGGCCCATTACCCACAGTGGAAGCATGGCACAAAGGCATGACCCATTGCACACTGCAGTCAGAGGTATATAATGAACTGCTCCCACTGCGGAGCCGATCCAAAAATATTTGGAGAAGTTACCGCACATACTTAATAGGGAAGGAGACGGGTGAAGCAGAGGGTGGAGGCACTCAAGATACATAGCATGGGCGGACGCTAATGCAACGTAGACAGGTGCTTCATGACCACCCACATAGGAGATAGATTCCAATAACCGAGTGAGTCCTGTCTCTGCTGTAAATATACAAGCTGACTGGCTTGATTTAGCAGACAATAAAACAATGAAACCCACTGTGTGAAGCGGTCAAACCAACTCATGTAAAACACTTCGAAGTAAAGTATTATAACCAGATGTCTATGTCAGAAAACACAGGCGCAAACTAGTAATGTATTTATATGTAGCAATTGTATATGCATGAACAATGTACAGGCAACTGTACTGTATATGCTTATTTTTTCCAATAAAAATAACAATTTAAAAAATCTAATAATTTCAAACGTTTTGTGACACACTGGCCTATTGTTTAAGGAACAAAGTTGATCAAACATATTCAAACTTTGAAGCTTCTAAAAGATCAAACTTTTCACCAATTACACCGGAGTTAATAGGCAAAATGATTACAGCTTCCAAATCTGGATCAGTACAGAGACCGCCATGATTAAGTCAATGGAGGAGATTAGAGCTGCACTTGCAGGAAAGGAGCGGCTTCTCTAAAATCTCCTCAATTTCTCTGTGGTCTTTAAAACGGTTGACCTTTAAGTTGCTGACTAACTGTCTTAGAGAAATAGGCATCAAAGACAAGGCTGTGGCTCTGATGACCTCGTTCCCCTCTGACAGATTTCAAACAGTTGCCCTAGACCTATATGTCTGCGCTCCTTTCACTCTTCCTTGCGGGGTACCTCTGGGATCCTCGCTTAGTCCAACTCTATTTACAATATAAGTAAAAGGGCTTGCTTCATTGATTAAAATATATGTCTTCTCCCTTACCTTGTATGCCAACAAATTGTCATCCCAGTGTACAACAATGACTCCAATATCTGCACCTGGTTCCATGACTATGCAGGCGATCAGCGTATGAAAGAATACACTCTGCCTTCAGCTAAACTCAGAAAAGACTGAGGTCATTTTGTTTGGAAACCTTTCCCCTGATTGGGCCCCATTCCAGTGGCTAGAGGAATTAGGATCTCCCCCCATTCCCGTAACTAAGGCAAACAATTTAGGAGATGTCATTGACAAGAAACTGAATTTTGGAAGCAGGTTATCGCTGTTGTCTCCTCGGTTTCCTTCACCCTGAGGATGATTTAAAAACATTCTTCCTCTTATTCCAGTTAACACTAAAACAACTTTTATCGTGGCCTTAGTTCTGGCTAAGCTAGACTATTGTATTGGATAATTTGTAGATTTGCAGGAACAACACTTAAAAAGAACTTCAACTCCTGCAAACTGCAGCAGCTAGGCTGCTCTTGGGTCTGCCTAAATTTCAATCAGTTTCCCTGAAAATCCTGATGCTCCACTGGTTGCTAGTCAGAAGCCATATTAAATTCAAGTCCCTTTGTACAGCCCACAAGGCTCTACACGATACAGGTCCTAAGTGTCTTTGACTGGTACATACCAAGTAGTCTCTTGCGCTCATCTTGGGCTAAGAAGATGCTGGTTCCCAGATATCACAGGACGAACTAGGGTGGTAGGAGTTTTGTCACAGGAATTTTTTGAATGACCTTCTAGCATATATAAGGGCTTCACCGTCCCTGACTTTATTTAGAAAAGAGCTTAAGACTTGTTTTATTTTTGTCGATTTTTTCAGGTCCACATTGATCCTGTGCATGCAACACTCGCAATACATAAATGATATTGAAAGAATCAGTTGCTATTTCCCTTGAGATTGTCTTGCTTTAAATCCATTGTTATCGTGCAGCATCATCTATAACTGTTACGAAGAATCCCACTTTCTCCCCAACTCCCTCCCCTTACACACAAAGTACAGAAGAAGAGAAGAAAACAAAACCCATCAATTAAAGGTACCTGGGTGAACATGTATCGTCCGATGGAAAGAGTGGTGTGAACGAGATGTAGCCTATATTGGTCAGGGGTGTGCCTATGAGGGCTCCCTCTCCTCTCCCAAGACACCCTAAGGGACCTCCTGTTAAAAATGGAAGAGTTTAAGAGCCTGGATTCGAGTCGGACAGGCACATAGTGGCAGTCCCTGAGAGAGCTTGGTCACCAGTGAGCCCCACACATATTCAAACATTTTTAAGGTGTCTGAGTGAATATCTGTCATGTGTTCCATTGTGAGGGCTTGCCATAAAAGGGGAATACCATTGCACCAGTGAAGGTGCCTCCTTTTTCTTCCACGCTGCAGTCGCAGTCATTTTAGCTGCCACTAACCATAACCGAAGAATTGATCAGTCTTGGATAGTTTGGCATGTAAGAGATCTATCACGCAGACCCAGAAGCCCAAAGCATGGGTCTTCTAGTACTAGATATCCCAAAATAACATGGATCTGTGCCAAGATTATGGACCAGAATGGGCAAATCATGAGGGAGTTCCACCAGATATGTCTAAAGTCACCCAGCATACCACATACAAAAATCTGAGGTATTAGGGAAGATCCTCTTTATTTTGATAGGTTAAAAGTACCGGTCATACAGCACCTTATAGTGGGATTCCCATATCCCCATTGCTCATCGGAGATGTTAGTACCTAATCTTTGCTCCCAGAAGGCCATGTGTGGTGGGTGGAGGATGTTGAGGTTTGAGAGTAGCAAGCAGTAAAGGAAGGAGATGTTACCCATAGATCCACCCCAATCTTCAGAAACCTCTCAACAGGGGTGAGATCTCCAGTGGCCTCCTCCCTCATCTTAGCGCCAAGAACCGAGTGTCTAAGTTGAGTGTAGTGTTAGTGTTCTGACGCTGGTAGCTGCAAGTCCCTTTGACAGTGCTCAAATGTTAGGATATCTCAATTGTGGGATTTTTAGTTTTGTTACACAAATGAGACTTTCGACCACCCAGTCAGATCAAGGTGCAACGAGGAGCATTTTTGGGGCCTGACTTAGGAAGGTTGAATGTCCACTTCGGGTAGGGGGGCCAGATCACAGAGCCCAATCTTGGGTTCTTTTATCCAAGCTCCACTCTGTTTGAGGAGGACATTTTGAGGCACCTCTGTGCTCTCCCAATCTGAGATGGAGTCCCTCCATGCTAATTAAAGTGAAAAGAGCACTTGCCCACCCCACACCAGGAAAAAAGGACTTAAGCAGAGAAATGAAAAAGGAAATAGGACTACAAGCAAGCCACCTAAACAGGAACTTCTAGGCTAATGCGTCAGCCATCTTTGTAAGGTACTGTCTGCTCCCACTCTGAACACACTACCCACAATAAACTTTAAGCAAAAGGATCCCCCCACAACTACGTAGCTCACTAGATGTAAATTTAATACACTCCTTTTAAGGCTAAGTTGACACTGTTCCCTGTTCAGGCACTCCTCTGACAAGCTACTTACCACCTTTATATAGTAAGCTTCCCTTCCCCCTAACTGACAACTGAGGATCACTAAGGCCCCCTTTAATCATGGACCCCGCGACACACTTCTCACCTGACAACATCCTGAGTTCTGACGGCCGCAATGCCCAGAAAATCAATTACTCACCTAATTTATAAAAAAAAGCCACCAAAGCCCTCAAACACTGACTTCTCAAACAACACCTAGAAACTCTTATAGCCGACCAATACTTCTGCACATCTAAAGGAGTTATAACTAATGAGCTCATATTTCACACACAAAAAAGAGCCCAATGGAGAAAACCCCTCTATTCAATGCTTTCTATCTCTACATCCAGTAGCCCCCTCAGCCCTCAAAGCAAAATTAACCATCTCCATCTTTAACAATGGGTTATTCTCATACAGGCATCTGACCACTACCTCATCTTATTCAATGAATTCTTCCCTGACATCAAACTGGCGGTAACTAATAATAAGGCAGCCACCTCTCCAGACCACCCCAGATCTTCACTTGACCAGCCCCATGTTTTATCCGGTCCACCACCACAGACAGTCTGCCCCCTTCCCCACCACGCTCCACCACACCTTTCAGACCACACTATTCTAACTCAGCCACTCCTCCAGGCGATGTAGAGGCAACCCCTTCTACCCACCCCAGCCCATGCGCCTGCACCAATTCCTGTAATGCCTTAGAATGACGCAATGACATAAGTATATCCACTACCTCCTCCCCACTTTCTAGTCCAGACCATTAACCCAAATACCCCTACACACATCCCTCTCTCCCTCCTACTCCTCACATCAACAGGACTCATGAAAAACAAACACCTCAGAACACCATGCCCCAACCCCCATCCCCTTGTTACCACACCGAGATTGACTCAAGACTGGAGGAAATCACACAGGTACTACAACAACTTAAATCCTGCAGAAGCCAGCAAGCATCACTACTGAGCTAGACTATAACAGATGGCTCCCTAAGATACCTGCGAGCAATAGGCCAATTCACCCTGATAATTTCTTACACCATTCTGACATGCCATTAAACTCTTACAACTCCCAGACACCCTAGCGAACAAGATGGCGATCCACTCCCTTCCACAATGCCTCCACGCGACTGGCCAGGGGTAAGATCACTCGGTCCGACAATGGCATCCAAGCCATTCTCTGTACATACAATAATGCACCCCATGACCTGCCACATAGCCCGAATCCCATCTCAACAATTGTCTCGAACCCACATAGAGAACAGAGACTAAACAAGGCCAACCTCAAACCAATACCCATCACAGAGAAAACATCACTGAACACCAAACCCCACCTGAAATGCATACTCCAAAATTGCAGATCGGACTGGAAACACGCAGCAGACATAGCAGACCTTATCCTCACTCACGACATTGACCTAGTCCTTCTAACTGAAACATGGCTAAAGAATGACTCTGCACCAAATCCTGACATCCTAATCCCTCCAGGCTATGACATTATAAGAGCAGACAGACCAAAAAGTTCTGGGGGTGGCACAGCCTGCATACACCGCATTCATCTTATGGTGATACAGTCACAAACCATCGACCCTACCGCGTGCGAATACCTAGGCATAAGCATCGCGAACAACAACAGTCCCCTATGTAAATAGCACTTGATCTACCACCTTCCAGGCAACAATCTCACATTCATCGAACAAATCATGGAAATAATTTCCTCCAATGTGGGGCAACACTGCCACCAAATCCAGTAGCGGCTCGTGGAGGGAGTGCCGCACGGAGGTTGGGCGGGGGCGGGCAGTGTGGGGGGGAGTAAACTCCGGAGTAATATAACTAAATAAATAAATAAAATTAATTTCATTGCGCGCTCTGAAACGCATTTGGCCAGGCCTCCTAGGAAATTCAGAATGGTGGAGTTGTCTATATAGAATGTGTGCCCTTTTATCCTGCCAAATGGATCATAAGACCATTGTACAAAGGTGGAGCAGGAATCCTCAATCCAGATCGATCGGTTGGCCCTGGAAAAAATAATCTGGGCAGAACATTCATTTTTTGACATATATACAAGCCAGGCATGAGATGTATATGAGTGCCCACCTTCAAAATTCTGACTTTAGTTGTTGGAGAAGTTGGGGATAGTCAGCTCTGATCTTGGGAGCAATGTTAATATCAAGATATGTAATCACTTTTTTAGCCTATCCTATTGAATGGGTGTCTTCTCCACCACAGACTCCATTTCCTGCTGTGCTAGATTTAGATTGAGCAGGAAAGATTTGGTTAGGTTAATGCGGAAGCCCAATACTTATTAATGTTATAGTTCCATCTGTATGGCCCCCAGGGTAGGCCTTGGATTGCTAACGGTCTTTAGCACACCATCAGCAAAGAGGGAGATCTTATGTTCTATTGTGCCAGAAATGATGCCTCGGATAGCCGGTGCCACTAAGGTCTAAATACTAAGGGTGAATAGTAAGGGCGAGACAGGGCACCTTTGCTGTGTTTCCCTTTCCAAGTAAAAGAGATCAGAGCCCACTCCATTAACCAGCACCTGAGCACTAGGTCAAACATAATTAGCTTTAATCATGGATATAAATTCGCTGCAAAGTTCATATCAACTCAAAGTCTGAAAAAAGAAGGGCCAATCCACTTGTTCGAAAGCCTTCTCTGCTTCAAATGCCAATAAAGCTGCTGGAATTTATTTTTTAGTAGCTTTTTCGACCAGGTGATTCACCCTTCACAAATTATCATGGGTTTGTGTGCCTTTGATATCTCCATTTTGATATGGGTGGAATAAGTCTGACAAAAGATACTCAAGTCTAGAGGCTATGATTTTCGTAAACAATTCGGCGTCAAGGTTAAGAAGCGCTATCGGTCAATATGAGCCACATTTTTGGTTTTGGAATGAAGTAACCGCCTGCTCCCCTGCCATGGAATTATAGAGGGGCACAAAGTGTGGGAGGAGCTGCGAGCTAAAGGCCCTATAAAATCATGATGTGAGCTCATCTGAGCCTGGGGATTTATGGAGTTTAAGATCTGTTATTGCCTTACTATCTCCTCCTCAGTTATGGGTTCTCCCAGGCTCTCATTTTGTGCCTGAGTTACTTTTGGGTCTACCGTGTCTAGGTAAGCAAGCTGAGCTATCTCTCGTAGCCCTCCACAGTATGCAGAAATCTGTAGAACTGGACAAAAGCTTTGGCCTTTTCTAGGTCTGTGATTGCCCTTCCCCCAGAGTCTTGTTAAATGTTACCTATATACTCCTGATCTCTTTTAATCCACAGTTGCCTAGCTAGGTGTGAACCCACCTTGATACCCTATTCATATGCTGTGTTTAAGTCTAAAGAGAGTAAGCTCAGCTGTTATTGTATATGGCATTATATTTGCCTCTGAGCGCTATATATTTCCTCTAGAGGATCAATGTTGGCTTTTCCTTGTGTGCCCATTCTGCGGCTTGGAGGTCCACCTCCATAATGAGTCTTTCTTTAGTTCTTTGCTTATTGAGTGTTGCAGGTAAGGTGATACAATTAGCCTGGAGAACCACTTTAAAGCCATCCCAGTTGTTTGTCGGGGTAGTAACATGCGGGCATTCAGAGAGAAGTAATCCCTGATAGCCTTCCTCAGTTCCTCCCTCAGCAGGTTGTCGTGTATAATGGACCCAGGAAAAAAGGGACCCAGGATAAAACCAGCAGTGATACTTTGTATGGGCTATGTCCCAGTACATGATCCATGTTGCTGGCGCTTGGTCAGAGATTGTGATTGATGGAAAGAAGCTGCTTGTAGAGCTGGTGCGAAGGCCTAGCTCACAAATATATAATCCATTTGAGAGTGGGTACGATGGGAATGTGAAAAGAATACATATTCTCGGTTGTGGGATGTATGGTGCACCAAGCATCCACCACGACCCTGGAGTTAAATACTTGTTTTAGCATCTTGGGGAAGCTGCCGGTGTTGGCGCTGTGTGGGTGCGTGCTATCCAATCCCGTGTTGCAAGTGTGGTTGAAATCTCCAATCAGGATTCCCTCCCCTTCTGCAAATCCACCAAGCATCAACAGCGTAGAACTAAGGAATTGCCCTGATTGTTATTAGGGGCATAAATAAAGGAAAAGGTACACATGCGGCCATGCATTCAGCTCTTAACCATAACCACCCTCTCTCTCTTTATCGGGTCTACAACCCTTCTGGTGGTTTCATGTGTGTCTCTTGTAGGGCTACCACATTGTTCCTCTGATCTAGCAGATATTTTCATAGCTTCTGTTGTTTCGCATGCAAATTTAGCCCTTTAATATTCTAAGTCAGTGTGGTGACAACCATCACCAAGCAAGTTATATCAAAGCTGTCACAGGCTTATCCCAAAAGTCCCAACCAATAGGTCCGCCTCCCCAGATCTCCTCCCTCGTGACCCCTATATGATACCCACCCCTCTCCACCTCTCTGGACAACAAGTGCAAGAAATAAATCCCATGTACCATCAAACAATAAATTAAAAAAAAAACAACATAAACTATTTGGACAACTATGTCCATATCTAATATCTTCTCTGTGGAGAAGTACTTCATACCGGACATGTAGGTCATAGTCCGCTAGTGCAAGCTAGATATGACAATAAATAAGGTGTCATTTTAGTTGTGTTAGAGTGAGATTAGTACCAAGACACCTTCGGGTATTTGAGCACTCTACAAATTCCTTTATCATAACATAACCACACCCTATAGGCAATGTAGTGATGAACAATAAACAAATCCAACAAAGTGCAACTAACATTAGAGAATCAAATAAGTGTAGAGGAGTAACAGTTCCAGAGTACTAAGTACAGTCTAAAGAGATGGGTTTGGATTCTTCCAGAATGCCAACAAATCTGATTTGAGTCTGAAGTGTTCTGGCACGTGGTTGCATAATCTTGAGGTTGGAATCAAAATGCCTCTATCTTCATCATCATAATTTTTTGCTTAAAGATCTCCAGCAGGATGCTTGTTTCTATCTTGTTCTGCTTTCTGTGAATTTTTAGTGTTCAGGCAGCAAGGAAGGCAATAGTGGAACGGTTTGAGTGTGATGCAGGATATTTTAGTATCAATTCTGGCTGCCAGATGGAGCCAGTGAAATGTTCATAAAATTGGAAAGAAGTGGTCTATTTTTTTAGTAAACAAAAATGTGATGGGTAGGCTGCTTGAATAATTCTCAACCCCTGGTTGGAGCCCCATCCCAGTCTTTTGTTTTTTCCCTCAGATTACACCCAGACAGGTGTAAATCATTAGTGTTCTGTTTGATGTTTGTTTAAACAGCTTTTATTGAGTTTTTCATTTTTCAACCACCAATCACCCACCCCATAGGCCCACAGCTAGTGACATACCAAAAATGCATGACATAATTCATTCAGAATTCCAGAAATAAATTACAGTGTATATTATTATTGTAAACACAAAGAACCAACCACCTCCTACTTCCTAAAGTGCATAGTGCAGAGCAATCCAGATATAAACGATTATATTTCAAAAATTGATTGGCCTTCCCTCTTACCAAAATCTACCAACCCACTTGGATACACGGGCCCAAATTCTCAAACCATTTTGTCGTGCACAACTACATTTCTGCATATATATGGTCTTTTCTAGATTTTCATCTCCAATGCTCCTAATAAGATTACATCTGGTGCTAAAACTACATCTAACTTCAGAACCTCAGAAAGAAACCTGGATATTTCATTTTTCATGTGTTCTAACTCATCAGAGACCACACAAATGTGTACAATGTATGCCTAATGTAGTGCATATCGAGAGCAGCAAGTTCCTTTACCCTCTCCTCATTTGGCAATCTTATCAGGTGTAAAATATAAGAAAAAGGTCTTATAAAACTGTGCTTGTAATTGAGCTGACATTAGGATGGATTGTGCCAAATCATACAAGTGAAAGAATGTTTTATCTGATGTCCCCACCTTCTCTTGTCATTTTTTGTGAGTGTTTATCCATGTCATCGGTAATAGCAGAGTTGAGAAACCCATACATTTCCCTAATTGAAATTGCAATTGCTCTCAGTATTTTGTCTATAGTCTCTGATCTAACAAATCCCACTGCCTCACCCCCTTTTCGCAATATAAAATCTCTTACTTACAGATATTTAAAAAATCCTCCACCCAAAATTAAACTCATTTTTCAACACTTCAAAAGAGCTTAGCCCGAGGAGGAAAAAAACACCTCGACCAATACATCCCTCCTAGCACCTAATTATTTATAAGTTGATCTTAAAATCTCTGGTAGTTTTATGTTATTAGTCAGGCATTTATTAAAACTTAATCTGCCAATCCCTAATGTTCTACGCACGGCACTCCAGACCTTAAATACACCATAAAGGATCTTAAAGCACACCTTTCTAAATAGTAACTGTCATTTCATTGCCACCGTAGACAGCCCCATACCTCTTTTCCCATCACGAGTTTATGGGGAGGGTACTTGCTCTATTTCCCTTTATCACGATCTTCTTGTAGTAGCACTCAACTGTGTATCAGTGTCGTAGCCCAATAATACAATTTAAAATTAGGGAGTTCCCACCCCCCTCTCTCTCTGGGTGATATAAGTAGGGAAAGGGTTGGATAGGTGAGGGGTAAAAATTACTATTCCCACTCCAGTAAGTGTAACAGTAGGGAAAGTGTTGGATAGCGGAGGGGTAAAAACTACTATTCCCATTCCAGTGAGTGCACCAGTAGGGAAAGTGTTGGATAGCGGAGGGATAAAAATTACTATTCCCACCCCAGTGAGTTCAACTGAAGGGAAAGTGTTGCATAGAGTGGAGGTGTAAAAATTACTATTCCCAATCCAGTGAGTGCAACAGTAGGGAAAGTGTTGGATAGCGGAGGGGTAAAGATTCCTCTTCCCACTCCAGTGAGTGCAACAGTAGGGAAAGTGTTGGATAGTGGAGGGGTAAAAACTACTATTCCCACTCCAGTGAGTGCAACAGTAGGGAAATTGCTGGATAGCGGAGGGGTAAAAATTACTATTCCCACTCCAGTGAGTTCAACTGAAGGGAAAGTGTTGGATAGCAGAGGGTTAAAATTTACTATTCCTACTTCAGTCAGTGCAACAGTAGGGAAAGTGCTTGATAGCGGAGGTTTGCAAATTACTATTTCCACTCCAGTGAGTGCAGCAGTAGGGAAAGTGTTGGATAGCGGAGGGGTAAAAATTACTATTCCCACTCCAATGAGTGCAACCTTAGGGAAAGTGTTGGATAGCGGAGGGATAAAATGTACTATTCCTACTTTAGTCAGCGCAACAGTAGGGAAAGTGTTGGATAGCGGAGGGATAACAATTAATATTCCTACTCCAGTCAGTTTAGTTAAAGACAAACAAAATATTAACAACAACAAAATTGCTAAAAAAGTAAACAAATATAAAAATATAAATATGTTAAAAATTAAAATACAAATATATTTAATATTAAAAATAAAAATAAACATATTTTAGTATTACATACATATTACAAAATACCTACAAATATTATATTAAATAAACTACAAAATAATTTCCAAGCAAATAAATATTTTCAGTTAGAAAATATTTAGAAACAAAAATATTATTACATACATTTCATTTTTTTATTTCCTACCCTATAACACCACACAATTCACAACCCACATCCAAATTTAAAATAAAGTGTACTTCCATTATTAACATAATTAATTACCAAATAAATAAATATTATTCATTAAAAACATATTAAAAGGGGCCAGTTTGGGGGGGGAAGAGGAGGTTGGAGGAGACCCGGCAGAGCCCCTGAGGAGCAGCGAGGAGACTAACAGTGGAGGGGTCTTGAGAGTATCTGAGGCTTCATTCATGTGGGATGATCAGAGCTCCCCGAGTTCTATTTTGTCATGTCTTCCTGGTAACCCAGTTGCGCTCTCACAAGGCCAACAAAGGATGGAGGAGTCAACCCCTGGAGAGATTACTTTAGCGACTATTTATGATTTAATTATGACCCATAGGGCTGAGACTCAGACCGGTTTGCTACGCACTCAGAGTGCGTGTAAAAAGCTGCAAAACGCTGTAAGACGAATTGCAAAGACATGTGTGGATGTATCTACAAGGGTGACTGAGGCAGAGGCAAGGATCTCTACACTTGAGGATGAACTATTAGCCCAGAAAGAACTAACGGAGTCTCTTAAGGCACAGCGAGAGGATGTACGCTGGAAGATCTCTGACCTTGAAAATAGGGCTAGGCGTAATAACTTGAGGGTGCTGGGGATACCAGAGGGAAAGGAGGGTTCAGACGCACTAAAGTTTATGGTGGGGTTATTAACAGAGGCTTTCCCGGAGCTGGGGCATTGGGAGTGGCAAAAAGAGGTTCAAAGGGCTCACAGATTTCCTTTTGTCCAGAAGAAGGGCCAGGTGGAATTCCCTAGGGCCATTCTGATATGTCTGAATAACTTCAGGGCGAGAGAGGAGTTATATGATCTGGCCCGCCCGAACAAGAGAAGAAAGGCTGGGGGGTGTGAGTTTTTTGTTCAGCCAGATTATTGTCATGACACGGTGGAGCGTCGTTGGAGGCTAAGGCAGTTGATATCGGGTTTTCAAGCAAAGGGGGCTCAGGCGTTTTTACAGAACCCAGCTAAACTTAAAGTCATAAAGGGTGGTCATAGTCAGTTCTTTACGTCAGAAGTTAAGGCAAATGAATATCTTCAGTCAATGTGATGAGTTAGGCAATTTGAGGATTATTGGTATTGATGCTCATAGCGATGTAGTATGAAGCGAGGCAGCCATGTAGTTAAAGGTATGTGTCTAACTATGCCAAATGTTTATGTATAGTTTGCCTTATTATTCTTTTTTTTTGTTATTTGAGTACGGGGGGGGGTGAAAGAGGTGGGGTCAAGCACGGGCTTACCATCAACAGGGACTTGTTCCCAACGCCTGTTGCGGGAGGTTCTGGGTGGGGGGGGGAGGGTGATGGTGGTGGGGGGTGTGGTAAGGGGGGTTGGGGCTGGGTGGAAATCAATTCAGTGGGGCTAGAGTTAAATAGCAGCACAATGTCTTTGGAAAATGGTGATAGTATCAAATACAAGCAGAGCAAGCTATCTGATATAAGTGTGTCTCTCTTTTCTTGTAAGAATTTCTTCTTTTGTTTGAATGATGAAATTAACTTGCTGCTCATTAAATATCTGTGGTCTAAATGATGTTAAGAAAAGACGAGTATTGGCTAGAATAGTCTATAAAAGCTCGTGGGATTTGCTCTTTTTACAGGAAACACATATAGCATGGTCTAATAGGGCCTGGCTTGGTTCTTTGGGGCTCGAGGTGTTGGTGTGCACATCGCAGGCAGTTAACCAAAAGGGGGTCGCAATCTTGGCCAAAAGGGGACTGTTGGAGGTTAAAAAATCTAAAGCGGATAAATTTGGGAGGTGGGTGCTAATGGAGGTAGTAATTTCACGGCAAGTAATGATGCTGTGTTCAATATATGCACCAAATGAAGATGACCCAGACTTTTTTCAGGTAATTAATACGGAGCTGTCTAGTTATCCTCAGCCCATGCTGGTTTGTGGGGATTTAAATATACATATGTATTCACAATTGAATATAAGGACAGCCAAAGCCTTTAAGGGCAGGAAGCATAGAGCTTTTAAGAGCCTGCAAGCTCTGGTTCAAGATCAAGGTTTATATGATGTGTGGGAGGAACTAAAAACAGGGCAAGATGGGTTTACGTATTTTTCTGCCCCACACAAGACGATGGCAAGACTTGATTTATTTTTGGTTTCAGATGTTATATTAAGGAGTGCCTCTATAAATGTTCTCCCCAAGATAATTTCAGATCATAGCCCAGTGGTAATGGAGTTTGAATGTGGCAGGTTAAAGGCTAAAGGAAGGAAATGGACTTTTGATAGGAAGTTATTGATGAATCATGATTATTGTAGCTGGATGGAACAGTGGATCCCGGATTTTATTCAGCTGAATACTGGATCCGCTAGGCCCGAGATATTGTGGGATGCTTTTAAAGCGGGTATAAGAGGCGAGACAATAAGATTCGCAGCAAGGAAGCGGAGGGAGGACCGTGTGAAATGTTTAAATGACTTGGCGGTCCTTTCGCTGCTGGAGCAGAAACTAGCTGCTGAGATAAAACTAGCTGGGAGAGTAACCGAGGCTCAAGCGGAAGTAGCTGCGTTTCGCTCAATTGTATATCAAGGATATGCTGATGAGGCAGCTGCTAAATATCAAGTTCACAGAAGGGAGTTTTACGAATATGGGGAAAAGGTTGGGAGTGTCTTGGCCAAAAGGCTTAGGCAAAAGGAGGTCTATTCCAGGATATTAAAGATTAAGGATAGAGACGGGAATGTGCTAGAGACTCCCTCCCTAATTCTTGACTCGTTTAAAAAGTATTATGAGAACTTATATACAGCAGAACCGGTTAGAGGAATACAGCAATATTTGGAGGAAATGAGCCCCCTTGAGTTAGAACAGGGGGATAAAGAGGAATTGGTAGATGGGATATCCTGGGAGGAGATTGAGATTGCTATGCTGTCATTAGCCTCAGGGAAGGCGATGGGGTCGGATTCAATCCCGTTGGAGTTTTATATTAAGTTTAGGAAGAGGTTAGCTGGGTTATTTACTCTGGTGGTTGAGGCTGCATTTAGGGGGTTCCCCCCAGCCTCATGGTCAGAAACAGTAATAATAGTTTTCAAGAAAAAGGGAAAGGATCCTTGTGAGCACTCTTCATATCGTCCAATTTCCCTCATAAATGCCGATAATAAAATATATTCTAAATGCCTAGCAAGAAGACTGGGGTCGGTTATTACCCCCTTAGTCTCACTGCGTCAACATGGTTTTATTGCTGGGAGAGGCACTACGGATCACATTAGGCGGCTTATCTCGGTTTTTGATTGGGCACAGGCAACGGGGGCTTCTGTGGGGGCGGCCCTGTTGGATGCCGAAAAGGCATTCGACAGGGTCTCCTGGGAGTTTCTGTGGGCAGTGATGAGGTGGAAGTCTTTTCCCGAGAACTTTATAAGAGCAATACAGTCTATGTATTGCATGCCGAATGCGGTAGTACGATTAGAGGGAGAAGAGTCTCAGAGGTTTATGGTTAGCAGGGGCACGAGGCAGGGGTGCCCCTGTTCTCCACTTCTGTTCGCTCTATATATAGATCCTCTTATAAACAGATTGGAGGCTGATTCTGAAATCTGTCCGGTTAAAGCACACCTGTATTCAGTGAAAGTGCTGGCTTATGCAGATGATTTAGCGGTATTGACTGCGGATATGGGGAAAGCCATGGAAAGAATTGTGGTAGTTACCAGAGATTTCGGTGTAGTATCAGGCTATAAATTAAACCTGGACAAGACGCAGGTGTTACACACGGAGGTTGGGCTACCAATAGGGATCGATATATCTAAGGAGGCAATGTATTTAGGGGTGCTTATCTCTGTTAAGATCCAAGAGATACCAAGGATCAATGTTGATCCACTGATCACATCGGTTACTAATACCTTGGAGCGTATAAATAGGCTCCATCTATCTATATATGGAAGGGGGAATGTATTAAAGATGTCAATCTTCCCGAAGTTTTTATATTTGTTTCGGGCGATTCCAATTATGTTTCCTAACATCTTGTTTAGGAGAATGGAGCGTATGTGCTCACGGTTTGTTTGGGGGTATAGGCACTCTAGAAGAGCGATGAAATGGCTATATTTGCCGGTAGAGCGGGGAGGTCTCGCTATTCCTAATTTTTATGCTTATTATTGTGTTTCATTGTTTCAATATATGGGGGTTTTATTATGTGGAAACACCGAGGTATTGGAGGCTGCCTTTTCTCCTTCAATATATGAATGGTGTCTTGGCGAATCGGCTCGAGGATTGTTGGTCAAAGTACTAGAGCCTAGCTACTATAAAAAGACTAGGTTTAAGATTTTACAGGCAGCATATGCAGTATGGAGGAGGGTCAGGAAGCAATTGGATATGCCCACTATTTTATGGTGTACACCTTTTGACTCGTATGTGTTGTCTCCTACTATATGTCAAGATTCAGTTATGAGGAGGTGGTCACAGCAAGGTATAAGAGTAATTGGGGATCTTTTTGAAACTGGCAATATTCTTACTTTCCTATCGCTACAAGAGAAATTTGGGGTTGGTAGGGTGGATTTTTTAAAATATCTGCAACTTAGAAGTTATCTTCAAGCTGAAATTGCGAGGGGGAATTGTCAAGTGTCCCAGATTCGGATCTTGGAGCTGATAAAGTGTAAATCTAAAATCGGACAAATATATGAAGAATTTATGCTGAAGGAGTCTGATGATATCCACAAATTTGAGGTAATGTGGGAGGGGAAATTAACCTTGACTAATATTGATATTCAGCTGGCTTGGAGGACTGCTAATGATATTTTGCTCTCTGGCAGTCTAAGAAGCCAAGCATATATGGCCGCGTTTAATTTATATTATACGCCGGCAAAGATTTCAAAGTGGGAGGCGGGTAGGGGGACGAGCTGTGCTAGGTGTGGGTTGCATGCTGCAGACTCAATACATATGTTCTTTTCCTGTCCATTGCTCTCCCAACTATTATTGGATATCGAACGCTTTATCTCAGGATCTTTGGGTATCTCGATTACGGAGACTGCACATTTGGTTCTGTTTGGGATGGAACATGGTACGGAGGCGGGGAGTAAAACGGTTTCATACAGAGGATTTAAGTTCATATGTATGTCGGTGTTGAGGTTATGTATAACATCTCAGTGGTTAGATTCAGAACCCCCCTCATTTGATATTTGGAGGGCTAAGCTTATTTCATTGTATAATTTGGAAATGGCCCTGTATAAATTAAAAGGCAGGGCAAGAAAGAAGCTCGGGGTAGCAATATGGGAGCCGATCGCAAATTGGCTTTAGAAAGGCATCCTTGATGATCCGCTTTGGGTCTGTTTGTAAAGTCAAGGATTATTTTTGTTGTATCTGATTGTATGTTTGTATACGTGCTTAATTTAAGGCTGTTTTTTCTTTTGTATATTATGAAATCTATGTAACACTATTGCCGCACTGAATTGAATAAAAAAATTTAAAAAAAAAAAAAAAAAAACATATTAAAACTCATAAAATTAATTACCTTCCCACACTTAACACCATAATCCCCACAACCCACAGCTAAAATTAAACTGTAACAAAATGAATTACACAATTGAAACTTATTTTCAAATAAAAAATTAATAGTATTTAACAACTAATTATAAAGTAAGTAGAATTAATTTACTCCCCACCCTTTACCCCATGAAAGTAAAACCCACACACAAAAAATAAAGAATGACATATTAAATATCAATTAATTCATTTGTATATTATTAATGATCACATAATTATTCGTTAATCAAACATAAATTACTTCCAACCCTTTACCCCCTATAAACCACACAACCTGCACCTAAAACTGATCACACAATTTCCATTTTTAATGTTCACATAATTAATTAATATTAATTGACAACGTATTATTAATTAATCCCCAAAAAATTACTTCCCACCCTTTAACCCTATAAACCCCACAACCTGTCACTAACAATATTACACAATTTTCATAATTAATGACCAATTAATTAATATTAATTAACATCCAATTAATAATTATTAAAAAATAACTTCCCACAATTAACAATATAAAATCTAAATTAAGAAAATATTTATAAATGAAAAAATAATCATTAATTTATTATAATTAAATTACTTCCCACCCTATTCCCCTATAGACCCACAAACTGCTATGGAACTAAAAAACGCAAAATTTAATAAACTAATAAATATTTAACACATATATTAAAAAACATATACAACTCTTATTAAAAAAAAATCCATCACATACATTTAAAATAGATACTAAAATACATTACACTGATTAAAAAAATCGATATTTTAAACAACTATATTTTTGCAAATGATTTTAATGACTTAGATTCGATATTATTTACCTTCAAATTGATATTCTTGACAACGATATTCTTGCACTCGATATTTCCACTCCACAATATTTCCAACTCGATATTCATGTAGATCAATTTTTTTGCCCTCAACATTCTGTCTCATTACCCACAAGGGCAATGTCGTCAGCATAGTCAAGGGTTTTTGTCTCCCAGCCTTAAGTCTGAATCACTGTTATTAAAACATTGCTCTGTAATCTGCGGATAAAGGGGTCGATTTAGATAACAAACAACAACGGGGAGCAAGGACTGCCTTGCCTAGTCCCCCGTGAGATTGCGAATTACTTGGATTCTTGTTCTGTTTAAATAAGAACACTCCAGCCTTAACTGCTCAGCCAGTCCCTCTCTGAATCAGATCAGCCCTGGATCACGTTGTCTTGGAGGTTCCTCTCAATGTTGGAAACGTTTGATGGGTAGTACTGTCAGCCATGGCCGACAGTCATCATACTTTCTGAAAGTTTTTTTGTTTTTTAAAAAGAAACTCTTAAGATGCGCGTTTGTTTGTAGATAAATTTAAAAAAAATAATGCCTCCAACACCCTGGGACTTTTTTCCTCTTCAGATGTGCAGTTACTGTGCCTCATTTCAAAAGTAGTCAGAATTAACATACCTTATCCCACCCATACTTGCACAGTCTGCACAGCAATTATAACCATCTACACTGTATCACAATATATATTCAAAACATTGATAGAACAATCCAAAGCACACATCATTCAGCCTCTGAATGTGGAGGAGTACCTTGCTACAGATTGAACCAGGTGAAATAACAGATATTGCTGAGAGGCGTAGGTCCTCTAGAAACATATGAACAGTTTCACAAAACAGATATTTGTGTGTTAACCCAATGAATACGTATGAATGCACTTTGAAGGCTAATTAGTAACAGGTGAATGAAGACTGTGTGGATTTAATGAGTAAACAGCATCTCTTGTGCATACCATTAGCAGTGGGAATAAACATGGTCAACATTGCAATTTTTCCCTTGCTTCTATCTTTATTTTAATTTCCTCTGGTATAATTTTGTAGGGTATATTTTAAGATACTAAGGGCCAGATGTACAACCCATTTTTGCATGCGATCCGTTTGTGCATGCAAAAACCTACAGGGCCATGTACAATTCCTAAATAGCGAATCGCAATTTATTGGCGACTCCCTATTTTGGAATAGCGAGTCGCAATTAGAAAATGGGTGGTCCCTTCCTAATGGCGTCTGTAAATTAATGTACAAATGTTTTGTGACCGCAATTGCAGTCGCAAAACACTCGCAAATTACCACCCTCTTCAAAACGGTGGTAATGCAATTGCTATTTGAACAGGGACACCATGGCAGAAGATTGACCCCTTGTTTCAAAATGTAAACAGACTCAAAGTGCTGTCAAAACATACCTTGCTTCTCTGGGGGATTGGAGACCCGATTTTTTGTCTTGTCATCATAAAGAAAGGTTATAGTTTCTGCGCTCGCCTGTCCTGGACCTGCCAAGCTAAAAGCCTGCCTGCATATTCACTTTCCGCCTATGACTTCTGCAAGTAGGCACTGTTTGATATATATCCTAATTCATAATAATCTTGCACCTGTTGATTAACTTTCCTGAGCTCTTGACTAGACTACATCGTTTTATATCATGGGAACTTCTCCTTGGCCTGTTTTTGCGCTTGCTCCAAACCTTTTGTTTTTTCAGTCAGACACCTCTTTTCAATTATGCTTCTGGAGGTTATGATAGCATGGATTGAGGCTTTAAAAACATCCCAGACCATTTTTATATTTGGAATATTGCTATTGAGTTCAAAATACGTCAATTGTCTATTTGTTTTGTAATTTAACTCGATTAAAAGACCACCCATGAGTAGGTCTATCAGCTCCTATTTCTGTCACTGACATTACAATTAGGGAGTGGTCCGAGAATCCATTTGAAATGTGGAGATATTTATTTAGGATAAGTCCAAGGAAGTAAAATAATAGTCTAGTCTAGCATCAGACTTAAACTTTCCAAGATGCACGTGTATTCTTGCTGAGTCGAGTATTTATTTTTCCATACATCAGTCAAATGTAATGCCTGCATATATTCAGATATTAATTTGGCAGTTCTTGGCATATTTTGTTTTCGGGTACTTGTGGAAGAAACTAGCTCAGGATTCGGAAGAAAGTGAAAATCTCCTCCAAGAATTAGTTCACCTGGGATGGTCAACAATGATTGGAAGAGTTCTATCAATGGGGCTGGGTCGTCTACTATGGGGGTGTAACGAGTTGTCAATATTACACTAGCACCATTAATTCACCCGCTCACCAAGGCCCACCTTCCTTCCCTATCAGTGTGAGAAGTGCCATATGTATTTATATATATTGCTGCCCCTATATGGGCAGCCTTTGCACTGTTTAGTTCTGCCTTCATTGCCACCCCAGTTTAAAAAAAATTCCAGCCTGCTGTTTTATACCTTATTTGAAATGGGTCCCTAGAAACATAACTATGTCTGAAGAATATGTTTTTATCTAGTTTTCAATTGCTTTTGCTTTCCGCTAATTATTTAGACAATCAGCATTGAACAAGATAATCTTCAATTCTGTGCTCTGAGCCCTCCTCTCACTCATCCTGCTAACCCTCTTTCAGTTCGAAATCCATGGCTGACGGTCGAAACTCTAAGGGGCCCATTAGGATGGCGGACGGACTTCAGTCTGCCCGCCATCCTCGCGGTGCTGGGACCGGCCGCCAGACGGTCAGAGGTCCCGCACCACTGATTAGGATGCGACCGCCACCCTGGCGGTCGCATTCTGCATATTTGACATTGCGGTGGAGCTGCTTACAGCAGCACCCGCCGCAATGCCAAATTAGCATGTTGTGCATTCCCATGCACAATGTGGCCGGCACCTTGTGCATGGGAATGCATGGGTACCCCCCCGAGTGCATTGCCGAGCCCTCCACCCTCTTGGGGCCTGCAACGGGCCCCCAAAGCACATCCCCACCAGCCACCATATTAGTGGCCAAGTCCCCCAGCCAGCAATCGTAACGATTGCATTCCGGCGGACAAGCGGCGGATGCACTTTGCTTCCGCTGCGATACCCCCGCCATAATAATATGGCGGGGGGAAATCAAGTTGGGATGGCTGGCGGATGCCGGCGGTGGGGATCCACACGCCATCATAATGACCCCCTAAGTCCTTCTAAATCTTCCAGAGACCCTACAGAGATTGAGCAGAAACTTTGCAAGGTACCTGGAATAACCACCTGAAAGGCCATCCATATACAAATGAAGTGGAATACAATACATGCTATTCAATAATATGCTGCATAAATTCTTGGCTGTACTGTTTGAGAAAAGACAAACATTTTCACATAATAGGAATAGCTTGTTGCACAGTTCTGAGTAACACACATAAAAACAGCTCATTTCTTTATCCCCATAATCGATTTTAAAGTGCACAGTGCTGTTGTTCCAAAACCACAAATTTAACAGATGTATCTCCAGCTTATTGTGTCCCCTTCTGTCTTTCTTCAAGAATGTGGCCAAAGTATAAAAAAGTGATAAACTGCAAAAATTATCTAAAGTGTAATGGATTGTATGTCCCCTTGAGGGCCTAGAGTGCCGTGTGGCAAAGTGCAAAAGTGTCTGGGTGCTTAAGTGTCCCATGTCTCTTAGCTATACATTATGTTCTACAATAGAGCGGCAGGACATATCTGTGCAAGAATTTGACTGAGCTCATCTGCTCCCAACGGGGCAAACTGTATCACGTACTACTTGACTACATGAAAAAACCTACCCATACAGAAACTTGGGAGAGTTATTCTGGACAAGCAAACTCACTGGTTTGGCACAAGCTTATTAAAATTACGAAACTCATCACCGCTATGCGAGCGGCTTGATCTTGACCATCTATCTTGGAAATATTGTATCCCCTTCATCTTATCTACCAAAGTGCTACAAAAATTTCTAAGGTGCTTCAAGTGGCAAGAATATGTAACATACTGCAGGAGTCAATCCTCCCTCAGAAGCCTAAATCATTACATGCAAAAGTGCCGAAGTATGGAGGGGCCTATGTGTATAAAATTCTGTGGCTCTAACCCATACATATGCAGGAAATCAGATGAACTTTCTACAGCACATAAATTAAACTCTTTCATTTTTTACATCTGCTCTTTCCACCCACCATCCACTACCACCCCTTTGCCCCCCCCTTCTTTCCAGGACCCCACCTGCTGTGGCCACAGAACCCATTAATTTCTTCCACCATTTGGCACCATACTTTTGTGCCCTGTCTCACGGCCTCCCAGCAACCCTGGCCGGGGGCCTCCTTCTCCTCATGAGTCAGTTAGAGAGAGCAGGCTTATTGCATCCTCCTCAACCTTGTGATATTTCTTTCAGGAATCCTGTTTCTTGCAAAAGCATTAAATCAGTTTTTATGTATAACTTTGAGCTTTGCCATCTGAATAACAGCTGCCTGCACATTAATCATTGGAAAAGAGAGAGCTAAGTTGTAAGGTCCTTGTGTCGGCAAGCAGAGTTTATTGTCGTATCTGAGAAGATTTTTTATTGAAAACTCCTTGTCGATTTCGAACTTCTTCTGATGAATTGCCTTCCTCAGAATTCTTTCTTTAACTTGAAAGTCAGTGAAAATTCACTAACAGTGTGTGAGGGAACTTTGCGTTTGTCAGGACATAGCAAGGCAGATGATGGGCATGTACAATGGTCAAATCTTTTGTACACTCTGGAAGAGCACATTTTCTGATCAAATCGCTCCCATAGTTAATGGGCCCCGCCACTTCCTCATTGTGCATGGGTATTCCTGTGATTCCTAAATTAGACCTTCAAGAGTGGTTTTCTAAATCTTCGTGCTTGCTCCTGTAGGCGTATCAGTTGTTTGTCCATTTTCTCCCCAGCTCCTGAAGTCTGCACAAGTCTATCCTTGCAACTTGATATACGATGTTCCATTTCATCCATTCTCTCAAGTGCCTGAGAGATCTTCTCCTCAAAGCAGGATAGGTGGTTGGCTATCTGCTTTACAATTTCTTCTTGTGACTTCTTAATTTCTTTCATCCCCCCAAAATCTCATAGTGGATTCATTTCAGGACGGGTGGGAATCCATTCTCAGCTAGAGCTTCCACAGCATTTATACTTTGGTTGTTTTCTGAAGGATACTGTTTTGCTAATGCAGGGGAGGTCTCTTACCATGTATTACACAAGTGGTTGCTGATCCTTGGATTCCTAACAGTTTACACTACCCCATACTGTGCCTGGGCCTCATTAGACATGGCATTTATGGGGCGGACACTTCATCTGCGGACTCTTCAACCTTATTAGTGATGCTTGCCCTGTTTGAAAAAAAGGGGGTAAAGGTCTACTGTTTTGCGAATCTTTGGTGCATCTGAGGAGTCTGGTACCCTCCTTTTGGTAGTCTCAGTAGCATCTAGTGTGGATCCGGGCACTGATTCCCACGCAGCCCTCAGTAAACCACTCTGTATCGCTGGTTGGAAGAGTATCTCTGCTTCTTGATTGGGCCTTGTAGCTGGTGCTTCCATTTTTTCACTTTTTTGTAACTGTGGCGGCTCCCACCGCTATCTCTTAGGCTATCTTTTGTACTACCCCAGATAGGAGTGCACGTTTCTCTGGCATAATACCCTTGCTAGATCTGGCCCCTCCTCTGAGTGGTTTACCAGGCATTGTCCATCTCTATTCCAATGTAATGTGCTTAGAGAGGCCTTGTATTGCAACATAGAATGTCTGCGAATCTATTTATTGGAGGCCTTTGCTTTTGACCTATGCATTGAAGAACTGTAACAGCCAAAAGAGGATTCAACTTTGCTCTCAATAAGAATCACCACCATCAGACCTTGCTTCACTTACTTCAGAAAGAAGGAATGACTTTATCCAGCAGTGAGCAGTTTGTGGCAGCCCTGTGCCCAGCGCTATTTCCTTGACGATGTTGGCGTATTGCCTGCTGCTGGGGGGGGGGCAAGAGGGCTGTTAGGAAGCTGGTGAAGACATGCTGAGACTACGGAGGAGTCCCCTGAAAATGAACAGCGATCAGATCCAATCCTCAATATCCAAAATGCTTTGCTGCAACATGCCGCAGGTCTATTGCCTCATCAAAGGTTGGAGTTTCCCTCTGGCGTTCAGTTAGGCTGTGTCCTCCTCGAGCAGTGAGAAAAGGCAATGGGGCAGGAGAGATCTACATGTGACCTGATACAGGTTGCGTTGTTAGAAATGGAATTCCTGGTTGGCTAAGGTATGCACCCATCAAGGCAGGAACCACCACTCTATTTAGTGTAAGCTAGATACACAATAAAGGATAACCTGTGCTCACCCTTTGGTAGCTTGGCACAGAGCACTCAGGCGTATCTAAAGAGGCAATGTGTAAAGTATTTAGGCAAAAGAATCACAGTAACACAATTAATACACCAGAGAAAGACTTCACACAAATTTATAAAAATCGATTATCATATTATAAACAAAACAAGACCCAATCAATAAAAATCCAATGTATAGAAGTTGAGATCTGGAACTATAAAGGAATAAATGCAGTAAATCACTTAGAAGCATGTAGCGTACCTCACTTAGCTGCAGTGGTAGCGATATGCTATCCGATGCATCGATCTCTGGCGGCAAAGTGATGGTTTCGATGTGATGTGCAAATTTTACTCCTGAAACCGGGTCATTTAAATCCATGTGGCAAGCATCCAATGCCACTTCCAGTAATCCAGACATGGATCAGGGGTAGAGCCTCAAGCAACAAGAGGCAATCCAACAAGTCCTTGAAGATCACTGGGAGGCAAGGTAGAGTCCAGCTCTCCTTCATCTGTGTCAGAGAGCAGAAGGGCAACACAAGAGAAAAGCTGTCTTTGAAGTCTGCAGTCTAAAGATGAGTCATTTAGGCAGCATTGCAGTCCTTCTCACAGAGGTTCAGTTCAAGATCAAGAAGTGTCTCATTTTAGGGAGATCAGAGACCCAGTACTTATAACCAAAAGTGACTTTGATGTGGGAGGTGACTTCAAGGCAGCCCTCAGATGTGCACAAGGATCCCTTTCAACCCAGTCCTGTCAGCCAGGCTATCTGTGTGGGTGGTCAGTCCCTTCCGTGGGGACAGGACATAGCCTATTCAAGGGAAGTGTTAGCCCCTCCCTTCCATCCTGCCTAGGCAAGGCCATCAGAATGCAGGTTTATGTAGTTGAGTACTCAGACATACCTATGCTTCCTGTGTTGTAGCTGTCTGTAGAAAATTCAAAAAGTGTAATTGGCACCCACCCCGGATGTGTATTGGAGACAGGCTGGCAGGCAAACAGAGGAGTTTCTACTTTCTAAAAGTAGCATTTCTAAAACATTAATGTTAAATCCAGCTTCACCAGTAAGGAAGTTTTAACATTTGCATTCCAAACATATGAAACATGAACAAGCTTCTCCTCTCTGATCAGATATTACAGCCTAAATGTTTATTAAGGAATTCCCAGTTCTAGCCTATGAGAGGAGCAGGCCTTGCCTTAGAGAAACCTAAAATAGGCTGTTTGCCACTATCAGGACATGCAAAACATCAAGGTACATGTCCTACCTTTCACTTACATAGCACCCTGGCCTTAGGGTTACTTAGGCCCTACCTTAGGCGGGAATTATGTGTAATATAAGGGGAGTATGAGACCAGGCAGGTCGTTTTAAATGTCAAGTCGAAGTGGTAGTAAACTGCACACAGAGGCACTGCAGTGGCAGGCCTGTGACAGATTTAAAAGGCTACTTCAATGGGTGGCATAATTGGTGCTGAAGCCCACTAGTAGCATTTGAAGTACAGGCCCTGGGTATATGGTATACCACTTTACAAGGGACTTACCAGCACAACAAATATGCCAATTAGGTATATGCCAATCTCATCATTTTTTTGGGAGAATCGCCTGCACTTTAGCACTGGCTAGCAATTGTAAAGTACTCAGAGTTCTAAGTGCAACAAAAGGAATCAGTAAAAACAGGAGGCAAGATGTCTGTGAAAAGATCACCCTAAGGATAACAGGTCTATCAGGTATGAACATCCCATCCCGAAAACAAAAATTCTGTCTTTATACAGATTATTCAAAGGATGTATCAGGGGCATCCGCTTGACTAGTAATACATTCAGTGGTCATAGATGTATGTAAGGTGAACCGACATAGGTTTGCAGGGGATTCTGGTTAGGAAAACATTGCGTAATCCACGCAAGCCATACTTCGCTGGACTCCCCCGGGTGTCTAGTTTTCAGATATGTGTGGGTTCGTTAGGTTTCCCTAGATGGCCGTCGAGCCCGGGATCAAAAACCCAGGTGACCCCTCTTGCAAAACCAGGTTGTTTTGTGATAGGTCATTTTGATGTCTCCTCAATACGTTTTGGGCCATTGCCTGTCACGGGTACTTGGGCCACCCACACGAGTGAGGTACCATTTTTATCGGTAGACCTGGGGGAATGCTGGGTGGTAGGATATTTGTGTCAGCCCAGTGATCCCACAACGTTCCCACACAGAAATTTGAGAAAAAGTGATTTTTTTCTGCTAAATTTGAGGTTTGCAGGGGATTCTGGGTAGGAAAACTTTGATTGGTCCGCACAAGTCATACATCCCTGGACTCCCCCGGGTGTCTAGTTTTCAAAAATGTGTGGGTTTGGTAGGTTTCCCTAGATGGCCGCCAAAGCCTGAGGCCAAAAACCCAGGTGACCCCCCCCCCCTTGCAACAACAGGTCATTTTGTGATAGGTCATTTTGATGTCTCCTCAATTCGTTTTGGGCCCTTGCCTGTCGTGGGTACTTGTCCCACCCATGTGAATGAGGTACCATTTTTTGAGGAGGCATGGGGGAGTGCTGGGTGGTAGGAAATTTGTGTCAGCCTGGTTATCTCACAACTTCCCCACACAGAAATTTGAGAAAAATTTGATGTTTTCTGCTAAATTTGAGGTTTGCAGGAGATTCTGGATAGGAAAACATTGGTGGATCAACGCAGGGTCCCAGGGGAGTCCTTGGACTCCCCTGGGTGTCTAGTTTACAGAAATGTATAAGTTTGGTAGGTTTCCCTAGATGGCCGCCAATTCCGGAGCCAAATACCCAGGTGACCCCCCTTGCAAAATCAGGTAATTTTGTGCTAGGTAATTTTGATGTCTCCACAATATCTTTTGGGCCCTTAACTGTTGTGTGTACTTGGCCCAACCACACGAGTGAGGTTCCATTTTTATCGGGAGACCTGGGAGAATGCAGGGTGGTGTGAAACTTGTATCAGCCCGGTGATCTCACAACTTTTCCACATAGAAATCTGGGAAAAATTTGAGGTTTGCAGTGGATTCTGGGTAGGAAAACCATACAGCCGATTCCTCCCTGCAGTTCCCAGGGTGTCTATTTTTCAGAAATTTGTGGGTTTGGTAGGTTTCCCTATATGTACGCTGATCCTGGGACCAAAAACGCAGGTTACCCCCTTGAAAAACCAGGTTGTTTTGTGGTAGGTAAATAGGAGGGCACTTATGTTTTTGGTCCTGGATTTGGAGGCATCTAGGGGAACCTAAAACACCAAGACATTTCTGAAAAATAGACACCCGTGGGAGTACAGGGAGGTGTGGTTTGCATTGGTCCCCCATCATTTTCCTTCCAAGAATCCACTGCAAACCTCAAATTTAGCTAAAAAGTCACATTTACCTCTAATATCTGTATGGCAAAGTTGTGAGATCACCACACGGCACAAATTTCCTTCAATGAAGCATTCCCCTCAGTCTCCTGATAAAAATGATACCTTACTTGTGTGGATGGGCCAAGTGCCTATGATATGGAAGGGCCAAAAATGTGTAGAGATTGATGGGGGCCCATAGCGGGTCCAAAAGGGCAGTTTGTTTATATGTTTTTAGGCTGACGCTACTTTGCGCACCCACACAAGTGACATATCATTTTTCTCGGGAGACCAAGGAGAATGCTGGGTAGTAGGAAATTTGTGCCTGCGCAATGATCCTATAACTTACACACACAGACGTGAGAGAAATGTGACTTTGTACATAAATTTGAGGTTTGCTGAGGGTTCTGGGTAAGAAAACACTGGGGGATCCATGCAAGCCACAATGCCAGACAAGAGGCAGTACACACACACCCCCAGCCAAGTGCCATCCACACACACCGCCAGCTAAATGCTATCCAAGTACACTGCCAGCCAAATGCTAGCAATGCACACAGTCAGCCAAGCAATATCCACGCACACTGCCAGCCAAGCACCACCCACGCATTCCGCCATCCAAGCACCATTCCCGCACACCGCCAGCCAAGCATCGCTGGACTAGAAACAGTAACCAACTCTGGCAGATTGCTGCTCGACCAGTGCTGGGGGAGAAGCGGAGGTGGGGGGGGGTGCTATCAAAAAGCACCACTCCCACTTTTGTTACTGGGGTCCATTATTGTGGTACTGCTGCAAAAACGGCCCCCAGTGACAAAACTGCACCCCACGGCCAAACAACCGGCCCACCGGAGAAACGCCGGGTGCCCGCTGCGGCTAGTCTGGCCCTGAAGCCAAGCACCATTCATGCACACAGCCAGCCAAGTACCAGTCCACGTGCACCACCGGCCAAGCGCCTCTCCATGCACACCACCAGGCAAGCGCCAATCTACACACACCATCATCAAGCGCGAGTCCACCCACACCATCAGCCAAGTGCAGGTCCACACACACCGCGCGCAAAATACTAGCCAAAGGTCAGTACATGCAGACCATCACCCAACCTCCAGTTTACACGCACACAAACTCTCCCTGGTTTCTAGTGGTTTTCTGCCCCCACTTGGGTGCAGATGTAAATTGTAAATTGATGAGAATAGAATAGAAATATCACTGAATCACTGAAACAGCCAAAAGGTGCCTAGTGGGATTTCTGCCCCCCCCCCCCCCCCCCCCAGGAGCAGATTAGGGACTATTGCCCTATCTACCTCCTTGGGGGGCAGAAAGGCTGTGGATTTTATTGGGGGGTGAGGCATTGGCATGCCCATTTTGGGCATCCCCCACCTCTATGTATAATAAAACCCAATCCCTGGTGCCTAGTGGGCTTTCTACCCCCAGAAAGACTGAAGAATATTTTTTTGAGGTTTCGGGGCATTGGCATGCCCATTTTGGGCAGCCCCTACCCTTAATAATAATTTAAAAAATAATCCCTGGCATCTAGTAGACTTTCTGACCCCTGGGGGGGACATATCAGGTGCCACTGCCCCCATCTGTTTCCCAGGGGGGCAGAAAGACTGTAATTTTGTTGGGGAGGGGGTGGGGCATTGATATGCACACCTTGGGCAGCCCCTACTCCTAAATTCCATGACAAAACAATCCCTGGTATCTAGTGGGCTTTCTGCCCCGGGGGGGGGCAGAAATACTGTAATTGTGTATGTGGAGGGGGTGGGGGCATTGGCATGCCTATTTTGGGCAGCCCCCACCCCTAAAAACAATTACAAAAATAATCCCTGGCATCTAGTAGACTTTCTGACCACTGGGGGGACAGATCAGGGGCTACTGCCCCCATCTGTTTCCCAGGGGGGCAGAAAGACTGTAATTTTGTTGGGGAGGGGTGGGGCATTGATATGCACACCTTGGGCAGCCCCCACTCCTAAATTCCATGACAAAACAATCCCTGGCATCTAGTGGGCTTTCTGCCCCCCGGGGGGCAGAAACACTATAATTATGTGATTGGAGGGGATGGGGGCATTGACATGCCCATCTTGGGCAACCCCCACCCCTAAATTCCTTGAAAAAATCCCTAGCATCTGGGGGCCTTTCTGCCCCCCTTGAGGAGCAGATTGTGGGCTACTGCCCCCATCTGCTCCCCAGGGGGGCAGAAAGACTGATTTTAGAGAATTCATTTTGTGGGGAGCAACGGCCCTTGCCCAAGGGGCCGCTCCACCCTCCCTTGTGGCTAGTGGGTGGATCCCTGCTTGGGGATCGCCCTCCTGGCGTGATCCCCAAGCTGGGAACCACTAAGGAGGGATACCATTTGAAAGGGGAGATACTCCCCTTTTCAACGATACCTTTCCTGACTTTCTACATGTTCAGGGGGCTGAGATAGCCACATTTCAGTTTCGTTTTTACTGAAATAACGTCACCGCGACGTGCTCGCTGATCATCATTTCAGGGAAACTACACATACAGCCTCAGGAGATAGGGAAGGTATTCCTCAGCTCCCGAGGCTGTAGTGGGGGGTAAAGAAAATGCCTCCGGTGCCTGCACCAGTGGGATTTTAAATACCATGTGCGAGGACGGCCGGGAGCCGCCCTGCGCCCACGAGCACTGTGGCATAGGACAGCTCCCGGTCATCCTGCACATGAAAAGGCTCAATCAAAGAACATTAAAACGTTATTCTTAAGTGGATGACGCAGCTCATTTACATATTAGGCAGAGCCATGGTGATATGTATGTCCATCTTACTGTTTTAAATTTTTGATTCACTGCCTTGCCTTGTACTCTGCAAATGAATGTTTTCAGAGATATAGAAGGAATGTTTTCAACCTTTCTTTGGGCCAATAAGGTGCCAAGATTAGCAATAAGTATCATCTATAGTCCAGGTCTTGCACTGCCCAACCTGAGGGAATACTATTTGGGAGTTTTTTACACATCCTGCCTACCGCTTTATAACTCCCCAGGTGCTGAGAGACGAACTACTTTTTAGCCTTGTGTTTTCAGGAATATAAGATTAATAATTTCTTATGCCAAACTACATCTCCCAGAAAAGTTTGATACAAGCTTTCACAGTGGCTTTTGAAGTGAAAAGTTCTTTAAATTCTGTAATATCCCTGCTATCAATGGATCAACCAATTGGCTAACATTTTAACAGGACCTCACCCCCTACTAGATAACAAAATGGTCCATGGAGGGAGATCAACAGATATCATGGCATTGGTGTTTTTTTAAGTACTGAAAACTGGAAAACATGGGCACCTGGTAACTGGTATAAGGTAAGCAAAATTACCCACCCAATGCTCCTTTATCCAAATTGCACACTTTTTAAAGCAACTGGACCTCATTTCAGTTAGAGAGAGTCTGGCTTTAGTGACAGATTTGAGAACAGCACTTGTAGACCTCTGAAGTATTGGAAGGCTAAGCTTGTAAGCTACAAAGAAGTCTATGTCTTTAGTAATCTACAACAGAGATAGCAGTCCAGGGAAAAATTGCATACAGAATCTTGGTATAAAATAAACTTATACAACTTCTCCCTATTAAAGAGGGCGAATTTTCGCTGTAGGCATTTCGATACTAAGTGGCTTCTCTATCGGACGCTGGCTCTATTACATAATACCAATCCTCTGATACCAACAAATTGTTTTAGGTGTTCAATGGAGCCTACTGGGAACTGGGCTCAGATTATTTGGCAGTGTCCAAAGATAACAGGATGTCTGACCTCCATACAGAAATACTCCAAGCTAGCCTTAAAAATTGGCTTTCCAAATGATCCTCTGTTAGTATTGGTGATCTACTCACCCGAAGTGAAGTTAAATTCTGATCATATGAGAAAACATTTTTTGATTTCTTTTATTGTGCGGTCCATAATTTTGCAAAACTGGAAAACTGGGCTAGTACTCTTGACTCACATGAGGGAAATGAGAAATGTGTTTGTCATGATGTTTTAATTTATTCTGTTCTATGCTCTGAAATAGAAATGCTGTCTAGGAACATGCTGCTGTGCTATAAAATGAACGTAAATCTATTCTTTCTTTCTATGTAAACTCTTCCAATGAAAAGTACATTTTAAAAAAAACTTTAATTTTTTAGTAGATATAGATAGATCTGTGCTAGTGTATTAAAATTGACCATTTTTTGTAAACCTTTCAAATTTTATTAGAGCATGTTTGTTTGTCAAAAAATCTATTCTTGAGTGCACTTCAAAAATATATTATTCAAGTCTCTATTGCATTGTTGCATTTTTTGGGGTGCATTCTGATTTCTTAAGGGTTAAGTGTCATAAATCACCAAGTCTGCTATATTTGCTTACCAAATGAAAAAACATTTTTCCCTCCTTTCTAATAAGTATTTTTCCATAAACACTTTACCAGCATCGGGTACATTTTAAAACACCTTTCAGGTTTTATCCTCTTCGGTTTCTTTATACCCCGTGGACGCATACAGAAGGAAGGAACACTTCAAAATTGCTAGTTTCAATCACGCAGCACTTGGCCACCTCACACAGTGAAGTTCAATCGGCGCTATTATTGAGCCTTTAGCTTCTTCCATGTTCCAGCATGTTTTCAGCTTCTGTAAACGTTCTAAAATACTGTATTTCTAATAGTTCACGAGAAAATGTACTTTTATTAAGGCTTGAATTGATGTTTTTTTATCCTGCTGGCTACAGTTTTCACTAAGCCCACTCTGCAGGGAAGCTTTAATCATTTATGTGTTTTGGAATTCCCATTTTTGTCATAAGAAGCTTAGAGCTTGAATCATATGCCATCCTATAAATAGCAAAATACAGCTCTTTGTGAGCTCCTTCGGTTGCTACTGGGGTTCTGCTGACGCAATAGACAAAGGCCATTGGAAAAGTTTAAGGCACCCACAGAGACCCTTCAGTTATTTTACAGTACTAGTTACTTCCCATGCTGGTCTAACAGCTCAAAGTTTCCATGTTTCAGGCATGATAAATGTTCTGTTTTTTTTTAACAGAGGTGCTATAGGCTGCATGACCTAGAGTGAGAATTATAATCGCTAACTTAAGACTCGGGCCAGATCATTTAAGTATGGGAGAATGCGATGTCAGTGTATACTATGATATATACAGGGCCGACAACGGCAATGCCCATAAATGCAATGTCAATGTATGCCATAAACTTTGCCCTCATAACAGTGTTGATAACAGTATAAACAATGTCAAGTTATGCCACAATCTAGGCATGCATAATAATGTAAATATTAGTAAAGACAATATCGATGTACACTATGAAACTGTATGTACAATACTGAGGATGTTGGTAAAGATTATATCACTGACCCACACATTATTTGTGGAAGTTCGAACAAACTTGTATTATTGCGGACCTCCCCATCAACCCTGAGTCAGAGATAGGTGGTCAGAGGGGACCTGTGACCTCAACTCACACCTATCGGGTGACAGGTCACAGGTGGGGTCTCACTTAGCCCAAAGACAAACACGCACCTAGGGAAACCCTGATTGAACCCACAGATAGATAGTCACACCACATACAGGACCTAGGAGACTGGCCCCAGTAGCACACATTTCGCCAAAGGTGCGTGTTCCCAACATACCACAAAAGGTGGATGCCACATGTAGTTAGGAACACTCAGGACACGGCTTGCAGACCGCACAAGGTGATCAAACGCTCACTACACGGGACATCTGGACATGCACACACTGGCCACCACTAGCTCTCCCTGAGGTCCAGAACCACCAGCGTCCCCCTTATCTCATGTTGTTTCTGGTTATGTATGACTATGATGCCTTTCAAGGAATGTCAAGGTGTTTTATTTGACTCACAAAATGTATATATGTGCAGCCCAAACCTTTGTACTTTGAGAGTGTCTTCTGCCCCGCCTCTGTCGAAACTCTCCAGCCACTGTGGTTAACTAAACCAACTTGTTCCTCTTATGCCAAACGCCTCTTGTCTTTTCATTTATTCTAGATAAAATCATATTCAAACAACAATTACACATTTTTAAATGATTCTCGTTCTTGTCGTCAGTGGTAAATGAAAGCAATGCTTGCTCCAATCACCATTTGACACTATTGTATTAAAACAGTATAGTTGTGTTGGTAGTCTTTGACAAGAACCTTCGTGCATATTTGTCACGTGGCATTTTGTTATGGTGATAATGTGCTATCTTGTTTTTACGCAGCTGTGTTTTTGTGTTGCATTATAGCTATCTGAGTGTGTAGAGTTGTATTGCACTCTGTTTATATGTTTATATGGACGCCATTTTTTGGTCCAGACCCCTGACACTGCCCTTGCGACCCCAGGCTGACTAAGAGGTCACAAAGTACCACAAAGAACAGAAAGCAAATAAGGTATCCAAGAGCCATGTTTACATTCTGTAACTCTTCTCAATTGTCTTTGTTGTCTCGTCCTTACATCCTTAGCAGCAAACAGGCTGTTGGGCATATAAGAGAAGGACAAAGATTGTGGCTTGCCGCGTATCGCTTTGGCAAAGCTGACTCTTCCCTGGTATGACGGGGGCATCGCGCTTCCTGACATTAGAAGGTACTATTGGGCCTCCCAGCTGTCTGCCATTAACCATGCTACTTACGCTCCTGGCTCGAACCCGGCATATGAGATGGATAAATTCCTGCTTACCGGCGGTAACTATAACAGAGCGCTTTACTCTCGATCTGCCGGAGGGACCCTCACGGGCCCTACTAGGATTGCGGTACGTGTGTGGAAGGCGGCGAATGTAGCTGTGGGCTGGAGTGAGCGGTTAACGTGTGCTACTCCTCTATTCGCCTCAGAGCGCTTGGGAAGCCTCTGGACAACAAAAGGCTTTGAGCACTGGGATACGATCGGCATTAGCAGAGTGGGGGACCTATGGGTTAAAGGCGCGGTTAAATCCTTCGCGGCGCTTCAGAGCGAGTACGAGCTTAGTGAAAGAGAGTTCTTCCGCTATGCCCAGGTTCGGCACGCCCTACTCTCGGTCTTTGGGGAGGGGACCACGGTCCCTGTTTCTTCGCCTCTCGAGGACCGTATACTCGACGGACACGTCCCCGACAGTACTATCTCCCTGATTTATAAAAAACTAATAAATAATCGGGATGATCTCTTGGTGCGTCTTCGGGAGGCATGGACGGGAGATGGGGTGGAGTTGGACGATGAGGACTGGCAGTCTGCACTGTCATCCCCTAAGGAGGTTGCCATCCCGGCCCGTCTCCGTCTGGTCCAGCTTAAGATTCTCCATCGTGTCTATGTGACGGGTCCCCGTTTGGTCTTGATGGGGTTTTCTGACGACGGGCTCTGTAAGCGTGGCTGCGGGCTCAGTGCCACCTTTCTCCACATCCTCTGGGAGTGCCGCGAGGTGGCGGAATATTGGCGCCAGGTGCATGATGTTATGAAACGAGTCACTGGGGTCGCTCTGCTGCCGGAGGTGCGCCGATGTGTTCTGAATGTGTGGGAGCCCAATGACTATAATGCGGCCCGGGCTCGGTGGGCGGCCCTTGGGAACATGATCGCAAAGAGAGATATTGCGCAGCTTTGGGGTTCCCAACGGCCTCCCACTGTGTCCGTATGGAAGGAGAACATGGACTGGTGCATGTTCAGGGAGAAGACAGTGTATGTGGCTCGTGGTAAACCGGGGGCGTGGGGTAGAATCTGGGGTCAGTGGAATGTGTATCGAGGGACTATCTGTTCTCCCCCCCTGGTGGATACGTCTGAGGTTGCCTTGTCCCCCTGATCCTTGAGGGTTCCTTGCTTACTTTGCTCATCTGAGTATAGATTTGGTTTTCCCGTGGCCCCCCCTCCCTCTCAGACCCCCCTTTTATTGACCACCCTAGGGTGGTCCTATGTGGAGTTCCTCTGCTATAGTTAGACGCCCTTTCAATGTTTTTCGCCTTGCTTTTTGTTTTTCTTTACTTTGGTTGATAGTTATGTAAAAAGGGTGTATCCTGACTTCCTTTATGTGCAGCCTGATCTCCTGTCATTTAGCGGAGCCCCTGCGGGCCAGTCATTGTTTTGGAACTGCTTGATCATTTCTGCATACTAGCGGCCGGCCCAGGAGGTTGTAGGCCCGTGCTTGTACCCTTTTTCTCTGCACAATAAAATTTTTATAAAAAAAAAAAAAAAAAAAAAGATTGTGGCTTACACCCGTTACCTTCCCCCTTGCAACTCCAGAGCCTCGTATTTGCTACTGAATGTCTAGGGCAGGGACAGGGGATTTAATACTTTCCCTCTCCCTGGACATCACAGGATGTTGAAAGAAAGACACGTGTTTAAAATCCCATCAGCACACTTATTTAAAATGGCCAGCTAGATCGGCAGTGCAGCTGTGCTTCGAGATGGCTCTTTTTCCTGTAATTTTCAGATGGTTTACTTTACAAACATTTTAAAGAATATTGTTTAGGGTAAGAGTTTAAAAGTTGATCTTCATCTCTTTCCTAAGCTCGTTTCTATAAAAAGAAAATGTTGCGCCTGTTCTCCTACACTGCTGTCATTAATGTTGGTGAATTAACGGTCACAAATTGTTGCTTGGTTTAACATAGAGTAGTTCTCCTTTAAATTATCTTGATGCAGTATCTCGCTTCAGATGTCAGGCTGAGATCCATGCTGCCGAGCAAAGCAAGGGAGATACATTGGGGCTACATGATGACTCCATGCCAAAGGGACACAACTTTCCTATTCCAGGATTTTCTTTTGACACATTTATTGTTTTCTGGTGTGTTAATCGAATTCATTTAATTGACCTGAACCAGGCATACAACTCCCAGAATGCATTGACTACTTAAATGACAGTCGAGGGCAGGAACACGTGTATCTGATAACATTCAACCAGTGTGGTGAATATCCGATGATCCTCAGTGGCCCCTAGCCCTCGCCCCCATTGTTTTCTGACTGTCAGTGATCATTGGTCAGTCCTCAGTGCTGCCTAACTCGCTGTGTTCCCGAACTCAACCTGCTTCATAAAGCACAGTGAAGCATGGCACTTTGGGGTCTATTCACAAACTGCATATTTTAGGATGTTTAGTAGTACTACAATAGCACTACTATTCTACTACAAGCTGCTATTGGCAAACTCACATGCAGAGGTCCATGCCTCCACCACTTTATGTGTGGAGATCTCTGCCCCGACTGCAGAGGTCTCTGTACATTTAGGTACACACGTTATTAGAAATCGTGAGAAGAGTTGACTGGAAAATGGGGAATACTTAATACTAAATAGGAGGGTTTAAGGGAAGACATGAGGACTAAAGATGGGATTAGGGAGGGACATGCACCCACCAGCAAATAGAGTAAAGCCATTGACATTTACAAACTGCACTTTAATAGTTACTACAGTCAACAAGCATTGTCAAAGCTGATAAGCCTTGCTTATGCAAGAGCTATCTGCTTGGCACATGTTTTAACCATGTTGTACACCAGTGTGGCTGCTGTCCAGGATAGCTAAAATTTAGAGGGGTGAAGGAGAGTGGTGTGGAGTGTAGTGTCATAAAGTGAAGTAGAGTGAAGTGTTATGGAGTGGCGTAAAGTTGTGTAGAGCAGAGTTGAGTGGTGTGCAGTGAAATGAAGTGGAGTGCCATGGAGAGGCGTGAAGTGTTGTAGAGTGCTGTGGAGGTGTCAAAGGGTGGAAGGGTGTAGAGTTGAGTGGTGTAGAGTGGAGTAGAGTATCGTGGAGTGGCATAGAGAATCATGGAGTGGTGTTCAGCAGAGTGGAGTGGCACAGAGGGTGTTGCGTAAAGTGTTGTAGCATAAAGGGGCTTAGAGCAGAGTAGATTGTCGTGGAGTGGCATAGAGTGGAGTAGTGTAAGAGAGTGCAATGGTATAGAGTGGAGTAGAGTGTTGTAGAGTTGAGCGGCGTAGAGTAAAATGGCATATGGTATCAGAGTGGAGTGGCATGGATTAGTGTGTCGTGGAATAGAGTTGGGAAAAGTGGCATGGAGTGGCATAAAGGGAGTTCCATAGAGAATTGTAGAGTAGAGTAGTGTTGTAGAGTGGCATGGAGTAGAGTGTCATAGACTGGAATATAGTTTAATGGAGTAGAGCATCAGAGTGGAGTATCATAGAGTGGACCAAAGTGGAGTGGAGTAAAGTGGCCTAGAGTGAAGTGAACTAAGTACAGTGGTGCAGAGAAGATTGGTGTAGAGTGCAGTAGCATAGAGTAGAGTGACATGAAGTGCAGGGACATTGAGTAGGGTGGCATAGAGTGCAGTGGCATAGAGTGGAGCGGTGCAGAGTTGAGCTCAGTGGCATAGAGTGCAGTGACATAGAGTAGATTGTTTCAGAGTAGATTGAAGTGTCAGAGAGTGTAGTGGTAAAGTACAGTTGTGCAGAGACAGTTGGCGTAGAGTGAAGTAATATAGAGTAGAGGGACGTAAAGTGCAGTGACAGAGTAGGGCAGCATAGAGTGCAGTGGCATAGAGTAGAGTGGTGCAAAGTAGAGTTCAGTGGCATAGCGTGCAGTGGCTTAGAATAGACTGTTTCAGTGTAGCATGAAGTGCCATAGAGTGGTGTGGTTCTGCATAACATAGAGATGTGTAGAGTTCAGGGGCTTGGAGTGCAGTAGTGCAGAACAGATTAGAGTGGTATGGAGGGATGCAGAATGTATTGGCGTAGAATGCATTGGCACAGAGTGCAGTAGAGTGGTGTAGAGTTGAGTGGTGCAGATTAGAATGCAGTGGTGGAGAGTGCAGTCTTGCAGAATACAGTGACATAGAGAAGAGTGGCGTAGAGTAGGATGGAGTAGAGTGGCATGGAGTAGAGTGGCACAGAGTAGAATAGAGGTGCTTAGCATGCAGTGGAGTAGACTGCAGTGGCGTAGAGTATTGCAGAGTAGCGTATAGTGGTGTAGAGTGCAGAGTAATTGGCATAGGGTGCAGTGGTCTAAAGCTCATTGGTTATGCGTGAAGTGGTGTTTAGTACATTGGTGTAGAGTGCAGTGATTTAGAGTACAGTAGCCTAGAATGCCGTGGGGTAGAGTTCAGTGGCAGAGAATGTAGCAATGCAGAATAGACTGTCATAGAGTGCAGTGGTGTATAGTAGAGTGGTGTAGAGTGAATATGGCATGGGGTGCAGTGGTGTAGAGTGGTGCAGAGTAGAGTGGCACAGAGAGCAGTGGCATAGAGTACAGTGTTGCAGAGTAGACTAGAGCGGCGTAGAGTGCAGTGAAGTAGAGTACAATGGTGCAGAGTGCAGTGGCGTAAAGTGTTACAGAGTAGAGTATAGTGGCATAGAATGCAGTGGAGCAGAGTAGATTGGCATAGAGTTCATTGTTTTTGGGCAAAGTGATATAGAGTGCATTAGCATAGAGTGCAGTGGTTGGAGTGGAGTGGTGCTGAGTGCAGTGGCAAAGAGTAGATTGTTTCAGAGTAGAGTGGAGTGGTGCACGGTAGAGTAACATAGAGTGCAGAGTAGATTAGAGTGGCATAGAGTGGATAGGCAGGGTGCACTGGCTTAGAGTGGAGTGGTATAGAAAAGTGCATGGGCGTAGAGCGCAGTGTTGCAGAGTACAGTGGCATAGAGAGGTGTGGTGCAGAGTAGAGGGGGTGCTTGAGGTTAATTTATTTTTTTAGCACACAATTTTTTAAAAATATCTGTAAATAATCTGTGCAGATATTTCAGGATATCTCAGAATTAGAAAAGCACAAATGAAACCCATTTTTTGGTCATTCTGAGGTGTAGTGGAAACAAATATTTTAATATGATCAAATCAAATACACTAAGTGATGACATTTACACACATTATCATTTGTGCGCTGTATATTTGTATCTGTAAAACTGGTTGTTGTACAAATGTAATGGTCATTTCAATTGAAGAAGTGTTGTCTGTGGATATTCGACTGTACACTACGGCACTCCACTCTACTCTGCCTTGCTCCACTTTATGCCTCTCTACTCTACACCACCCTACTCGGTGCAAATGCACTCTACCACTTACTACTCTACTATGCACCACTGCACTCTTTGCCATTGCATTCTACACTTCTGGAGTTTAAAGGACACCTAAGATTGCTCCCTCTGTGGGTGTAAAATAAACACTCCTACACTGGGGAATGCATAATGAATTCTTTAGAGGGTCAGTAGAAGTATTCTGGGTGGTAATATCATACACAGTAAATGCCATTAGTATATGGCGCTGGATTTTGTTGGTGGTAAATAACCTCACCATTCTGAAAATAACGCATGACAATGGGGGTCACAATGCGTTTTGCACAGAGGTATGAAGTCAACACGGCACAGTTTTCAATGAACAAATTCCACGTAGTTTTACCTGGGAAAATTGTGAATGAAATAACATGGAGTGTAATAATGACAGCAAATACTCGTTATTACTGTTGGGTGCAAATTCCTATTTGCGCCCAAAGTGGGATTCGTGGGCCACTCAGAATGAGTCCTTAATGCCGATCTATTGCTAATTTTGACAACTAGTGAGGAACCCACACTGAAAAGTTTAATTGTGCAGAAATCGAGTTATAGCTTGTAGTAGTAGTCCCTCGACACAATGTACCTATTTATGGTTTGCTCAGTTTATTCATTAAAGTATAGTTTGAGTCCATTTTGTCATCAAGCACTAATGTCTGTGTATGCCTTTCAGAGATAGGGAGGTTCAATAGACAGCCCTAAAATATAACATTTGACTGGGTTCTTGAGTTGGTAGCATAATTTCATGTTCTAGATAGCTCAGGGTGTGATAAAAACCAAGTAATGAGTTAATAATAAGAGTAAAGGCCATATGAGAGAAAAGGCACATGTAATGTCTTTGAGCCAGACTTTCAAAAAGCATTGACTTTTGCAGAAAAACATTAGACTTTGTGGTGGACTTTTGGTTTGCAATGGCTTCCAAGACAGCTGGTGTTCAAATCCCTCAAATCAGAGCATATTCATGATACCTCATGCAGATGTATGATCAGTAGATGCGGCAAGCATGTGGAACGGAGATCGGTTAAACACAGCAAACCCATTAACCAGCGCTTAAAAACAGCCATCAAAGCCTTGCTCAGTAAACACAGTGTTATTTCAAACAAATTACTGCTTATGCTATGCTACATGGGATGAATTAGGGTTTGGTAGGAGTTCAAGAACAAGACAAATGTGCTCTATCGTCTTCATTCTCAGACCAGCAGTGCTATGTACCTCATCCCTCCACACAACTTCGTGCACCATTTGGAGCCTCACTCACTTCATCTTCATCTGTCTCCTCCTATCTAGTCAATTTTCCAGCTATTTGAATGACACTATTCCTACCATGCATTTGCATTTGGACTCTAGGTCATAAGGGATCAAAGAAGTGATGCTGGTACTACTAGCCTGCAACCATTCGGACAGAGCAGACAACCAAATGGACAATTATAGATAGAGCACTGTAAGGCCACACTAGTGGTAAAAGTGCACTGTGAAAAAGTCGCTTGACAGAACAAAAACTATCTTCCCCTGGGTCGTGTGTGTGTCAATATGCCAGGGAAAACAACCTTTACAACGCAGTCATTACATCGCACTACATTTGCAATGCAGTCATTACATCGCAACATCCTTTACAACGCATGTCACTACAACCCAGCCATTACCATGCATGTCACTACAGCGCATGACACTACAACGCATGTCACTACAACGCAGGCATTACATCGCATGTCATTACAACGCATACCATTACAACGCATAATACTCCTACACTATCCAACCCTTACCCTACTCCTTGCACTCCCTGGAGTTAGAATAGTAATGTTTACCCCTACTGTATCCAACACTTACCCTACTGTCGTACCCCCTGTAGTTAGAATAGTATTTTTACCCCTACACTATCCAACACTTACCCTACTGTTGCACCCCCTGGAGTTAGAATAATAATTTTTACCCCTACACTATCCAGCACTTATCCTAAATGCAATGTAATGGTATGCGTTGTAAAGGTATAATGCGATGTAATGGAATGCGTTGTAAATGTAGTTTAAAAAAATGTGTTGTAGTGGCATGCGATATAATGTATGCGTTGTAAAGGATGTTGCGATGTAAAAACTGCATTGTAAAGGCATGCGTTGTAAATTTATGCGTTGTAACGTCATACATTCTATGCCAGGCATGTGTAGGTGTCATGGGATTGGTGAGTGTGCACACACAATAAACTGAATGTAACCCTGGTGCCCTTTTCCAGCTAACCAACGAGAAAAATTGTTATGATGGATATCATACCTGCCTCCTGGGTCTTTACCGCAGGGATAACAAACATAGGGCCACCTTCCGCTTCATTGACCTGGGCTTACTGTTAGCCAAACCTCTCATTACTTGGAGATGGAAGCTGCATGAGCCCCCTAACCTTGTAGCCTAGATACAATCCATTACTACTTTGGCCTAAGCTGAGAGGATCATCCTGCATAGGGAAGAAAATTTGGGGCTATGCAAAATCCAATAGCAATCAATTGGGACACGATCCTGACCGATCTTTAGACTGCCATACAACGCACTAATGATACCCCAGTTTGCTCATTTGAGCACGGGATGGGGGCAGAAGAAGAACAAGGGATCCTTTAGCCACATGGCATTTAATCACTCAATCAATCAATCTTCAATTGATAAAGCACACAGTTGCTTCAAGCAGAAGCGCCCTGGCGCTCCAACAGACAGCAACGACCAACCAGAGTAACAAAGAAGCTAAACACTGTCAAATAACCAGGTTCTGAGTTGGTTTTTGAAGGATGTCAGAGACTCAACCTGATGCAGGATAGGCGGGAGACTCTTTCAAAGCTTAGCGGTGAGAACAGTAAAGGAGCTGCCTCCAAGGGGACTTCAAGAATCTAGGGATCTGGAGGATGCAGCTGCTGTTGGATGTGACAGTCTGATGGACAGGTATCAGGGAGCCTTACCGTGGAAAGCTCTGAAGGTCAGCACCTAAAATTTAATGCGCTGTTCAACTGGGAGCCAGTGCAGATGTCTCATATGAGGAGAGATATGATGGCGACGTGGGAGTCTCCTAATTAATCTCGCGCAGTGTTTTGGATTAACCGGAGTCTGCGTATCAATCAATCAATCAGGATTTTGTAAAGCGCACTCCTCACTAATATCAGACACCAACGTAAAGGCTGTTTGAGTAATCTAGGTGAGAGGCGACTGGGGTCTGGACTAGTGTTTTTCGTGTCTCCTCAGGTACCAGATTAAGAAACATCTTAAAGAGTTTCAGCTTCAAGAAACAGATTGACGAGATTTGCTTAATTTGAGTGGCAAAGGAGAGTGAGGAATCAAAGATGATGCCAAGATTTCCAGCCGAAGAGGTTGGAATAAGAGGAGCATTCACGGGGCGTGGTACCTTCCCCTTACAATATATGCCAGGACTTAAAACTGATGCTTTGCCTTGCTTAATAATGTGATCTCCTGACTGAATACCATGCATGCAATTGTGTGTGGTGGGGATGCGGGTCCGGGTTTCTTCAATTGTTATTTTTTCTCAAAATCAGAATTGTCTGTTTATTTCTCGATTCACATGTTGTTGAACTCCTCAGTCACTTTGTATGTTCTAATCAAATCTTATCTCCTATGTGGTAATTTACAGTTTGACTACCAAATGAATACGGATGTATATAGATATCCACTGGGTACCAATGTTTACTGTGGAACACAATGTTTTGTAATCCTTAGCAATCTGCTTCTGCATTTAACTGTTTAATTATTATATGTCTTTTTGTTGAGACGACTCACTAAAATCTGAAAAGAACAATAAACAGAGTCAACAAAAAAATGATGGATATCGTCTCCTCTGACTGTGAACAAACAATTTTTAAAGAAATATTTTTATGCACCCAAAGCAACGTATCGCTGAGAAGCTGGTTTTCTTGAGCCAGGCCGAAAGATGTGCATATAATGTCTATTTTCATCATATCAACCAAAAAGACGACAATATATTTAGTCACCTTCGCAAACCATTGTCTGTTTTACCATCAAATTCCTGATTGTGGGGATTCCTGGCATGCCTAGTCATGAATATGATGTCTTATTCCACTTGCACATTATCAATGCCATTCCTTATCATTCTTGTGTCGCTATGTTTATTCAAAGCATTTGTAGTATGGAAAACAGCCTCAGACTCATAGGAAAATAGGATCAAGCTTATACTTGACAATTATTCATACCCTGCGGAGCATATTGGTAAATTGTAGACCTCCCTCTACCCGCCCGGGCAGCCAGGAATCATCATTTACTTGCAGCACAAAGTATTCTGATACCAGCATGTGTGCTCACATCACAATGAATTTAGCAGCTTCACACACTGGGGCCTGATAAAGACACCGACCTAATTACTGGTTGTGGGACACAAGAGGAACAGCTCCACTATAATACATAGAAGAGGGAGGCAAAAACCTTAAAACCACATAGTCCACACTTACAGGCTTAATATTGAAGACATACTCAACATCCCACCGCTATTTTAGGAGCGTATTGTACCAACCAATCACAGCAGTCAAGCAATCCTAATTATGACGATATTGCTATCTGTGCTGCACTACTGTGGTGCCATGGACACTTCCAGAATATTACTTGCAGAACATTGCAGCACTAGGATGTCATCTCAAACATCCTGTGTACACATATCACAAAACTCTGAGGAGATGTCAAATCAAAGATATTTGTCAATAGACTATCTGTAAACCGCAATGGCAAAGAGGCATTTAACACCATATCCCAGTTCCTCAACATAAGATGTGGAACACATTGTAACTATGTCCGGTTGATACATGTTATCATATTAGGAACACGCACATGGTCAGCAATGTTGTGCTATAGTTTAAACTTTCATACATAGTGATCAAGACTTGCTTTCCCAGCATGATTAGGAGACATGATTGGCATAAGACACAGCTTCTGATTTGTTGCTCATGGATTACTTTGATCATCTTGGCTGGGAATAGTACAGCATATGTAATATCCACTGTGCGTAGCTGGCACTGGACTCTCAGGAAGGGGAACGCTGGCACTGGACTGCTAGCGTGTACTCAGGGAACAGAGAGATTCATGCATGTTCCATTGTGATGGCCACAGTTTCATGTGCGAGATGGAGGAGGAGCACATCCCAGTCGTTGAAGAGAAATATTTGGTCCATAAAAGGGCACAATGGTGTGCCGGAGGGGGCTTCTTTGTTGGCACCTTGTGTGCTCTTTATACATTGAACATGTCCAATAAGCCAATCAGTGCCACCGTGTTCAGAGCCAGTCTTCCGCATATTGAGTGGCGTTGGGGCCTTCTGTACCATCTGGAATTCCAATGATCCTGACATCATTTCAGTGGGCCCGACCATCAGCAACTTCCGCTTGCCCCTGAAGTGGGTCAATGTTCCTACGGAGTTAGACAACAGTGACTGTTCGGTCTGGATTTTCACAGGGTAGGGATGCACTCCATCCTCATCACAGTTTTTTCATATTTTGTCAATTTTTAAATTGAAGACGTGCAGTTCGGTATAGGTGCGATGCCCACACAGAACCTGGGTACATAACATCTTCAAAACCATAGGTTCGGATGGCCCAGCATGAACATGAGAAAAAGTGAAAATTGGCAATTTCACTCCGCTGTCGTGGAGAAAAAAAAACTTTGAAAACAAGTTGAATTAAAGTGTTTTTCAAATATGGATCAAAAATGGGAATACATAGATAAAATTGGAGTTATTTGGTGATTGCCTAGCAGGCTACCTCAGCTGTGTGTTCAATAGGGGCGAGATGACACCCCAGTTTTGAAGATGTTTGTTCGGTCTGCCATGGCATTAGTGTGGAGAGGGTCATCTCATTGGTTTTCACTCTGTTGGACTATTTCCGGTTGCCATCTTTGAGGAGACATCAGTGGTGATTGCACCCAGCCATTGCTCAATGGCCAATCTGGAGTCATGTATGTCCTGTAGAATAATATCTAGTTTATCCAGTGGGGGGCTAGTCGTGGTGCGGGGGAATGCAGTCATCAGGCGCCACCACTGAAGAACATTCAGAAGGGTGAACTCAGAGATGGAGTAACCAGTAGGTTTGGTGGACTTGACTCTTGTACGGCCCATGTTGTGCACCCTGCTATGTCAGGATGTAAGGGGAAGAGGAAAGGAGTTGTCAGCAAAGCACAGTGTAGTCTACTATACAAGTAGAATATATAGTTCAGAGTCACTTAGCACCAGCTAGGCATGTGTTAGCACTTCACGGCAGTCTGTAGTGTGGGTAGGGCAGCGCCAGGTGAGGCCAGCTGAGCTTGGCCTCCGAATCTTCCACAAAGAGCGCAGCGCTCGACAAGGTGTTGCTGTCAGCTTAGCCCCAGTTCTCTGGTATCCAGCGAGGATACAGCGAAGGCTGCTCAGAGGGAAAGAGAGTGGTGGGGGCTGGTCTGTCAGAAATGTCCTAGTGCGAACCCTGGGGGCACTGAACGGATGGATATCTTCTGTGCGGCACATTAAGTCAAGGGTCCCAGGCCAAGGAGCACCACCAGGCACACCCTGCGCCTGCGAACCAAACAAGCTGCAGCACAAATCACGTGTTCAGTGCCCTAGGCTCATGCCTCCATGCTCCTGGGGAGGAAGGGAAATGGTAGCATCACCTCTATGCACCCAGCAGATGCAGGACATGGTCCTCGGCCCACACCTCTGTTCCTCGTAGGTCCCAGCTAGCAACAAGGGGCCACTGCACCCAAGACACAGTGCACCACATGGTCAACAGGCCCTCTTTCTCAACAGGACTGCACCAACTGACCACAGCATACTGGCCTCCTTCAAGCTCGTCCAGGCTCATGACCCTGCTCAGCTACGGCACACTCGATCTCATTTAGTCATTACGCAGCTGGTCGCTGCAGGTCGCTGCCGCACTCTCCCCAGCGCCCCATGGCTCACAGTAATGGCATGTAACTACAGGTACTGTGGGCCAGCTCGGAAACAGCTCACCTTGTACTTCCGAGGGGTGGACGCAGTTGTCATGTGGCCAGTCAGAACCATAACTCACAGGTGCTCCATTGCTTCTGATGGGGGGCTTGTATCTATGTCCCTAGCAGGTTCACAATAGTATGTTTGGGGGGCCATTAGGCAAGCTGCAACCCCAAACAGCATGCCGATCACTACATCTGGGTTGTGTGATTGCAGAAACCAGACGGCTGCTTTCACCTCTGGACCCCTGGCCAGTGACAGCAACCTCTTCACCATTCTGTGCCCCTGCCAGCAGCAGGATGGGTGTCAGGTGTTTGGTGTCCCTTAGGTATTGTCCGCCAGGCCGGATGCTCCCCTTTATTGATAAGTAAACCTTGATATCAGGACCTGGGTCGGGGAGCAGCACAATCATGCAGCCACCATCTTCGGCAGTTAGTTACACCCCCCACACTGTTTTCAAATTCATATGAAAAATCAGATTTCTACTCTCTTAAACTGCAGATGAGCTGACTCTGCCTTCAACAGCAAAGACTGAAATTAAAGGGCCACCGTTTGGTCCCCTGCACTCTGCCTCCCCATCTGACTAACCTAACCGTTGGAACCTCAAAGAGATTATTAGTAGCAGAGACCAGACTACATGCTGGGTAAATTCGTAGTGTAAATGTAAGGAAGTTAGGTTTTTAAGTGTAATTTCACAGCGATTTAACATGACCCTATCACCTAGACAAGGACTTCCTCTCTGATGTTTTGAGACAGGCTCAAATTTCTTTAAGTCAAATATAGCCCTGCAAGTAGCATTTTGGATATGCTATAGCAGATTTAATTACTTTGTAGAGACGCTCAAATACATGGAATTCCAGAAAAGCATGCACAAATGCATTCAGCATTAACATTTTGTGCAGAAAGCTGAAAGTATCCTTTGCCCTAAGGAGCATTTAATAACGATTGTGACTCATTACATTTTAATTTCCTGTGTGGTGCATAGTGCTTGAGGGGGCTTTCTAGTACAATAGTAATATTGGCCTTCAACTCATAATTAGGCCTGGGCATGAAATTCCGCTCTGCTTGCGGAGTTTGCACAGTTTTTCCAAATCTGCGGTCCGCATGGCATGCGGGGTTCCAAAAGCTTCCACTCGGCAGAGCTGAGTTTTTTCCTCGCTTTCCTATTTTAAATTGCCGATCGCAGAAAGTCTTATGCCAGAACATCTCCAGGCGAGATTTCACAATGCAGGCAGTTGCATTTGGCCGCTACCGCTCGCATTGCGGAACCTTCCTTTCACGTCGAGGAAGCTGCTGCTCGAGTAGAAGATCTACTCGAGCGGCAGAAAACAGCAGTGCCCTGTTGCACTGCACATGGTGTCCTTTGCGCTGATTTTCCTTTGTGGAACAAACACTCGGCATTAAAAATCAGCACCAACGGAGCAACCTAACACAGTCCGCTGCTTGCAGAATTCTGCATAGCGCGGCAGAGTTTTTGGTCACTGAAACTCCACGAACTCCGCCCAGGGCTACTCATAATTGTGTACTAGTATTGTAACAACTCTTTGGAGCCTTCCTACATCTATGAAGGCCTCAACTTATTTTCTGGTTGGTCATTTAAGGAGCTGATCGGGCCTTCATTCTAAATTCAAAGTTTCCCTATAGTCTAATACTGCACCTCGGAATTCTAATGCCACAGGTTTTGGCAATTCCAAATTGTAACTTAGGTAATGAGGAACTACCGTTAAAATGTGCTTCCACGCTTTTCCACATGGATTTCCAAATGTAAATTCCACATTCTGTACCATTTTTTGGTGATATATTCCACCTGGTGTTACGTGGTAAACATCTTCGGAAAATCTACAGTGTGTACTAAGATTGCATGCCATATTTAATCACATCTGCTGATTCTGATTCAGCCAATTACTCCTGCTACTGGCTAAGTATAACATTCTGAGAAGGCTAGAATGAAAAGTTTTGTATGTTGTTTGTGGTCAATGCAGGTATTATTTTGTTGACTTAATTGGTGTGCCCTAACCAAGTTCCGGTGAACTTAGACCTGATGTGAATCAGATGAATGGGGAAAGTACAAAGTAACATTTGCATGCTTCAATTGCCATTCACATGCCCAAACCAAATTTAAATCATTATATATTAAAAATTGGAGGTGAAAATGTAGCCATATTATAGATTTGTAGCCATTCTATCTTGATCACATCTACATTTTTGAAGTTGTATTTTGCTTAATTGCCCTTGAACATCATGACCTTTTCCAAACTGTGGCCTTTTCCTTTTTAATGTTTAGCTCTCCTCTTGCAACGCATGCGTGTTTTCTTGTCTTGCCTGTCCAATAGATGTTCTTTCACAACTTGAGAGTTGAGCAGGTTTTTTGAGCACTTCAGTATCATCTTTCTTGGAATATTCAATAGTTAGTGTATCTGATTTCAGTGGGAGTGTTTCTTTCATTCCTGTATATTATTCCCACACTATTTTAAAAACATATCTGATTAAGGATTAAGCTATTAGATTTAATGGAAATTGCAGGAAGGCTTGTAACTTTATTTTCTGGAGTTTGGTCAAATGGGGGGCAGTATACCAAAACTAGGAATTCTATGTAGAAACTCCAGACTACCCTTTTGGCTTACGAGGCTTAAATTAATAATCACAAATGCTCTCTTTTGTGGTAGTGTGGGCAAGCAGATTAGGCTTATTAGAGCGTAGTGCCAATGCATCTTTTGGAACACACACAGAGTCTATAAATAAGACACACACAAAAAAGACAAGAGACCAATTTAGAAAAATAACAAGTATGTTTATATTTTAATGCCAAGAACATCGCAAATGGGTAAGTAACTTTTAGTAAAAGCAATCTCTAGCAGGCAAGGACAATTGTCACTTAAATGCGTTTTTATGCAGTAATGCTTTCCTATGGAGAAAAAGGTCTCTACTGAATACGATTATTTGCAAATAGTTCTCAGGGGTTCCTTATTGGAATTAAGGTGCTAGGGGGCCAATGTCCAAAGTACCACCAGCAGTTTCAGTTGACCTGCCCTGGAGTGTCTGGATGCAGTGGTGTGTAATGGGTTGGTAGCCAAATGCGCTACGCCGTAGTCAAGTAGGGTGGCCAACTAGAAATTGGCTGCAGCGGGGGTCTTGGGGACAAGTGCAGGAGCTCCCAATGGGGGTCTTGGCTTGTAGGGGTCTTGGGAGCAGGAGTGCTCTGAGGGTTGTCGTGGACCGGGGCCAGGGAGCCCAGGGGTAGAAGGTTTTTGGTTGGCTTATGCCTTGGGTCATAGGCACCCAGGTTCCCGGTTAGACTTGCAAAGGGGAACAAATCAGGACAGCTGGACCACTCTCAGTGCTGGCCTCTATGATGCTGACATCCCTTGTCGGCTGTTCGGTCTCTGCGGCATTGGTGTCCGGATTAGACTCAAACAAGCTTTGGCTGATGCAGGGGGTCCAGTACCCCTTGAATTGGTGCAGGGCAGCTCTGGTTGGTTCTCGTGTCTTCTCACTTGGGCATCTACTGCATTGATAGGCCCGGTGAACAGCAGAATGGTGAACCGGACCTTGCAGTCGATGCCTGCAGGCTGCAGGGAAGTGGTTCCCCCTCCTCAAGGGAGATGCTGATGGAAGTCTTGGAGGCCCTCCAAAGCTTTTTGAGGCTCCACAGCTGCAGGACCAGTCGAGGTGTCACAATTGGCGGGACATGAGCAGGTAGACAGGCAGAGTTCGGTGCCAAATTCCACCAGTAGTCCACATTTCTTGGCTCTTCGGCTCCTCTTTGTCCTCTTCTTCAATCAGACAAATCTAAGTTTCTGGTGTCAGGGGGCTACCTAAATACACAATTTAGGGGCATTAAGGGGAGTGTAATGTAGTAACCAATGGGCTACCTACCCCTGGGGTGACAATGCCCATATATTACCACTTCCTGTGGGTACTGGGCATAACCCTGACTCAGAGTTCCTAGTTTCACCAACACAAGATGTTGAAACCCTTCTTTGACTGTCCACATTAGGGGTGTGTTCAGCTTGCAAATGTGACACCTCCTTACTAGGTAATTTCCCACCAGTCCTAGTGCCAAATGGGCCTCAGGGCAGGGGGTGGCATTCTCTAGGTCTGGGAGCAGCTGTGGGTGCATATTAAGGGTGACACAGACTTCATAAATTCACTAGCCATCCCACTGAAGGAGTTGGGAACACCTTCCTCTGGAGCAGGCATTGTTTCTGTCCTCTGAGAGCACGTGCCCTCACCTCCAGGGGGTCGGAAACTCATCTGTGATGTCAGACTGCTCAATACAAGTCAGCCAGCACATAAGAGGACTGGTGGGTTTTCAGGCGGCACCTCTAAGGTGCCCTCTGGGTGTATGTCATAATAAACTTAACATTAGCATCAGTGTGGATTTATTAAGATGACGCGTTTGATACCAAACTCCATTTTTTTCAGTGAAGCCATGATGTAGCTGGGGAACTTGTGATGACCAGTGCCCAGTACATATACATAAGATGGCTTCTCTTTTCACTTGCAATGTCTGGTAATTAAACTAGACATCAGAGGGGCATATCTGCTCATGCAGATATGTCCTCGCATATGCACCCTGCACCCTGCCGTAGGGCTCTTAAGATCTGCTGTAGGGGTGACTTACATGTAGTAAATGCAGTGTATGAGTATTGCACACAGACAGTGTTTAGTGTGTGTTTTCATAAGGGATTACACCCTTTCACGCATCCTGCAGTGGCAGTTTGCATGTAGGTTTTATGGCGGTCCCTTTGGGTGGCATAAGACGTGCTGTAGCCCATCGGTACCCTCTTTGATACCCATGCCCTGGGTACCAGAGGTACCATTTACCAGGGACTTACAAGGGTGCTAAAGTTCCTGAAATTGGGTTATAATTAGACATTTCTTTTTCAGGGAAAAGAACACTGGCATTGGATCCTGGTTGGTAGGCTTCAGTGCACGGTCAGGGGTTAGGGGAGAGGAGTTGGCCTAACGGCTAGGGCGCTCGACCTCGGACCTGGGGAACTGGGTTCGAGTCTCAGTAATGACGCTGAACATCCTGTGATTCTGGGCAAATCACTTAATCTCCCTGTGCCTAACAAAAAAAATGAATGTGTGTCCTCATGTAATGTAACTGGTGCTATGTAAAGCGCTCTGATACCTGATTGGATTCGGGTCAGGTTCGCACTATATGAACCTTTGCAACAAAAAAAAAAGAGTCGAAAAACCAGCGTCTAGTTGTTCAAATGGGGGAAAAACTTGGGTTAACATCTACAAAGAAGTCAGCTTCCTACATTGGGGTATACAGTGAACTGAAAAATCCTTTTACAGCCACCCATAGCTGTTGATCTTAAATATATTGTGCTGCAAATATTTTCTCAGGTTGTGTAGTACGAGGGGCTTGGAGAGATGTAGATGATATGGGCTTTCTACAGGTGCAATCCCTAATATGTTTTTGAATATGCTAATTGTTCTCTTCAGTTTTGATAAATATGTTTCAGAGTAGTCTTCGACGACCTTGGCCATAGCCTTGTTGCCTTCTTTACTTTCTGGGACCACAAAATCATGACTGGTTTTACAATCTTTAACAATTAAAATAAAGGTTAAAAATCTATTTCTCATTGGTTCTTATATACATAATAATTTCAAATGAGTGGTTTACAAATATGCAGCAGTCCAATTTAGTGCTGTAATCTAAATTCACCTAACTGTGTCATCAGACTGCTTTAGAGAGCTGGGTAGTCATGCCGACATGCACGTCTGTGGGTCTGTAGAGGTGTTGCATTTTTTTTTCTTGTAAATGTAGAAAGGAACTAGAGGGAAAATAATACAGCAATTCCATACACAATGAGAGCAGTCACAAAGCTGTTATTGTTACCTCAGCAAATAATGCCACTGAATACTGAAGCTAAAAATTAGAATGGTCTGATTCTAATTTCCTCTGCCCAAATAAATAGTCTTCTCAAGCCAATAGTCACGTTGAATGGACAAATATGTTTTAAATAACCATCCGCAAACCAAGCTAAAAAAAGAAAGAGAAATGATTTGGTCAAAGTGTAGATAATGTATGTGAATAGGACCTGATATTTGATACTGTGTGGAGAAGTACTGCTGATGGCATGTTGTAGTTTGCACAATGTCCTAAATTAGCAGTTCTTAACCTTGGTTTGGGGACCACTGGGGGTCCTCGACGCCTTCTCAGGTTGTCTGCAAGTGTGTAGAAAATGAAGCTATAGTAACATTAAAAAAAGAATATAGATAAAGAAGCAAAATGGAATGTGAACATTTATAAATGCTTCATAAATGTTGAGGAATTAGAAATTGGACAATATAAATTAAGCTGTATCCTCAGATTGATTTGTGGGAGTAGTGCAAGTGCATCAAACAGAACATAATTTGGGGGATGGGTGACCGTAATTGAATTTATAAAAGCTCTAACCTTCTAATTAAAATTGTAAATAAGAAATTCCGATTTCTTTATATTTGTTTCTGAATTAAATTAAATTGAAAAATTGTGTATTTGATAAATTTTTGTTTCTGTATTTTTGTATATTTGCAGTTCAAATCATCGAAGTTGCTTATGCTGGGGCCCCAATATTCTAATATTGACTTATTGTGGGTATCCTGATTCCAATAATTATTCACTGGCGGTCCCTGGATTCCAGTAATTAATTGGTGGTCCACAGAAGTCAAAAGCTTAAGTGCCTCTGCCCAACATGATAGAATGAAAAGGGGTCTGAAAACAGCAAAACATGCATATTATAACCTTGATTTTAAATTTCAATAATGTAAGCCTCAAAATAAACTACTGGTTTGTATTTAGAAAGCTAGCAGATTGTTTAAGTGGATCTTATTGAGAGGATAAACTACATAGCTAACTATACATGAAACAGATTATGGTCATTCTGCCCTTGAAGTCAGTAATCAATATACTCCGAGGCCATGCTGATTTACACATAAGGCCTCATTTAGAAGTTGTTGATGCAGGACAGCACAGTAAGTCACTTTGCTGCGCTGCCCTGTGTCAAAAGGAAATGAGAGGAATGTGCCCTATTTAGAATATACAGCACATTCCTGTCCTTTCCTACTGTGCTGGTGCTGTTTTGGCTGCCTTGCGCCAATGCAGGCTCCCTTGTACCATGGTGCAAGAGTGTCTGAATTGTAGGAATGATTGTTGTTGTGCAGGATGGAGCACTTTCCTGTACAAAAACAATCGATGGAGGCGTTTTCCTACATTTATGTGTGCTGCAGATTAAAGCACACAAAGAAAGATGAAAGAACGAGGAGAAATAGGTATTTCTCCTCATTATGTCTCCCCGGGGGAGGCGTAGGCTTTTGACGCTGTCCCAGGTTTACGTGGTTTTGTAAATCTGCGGCAGCTTCAAAATCTATGGCTTTTGTGTGGGAACACCCACCTCAACACCCATGGAACACCTCTGTGATGCTGAGTAAGGCAACTCAGTGCAGCGCTTTGTGCTACCTTGCCTTACTCCATATCTATGAGGCCATGCTATACAACGCAGAGAGGCTTTGCATTGCCGCATATATATGAATGAGATTCCTACCCCACCAGAATTTCGAAAAAAGTAACGCTCCAGTGGCACAGGCCTCTTGTAAATGAGGCCCATATTTTAGTGGTGAAACATGTAAAGGAGGTGCAGTTGTAGAACCAATACATATTGGATGGGGAAGTACCATGGACCTCATTACTAGGACCCTGGAATTCACGATGGGCCCAGGAACACTTTTTCTGGCGGCATCGGGAATGACAAGATCCACAGAACACCTTTGTCAGCATTGTACAATTTCTTGGAATGGAAGCAGAAAATGTAACTAAATGTTGACTGGCCTCAGAAATCACAAAGGGTAGTTGGATATTTCATATGGATTTGCTTTGCTGTAGGTTATAGACTTTTTGAAGTATTGCCAGAATGTCATATATATGAAGTGGGTTAAAATTGTACAGTAATAGAATTTTAGATGATAAAAGGCTTGGGGATTATTTCAGTGGGAGATCAGGAAGCAGAGAGAGAACAAAGGAGGTGTTTACGTCCTTCATCCAATGTCCTCAGATGATTTTGATGTTTAATAAGTGTGGATCACCTGCAATATGGAGTCCTGGGATAGATGTGCTGGGATACGCACAGAGCAGATCTGGAGGACCAACAGTGCCTGGATGGATTTATTTTATATCATGCTTACAGAAACCCTTTGTGGAGCCATAATGAGGAACAGTATATTGTATACAACATAATTTCTCAGAAAAATGTAAGAGGATCGACTACTGTCGTGATTTGTTGTTTATTCAAAAACTCCTCTCTTTATGAATCTGAAAATAACTTTGTAGAGCCGGAGACAATTTTGAGCGTTGATGACTATTTCTGAAGGCATACAGAAGGATATGTCATATTAATTTGTTATGCAAATAGTAGAGATAGTAGGAAAGACAACTGGATTTTGAATCAGGGTACTCTTTTCAAACTGCTCTGGTGGCCTCTAACATTAATGAGGAATTGGAACACAACATTACCAGGAATTTCAAAGGAATGCAATATAGAATTATAGAAGGGTAAAAGTGAGCAACTGGACTGTTTGTCCCTGAGAGATTGCGAGCGACATCTCAGTTACAGGGCCGGACTGGCCGCAGCGGGCACCGGGAGCTTTCCATAGCTGCAATATCGGCCCCCTGTAACAAACGCAGCTGCAGTGTTTTACACGCCCCCACCCCAAAGCTCCACGCTGTGCAGCCGGCCAAACTCAATTTCCAGGGCTGGTATGTGTATACAATTTTCACATAATGTGTGTCCTGTATCTGCATTGATACTAAATATTGACAAAACCTAGCGTAAATATAACATTTCAAGACAGAAGTGTTTATAATCCATTTTGTTTGAAATTGAGTAATGAAGCAGATTATGAAAAGGAAATCTACAAGTAAAAGGGATATGTTATGAAGGCCCTAAATGATTCACCCAACAGTAAAAGGCATTATGTATTTGGGGGACCTGAATTTATTTTCAATGGCAACAAATATAGATATTGGGGTGGAGGTTTGTCATTTGTGGTGGACTGATGAGTATTTTGTAAAGAACAATGAAATAATTTTGGATAGACTAAATAGAGGGCAAGCTAAATGCTTAAATGTTGTGCAACAGAATTCAGACTAGTAATAATAGACCAAATAAAATTATGTAGGGCAATACTAAGAGAAATAATTAACTGTTTTGTAAGGACATGTTGGAAATTATAAATCCCAGGGATGATAACAAATTACGGAGAGCAGAGTGAGATGCAAAAAATGAGAGAGAACAGAGGTATATCAAATTACTAAGGAAAAGTGTTTCTCTGTATATATACCAGCACAGAATGGTAGCTATGTACAAAAAAGAGAATAAACAAAGTTCCAGATCAGAAGAGCTTCCCAATATAAAGTAAGAGATTAAAACAAAATATAATATAGCATCCAAAGCAGTCAAACAATTTAGTCAGTAATGAGTTAATAGTATTTTGAGAAGTAACAGACCTACAGTATAGAAGGGGAGTATTGCAGAATTTTTAATAAAGGATTGCATAAACAAAGATCAGAAAACACATAGGCTGATTCTCAGTCTCATCAGTGTTGCTTTTAAATAGATGGTTAATTCTGCAGGATGGTGCCAGAAACAGCTCTGAATTCTTTTTGGTGCTGAAGAGCATAGTCATAGGTACAGAAAAAGGCACAATCAAATAGGTAGGGCATTTGGAGAAACCATGCATTTTTTTACTTGGAGTTTGGTGGTTTTTATGGATTATGGAGAAATGATGCGAGGAACTTTCTTTGTTAAAGTCAAATGCATATGTGGGAATAAAAGTAGATGAACATAACATCTTAAGAAAAGTAATAGTGGTCAATAGTCTTTTTAATCGAAAGTGGGGGCTTAAATGTTGAATTAAATTTATTATGGCCATCATAGATTGTGCATCCTGATACAAGGATGGCTTAGTAACCTTCACAGTGAATGTCAGTTTTAGTCTACTTGTGGCCTGCTTCTTTTTTTATTTTCTTGTTATTCTGTGGCCTGTTTTTTTCTCTTTTCCTTTCTGCTCCTAATATTCTGAAAACGTTTATAAAAAATTGGGATATTTGTTGCAAAAGGTGTGAGTTCTTCTCATGTGATCAATCTGAAGTTGTCTCTCTACTGAGAACCAAGTACTCCATTTTAGCACCTGGCTCTCTCAGGGTAGTGAGATAGTGAAATGCAAGGCCTACTAAGCGGAGGTGTTGTGGGGTAGTAATCCCAGCTCGCTGATACAGAACTGCACCTAAACAATCATTGCCAAGTCAGTGTCTTTTCTTTCAAAAGTTTAAAGTACGTTAATTACACACACTACTAAATACTCTGCATTAAATTACAAATATCTTCATCAGGTAGATGGAAATTCATTTGGTGGGTGTTTTGATCAATAAGGCAAGCCTACTGGCTTTGTCAGAGTGTCACTACATCAGTATATCAGTAACATGAGATAATTAGTCAGTGGCCCACCACTGAAGTCAATGAAAAGATTGCTAATATGCAATGCATATTATGATCAACCATTGGAATCAATGGGGGTAATACCAATATTCAATACACTGTTAAGACTTGAATTGTTAAGCATCAACATGAACAATTTTTTTATTTTACAGAGTTTTATATAGAGCGAACTTGACCCGAATCGGGTATCAGAGTGCTTTACATAGCATCAATTGCATAGCATTTTTGTTAGGCACGGGAAGATTAAGTGATTTGCCCAGAATGACAGGATGTTCAGCGTCATTGCCGAGACTCGAACCCAGTTCCACAGATTCGAGGGCGACCGCCTTAGCCATTAGGCCAACTCCTCTCCCCCAATAAAGCATGGAATTGAATTACAAGTGTCATGGAATCTTTTTTTCACTTTGATTAGACTGCTGCTGTAGCCATAGGACCAATTAAAAGAGACCCCTGCATTCCAGAACCCAAGAACGAAAGTTCTAGCTCCACGTATTCTTTGAATATAAGGCTAATGTCTCCATGATTGTGGATTCAATCTCCTGGGTAAGGTATAGGGAGTTTTTATAAAAACATTCTGGGGGCTGTTGCACTCTATGCGACCCCCCACAACACAGTTTTAAACCATTGGCCGTGCCTATCCTGTGGCAACCACAAGTATAATATGCACATTTGTATGCCCTCAGAGGGGACAATGGGAAATGGGGCTTGTATATTTTATTAGCACTGCTCTCCTTCTGTGTCATGCAGCATGTCACACTTTTCTTTTTTTTTTGTTCATTTTTGTATCCCTCTGTCCTAACGCGGGCACCCATGGACTTGATGGTCATTGCTGGATGTGTGACCCCTGTGGCCCCCATTGGCTCCCTGCCAGCACTAGCACCTCTTTAGTGGCATGTGAAAGCCGGCACATCTCTTGTTCTGCCGCCACCAGGCAAGAGCAGTTTCTCTTGTGTTCCTGCCTGCAAGCAGCATCAGTGCACTTCTCCTGTCTGTACTCTCCGTACATAGGTAAATGAGAGGCTGGCATGCCCAGACCTGCCAGACACAGGCACAGCAGCAGGCAACACCCAGCCCTGCAATTCCTCTCTGGTCCCCTAGGATGCGGTCCCCGGGATCTCAAAATGAATGCGTTGTGCCCTGGGGCCACATTTTGGGCCTCATTTCCAAGTTTGTGATACAGGGCAGCACAGTAAACCTGCATCACAAGGAAATGGCAGGAATGCGTTGTATTTATGATATACTGTGTATTCCTGTCCTTTCCCACTGTGCTAGCACCATTTTGGCTGCCTTGCGCCAATGTAGGCATGCTTGGCACCATGGTGCAAGGGTGTTTGCATTGTAGGAATGATTGTTTTTGTGCAGGAAAGGACACCTCCCTGCATAAATGCAATTATTGAAGCCATTTCCCTCCTTCTATGTGTGCTGTAGAATGCAGCAAACAAAGAAAGAGGAAAAAGGCGAGAAGGAATAAAGTTGTTTCATCTTTTTTGGCCTCCCCTGGGCAGGCGCTGCCTTCTGACACATTTTCAGGTTTACAGGTCCTTATAAATCTGGGAATGTTTCAAAATCCATGGGTTTTGCGCGGGAACACCCATCGCAATGCCCATGGAATGCCTCTTTGATGCAGAGTAAGGCAATGCAGCAACTTGCGCTGCTTTGCCTTACTCCATATCTACGAGGCCATGATAAGTGGCTTTGCGTGGCCTCATAGATATGGGTCTGCATCCTGCACTGCCAGTGCATCAAAAAAGTGGGGCACCATCGGCGCAATGAGCTTGTAAAAGCCCCTTGGTTTGGGGAGGGCGTTTCAAACATGCCTCCTCTCCATGAACATATTAATTAAGGATGCATTGACCCTCAAGGTGTCTCTTGTCTTTTTCTGCATCACATTATATGTTGTATTCCCTCTCATCTCTCTTGGAGGGGAAACTACATTCACCAGGAGCATTTTCTTAATGCCTTCTGGGCTTTAAAGGGCACTTTTTGTGAGTAGCGTTTTTTCTGGCTTCATGCCCCAGTGCTGTCCTCTGCTCCTGAGGGCTATTAGGGGGGCCACCACCAGTGGCCCTAGAGAGATCCACTTTAGTCATGGGGGTCAGCTAGTGTTAGCGTCCTTCAGCTCATTCTGGCATTGGCATCAAGTGGCTTCTCCTTTCAGCTGGCCATTCTGTCACTGTTGTTGCTCCCAAGTCTGTTTCTTATCCTCTATCCCTCTCTCTCCCTTGTGCAGAGGTTTTTAAGTGGGGTAGAAAGCTCTAGAAGTCAGGTAACCTTGGCCAATCCTAGGATACCACATCATAACTCCACCCCTGTCCAAACCCTTCTGCACAGCATTCAGGGACCATCCAATATGGCCACTTGAAGTTGTTTTTGGATAGAGCTCTCATGAGAACCTAATCTCCACCCCTATCTGTCACAGGTGCCTGATCTCTTCCTGACAAAACTGCAAAGGCAAACCTCTTGTGTGCTAGCTCCAGAGGTCTGAACCTCTTCCTTTATTTCTGTGATCCTGACCTGTCCCAGCCAATGTGCAGTGTGTCAAGCAAATTAACAGATGCAGATTGCCTACCATCCCCTTCCCTTCTTAAAACTTTATTAGAGCTGAAAAAAGGTTATAGTTATTTATAGATCTGGCATTAGCTACGACTGATTGAATATACTAAATCAAATATATAATATATTTGTTGCTGTTTTTAGCCAGCTCTCTTCATGCATTGATCTGCTGTTGTGCCATGCACATTTTTCTTCAGCTCTACCTATTACAGGCATTAGCTGACCCATCTGTGAATGACAGCATTCTGCTTTTTCAACTCAAAGTAAATGCCCTGCGTGTCAATGACTATTTTGGCAAAGTGTGTGTTATTAAAAAATATATATTTTCATCTTTTATGCTACTTTTTTCTGATTGAAAAGCCCAGGAGTTTATCGTACAAATTAGCTACGATTGTTAGAATATACTAAATAATATGTATAATATACTAATAGAGCTTTTAGCCAGCTCTCTGTGTGCATTGGTCTGCTGTTGTGTCATTCACATTTTTCTTCAGCTCAACCCATCTCAGGCATTGGCTGACCCCACTGTGAATGAGAGCATTTCGCCTTTTCAACACAAAGCAAATGCCCCGAGTGTCAATGACTATTTTGGCAAAGTGTGTGTTTTAAAAAATATATATATATTCAGCTTTTATGCCACTTTTTTTTCTGATTGAAAAGACCAGGAGCTTATCGTACAAATCAATTAAAAAAAACATTGAGACAGCCACAATTCTGTCAGCCAATGGCAGACCTATTGACATTGTCAATGCTTTTTTGAAATGAAGGTGGGGGCAACATATTTTAATCCAGCTCTTACTAATTCTCTCTTGCTATTACTCTACGTAGTTAGCCGCAATTTAGCACTACCTAGAATCACATCTTTGTGTTAAAAAATAATCACATAGGCTGCTTCCATTTACAGTAATTTGGAAAGCCATTACGAAATTTCAAAAAGCACAGACACTCATTTCATAGATCTGAACGTTCCTGTATCTCTGCACTCTCCTATCTGACAGGAATTGTCATCACAATCTCGTTGATGATCAGTGCTTTTAGATACCCTCAGTTGAACCCGCCATGCCGTGGGAGCCTCTTTGCAACAAGGCATTTTGGTAGAAACTTGGCCTCATAGACTGCAGACTGTGGACTGTGTTGCATACTTGGGTAACCAGATGATCCCATATCACAGGTCATCACGGTTTTTTGCCTGATATTGATATAAGCAAGTGCTTTCCTTAGAGTTTTTCTTCAATTAACTGGTTGGATTAGAGTCCCTGAGAGCAGTAACTTTTTAAAAGAAAATTTGATTTTGAACCGCACTGTGTCAATGACATGGAGCTACATGACCACTTTACATGTATTGGATTTATTATATGTAAATGCTTTCTAAATCACTTTCACAAAGTCAGCTACAGCAGATGATTTACATATATAGTTATGCTGCAAAGTCGAAAAAAATTAGTTTCAAAATAAAGAGAAAGAAAGGATTGAAAAAAAAGAGAGGGAAAGAGGGAAGAAAGAAGAAGAATCGGTCAATCAATCAATCATTTGTAGAGCGTGCTACTCACCCGTGGGGGGTCTCAAGGCGCTGGGTACTGCTACTGTTCAATCAGCCAGGTCTTGAGAAGTCTCCTGAAGGTCAGCAGGTCCTGGGTCTGTCGCAGATGGGTGGGGAGGGTGTTCCATGTCTTGGCGGTGAGGTGGGAGAATGATCTGCCGCCCGTGGTCGTTCGGTGGATGCGTGGAATGGTGTCGAGGGCAAGGTCAGCGGAGCGAAGCTGGTGGTTGGGGGTGTAGAAGGTGAGTCGTTTGTGGAGGTATGCAGGTCCGGCGTCGTGGTGTGCTTAGTGAGCATGGGTGAGGAGCTTGAAGGTGAACTTTTTGTTGATGGGGAGCCAGTGCAGGTCCCTTAGGTGGGCGGTGATGTGGCTGTGGCAGGGAATGTCGAGGGTGAGGCTTGCAGAGGCGTTCTGTATGCGGTGAAGTCTCTTCTGGAGTTTAGCTGTGGTTCCCGTGTAGAGGGCATTGCGCTAGTCCAGCCTGCTGGTGATTAGGGCCTGGGTGACCGTCCTTCTGGTTCTGGTGGGGAAGCATACGGAGGGTGTTGAAGCAGGAGGAGGAGATGGCGCTGGCTTGCTGGGTCATTGACAGAGATGAGTCCAGGATGAATCCCCGGTTGCGTGCGTGGTTAGTGGGTATTGGCGTAGCTCCCAGAGAGGCCGGCCACCAGGAGTCGTCCCAGGCAGAGGGGGTGGACCCGAGAATGAGGACCTCCGTCCTGTCCAAGTTCAGTTTCAGGCGACTGATCTTCATCCATTCAGCGATGGCCTTTCATTCCTTCGTGGAAGTTGGTTTTGGCGGTGGCGGGGTCTTTGATGAAGGAGAGGATCTGCTGAGCGTCGTCGGCGTTTGAGATGATGTTGAGGTTGTGAGATCGGACGATGTTGGTGAGCGGGGTCATGTAGACGTTGAAGAGGGTCGGGCTGAGGGACGATCCATGGGGTACGCCGCAGGTGATCTTGGTGGCTTCGAATCGTAATGGAGGGAGGCAGACTCTCTGGGTTCTTTCGGTGAGGAAGGAGGCGATCCAGTCCAGGACTTTGTTGCGGATCTCTGCGTTGTAGAGGCATGTATGTAGGTTGTGGTGGCAGATGGTGTCGAAGGCGGCAGAGAGGTCTAGGAGGATGAGGGCCGCGGTTTCGCCGTTGTTCAGCAGGGTCCTGATGTCGTCATCGGCGGCGATGAGGGCAGTTTCGGTGCTGTGGTTGCTGTGGAATCCAGATTGGGACGAGTCCGAGGTGTTGTTCTCCTCGAGGAAGCGGGTCAGTTGTCTGTTGACGTTCTTCTCGATGACTTTCGCCAGGAACAGGAGCAGGGAGATGGGCCAGACGTTCTTGAGGTCCTTTAGGTCTGCCTTGGGTTTGTTGTGTAGGGCGTTGATCTCTGCGTGTTTCCAGCTTTCCGGGAAGGTGGTCGTGAATGAGCTGTTGAAGATCTTTCGGAGTTGGGGTGCGATGATGGAGCTCGCTTTGTTGAAGATGTGGTGGGGGCAGGGGTCCGACAGTGATCCGGAGTGGATGGTGTTCATGGTTTTGATGGTGTCTTCATCATTGACGTGGTTCCAGGAGATCAGGAGGCCTGTGTGACTGGGGACGGTGAGTCTAAGGTGTCGGCGGCTGTTGGGGGTCTGGATGTTGAAGCTGTCGTGGACGTCTATGATCTTGCAGTGGAAGAAGGTGGTTAGAGAGTCGCAGAGGTCTTGTGGCGGCGGGATGTCCTTGGCGCTGGAGCTGGGGTTGGCGAGTTCCTTCACGATGTTGAAGAGCTCTTTGCTGTTGTGTTTGTTGTTGTCGATGCGTTCCTTGAATGAGATCCTTTTGGCGGTTCAAATGAGTTGGTGGTGCCTGCGGCTGGCGTTCTTGAGGGCTGCATGGTTGTCCGGTGGTTGCTCGTTGCGCCATTAATTCTCTAGTCTACAGCAGGTCTGCTTGGATGCCTGGAGCTCAGCGGTGAACCAGATGGCCCTTCTCTCTGTATGTCTGTTTGAGGGTTTCTTGATCAGGGCGAGAGTGTTGGCGCAGTCGTTGATCTATTGCCTGAGGTTGCAGGCAGCTGTTTCGTTGTCGGTGTGGTCGGTTGGTGGGTCTTGGGCGAGGGTGGTGATTAGCTGGTCTTCGGTGACCTTGTTCCTGCTGTGGTGGGGGATTCTTTGCTGGTGGTTTTCTGAAAGGAGAAGTGGATGCAGCGGTGGTCGGTCCAGTGGAGTTCGGTGGTGTGGCTGAAGGTGATGTGGCTGCTGGCGGAGAAAATGGGGTCGAGCGTGTGTCCGGCGGAGTGGGTGAATGTTGTGAGGAGCATGTGTGAGACCGAGGTTGGCGAGGTTGTCCAGCAGTGTGGTGGAGTTGCTGTTGTCGACGTTCGAGTTGTCGAGCTAACGACGTCTGTGATGGAGTCGCTGAACTGTGGCCGGGGTCCGGGGGGTCTGTACACGAGGGTTCCTCTGAGGGTGGTGTTAGGATCGATGTGGATCTGGAAGTGCAGGTGTTCGGCACTGCTGAGGGTGTCTTCGGTGTTGGTCGAGATTCTGAGGGTATTTCTGTGGACGATGGCGATTCCTCCTCCCGGTCTGTCGGTGCGGTCCCTGTGGGTGATCTTGTAGCCATCCGGGATGGCTATGGCAACGTCGGGTGCTGATGAGGTGTTCATCCAGGTCTCCACCAGGAAAGCGACGTCCGGGAAGGATGAGTCAAGAAGGTCCCGGAGTTCGACGGCGTGCCTGTGGACGGAGCGGGTGTTGAGCAGTATGCATCATGGATGGTTGTCGCCTGCCTTGGGGCAGGACGACGTCAAAGAAACGTCATAAGTCAAATTGTAAAAATAAGAAATAGACTTCAGTGAAAATATAGCTAATGCTAAAAACATTTCATATTGAACATTCATTATAATATTTTAGGGTGTCAGTATTAACCAGGTTTGTTGTCCTTTGTGAGTGTTTTTTGGTGTGTGTTCAATCTGCAATCCTGCAAGAAACCGAAATGAATAAATGTATTAAAAAACAAATATAGATGGCTGGTGGTTACTGAGGTCTCCATACCATTCACTGCCCTCTCTGTCCTAATGAGGTATTGGCTGCTTGCCTCAGCTCCAAAATACCCCACAGAATTATGAGATACTAGAGTGCTTTGAACTAGGTGACTGTAATGTAAATTAGCGACCTACAGCAATTTAGGACGTCTGCTGTGCAACCTGGCATGGCCTGCAGCAAGATCTATAGGCCATAGATGCCCATGTGAGAGCCGCCCCTGTCTAATGCAGCGAATGATCAGATACCATGGGACTTCATACTTGGAGCTGCATACTTGCTACATGCTACCTTACTTACCTATACACCCACTGATTGAAACATTGGGGAGATGACTCAGAACAGCAATGCCTACCTGGGGACATTGCCACCTTGCGACTGGCTGCCTGTGATTGTATATGGCCTCATCGCCCTCCATGCCACTAGAATAAATCTAAACCTGCTATCCTGCGGATGGCTCATTGGGACCCGCAAAGGTAAGGACTGCTGCTGGGGAGGAGTTCTCTACGATGTGGCCAAACCAGTGCTTTAAATCAGTGGCGCACTTCTACTCTTTAGTAAGTGGAGACTGTGATTCTCTCTATAACCCACCACCCTCTGCTTCCTGATATCTTACTCCGAAGGAGCAGTGAATGTATATATGTTCCTCTTGAGGAGAAAGGAGAACCACGTCAACAAGCAAACACTTCCTAACACTAGATTGTGCTGAGACATGTTCAATGTCCAGCTGTTCCTTTAAGACACATACTCTTTCAGGTGATAATCTGAAATTATTGCAGCTATGAATTAACATCTTTGGTATGTAACTATTTCTGGCTTTATTTACCGCCAGATGGTAAAAACGACTGCTGGCTAAACATATTATGTTCATGCACTTACAAGATAAAGGAACAATGTAGTACTAACCTTTTACCACTTGTTGGTAAAAACATAATTTACCAGAGCAGAAATTGCCCCTGCATGTTTAACTTTCTGTTTGTTGACCAGATATAAGCGTGGCTTCACGTTGAGGAAATTAGAAAGTAGCATGACGGCACAAAAATTCTAGAAACACTGAAGATGACGTGAAAGGATAAGAATAAGCAGAAGGGAATAGAGATGAGAAGGTGTAGGGTTACAAATAAGTTAGATAGGAGATGGAAGAAAGAGAATCAAATACAATTATGGATGTGGAAAAGAAATGTATGAAGGAGAAATAGAGTACAGAGAGATTAAATTGAGGCAGCGAGAACATAGAAGAGAGAGGAGATCAATTGTGAAGAAGGTGGAGGAGAGACGAAATGGGGAAAGAAAAAGTGTACAGGGAAAATGGGAGCAAGGGAAGAAAATGAAAATATAAAAGATGTGAATAAGGATGAGGAGGGAAAAGAAAACATAAAAATGTGAATAAGGATAAGGAGGAGACATGGATAGTAATGAATAGGAAGGGAGGAGCTAAACGGAGAGAGGGTAATGGAGATTGAGAAGAGTAATTAAAAACAGGCAGTAGGAGGATTTGTAAGCAGGCGGGTAGCTATTATTTGTTCAACTAGTTCCGAGGGATCAATAGGAAGAGCTTGGTGTTCCCCAATGATGGCTATCTTTTAATGGCGACACGAGGAGAGGGGTTAACTATTACCATTAGCGCCTACTACACCTTTGCTATACCACTGGGCACAAATAACAAACTTTAACACACATGGTTGAAAAAACACGCATCAAAAGTAAGCCCGGATCACTGAAAGCAACATGTTGGGGAATTACGTCAGTGCTGTCAAACTTTAAAGTCAACATTAAGATCTATGGCCCACATGCATCAAAGCAAAAAACGGTCGAAAACGGGCAGATTCTCAGAATCTGCACCTTTGCGACCAGTATTTTTGCATTTGGGATGCATCATCCAAAATGCAAAAATCGCAATTTAAGTACTCTCTAAATTGCGATTACTTAAATTGCGATTGCATGTAAGGAATGTCAAATTGAGATTCGTTAAATGCAATGCATTAAAGTAAAAAAATTAGCTAAAAATTTTGCTAATAGGGGGAGCAAATTACCCTGAAGTTGAACTTCATGGTAATTTGCAAAAACTTTGAAAAATGCCCTAAAGTACATTTTTCAAAGTTCCATTTTACACACACAGATGCCCTTGGGGCATGTGTGTGTGCAAGATGTACTCATATGCAGATTTCAGGGGTGCAACAGGGTGTCCTTTTGACACCCTGGCACCCTTGAAATTGCATGAGCAATTTGCGATTTTATAATTGAGTATCGCAAATTGAGAATGTCTTCCCATTCATTCCTATGGGCCTCCAGGCCCATAGGAATGGATGGGGAGGTATTCCTTAATGCGAGTCGCAATTTGCGAGTCGCAATTAAGGAATGTTTAGAAATCGCTATGTTTTAAGCGATTTCTACATGCATAGCCTTTTGCTATTCCTTATTAGCGAATCCTTATTTTTCGCTAATAAGGAATCGTAAGTGGCATTGTTGATGCATGTGCCAGTTTGCATTTAAAACCAAAAAAACATAGCGCGCCTGAAATGCACAAATAAATATTTTTTGTATTGTAAATATTTCCAATTAACATGTGTCCCAATATTCAGACGTGTAAGAAAAGAAATCAGTTTGCTTTCTGCAGTATGAACTTTCTGCAGTGTGAAGCAAACAGTAACAAAATATAATTAGTTTAATTGAAAAGACACCATATGTCCTTTCAACGGAGCAAGCAAAGCCTAGGCAACAGCTAGAAGGTAGAACATGAAATAACGGATTTTAATGAAAGATATGGCAGTAACGTTTTAAAATAGAAATTGCCAATTTGTTCGCAATTACTTCTGTCACTCAGACTCAATAAACAAAAAATAGTTGAGACACCTAGCTAAGAGTGCCCCCTGTAACTTCAGCCGAAAACTACAATGGCTGCGCATATCAAACATTTTATAAGTGAAAGAGATTATGACACCTTAAGGAATGAGTGGAGAAATAAGTAACTAGATATAGCACCAATGTAGTGCAGGCAACATTTACAGGAAACACACAGACGTATGTTTAATAGAGAACATGGGCAACAGAGACCGCATTCCAGTTAATTCACTGACCCTACTCAGCCCCAACCAACAGTGCAAGATTTTCAAAGGGTGTCCACAAAACATCATGTAACATAAAACGAGAGATAAAGAGAGACCTATTGAAAGTTGCACCCGTAAAGGCAGGCAAATCATAGAAAGAATCATAAATGCCAGTAAAGGAGTTCATACACAAATAGACATTATAGAAGAACATGTAAAGAAGAAATAGCTAGTAGAGCTCCTTCCTTTGTTTCATATTAACACAGCAAGAGCCCCTGCTATAGCTAGTATAAGTACCGATCTCGGGGAGAACACTAATAATACCCACACAGATGCTATATGGCCAGGCAGCATTCCCTTAAAGAACCAGTTCTCTCCTTCGCAAGCCTTATGCGTGAGCCATCACTTGTTGAAAGAACCCTGTCATAATCATGTGAATGCTTCCCCCTATCTTGCCTTCTGCCATATTTCATAAGGTTCCCAAAGAAGCTCCCTTTTTCAATTAGAGATTGCTTTGTCCAGCCTGCATACATGATCAACAGCTGTCAGCCTCTCATTCACTGACGGGGCTCCACTTGTATCCATCTTTTGCAAATTTCTCAAGACCAAGTAAAACAACAGTGCTCTGTACTGAGGGCCATCCCACCTAAGCCGCTTTTATCAAAATGGGGCTTACCTGAAGACCACCATTAATTATGGAGTTTAACACCTTGCCCAGCTCTTCCCAAAAGGGAACCAAACCTGGGCATTCCGCAAACATATGCACATCATTGGCCCCCTTCTGCCCACGTCTTGCGCATCTCTTATATTCTTATATTTTTCCAATTTTGCAAGTGTCCAGTAGCACCTATAAAGAGTAAAAAGGCGGTTCCTTCTTAATGGAGCAGATTTCACCATAGCATACAACTATCTCAAAGATACTTGCCATATCTCCTCCACCACGTTAGGCAAATGATGCTTCCATATTCCATACTAGATAAATGGTCACAGTAGCAGCAAATTTAACAAAAATTAATAATCAATGACATTCACAACGTGAATGCATTGATCACATTTTAATTAGGCAACACGGTTGCTCTACTTTATAGCATCAAAAATGCATTCGTAATAAAGGTGCTCTAGTGTGGGACAAGGAAGGGTGGGAGTGTTGGGTTCAAAGTAATAGGGTAAAGGTAAGGGACCCAGGAGAGGTGTAGTGACATATGTACATCGGATTCATATAACAAAACCTTTCCTGCCTATTACAGGCCAATTGTTCCAGTAATACTAAGCACTAGGGGACATTGATAGTAAAATCTCAATTGTTAGGACTTTTATGATAATGTTGGTAGTCAACGTTTTGACCCATCGAATGTACAAGGTCAGTGGATCCTTAGGGCGGGGTCTTCATCAGGACATAGTGAAAGGAGCACCTAATAAGAACAAAAGCACGATGACTTCGGCTGTGTAGTTAGAGAGTGGGCTAACACAAGCTCAAATGAATCAAAAGTAGTACGGCCAACAGTGCAAGTACAGACATCCAAACTACGACTGGTGGGTTAGAAAATCCCTCTCGGTATGGAGCTAAATCTCACCAGGAGCATCCTCATCACTCCAACTTCTCTGTTGGATGCCTGTATGTGCACTGTTGGCCGCCAATCCAGCCGCCACTTCACCACTACTATCCACAGAACTCCAATGCCCTTCCCTGGTTTTAGTGCTCCTACCTGTCCTCAGACTGTACCAGCTTTCTCTACTAAATTCCCTCTTCCTCCTTGCATGCTTGCTTTCCAGATGAACTTACTGGCTTTTTTAAACAAGATGGGACCTTCTCTTGACATGCCGCCACCGGAGTCCCAAATGCGTACAGCACTCCTTTCTGCTCAATTAACTCTTCGCTTGGGGCATGGGAGCTACATGCCTCAGAGCTCCCAGGTCACCCAGCTCTGTATGTGCCCGGTGGCGGCCGCCTTGGCTTGCGGGTGGGGGCGAGCGAGGGGGCCACAGAGGGCGCACAGGTACAATTTAAATAAAAGAAAATGCACACACCTTGCCGCCAAGTCCTGTGTCTCCGCTTTTTCTCTCCTCCGTTTCGGACTCCAGGAAACCCAACCAAGTTTCCCAGACCAATCACAGTGCTGCATTGCAGTGTTGTGATTGGTCGACTCTCAGCCAGTGCTTGGGCATGTTCTCCTTGCAGGCTGTAGTGCACCTGCATGGAGAACAGGAAAAGTGCACATGGCTGTTTGGGCCAACCAAACAGTCATTGCGCACTTAGGAGTGTTCTACCACTCCTCCCCTGCTCTTCAGCCCTGCCCCCTCACGCAAGCTGCCACAGCAGGTGGACAAGTGAAATGATAATGACATTACGTTATTATCATTTACTTCCTTTTTTTAATGCTTCAAGGCAGTGGGACAACGCTCCTCCACCCTAGCAGAGGACCCGCCCCTGTATGTGCCTGCCCAGTGTGCGGCACTTGATGCCAGCTTGTTCTCTACAATGATCCATAGCTTCCTGCTCGTGCTGACTCTTTGGCTTTCCCAAGGAGACGTTCTGCTGCTGTGCAGCCCTACCTCTCCATAACTCCAGAAACCCGAAAAACCAGGTTGTGACCCCAGGCTCATGCATTGGTAAGTGCAATCTTTAAAAGAATCCGCTAGGGAGCAACTGCAACTTCACATGTTCCATTCTCATGACCTACAGGCCTTAGGCTCCCGACTGGTTACCCATGACTGGACGCCATGCTCCCCTGTGTCAATGAGAATGGCTTACTCTAGTGGGTGGATCAGTTAGTAGAACTCAGTAAGCACAGGTAAACTGTACAGAAACAGAAATGCACATTTTTAATAGAAAGCATGGCCAAAAGAGAAAAATGAAAAAAATATAATTAGGCTCCCATTTGATATCATGCAATGCAGCACCACAACCAAATTTTCGCTGCAGTTTTGCACAAGCGGGTATTCACAGTACAGAGCCATACCTAATAAGATTGGTCTGCTGCTGCTGTCATGTTCTGGTTTGGTGCTATAAAAGGCTGCCTTGCATAGCACACAGCCTGACAGACGCACGGTCTTGATTGTACAAGAAACATACCCTTCTAGTACAAATCTCCATGTCTAGACAAACATAGAAGTACTGGATGTATGCTTGTGTGTGTTTGTGTCGTTTTTTTGTTTGGAGAAGTTAAAACATTTGCTATTGTCTGCACCTGCTTCAAGGAAGTGTTATATTTTTCAAGGAACCCTGCTCTGTCTAGCTTAGTAGATCATGCTTTGTATCAAAACATCTGTGTGAAGGCACTAATCCACTAAAGTAATACTCCAGTAACGCCTCCTTAACACAAAGCAGCACAAAGTAGTCAAAAACAGTTTTGCACTGACAAGAGTGCATCCTTTCCAGAGCAATATGCCTTTTGCACTGGAAAGTAAATCCATGTGCCAAGTTACGCCTGTCTGTCTCACATTGCACTGGTGCAGGGCCTTGCTTCACTGAGAAACCCATCAGAAGAGTAGTCAATGTAATGAAATCTGTCCATGCTGCACACAATGTAAAACAAACCAACAGCATTCTACAGAAACAGAACAAGGAATACTTCTGTAAAATATGAAGTCCACCCCAGGATTAATGTGGATTTGATTATTTCAATGAGAACAGCCTTAAATCAACCTGACTGGCTTCTGCACGATGATTATTGCAGCATTTTGTAATTCAAACAGCAGCCAGGAAGCTCATTTTCTTCTTTGCATTAGCACCCGTGACACACTGGCTACGCTATTGAAAACAACACACTACTGAAAACAAGCGAAGAATGACTGAAACTAACCTATCCTGGCAAACAATTTTGCCGATCTAAGAATACCTTTGGCCATATTTGCGCAATAGTAGCGCAATGCAGAGCAGCAAGCCACCTTGGTATGCTGCGCTGCATTACAAGGAAAGGGCAGGATTGAGCTGTATTTATTACAATACGGCATACTCAGGTCCTTTCCCCTGCGCTTGTGCGCAATGGTCTGCCTAGCGCCAACGCAGGCACCCTTGCACCATGGAGCCAGGGTATCTGCATTGCATGCAGGATTCTTTTTGTGCAAGAAGGGGCCTCTTCCTGAAACAATCCAGAGGCCCATTCCTCTATCTATGTGTGCTTCCTCTGCAGCACCCATAGAAAGAGGAAGTAACAAGGAGAAATGAAGATATTTCTCCTCATTATGCCTCACCTAGGAAGGCATAGGATTTGGCATATTCTACCAGCGATGGTACATTTTGGGAATGCATCAAAATCCATGGGAATTGCATTGAAACACCCATGCAGTGCCCATGGAATGCCTTCCCAGGGCAGAGTAATGCAACGCAGCAATTTGCACACCGTTACTCCTGATTATCAAGCCACACAGGGCCACGCAAAGTGGCCTTGCATGACTTGCTAAACTGCATTTCAGGGTTTGCGTCGCAAATGCACCACGTTGCGTGGTGCACGCGCGACGCACACCCTTGACAAATATTCCCTCTCATTCATATAATGCCTCCCAGGTGATATGGAAGTGTTTCAAGTAAAAAGTGATGTAAGGACAGCATTAAGTGCGAATTTTATAGAGGCAGGTATAACGAAAAGGCTGCTGGAATTCCTTTTAAAAATATACAAAGGTATTATAGACTTTTTTGTATGTAATTCATCTGTATTTTGACAGGAAGGAAGGGTATTTTTTATTTTTTTTTACATTGTATGATAGTATGGACACTGTTTCCGATATTTCAGATGAAGGTTAAAAATGTTTTTATTGTTATAGTCTTGACAGTGCCCCAACACAAAAAAACAAAGATTCATCTGGTAGTTTAAAATGAAGAAAATTAGCATTCGTCTGAGTGATAAGTGTGGCTGGAGCATGGGGATGCAATGGCATACGTTTGGGACATGAGCAGCAAATTAAATTAAGGTCAATTAAATTAAGTCAGTTGCTGATGGCGACTGACTGGCTTGTCCTTCAGACACTTTATTAGTTTAAAAACCACCTTTTTGCACTAAATACTGAAGAGAAATGATTTTTGTTAGGCTAGGTGAAAGCCAACAATGTGAAGAAGCAGAGTGCAGCCTATTGTAGAATTGGGCGGAGCCAATTGCCCCATGCTGTTTGCTACTGTGGGTGGATGGAGATTGTGAATGGCAATTTAACCAATAGATGAAGAGTGCTGACCAAAAGTTTTGAAAGAACAATAGTATTGGGAGGCAGCTATAATTGTGTCAAAGGTCAGCTCTACAAACAGTCATAAAGGAAAGACTGAAGTGTATATCAGTTTTGCAAGAGTGGACAGTTATGATTGACCATCAAGAAAGATTTCCACTTCGATAAAGAGAACAGGCCATTGCTGCAGTGCCTTAAGTAGGAAAGGAGAAGGCTGTGGGTGCCATATAGCACTTTATTTTGGCAAAAGAACAATCTTTGCTCAAGTTTCATCCAGGGGCTGCTCCTCCACCAAGGAAGCGGAGCGCCACCCCACTGCTCTCAGAGCAGGAAAAAAAAATGATAATAACATTGTTATTATCATTTTATTTTTCTTAGGTTCGGGGATGGGTTAGGGCAGGGCAGGGCTGGTGGCACAGGGGGAAGGGTGGTTTGCACACTCCAAGTGCACATGATGGTTTAGCCGGCCGTCTTGGGCTAGCCAAACAGTCATGTGCACTTTGCATGTTCCCCACCAGGCTGTAATGCACAGCCTGTTGAGGAACATGCCCAGGCTCCCACTGCCTGTCTGAGCACCGAACCAAGGCACTCAGACCAATTACAATGCTGCATAGCAGAGTTGTGATTGGCTTAGGGGAGCCTGGGTGTGCTTCTTGGTTCTGGCCGGGGCAGAGGGACAATGGAGGGGAGATGTGGCGAAGGGTCTTGGTGTTTTTTTTCTTCATTTTGTACCACCCTCGTTCCCTGCCAGCTGCTACTAGTTTCATCTCATCTCCTGTTTAACATTGGCTGAGACCGAAATCCACTCTAAGGGGCAGTGTGACCTCGGCGGCGTAGAACAGGGGGCATATATAATATAATAAAGCGATCATCTTCAGGATACGCAGTACCAATCAGTAACCCTTCACAGATACCTTTTAATGCTGATGGTGTTGTTCATCCTCCTTGGGTTATATTTCTCTACTCAAAGCAAGTTTTAGGTTCTCAGGGCCTGAAATAATAAGATTAGATAAAGTTCCAGTCCTGTCCTAATTTACTCCATGTATAACACAAAACGTCTCTTTTCCTTATTGTGTCTACTTACCCAACAAACTATTATGTGAATCTTATGTGTCTGGTTAATGTACTTTAAGTTGTTATTGGGCACATTACATTAATGAAGTATTTTCTCTAGAGTCTTTAATGTAAAGTTTTCGTTTATTTGAATTGATTATAATAGTTTTTTGTGTTTTGGAAACAATATTCAAGAAAGATTGATTGTAATTTTCTTGCAAGATCAAATAAAAATTAATTTGATCCATTGTTGCGGGACCCCTAAAAGGAGTGGGGCTCATAGGCCGGTGCCTACTTTGCCTATTCGGTAATCCGGAGCTACATTTACCACATCAGGTACTGACCTGGCTTGGGTATTTACCACAAATGTTAATTACCACACACTGTTACTCTGCTAAATTTCAAACCTGCCAAACCTTATCAAGAGTAAATGCCCAGGAAATATGTAAATCATGCACAATTTGGTGCAGTAAATATAGCTTCCAAGGGTTTTGCCTCATTTCCAGAGCCACACTTAAGGATGTGAGGTATTTACTACAACCAGGATATCGCTATTTATAACATGTGGTAAATACCATATTATATTCCGGTACAGTCATTACCTGGGCCATAGGCTCAGAGGCTGACAGTAGAGTTAGAAGGAGGCTCTTTTAACAAGAAAATTGTATTTGAAAAGCAGTGCAATTTCCTTCCACCAGAACAGTAATTCTCTTTAAAAGTACTGCAGCTTGAAGTTGTTTGCTTCACTGTGATGTAGCAGTGAATTATAATCTTCACTGCAAAGCAACCTGGCTAACAGAGGCAATCTCTTTATGGCATATCCTTAATCTGAATTTTGTCTTGTAAAATATGTGTTTATATTCAAAGTTTACAATTCCTTAACTTTGCAAATGGTTAGACAAACTTGTATTATCATACATACAAGCAATGCATCCATCTATCTGCCCAATATAAAAAATATAATATGTCTTTTTTCTAAGGCTACGTTACAAAAACCTGATTATTTGTCTTTTCATATATAATACACTTTGAAGGGTTGGTATTTTATTAAATAAACTGTAAGGTTTTCAGGGGCACAATGGAAACAATCAGCAGAAATAGAAGTGAGCCTGGAGAGTTCAGGTCTAGTCAGCCCAACATATCTGTAATGAGTATGTGTTGACAGCCATTTCAAAGACTTCAAAGGAGACTTTGATGCCAAATATAGAAACATATACCACAGATTAACAATTTACAACCTTAAAATCTACTTCTTGTCTCATTAAAGTATCAATGTCTTTGTGAGAGAGGGGAATAACTAGTGATTGAAAGAAGAATCAGAACCTGTCATTGAGACATGAAAGGGCAGTGTCATCACCAAGTCAAAGGCCTATTAGCCAACCTCATTTTTATCATCTAGTGAAATTTAGTGCAATCTGCGATTCGGAAGAATTTGGGCATATCACACAATCTGGACCATTATGAAATAATGACTGAAGACCAGAAAAGGGAAAACTCCAGGATAATTTTAAAACGAAGACATTAGTGATGGCTTAAGAAAATACAAAGTGAATTTAAGCGAAGCAGGAGTAATGATTACATGTTTGCAGTGTATGCGGTCATGGATTAAGAGACCAGAAGGACGTGTACCACTTCAATGGCATGTAAGATGGAACAGTTGCTCTGCATATTTAAATAAACAGATTGTTCAATATTAGGTCCAGATGGACCGGTCCAAATGCAGGATGAATCTGATTCCAACATTTGGTAGACAAAAAAGAAAAAGAACAGCCTTCAGTAAGGGCACTGCTGAACTTTGCAACACAGAACATTAGCCTATCTAATCCTTAAATTTCTTGGGTTGGAAAAGCCATACAATTTCCATTACAAGTGTGAGTCTTTTGGCAACTACAAATTGTGAGGTTCACTAACTTTAGATGTTGTTAGATCTGTAATCCTTAGGGTGGTCTTCTCTCAGCTTTTTGCCTGCTTACCTCCACTTTTTGCTGCATCTGTTTGTTGGTCTTAAGACTCTGAGCACTTTGCCACTGCTAACCAGTGCTAAAGTGCATGTGCTTCTCCCCTGAACATGGTGACATTGTATATACATGATTGCCCTTTTTAGATTACTTATAAGTCCCTTGTAAAGTGGTATACCATATACCCAGGGCATGTGAATGCTACTAGTGGGCCTGCAGCACTGATTGTACCACCCACACAAATGGCATTTCAAACCTGTCTCAGGCATTCCATTGCAAGGGCTGTGTGTACAGTTTACTGCCACTTTGACTTTGCATTTCAAACCAATTGCCAAGACTTAAACTCTTCTTTTATTACACTTAGGTCACTCCTCAGGTTGGTCGTAGGTAGCCCTAAGGGCAGGGTGCTTTGTAAGTAAAAGGTAGGACATGTATTTTTATGTTTTACATTTCCTGGTAGTGACAAACAGCTAAATTTGTATTTTACTACTGTGAGAGTTACTCCTCGCATAGGCTGGCATTACGAATTCCTTAGAAAACTTTTAAGCTGTAATTCCTGATTACACAGGAGTAGCTAAATCATGTTTGATATCTTTGGATTGGTAATGATAACTCCTCTGTAGTGGTAAGTTGGATTGACATTACTATTTTAGGCATGCCTTTTTTAGAAAGGGGACATTTCTTTCATCTTAACTTTGCTCTGTGTGACTGCAGCCTGTCTCCAATACTCATCTGGGCGCGTGTGACAGCAACACTTTGTGCATTCCCCCTAGACGGCCACAAATACATGAAAGGTGAGAGTGACAGCGGACTCATCTGTGTTCATCTGCATTCTGATAGCATTCCAGGGCAGGAAGGGGGAGAGGGAGCTGACACGTCTGAATAGGCTGTGTCCTGTCCCCACACAAAGAACTGATTACCCCCCACAAATAGCCTGGCATACAGGGCTGGAATGAAAGGGGACCTGTGTACTTCAAGGAGCTGCTTTTTTCGTCACCCCCACTTCAAAGACACATTTGGCTCTGACCCTACTAGATCAGTACACTACTGAACCTAGGAAGAACTCTGCTAGAGTCAAGACTGTTGTGTTGCAAGGATTGCCACTTTGCCATGATTCACTGTTTTGAGGAACTGCTTCAATACTCTGCTGAGCTACCGTGCTGCCTGCCGATCTTTGCCCTGCTGAGGACAAGTACTGGATCAATCTCACTTGAACCCAGAGTGACTTCAAGGGCTTGCTGACTAGCCTCCTTTTTTCTGAAGTCTCAGTGACACAAAAGACTTCCTACAAACCTGATAGTGCTGCAGGACTCTACCATCTTTGAGTCCTTCCCTTCCCTGAGGTGCCAGTCCTGGGCCTCTGAAGTGGGTTCTGCTGCAGTTTTTTTTTTTTTTTACAAAAAAGACGCATTGTCACCTTTGTGCTGATCATAAACGACGCATCGCTCTTCCACGCCAATGCAAAGGCTTTTTGATGACAGCGATTCTGCAGCCTACACAGCCTTATGACAACACTCTGCGCGGCTCGATGACAATGCATTGCCTGCATCTCAACAGAGCTCGATGACGACTCAGTGACCTGACTGCGTGGGGAAGATCGACGCATCCTGCCCTCAGCATCAACTCTTTGCTCGACCAACGGTATTTTATAAGCAGGACCTGCGTGAGTCTCATAGCCGGCCTGAACTTTGGACTTACTGCGGTCCATCACGACCTTAAGTAACCTTTGAGAGCTACTGACTTCAAAGCACTGTTTTTGAATGTATTCTGCATGTATCTCGACTTCTAATAATTGGATATTTGTCGTTTACTCAGATACATATTCTGATTATTTTTTGTCTAATCCTGTGTGTAGTCTTTTTGTGGTATATTCATTGTGTTACTGTGTACGTGTGTGTGTGTGTTGCATACGCTAGCGGAGGGTGAGCACAGGTTATTTTCTTGTGTGTATCTAGCTTACCCTGACTAGGATTGTGCTCCCTACTTGGGCAGGGTGCACATGTCTGCCAGCTAGAGACCCAATTTCTAACATTGGTGATCAGCTATAAGGGCAGGACGTGTATTTGTGCAATACCATATAGTAATTCAGTATTCTCTGCAACTCATTACGTACGACCAATTTTAATCTTTTTCAATTCTCCGATTGAAACCTTTGATTCTTCAAAAAGTCTTGTTGCCCTATACTCCTTTCTTTACAATATCTGTTGTCCTATCTGGCAATATGGTATTCCAGCTGGCCAACCTAGTGGCAAACCCAGTATCCCAGCTCAAGGAGTTCTGCCAGGAGAGAAGGGTGTTCCATAAGGGAAGGGCCAGGAAGGAAGAGTTTCAGAAAGCCTTAAGAGCATGGGCAGCAGCCTACCCAAATGGAGCAGTAGATGAGGTGGAGGGGTTAGAGTCCAAAGAGGGAGGATTGAAGCAGGACCAGGAAGGAGGTCTGTGTTGCAGCCTTCTGATATGAGGGGTAACATCCTTCCAGGACTGGAAGTACACAGCAGACCAGGCAGCAGTGTGTCATTAAGGAACCTGTCCCCATAGGAGCTGGCAGAATGGAGGGAGGAGAAGAAATAAAAATTGGATCTTCCCAAATTAGTCAAAGAGTAGGCCCTTTCCTAATTGGAGGAGGAGCAGGCTCTTGAAGAGAAAAGGCTGGCCATGGAGGAAAGAAAAATGGCCAATGAGTTCAGCATGAGCAAGCTGGACATCAGCGTCCTGAGCGAGGGGTTCAGCAGCAGAAGTGCTGGCAGCATACCTACAGTGTCCACTGGTGAGTCAAGAATCAGGACACCAAAGGATTTGGCGCCCAAGTATGAGGTGTGGATGACATAGACAAATGGTTTGCAGCCTATGAAGTGGCTTTGAGAGAGCAGAAGATCCCAGCGGAGTTCTGGGGTGAAAGTTTGTGGTAGTATATGCCCACAGTGGGAAGGCACACACTCCTTACACTAGAGGTAGAGGACCAGACATACTACACTGAAATGAAGGCCATAATAGTCAGCAAGTTTGGACTGACTCCCGAGTCCCAAGGAGTATAGGGTCCGATTCAGGGCAGCCACCAGATCTCATCACAAACATGGTAGGATTCTTGGACTATGTCAGCAAAGCACTGAAGGACTGGGTGAGTGTCAGCAAGGTTCATGGCTATTCAGGGCTGTACAACATGTTTTAGAAGGCGCACATGCATGATATTTGTTTTCCAGAGCTGCACCAGCACCTAGTTGATAGCAAGTTAACCGACCACAGGAAACGTAATGAGGTGGCGGACATCTGGGTCAGCGCAAGAGAGTCCAAGAAGGGATCTGGGGGGACTCCCAAAAGGGTAGTCAGGCTTCCCACCAAAAAAAGGAGATGGAAGATGAAAATACAGAGTTCTCTAAAGGCCTGCAAAAACTCACTGTGGAAAGGGTCTGGTTCTTATTCCAAATCGAGCCACAGAAGAATAGCTACCCTGACAAAGGTCAGCATCCCAAGCCCATCAAATGCTATGAGGGTTTTATGTAAGAACACTACATGGGGGATCCCAAGTGTACAAAAAGAACAACGCCTTCCACTGGGGGAAAGAATCCTGGGCTGGCTAGTGTAGTGCTGGGGTAGGAGTTTGTCCCAGTTAATGGGGAGGGGTTTAGTGGGGATACCATAGTGTCCCTGGGTGACAGTGAGATGGTTCCTAAGATCCACGTGCCCTCAAATACCACTAAGTATAGGCAATTGCTCACCATCAATGTGCAAGGTGTTGAGGCTCTAATGGATATAGGAGCCAGGATCACTATGGTGAAGAGTCAGTTGGTGTCCCTAAAACAGGTAAGCATTCCACCAAGTTGTGGTGGCTGACAACAGAGAGGATCACTTTCCAGAGGCCCGTGTTCCCTTTGGGTGGGGGCGGGGGGTGTTACAGCTCTTCTGAAAGTTGCTGTGAGCCCTGCCATGCCTGTGGGATGTTTGTTGGGTAAGGACCTTGTGAACACTATCTAGAAGTTAGAAGAACTCAGGGCTCTGTAAAGATGTTGGGGTTGCCTAATTGGTCTTGTGCAACAACAAGGTCCATGGCTGCCCTAGATGGGAGTTAAAAAGGACTGGAGCCTGGAACAATGTTGATGGCTCTAAAAAGAGGAAAGGCAGAGGGTGTGGTACACCAGCTCCTTAGTGTCTTACCAATGAGGTGGATAGGGCACCTGCAGTGGCCCCCTGGAGTCCCCAATGAGAGCACTGCTTCCCTTGGTGTCCTACCTACACTTGGATGGCATAGAGAATGAGGATTCACCAAGGAGGATTTCTGTAGGCCACAGAGGGAGTGTCTAACCGTTGAAGGCATAAAGAAACAGGCTGATGCCCAAGCAGCAGGTGATGTATCTGGGAGTTATCCAATTTACTGGGATGACAACCTCCTTTACAGTGAGCATAAGGCTCTTGTGCAGGGGACAGCGAGGGCCCTGGTGCTCTCCCAGTGCTGCAGAGCCTTCCTTCTGAAGCTGGTTCATGAGATGCCCCTGGCTAATAGAAGATCTTTGCAAGGCTTGTTCCAAACTTTTTGTGACCCAAGATCAGGACATCCTCAGATGCATGCTGCAGGACCTGTGTAGCCTGCCAGGTTGGTAGGAAGACAAGGCAAAGGCTTAAAGCTCCCCTTAACCTATTTTCATTCATTGGTGCACCCTTTGAGAGGGTGGGTATTGAGATTGTAGGGCCTAAGGATCCCAGACTGTTGCAGGCAACAGCTTCATCCTGGTTCTGGTGGATCATGCCACTCAGTAGCCAGAGGCAATTCCTCTGAGAGCCTTGACTGCACCTGCAGTGGCAAAAGCCCTGAAGGGGATTTTTACCCAAGTGGGTTTCCCCAAGGAAGTTGCATCTGACAGGGACACACACTTCCTGTCTGCTTATATGAAGTCAATGTGGAAGGAATATGGGAATACATACAAGTTCTCCACTCTTTACCATCTACAAACCAAAAGGCTTGTTGAAATATTCAACAATAACCTGAAAGGCATGATTAGAGGCCTGCTTGAGGCCCAGAGGAATAATTGTGACATCCTCTTATCTTGCCTGTTTGCCTACAGTGAGGTACCACAGAAGGGAGTGCGCTTCAGCCTCTTTGAGCTTCTGTACTGGTACCCCGATAGGGGACCATTGAGTGTGGTGAAGGAAGGGTGGTAGCAAGTTCCCAGGAAGACTCCCCAAGATGTAGTGGGCTACATGTTGGCTTTCATAAGCCAGGTGGCTAACTTGTGGAAGCAAGTTTCTGACAACTTAGAAGCCAGTCAAGTTGTGATTAAAGAGTAATATGACCAAACGTTTACAACTGTGAAATTACAGCCATGGCAGAAAGTGTGGGACCTGTGGAATCCAGGGCCCTCCAGGACCATTGAACTGGGCCCTATGAAATGATTGAGATGATTGAAAAAAGGTAAGGCTAACTACATAGTGGACCTTAAGACCCCCAGGCAACCAGGGTACTTAGCATCAATCGACTATAACCCCACATTGAGCAGTCTGAGATTACCATGCTGTTGGTGACAGATGGAAAAGAGAAAGAGGAGACTGAATCTCTCCCTTACCTCGTGGACTCCAAGGAGAAGCATGGGTCTGTGGAAGGAATAATCATTTCCCCCACTCTAACTGCTGAGCAGCATAGGGACTGTCACTAAGTGCTGGTACAGTACTCTTCTCTGTTCTCCCTTTATTCCTGTAACTACCCACCTGTGTACCCATGATGTAGACAGACGGGACAACCTCCCTGTTAAGGATAAATCTTACAGATTGTTGGAGAAGGTGAGGGCTAGCATCAACTAAGATGTTGGAATTGGGGGTGATAGAACCCTCCAGTTGCCCCTGGTCCAGTCCTGAGGTTCTGCTACCAAAAGCTGCCCCAGTGAGCACCACACCTGAACTGAGGTTCTGAGTGGATTACAGAGGTCTAAATTCCATACCAAAGACTGATGCTCATCCCATCCCCAGGACGGACGACCTGATTGACACATTTCGGACTGCCCCATACTTAAGTACCTTTTATCTTACATCAGGGTACTGACAGATCACCCTAATAGAAGGTGCAAAGGAGAATTCTGCGTTCTCCAATCCAGAGGGCCACTATCCGTTTAAAGCTATGCCCTTTTGACTCAAAAATGCCCCTGCCACCTTCCTGAGGCTGGTGAACCAGGTACTTACTTGTATGGAGGCCTTCTCAGCTGCCTATCTGGATGACATAGCTTTCTTCAGTACCAGTTGGAACGATCCCCTTTTTCACCTCCAGGAAGTGCTACACGCTCTGCAACAGGCAGGCCTGACTATCAAGGCCAGTAACTGCCATATAGGCCAGGGGTCTGTCGTATACTTGGTACTCGTAGTGGTCAGGGATAAGGTGCATCCCCTCCAGGCCAAGATAGAGACTATCATGGCCTGGGAGACCCCCAAAATCCAGACTGAAATCAGAGCATTCTTGGGCCTCACTGGGTAGTACAGAAGGTTTGTCAAGAGATATGGCACCATTGCTGCCCCCTTGACAGAGCTGACTTCTAAGAAGCAGCCCAGAAATGTGATTCGGACAGAGGCATGCCGAACTGCATTTGAGTCCCTGAAACATGCTATGTGCACAGCGCTTGTGCTCAGGCCCCCTGACTTCTCCAAGGAGTTTATCGTTCAAACATATGCCTCAGACTATGACATAGAGACTGTGTTATCAGAGCTAAAAGAAGAGGTCTTGGACCGCCCTGTAGCCTTAATCTCCACAGAGGTGAAATACTAGAGAGAGAGAATCTTTTGCTATGGTTTGGTCACTGAAGAAGTTGAGGCTGCACTTGTTTGCTACTCACTTCCTCATTCAGACTGACCACAGGTCCATCAGGTGGCTCATGCAAAGGATTAGTAAGAATCCAAAATTGTTGAGGTGATCTATTTCCGGAATGGACATCAGAAGGACCACAGACCAGGAGTAGACCACACCAATACTGAAGGTCTATCCAGGATTTTCCATCTTAGTGCTGAGAACTACCTAGAGGTTGGGTCGATCTTCCCACTTTCAGCTGGGGGGGGCATGGGTACACCTGTCACCCTAGCTGTGGGGGGCGCAACAACGTATGAAGGGGGTTTTTCTTTTAATTCTTCTCCACACTGAACCTACGCTAGAATAGATTCTATGTTCACTTACGGTAACAAACTGCACACTTCTCGACTGCCTAGTATTTAGTGTTAGTATAAATGTCCGGAGTAGTACTAACTTGAGGAAATTTGTGGCAGCATGTCCAGCAACCCCAGAACAATTCTCTACTGATGATGGAAAATTCCAGAGAAACATGTGTCTAGAGATACCGCAATGACTGCAACAGCTTTGGAAAAAATTATGCTGAGATTTGATGCAAGCACAAAATCCTTTACTATTCTAACCAAGATGTAATGGGGCAATGAGGCTGGGATGTACGGCTCAGTCTAATGTTTGATCATTTAAGAAAGTATTAAAAGCTTGGATTTTCACTTTATTCACTTTATAAGCTCCTGCATAACACTGTCTTGGGAAATAGCTGGTCACCACCAAGAGACTCCTCGGAGAGCATCTGAGAGTTATCAAAATACATAAATAAGTACAAATAGTAAACAAAAAAACTCCAGGATTTAATTGTGTTTTCGCTCCAGATTAGGTAACAGGGAATAGCAGAGCAAATGTTTTTTTTAACTGATTTAGGCCATGGTATTACCGCTTGAACATGGTATTTCACATGCAGTTACAACCAGCAAATCCAAAACAAGTTCAATTTGCTCTAATCTTCTGAAGGGAGAAAGAGCTAAGCCTCCAAATAATGCTTTTTGCATCAATGTTAAAACGTTTGGATATAAATGACCGCCTTAATGTTTTTGAAGGGAAATTTAGTAAATAAAATGTAGAGTTGCAGAGTTGCAAAAAAACTGCACCACACGATGGGTTTCAACAAGGCACTACTTTCGAATTTGACTTTATGTGACAAAATGATCATCTTTATTCACTTTCAATAGAAAACTGTTTGCAGCACAGTGAAGTCAGCATAAAATGTTTCATACATGCAGTTTCATTGGAAAACGTTTTCTGATATGATAAAGTCACAGGAAAAAGTTGCCCATAACCGTTTTAAGAAAAACATTGTTTTCAGCATGGTAAAACACAAGGAAAATGTTCAATGACATCTGGCTTTAGTAGGAAACTGTTTCTGCTATGAGAAAAGCTTCATGAAAACGATCATGCAAGAATACTCAATTAGTCAAAAATCATAGCGTTCTATAAAAATGTTCTTGCACATCATTTTTTCTGCAGTAGCAAACATACAATAAAATACACATTTATTTGATCTTGGAAAAACAAGTAAAATGTACTCACTAGAAAATAGGCAGCAATCAGAATTTTTGCAAACACAAAAACTATATGAAAACCTTAGATTGCAATCCCATGGGAATCATTGCAGTCAACGTGAATCTGCATTTCAAAAATAGAGCTGCTAAGAGGCAACATGATGAAGATACACTAGAGAAGAGCACAATCGCTTTCAAGCCAGTATCCTGGGGTGAGCGACCCGCACAGCGACCGACTGTGAAGCTCTTAGGTGGCTGTCACATGCTTATAAAGGGCAGTTCATTGTCTAATATTTCAGCACTAATGAAATTCACGTCAGTAACATGCATCTAATGACTTTGGTTTAATGAAGATGCCCATTACATCGCAGACAGGCTCAAGCATTGTGGGTTTTCGGTTATAATTGTATATTGATCCCGGGATACTTTGCAAACAAAGGGGTAACGAAAATCTGACAGTATTACTTGTGTTTACATTTCAAATATCCTAGTTGTTTTGCCTTTGTAAGAGATGACATACCTCACTGTGAATAGCGTGGAGAGACATATTGAAGTTGCATGCATGGAGCACAGCAAATGAATTCCCTCCATCTGTTTTGACTTACTCACAAAGGATAGTAGCAAATGCAAGATTGGTGATGTGAGATGAGAGAATGCCCTTTTGATTTGTTCATGCTTAACAAAGAGACAGGGCAGGCGCTGGTGTAAGTAATTGTTTTTCACCTGTCCCTAAAAAAAATTGCAAATCTCACAAGGGTATTGATGGTCACTGTGACTGATGGGGTCGATTGTCCCAAGAGGAATGCCTTACAATGATACATGTGGGAAGAATCTGATAAGGAGTGACACCTTGATTCTTTTTTCACTTCTCATCAGTCTCTTCCTGATTGTATGGCTGCAAGGCAGACACAACCTGAAAAACAGTACTTCCTGCAAGATGTGGGACAATTTATTCCAGTAATTCAAGTCAACATCATCTATTATTTATCTAGGATTGAGACTGAAAGATATCAACTAAGAATGGGGTGACTGAAATCTAGGAATTACTGACCTAGGGAATAATACATTCACCTCAGGAAATTTACCAAATTCCCTGTAGTGGAACCATCCCAGTGACAGGGGAAACTGAAGGGTAGGAGACACTACCACTTCTGCGGGTCCCCTGTGTTAAGTTATGGGCAGGAGGGATGGGCAATAGAGGCAACAGGTTGGTAAGCTTGTGGGCCAAAGAATGACTGGAGGTCAGTCCATCCCATCTTCCTTTGCAGTGGTTCCAAATTCACCGCATCCATCTGGCAGTATTTCCTGGAGCAACTAGTACAGACGAGAGGGATATTCGGATTTCCCTTCGGTAAATTCACCTGGACTATGCCAAAATGACCTTGCAACTCTAAAAAGTAGACGATTGGTTAAAACAGACATGTCTAAAAGTTTGGACACACCCATCATTTGACTCCACGCATACCACAGGAACGTTTTTTATTTGCAATTTGAGACGATGCATCCTGTTTCATAGTGGAACACTGGGAGAACTCTGGTTCGGGAGGTCCAGAAGTGAAGTGACGCCAATAGTGTTAATGGGGTCTTTACTTTTTGCTGTAGGTGGGCCTCCATATGGAAGTGCCTCAAATACCTCTTTTAGCACTTTTGTCTGAGGGTAGAAATGCACAGAAATCCAAGGGAAGTTTAGTGGACTATAAAGTTAGAGCTCAGAAACACAAACTAATATAATTCTCAATAAGTAATTGTGTTGTAAGCGCATTTTCTTTAAAAAAGTAGAATACTTTATTGGATACTTAACAACATACTGAACACAAAATTATACATATTTCAAAGTGTGTAGGTTGGAACACTCACTGAAACCACGTCTAACGGGACCTCACAGATAACCAAGGTTAAAATCACTTGCCCTAAGGAATAGTCAGAGAAAGTAGCTAACACCCTAAATCCAGATATTTTCTAATATCATCAAGGTATCCTGTGACAATTTGCACATCAGCAAGCCCTAAACCTAGACACAGTATACCCACGTATATACTTAAGGTATGTACAATTATTCTAATGGACGTACAGTGTTTGTTAATGCATGCTTCATAAAAATAGTATCATAAAAAACATTTGCCTTTCACAATAAGTAAGTCGAACTTATTGCTTTAACAGAGATCTTCACTTATAAAACCTAAAACCTATAATCTTCAAAATAAGCATTTCCTTCTCTGAAACCGATTGCCTAGCAACCACTTCTAAGTCCAGAACACAAAGGGTCAGCATCCCCAAGGACTTCCAACAACAGGGTTCGGTCGCATTTGTATCCAACATAATGCAAGCATGCATTCCGAGCCGAATGCATGCCTGCATCGTGGAAAGCAGGGGTGCAGTTCATCCCTGCACCCTGTGGGCGGCACCCCAAGGTGCCTGCCACCGGGTGCAGGGATCCACAGAGAGGCACCATAGGTGCCCCCAGGCCGCCGTACGGCAGTCTCGCACCCATGGGGGCCCTACTGAGGGCCCCCAAAGACAGTTTCTGACTGCCTTTGCGTTGTGGAAAAACCGGAACGAAAAGGCAGTGAAAAACTGCCATCGTACTCCCTCGGTCACAAAGAGGAGGCAGGGGGAGTACTGGGAGATTTCCGGATGGCGGACGGGCTCTCTGAGCCTGTCGTCCGCATTCCAGAAATCCATGTTGGATTTCTTTCCGACCGTCCCCATCGGAATGGCTCGATCGGAAAGGAATCCGGCCGACATGATCCGAATCGGTCGGAAGGGCTCCGACCGTCAGTCGGAGCCCTTCCAACCGGAATCGGCCCCTAAGTGTTGTGTGGGAGCGCACTGCTGTTCCATGCAGCCCCCTGGGGGGTATTCCTGTTACTGTGCTGGCGCAACTGATCTCTGGTGGGTGACTGCATTCAGTATGAAAATAATCCCAGGCAAGGGCTTATGGGCAGGCCTTGCCTCTAAGGCAAAGTTTAGGTCTCTCCCGGCTCAGCCTCTTTTTTTTACCAATCGTAGCCCCTGCCACTCCATGGGCTCCTCAAGCCCATGTCCCTGCAGTCTCACCTGACAGCTGTCTCTCTTTCTGGAGGCCAGGCATAAAATCCTTCTGCTTCCTGCACTTCCCACTTCTCTCTTTAATGTGGATTATAAGAAGTGAGTGCAGCCGTCAGTATTTGTGGTGCCCAGGGTTGTAGGGTCCCTTTTTTCAAAGGGCAATGTTAATATGAACTTCCTTCTGACCTCACGGATTGTGTGAGCCATCAAGTGTTTTCTCACCTCCTCCATGGGGAAATGTAAAAACAACACAGCACCACAGCCCCCGGGGATTTTCAACTTCAAATGGGCTCCCCGGGACGGATATGCAAATTGTGGATGCCCCTAGCTCCAGAGCACCACCGATGGCGCTGCATATGAGCCTCAGGATGGTTCTGCCATATTTTTAGCTCTACTGGACAGATTCCAGTGGTAATCTCAGGGTTTGACCTGGCCCTGGTGGTGTACTAAATTCAGTATGGACATGCACCAGAGGCCTTCTGAATCCTAGATTTTACTGTGAGGACACAGAAAAGTATATGTTTTTATTGATGGCTCTACCTATGTTCAATAAGATTTGCTTAAACCTTCATCTCTGACATGGGATATTATGAGTTGTGAGTAGTTCACCATCTCCTTCAAACCGTGTAGAGAGTTTGGTCAGTTTTGTATAGCTATGTGTCTTGTCTATCTTTGATTTGCCAGCTGATATATTGGAATAATTCAATCACAGAGCACCAATCTCACAAAGGCTGGCTCAGAGAGATGTGGTAAACCATAATTTATATTAAGGAGTCTATATAGGTAAAATTCAACTGATGTCGAATGCCAGGCCCTCTAATTTGTATAGCTTTGTATCATATCCCAATCTGTAGATACAGTAAAAAACATAATTTACCGATATAGGGCACAGTGAAAACATAACACGTTTCTCCATATCCAAAATGGAATGGTAAATCCCCTTTTGTTGTTCAAATAAATGCTATTAATGTAGGCTGGGCCCCACCTGGCATGGTGCTAACTTTGTGCAGATGCTAGGCTACATCAGGCAACAGATTCCTACACGTGCACAAACGTGACTACACATATTCAAGTCAGTCACGGCCAGCATGACTCACGGGTGAGGGGGTGGGGGGTCGCGCTTTGAGGAAGGGGTTAATTTAAAAAAAAAATTAAGCTTACCTTCGCCTCTGGTCCCGCGTCATGTCTCCTCTCTCTGCTCCTCACAGGAAGCAGGCAGCCTCCCTCTCGTACCCTAAGGTAATTACAACACTGCAATGGCAGCGTTTTATGTTTCTTCTTCTTGCACTGCGAGAAAGCAGTGGGGGCGATGCTCCTCCGCCCACGTGGTTCACTGATAGAATATCGAAAGTAAAGATATCGATACTAGAAACATTGAAGTAAAAATATAGATAGTAAAAATATTGACTCCCTATAGTTAAACAGGTAAGTACAAAAATATTGAATAAAAAATATCAAAGTAAAAAATATAGATGAAAAAAAAATATCGATTTAAATATATAAATAAAATGAAATAATATATATTAAAAATATAAACTATTAATATTATCTTTAACAAAATACATTACATTTAATATACATTTGAACTAAATTTAAAAAATAAACAATTTAAAAAAAATCTAAACACTTACTATAAAATAATTTATTAACTATTCTCTTTATTTAATTTGTCAACTTTAAAATATATAAAAATAAAATGTATACATATATCAATAATTTAAAATAAAAACCATTCTATAATTAAATAAAACATGAAACTATTAAAACAAAAATAAAACGTACATTTTGCATCACAATAATTACAACAGTAGGGAAAATGTTGGCTAGCTGAGGGGAAAAATTACTATTCCCACTCCATTGAGTGAAACAGTAGGGAAAGTGCTGGATAGCTGGAAGGGTAAAAATTACTATTTCCACTCCAGTGAGTGCAACAGTAAGGAAAGTATTGGATAGCAGAGGGATAAAAATTACTATTCCCACTCCAGAGAGTGAAACAGGAGGGAAAGTGCTAGATAGCAGAAACACTAAAATTACTAATAACATTTCAACAATTAAAAAATATATATATTCTTAAAAATAAACAATATTTTAAAAATATACCATAAAACGTATTAAACATATAAAAATAACACATATTATATTGTTAATTACATATAATAAAAACCTACAAATATGATATGTAACAATATTTATTTAAAAGAAGCAAATATTGCCAAACATATTATTTAAAACACTTATTTTATTTCCTACCCCATAACACCACACCAAAACAAAGACATCAACAGTTTTATTAACATTTATTTCCATAATTAACATAATTAATAATACATTTAAAATGTATTATTATTAAAAAAAAGATCATAAACATTCATTGATTATACATTCTTTATCACTATATTATTCACAACACACCTAAAATTACAATTAATAATTACTAATTAATTAATTTAAATTAATTAACAAATAATTAATAATTCACCAATAACATTTTAATTAATTCCCACCCTTCCCAACATCCACACCTATGAACACCACAATATACACCTAAAACTAATTACACAATTACCATAATCAATTACTAATTAATTAATTTAAATTAATTTACAACTAATTATTAATAAATTAATTTACACATTAAACACTATAACAAAACAATTATACAAATAATAATAAATACAAATTATTCAATACATTTTATATAATTAAATTACTTCCCAACCTATTCCCCTATAAACCCACAACCTGCTACAGAACAAATAATGCAAAAATCAATTTAAAAAAAGTAATAACTACTATAAATAATCAATAAAATGTATATAATTAAATTACTTCCCACCCTATTCCCCTATAAACCCACAACCGCTATGGAACTAAAAACGCAAAATTCAATTAAAAACAAATTATTAACTACTACAATTTTAACACATATAATAAAAATACAAACAATTCTTATACAACAAAACAATTCACACACATATAAAATACATACTACAATACATAACATTAATAAAAAATCGATATTTTTAACAAATATATTTTTAGAAACGATATTTAACACTTTGATACTTTTTAAATCGATATTACTTACCTAAAATCGATAGTCTTGAACACGATATTTTTTCTGTTGATATTTCTGACCCACGATATTTTTATCACGGTATTTGTGCAAATTGATATTTTTACATCGATATTTTGTCTCTGCACCCGCCCACTTGTAGGAGCCGCCCCGGATTCAAGTGCAACCTGTTGAGTGCTGTTTGCCCCAACTTCACAGTAACTAACCTTATTTAAAAATGTTGCATTAGAGGTTACAGCTCAAAAGTATTTTTACAAAAGCATATCAGTGTCTGAAACTCTGTTAAGGACTCCTGTGAAACAGCAGGTTTCCAAAAACCCCAAAAGTTTAAAAAACAATGGGTTTTCATACATTACAACCCACCTTTTTACAAACATGGGGGCATATTCTCAAGGACTCATCGCCGAGTTAGCGGCACTTTATCGCAGCCAAAGTGGCGATAAATGTATCGCCCTATTCACAAGCTGGTGCTAACAGCCTATATCACCAGTTTTCTTGCGATAGCAGCCGCATAAAAAATTGCCACGGATAACACCAGCAACTAACGCTAATGATATGCAGAGTAGGCGTTCCCGTGCAAAAAGGCGCGACAACACCACTTTGCAACATTCTCAACGACCAACCAGACCGGCGATAAGATCACAAAAATGCGATAAGGTGCTTTAGCAGCAGGGATTTAACACCTGCTCCTACTTGGGTGCCGATCACGATCCGGTAAAAACCGGGTACGAACCGTCGGACGGAGCATAATCTCCGTCCGACGCGTACCCGGTCGTCAATTTATACAAACAAGGAATTACGATTCGCACGGGTACACCATCACCGTACGATTCGTAAAAAAGCCCGACCGAACAAAAAAACCCTACCAATGCCATCCGGGAAAGCGCCGACCTGACGTCGGGACGCTCGCAGCCAGCCATTCACGACCCAGGAATTACGATTCGCACCGACGTCATCCCGCACGGCGAATATTTTCCGGCACCCAAAAACTGCCGGGAAATCAGGACGACGCGAACAAGGACCACCAGTACGCGACGGACAGACAGGACGACGCGAACAAGGAGGACCAGTACGCGACGGACACACAGGACGACGCGACCAAGGAGGACCCGTACGCGACAGGACGACGCGATCAAGGAGGACCCGTACGCGACAGGACGACGCGATCAAGGAGTACCAGTACGCGACGGACAGACATGGACCCGAACCTACGAGTCATCCCTGCCCTCATAGCAGTCCACCTCCTCTACAGGTTACGACGCAGACGCCGCAGAAGGTCAGAATAACTAAGGGAGGGGGGAAAGTGGGGTGGGGTGGGGGTGGCAGGACCAGGGCAGGCCACAAAACAACCACATAAGTCACACACCACACATGGCCTGGACATACCTGACTCCCATGCCCTGGTCACCACGAGGGGGTGGGGGCGTGTCCTGATAAGCCAGCGACCGCCACAACGGAAGTCCGTCACCACGCGAACCGGCAACACAACCAGACAGGTACGTCCCGTACCCACGCCTGAAGAGCGTGGGTACGAGTCGTACCACGCCCACACACACGTCACCCCAACAATGGCGGGACGGATCGTACCCACGTGGCAAAGGCCTGGGTATTGGCCGCACAAGCATCACATAGCGTGGGGACGGATATGTACGGACCCTACCCCCACCCCGTATGCAAGGAGCGTACCCCCCACCCCAACAGTGAAAGTACGACCCGTACCCCCACCCGCGTATGCATGGAGCGTACTCCCACCCCAACAGTGTAAGTACGACCCGTACCCTCACCCGCGTATGCAAGGAGCGTACCCCCCACCCCAACAGTGTAAGTACGACCCGTACCCCCACCCGCGTATGCAAGGAGCGTACCCCCCACCCCAACAGTGTAAGTACGACCCGTACCCTCACCCGCGTATGCAAGGAGCGTACCCCCCACCCCAACAGTGTAAGTACGACCCGTACCCCCACCCGCGTATGCATGGAGCGTACCCCCCATGCCAACAGTGTAAGTACGACCCGTACCCCCACCCGCGTATATGCATGGAGCGTACCCCCACCCCAACAGTGTAAGTACGACCCGTACCCCCACCCGCGTATGCATGGAGCGTACCCCCACCCCAACAATGTAAGTACGACCCGTACCCTCACCCGCGTATGCAAGGAGCGTACCCCCCACCCCAACAGTGTAAGTACGACCCGTACCCCCACCCGCGTATGCATGGAGTGTACCCCCCACCCCAACAGTGTAAGTACGACCCGTACCCTCACCCGCGTATGCAAGGAGCGTACCCCCCACCCCAACAGTGTAAGTACGACCCGTACCCCCACCCACGTATGCATGGAGCGTACCCCCATGCCAACAGTGTAAGTACGACCCGTACCCCCACCCGCGTATGCATGGAGCGTACCCCCCATGCCAACAGTGTAAGTACGATCCATACCCTCACCCGCGTATGCAAGGAGCGTACCCCACACCCCAACAGTGTAAGTACGACCCGTACCCTCACCCGCGTATGCAAGGAGCGTACCCCCACCCCAACAGTGTAAGTACGACCCGTACCCTCACCCGCGTATGCAAGGAGCGTACCCCCCACCCCAACAGTGTAAGTACGACCCGTACCCCCACCCGCGTATGCATGGAGCGTACCCCCCACCCCAACAGTGTAAGTACGACCCGTACCCTCACCCGCGTATGCAAGGAGCGTACCCCCCACCCCAACAGTGTAAGTACGACCCGTACCCCCACCCGCGTATGCATGGAGTGTAACCCCCATGCCAACAGTGTAAGTACGACCCGTACCCCCACCCGCGTATGCATGGAGCGTACCCCCCATGCCAACAGTGTAAGTACGATCCGTACCCTCACCCGCGTATGCAAGGAGCGTACCCCACACCCCTACAGTGTAAGTCCGACCCGTACCCTCACCCGCGTATGCAAGGAGCGTACCCCACACCCCAACAGTGTAAGTACGACTCGAACCCTCACCTCCAATGCATGGAGCGTACCCCCACCGTGTATGTTCCAAGCGTACATATCCTGAAATAGGAGGTGTGTCTGCAGAGTCCACCCAGCAGTGCCCTGAGACAGGAGGGGTGGGTGTGGAGTCCTCCCAGCAGTGCTCTGAGACAGGAGGGGTGGGTGCCTATCACGAACAGCAGTGCCCTGAGCCAGGAGGGGTGGGTGTGGAGTCCTCCCAGCAGTGCCCTGAGACAGGAGGGGTGGGTGCCTATCACTCCCAGCAGTGCCCTGAGCCAGGAGGGGTGGGTGTGGAGTCCTCCCAGCAGTGCCCTGAGACAGGAGGGGTGTAACACATGTGTGTGAGGCCAGAATTATCCACATGCATACTGCCTACAAGGGAACATGTCCCCATGAACTCATGTCAACAGACTCCACACACAAGTACAGTGATCACCAAGGATGCCATGATTGTTGCAGGTGGAGACATGGCCCTGCATGCATGGCCAAAGTAGAAGGGCTCCGTCACACACACAGCTCATGTAGACACAGCTCTGCGCTAAACATTGGGAACACCCTGCAGGGAAGAAAGCTGGGTACACAGAGGAAGGAATACACCCTGGGACAAGTGCACCATGCAGTAACTGCTTACATGAACAAAGAAAGTTAGCCAACACCTTGTGATGGCACAGGGTCCCCCCAATGAGCAGCACACTACTACATATCCCACACACCCAAACCCTTAAACACCACCCAAAACCATGTAGCAGCCCCACCAACACCAATACCAGCATAGCAGTAGTGTGATAATGAAAACAAAATTAAGCTTTATTCAGCATGAGCACAATGTCCGTGGATCGCAGGCAGTTCAATATTCACAAAGCCCATAGGGCAGTCAATGATTCCCAGCTGGATGGGGGACACAGTGGGATGCGTGTCCCCTACCTTGCCTGCACAGTCAAATGGCATCGTCTTCCACACTGGTGAGGGCATCAGGGGGGGGGGAAGCACCAGGCACCGCAGGGACATCAGGGCAAAGGGGCGGCGTTGTGGGTGCAGGGATGGAGGACTCCACCACAGGGGGTGGGTCAGTGCCAAAGGCGGAGGCCAGGATGGCACTACACACCTTTGCAAGGTCCTCCAGGGAGTCCCCTGCACCCGAAGGGACCTCAGGCCCCAAGGAGGGGCGGGGTCAGAGGGATGGGTCGCAGCGCCACCGGGGGAGGGTGGAGACCGGGGGGGAGACTCAACCACCCTGACCGAGGACTTCCTTGACCGCTTGCGTGGTGGTGTAACTGTGGGGCTCAGGGACAGAGCGGCCATGAAGGAGTCCTTGGGGGAGATGTGGCCAGGAGAGCTGAGGGGAGGGGATTTGGAGGGAGTGGACTGGGTGGAATGCGGACTCCCACTATGGCTGCGTGTCACACGTTTGCCCCCCGACCCAGTGGGTGTGCCTACCTCACCCTGTGTGTGCGTGTCAGGAGGAGTGCGGTGGACCTTCCCTGCTGGTGTGGTGCCTGTGTCTGTTGATGTGGGTGCATGCCGACGTCTGGGTGTACGTGGGACAGGCATGGGAGTGGGAAGTGTGGATGGGGCAGGGGTAGGTGGGGGGAGGTCGCGCTGCAGGAGACCCACTGCTGCAGTCAGTGTGGAGTCTATGGACCTCAGCAAGTTGCGTTGGTCAGCCTGCGATGAATGAATGCCCTCCAAGAATGCCTCGATGTTGGTGAGGGTTTTGCCGTGGGCATGGAGGACATTAAGGATCGCAGCCTGACCAACCTGCAGTTGCCGCTGGATGTCCACAGACTCTGCATTGGCGGCAGCAGTGGAGACAGGGGCAGGGGGTGCGGTGCCTGGCAGGAAGGAGACATGCTGTGACCGGGCACGCTGGGAAGGGACACGAGCAAGTGGGAGGCGGCTGATGGGAACTGAGGGGGCGGTGCGAGATGTAGGGCTGCTGTCAGATGGTGGTGCAGCCACCGCCCACTCGGAGACATCCTCCTCGGACCTGTCAGCTTCGTATTCTGACGTGCCAGTCGACAGGTCCTCGGCCGCACTATCCTCCACCTCTGTCCCACTCGATGTGCCAGCCCCGATGTCACGGCTGGCACTGGTGCTCGGTCCCTCCGCCTTGCCTGTGTCCATGTCTCCCTCTGTGTCCCCCGACGATGCTGTGGGCAGGGTGGAGAGACAGAAATTAATCAGACAGCTGTACACATCAGTCACATGAGTCCAATCTACATAGGTAACATTGCATAGCCTGAAAAGGAAGATCCCTAACATCTACTAAACAAGGTACCGATGTAGGGCATGAAACACACAGTTGGTTGAGCCACCATGCCACTGAAACACCATGGAGAGCATGAGACAATAGCTCAAGACAGGAAACGTAGTCTGACATAGCACCCAGGCCCTGGGGACAATCCAGCACTGCATCTGCACCACACAGCGTTGGCGAAAATACCGATGACCAGGGACCATATCCACGAACTTGAGACACATGCTGCATAGGTAATGCTGGAAACATGCCCAACATGACTCGGTCACTGCACCTTGCGTGTGTGTCCAGACAAACATCACACACTGCCCAGACCCAGCAAGTAGAAATCAGGATTTTACATATAGGCATTGCCCGCCCCAACCAACCCCTACACGAGGCAAATTGTTGAGACACAGGTGGCACCAACATCTCATAGTCTGGGTGATAAACACAGGGGCAGGCAAAATGCAAGATTGGACGCCAAACAGCCAAGGTGCACCTGTACAAACAATGAGGTACCAGTGCCCATCCTCAGATGAGTATACCAAGACACACAGGCACTGGCAACTGTGAGTATGAAGAAGGACAATCAGGTCAGGCTGCACAGTGGACACCTGTACAAAATAGCACGTCTATATGCATGGTGCCAGGGGACAATGGCACAGAGCACAACCTACGCTGTAGACACTGAGAGTGTCCACATTTATGATGACACACACCACTGAGGAAAAGGTGCTCCAGGGGACAGTAGTGGGCACGCAACTACATGCTACTGAAAGGAAATGACTGCAACACACGCCACCATCCCTGCACTATGCGTATCGCACACTCATGCACATCATGTCACAGGCCACTACATAGGACATGCGCGCTGTAAGGCATGACACATGAGAGACCAACTCCCATGCCTGGAGTCAGCATCAGTGCCAACTGACATGGAACCCACATGCAGTGAACTTGACAGGGCACAGCCAAGGTCCAAAAAGCTGTTACACACCACCCCCACACATGATGCTACAGGCATTGTTCTCGTGGACAAAGCACCAGCCTACATTACCTTGTGAAGGAGTGACCACACACAGACCAGGGAACACATTGCAAGGAGGGGAAGGGTGGCAGGGGCGCAGCGCTATACTGGGGCAAACAGGATCTGCACAGCACCTTTAAACCCTGCCAGTGAATTAATGCTACCGTGCCCTTACAAATGCCGGTGACACACAACAAACGCACATGTACCTACCCCCTTCCGACTGCTGCATCGCCTGTAAGCGCCTCTCCAGGTCTGGAAAGACCACCGGCAACACACGCCTGTGGAGGTGGCTCAGACGGCGGCGGCCGCGGTTCTTGTGGCTCTCAGGTGAGTCCCCCAGCAGGAGCCGTGCAATCCTCCGCGTCCAGCACCGGATATCCTGCCAGCGTTTCCTCACCTGGGACAGGCTCCGCCTCCGACCATCCACACCCCTCACGGCACTGACGGCGGTCAGCCAGATCTGCTCCTTGGCAGTGGCGCCTACCTGTGAGGAAGAACAAGTGACACCACATCAATACACCAGCCACATGTCACAGAGAGACATATGAGAACAAATTAGCTGGTTACAACAAGGCATGTCATGCAGCCAACGCATTGCACCTTTGTCATAGGGACATCATCCCCTGGTGAGGGAAAAAGCTGTACGTGCTATAGTGGGTACACAGGTGGAATGATGGCAATGTCACAATCAGTGATCAAGGCTCACACTGTGCATCACACACACCCCTCCTGTCTCAGGGCACTGCTGGGAGTGATAGGCACCCACCCCTCCTGTCTCAGGGCACTGCTGGGAGTGATAGGCACACACCTAGTGATAGGCACACACCCCTCCTGTCTCAGGGCACTGCTGGGAGGACTCCACACCCACCCCTCCTGTCTCAGGGCACTGCTGGGAGTGATAGGCACACACCCCTCCTGTCTCAGGGCACTGCTGGGAGGACTCTGCACACACCCCTCCTGTCTCTGGGCACTGCTGGGAGTGATAGGCCCCCACCCCTCCTGTCTCAGGGCACTGCTGGGAGTGATAGGCACACACCCCTCCTGTCTCAGGGCACTGCTGGGAGTGATAGGCACCCACCCCTCCTGTCTCAGGGCACTGCTGGGAGTGATAGGCACACACCCCTCCTGTCTCAGGGCACTGCTGGGAGGACTCCACACCCACCCCTCCTGTCTCAGGGCACTGCTGGGAGTGATAGGCACACACCCCTCCTGTCTCAGGGCACTGCTGGGAGGACTCCACACCCACCCCTCCTGTCTCAGGGCACTGCTGGGAGACATCAGGCATCCCCCCCTGGGACCCCCCCTACAGTACATGGCATGTGTGTCACACCAGGACACAATGCCAGAAGTCACAGTCACAACATAGGGACAGTCTGTGCCAGTGGCCTATGCACTCACCTGATACCCTGGTCGCCCATACAGCATGGAGTACTGTGGGAGGATCACATCCAGCAGAGCCATGTTCTCCTCCAGGGTGAATGGCTGTGTCCTCTCCACAGCCCTTGACATGGTTCCAGGGAATCAGTAGCAGCAGCTGGGTCGACGAATGCAAAGATGTGCAGGCAAGTACTCCCTCATGGGACCTGGCTGCCTTATATCTGCCTTTCTGCCCTGTCTCATGCACAGGAGTACAGAGTGATTGGTCACTCACATTTGCATCCTATGTTTCCACCAATCCCTTCAAACCCAGCAGTCTGTGGGTTCTCTATCGGTTTCATTCTCCTGCATGATGTCAGACCCACAAACACATTGCAACAATGTAGAAGAATTCCAACTGACTTCTGCTGTGCACCTTCCAGAACAATTTCGAAATTTGAACTTGGTCTCCATGACAACCAGCATGCATGTAGGCCTTAATACTTGTCCCCTATGTAATTTGGAGCATCACACACAGGTACGGTGCGTTTCGGGGCCCTAGGGCACCCCAAATGCGTTGCAACGGCCCGTACACGCATGCCTACGTTCACTATCAGTATGGGTGTCCTCGCGTATGCGTATTCGTAGTGGTACGGCCCGTACACGCATCTACGCTCACTATCACTATGGGTCTGCACGCGTATGCGTACTCGTAGTGGTACGGACCGTACACACGCATCTACGCTCACTATCACTATGGGTCTGCACGCGTATGCGTACTCGTAGTGGTACGGACCGTACACACGCATCTACGCTCACTATCACTATGGGTCTGCACGCGTATGTGTACTCGTAGTGGTACGGACCGTACACACGCATCTACGCTCACTATCACTATGGGTCTGCACGCGTATGCGTACTCGTAGTGGCACGGACCGTACACACGCATCTACGCTCACTATCACTATGGGTCTGCACGCGTATGCGTACTCGTAGTGGTACGGACCGTACACACGCATCTACGCTCACTATCACTATGGGTCTGCACGCGTATGCGTACTCGTAGTGGTACGGACCGTACACACGCATCTACGCTCACTATCACTATGGGTCTGCACGCGTATGCGTACTCGTAGTGGTACGGACCGTACACACGCATCTACGCTCACTATCACTATGGGTCTGCACGCGTATGCGTACTCGTAGTGGTACGGACCGTACAAATGCCTGTACGCTCGCCATCACGATGGGTACACATACGGCAGCACTCCCACAGTGATTTGGGAACGTACACAGGCCCTCTTAGCAGCAGTACGGCGGTTTTTACACATCACAGTGGTGATAGGCGACACACAGGTAGGAATAGGGCGGACATACTTGTCCATGGATGGACATACTTGTCCATGGATGGACATACTTGTCCAGGAATGGACATCAAGGCATCGTCTGTGCATTACTACATGTGTGGGGCACAGGTGTGACAGGCTGTGATGTGGAACATGACTCCTGAGTGGAGAAGGCACCAGATGTATGATGAGATGTGTATAGGTGTACTGTGTGACGGTGCAATGTGTGCCAGCCATGCCCTTGACTCCTTTGACATGTGTGCATGTCGTACTGCACACTTGGGGTAAGCGTCACTGGCATGGCACGGACACCAACACACGGAAGTGTCCCATGATGCCCGGTACAGGGGTTATGACACCTGACTTGTCACTACCCACAGTGCACAATGTGACTATGTCATTTATGTGTGGGGGATTTACATCAGGTTGATGTTGTAGCACCCTCATAAGCTGCAGCCGTAGCAGCAACCAACATGTGTCTGTGTGTAGATTGTCATTGCACACTGTTCCGCACACCATGCCACATGTGGTATCGGATGTGAGGTGCACATGTATGCATGGGACACGGAGTAGCGTGACAAGGCCATGTCTGCATCCTCACAAGGAATATGTGGTGAGTCATGACATGTGCACCTTCATGGCAAGGTGTGTGGGCTGTCCTAGTGTAATGTCATGTGACCTGTGGCTCCAGTGTTCCGCTACCAGTCTCTGCAATCGGCATCCTACTTCTGCTGATGTGTGGGTGTATGTCACTCCTGTCTTGCGTCTGGCTGTTCACTTGCACTGGGACACAGCTATTCCCATGGCGTGGCATGGGGAGGTTCTCAATCTCCGTGTGTAGCTGGGTCTTGGAAGGAGTGCCACCTTGCATCCATACGTGTGCTGGCCATGTAGCACATACCTGACTCCCTATGTAGCATGTGTGTATTGCCAGATTAACATGTGCTCAGTAGACATGAGTTGTTGTCGTGGTGCACTCACTCTTCCTTGTCACTTCCAAATTACTGCAGAGCGCCGCCTCTTGCCCGAATAATTCCAGACTTGGCTGCCATGCAGGAGAATGACAGCATCCGGCTCTACCGCTTCACCCGTTGATTCTGGAGTTGACGGCGAGACTGGCACCACACCTGCAACCGCTGCACAGGTATCCTACGGCACTGACACCCCAGCTGAAGGTAATGGCTGCCCTACATTTTCTTGCCACGGGTACCTTTCAAAATACCATAGCTCATGTTGGTGGCATGTCCCAGAGCATGTTCAGCGGTGTGCTGCATGATTTCTTGGAGGCCATGTTGATTCACCTGGATGACTTCATCAAGTTCCCAACCCCTGAACAGATGACAGAGGTCAAGCGTGGATTCTATGCCCTGGGAGGGATGCCCCATGTCATTGGGTCCATAGATGGGACACATGTAGCTTTGGTACCACCACACGCACGGGAGGTGGCGTACCGCAATCGGAAGCACTACCACTCCATCAATGCCCTTGTGGTGTGTCTCTCCAACATGGTGATTTCACATGTCTGTGCTCGTTTTCCAGGATCAGCACACGATGCCTACATCATGAGGCGTAGCAGGATTCCTGATATGATGATGCAGCTGCGCAACGAACGGGCATGTGTTGTAGGTGGGTACAGTCTGTCTGTCTTCTATTCTGTATCGCCTACCAGCACGACCGCTTCACCACTTCTAACGATGACCATGTGCTTCCCATGTTGGGGACGCTGGCTATCCCAACATGCCATGGCTGATCACACCTCTCCGCAACCCCATCACGCCGGCACAGCTCCGCTACAACACCGCCCATGGCCGGACAAGGCGAGTGATAGAGAGGACGTTTGGCATGCTGAAGAGCCGATTCCGGTGCCTCCACAAGACCGGCGGTGCACTCCCTTATGCCCCGGCAAAGGTCTGCAAGATCTTCATGGTCTGCTGCATGCTGCACAACATGGCAGTTGAAAGAGCTGTGCCACTCATCCTGAATCAACATGACGAGGACCATCCACCCATGGAGGAGGAAGGGCTTGGCAATGGGGCTAGTGATGTGGAGGATGTGGAGCCGCAAGAGGACATCCGGACTCGGCTCATACGCGACTTCTTTGCTTAGTGGTGAGTACCAGTGTCTGAGTGTGCACGCATTGGTCCCCGTGTGGCATGCGTTGTGATGTGTGTCTCCACCTGCATGTATGGCACGTGACTCAGAGGTGTGTGTGGGTGTGTCACTGGAGTGATGGTGCCAGTGATGGTAGTATTTCCCCAGTCATTATAATGACCTAGCTGTTGTCATCCATACATGTGTCGAGAAAATGCACATGCAAGTGGCTGTGCTTTTTGTGGCTGACTTCTTGTGTGTCTCTCTTCCCCAGGTACCTGCACATGCCGTCTGCTGGTTGCATTGTTGTGGCACTGCTATTCATCATGGACATGACATCGTGGGCTGACTCAGCGTTACAGGCACGGACACGTTTGGAAGTCTCCATGGGGTAAGGGATGCATCTGGGGTGTATTGGGTGTGGCAGTTGTTCACGATGTATGCACACTGCCCCTGTCGATGTGTTGTTCCTCTGCAGCCATGTCGCATCCCCATGGGACACGACATGCAGCTGTGTACACCTGAATAGATGGTCTGCCTGGTTGACAGGCATCAGTGATGGGATAGGGGATTGTGATGATGGCATCAATGTGTGTGACACTGCCCTCGGCCACATACGGTTAGCATTGGCTGGACATGGTGTGGGACTTCGACATCAGCGGATCTATGGTGTATGGCAGGCTCTCCGTGTGCAGCTGTGGGTATTTAGCTGTTAGCCGACGCTTGTGTGCCACTTCCATGGCAAACACGCATGTGTGCTGCAGAAGGGGGGTGCCAGTGTTGGACCCACATGTTACTCCACATGATGTGTTCATGTGTACTTCGAGTGGCCTCTTCAATCCCGAATACATGTCTAATAAAGGTGTCCCTATGCCTCCAAGGTGCCTCTTCTCAGTCAATGCTGGTGTGTTGCCACGGTGCATCCTGCATGTCTGGCATGGTATTCCCTGATTGTGGCTATGTGTCAATGTGTCGAGTTGCAAGATGCAAGCTGTGTGTGTGGGCTGAGACTGTGTATTGGGCATGATGTCCATGACTGTGTTGGTATTGTGACATGTGCCATCCCCATGCATCCAACGTTGTCCAGGCCCCCATTCTCGGCATCCACCGGACTCCGGCTTGCAGGACATGGTTCTGCCACCTGTCTACACATGCCTGGGTGCCCCCCAGGACACTGGACTGGATCCCTGACCACTGCGCATGACAGTTGCTGTACTCAATGTGTGTGTCAGCACGGTTGTTCGGCAACCCCCTCAGCTGGTTGGGCCCATCACGGGTGTGTATGGTGCTCCATGTCTGTCTTGCCTAATACACTGTGACCCATGTGTCCTGTGCCAGACTCAGGCCCCAGGGTGTGGATGGTTGAAGACAAAAGATGACTCAGGCATGTTTAGACTTTACAAGACACATGTTAGGTAATAATGCTACCAGCAGGCATCTACTCATCATAGTGTGATTTATTAGTGGGGGGGGAGGGGGGGGCAAAGTAAGGGTCTTTCCGGGATGTTTGAATCCAAAGTTCAGTAGGGGAGTTGGGGTCCTTGCCATTGGAAATCCTCAGAGTCCATGCCACAGTCTTTGTCAACATTGGTCAGCCAGTGACCAGCAGGGCCATGTGGCAGAGAATGTCTCTTGATGCTCTGATGCTGTTGCTCCAGTGGGCCAGGTGCCAGGCCAGGTGTCCTGGGAGATGGTGATGTAGCAGCCACCCTCACGGTCCTTTCCGTGGACGACCCGGCCTCCTGCGGGGAACCTCACCAGCAGGCCGTGACGACGTCTGGGATGCTCCGTCGGATGTTTCCTCCTCCTCCTCCTGATCCCTCCCTGTGGGTGGTGATGTTCTCCGCCTTCTGGCCCAGGGAGGGTCGGCCATGGTGTCGGCCATCCGACGGAGTGTAGCGTGAATCCCCTGGAATGCCGTCACTTGCTCAGCCTGTCTGTCCTCCATCCTCCGTTGGTGTTGTAGTTGACAGGCATGTTGCTGGGCCTGCTGGGTCTTTATCTCATCGAGGCTCCCCTTGATCTCATTGAGGGTGGACACAACCTGGGCCATGCCCGTGGTGTCCTCCCGGTAAGTGTCCAGGATGTTACGGACATGGGACAATGCGGGATCCCCAGCCAACTGGTCAGGCTCGCGCCTCCGCCGTCCTCCACTCCCACCACCCCTGCCCACTTGCGCCTGGCCTGCCCTTGTGGGCACATGGGGTCTCCGGGACCCCTGAGGGGTGGCATTGGCGTTGTCGCCTGCCTCCTCCTGGGTGCCCGGGACACCGTGTCCCTCCTGGCCAGCCTGGCTGCATTGTGGTGTTGGGGCAGGGATCCTGGGTGTCTCCTGGGATGTGGCAGGAGTGGGGGTGGTGGTTGGCACAGTTGTACCTGACGCAGGTGCTGCAGGTGGTTGGACACCAGAGGGGCCAGGTTGGTCGGGGTCGTCCGCAGAGTGGTGAGAGTGGTCGCTGCCGGTGGGATCGGGCTCCTGCAGATCCAGGTCCTGTGAGTGTTCCCCCCCAGTGTTGGGGGGTGCACCACGACGTTGACCTGTGTGTGAGAGAGACAATGTTAATTTTTGTCCATGCAACATCCATGTTTCATCATTTTCAAAGTTGGCACATTTCCTCTTGGAATTAGGATTGGTCTTGCATTCCACTCACAGTGCACTTGTGCATGGGTGTGTCCCTTGGGCACCACTTTGGCCCCTTTAACTATGTGTGGCACAGTCTTACTTGCTGCGTCAAGTGTGACTGCAGTCAGCAGTGGAGTGGGCAGGTGTGGCGAGCCATGCACTGTACATGTGCACATGGAGTGGATCCACACATTTATATGATCCAGGTAGCTGTCCTTGTGCTCGTGAACAGGTTGTGACATGGCCATGTGTTTTGCCATGGTGAAGAGGGGGGCTTCTGGCACTGGCCACCCTTGTCTACATGCACGCAGTCTACCTGCTGACGAGCAGACATTCACACACGCAACACGGCTGATTGGCTCTCCCTGTGTCTCGCTCCCTCTGTGTCCCCCTCTCCCTCCCTCTGTGTCCCCCTCTCCCTCCCTCCGTGTGTCAGCCTCCTCCCTCTGTCCGTCTCCCTCCCTCTCTGTCCCCCTCTCCCTCCATCTCTGTCCCCCTCTCCCTCCCTCTCTGTCCCCCTCTCCCTCCCTCCGTGTGTCACCCTCTGTCACCTCGGCCAAGCTTCCTGGGCACACACTGTTAGCAGATCTTTGAGTGGCCCTTGGATTGTTGATGTGAGTTTGTTTCTGATCTCCAGGCACCCATTGGGTGTAGTGTCTGTGTCTGTGCGCTGCTGCTGTGGTGGTGTGTGCTGCCACTCTTTCACAATGTTGGCTGTTCATTAGCTGCTGTCATGTGCAAAACAGTGCCTTCACCCCCATGTGTTGATGCAAGGCGTCCGCCATTTGCTGGCAAGTCATTCCTGTGTTGGGACACACTGTTTGTCTGGCTGTGACCTAGGCCATATGGGTAGAGTGAATTGTTGTCTGCTTCTGAGTTGCACTATGTGCTTTTTTGGGCCCAGCCTCCCGCCATCCGGGTTACCGTGTCATGTGTTGTTGTCTTCTGTGGCCTGTGACTTGACATTGTCCAGCTGGGTGCATGGGGCATGGTGGCAGCAGTGGCATGTGCGTGCTCATGGAGTGTGGTTGAGTCATGCGATGGCTTGTGGTGGTTGCGTGCCTGTTGGTGATTTTGGTTGTGGATGCCGTTCCCCCCTTGTGAGGTGCGTTGTTTGTGTACTCACCCGGGTCTCGGAGTCCTTCTAATCCTTCGACTGCCTCCACCGGCAGTATGGCCATCATCCTCTCCTCCCAGGGATGGTACTGTACAGGTCTGCGGGAGGGCCCTCCTCCGGTGGCGTTGGCCTGGTCGTGTTCATCCTGCCTCTTGGCTCGGACCCTCCTCCGCAGATCGTACCACCTGTTCTGGCATTCCTGCTTGGTCCGTCTGGTGTCCGCAACAGCATTCACAGCATCGACGATGGTCTGCCACATGGCAGTTTTTGCTGCCAGGCTGGTGCTTCTGACCAATGTTCCAAAGATCTGTGGCTCGACTCTGAGGATTTGATCAACAAGGACCTCCAATTCTCGGTTACTGAACTTTGGATTCTTGGTGGTGGGCGTGGGTGGGGATGGTGGGGGGGGTGTGTGGATGTTGGGGGGTGTGTGGATGGTTGTGTGTGTGTGTGTGTGTGTGAATGTGATGAGGGGGTGTTTGTGAGGGTGGTTGTGTGAAGGTGTGCAAGTGTAAGGTGTGGTGTAGCTTGTAGTGTGGTTCTGTGGTGTCTGGCAGCAGTGAGTCTGTTGCAAAGGCTCATGGTTTGTGTGTGTGGGCCCTTTTTATTGGTCCATTGGTGGGTGTGGCTGTGTTTGAATCTTGGGTGGGTTGGTTATAAGGAGTGGTGGTGTATTTGGCCTCTGTTTGTTTTTGGCAGTTGCAGGTCAGTGAATGTGTTGTTTTAGTGGTTGTTGGACATGTTTAGTGGCTTTGTGCCATTCGAATGGTGTATTCTTGTGTTGTTTTGTTTTGTCCTGGTTGTGTACGTGCGTTTTGAGCATGTGTACGGTGTGTACATGGGCCATTTGGTTGTACGGTGCTGTCCTTGTGTGTGGGTTGGTACGACTCGTACATGCGGTGGTGATGTTGGGGCCTGGGGTGCGCTCCGTACTTAGGAGGTTGTGTTGGGGGTAGGACCGGAACGTACTGGGGTGTACATAGACGGTGGTACGACACGTACTGGGGTGGGGGTACGACTGGAACGTACTGGGGTGTACATAGACGGTGGTACGACACGTACTGGGGTGGGGGTAGGACTGGAACGTACTGGGGTGTACATAGACGGTGGTACAACACGTACTGGGGTGGGGGTAGGACTGGAACGTACTGGGGTGTACATAGACGGTGGTACGACACGTACTGGGGTGGGGGTAGGACTGGAACGTACTGGGGTGTACATACACGGTGGTACGACACGTACTGGGGTGGGGGTAGGACTGGCACGTACTGGGGTGTACATAGACGGTGGTACGACACGTACTGGGGTGGGGGTAGGACTGGAACGTACTGGGGTGTACATAGACGGTGGTACGACACGTACTGGGGTGGGGGTAGGACTGGAACGTACTGGGGTGTACATAGACGGTGGTACGACACGTACTGGGGTGGGGGTAGGACTGGAACGTACTGGGGTGTACATAGACGGTGGTACGACACGTACTGGGGTGGGGGTACGACTGGAACGTACTGGGGTGTACATAGACGGGGGTACGACACGTACTGGGGTGGGGGTAGGACTGGAACGTACTGGGGTGTACATAGACGGTGGTACGACACGTACTGGGGTGGGGGTACGACTGGAACGTACTGGGGTGTACATAGACGGTGGTACGACACGTACTGGGGTGTGGGTACACGGGGGTACGACACGTACTGGGGTGGGGGTACGACTGGAACGTACTGGGGTGTACGTAGATGGTGGTACGACACATACTGGGGTGGGGGTAGGACTGGAACGTACTGGGGTGTACATAGACGGTGGTACGACACGTACTGGGGTGGGGGTAGGACTGGAACATACTGGGGTGTACATAGACGGTGGTACGACACGTACTGGGGTGGGGGTAGGACTGGAACGTACTGGGGTGTACATAGACGGTGGCACGACACGTACTGGGGTGGGGGTACGACTGGAACGTACTGGGGTGTACATAGACGGTGGTACGACACGTACTGGGGTGGGGGTACGACTGGAACGTACTGGGGTATACATAGACGGTGGTACGACACGTACTGGGGTGTGGGTACACGGGGGTACGACACGTACTGGGGTGGGGGTATGACTGGAACGTACTGGGGTGTACATAGACGGTGGTACGACACGTACTGGGGTGGGGGTAGGACTGGAACGTACTGGGGTGTACATAGACGGTGGTACGACACGTACTGGGGTGGGGGTAGGACTGGAACGTACTGGGGTGTACATAGACGGTGGTACGACACGTACTGGGGTGTGGGTACACAGGGGTACGACACGTACTGGGGTGGGGGTACGACTGGAACGTACTGGGGTGTACATAGACGGTGGTACGACACGTACTGGGGTGGGGGTACGACTGGAACGTACTGGGGTGTACATAGACGGTGGTACGACACGTACTGGGGTGTGGGTACACGGGGGTACGACACGTACTGGGGTGGGGGTACGACTGGAACGTACTGGGGTGTAAATAGACGGTGGTACGACACGTACTGGGGTGGGGGTAGGACTGGAACGTACTGGGGTGTACATAGACGGTGGTACGACACGTACTGGGGTGGGGGTAGGACTGGAACGTACTGGGGTGTACATAGACGGTGGTACGACACGTACTGGGGTGGGGGTAGGACTGGAACGTACTGGGGTGTACATAGACGGTGGTACGACACGTACTGGGGTGGGGGTAGGACTGGAACGTACTGGGGTGTACATAGACGGTGGTACGACACGTACTGGGGTGGGGGTACACGGGGGTATGACACGTACAGGTGTGGGGGTAGGACTCGGACGTACTGGGGTGTACCTAGACGGGTGGGGGTGTACATACACGGGGGGTACGTGTCGGACGTACGGGGGCTGGGGGGAGTGTTGGGCGCGTATGCGGGCACATGTCTCCATGGTTGCTGTAGGAGTTCGGTGCGGACGGTGTTTTTTCCATACGGTTGTAACCTCGGACGCACGGGATGGATCGTGATTCCTCGGTCGGACTTGACTTTTCACGTTTGTACGGTAAATCGTCCGAGGACGTGTCGGACACATTTTCCGACCCGAGGACGTGTGGGGAAATATTCCCAATGCGGTTCGTATGGACTTTTTACCATGCGAATCGTGATTGCCAGTTCGTACGGCACTTGTACGATTCGTACGGTAAAAAGACCGGATACGAGTCGCACGGGGGAATTTTTTACCGGATCGTGATCGGCACCTTGGTGTTAAGTCAGACGACTACCTGCAGTATGAAAGGTCGCCCAGCCCAGAGCCACACCTGAAGAACAACCGATGCCATGGAGCTACTGATCATGCAGCTCGGACACCCAAGAGGGCCACAACTCCCACCGCCACCCCCCCTTCCCCAGACCCCCACCGGACAAAGATATTTCACATCAAATTTATGAAATCATGAACGCCTGATGTCGCACAATTACAACACTTAACATTCATGTGTGGTCAGAAAAAAGGAGAATCATTCAATTATCTTTGAATTTCCAAACACATTTTTATTCAAATTAAACTAAAAACAACTATTTGGAAGAGTCATGGCGGGTATTCTCTGGCCAATCTGTAAGTCACAGCCTGCAAGACAAAATTCAAGATAAGAAGGTGTGTCATGTGCTCATCAAAGGAAAGAGAAAGAGAGAGAGCAAGAAAGGGAGAGAGAGAAAGGAAGAGGGGGAAAGAGAGGGAGAGAGAAAGAGAGGGAGAAAGAGAAAGAGAGAAAGAAAGAGAGAGAGAGAGAGGGAGGGAGAGAGAGAGAGAGGGGAGAAAGAGAGGGAGAGAGAGAGACAGTGAAAGGAAGAGAGGGAGAGGGAGAAAGAGTTCCGACACTGCGCACCCAGGCCTCACTGCTCACCTGTTGCCACCTGTGTGTCTCCAACCACGTGCTAGTATACACTGCAGTCCACCAGGTCCCTTATCTGAAACAGAGCACAGATTTATGAATGGCAGGGTTTATATCATTGCACACACCATCATCGCTTGCCCGCCCCTGCGCACACAGGCTGCTGCACCCCAGCTTCTCCCGCCGCCCAGCGGTGATTGCCCACCCCTGCGCACCCAGGCCTCATTGCTCACCTTCCGCCACCGGCGTGTCTCGAAGAGGGCCCAATGGTAGAGTTCACATCAGTGCACATTGCATCATCGCAGGCTGCACACCAGCTCAGCTCTTTAGGTGCCACTAACTCTGTGAACCGGTAGGCCCGCACTGCCCTCTGGCTCAGGCCTACACTGCGGTCCAGCAGGGCTCACACAAATACTTACCAGTCCGGCCCACCAGGACGGCACATCACCGCAGGCTGCACACCCACTCAACACTTATGGTGCCCCTACCTCAGTGCACCGAAAGTGACTGTCCCGTTGTGGTAGGCCTGTGCCGGCCGCAGTGTATCCGATGCCACCAAGTCTGTGCAATGCAAGTCATGGACCCTCTATGATTGAGTCTCGTGATATGCGAGGCAGACGCAGCCATGTCACCTTAGGCAGTGGGGAAGAACTGGGATGCACAGTGTAGTCGTCCCCCCCCTTTATACATAAGCCAAGTGGGCCAGCTCGGCTTACGGCAGGCCAGCATAGGGGTGTGAATAATTATCCCTGGGCTCTGGGCGTGGTTCATTTGTGGGCTGAATAGGAAACAAACTGATGCGTGTGTCCCTGTCTCAGTGTCGGCACGCAATCGACAATGTTGCAATGTCGCATGCACCCTGAGGGAGGCCGCACACAAAGGGAATGTACAAGAAGCGCAAGACCGCTTGGGCTCTTGGATCATACATGCCAACTGTTGTGTGTGTATCGCTATTGGTGCACCATAAGCCTAAGGCCTAGCCTCAATTGCAGCGCGAAAGCCACATCACATTTCCAGAATGCAAGCAGTAGTCAGACTAACATTAGGGATGAAAGCACCTTTGTCTCAATACACAAGACGGAAGGACATCTGCACCTCCGACCTTGGTCTTGCATGCGGTAGGCACCCCCTGAGAGAGATACCATGGCAGATGATGGCGACTCCCACACTACGCAGAGCGCTAATGAAAGACCAACGTATACACACCCCACACACAGTAGTCCTTGCTCGAGGTACTCTTGCATGGAATGCCCTTGACACTTACGTCCACAACAACCCATCCGTCCAAACGATGCACACACATACGACTCATTGGTCCGAGCTGTGGCATATCATCCACATAACTGCCGCAGGAGTGCCGGTTCTATGTAAGCCACCAACGCAAGGGCAGACCATCTCGGGCACATGCACAATGCCCGTCACGTGGAACTGTACTGTGTCCGAATGCTGCCAGTTAGTGTCTGATGCATTGGTCTGCATGTTTTGGCCCTTGTCTTGCCCGTACTGACACGCACATGCTAATTAAGTCAATGCAACTTCACTAGTGTTCAACTGTAATGAGTGTTGATTAGAATGACAAATCGTGTGCCTCAAAGAGCATTGTCCGTACACAGTGATGGACTGACTGACACATGTCACTTAGGGGTGAGTCCCTATTGCCAGCTCCACCTCTGTGAGCCAGACATTGTGATTGGGATAGTTGCTGATAGACCTGTGCTCTAACGTGTCTTCAGCAATGTGAGTATGGTGTTCAACTTCTTGCCATCTGGATCAATGTGATTCATCACTACAGGCTGTGTCCACCCAGTTGAGTGTGAGTATGTATGCAAAGAGATGTTCTGTTGTCAAATGTGATGGGGGACACTACTTTAGGCCTGCCAACTACTTTGACATTTAACACCCAGCCCTATTTCTAACATTGCATGGGACAAAGTTGTGAAATTGCACTATTGTTGTTTCAGAGCAATGAGGCCACAGCCAGTTCACACATTCCCAGTCATTTCACTGCCTCTGTGTGTCACGGTCACACATGCGCACTGCTTTCATTTCCCAGGGTGAAGCTTTTTTTGCAACCAATGTCCTTACATTCATCAGTACTTTCATACTTGATCGATTATGGACATGACACATCTGTGTGATTTTTAATGATGTATTCACATTTGGTGGAGTTTCGGAGCTGGAGCAGTACATGCCCATGCAAATCCCACATTACATTGCAGCCCAGTGGAGGTCCAGCCAGAGTCATTTAGGGATTGACAAGGCTGCCCTGCTCCTGGAGATAGGTTTCTGTAGCTGTCCATGAGCTGTTATAGGGTGTTGGGATCGAAGGTGGGGAGGTCCCTGATGCTGTTGTGTCAGGTCATGTTGAGAAGTGTCCGGACCCCCAACTCCTGCCACTGTCTCCCCACTGATGATTGTGGACACCATTTCCTCCATCTCATCCAGCGCCTGGTGTTCCGCTAGACTGCCACCTCCAGTCTGCATTGCTGGCTGATGGTTCTCTGGGAGTTTCTTCTTGGTTTTGCGCTTCGCGTCATTCCAGCACCTCTTGACCTCTCCAATTGTCCTCCTCCTCACTCTGACTGCATTCACCTTTTCCAGGATGGCCTGCCATATTGTATTTTTATTTGTCAATGACACGTTGGAGGTGACGAACAGTTGTTGTTGGTGTTCTATCACCTCCGTGATGATGATCCTGTTTTCCTGCAAACTGAACCTCGTCTTCCTCGTCTTCTTCTCCTTGCCCTTCTGTGACCCCGTGGTCCCTGGATGGTCCTCCTGGGGGCTTGTGGGGTTCTGGTCATCCTCTGTACTTGCCCTGGCTTCCTCCATGGTGCTACGTAGTTGAAATTATTTTGTTTGTGTTTTTTGGTGCTTTTATAGTGCATTTTCCCGCATGACGCGTGGGAATTGCATGCCTTTTGTTGGTTATCACTGATTTTTGTATCACGATTGGCCACATCGCAACTTTTTTTGCGTCCGTGTTTTGCATTTTTTCTGCCTTGCGTTAATTTTAATGCGTTGTCGTGAGACTATCGCATGGTACCACGGTGTTGAGAATACAATGTTAACATAGTGTTATTTTCCCGCGATAGACTGCGATATGCAAAGTTGCATTAAGCTCATTTTGTGATAATTATCACATGTTCTTACTAAAATTCCCCAAGGATTCTATCTTGGTATGTCAGTGTGTTTGGTTCACTAACCTGTATGTTTCTGATCGTTTTAGTCAACTGCCAAATTTAATGCAATTTCAAAATGTCCACATGGAGACCATGTGTGCTGTCATGTGGCCAAATTGGTTTGAAATTGTCCACAAAGTGGTTAAGTCTTCCAAATGTATTCTTCCTCATAACATATCTGAAGAGCTGGACATGTTAAAATCCAAACAATTAGAGAACTTGTTTTTGAAGACGAATTCATTTAAAATAGTAACACTCCTATCTTACATAAATATACATTTGATAATGATTGTACTTAGAAGAAGCAATAAGTTCAATTTTATATTGGGATAGGAGGGAGGCACATCACTACCATAAGAACAATGCACAAGTCATACAAATGCCTCAGATGAAACAGAAAAAATGTGTGTGAAATCGATGCAAGAGACATGAAGATTCAGCAAGGGACAAGAACTCATAGAAATTATGGTAATGCACCTCTGCGGGGCTATCGCCCGCAAAGATACTGACGGAGGCACCAATGTCAAATTCAGAGTGGGTGAACAACTTTAAATGCATTTCTAATGAGAAGTCCAGGCAAGATGAGATAAAACCAGAAAAGTAGGCTCCCAGTGGACGGAATTAGCACTCGATTGAGCGACACAGAATGAACATATTGCCCTTCGCTTGTTGGCATCGAAAAAGCTCCATGATTTTATATATGCAAAGGTTCTTTGAATGCCCTAAACGTACCATTTTTTGGAATAATATCTGAGGTGAAATTAAAAGTATCAATTGTATTTGCTTGCACTACAAATGAGTTGCTCTATGACTCAGTGGTATAGTCTTTTTTAGAAACATTTATGTTTGTTGAATACATAATGCAATACAACCTTAAATATTATCTTACAAGAGAAATTACCACTTTTTAGTCATTGGGTTCGCTTTATAACTCATATATGGTACAATTAGCCCTTTTATTGTGCTTTTGCTGACTGCTTGTTAAGATCATCAGTAAAAATATTTATCAAAGAAGAAAACATTGCCTTTAATATTCTTTATTCAGTGAATAATCTACAAAAAAGCCACACAGTGTCAGGCTAATGTGAATACTTTAATGATTGCACTGATTGGTGGACTCCATTGCTGGTGGATTGCTTCCTGATGTTTGCAAACAATCTGCAGTTCCCTAAATCCAGGTTCCATAGGGCTTTTATTCCGCTGCACAAAACTTTCACAAAGAACTTACTTAAATTGGAAAGACCGATTAATTTAACAGATATGAACTCTAAACACTCCTTTAAAATGTTATTGACAGTCATATAGGATTGAATAAAGAACAAGAGAAACATGTGCCTAACACTAAGCAGCTTTCATTATGGGGAATTAAATATTTTTCATCTATACAAATGTTTCATGCTATTATCAGACCTTTTGAAACCTCTACCTTCTGGCAAGTAGTGACGGCTGGCATGTACCATGTATGGTGTGGCGGGTGGCACAGAAGTATTTTTTTCAAATAAATGCACTTACCTTCCTGCACGTCACAACGTCCTCCTGGAGCGGTCTTCTCTCTTCGCGGCAGGCTCCAAAGCGGGACCTAGCCAACTCCCCTAACCAACCCTGGTGCTGCTCTCATGCTGGTAACAAGCATGAGAGAAGCATCAGGATTGAAAGGAGAAGCCTCTCTCAGTGCTCTGAAGAGCACTGGAGGCCTGCACTTTCTCTAAACTAGTTGTATTAGACAGCTAGATTAGAGAGGTTTAAAATATGCATGTCTGGCTGGCCATATAGCAAGACAGCCGGCCAAAGAGATATGCACATTTTAAACCTAAGTGCATAGCTCCCTGCTGCCACTCAGCAGCAATGGCCCCACTCTGTCCTGACACTCAGTTCAGGATAGGTTAGTTACTGAAAAATAAAATGGTAATTAATAAACTTTATTACCATTTTATTTTTCAGCTCTGGGCTTTTCTTTGTGGGGCAACGCTCCTTCACTCAAATGGAGGAGCTGTCCCTCCTGGTAAGTTAGAGTATCCTAAAATGGAAAGATGCCAAACATTTAGCATCTAAAGGAGGGGGAGGGGTCAAACAAGATGCCCATTATCATGGTGCCATTTTTCTCTTTGCATATCAATGATATGTACACGTATCTCTGAAAGGTAGCTCAAACTGCTCCTCTTGTGGATGTCTTTGAGGTACCCTTATCGCTTAATTTTTATGAGTCCTAAGTGATAACTTGGTCCCAAATTACTGGAACATTAAGCTGTGATAGGACAAGAGTGTTGAGATGATGGAAAACTTCTGTACGTGATATGATGTTTATAGAGACTTTGGGCCCCATTAGGATGGCGGGCGGCTCGCCCCCCCTGGCCGGCGGTAGTCCCCGCCGTGCCGGTGGGGCGATTCACCCGCCATCCACGCAACAAAGACCCCCACCATATTATGATGGCTGAGGGATCCGCGGCGGACGGAAAGCCCGTCCGCCACTTTTCGAGCATAACATGGTGGCGGTGTCTGTTAGAAACCGCCATCCATATTATGAAAGGTGCGGAAATAAGCCTTTCCATGATGGCGTTGCCGCCATGGAAAGTCCATGGAAAGGCTCACGATCTTTGATGTTGGGGACCCGTAGCGGTCCCCCAGGGTGTTGGGGGTGTGGGGGGTGCACATGGGGGGTATCTACGGTACCTCCCAGCATTTGCATGCACAATGCGGCAGGCACCGCACGGTGCCTGCCACTTTGTGCATGAAATGCACGACATGCATTTTTTACTTTGTGGCGGTTGCTGCTTGCAGCACCAACTGCCACAATGTAAAAAAATGCGGGATGCGCCCACCACACTGGCGGGCGCATCGTAATCTCACCCATGGACCACGGCACATATGGCGGGCGGTCCTGTTTTCCATCAGGATGGCGGGCGGACATCATAATGATGCCCCAAGTGTTGATGCTGGTGCCATGCAAAGTGATGTTAAGTGCAGCAAATCAGTTCATAATATTTACTTTGCAGTGCAAATGCTGTTTTATGCTAGAATGATGAACTTCTTATTGTGCAAATCCACTTCATGCTACTTTGTATCAAGGTAAAGTTATTGAGGCATGGTCATATCAATAGTCATAGTTTTGCACACTTTCTTGAAGCATGCACCAAAACGGGGAGATGTGCTCTTTTATCAAAAAAAGATTGCATTGCATATGTGCTGCAGTGCAAAGCACACATCCAGTCCAAAGCGTGGAAACATTCTGTGTTTGTCTAGACATATGGATTTGTACTGGATATGTATGGCTCCCATAGAAATCCTGTTCTAACAGTGTACACTCACTACCTCACCATGGTCGTGTATTGCACAAGACAGCCTCCAGAGTGATCCCTTTTCACAATTAAATACATAGTGAAAACCAAACAGTCAGCATAGGGTGAGCAAAAATGTACATGTTCTCAACAAATCATACCACAATACTCATACATATTCATGTAACACCTCATTGCACCATCTCCTAAATGCATATTGATGTGTTCCTTTCTGACCTAATTGTATCTATTGTGCCAGTGCAAATCTAGTTACAAAAAAGAATAACAGGCTCAAAGAGAGAATATGCTCACTGAAACATGTCCAGTAAACAAAGTATTAATGAACATTTTGTTGCAAGCAGTGTCAACGCAAAATAAAAACAGATGGAATCTGGGCCTAGTCCTGGCTAGTCTGGCCAACGTCAGGAAATCATACTTCTATAAAATGCAGTGTTCCCATTTTTAATGCAAAGCATTTATGGTCATTAACAATCATTATTTACTCACCAAAACATCTCTCACACTGGTTTCCTCCTTCTACCTTCTATGTCCAGAACCCTTAGCTACAGTCTCCTACACTTTAAGGGGGATATTTTCAAGAACGTGTGATAATTATCGCAAAATTAGCTTAAAGCAACTTTGCACATCGCAGTCTAGCGTGGGAAATTAACGCCGTGTTAACGTTGTATTCTCAACACGGCAGTACCATGCGATAGTCTCACGATAACGCGTCAAATAACCGCGATAAAATTCCCATGACAGACAAAAAAACGTAACGCGAAAAAAGTTGCGATGTGGCCAACCGCAATAAAAAAATCTGCGATAACCAGCAACAGGCCTGCAATTCCCACGCGTCATGCGGTAAAATGCACTATAAAAGCAACAAAAAACACAAACAAAATATTTAAACTGCGTAGCACCATAGAGGAAGCCGGAGCAAGTACAGAGGACGACCAGAACCCCAGAAGCCCCCATGACCTCGAGGTCATGGAAAGGCAAGGAGAAGAAAACGAGGAAGACAAGGTTCAGTCCGCAAGAAAACAGGATCATTATCACAGAGGTTATAGAACACCAACAACAACTGTTCGTCACCTCCAACGTGTCATTGGCAAATAAAAATGCAATATGGCAGTCCATCCTGGACAAAGTGAATGCAGTCGAGTGAGGAGGAGGACAATTGGAGAGGTCAAGAGGCACTGGAATGATGCGAAATGCAAAACCAAGAAAAAACTCGCTGACAACCATCAGGCAGCAATGTAGACTGGAGGTGGCAGTCCAGCAGAACACCAGGAGCTGGATGAGATGGAGGAAATGGTGTCCACAGTCATCAGTGGGGAGACGGTGGCAGGAGTTGGTGGTCCAGACACTGCTCGACATGACCTGACACAACAGCACCAGGGTGAGTAGCGAACGGGACTGGGGGTACGAAGGGAGATGGGCACAATGGCACACTTGCACAATTAAGTAGAGCTCACTACACACCCACAGGGACTCCGGATCATGTCCCTGATCCCGTTTACACACTGTAGCACACATACAAACAGCAAGTAGGGCCCCATCCACTATGGGCACAAAGGGGTCCCTCCCCACACAGCACCAATTTCACAACCAACCCATACACACGTGTTAAAACCAGCAAAGCTGCGTGTCTGTGAGCCACACTGATAATGAAAGTGACACTCTATGACGAATAGCATGGCTGCAGTCCAATTATCATGACATGGTGCACGCCACGACACTGAGGTGGCTGAGAGTGGAACACATCCGGAAAGGAGCAGGTCACACTCTGACACATCCATGTGCACAAACAACCCCTGACGTCAACAACACATCTGCGGATAAACCATGCCCAAGATTCCAAAATCCGACCAAGAGCCAAAATTAGCCAAGTCTGCAACATCTCAGCACTGAGAAGTACAGAAGTCAAAGGCACACCACCTCAAAGGGATAAGGGGCAGCAAAATCACAGCTGTAGGGGAGACTCTCCCACAATTCAGCACACACACATAGCAATAACTGCACATCAACATTGACGACAATGTGGTACAAAGTGCAACACCTTCACTACAGAACAGAGTACACAACTGGTTCTGCTTGTGCGTAGAAACTGGCATAGCAGGAAACTGTGGGATGATAATGTACGTGTACAACCTCACATCCGTGATGTAATTCAAATGTCCACTGTCCCGCATCAAATAGTCAGCTCCTCCCAAACATTCACAATGTACATTGTCATGCAGTCTATATGTAAGCTTGAACAATGCGTCAACATACACATCAACACAATGTTAAAATGCATCTCCCCTTCACATTGCAGAGGTGTACAATCAACACCTCCTGCAGAGCAGACCAGACAACTCATCAGTGATGATGAAGAGGACCTCCACACCGACACCGACGCCCTACAACAGCTCATGGACAGCTACGGCAACCCACCTCCAGGAGCAGGCAGCCCAGCTGCATCGAGGAGACCGCACTCGCTGCACAGACCACACAAAAGGAAGCACCCACCACCACGGCTGGCTCCCAGCACTTCACCGAAGAACACATCGCATTCCAAGGCCAGGTGTTAGACTGCCAGAAGGAGGTGGCTGAACAGGTGCGGGTGTGGTTCGAGCTCATGGCAGCCAAACTAGATGACATACGTGGGTGTCTTAAGTCACATCAGGGACCACTTACACTCCCTAATGGACACCAATAGTTCGCTCCATGATGTCCAACAATCCATGCCCGACATCGCTGGAGTCATGACTCTGAAAAGGAGAACAACCATCTAGTCAGAATAGCCTCAGCGATGTCAGCCAAGAGTTGGCACAGATGCTGAGGATAATGGAGAAAATGGAGTGGATGCATGTGGAAAGAATGGCTGCCACGGATGCACACCAGCGAAAAGTTGTTGGTACCTTCCATGCAATGCAGATCCTCATCATCGCATTGCTGCCACTAAGGCAGTCACTGATGAATGCTGCTGGTACTTCTATACACACATCTCCGTCCCCTGATGTGTCAGTGGCACACAGTGCTGCAGACCAAACATCAGCACCCACATGTCGGACAGATGACATAGAGGACGAAGATGTGGGTGATTCCAGCTTTATATTAAGAAGGAGCCAGTAGCAATCTTCTCCGCCACATGAAATGAAATTAAATGAAATAGAATTTGTAAAGCGCAATGGCTACCCGAAGGCCTCCCAGCGCTGCGGACAGAGAACAAGCAGAAAGCAAAGGCAAAGGAGAGAGCTGACATTGACTGCCATATTTTGTTTGCTCACCAATGACACAGCAATCAGACTGCGGACTGTACTCTTCCTCTTCTGATGTACTTCTCAATCCCTAAATGGCTGGCCCTCCACTGGGCTATAATGTAATGTGGGGTGTGCATGTCCATGTACTGCTCCAGCTCCGACACTCCACCGAATGTGAATAAATCATTCAAATTCACACAGATGTGTCATGTCCATAATCGATGAAGTATGAAAGTATGAATGAATGTAAGGTCATTGATTGTACAAAAAGGTACACATTGGGAAATTAAAGCAATGTGCATGTTTGACCGTGACACACATAGGCAGTGAGATGACTAGGAATGTGTGCACTAGCTGTGGCCTCATTGATCTGAACAACAATCGCGCAATTTCACAACTTTGCCCCACGCAATGTTAGAAATAGGGCTGTGTATGAAATGTCAACCTCGTTGGCAGGCCTTAAGTAGCGTCCCCCATCACATTTGACAACAGAACATCTCTTTGCATACCTGCTCACACTCAACTGGGTGGACACAGCCTGTAGTGATGGATCACATTGATCCACATGGCAAGACGTTGGACACCATACTCACCTTGCTGAAGACACGTAAGAGCACAGGTATATCAGCAACTATCCCAAACACAATGTCTGGCTCACAGAGGTGGAGCTGGCAATAAGGACTCACCGCTAAGTGAAATGCGTCAGTCAGTTTCTCACTGTGTACGGACAATGCTCATTGAGGCACACGATTTGTCATTCTAATCAACACTCATCACAGTTGAACACTAGTGAAGTTGCGTAGACTTAATTGGCATGTGCGTGTCAGTACTGGCAAGACAAGGGCCACAACATCGAGACCAATGCATCAGACACTAACAGGCAGCATTCGGTCATGGTCCAGTTCCACGTGACAGGCGTTGTGCATGTGCCTGGGATGTTCTGCCATGTCTTCTGACCTGCAGCAGTTATGTGGATGATATGCCACAGCTTGGAGCAATGAGTTGTGTGTGTGTGCAATGTTTGGGCGTATGGGTTGTCGTGTACGTAAGTGTCAAGGGCATTCCATGCAAGAGTACCTCGAGCAAAGACTTCTGTGTGTGGGGTGTGGATACGTTGGTCTTTCATTAGCGCTGTGCGTAGTGTGGGAGTCATCATCATCTGCTATGGTATCTCTCTCAGGGGGTGCCTGCCGCATGCAAGACCAAGGTCGGAGGTGCAGATGTCCTTCCGCCTTATGTATTGAGACAAAGGAGCTTTCATCCCTAATGTTAGTCTGACGGCTGCTTGCATTCTGGAAATGTGATGTGGCTTTTGTGCTGCAATTGAGGCTAGGCCTTAGGCTTATGGTGCACCAATAGCGATACACACACAACAGTTTGCATGTATGAGCGAAGAGCCCGAGCGGCCTACTGTTCCTTGTACAATCCCTTCATGCGTGGTCGCCCTCCAGGTGCATGCACCATTGCAACATTGTCAATTGCGGGCTGTGTGGCGCCGACACTGCAACAGAGACACATGCATCAGTTGGTTTGCTGTAAAGCCCAGAAATGAACCACGCCCAGAGCCCCAGGATAATTATTAACACCCCTACGCTGGCCTGGAGTACGTCGACCCAGCCCACTCGGCTTACGTATAAAGGAGGGGACAATGACGCTATGTGTCCCAGTTCTTCCCCACTGCCTGGGGGTGACATGGCAGCGTCTGCCTGGCATATCACAAGACTCAATCAGAAAGGGTCCATGACTTGCATTGCACAGAGTTGGTGGCACCAGATACATTGCGGCTGACACGGGCCTACCGCCACGGGACGGTGGCTTTTGGTGCATGGAGGTAGGGGCACCTTAAGTGCTGAGCGGATGTGCAGCCTGTGACGATGCGCTGTCCTGGTGGTCCAGACTGGTAAGGATTGGTGTTAGATCTGGGGGTCTCTAGTTGGCAGAGGTAGGTACCAATGTCCAAATAGGGACCCTTACTAGTCAGGGTAAGGGGGATACACTCTTCAGATAACCCCTGCTCACCCCCTAGTTAGCTTGGCACGAGCAGACAGGCTTATCAAAGGCAATGTGTAAAGTATTTGTACCAACACTCACAGTAACACAGTGAAAACACCACAAATGGACTCCACACCAGTGCAGATGAATAAAGTACTTTTATTTAAACTACACAAGACCAAAACGACAAAAATACAACATACACAGTTCAAGAATATGGTTTCAAAAGAGTTCTTAGCTTAGCGAGAAAATAATCCACATTAGCGTCGATTTTAGCCAACAGTACCTTGTGATGCGATAAAAGTTACTAGCGGCGCTCAGGCGTTGAAAAACAAGCAACAGCGTCAGTCCTGAGACCCTAGGGAGGTGATGCGACAATCCCGCTGCACGCAGCGGGCGTGTGTCACGAATCCGGCCTGTATGAGGAGTGAGGCGATACTTGTATGGATTCCAAGGTGTAGCTTCTCCGGTAGAAATTTACTCGCAAAGGCACGATGCGACGATCTTCGATGGCTCTGCGACGATGTTCGCAGCTACAAAATGCGGCCCGCTAACGAGCGGTGCGACGATCTCACTCAGCGGCGGCAGGCTCTGCGACGATACTCGCAGTGACGGGAGTCTTCCCGCTTCGGGGGCGATGTGCTCCGAAGACGAATGCGGCGTTGATTTTAGCAGCGGCAACAGGCGCTGTGACGATCTTCGCGGCGACGGAAATTTTCTAGCTAAGCCGGCGGTGCGTGAAAAAGTTGCAGATCTTTTACTTCTTTTCTCTTGGTCAGCTTCCCAACAGCAGGCACAGCTTCCAGAGGCCCCACAATGGGATCAAGCACTCTAGGAAGGGCAGAACTCACACAGCAGAGTTCAGGGGGAAGCTGGGGGTGAAGTCCTTTTGTTCCTGGGACTTCTTAACAGGAGGCCAGCTCTACTCAGCCCCTTGGAGATTCCTTCAAGCCAGGGGATACAGCACACAGCAAAATCCTTCCCCTCTCCTTGGCAGCAAAGCAACTGCAGGTCAGCCTTACAGCAGGTCAGTCCTTCTTCTTCAGTCTTCCAGCTTTCTCCTTGGCAGAGGTTCCTTCTTGATTCCAGGATGATCTAATTTCCTGTAGTCTGGGTCCCAATACTTATACCCCAAAATCCTTTGTCCTCTGAAGGAAGAGGAGCCTTGGCCTAGTCCAAACCAGTTCTGGAGCACTCTGTTTACATGACTCCTTCTTTCCTTTCACAGTGCAGGGCAGAGACATCAGACACACCACAGGGGGTGGAGCCAGCACTGTGGGGGGCAGGCACTGTCCTATTTAGGTCTCAGGTGCAACTCCTCCCTCCCAGCTAGATGCAGATCTCTCTAATCAGCCCTGTACTGACTCACCCTGTCTCAGGGAATTCCCCAGCCCCCTGGAAGTCCCCAGCCCCTGTCACTCAAAACTCAAGACAAGGAATACACAGCCTAGCAAAGGCAGGTGTGGATAGTTAGACAAGAAAATACCTACTTTCTAAAAGTGGTATTTTCAAACACAAAATGTTAAAAACAACTTCAGGCATACTAAACTCGAATTCCTACCATGCTCCCTGGGTCAGATAGGATTATAGGATGTAATAATCAAACTGCCCATTCTGGCCTATAGTGAACAGTTAGCCTTGCAATAGTGAAAAACGAAAATGGCTGTAATTCACTATTAGTACATGCCAAACACACCAGGGCATGTCCTACCTTATACTTACAATGCACCCTGCCCTTGGGCCCACCATAGGGGTGACTAATATGCAGAAAAGGGAAGGTTTAGCGACTGGCAAGTGGGTGCACTTGCCCAGTCAGCATGGCAGTTAGCAACTGCACACAGGCACTGCGGTGGCAGGCCTGAGACACCATTTTAGGGCTACTCATGTGGGTGGCACAATCAGTGCTGTAGGCCCACAAGTAGCATTTGAATCACCAGCCCTGGTACACTCAGTGCACTAGGGACCTACTGATAAACCAAATCTGCCAATCATGGATAACCAATCATAGTAACAATTTATACAGAGAGCATATCCACTGATCAGCAGTGGTAAAGTGCCCAGAGTCCTATAGCCAACAACCACGGGTCAGGAAAAACAAAGGAGGAAGAAGCAAAAAGTTTGGGGATAACCCTGCAAAAAGGGCCATTTCCAACAATTGGTATGAGCCCTGCTTGACCACAGTGTAGGCCTGAGCCAGCGGGCAGCGCGGGCCTACCGCCATGTGGCGTTGCCTCACAGATCACAGAGTTTTTGGCACCTAAAGAGCTGAGCGGGTATGCAGCCTTCGGTGATGCCGTGTGTACTGATATGATCTCTGCTATTGCGAAATCAAGACCCATAATCATGTGTGTGACCTGGTGGCCCGCGGTGCGGGGCTGTATGATGTGGAGGCTGCCAAGGTCACGGGCCCTGGACTTGGAGCTTGCACCGGCACGTGGTGGGCCCTCTTGGAGAGACGCCGTTGGCGGAAGGTGAGCAATGAGGCCTGGGTGCACAGGGGCGGGCAATCACCACTGGGCAGCGGGAGGGGCTGGGGTACAGCAGCCTGTGTGTGCAGGGGCGGGCAAGCGATGATGGCATGTGCAATGATATAAACTCTTCCATTCATAAATCTGGACTCTGTTTCAGATAAGAGACCTGGTGGACTGCAGTGTATACCGGCACGTGGTTGGAGACACACTGGTGGCTGCAGGGGAGCAGTGAGGCCTGGGTCCGCAGTGTTGGCACTCTCTCTCCCTCTCCCTCTCTTCCTTTCACTGTCTCTCTCTTTCTCTCGCTCTCTTTCTCTCTCTTTCTCTCGCTCTTCCTCTCTTCCTTTCACTTTCTCTCTCTTTCTGTCTCTTTCTCTCCCTCTCCCTCTCTTCCTTTCACTCTCTCTCTCTCCCTTTCTTTCCCTCTCTCTTTCTCTCTCTCTACCTTTCCTCCTTTCACTGTCTCTCCCTCTCCCTCTCTTTCTCTCTCTTTCTCTCTCCCTCTCTTCCTTTCACTCTCGCTCTCCCTTTCTTTCTCTCTCTCTTGTTCTCTCTCTCTGTCCTTTGATGAGCGCATGACACACCTTCTTATCTTGAATTTTGTCTTGCAGGCTGTGACTTACAGATTGTCCACAGAAGACCCGCCATGACTCTTCCAAATAGTTGTTATAAATGTGCGACATCAGGCGAATTGTTTTGCTCCTGATTTCGTACAGTTGATGTACAATCTTTGTCCGGGGTGAGGGTGCCCGGGGTAGGGCCCCGGGGACGGAGGGTCCTGGGGGTGGTGGCAGTGGCTGTTTTGGCCCTCTTGGGTGTCCGAGCTGCATGATCAGTAGCTCCATGGCATCTGTTGTTCTTCTGGTGTGGCTGTGGGCTGGGCTCCCATTTCTGGTGCAGGTTATCGTCCAACCTAATACCAGGAAAGAGCAGGTGTTAATTCCCTGCTGCAAACGTGCCTTATCGCATGCTTTGTGATCTTCTCGCCGATCTGGCTGGTCGTTGAGAATGTTGCAAAGTGGTGTTGTCGTGGCTTTTTGCACAGGAATGCATCTCATTAGCATTAATTGCCGGTGTCATCCGTGGCGATGCTTTTTGCGGCTGCTATCGCAGGAAAACTGGCCACATCGGCTGTTAGCACCAGCTTGTGAATAGGGCGATAAATCTATCGCCACTTTGGCTGCAATAAAGTGCCGCTAACTCGGTGATAAATCCTTGAGAATATGCCCCTAAGTTTTTAGGCTGGCTTAGGCACAGGTACAGATGGCTAAAATACTCTCACAGATCAAATGTGCAAAGTAGTTCAATCTTTTTTTACCCCTTCTGTAAAAAGACTGTGTGTGTGTGGCAGTCCCATCTACACATGTTTAGTCTTTATCCCCAGTACAGGTTGCACCAGGCATTTTACTTACTGGTTATCTGACCAGTTTGGGCTGTGTGGTGGGCGTGGTCCGGGTTCTGGCACCCTTGCTCGGCACAGGTTTATTGAAAAAATGTATGAGGTTGATCTGCACAACACCACTGATTTTCAGTATGGATATGAGATGCAGTGCAAAGTTATAGGTTTCACATGACAGTGGAACTTTACACGAAAGGAGCCACTAGGCTGTCCTTATTACAGAGAAAACTGTCCGGTGATGCCGTAGAACAAAGAAGATTGTACACTGCCACCAACCCACTATTTAATGCACCCGTGGCATTGACAGTAGTCCTATGGCAATATGAGGGTGTGCTCGGTGCACTCCTCCAGGTCACATAAGATGCTCTGCATGTTGCACAACCCAGAACAGGCCTAGTCCTTTGCTTACAGTCTAGATTAGTGTGCCACCCAGGGGCGACTCCTCAGTAATAGCGGAGGTGCGCTGCTCCCTGCTAAAAGATGAAAAATAAGATGATAAAGCATTTTATTATCGCCTGTCGGAAAACCCACGTGAGTCTTCAGCAGGGCGGGCCAGGCAATATTGTGTGATAGGAATGGCAGGAGGCGGATTGGTTGACACTTTTAAGTGTGCATGGCAGTTTGGCTGGCCATCTTAAACCACCCAAACTGATATGCGCACTTAGGTTTCTCCAACCCAGCTGTGTTGCACAGCCAGGTTGGAGAAATTCCACAGACTCCCAGGCACTGTTTGAGCGGTAAACAAGGCTGCTCAGACCAATCCCAGTTCTTCTTTCATGCTGGGAATAGTATTTTCAGTATTAGAGAACTGCCTGGATTGGCATCTGGGAGCCTGCACAGTGCGCAGCTGAGTCGAGAATCGGATCAGAGGAGCAAAGCGGCAGCAGTCGAAGCCGCCGGTAAGTGTAGTTTTATTTTTCTTATTGTTTTCCTTCAACCCCTCCAACCCCCCACCCCCCGCTTCCCACCACTAAACAATGCGAGCAGTCACCACTGTGTCACCTAGGTCAAAATAAAAGTCAGGATACCAGTTGACAAGCATTCAGAGCATGGTACTCACCAGTTCCCAAGGAAGGGGACATTCCTGTTCCAACATACCACAATTAGATGCCTGTCTTAATAACGGATGAGGAACTGACTTCCCTTGTTAGCATTAGGTCCTGTGACACCCTTTCTACACCACTGGTGTACATCTGTCCAACTTTTCAAGATTGGTCTAATGATGTTACTATGTTGTCAGTGGGAAATAAATGTAACAACCACGTTCTTAGATAGATTGCTAGTGCCATGCATCTATGACCTTTCCCCACATAAACACAAACATATTAGTGGTTGTACAATTTATATAAGTATCTATCGCCCACATACATATTTAATATAAATGTCTATGTTGCAGTCCTCGGAAAATTCATATTTTAAACATGTGTACAAAATTAGACCAGTTTCTTAATGAGAAAGAGTGTTCCTCTGAAATAAGTAGAATAAAGCACCCTAAGCATCCACTGAAGCTTGCGATGCGCTTTGAAGCTGTTTCAACACAGAGATCAAAGGATGATTCATCGGTTTGAAGTTGAGACTGATTCTGAAGGCGCTTGTCAGCTTGAAAAGTAATCAAGAAACTATTAGCACAAAATGCAAGATGACCATCCTCGAGCTCTTGACACCTGAGGCAGCTTTTCTCCAGCTTCTTGCAACACAAGAGCTCTATTGGGCGAATTAGTGTGTTCCATCTATGCAGAAATATTCCATCAAAGCAATTTGTGTAACTTATTCTATGTTGCCTCATTGCAATGAACAAATTTCGGAAATTTACAGTATATTTCAATGAACCAATATGATTTTTTTGATAATCGAAAGCAGGAGAAAACACATGCTGTCATGATTGTCACAAAATGAGTCGCGCCACATTTACGTTGCACGAGTCAAATGTTGGATCTGAAATTATTATCAGGCAGCGTTCAGTAAGTATATACCACACAAACTAACAACGGAGGGGGAGAAGGGAACACCCTACCTCATCCTCCTCATGTACCATGTCACAACACACAAAAGAGGTAGGGTAAGACTCCTGTTGTTTCCGTATGTTGGACGTTATACACCAGGGTAGCACACTGTACTTGTAAAAACTGCCCTCACCCACAATAAATTGTGGCATGCTTAGTTCAGCGTTCAGTAAGTGACAAATAGAAGCTCTCCACAGTGGGGCATTCTAATGCCAGCACGTGCAATGCGGTCCCATGGCGAACTTTTCTAAATATCCTACACTTGATTGTAGCGAGCAGGAGGATAAGTGCTTTCCAATGCAGATACTTGTGCCAGAACATTGGTGCTAAGAACTGGGCTTCGAGTCAGACCAGTACTCAACACCATTGAGAGCTCTCCCGTCGTCCAATGCACATTAACTGATGGAATGATTGCAACAGCAAATGACAGTTATTAAGATGTATTCAGAAAGAAAACTCAAGGAATTGGAGGGAGGCCATGGCAAGCCTAAAAGAGCTGTGAATGAACTAGAAATTGTAAAACTGGAAGATATGTAATGGGCTGCAGAATGCAGAGCACAACAATATATTTTCCAAATGCTGATGAAAGAAGGATGTCAATGACCCACATTGAAACGTAAGGGTTTTGGACCTATTTTTGCCTTCGCTGCCATATTTAGATATGACCGCCAGCACAGCGGTCGTCTCTACAATGAAAAAAACCCTTGTAACAGCAGCTTGTTTGCACTAAACGTTTGGTGGAAAATCTCTATTGGTTTTGAAAGTCAGCCATCAAACTGTTGTCATTATTTGTTCTGCTGAAACAATTTTCCAATGTGGGAGGTAGTCCCTGATAAATAAAATTATAACCACAATATAAAAGGGGGGACAAGGAGCTGTTAGGAAATAGGTCCTGTACCAATGCTCCTAAAGACAATGCGCGAACAGTTAGAATGGTACCAGTTCCTAATAGAGAGAGGAAAGAGGGCGCTCAGCAGTCCAGATCGGTTCTGCGAGTCAGGGTAGGTGTCTCCAAGGTTAGGTGTGAGTGAGCAGGGTGGGGGAGTGTTACTCCTGTACGTGTTGTTGTTGTGCCCTCACACACCCTTGCGGGTGCAAAGCATCATCATGGGGCACTGCTGCTCGTGGGGGTGGCACTGCAGTCCCTCACGGGCCCTACTGGAGGGACCTCTGTTGGAGATCTGGGAGGTTGTCCCTGATAAATAAAAACCTTATGACGCCTACACCCTGGAAACACTCTCCCAGGGTGCAGAGATCATTGCCGTTTTTTTTCCAGTCCCTCACTGCCAGGTTGCCGATGAGGGACAGAAAACAAAGACATTGCACCACCCACTCTAAATAGGAGTTCTCCTCCGATGGTCCTTACTCTGTCTTGTCTTGGAAGGAAGTATTAGAATTGAGCTGAAGCAATACAATAATATGCCATACTTACTCATAAACCAATCTTTGTGACTCCTAAGCACTCGTTTTGCATAAACAGCATACGTAATTGATCAATAGGCAGAGCAAGTAAATATTCTGAGACCAAGATAAAACACTAAAGTGCCAATACTAGAGAATAATATCTCTAGAAATACTCTTCATGCAATATGAGCATTGTTTGAGAACATCACAGATCTTGAAGATCAATATACAGCATAGTGTGGCTTATGACCAGAGCCAGTGGAATTATGAGGTATGGGAGGACCAAATTATGTGGCAGGTTTGACCTATTTATGCAACAAGAAAACGCAAATTATACGGCATAACCCTCCACATGAGTACTATTTCATTATTTTTTAATTTTATTTTTGCTCACACTGTCTGGGCATAGGTTGCACCTCATTGGCACCAGTTTAACAACTATGTATAGCAATATGCAACAGAAAGGTGAGCAGTCAACCTTTCCAAATACCCTTCCATTGAATTGCAACACGTGACACTGCACTTTATTAACTTTAGAACCGTTTCAGCTATAAACAATTTTCTTTTTGTTAAAATCAACAGATTATATTGCAGATGAAGTATTATAGGGCAAGCACAGAAAATCTATATTTAAGTGAAAAACATCACCCTTCTTAATCACATAATGCATGTGGCGCTGCTTATGCCTCAGTGCAAGTATGAGTAGCTCTCATTTTTGCCTCATTTATTCTAAGGGTACATTTACAAAAAATGCATGCAGCAAGCAAAGAAGCTGTGCTTTGGTGCTGTCCTTCTCACTCTGCAGTGCAGGTGCACAATGAGGCTGTCTAACGCCAGGCCAACACCTATGCACCATAGTGCAAAGACGTCTGCATAATGTCTAGCATAGGTTTTGTACAGAAACGGTACTCCTGCAGCACAAAATACTACGTCTAAACAATTTGTACATTTTGTCCTACCTTTTATGTGTGTTGTACAGTGCATCACACATCCAAAGGCTGAAAACATTCAGCAAATAAAAACATTTCTTCTTGTTAATGCCAGCTGCAAAGAGGCATTGTGCCCTGCCAGTGGTTGTTGTAGTTCTGCATTAAAAACCATGTATGGTTATGTAGAAGTGCCCATGTACCACCCGTGAAATACATCTTTTTGCAAAATAATGAAAAGCACTGCTTTGTTTTAATTTCAGGCAGCTTTCCGGAACAAAACTAATTTTGCACTAGAAAGTTATATCCAAATGAACATTTATCATAACTTTTGTGACACAAACCCAGTGCAACATGTTAGTAAATGTGCTCCTACATTTATTAAGTAGCTATTTGTATCAAACACATGTTTTAATATGAACAGAAACTGTGAGGAAGTTAGTGGAAGTATAGAGTCAGATGAGAAACTGATGCCGACATGCATCCAAACCAGCATTCAGATCCATCCACCGGCAAGCAGAGAAAATACTTTACCAATCCTTTCGCTAGCTTTTAGGGCTGGGGCTGATTTGCCAGTATATAAGTGGCTCAAGGGAAGACTTTCCCTGACTTTTTGTGAACATGCAGGATGTTCAGTGGTTGAATGAAGCCATTGAGCTGAAGTTTAACAGAACTCAAAGATTCTGCAGCAGAACCATAAACACTTTTTTAAAATTCTGGTGCCGATAAACATCCATATAGCAACTATACTGTCGAGTAAAAAGTCTGCGTCCATGATTATGTGTGCCCTGAAGTAAGGTGCTGTTAGATCAGACAGTGTTAGGGTGGTCCTCCCCAAACCTTTTGCTTGTTTGCTTCTCCTTTTTGCTGATTTCTTTTTTTTGGACTTGGGACTCATTACCACTGCCTCACTGTGCGCTTTTTAGATATGAAACCAGCTCCTAAATTGGAGCTTTTTCTGGATTTTATTGAATCACCGCACGACCGGTCATTATACCTCAAGCTCCGGTATGGTACCCTTCCTCTCTATGATTTCCAATCTAGTTGGAACAAGGTAAATACGCACCCAACAGGTTGCCCTGGCTGTGCTTCGCCCACCGAGTCCATCGGCCACTTTATGTTTGCTTGCCAGGCATACAGGCAACCCAGACTAAGGTGGCTTAAACCTGTTTGTAAAAATCTGGGCATAAGGTCTGCAAGGGCAGCATTGCGTATTTTGACATACGACACAACTGTCCCAAGTGTAATCTGCGGGACTGCCAAGTATCTGGGTTGGGCTTGGAGGTTAAGACGTAGGTTGCTTAAGGTGCATCATCTGCAAGAATACCATCCACCCACATGAATTTGCAACCTTTTTCTGCTTATAACATCAATGTCAGAGGTCATGTGAATATAACCTGAGCATATATGACTTTTTTATTCTTTTTAATTTCATATGAATTTTAGTTGGTTGCTGTAGTATGGTCTATTTTAAAATGTTTTCATACACATTGTGATGAACTTTTTATATACATTGAGATGAACTTTTATGACATTTTTTGCTAATGTCGAATAAAGTACTACAACAACATTACCACTGCCAACCAGTGCTAAAGTGCATGTGCTCATCCTATAGAACAAGGTTTGAGTGACTATCCACAATTAGCAAATTTAATTTATCTATACATCTGTAGTAGAATTAAATGTGTCCAGGGCCTGTAAATTAAATGCTGCTACAGGGCCTGCAGCAATGATTGTGCCACCCACAGAAGTAGCACTTCAAAGATGTCTCAGGCCTGCCATCTTCAGAGCCAGTGTGTTCAGTTTTAGTGCCATGTCGACATGGCATTTATAACCATTTGCCAAGCCTTAAACTCTACTTTTATTACATATAGGTCACCCATAAGGTAGAGTGATATGTAGTTAAAAAGTAGCACATGTAGTTTTAATTTCACATGTCCTGGTCGTGAAGAACACCCAAATTTGTTTTTCACTACTGTGAGGCTTACCCCTCTCATAGGTTAATTCCTTCCTGATTGGCCATCCTGGGCAGAATGGGAGGGAAGTGTTGACAATTGCACCTGTTCCCACACAAATGTCTGAATACACCCCATAGTGAGTCTTGAGCCAAAGCTGGGAGGGAGGACCTCTATTCCCTTTAAAGCCCCTCTTTGAGGTCACCTCAACTTCAAAGGCAAAAATGGGTATAAGTACTGGGTCTTTGACCCCACCAGATCAGACATTACTAGACCTGTGCTGAAACTGCTTTTGCTACAATGACTGCCACTCTGCTGGACTGCTGCTATGGAAAAACAGATTTCATGCGTTACTGCCTCCTACACTCTGCCCTACTGATGAAGAACTGGACTCTTGCTTGAACCCAGAGTGATATCCAAGGGCAAGCTGGCATGCCTCCTGTTCTAAGACTCAGGGCCCTGCTGCTGTGGCTGATCTATTGAAGGTGGACCCATGTGCTTGCCCCAGTGGAAGTGACGCACCATGTGCTGTGGGAGGCAGAATTGAGGCATCAGTGCTGTTGCTGGAACAGAACCAGCGCATTGCACTTGGAACCAGTGCAGCGCCATTGGAACTGACGCATCCAAACTACCACATTGCCGCCGTTGCAGTAGCGATGATCGGTGAAACCCCTTAACTTTCTGTAGAAACCCGTTGCATCACACTCGGAACCAACGCATCATGGTACCAGCGCTTCGTCTTCAGAATGGCGCATCACCATCATTGCATGGAGAAAGTCAGGATCTGAGGAAGACTTGGAGCAAGACCTGTCTGAGGGTCTTGACATGCAACATGGGGAGGAGGGTAACATCCTCCCAGTACTAGAAGTCCATCCACGTGCAGGGGGCAGTGTGTCTTCTAGGAAGGTGTCCACTAAGGAGCTGGAGAACAGGAGGGAGGAGAGAAAGTAAATGCTGGAGCTTGCAAACTTGGAGAAGGAGCATGCTCTAGAGGAAAGGAGGCTGGCCATGGAGGAAAAGAGAATGGGCTATAAGCTATACCTTAGACAGCTGGACATTAAAGCCATGCAAGTGGTTTCCAGCAGTAGTGGTGGCAGCATACCTGCAGTGTCTGATGTACAAGGTAGAGTTTGTATTCCAAAGGATTTGGTCCCCAGTTGTGTTGTGGTCGATAACATTGACAAATGTTTCTCCACCTATGCGTTTTTTCCTAGCGTACACAAGGTTCCTGAGGAGTCCTGGGGGGTAGTTGTTGGAGATGCATGCCCATGATGGGGAGGGACACACTCCTGATGCTAGAGGATCAAACACGGTACATTCCCATAAATGTTATACTTAGTAAATTTGGGCTGACCCATGAGAGGTATAGACATGGGTTCTGTGGCAGCCACAAACTTTCTACACAAACATGGGTGGATTTCCTTGCCTATGCTAGCAAGGCACTGAGGGGCTGAGTGAGGGGCAGCAAGTTGATGATTACTCTGAGATATACAACTTGATTTTGAAGGAGCCCAGGCTAGACATTTGTTCTCTTGAGCTGCGACAAAACCTGGTTGATAGCAAACTGATGGTCCCCAGGAAGCTTACTAAGGAGGTGTACATCTGGGTGAGCACTAGAGTGTCAAAGAAGGCATCTGAGGGGATTCCAAAAGGGTTGGTCATGATTTCCATCAGAAGAAGGGGGGGGGGGTGAGAAAAAGAAGGAGTTCTCTCAAGGCCCCAAACTAATTCTCAGGGGAAAGGGCCTCATTCCTAAACTGGAAACCAGAAAAAGAATTTCCCTGACAGGAATCAGCCAAAGAATCCCAAGTGCTTTGAGTATGGGCGTTAGAAGGGGGATCCCAGGTGCCCAAAAAGAGCACAACCTCCTACTTGAGGTAAGAGTAGGAGATGGAACAGGACAAAAATATTACCAGGCTAGGTTTCTAATTTTTATTGGCCCCAGATGAACATTTCAAGAGAAAAGGCTGACAGATCCCTTAATCCCTTGCCTGTCAGTGGCACTCCCTTTTAAAAGGGGAGCATTGACATTGTGGGGCCAGTGGAAACCTAGACAGCCTCTGGCAACAGGTTTAGCCTGGTGCTAGTTGACCATACCAGAAGATAGTCATAGGCCATGTCTTAGAGGGCTGCACCTGCCCATGGGAATTTTTACCAGAGTGGGTTTTCCCAACGAAGAAGTGTCCGACAGGGGCACCAACTTCATGTCTGTTTATATGCGGTACATTTTCTCCACACCCTATTATCCACAAACCAAAGGGCTTGTTGAGAGATTCAATAAGATCCTCAAAGGCATGATCAAGGACCTGCTTCAGGAGTAAGTAGGGTGGTCTTCCTGCTATGCCTTCTCTTTGCTTATGAAGAGGTACCACAGAAGGAAGTTGGATTTAGCCCTTTGATCTTCTGTATGGCCATCTTGTAAGGAGGCCTCTCAGTCAGCAAGGGTGGCTCCTCCACTAGGGCGGAGGAGCATCACCCACATGCTTTCTCGCAGTGCTAAAATGCCAAAACATTAAAATGGTAATAACATTTAGTTATTACCGTTTTATGTTTTCTTGTGCATTGTCGGCAGGCGAGTGGACAGGGCTGCTCTGCTCTTTGAGCAGGGCAGAGGAGGAGTGGTTTGCCCACTCCAGAACGGTCAATGCGGTTTGGTCGGCCCTTTCGGGCCGCCCAAACCAGTCATGTGGACTCTGCCCTTCTCCATGCAGGCTGTAATGTCACCCCATTAGCCCATGGTTGGGCGCCGTCCCAACCAATCACAATGCTGCGTGCAGCATTGTGATTGGCTTAGGCGAGGGAGCCTGGCTGCCTGCTTCCTGTTCCTTTAAAAAGCAGGAAAGCAGGGGCTGTGAAGACACCAGACCCAGCGGAAAGGTAGTTTTAAAAAAATGATGACCCCCCTCCCAGTGCGATCCCTCTTCCGCCTGCGCCCCCACCCAGGAGCTATGCCAGCTGCTACTGTCTGTCTGGTCAAGGAAGTATGGGACCAAGCTCACAGGAAACCTTGCCAGGTCGTAGTTAGCAAGATGGCCTTCAGTAGTCAGCTGGCCAAGTTGTGGAACCAAGCTTCTGACAACTTAGAAGCCATCCATGAGGTGATGAAACAGTGGTAAGACCAAAAGGCTACACCTGTGGAAAAACAATATGGGCAGAAAATGTGGGTGATGGACATGTGGAGGTCAGGGCCCTCCAAGACTGTTGAACTAGGCCCTAAGACATAGTTGAGAGGACGGGGTGCTCACCTACCTAGTGAACCTCAAGAACCCCATGAAACTCCACTGGGTGCTCCATATCAACATTCTCAAGCCACACTTTGAGCAGTTTGAGGTCACCATGTTGCTAGTGTCATATGTGGGGAGGAAGAGGAGTAATTATTTGTAGTGCTGCACAAATACTTAACATATTACCTCTTAAGATAAGCCTGCCTTCTCTGTGTCAAGCTACCAGAGGCTGACCACAGGTTAATTTATTGTGTGCATTGGACTTGCCTTGACCAGGATTGTGGTTCCTGCATGAACAGGGTGCACCTCCGCCAGCCAGAAACCCAATTTCTAACAGGTGCTAATTATCACACCAGCCAAAACCCAACTTCCCAGTTTGTGAATTTAATGGGCGTGATAATTTGTACTTTTTTACTCTTTTCCTCTTTTAAATTCCAGCAGGTTGGACCTGCCGCAATTTTGAGAAGGGTACAGACGTTATCACATTTGGTAATTAACGAGTGTAGTAAACTTTGCACAACTCGCATGTACTTCCCCTGTGTAAACAGGGGGTTGCACAGTGGTCAGAAACTAAGGGGCATATTACCAAGAACGGCGTTAAAATTATCGCCGCTTTTGCGGCAGGAAACTGCCGCTAAAGCGGCGATAAGAGGCTTGATAATATGCCCTTGAGAATTCTGATAGAAGACCAGGTTCTCACCAGAACATTGGCTTCTATTGGAATTCTCAAGGGTATATTATCAAGCCCATAATCCCCGCTTTAGCGGCAGTTTCCTGCCGCTGAAGCGGCAATAGTTTTAACGCCGTTCTTGATAATATGCCCCTAAGAATCAAGGACAAGCAGTGCACTTCCCGACACCGTGTTTGGTGATCCCTTTTCTCCCTGAGGAATCACAGGCCTATTAATTTACTGATTAATGCAAAGCTAAATTATGCATAGATATGCATGCCCGTTTACCACCATACCAGGTTAGGCATTGGCACTATATTTACAAAGGCTGGAGGGCATCTTCTGTTTGACATAAAAAGAGAGTGTGAGCACAGAGGAGTCTTTCGGCAGTCGTGGAGAGCTGGTTAGCTAGTAAGGCATAGAAGTTTGAAATATTTTGCATAGCTGTAGCACTGATAACTCCACCCACACCCAGTTGTTCCCAAAAGTCAGTTTAAATCCCTGCGAAAACATAGCTTTTTTCTCAAATGATTAAAACCCCTTAGTGAGAGTGCATTCGAAGCTGTAGCTGCATAAACGTGTTTATATTTGTTGTTCTCAATTTTTATTTTGCCAGTTCCATATTGTGCAGGATTAGCATCCATTAGCTGTACAATCAACATTTATTTACACAATAGATAGTAACAATACAAACCAAGAAATAACTAGTTTACAGAACGTTACGAACGATAGTGGTTAAAAAGGGATGTTTTTTAGTATTCCAGGAAACTATAGTGGATCACATACAGCATCAAATATACGACCAATCCTTTTTCGATTTAATTCAGAGAGCCTTTTATGAATTAGGCTAAAGGTGTTCGTGAATACTGCAAAATGAGGTTTACTTTCTGTCCATCTTGCTTTTGACTCAAAAGTCTCGAGCATCCAGATTGGACAGTCTTTAAATAATTGAAATCCATCCTACACTTCAAAAGTTTATCATGTTGTGCCACTGAAAATCGCGGTATCTAATCTGGAGAATTAATTTATACCTAAACTAGACCATTTCCCTACATTAACTTCCTTTGACGAATCGTTTCCGCTGATGTTCCAATATCAGGGTATTTTTTGTGCTTCGAAAATTATTTTTCAGTAATTTATCTCACTCTATTATAATACTTGTTTTCTTTCTAGATTAGTTAAAAACAAGGAGAAAGATATTTAAATTGCGAAATGTAAATGCCTTAACACCCAATCCAATCAGCAGTTTACAGTCTCATCAAATATGTTTTTACATTCAATTGTACAAAACACAAGTTGCAAAAAACCATTGAATCGTGTTCTCCTAGCATACTTTGAAAAGAACAAATGTATCGATATGTATGTATATCATTCTTACTTTTCTCTTAAACAAATGCTTTTTCGCTTTTAAACATTATGAGCAAATAATATCAGTACATGTTGAAGTTTCATTTGCTTAGCAGGAGAATCTACATTTTTACACAGGATACAACATTTTATACAAAGGTATAACGAAAGAAATCACGGGGAAATAACCTTAATGAAATCAAATAATTCGCACTGTAGTAGAGACTAGAAAAGTATGACAAAGATAATGGTGGAAGTTAGAAACATCTAGGTGCTGAACAAAATCTATCCACGATATACTCACTTTAAATTAATATAAGACCAATGTGTTAAAACCTTTGCGGATGCAAATAATGTGGTTCACAAAATCACAGACTTTTTAATTCTACAAATCTATGTAGCAATGTACACACGTTTCTTTATAACTCAGAAAAGCATTTCAAAATCTCAAAGTAATTTTTGTGGCTAATTCTGACTAGCAAATAGGTGGGATTGAAAGAGGCAATTACCTCCTATTCGTGTGATGTAATGACGTGTCGATGGTTTGAAACTGCATTTGGAGTTGCAACCATTGATCATTTACCAACATCTGACTTGGGGTAGGAGCTGTTTTGCAAAAGAGAATCTTTCCTCATGGAAAAGCTTCCCTTTAGGGAATTGGGTTGTGCCTAATGTGAGAGTATTACAATCTAGCTTGGAGTTGTAAATCACAAGCTTGTGCAGATCGTTTGTGCCTGCAGCGAGTGAGGAAGACGCCGAATCTCTGCCTGATCTACACCTCACGTCTCCTGGCCTGTGGCTCCCGTTGGTCCCTCGCTGGTTTCCCGCTGGTTCCCCGTTGGTTTCAGTCCCACTCACGGACCCGCTGGTCCCTCACCTTTGTGAGCAGCGGTGGCGGCGACGACGAGTGGTGGTGGGCAGTGGTGGGCTGCCCTAGCGAGGTTGGTGTGGCTGCGGCTGAGTCTCGGCTCCCCGTGGCGTTCCTGAGTTCAGTGGCGGGTGAGCCGTTGCTGCGCAGAGCGAGGAGCTGTGGAGATCAATGGACTGAGAGGTTGTCAGGCGGTGACTGGGTAATCAGGAGCCCTGCAGCTTCACAGCACTTGGACGGAGAGGTGTGCTGGAGGTCCTGAGAGAACTGGAGCTGGTTTCACTGAGACTGACAGAGGCCACAGAGAGTGAGCCGTTGGGGGGTGCGGAGGCGGCCTGGTCATTATTTTGATACTGCCATGATATTCCATAAAACTCCTGTTCCTGCAGCCTCAAGGGGGGGAAGTTAACTCCTCATACTCTTCTTTATGGAGGTTTGGGGCTATTTGATTGCGAGCTGAGGCTGAGCGCCAGCGTTTTTCTGGGTTTCTTGCTTGCCTGCGGCTTTGCATGGTGCCCTGACTGACCTCTTTACCCAGCTCACTGAATTCTGGCGATATTTTTGTCTCTTTTATTGAAGGATTATAGTCATTAAGATAGACAATATATCATCTTTTGCAAATGGCATGCAGCGTGTGTAGCTGGAGAGATTGACCGAGTCCAGCTCCACGTTTGCTGTTTTCTGCCTGTCTGCGGTTTTGCTGGCTTTCTGGAGCGGTGCTGGTTGAGCATGATCGAGATTTGACCCCACTACACCCCTCTACGGAGCTCCTGTCAGTTGTATCTCACCAGGCTGCCACGGACTCTACGAGGGGAATTAAATGGTGTCGGAGAAACTGAGGGCTGTGAGCTTAAGCGAGAGCGTGCAGTGGAGAACAGAGAGCTACAAGTATAACAGAAGCTACTCTTTGGTGTGAGAATCTGTTCCCTGCCTGGCTGGTTGCGGGGAAACGTCTGGAAGGCGTGGGGGATGAGAGCGCAACCCCACTAGTATGGGCCGCTGAGTGTTGTGCCCAGGCAAGTCCATGGAAGCGGCCCAACTAAGTGTGCCCTGCTCTCACTTTTTTGGAGCTATAAACCTGGTTGAACCTGCAGAGTAGTTGTCTCATCGTCACACAGCCTAGCAGCCCTGCAGGGCATAGTCGTAGGAGTTTCCCTACCTTACGGCACTGTGTCGACAGTGGTTGCAAGTTGCAGTGTGCAACTGAAGCTGAAGTTTTTTAGAGCCTTCCCTCTTGTTTTTCTTAGGATTCCATCTGAGCTTTATTGAGAACAATGACTGCAAAAAAACTACGCCCAGGTAAAGTGGTGTATGTTATAGCTTGCAAAAAAACTAAAGCCAACCCTCTGAGAAATAAATCAGTACACACTTATTTTTCAAAAAAGGAGATACATAAGGAGGCAAATATGAAGTCTAAGCCTGAATCTCTACCCCAAAAGGTAGAAGGAACAGTGAAATGTTATCTTTATCTACCTTCTCTTCTCCTGAAAATAGAATGGCAGGGATGAGAGTTTTGGGAAGCCCTGAAAGCAGAGTGGAAGGTCCTTCACGTGAAATCTACTCTGTTCACTCCACTGAAAATAATGTGCCTCCATCTATTATTGACTTATGCTCTGAGTCTAAAGTGGATGACCTTATATTGGATGACTTTACACTTCCTGATTTAAATATTGATTTAAACCACTCCATAAGGGCTTTGAAATCACCTAAGCCAGCTGCCTTTGTTATTAAACATTTTTCAAATTCCCAAATTCATCTTCCGAGTTCCCCCATTAAAATGTTTAGTTCTAGCAGCACACTTATCGGAGTGGATTCAATAAGCTCAAGAGCCTCTATCACGCCTGATTTTCTTATGGATCCTGATGAGGAAATATGAATTTTATGACCAGTTATGTCCCCTATCTTAGACCCCAACGGCTCCATGTACATGCTACAAGTACATGTATGTTCCCTCCAGTTCCAGCTATGAAGACGCAAATGCATGTGCGTCCAACGTCAACATGTCCTCTTTCAGATCCGCCATGAATGGGTCAAATATTCCATTCCTAAGTATGATTGGCCACCGACTTTATATGGTTCACTTTTCTAGTTTTACAGTTCAGGCGAGTAGGCCCTGAATTCTGTCATCAAGCCTTTTCCTGCTTCTGCCTCTGAAATGCTCCAGCCTGGACCTGCATCCGTGTCCATGAACTTTGTCTTACTCTCTGCGCGGCTAACGGTGCCTGACGCGGCCTGTTGCCTGCCAAAAACTGTATTCAGCCTTCAAGTTATCTGCTCCACTCCTCATCCAATGCATTCCTGTCTAGTAGTTTAGGTAAACATCCTTCCAGCTACCGAGCAAAGGGCCCGGCCTCACTGTCTTTATGCAAGTAATTCATAGCCCCTGTTACCATGGAAGATTCCTGCCCCCTCGCATCTCATGTAGACACATAGACGCTTGTACATGCACTAACAGTCAGTATTGAATAGATTCCGTCCGAGAGACCTTTCCTTTTGGATAAAACAGTTCCTTAAACAAAGATATTAGATACGATTTGGGATTAGGTTGACCTGACCCCCCAGACTTCTGTCTCCACATGTAGAGCTAAATGTCAATTCCCCTTCACCCTCTAAGTTGCACGTCAATCACACGTCATGCGGCTGCGCGCGCATCTCTGCCAAATATTTCTGCTGACACTGCAGGATTCTCTTATGGATCCACCCACTTGTGACATCATTTTAAATGACGTTTCTAGTATACGCCTGTATTTACGCCTATTTTCATTACGTATGTGTATCCTTATCTGTATTATCAGCTGTTACGCCTCCTGCATCTGTCTTAATGCAATGCTTTTCATATATATATTGTTACTTGTCAATAATGTATTGCCTATCCCTTCCTGAACCTTCGTGGTGATGGAATAAGATTGCCTGGTTCGAACCATAATTCCTTTGTAAGGAATAAAGCCCTTTTCAGAACCTCTAATACCACGGATTCTGCCTCTTATTTTGACTGAGTTATTCTTACTAGACTTTACCGCATAAAAAATAGTACAGGTAATTTAAATATTTACCACATAAATTGGCGCCCGAACAGGGACACTTTCTCATCTCACGCGCCGGAGGTGCGTTGCAGGCCCGGTCTCCTGCCACAGCTGGACGGACAAAAACGCGTACCCGCAGGATTTCCTGTATCTCCCTCCGGCCAAGCGGGGGTGACTGAGGCTGCGATCAACACCCAGACGAGGCGGTGAGAAGTGCGAAGTATCCCGACCAGAGCCTAGCTGAGAGAGCAAGATCCGAGGTATACAGAGGCCCACCAGGTTCCGAAGTTCCGAGTCGAGTCGAGTCCAGTCCGGTCCAGTTCAGTTCAGTTCCGAGGCCTTCCGTTCCGTGCTACCTGGTGAGTACCGTTGCTGGGGAGGCAGTTAGACGTGCACATTAATTTGTGCCGGTCCTGACGGGTTAGGGTACACAGATCCGGTCTGCACTGTTTTAGCAGTGTATCTGTACTGTTTAGCAGTATATCCAGTATGTTCATGTATATAATTCAATGTTATCTAGTATTAGTATTATGTCAGTAACTAGTTTTCTTCTAATTATCATTGTTCGTTAAAAGTTAAATGTTAAATGTTTTACTGTGTTCAAAAATTGTGGTATGAATGAGTGTTCATTATTGTGTTTATTGTATTAATTGTGTTCAAGTTCGGTTCAAGTAAGAATCAAGTAGCAAGGTTTAAAGATGCCGTTCTTTTCAAAATTAAGACAGATCAAAACTAGAAAAGGAGTACTCGAAGAAGCTGTTCCCATTCCACCTAGGGACACTCCAGGGTATTTTATGTATCATAAACATGGCCTAGATGCCGTATTATATCTTGACTTATGGGTGGACTACACCAAGGATCTAGCAGAAAGTCAGAGGTGGCCCGCAGCTGGGACATGGGATGCAGATTGCATCATGAGAGTAGAAGAAGAATTATGGAAAAAGAAAGCCAGACAGTCACAGAAAGATGCTATTGAGTTATGGCGTAAAGAATCGCATAGGCGCACAGAGAAAGCGCTCAGACAGGAAGAGAAAAGTAGGGAGAACTCAAATAAAGCCCGAGAAGACGTATTAGTTAAGGAAGGTATCCGAGTAAAAACAGAACAAGTAGACAGACAACGAAACACTCTTATGCATGGTATGTATCCTCTTTTGGCCGAAGGTTTGCCTAAGGCCACCCCGGAAATACCGAGAGATTTGCCACCTCCATTACTCCCGATTAAAGCACATCCCAAGACCGCGAAAGATATTTTCCTTTCCTCCTATTTAGACGAGGTAGCTCCCGAATATGTTAATGTTCCACCACACACGCCACCTGTCAATGGTGCTCAACCCCGAGAACATCCGCCCCCAACTCCGCAACCACAAACTCCTCCGCACATTCCAACAGGTCCATTTGTTTCCACCACTTTTCCTGCATCCACAGTTTCTACCTTACATTCCACAAACCCTTTTGTGCCTAGCACCTCAGAAGGTGCGACAGGAGGTGCGGCAGCAATTTTTGCCACGCCACCATCACGAAGCAAATCGTCTCTTAGAGATTTAGCAAACCAACGTACACCCCAAATAGCAACGTCCGACATGTTTAAAGAACATCTTGTAGATTGTAGATATGATCCAGTGCCCGGTAAAAATGACAGAATGCTGCTATCATCACTACGTATACGACGAGCTTCAATATATTTAACGACGCTCCCAGGAATGATTAAACATTTAGACGATATATATCGCTTTGTCCAAACAGGGCAAGGCCCTGAAAGTATTGACGAAGCCATGGAATACCAGAAAGCGGATATACAGAGACAACTGTTACATTTCTTCATAAACTGCTTGATCAGAGACAGAGATAGGTCCGAGGTAGATCAGGATGAAATGCAAGTACTTACCAGATGGGGTCAGAATATATCAGAGGGAAAACATGATAAACAGACGTGTATAGTAGCTATGTGCCGAAAGATCCGCAAAGAAGTAGAACGAATACATAAAGCCAGATTGGAGGCAGATAAAACTGAATCAGAGGGAGAGGAGGAGGAAGAATCAGAAATGGCCACAGGACAATTAGAAACGATAGCCTATGTAGGTAGGGGAAGACCTTGTAACAACACCAGATACTTTAATGATCCGATACGTCCGATACGCCCAGACAACAGACATCTTCAAGCCCCTATGTTAAATACGAAGTCCCCTGAACACTTATTCCAGGCTGCTGATAAACTACTCCGAGACCGAAGGGGGTACCATATGCTCGATTCTATGGATGAACAAGAATTAGCCAGGTCAGCAGTACAATGGGCTGACAGTTCTGAAAAATACAGTGATGATGCGTTAGCACACACGTTTTTGAATCTTACCCCAGACGAACAGCGTTTAGCTGGTATATACATGATACAACACCTCGTTATATTATATAGAAGCCAACACTCCGATCCTGGTCCCCTGCCTGATATATTGATAGAATTACTCACGAACAAATGGAGAGGTTCAGGTACTGATTTAATTAAAGAAATTCTAGAATATCGACACCAGTACATTGTCTTCGTATGCCCAGAACATGTTTCAGTTCCCCCCAAGTTGGAAAGAAAAACGTACCACATAGACAGACAGAATCCCTTACGCGAAGTACACCCAATCAGAGGTGAGGACAATATTTTTAAACGCGTGTTTGTGTACGCGCCCATAACTAAAATTGAATTATTAGAAATGAAGAAAGTAGTACCTAGCCATGACAAAGACCCAGCAGGTTTCCACCGTGAGATAAAAGACATGTTACTCATGGGAGAGTATACTTATCCTGACATTATGAAAATATTGAAAGTTTTATTGCCTGCCGGTATTTACGAGAAACTCAAAGAAAAGGAATGGGAGGTGGGAGACCAAAAGATAGATTGGACAGCATTAGAAAACGAAGAAAAGGCCCGAGCTGCAGGTTCAGGGCTCGGGGAAAGGACTACAGCATTACCAGGATTATTAGTGCAGGTACTACCACGTCTATTAACTACGAAAAAGGAAGACTGGGGTGCAATTTCAGCCTGTAAACAAAAACAAGATGAAGACACTAGTGATTTCTATTCCCGATTTGAAAAATGTTTTGGTATTAATAGTGGCATAAAAGCAAGTAGTGAGTCGTATCCACATCTGTTTGTGACAAAATTAGTTGAAAATTCCCTGCCCCAAGTTAAGAGTAGAGTATTAAAATTCGAGAGTACTTGGCAAGGTAACACACCGTCACAGATGTTACAAATGTTACAATATCATCACAATAGAATTAGAGAAGAACAAGAACATGAACAAAGACGTATGAAAGACACGAAAATGAAAATGCTTGTTGCTCAGTCAGTTCCAGCTGACGGTCATAAAAAGGGTACGACACAGTCAAATGATTCAGTAGGTCCTGTTAGAGGGACATGCAACTATTGTAAACAGCCAGGTCATTAAATACACGATTGCGCAGTTCTGAAACATAATATCTCTACGGGTATAACGAAAGAGAGACCACGTCCGCCTAGACAGGATCAGATCCAACAACAAGTACCTCAGAATATACAGCCTATGCCAGCTGTACAACAGACCGCACCACAACCACAACAACAACAACAACAACAGCCACAGCCTATTGCTGCAACACAAAACACGACACAACAGATGTACCAGTATGCACAAAATGACTACCCAGAGTATCAGCGCTACACATGAAATAGCCTAGAGAGGGAAGTTGGCTTACCCCTTATTGAGGTTCCAGTAGATCAAGAGGGTCCTTATGTACAGAGTCAAGTATTGGGGAAAGACAGAAAGTTTCTACTCGATACAGGGGCAAGCAGAACAACCATCAGTCACAGCGAAGTCCCAGGGGCACCCCTCTCAGGCTCACAAAATATTTCCCTTGGTTTTTCAGGAAAGCCCACTATTAACGAAGTATCGCAACCACTTGCATTCACAGTCGGTCCATTAACACGGACTACAGATCTATTGCTTACGAAATCATGTCCAGAAAACTTGTTAGGTATAAAAACATTGAAGGCTCTAGGAGCTGTAATATGTTGTTCTCCGGAAGGAGTGCAACTCTTTTTGCGTGACTTTAAGGGTCACTACGTGTCTAGAGACATGGATCACCGGTTACAGAATCTACCTGCACATTTATGGGCACAAGGCCCCACTGATGTAGGTTGTATGCACATTACACCATATCGAGTCACACTCAAAACAGGAGTGGTACTACCACGAATACGACAATACAAGTTACCCCCAGATGCTGTTGTGGCTTTACTGCAAATCATTGACGAGCTCATTGCACAAGGAGTGGTTGTAGAAACGGACTCCAATGTATGTAATTCCCCGATAATTCCGATTCTTAAACGAACTGATCCAAAAGCACCACCAGTATATCGATTAGTTATTGATCTGCGAGAATTAAATAAATGCATTGTACCACAATACCCCGTGGTCCCAGATATCTCTTCATTGCTAACAGCCATAGATTCAGAAGCAACGTTCTTTACTGTAATTGATCTCAAGAACGCTTTCTTTAGCGTCCCAATCGATCCGGAAAGCCAATATTTGTTCGGATTCAGTTTAAATGGACGAAGTTTTAAATTCACACGCGCACCTCAAGGATTCACAGAAAGCCCCAGCATCTATAGCCAAGCACTGAAAAGAGAACTTGACAGTATCCACATGCCAGCTAACACTGCCCTGCTTCAATACGTCGATGATCTGCTGATCACCGCACGAAGCGAACCTGAATGTGAAAAAGCATCACTGACGGTTTTACATTTCTTAGCCGACAAGGGGCACAAAGTGTCCCCTTCGAAGCTGCAATTCTGTGTCCAGCAAGTTGTGTACCTTGGGCACTTGCTGTCCAAGGGGGGAAGACAGCTTACACCCGACCGTATCCAGTTAATTGTTAACATGCCGCCACCCAAGACACAAAAGGAGGTACGGGCATTCATAGGCCTCACTTCGTACTGTAGGCAGTGGATCCCTCAATATGCATTTCTAGCGAAACCACTCATTCAGTTGACAACACAGGAGGCAGCGACATCGACTGTCCTCCCTTGGACTCAGGAACATACACAAGCTTTTGAAAGCTTAAAGAAAGCTTTATGCCAAGCACCTGTTTTAGCAACGCCATGTTACAGCAAACGTTTTACACTTTTTGTTACAGAACGTGAAGGTACTGCTTTGTCAGTACTCACGCAGGAACAAGCAGGATCACACAAGCCATGTGCTTATTTTTCTAGTACATTAGACCCCGTAGCTCAGGCTCTTCCTGCGTGCCTGAAATCAGTCGCAGCAACAGCTTTAGCAATCAGACAAAGCGATGCCATAGTGTTAGGACATCAATTGACAGTACAAGTACCACACGCAGTAGAGGTTCTCTTGAACCGGACCCAAACACAACACTTGACTATAGCAAGACTGACGGGTTATGAATTGACATTGTTCCAGCCACACATAGAAATCAGACGTTGTAGTACATTAAATCCTGCCACACTTTTGCCATTAAGTGGAACAGACCCATTGGCACATGATTGTATTGAAGTTATTACTATTACGACGAAACCCAGACAAGACTTGACAGATATTCCATTATCAGATCCAGACCTGACATTGTATGTAGATGGTTCATGCATGAGAACAAATACAGGAGAGTTAGTGGCCGCTTATGCAGTCACAACAGATACTGAAATTATTGAAACGAATTGTATCGATACCTTGTCAGCTCAAGCAGCAGAGCTCATCGCTCTGACACAAGCTTGTATTCAAGCCAAAAATAAGAAAGTCAACATATACACAGATTCACGTTATGCATTCGGAGTCGTCCATGACTTCGGCGTACTTTGGCGAGAGAGAGGTTATTTAACTTCTCACGGTGCCCACATCCAGCACGGTCCCCTTATTCAAGCTCTGTTAGATGCAATACATCTGCCGACTGCAATATCGATTATGAAGTGTAAAGCCCATACAAAAGTGACTGACATTATTTCTCAGGGTAACGACCTAGCTGACAGAACAGCTAAACAGACTGCTCAGAATCAGACTCATCCAACTGACACGACAAAGACAATAGTTCCGACACCAACACACTGCATGACAGTTAAGGATCCCGCCCTTGATGTAATTGACATACAGACACATGCTACACCAGAAGAAATAAAGAGATGGACTGAATTAGGAGGGATCCAAACGGATCAAGGATGGATGACGAAGGGAAAATCTATATGGTTTCTCCCCGACTCAATGGTTCAGGTCATCATTAACACAATACATAGTCCAGCGCACCTAGGAGAGAAAGCTATGCTAGACAGCATTCAACACATTTGGTTCAATAAACACTTGCGAGCAGCAGCTAAACAGAAAGTACGTACCTGCATGATTTGTTGTCAGTTCAATCCAGGGAAAGGCGTACCTGTAGAACAGGGTGGATTTCAACCCCCCGATCACCCTTTTGAAGTCCTCCAGATGGATTATATCCAGATGGAACGATGTCGAGGATTCAAATATGTCCTCGTAGTTGTATGCGCTCTTTCCCGGTGGACAGAGGCGTATCCCGTCTCAGATTACACTGCCCCGACTACTGCCAAACAGTTAGTTCGAGAATTCTTCCCACGGTATGGTTTGCCCCGTATCGTGTACTCAGATAATGGCCAGCCGTTCTCATCCGAGCTAATGAAACATGTTTCACTTCTGTTAGGCTACCAATGGAAATTCCACTGTGTCCGACATCCCGAGGCAGCAGGTCTCGTGGAGCGACATAATCAAACTCTGAAAATTAGACTGTCCAAAGTATGTAGAGAAAAAGGTGTCGACTGGATAGTAGCTTTACCGGTTGCGCTCTTTTACATGAGAATGGTAGCACACTCTCGAACAGGGCTATCCCCGTATGAGTTGATCTTCGGTAGACCACCAAATATGTGGGGGACGCCTATACCTCGTAAAATAACTGATGTTGATTGTAATATGCTGACAGATTACCTGGCTTCCTTGATGTCTGCACTACAATCTTGTCGTTCACAGGTAGCTGCAGCTTTTCCCGATAACACTGAGGTGAAGCCCCATGACGTGGTTCCGGGAGATATTGTACTTGTAAGGAACTTCGACAGAAGGAACCCGCTGGAGCCTCGCTGGCAGTCGCCTAAACTCGTCTTATTGACCACAAGGACAGCTGTGAAGATTGAGGGACGTAAAGGGTGGTTGCACTCGAGCCATATCAAAAAATTTCATGGACTATCATCCGACTTGAATTATCAGCCCTGCATTCCCTCACAGACTGACTCAAAACTCCCCCTGGTCGACAAGACAGAAAAGGAAAACTATAAACTGAAACTAAGGTCTAGCAAGTCAGACAATTTGATTGTTTAAGTCCTCTCCAAGGTGAATCGGTTGAATTTGTCTCTGACATGTATCCTCTAGACCGAATTAGAGAGAGAAATAGACAGAAACAGCTCAAGAAACATGCGTACTGTAAATCACTTCGTAGTCACTGCATAGTGACATTGTTAATTATGTTTTTTCTAAGTCTTCTGACTATCATTGCCAGTATATTATTACACATGTATTACCCTATTTCCAAGCGTGCTTTCAATGCTACTGCCGAACATTCTTTTAGCGAATTACCCCTTCATGAGTTGTCCTATAGATTTGCGCTGCGCAACAACACATTCATTAGTATGTTACATCATTCTCATCAGACCAGCAATGCTACAAATTGTTGGATATGTGGCTGACTCCCTCCCTATCAGAAATATAGGGGAGTTCTGCCCCTCTTTCCGTATCCATTCACACACAATGGCTCCTGTGGAGCATGGTTTAGTTTGATTAATTCCCTAGATTCAAATTCAGTAGTTTATCAAGACAACTGGGTTTGGGGAAACCTGAACCTAGTTTTACTTAAAGTCTGCTACCCTAACAAGGAGGGACTTCCCAAAAGAACAGGAACTGATCTAGAAAATGAAGTATATGGATTAGGTAACTTTACACTTAATCTCATGATCCTGAATGTTGAATCCGAAGCTACACCAATCTTGCCCGCTATGTCAGTATTTCCAGTTAAAGGCGAATTATGTGTAAGAAAGAATGGTTCAATACACATGGGCCATAGTAAATGTACCACTGTAATAGAATTCAGTGATAAAGGCAAGTCTACATTTAGAGCTTCTCGTCACTCCTACTTCATCTGTGGTCACACCGCATACATACGCCTACCCCTAGATTGGGATGGTACCTGTTACATTGCATTCCTTCTGCCACCTGTTTTCCTAGCCCCGCCTGATTACCATAGGAATACCCATTTAGTACACAATAGACAGCAGAGAGATCTCCCGATTGTCGACTTCACCGAAACAGCATGGGAGCAATACACAGATTTCAATAAAGGTTTCTTTCCCTACATAGGTACAGTCACTAATAGTAAGCTGATACGTAGATTAACTAGAACCCTTGAAGCAGTAGTGAATGAAACTACTTCCGCCTTAGGCAACTTAACAGAGGAGCAGTCTGCGATGCGGATTGTTGTTCTTCAAAATCGTCTTGTCCTTGACGTCATTCTGGCCGATAGGGGCGGAGCTTGTAGGGTCATCGGATCAAGTTGCTGTGTTTTCATACCAGAAAACGCGCCGTCAGTATATAAGGCCATAACTCGACTTCATAAGATCGTAAGCCAGATACACCAGAATCCAGGCACCTGGACTTGGTCCGGTTGGTTCTGGAGTGTGTTGTCAGCCTGGGGATGGAGGATCCTATCCTTCCTAGGTATTGGCTTTCTCATACTATTCAGTTGTTGCTTATGTCTACAATGTGGGCCAGCGATTTGTGGTCTGTGTGCCACATCGTGTATCCCGCCTTCAAATTTTCATTCAAGAGTCCGGAAGAAGAAAGAAGAACAAATGATGCTATATGAACAGATTGATGGATTGATGAAGATGGATATTTCATAAGGGTCCGTAGGGGACAAGGAGGGAATGAGGAAATATGAATTTTATGACCAGTTATGTCCCCTATCTTAGACCCCAACGGCTCCATGTACATGCTACAAGTACATGTATGTTCCCTCCAGTTCCAGCTATGAAGACGCAAATGCATGTGCGTCCAACGTCAACATGTCCTCTTTCAGATCCGCCATGAATGGGTCAAATATTCCATTCCTAAGTATGATTGGCCACCGACTTTATATGGTTCACTTTTCTAGTTTTACAGTTCAGGCGAGTAGGCCCTGAATTCTGTCATCAAGCCTTTTCCTGCTTCTGCCTCTGAAATGCTCCAGCCTGGACCTGCATCCGTGTCCATGAACTTTGTCTTACTCTCTGCGCGGCTAACGGTGCCTGACGCGGCCTGTTGCCTGCCAAAAACTGTATTCAGCCTTCAAGTTATCTGCTCCGCTCCTCATCCAATGCATTCCTGTCTAGTAGTTTAGGTAAACATCCTTCCAGCTACCGAGCAAAGGGCCCGGCCTCGCTGTCTTTATGCAAGTAATTCATAGCCCCTGTTACCATGGAAGATTCCTGCCCCCGCGCATCTCATGTAGACACATAGACGCTTGTACATGCACTAACAGTCAGTATAGAATAGATTCCGTCCGAGAGACCTTTCCTTTTGGATAAAACAGTTCCTTAAACAAAGATATTAGATACGATTTGGGATTAGGTTGACCTGACCCCCCAGACTTCTGTCTCCACATGTAGAGCTAAATGTCAATTCCCCTTCACCCTCTAGTTGCACGTCAATCACACGTCATGCGGCTGCGCGCGCATCTCTGCCAAATATTTCTGCTGACACTGCAGGATTCTCTTATGGATCCACTCACTTGTGACATCATTTTAAATGACGTTTCTAGTATACGCCTGTATTTACGCCTATTTTCATTACGTATGTGTATCCTTATCTGTATTATCAGCTGTTACGCCTCCTGCATCTGTCTTAATGCAATGCTTTTCATATATATATTGTTACTTGTCAATAATGTATTGCCTATCCCTTCCTGAGCCTTCGTGGTGATGGAATAAGATTGCCTGGTTCGAACCATAATTCCTTTGTAAGGAATAAAGCCCTTTTCAGAACCTCTAATACCACGGATTCTGCCTCTTATTTTGACTGAGTTATTCTTCCTAGACTTTACCGCATAAAAAATAGTACAGGTAATTTAAATATTTACCACACTGAGCCCCCGATTAGGGAGTCCGAAGATAAAATATTAATCTCAGAATCCCTGGTTTGTCTGGAAAGAGTGTTATCCTCTATCTTAGCTCTTATGGAAAGACCTGTAAATAATTCTGATTATATTTTGGATTCCTTGCTGTCATTGACTAAATCAATAGTTCCAGACCACACACAGTTACTCAGAAAAGATCCATGGGGCATATGTATCAAGCCCATTCCCGTTTGCAAATAAGGAATATGTAGGATTGGCTAAATGTTTTGCAAATCCTACATACATTGCATTTTGCGATTCTCTCATTGTGATTTGCTAAAAACCGCAATTTGAGAATCCCAAAAAGCGTTTTTGATACATATGCCCCCATGTCCTTTAGCTGATAAACATCATTTTTGTAAAGAGAGCCCTTCTTTATCTTTATTTCCACAGGTATCAAATTTGAACCCAATGAAATCTACTCAAACGAGTTTTACCACAAAATTGAACTATCAAGACTTTGATGTACAGGTAGACATACCTCTTGACTACTTAAAACATAAAGATAAAAAAAGCGTGGACTATCAAGACTTTGGTGTACAGGTGGACATACCTCTTGACTATTTAAAACATAAAGATAAAAAAAATGTGGGCTTGTTTGATGACTCCCAGCTTTTTTATTTACAACAATTCTTTGAGCCTGAGGTTTTTGTGTCTTCTCCTGTTAATGTATCTCCCCTAACTACAGAAAAAAACAAAGTTAATGTCTACCCAATATTTTTTTTTAAATCAGAGACTATAAAAATTGATCTCTATCACGAAGGAACTAAAATCTGATCATACGTTACCACAAGAGAAGGCCTTAAAAAACAAAGGAAAACCTGCTAGCAGAAAGAAGAAATCAAAAAGAGGAAATAACCAGAGGATTAAGAAGAAAAAGGCCAAACAGCTTCGTTCTGACCCCAATTTGAATTTATCTCTACCTCCAATCCCTGTTGTAAAAGTCCAGAAAAGGGAAGAAGTTCAAGCGGAAATTTCATCACCGGACAGTAACCCACTTCAGCTGAACTCTAGTTCAACAATCTCGTTGTCACAAGAAGCTACATCTACAGAGCCAAGTACTGCAGCACCTACAAAAAGCAGCTTGAATACCAATGTGGTATTTTTCTCATCCACTATGGGCAGTGAGGTGATTTATAATGCCAGTATACAGTCTAAGGGAAATCATTATGTTAGTACTCAACCTTCTGCCCCTTTTTCTTTGGATTTTAGGTTTATTTTTGATTATGAGCTATACATGAATAGGTCTTATTTATTGAGTTGCTTTGCTGAAATTTACGATCTAAAAATGATTCAGAGTAGCGATTTGGCTTTGGTTCAAGTTCTAAAATATGGTAATCTTGAGGGTGCCAGAGTGACGTTTGGGTCCAAGGTAACGTCACATTTAATTATTTCAAACACAGCTAAATTACGGTGCTGTGGTATTGATGTACTGGTCCCCAATGAGGAGAAAGTCCCTGAAAAAGAATCTATTAATAGACAGTTTCGCTCTATAGAAGATCTATCGTCTCTTGATCCTTACCACTTAGAAAGAGAAAGGGTATTGCAGATCTCCCTCTGCAAGGATGGAAGGAGAGTTTCCCTCCAACCAGAGGAAAAGAACGGTAGAGTTCTATCTGTAGATGAAGAAAACAAGAAATGGAGTTGGGTGGCAGGGGCCCTGAACACAAACAGTACAGTAGGTTTAAGGTTTGGCAACTCCTCCTATCAAGGGCCCTAAATTGGTTTCCTGGAACACAGCCGGCCTAAGCACAAGTAAAAATAAATGGTTGTTCTTGTATGAACAGAACGCCGATATAATATGCATTCAAGAGTCCTGGATTGTCATGAATTGGTCTATGGAAGATTATTATGTGCTGAGCCGCCCTGCGTCTCCAGTGAGTAGGTGACATGCGAAAGGTGGCATCGCTATTTTGCTTAGATCAAGCCTTAAGTGGTCTTACAAAACAATTCCATATTCTTCTAATTTGTTTCAGGCAATTAAGCTACAGACTAAGGTTGTTCATTTGAACTCCGAGTCCCTTTTAATTGTGAATGCATATATTCCTCCAGGCGCTTCTAATACACACTTATTGAAAGATTTGTTTGCCTTCATATCATCCATTTTCGAAAATTTAGAAAGTAAGAACCTACTGCTGATCAGAGACTTGAACGCTAAAGCCTCCACCCATAGTTTGGGGCTTTTTGCTAACTCCGCTAAGGAGGAAGCATTAAATATATCACCGGCTCAGTTCCAAAATCATAGTCGAACGGATAAAAGAGGAGTAATCTTATTAGAAGGCTTAAGAAACTTGGAGGTTTTAGTAGTCAACAGGAGACTAGGAAAAGATATTCCAGCGAAAAATACACATAAGGGTCCAAAGGGTGGCTCCATTATTGATTATGTAATTTCCTCCGCTGATTTCTTTAATAGATTATCAAATATGGAAATTTTGGAAATCCGATTTAGTGACCATATGGTGATTAGTTTAAAAATAGATTTGTCTTGTTCTGGGGAGAGCTCTTGGAATCTTAGGGATAAAGCAGTAGCTTTTAGCAAAACAAACGGCAGAATTTATTGGATTTCTTTGGCTGTCTCAAAATTAAAAGAGTCTCTAACTGTTTTAATAGATGATAATCAGCTTCCACAAATTTAAAGTCCCTTTCGCCCGACTTCTCTCGAATGACCTCTGCAGAAACTTCAATCTACCCCCCGACTAAGGAAGAAATTGGTAGCTTGATTAAAAAAATGAGAGCCTCAGGGGCAATGGGCCCAGACGAAATCCCCATGTCCATTATAAAAAAAGACTCTGTATCCTTACCCCCTTGTTTGAATGCTGCTATCGATACGGGTGGACCCCCCATCATGGTCTGGTAGGATCCTAATTCTGCTGCACAAAAAGGGCGAAAGACACCTTCAAGGTAACTACCGGCAAATAGCTTTATTAGACGCAGTAGGGAAAATCTTCGCCAGCAGTATTCTCGAGAATCTTACTGACTGGGTAGTAGAGCAGAAAATCATCCCCATTGAGCAACCAGGCTTTAGGAAAAATAATTCCACCTTGGATAACATCTACATATTGAAATTAATAGAAGAGAAATACACGGTCTTTCGCAAAACAAATGTCTAGGTAGCATTTATAGACTTTTCCAATGCATTTGATAAAGTAGATCGGCCACTTCTTTGGTAAAAGTTATATAAAATGGGGATGCCTCCAATTTTGCTATCTTTAGTCATTGCTTTACATTCCCAAACATGGTGTCGGGTTTTAATGGGCAATCTCAGGGCCTATCTTCAGTTATTACTACGGAGAACTGACTGAAGCAAGGTTGCCTATTAGCACCTCTATTGTTCTCTATATATGTAAAAGATCTACCGTATTGTTTTTCCTTAACGGGAGGAGACGCGCCAAAGATAGGGGGCCGTTCCTTTTCTTGTCTTATGTATGCAGATGATATTGTAATTATGGACCTGACCCCTATAGGTTTGAATAAAAAATTGTCACGTCTACAGAATTATACGTCTTTACAATTTTTGAAAATAAATGTTTCTAAAAGCAAGGTCTTGGTTTTAAAACATGGAAAAAACAGAAAACAGTGCAATTTCAATTGGAGAATTGGTTCTGAAAAACTAGAGATCGTAGATTCCTACCTTTATCTGGGGGAAGTTATTTCAAGTAGTACGAGGATTAATGCCCATATTGATCATAGCTCTTCTAAAGCAACGTCGCATGCAAATGGCCTACGCCTATTCTACAGTACGATGGGTCGAAGACATTTCTCAAATTTACTTTTAGTTTTTAAAATCATAATTCCCCCTACCTTGTTATATGCAATTGAATATATACCAGTAAGTGAATGAAGCTTTTCGGATAAAGTCGAAGGCCACATTTTTCATAAAATATGCAATTTTAATACACTGGCTTCAATAGCCGCTATTAGGCTAGAATTTGGCTTGGAAAGCTCCTTTTCACAAGGACTAGCTAGGGTAATCTGTTGGGGATATCAACTAAAGAATAGTGAACCTCTTTCTTTGAGGAGTTTTATCCAACAGGACATTTTTGTTGGACAAATGTATAAATACTCCTTTTGTAACGATTTCATTGTGGCACTGCAACATTTTAATGTGCAGGAGGATTTTGTGTTATCTCTATCGCCTATAGAATTCAAATCTTTTTTAAAGATTTCTAGTGGCTTAATTATCTATCAGAGAGATATTAGGATTTGCAGAATGAGAGCCAGACTGGAAACAATAGTCAAATATGCCTCCCTGAGAGTTTCTCAGAAATATCTATCGTGGAACTTAAGTCACTGTATTGGTAGATGGATTATTCTCTACCGGGTGACCTCCTGTACTTAAATGACTTAATTGGAAATTGGCCACCCAATAGGCAAGGTAGAAAAAATTTTAACTTTTGTAATCAAGCAACTCAGAATCTCGATCATGTTTTGTTTGTTTGTCCTGCTCTGATTACATTTCGCTTTAGGTGGCTACGTCCAATGTTTATCCAGAATGGCATTAAAAACTAGAGAATTTTTGCTCTGTCCAAGAAATGAAATAGTATGTATTAAACGTTTTAATTTTTTTAGCGAGTTTATGAATATATTTTAAATGGTTTTATTAGACCCCGATTATGGCTGTTGCTAATTCTCTGTTGTTTGCACTAAGTAGGTTCCTTTTCTCATCAAAAAAGTTTTAAAGGGAAACATTACTGCTGCTCTTGATGCACCTTAAATAAATTGTATCCATACATAACAGGCCCAGATTTTTTTATTGGTCTAGAATAGGAGATAATTGTTTGATTGCTGCTACCCTATTGCAGCTGTAAGATGCATTTTATTTAATCTGTTATTATGGTTGATACATGAAGCATTTTGCTCTACAACATGCCATTAGATGAAATTGCTTTTTAATGTTAATATATTTGATGTTTAAATAATATCCTAGAGGTGATTTTGGAAACTTTTATGTCTTTTTATGATGAATCTTTAATGAAGTATTGTTTTAAAGGCTGTTGGGTTTTGCTATGATTAACAATGCATGTTTTAAGTGGACCTCATTAGAGAGCCAAATGCTTAATAAACATATTGAATTGAATTGGGTTGATTACCCTTGGAGATTGCAGACCGTGATCCAGGGGGTCACTTAGGAGCCGATTCCGATCCGGGTCGGAACGGCACCGAGCGCGATACGGCCGGAAAAACTACGAGCTGTACGCGTGTTTTCCGCCCGACTCGTACAGCTGTACGAGCGAGCAAGTACGATGCGAGCTACGTGAAATTCACCGACCGAGTCGTTCCCGGGTCCGAACCGCTCTGTACGTCTCAGCTGTAAGCTAACCGTGGCGTGCAATGGATGCAATTTACGACCGAGCCAGTACGATGCACGCGTCGGACAGCCGGTGGGAGCCGGAGTGTCCGGCTCGCAAAACGTCCGGGAAGTTGCTTTTGGGGGTCCGCGTCGCACCCCCTGTCACCCGCAGACCTACGACTTTGACACAACACAGGCATGCATGGTGCGGATGGCACCGAGGCATACCCACTGTAGGGGGCGCCCTTGTGCGAGACGTACCCATTCAGTCAATGGGAGCCCATGTAAGCGTCGTACGACCGACTCCCATTGACTTCTATGGGAGTCCGACCGAACCGAGTCCGGCAGCATACGGCCACATCGTACTCGCTCGGTCGGACTGCAGGACTCTGGCTCGGTCGGAAAACACTCCGGATCCGGCTCAGTCAGAGATCTTTCCGACCCGGATCGGAATCTGCCCCTTAGTGTTTCCTTTGCAATCATTCCTTCCGAGTGAATATATTTTTGTATCAGCACATTTACTCTGTGTGAAATGGGCTACTTTAAAAAAAAACATTAAATCATTTGTAAGTGGCAGAAATGGAGGGATGGAGGTCTGCCGTCTCTTGCAGGCCTTCATCCCTGCATTTGTAGGCATTTGCAAGGGTTGTAAGATGCCTCGTGCTGTAACAATGTTAATGAGATAAGAGGTGGTGTATGTATATTGTGCAATGCAGTTGTACCTTTGTCTCATCACAAAATGGAGCAGTTTTTGCAAATTAGTTGGTAAGCAATTACCATATAATGGTTTGTGAGCTTAGTAGATGGGACTCGTAGATCCTCTTCAAAATTCCAAAGTTTTCCAGCTTGTTTAAAAAATGCCTTCATATCACTTTTGGTTAAATTACAATAAAAAATATTTCTTTCAATGCAAAAGTTAGCAATTTAGCCATTGGTTTTAGAGATTAGGAAAATACCCATTGAAAAACTGATCCTAATATCTTGTGCTAAACCATATAATAAGAAATTTGCATCATCCAACCTAATAGGCCACCAGCTTATTAAATAAATATTATTGGGCATATCAACAAGGAGGCGATAAAAAATTATCGCCGCTTTTGCGTCCGTATTCGGATGAAAAGCAGCGATAATTTTATCGCTTTATCAGCAAGGTCACGCTATAGCGTGAATCCTTGCCTTAGCGCCCTTTCCCGTAAGGCCCACCTTTGCATCTCTAATGAGATGCAAAGTGGGTGTTCCGTCCCAAAATAACTGGAGAAATGTCGCTAACCGACATTTCTCCAATTATCAATGGGCACGTAACAAGCATAGCGATAAGGAAAGTAGCGCTAACCTTGGTTATCGCTACCTTCCTTATGCCTGCTTTTCCTTTGACTAAACAATGTTAGTCAATGGGTGGTGGATTATAGGGCTGAGACCACCCAGCCCTATCAACAAGGATATCGCCGTTTTCCATGGAACATCGGTGGAAAACCAGCGATGTTCCATGGAAAACATCGCTATCACAGGAATAATTATCGCCATTGCTCTATGCGTTGGTAATACAGCGCTAGCATGGCGATAATTATCTACGATAGTCGACGATAAAATTCCTCACGCTAAGGGTGGCCAGTGATAATTATCGCTGCCGCTTGTTGATATGCCCCCTTATTCTTAAAATATAATGTGACTAATCCCAACTCAACTCCAAGAAGCCCTAACACAGTCCAGCTTTACCATATATCGGTGTATCCCAGGAAATGCTACTACTCACTATGTCAAAAATTAAATTGATCTAGCGTTAAAAGCAGCAAGCAGCGAGACAAAACTAAAGCCACCAAAGTAATGATCAAAGTTTAATAATACTTTACAGATGCTGTGACCTGAACAGTAACCTTCTCACAGTGAGGGACCACATGTATCACGATCACGTGAATCCTTATCTGCAATACATATTTAAGTCATATGTCCTCAAAGGTATCTGAACAATAGTACGTTTGCAAGAACTTTTTTCTAAGCAATATTACATTTTTTCATTTTAAAATAATTTAGTATACACCTGTTTACCCTGGATCAGACAAATCAAACCAGGTACAGGAATTGCAGTTAAGACACATTGGCATCTAATGCAAATAGGAGAAACGGCCCCTCCCAGCTCTAAGACTGGGTAGTAAAAGATACTCTCAGACCCTCAGTCAGTGTTTCTGCTGCATTACTTAGAGAGCCATGCAGAGGAATTATGTAGTTTAAGCTAAAATAGGCCAAGATAGGCAGAAATAACAGTATTATCTGCATATGTCAGCAGACATGCTAATTGCACAGAGGGTAACTTTGGGAGAAAATATTGTTTCTGACTTTCTTCACTTGGCAGGATACTCCACAACTCTGCAGCATATGCCCAATCTTAAATGCCTCTCTAAGATTTTCACCTTAGTTCTCATTTGGGCGGAACTCATAAAACCCAGCTTTTAACATATGAAAATCATGTTTGCATTTTATAGCTATTGTTCTAAAATCACTACACATATCTCTTGCTTCTTTGCAAATTAGGATTTTGCACATATCAGTCCCAGGCAGCTAGATATTTCCTGTAGTCCTAGGGAAGAATCACTCCGGTCTGATACCAAATAAGCTTTAGCAAATCAAATACTATCCTTAACATTAGTCTGCTTTAATGTTCAGTTGCATGACGTGTGACAGTATATAAGAAGACTAAACTGTGCACTGATGCTGTGTTGCCAGGATAGTTGACAGTGTTTTGTTGACCGTTGACAGAAACTGAAATCAATGGTATAATCATTACAAACAGATGTCAGCTTGCCAGCAAATTACACTTTCATCATATGAATGTGACTCTTGAAGTGCCAAGAATTTGTTTCAAATAAACGTTTCACTGTTGACTGGTTTGCACAGGTTGCATCTCATCCTTAAGATGAAGTATGCATTTATTTGCTGAATAAATATGTGTTTGGAAAACCAACTTTTTGTTGCAAAAGGCCGTCACCAACCATTTTTAATAATAGCTTCTGGTCCCTAGAATTTACATTGTAAATGTTCCATATTAAAACACAGTCACACTACACAAATAATGCATTTGAATATAAAACAATTTTAGTTAAGCTGAAAGGACAGTTCACTGGGTTGGTCTTCATAATTGGGAAAACAGTCGCTTCTATTAATATCTTAGTGCAGGAGAATTATATTTTGTTATTTAATATTAATGGTCATTAAGAATGTTTGTGAAGACTTTTGATACCATATGATTTGTGTTAAATGTGGCATTTGTGCATCTGGTTTGACACCTTACATGATAATTTCTAATAATGCTATTTCATAAACGATTTCCAGCCTCATCTTTGTTTTCTGTTGAAACTATCCTTAAAAAAGGTAATACTTAGGGGCCATTAGGATGGTGGGTGGACTTTAGTCCGCCCGCCAGTGGTGCGGCGGTCCTGCACCTGCAATTAGGATGCCACTGCCACCGTGGCGGTGGCATCCTCCATTTCCAGCATTGTGGTGGGTGGTGCCCACAGCACCGCCCGCCACAATGCTGGGAATGCACCGCAAGGTGACAGGCACGGAGAGGTGCCTGCCACCATGTCCATGACAATGCAGGGGGTAGCTAGTTTTGATGCAGAAGCTTTCAAGCACCACATTGTTATGGGCAGACCAGTGATAAACTCATGCAATGATTACTGTAAGAGTCCTTGCTAGAGGTTACCTGTGAAGCTTATGCAAAGTTTGGAGGGCACACAACACAGGTTGAAGGCTGATATATGACATCAGGATGCATGCATGTATCTCTCATATAATAAACAGCTTGAACTAATCATCACTAATAACTGCAGTGCAATTCACAACAAGCTAATTTGCCCTGAATTTATCGTAAAATACAATATGCAAATAAACCATATTACAACCTGGTTGTGACATCCCTGTTCCCGTCTAATAAGAAAATACCAGAGCTACTGTTGGTAGTTATTATAGTTGCGTTGTGAAATCACAATTCCTACTGCTAGAACCAGCAGACTGTGTGAATGAGAATGGTGTGACTTTGTATTATGTAACTATGCATTGTAAAGACCAGGATACCCTTTACTGTGCATTCAAAAGATATTGCATGTCACAGGGGACTGCCATGCTCCTAATTGACTTGCAAAAAGTGGTTGAAACTCCTTTATTCCGTATCTAATCAAGCACCGGCTCGCTTAATAAGGTGGTTTGCCTCATGGTTGCCAACCAAAACTACATGGTCACTGAAGAAACATCTCCTGGTTTTGCCAACATTTAAGCGGGAGGCGAGGGCAAGGTGATGCTTTTCCCAGTTGTTTAATATTTGGAATACTATGCTGATTATATCAGCCCCAAATCGCTAGAAAAACTCGCTTGGTGGGCATCTTGCAATCTTATGTGGTTGAAAACGAAAGATTGCACCTTTAATGGGATTAGCTGCTGACATGGAATCTATGCGTCTTTGCTAATCAGTCAATCACTGTTAATATCTGCATCAACAATGACTAATATTCTGCTTATTAAATAACGCAAAGGTAAATGCAGCATACATGCATTGAATGTGCTCAAGCATCTGTAAAATGCTTTAAATAAAACAAAATGAGCAGTGGAGTCAACTATATTTTTATATTTTTTTTATAGCGACGGCCCTGTGCTGCTTTGACTTTGATCTCAGCTTTGGTCTTACTTGTTGTCTTTCACCTCAAAAGTGAAGAATTTGAAGGCAATATCCTTGGGCTTCTGAACCATTTGGGGTGGCCCAGCACAAAGCGGTTCCCATTCTATGAACAAACACGGCATCCCACTCGCCACAAAGGATACATCAACGTAAAGACACATGAGGTAAGGACTTCAGAAGACCATGTTATTTATGTTTTCACTGAAAGCACTGTACATAAGGGCCTCATTTATGACAATTCGGCATAGGGCAGTGCACCATATTTAAGCAGTAGGAGGCATTCTCGTCCTTTCTGCCTGTGATGGTGATGTTTTGGCCGCCTAGCGCCAATGCAGGCATCCCTGCACCATGGTACAAGGGTGCCTCCATTGCAGGCAGGATTTTTTTAGTGCAGGAAGAGGCACCTTCCTGCACAAAAATAATCCTACGAGGCATTTCCTTCTTTCTATGTGTGCTGCAGAATAGAACACGCATGGAAAGAGAAAGAAACAAGGAGAAATTAACATATGTCCTCTCGTTACACCTCACCTCGAGAGGCGTATGAATCTGATGCATTCCAGGCTCACATTGCTTTGTAAATCTGGGGCTGCGTCAAATTCCATGGGTGTTGCATGTAAAAACCCACTGCAATGCCCATAGAATGCCCCCGGGCGCAGAGTAAGGCAATGAACCGATTTTCTCTGCGTCGCCTTACTCATGATTTGTGAGGCCACTCAAAGCCACACAGTGTTGCTTCATAAATCCTTATGAGAGCCCTGCGTCATGCATGTACCATTTACGTGCTACAAAAGTGCTGCAGGGCTCTCATAAATTAGCCCCTCAATGTAATCTATACAAGGTTTGATGTAGAAAGGAAATGCTAGAAGTCATACACTAAGCCTCTTCAAGTTCACATATAACACCTGTTTCTGTTTTATGAATATGTAGTCTATGCACTCTCAACAACTGCACATCACTGTAACACTCACAAATGTTAGAATAATATCTGATAGGCCAATTCTTCTTGTCGTGCCATTTGAAATACAATCAATATAAACAAGATAAACCATGAGCCCTAAAGGAAGACACCAATTAAGAAACTGCTCACAATGTTTTCCCTAGCTGTCAAAGTTGTCAAAATGTGAAGCATGTTCCTGTGGCAAGGAGACAGACAACTCCAATTGTTATTAATGAAGGAAAAATACAGCAAACCTATTTCAGAATTCGTTTTTTGTGTGGTTGTATTGAATGTGGTATGTTAAAACATTACATTGTATTAGAACTTTGGAACATTGACAACCCCATGTGGTTATAAATGCTGGTATAGGACCACTGCCATCAACATTATAATGCCCTTATCCAAAGCCTCTGACCCTTGCTCTCTTTTGCCTCTTATCAGGATATATGGAACTTTGCAGGAGAATGAGGGAGATAGATGGGTTTTCCCAGAGCAAAGATTTTCCCTTTCCTCATCCCGTGGACCATAGTTTCAGTACTATAGTAATGCAAGAACTGCAAGAGGACCAGAAAGCCACCAAAGCTATTGATTCACCACCTTACATACTGCAACAAAAACAAAATGAGTCTCTCCTTCTGTCCATCTGAAATAAAATTAGCAAAGTTCTTCGCTTTTTTTTTTAATTAGTGCGTTTTGTCCTCATACAGGGGAAAGTGCTAATAGCGTTCAGCTCAGGCCAGTACACCTGGCAAGGGCTTTTAAAGGCAGGTATCGGCTGCAGTAGTGGGCTGTAAACCTATGATCATATTCATATTCACAGATGGGTTGTTTGCCATGTGAAGCACAAAGCCACAGTTTGGGGCAAGATGTACAAACCATATTTGCAGAATTGGGCTGTTTGCTACCACAATAATGTATTTTTGAATGTACAAACCAGAAATTCCAATTCTGTATAAAGTTTTGAATTTGAAATTTGGGTTTGAGAATGAATACCATTTCAGTATTTGGACATTCGTATTTAGGACGTCCTTCCAAATACCAAATTGGAAGTGTAATTATTAATGTTTTGTGACTGAATTCTGGTCCCAAAGCATTCATATTTTAACACTACTCAAAGGAGGTGGTAAGCCATGCCCAAACGGGATGGGTCCCCAAGGGACACCTTCCCCTTGTGAATGTTAAAAAAAATCTTTTTTTAAGAGTAGGCAGTGGTCCTCTGGGAATGTTTGTAAAAACATTTTTTGAGAGCAGGCAGTGGTTCCATAGACCACTGCATCCTCTTTAAAAAAATAAAGAAAGATTTTTATTTAAAATAAATTGCTTTATTTAAAAGCACAAAGTTGGTGAATCACGCACACCAAGATACTGTGTTTAATCAATGATATTCAATGGTACTATTTTATGAGGCGTGCATAGAGGGGTCGTCCTCTAAACCAAGGCGTGGAAAAATGATTCAAGTTGCACTTCCCTTCACGGGAGGTGTCCCTCTGAACGCATTGCCATTGATCTGGAATTCATAAGTTCATGTAGTAAACAAAAAGTTCCAATGGTTCAATACAAAGATTCATTTAATTGATTCTGTGATGACTTATACTCATTAACTCCATGAGGTAGTCATGTCGAATATCCAATCCATTTATCAATTAATCTTGATGCTGAGAAACATCTCGATGAGAACCCCAATGCATTTCAGGCAGAAAACCTGCCCTTCGTCAGGGAGAAAATTCCTTAGTCCGGTGAATGAAAATTTGCGGTGTGGTTCCCGTGGTTAGTCAATTAAAAGCAAACACAGACATGGTGGTCTGCTGACCCCAACAGGCCACTATCCCTGTGATTTTTGGAATTCCCAATGGGTCGCAAAACAAGACCCACCTCGTGAATATTAATGAGGTAGGTTATTTGCGACTCAGTGGGAATCATAAAATGTGTTAAACACACATTTGTACATGGGTGTTTACGATTACCAGATAGCGAATCACAAATACTTACCTATGTACATCTGGCCAAATAATTCTTAGAATGTTCTTTGTGGCATATATTATTTGAAAGGCAGTGGTGGCTGCCACACTAGGGCTTGATAAGCGGAACCCCATCAATTGTGTAGCACCCACTCACATGCAACAATAAGGCAAATAGAGGGCATGATCTCAGATCCTCTACTTAGATCCAGACTGCACTGCACATGTGCAGTAGATGGAGTGTCAGCTGAGCTATCACCCTATTTTCACAAGCAACGTATAAGTGGAAATAGCCTTACCTGCATAAAGGGCAGGGTGTACCCATTCCTCTCTCAGGCAAACAAATACCCCAGATTTCTCTGCCCATTAGCTAAAATGGCTTGTCATTCTCAGAGATGAACAGGAGAGTCAGGGACCTGAGGTAGTAGAGCACAAGCTGTAAACCATAGCAGCTTCTCCCATTCTTGCTGCCCCACCCTTCTTTCTAGTTCCACAAATAATAAGATTAAGCTTGAATAAAGAGTTAAAGTGAAGGCCAACCTGCAGTTCTACCAGTGTTGGAAAAGCGATTTGGGGGCGAAAGGCTGAATACTTATGTGTGTCTGTGTGAATGTGTTTGTGTGCTTGGCTGCACATGTCTGTTCATGTTTGTATGGGTGCATATGTGTGCATGTTAATGTATGCAAGCATGTATTCGTTTAAGTGATACGATGCAAACAGGTATGGGCCTGTAATATTTGTGTGTATTTCTGGTTGTTCCAGTGACTTAATGGTAATCCTTGAATGTTTTACACTCACATTGTCATTTTATACATTTTATATATCATGTACAAATGTATGACTTCGTGTAGAATACACCCTGCATTAATGAGATCTATATTTCACATCTTGTGGACATTCTTGATATGATGGTAGCAATTCTGGACTGTAGTGAAGGCTCTGACACAATTATGCCACTCTCTGGGGCCGATTCCAATCCAGGAAAAAGGCTGTACGAATCCTTGTACGGAGCGTTTTCTCCGTACGACTCGTACCCGGTAAACTTTCCTTAAAACCTAGGAAGTACGATTCGTACAGAAAGCCTCTTTCCGTACGAATCGTACAAAAGACCGTATGGGTAAAAAAAAACAACGATTCGGATCCGGAACAGCCTGTATGCAACGTCTGGACATATTTAAGCAGCGGTTTTCGGCCCAGCAAGTACGATTCGTCCCTACAGCACTCCCTACGGCTCTTTTCTTACGGGAGCCAAAAACAGCCGTAAAAGGTCATATGCGACGTTCTCCGCAGTACCAGTCGTACTCCGACACGTTCCCAGGGGTACGAGTCGTACCGGGGGAAGAGCCGTACATACGAGTTGTACAGGGGTATGAGTCGTACAGGGGTACGAGTCGTACATGCGAACAGGGGTACGAGTCGTACAGGGGTACGAGTCGTACATACGAGTCGTACAGGGGTACAAGTCATACAGGGTACGAGTCGTACATACAAACAGGGATACGAGTCGTACAGGGGTACGAGTCGTACATACGAGTCATACAGGGGTACGAGTCGTACAGGCATACACCCCCATGCATTGCGTATGTACGGTGCGTACATACATGTTGTTTTAAGGTGTGTACATATGCATGGGGGGCCTGTACGACTCGTACCCCTGTAGACTAGTATGTACGACTCGTACCCCTGTACGACTCATATGTACGACTCGTGCCCCTGTACGAGTCGTACCCCGGGAACAACTTTTCCCGACATACGAGCCGTACAAAGTTCGCTTCGTAGCGGGTAAAGTCATTCCCCGTGTACGGGCCGTTTTCCGTACGATTCATAAATCGGAAAGCCGGTCCGGATCGTACTTGTACGGTCGGACTGTATTTTTACGATTCGTACGGAAAAGTGTCCGGGTCCGTCTCGTACAACTTTTCCTGATCCGATTCGTACGGATCGCGCTGATCCGTATGTATTTTTCCCGTACGAATCGTACTTCACGGGTCGGACGGGACTTGTACGATTCGTACGGAAAAAATTACGGATATGAGACGTACGAAAAAAAAAAATACAGGATCGAAATCGACCCCATTGTGTGCATTCTTGAAATATTTCGGTTTATTCATTGTGTAATTTTGGCCGAGGCATAACAGTGTCACTCAGTGACATAATAATGACTATCCTCTACATGTTTAACTGGCTTGGTGGTGCCACACCTTGACATCCTATCAGGATTCATTACACAATTGTGGCTTTTTTCGACATAAGGGTGGCCATGGCAAAACAGTGCCCTTTTTATATGTAATGTAGAAAAAACTGCATAATAATGGTGACCCGTGGCATAATCTTGGCCCTTGCATAATGATGTATGTAGTGGGCCTTCTTCATATGATTGTGGCTGTCAACATCACATTAATGGCCTTGACACAATGGTGCCTATCTCTGACAATTTCCATATGTTAGACATCTTGACATTAAGTTGCCGATTCCGATCCTGTAAAACCCGGGTACGAACCGTCGTACGGAGCGTTTTCTCTGTCCGACTCGTACCCAGGAAAACCACCTTACAAACCCGCAAGTACGATTCGTACAGAAATACCATTTCCGTACGAATCGTAAAAAACACCGACCGGCAAAAAAAGACATACAAATCTGAATCTTGACAGCGCGTACGCGACGTCCGGACGGAGTCAGGCAGCGTTTTACGAACCAGCAAGTACGATTTGTGCCTACGTCACTCCGCACGTAGCATTTTTTACGGGAGCCAAAAACTGCGAGGAAATTAAGAACGACGCGAAGAAGGAGCACCGGTACGCGACGGACCCCAACCTACGCGTCATCCCGGCCCTCATAGCCTACGACCTCGTGTTCAGAAACCGCTGCAGACGCCGCAGAAGGTCAGAACAACACACAGGGGCAAAGGGGGGTGGGGGGACTGGGGCAGGAAACATTACCCCCACCCAAGTACAAATATACATATGTCCTGCACAGAAATGACCTCCAGGCTCTGGTCACTGGGGGGGGCGTGTCCACCAACCCCTACCTACCTCCACAACGGAAGTGGACGTCGACTTGTACCCGTCACCACTACAATGGTGGTACGGCCCGTACCCACGCCCCCAGAGCATGGGTACGGGCCGCACCACGCGTACCCCTATGTCACCGCCACAATGGTGGTACGGCCTGTACCCACGCCCCCCAGAGCGTGGGTACGGGCCGTACCACACATACCCCTACCTCACCGCCACAATGGTGGTACGGCCCGTACCCACGCCTCCAGAGCGTGGGTACGGGCCGTACCACGCGTACCCCTACGTCACCGCCACAATGGTGGTACGGCCCATACCCATGCTCTGGGGGGCGTGGGTATGGGCTATACCACGTGTACCCCTACATCACCGCCACAATGGTGGTACGGCCCGTACCCACACCCCCCAAAGCGTGGGTATGGGCCGTACCACAAGTACCCTTACGTCACTGCCACAAAAGTGGTACGGCCCGTACCCACGCCCCCCAGAGTGTGGGTACAGGCCGTACCACGCGTACCCCTACGTCACCACCACAATGGTGGTACGGCCCGTACCGACACCCCCCAGAGCGTGGGTACGGGCCGTACCACGCGTACCCCTACGTCACCGCCACTATGGTGGTACGGCCCGTACCCACGCCCCCAGAGCATGGGTACGGGCCGTACCACGCGTACCCTTACGGCACCGCCACAATGGTGGTAAGGCCCGTACCCACGCCCCCAGAGCATGGGTACGGGCCATACCACCCATACCCCTACAGCCCCATTACATGATGGATACAAGGCGTACACACGCCATGGATGTAGGTGTACGGCTTGGTGCAGCACATCAGCTGTATATTGGGGGTGGTGTATGCCCATGACAGCAGTGTACCCCAGCAAGGGCGCAAGTTGCAGAGGAATACCAGCAGTGGACAGAGACATGGGGGTGGGTGCATATCAACACCAGCAGTGGACAGAGACATGGGGTGGGTGCAGAGGAATACCAGCAGTGGACACAGACATGGGGGTGGGTGCAGAGGACTCCCAGCAGTGGACAGAGACATGGGGGTGGGTGCATATCAACTCCAGCAGTGGACAGAGACATGGGGGTAGGTGCAGAGGACTCCCAGCAGTGGACAGAGACATGGGGGTGGGTGCATATCAACTCCAGCAGTGGACAGAGACATGGGGGTGGGTACAGAGGACTCCCAGCAGTGGACAGAGACATGAGGGTGGGCGCAGAGGACTCCCAGCATTGGACAGACATATATGAGTGGGTGCAGAGGACTCCCAGCAGTGGACAGAGACATGGGGGTGGGTGCAGAGGAATACCAGCATTGGACACAGACATGGGGGTGGGTGCAGAGGACTCCCAGCAGTGGACAGAGACATGGGGGTGGGTGCAGAGGAATACCAGCAGTGGATAGGGACATGTGAGGGGTGGGTGCCCATCACTCCCAGCAGTGTACACAGAGATGGGGGTGGGTGCAGAGGACTCCCAGCAGTGGACAGAGACATGGGGGTGGGTGCAGAGGAATACCAGCAGTGGACACAGACATGGGGGTGGGTGCAGAGGAATACCAGCAGTGGACAGAGACATGGGGGTGGGTGCAGAGGACTCCCAGCAGTGGACAGAGACATGGGGGTGGGTGCATATCAACTCCAGCAGTGGACAGAGACATGGGGGTGGGTGCAGAGGACTCCCAGCAGTGGACAGAGACATGGGGGTGGGTGCAGAGGACTCCCAGCAGTGGACAGGGACATGTGAGGGGTGGGTGCTCATCACTCCCAGCAGTGGACAGAGATATGGGGGTGGGTGCAGAGGACTCCCAGCAGTGGACAGAGCCATGGGGGTGGGTGCAGAGGACTCCCAGCAGGGGACAGACATATATGAGTGGGTGCAGAGGACTCCCAGCAGTGGACAGAGACATGGGGGGTGTACATCATTATCAGATGACCACAACTCCATGGGTGTATGTACACATCCCTAACTTTGGACAATGATGATAGTGCCATAACAACACATCACTGACAGCAGTGTCCCACTCCCAGGAGGATGGATGTCTTTCCCCCACTGCATGACACACCACATGTGGGTGTGAGGACAAATAACACATGCATACCCACCCCTGGCAGATGCAGCACAATACACACACTGAGATCATGCCACAAGACTGTATAGTCATGTCACTGCCTACTAAACTAAGAGAGCCAAAGAGAACACACACTGTCACGCACATCCCAGGAATGATAGGAATGTTCAGGTGATGGGCCAGCCACCAAGATGTTGTCTGTCATGGAAGGAATAGGGTGGAGTTCCCACAGATACAATGCCCACAATTGTGAGTCAGGTGTTCAAATACCCAGCAGAACAAGTACCATATGTGTGCTAGGCTGGGATTACACACATGCATTGTGCGGAAAAGGGACAATTTCTCCATGAAGGCATGGCAAAATACTCTATACACAAGTACAGTGAGTACCAAGGATGGCAGAGACGATGCAGCCGGAGACATTGCTGAGCAGGCATGGCCAGAGTTGAAGGGATCCATCACCAACAAAGGAAATGTAGACACAGGTCAACACAACAATTGTGCAACTCTCTGCAGGGAAGATGTCAGGTGCCACAGAGGAAGGAACACTCCTTGGGACAATGTCTCCAAACACAAAGAGCATACACGACAAAGAATCTTTGCAGAGACCTTGTGATGGTACGCAGATACCAAGTTCCACCCCATGAGCAGCAGACTACAACATTTCCCTGAAACATAACACATGCCCACAACCCCAACTCCTGTAGCATCAGCATCAACATCAATACCTGAAATGCAAGACTTTTCTAACGAAAATAGAAAATGCTTTATTCAGCATGAAAATAATAATGTGTAAATGAGACTATTCACAAAGGCCAATCGCCAGTCCATATCATCAGTCCTTGGGGGGGGACACATGGCCATGCGTCTCCCTTAGCTTGCCTGCACATCAGAAGACTCTGTGTCATCGACTGGGGGGGGGGGCATCATGTGGGGAAGGACCAGGCACCGCAGGGACAGGAGGGGGAAGGGTAGGTGTGGTGGGTGCAGGGACGGACGACTCCACCACAGGGGGTGGGGCAGCGCCAAAGGTCGAGGTGAGCTCGGCGCTTCACACTTCTGCCAGTTCTTCAAGCGTCTCCCCTGCACCCGGAGAAACAACAGGCCCCAAGGAGGGGGTGGTCGGAGGGATGGGTTGCAGCGCTACTGGGGGAGGTGGTGGACAGGCTGGGGGACTTAACTCCCCTACCCGTGGAGTGCCTTGACCGTTTCCGACCAGGTGAACTAGTGGGGCTGAGGCCCAGCCCAGCAAAGTAGGCCTCCCTCTCCGAATCTGGGGCAGGGGAGCCAAAGGGAGTGACATCGGAGGGACTGGGGAGTGAGTCATGTGGACAAGGACTGTGGTTGCATACCTGCCTATGTGCCCCAGACCCAGTGGATGTGCCTGCTTCCCCCTGAGTGTGCGTGTCAGGAGGTGTGCGCTTGCCCTTACGTGGTGGTGTGCTGCTTGTGTCTGGTGGGGTGCGTGTGTGTGGATGTCTTGGTGTGCTTGGGACAGGCATGGGTGTGGGACTTGTGGATGGGGCAGGGGTAGGGGGGGAGGCAGCGCTGCAGGTGACTCACTACTGCCGTCAGTGACGAGTCCAGGGACCTCAGCAACATCCGTTGGTCAGACATCGCTGATGACATGCCCTCCATGTACGACACCATCTGGGTCAGCAGTCTGGTGTGGCCATGGAGGACAGTCAGGATCGATGTCTGCCCAACTTGCAACTGCTGCTGAATGTCCACAGACTCGGCAGTGATGGCAGCAGGGGGGACAGGGGCAGTGGGTGTGGTACCTGGCACGAAGGAGACACGGTGTGGCCTAGCACGGACAGAAGGGACCTGAGCAAGTGGGAGGGCGGTGATGGGAATGGAGGGGGTGGGTACGGATGGAGTGCTGCTGCCAGCTGTTGGAGCAGCCTCCGCCCCCTCAGGGAGTTCAGCCTCGGACCCGTCAGCCTCATAGTCAGTGTTGGTACTGGGCAGGTCCTCTGCCTCACTCCCCTCACCCTCGGTGCCACTTGACTCCGCCGACTCTTCAGTAGTGGTGGCACCAGTGCTCGATCCCTCATCCACGTCCGTGCCGGTGTCTCCCTCGGTGTCCTCCGATGATGCTGTGGGCAATGTGAAGAGACAGGAAAAAATCAGTCACCTGTATACATCTGACACATGAGTCCAAACAAAATAGGCAACAGTGCATCTCAGGAAAGGTATCATGAGTAACATCTAGAATACTCCCCACATATGTAAGACCTACACTCCCCAGTTGGTTGACCCACCATGCCACTTGGAAACAATGAAAATTAGGACACAACAGCTAATAACTTGAAATCACAAGATCATGAGACGCTAGTGTCTGGGATCAGTTGAGCACAGCAAGACTATGAAGGCATGCCACCTCTTGTTCACTGTGAACCAAACAGTATTGTCGCACCCAAGGCCAAATACCACATGCCAATGCAGAAGGTGTCCCCACACTCAGAGACCTGTGAGTACTTTTAACACCCCAAAGAAATACATTGTGACTCTTGGAGAATCACAACCCTTTACACAATGGACATGTCTAGAATGTGTGAATGTGGCATTCTGTGAACACAACACACATGTGTCTGTATAGCAGAAGTCACACAAGGAGGTGCACACCAAACTACATGTACACAGTCAGTGTCTGAGCTGCCAGACTCATTCAAATCAGCCACTGTTAGGCAGAAATGGCTTATCAGTAAGTAGATATACATGGCACCACAGTGGTCTTGATGACTTGACACTTGTAAGTTGGTATCAGCAACAACCAAGGACTAACCTAAATGCTACCACACTGTGGGAACATGTATATGTATGAACTCCAAACAAGTTTTGTTCAAACTGTGCCTTACTTTAAAATGTGCCAGCGTGACCCTGGAAAGTGTAAAGGTGGTGTCTTGTGCACTTCCTTGGGAGACATCTGTCAAGCAGGCACATCATTGTCCTTCACAACAAAACAACAAGGTCAAGCATATGAAACATTGAGACATGTTGACAGGTGTAGTGAGTGCCAATGGACATTTTCTCTGAGTAACAACTTGAATAATGTCATTTGTCACATGGCTATCCGTCACCTGATCACACAGTTGGCTACACATATGACCTACTGACTGTCATCTGGAGTGGCACACATGTCCACACCCAGGACAATGGATAAGCTTATGGGCCTGCAATTGTTTAGCAAAAAAGCCTAGCTGTACTGTGGGTTCCCCCTCATGGCAAGCCAGAATGTACCCACAGATGTCAGCACACAAAGTCACAACTGTGTAGCATCTGAACCACACACAGGTGCCAAAAATGTACAAGCAGGATACATGATTGTCAAAAACTGACACAGGCTACGAAGCACGAACATTAAGCACTGGCCAACATCACGGGGGCACTGCACGATTACTTTCTGTACTGCGAATCATCACACACAAGTCAGAACTGGCAATGAAACATCAGGGTTGAACATGTACGCCCCTCCCGCACACACCCACCCATACCTGAGTCAATGTGACTGATACCGATCAAGAAGTGACACCTCTTATTCAGGGTTACAATAACTGTGCTTGAAAACTAGCTTCATTAACACGACATCACCTTGTAGGGCTGCCAAAACATATTGGTCACAAACAAACATCAACAGATTGTTGTGAATAGCCACACAGGCACTGCCCAGTGTGAGTATGCACAAGCAAACTGGTGTATCCCTGTCCAGTGGACAAATGTATCACACATGTGAAAAATACTACCTAGGCCAGGGAACAATGCCACAGAGGCAGAGCCATGCTGAACCCACAGTGAATGTGCACAGTGTTGGATGACAAACATGAGTAGGAGGGCAGGCTGTGTCAGGGGACTGTAGTGGGCACACTGCTCCATGGTCCTGGAATGAGCTGACTGGACCAGGAGCAACCGTCCCGGCACTATGTATATATCCCACTCATGCACATCATGTCTGAGGCCACAACATTGGTAAGGCATGCTGCAAGTCTGTTCATTTGAAACCTCACACTCCTATGTTGAGACTCAGCATCAGTGCCAACAATTATGCACCTCCAAATGACTGAACAGGACAGGGCACAGGCAGACCACCCCCACACATGATGCTGAAAGCAGTGTGCACCTTGATTAACTGGCAGCCTAGATGACCATGTGCAATAGTGATAACACACAGACCAGGTAACACATGTCAAGGAGGGGAAGGGAGGAAGAACAGCACAGGTTGACTTGGGGGAACAGGATATGCACTGCACATATATAGCCTGGCAGTGTATCCAGGCGACTGAGCAGCTACAAAAGCTGGCGACACACAACAAACACACATGTACCTACCCCCTTCCTGCTGCTGTAACTCCTGTATCCGCCTATCCAGGTCAGGGAAGACCACCGCCAGGACACTCTTCATCTGGTGAGTCAGGCGCCGGTGCCCGCCATGCTTGCGAGGAGCCTCCTCCTTCAGCATGACCCGGGCGATCCTCCGGGTCCACCACCGGATGTCCTGCCATCTCTTCCTCACTTGTGGCAGGTGCCGACTGCGACCCTCCACCGATTGCACGGCCTTGACGGCATCCTTCCAGATCTTCCCCTTGTGGTAGGCGGTTACCTGTGTGGATGACAAAGTGGGACAACATCACTACACCTGCACCATGTCACAGAGACACACATTTGAACATCTTTGATTTGTTGAACAGGGCATAGTATGCTGGCAAGTAATAGCACCTTAGTCATAGGGACTTTTTCCACTGGGGACGCACCAATGCACTACATGGCATAGTAAGTACACAGGTGGCATGAGGGGTGCGAAACAATCCATGATCATGGCACACACTGTGCATCCCAAGCAACACAAGGCTGATGGACAGCACCGCAAAGCAGTCACATGCCCCAGGCCACTGATGAAACCTCAGCAGAGTACACAGACACACACAGGCACACATCAATCACCTGCCATTGGCAACAGTGGATGCAAACCTCACTCTGCACATGTGCCACTTGCCAGGGGGGGGTCACAGGTGTGGGGCTAGCTCAGCAAGTCAGACACACAGCATGGCTTACTTGTCACATCAGATGGATTGAGCAGTTGCCTCCTCCATGCAGCTGTGGTGCAACACTCCACATAGACACCCACCCATATGACAAGAAACATTCACACACATCAATGTCCAGGGGGCGTACACATCATTTGGACACTCTCACCACTCTCACCACAGCTCCACTCAACTCTCACACACATCTGTGGGTGCAGTCACCTGTCACACCGGGGTGACCACTGAATAACCGCAGGACAATAGAACAAGAATGCCCAAGAGGATTAGGCTGGCTGAATGTGCCATGCACTATGCAGTGAATGTCACAGTAAGCACAATGCAAGTGAGGAGTGCACACATGAACTACATCAAGCCCTGCATGAGAGACATAAGCCATCCACCCCCCCCTGGGACCCACTCCATCCAACATTGCATGTCTGTCACACCTGGACACAATGCCAGAAGTGACAGACACAAAAAAGGTGCACAGGCAAAGGTAGTGGAGTCAGCACTCACCTGCTCCCCTGGTCGACCATACAGCATGGGGTACCGTGGGAGGATCACATCCAGCAGGGCCTCGTTCTCCTCCTGGGTGAAAGGCTGGGCCCTCTCCACAGTCCTTGACATGGTGCCAGAGGGAGACAATACAGCAGCATTGGTATCGACTGACATGTTGTGCAGGCAAGTGCCCTCCCATGGGTTCTGCCTGCCTTATACCTGCCTTGCTTGCCTATTTCATTTACAGGAGTACAGAGTGATTGGTCAGACTCATTTGCATCCTACGATTCCTCCAATCCCTTTAAACATACACCAGTGACAGCCTTAGCATCTTTCGATTTTGCATCATCATGTCAAGTCAACAACCACTTTGCAACAATGTATAATGTGGCCAACTGCTTTTTCAAGACCAAATGATGTAAAATTTTGAACTTGAAAATCGGTATTTATGACAACCAGCATGCATTTAGGCCCTAATACTTGTCCCTCATGTGTCCCCATTGTAATTCTTAAATCCCCACACAGGTACGGCGCGTTTCACACGTACCCCTAGTGCACCATCACTACAGTGATATGGGCCATACTCACATGTGTACGGGCCGTACACGCGTGAGTACGGCCCGTATCACTAGGGCCTACGGTACCCCAACTATGGTGATACGGCCCATACTCACGCGTGTATGGGCCGTACACGCGTGAGTACGTGCCTATCACTATAGTTGTGTTACCGTAGGCCCTAGTGATACGGCACGTATTCACGTGTGTACGGCCCATACACCCGTGAGTACGTGCCGTATCACTCGGACCTACGGTACCCCAACTATAGTGATAGGCACGTACTCACGTGTGTACGGCCTGTACACAGGTGAGTACGGCCCGTATCACTAGGGCCTACGGTACCCCAACTATAGTGATAGGCACGTACTCACGCGTGTACGGCCCATACACGCGTGAGTACAGGCCGTATCACTCGGACCTACGGTACCCCAACTATAGTGATAGGCACGTACTCACGCGTGTACAGCCCGCACACGTGTGAGTACATGCCTATCACTATAGTTGGGGTACCGTACCGTATCACTAGGATCTACGGTAACACAGCTATAGTGATAGGCACGTACTCACGCGTGTACGGCACGTACTCACGCGTGAGTACGGCCCGTACACACGCCCTCAGAGCGTGTGTACTGCGTTTCACAGCTTACACTGGTGATAGTTGGCGCACACGAAAGGAATGGAGGTGTGAGACTCGCACAAGGCTGGACATCAAGTCATTGTCAGTGCAGTCCTTCATGTGCAGGGCCTAGGTGTGTCAGGCAGTGATGTGGCACATGTCACATCATTTTGTGGCACAATAGATGTGTGATGAGCTGTTTACACATGTCATGTGTGATGGGGCACTACGTGGCACACTTCCCCTTCACACTTTGCACATGTGTGCATGTAGGACACACGTGTCAAGCACTGAATCACTGGTATGGCACAGTCACCAACATCCGCAACTGTCCCCTGATGCCAGGTACACGGATAATTACACCTGACATGAGACTACCAGCGTGCCACGATGTGACTATGTCATGTGTGTGTCATGTGTTCCCATGAGCTTGCCGTTGGTGTTCCGTCAACTCCATCTGCTGTTGCAGCATCCAACATGTGTCTGTGTGCATATGTGCATGACACACATATACGCACACCATGCCACATGTGGACTCACATGTTACATGTGTCATGATGGTTCGAAGATGACTTCCTGACATGAGGCAATATCTGCGTTGTCTCAATGTCTGTGTCATCAGTTTTTGACATGTACCCCTTCATGGAAATGTGTATTATCTGTCCCTTTTCAGATGACTTGTGACCTGTGCGTCTAGACTCCCGCCAGCTGTCTGTATGAGATAACATCCTTCAAATGCTGATATGTGGATGTCTGGCACTCATGTAATGTGTCTGGCTGGTCACTTACACTGGCCCACAGGTATTTTAATGGCATGTCACGTCAACATTGCCATGCAACTATTGTGGCTGGCTCTTCGTAGGAGTATCACCTGACTGGCCTACGTGTCCTGGATGTATTGCACAGACCAGACTCTGTATTAAGCAGATGTGTATTAGCTGTTGAACATGTGCTCACCTCAGTGACATTGGTGTGGTAATGTACTCACTCTTCGTTATTCCTTCCAAATCTCTGCAGGGCACCGCCTCTCCCCAGACGAATGCCAGACCTGGATGCCATGCGTGAACATGACTGCATACGCAGATACCGCTTCTCGCAAGAGTTGATAGAGGACTTGACCCGCCGGCTTGAACCACACCTCCAACCACAACACAGGTATCCAACAGCTCTGACCCCCAAGATGAAGGTGATGGTAGCCCTACATTTTTTTGCCACCGGTACATTTCAATTGACCATAGCTGATGTGGGTGGCATGTCTCAGACCATGTTCAGCCGTGTCCTGCATGATGTTTTAGAAGCCATGTTGGTGCACCTGGATGAATTAATCCATTTTCCCACTCGTGAGCAGTTGACAGGTATCAAGGGTGAGTTCTATGCCCTGGGAGGGATGCCTCACGTAATTGGGGCTATTGATGGGACACATGTGGCTTTGGTACCACCACAGGCACAGGAGGTAGCCTTTCGGAACCGCAATCATTATCACACTATCAATGCCCTTGTGGTGTGTCTTGCTAACATGCTGATTTCCCATGTCTGTGCCCGTTTTCCAGGGTCCGCACACGATGCCTACATCATGAGGCATAGCAGGGTGCCAGAAATGATGCTGCAGCTGCACGCTGAACGAGCATGTCTTGTTGGTGGGTATACTCTGTTAGTCCTGTGTTTTGCGCTATCTTTGTATGTTACGGCATCTCCTGACCCACTTCTTCACATGATGTTTCCATGTAGGGGACTCTGGCTATCCCAACATGCCATGGCTGATGACGCCTCTCCGCAACCCCAGAACAGCCGCAGAACACCGGATCAACGACACCCATGGGGCACAAGGTCAGACTGATTTGCATATGGCCATGTCTGAACTGGGGTGGCAGAGCGGGCCAAAGAACGGTGATGGATCAAACCCGGATCTGTTGACTGGGTGTGAGTGTTTGATTGGTTCTGATGCTCCGTCCATCACCACCCCCTTTTGTACCGCTTTTTTCTTCATAAGTTGGCAGGGTATGCTCAGACGTAAGTCCCTTGCTCACTTTGCCACTGGATTCAAGCAAGCCTGGCTGAAGATGGCTGAAATGCCAGAAACCGGTCCTAGGAAATTTGTTTCCGCTCCAGGGAAGGCATGGCTTGGCAGTTCGGGCTGGACTGTTCCCATGAGGCACAGGGTCAGACTGATTTGCATATGGCCATGTCTGAACTGGGGTGGCAGAGTGGGCCAAAGAACGGTGATGGATCAAACCCGGATCTGTTGACTGGGTGTGAGTGTTTGATTGGTTCTGATGCTCCATCCATCACCACCCCCTTTTGTACCGCTTTGTTCTTCATAAGTTGGCAGGGTATGCTCAGACGTGAGTCCCTTGCTCACTTTGCCACTGGATTCAAGCAAGCCTGGCTGAAGATGGCTGAAATGCCAGAAACCGGTCCTAGGAAGCTTGTTTCCGGTCCAGGGAAGGCATGGCTTGGCAGTTCGGGCTGGACTGTTCCCATGAGGCACAGGGTGAGACTGATTTGCATATGGCTATGTCTGAACTGGGGTGGCAGAGTGGGCCAAAGAACGGTGATGGATCAAACCTGGATCTGTTGACTGGGTGTGAGTGTTTGATTGGTTCTGATGCTCCGTCCATCACCACCCCCTTTTGTACCGCTTTGTTCTTCATAAGTTGGCAGGGTATGCTCAGACGTGAGTCCCTTGCTCACTTTGCCACTGGATTCAAGCAAGCCTGGCTGAAGATGGCTGAAATGCCAGAAACCGGTCCTAGGAAGCTTGTTTCCGGTCCAGGGAAGGCATGGCTTGGCAGTTCGGGCTGGACTGTTCCCATGAGGCACAGGGTCAGACTGATTTGCATATGGCCATGTCTGAACTGGGGTGGCAGAGTGGGCCAAAGAACGGTGATGGATCAAACCCGGATCTGTTGACTGGGTGTGAGTGTTTGATTGGTTCTGATGCTCCGTCCATCACCACCCTCTTTTGTACCGCTTTGATCTTTATATCTTACGGCATCTCCTGACACACTTCTTCACATGATGTTTCCATGTAGGGGACTCTGGCTATCCCAACATGCCATGGCTGATGACGCCTCTCCGCAACCCCAGAACAGCCGCAGAACACCGGTACAACGACACCCATGGGCAGACGAGGCGCGTGATTGAGAGGACGTTTGGACTCCTGAAGAGCAGATTCCGGTGCCTCCACAAGACCGGCGGCGCCCTCCCATATGCCCCGGTGAAGGTCTGCAAAATCTTCATTGTGTGCTGCATGCTGCACAACATGGCAGTGGAGAAGGCCGTGCCACTCATCCTTGATCCGGATGAGCAGGATCATCCACCCGTGGAGGATGAAGGGCTTGGGCATGGGGCAAGTGAGGATGAGGATGAGGATGAGGACATCCGGAGTCAGCTTATCCGCAACTTCTTCTCATAATGGTGAGTCCCTGTGTCTGACTGTGCACGCTTTGAGCCTTGTGTGGCATGTGTTGCAATGTGTGTGTCCAGCTGACTGTGTGCTAAGTGACTTGGAGGGGTGTTCTGATGTGTCATTCAAGTGATGATGTCATTCCATACATTTTAGCTGGGACACTAAATTTTTTAAGAGCATGGTGACAACATCATTCCTGTAGAGTACATGTACATGTCTGGGGATTACTAGCTCTTCGCTGACTTGTTGTGTGTCTGTCCTCCCCAGGTTCTTGCGGTTGTAGTCTGCTCATGTCATCATTGCCCTCCTGCTATTCCTCATGAGTATTGCAACATGTGCTGGATCAGAGTTACATGCACAAACATGGTGAAAAGTCATTTGGGGTAAGGAGTGCAGCAAGGCATTTTGTGGGTGGTACGTGTTTGTGATATGTGGGGACTGCTCCTGTGCATGTTGTGTTACCATGCACACATGTCGACTCACCATGGGGCACATGACGTGTTGCATGGCTCCCATGAATTGATAGTCACCCTTCCTGACAGTCATCTGTAATGGTTTGTGGATTCTGATGAAGGCATCAATGTGTGTATAACGTCCCTCCGGAACATACGGGATGCTAATGGTGGACATAGTGTGGGACATCCCCATATGAGGCTCAATGGGGAATTGCAGACTCTCCGTGTGCAGCAAGGGGTGTTAGGCTCAACCCCTTCACTTGTGTGCCAGCTCAGTAGGATTTACCACATCTGTGTGTTGAAGGGGGTGTCCAGTGTAGGTCACACATGGTCAGCCAAATGACCTGTGAGTCTGTTCCAATTGATGCATTTCCCTTAGTGTGAGGCCGAGTAATAAAGGTGTTTGTCACACTCCAAGGTGCCTCATCTCTGTCAATGCAGGTCTCTTGCCACTTTGCATGCGGCATATCTGGCATAGTTGTGGAAGATTATGCATAGGAGTCCATGTGTAGTTTAGCAACATGCATGCAGTTGCTCATGGATTAGGCTCCCTATTGGGCATGAAGTACATGGTCGTGTATGTTATTTGGCATGTTGGTCCACACAATGGGCCATCGACACCTGCTGAGGGTGTGTCTCCTGTGCGCAGGTTGGCCTTCAGTTTCCTGATCCGGTGTCATGCTTCTTTGGTGGTTGTGCATGCATTGTCTCTGGGTGTGCCATGTGACACTGGACACTCCTTACTTTACACACGCGCCTGTTGCAGTTGTCCTTCTGACATCCTAGTCTTTGTGTGCAAATTCTGGCTTTTGGCAAGGAGATGCCGCCTGCTGCTGCGGCCCCTGCAGCAAGGGCCCACAGAGTATCCAGATTTGGCAACACACACGCCTCCAAGATGCTCCTCACTTCCTCCCTCCACCCATTCATTTGGCTGTCCTCAGCTTGTCTATGCCACTGTTGCCGCCACGCGGTGCCAAAGGCTGGACCATCATCACATGCAAGGTGCACATTGCACCACCATCCTGTCCTTGCATAACCCACATCACACTACAGTCTGATGTAGCAGCCACACTCCGAGCTATGTCCATCCGCACATCTAACGCCTGCTGTCAGACATACCCTGGGCACACACACGACACCTTTGCATGCTGAGTGTGCAACTCCAACTGCCTACACTGCTCTGCCCTGCCTTCCAGGCCCTGTCACACCAACCAGGTCACGTCCCTAATACTCCCCACCGGCTCTGTAGCCCAGCAAGGGCATGGGAGTGGGACTCAAGGCTTCAGCATGTAGTATGGTGTCATCATCTGGGACATGGCACAGGTATCATCTCTCAGCATGTCAATCTACAGAGTGTCCAGGACCCCCCTCTCCACCATTGCATGTGCACAGCACCTCATCATCAGCTCGTATGCCATTGACAGCCAGGTGATCCTCACCCTCAACAAAGACACAGACATTGGCAGTTCCATCATTCAAGTATGCATGAGATCCATTGATGAATGGCTGAACACGAGCCACTTGAGGCTGGACTTGTACAGGGCTGAGGTGATCATCTGAGGATTGTCCCCTTCCAGCTGGGTCAAGTGCTTGTGTCCCACCCGCAAGAGCCCTGCACAAGCACCCAGTGGCCACACACACAAGATGGTGTGCCTCATGTTTGGCTCGCTCACATTTGCCATGCTAGTCCACAGCATCTGTACCTCATGCTGCAACGCCCTCTGCATTATGCACATGATCCACAGATAGATCCACTCCAAGAAAAGACAGACCATCCCACAGGTCCATGACAACATCCGTGTCAAATACTGCCCTGCCCTCTACGGACCAAGTACATCCAAACTCCCAGGAAACTTGTCCACATCCAGGGTGCATCTGCACACCTCAGCTTCAACACCCTGTGCCCCAGCCACCTCACCGTCCACCATAGATAGCTGCAATGGATCACTGTCTGCTGCAGGATGACCTCCACACTCCCCACCCACACTCAGGAGACAGTCCACAACCCCGACCCCAAACCAACCGTGTACGTCTGTCATCCTAGATCCCGTTGGGCCATCTCCGTGCATCCAACCTTGCCCTGGCCACCGTTCTATACATCCACCGTACTCCAGCATACAGGACATTGTTCTCCCACCTGGCCACACATAGCTGAGACTCCCTCCCCGGGAACCTCCACATGAGCCATGACCTCTATGCCTTGATGATAATCTCCCAAATAGGTCTGTCCACACAGTTTAGCAAGCCCCCCCTCAGCAGCCAGAGGCCATCACAGGTGAGTGTTGTGTTCCATGCCTACATTGAATGATACCTTGTGACCCATGTGTGTCCTGTACCAGACTCTGATCCCAGGGTATGGATGGCTGGAGTTAGTTCAACACTCAGGCATAGTTTGACATTTCCACACACATATGTTGTTGAATAATGCAAAATGACAGGAACGTCTCATGACCAAAGTAATATATTTATTTGCGGTGGGGTACGTGTTTTGGTAGATGAAATTAGGTGCTCTACCGGGAGAATAGAATCCAAAGTTCACAGGGGGAGATGGTATCCTTGGCATTGGAAGTCATCAGAGTCCAGGGCACAGTGTTGGTCATCATTGGTCAGACTGTGACCAGCAAGTCCATGTGGCAGAGAATGTCATTGGATGAGGTGCTGCTGCTGCGCCAGAGGGCCAGGTGCCAGGCCATGTGACCTGGGAGATGTGGATGGTCCGCTGACTCTCATAGTCTTTTCCGTGGACGACCCACCTTCCTCCGGGGACCCTCAGATGCAGGCCAGACAAATCCTCCTCCTCCTCCTCCCTCCCTGTGTCTGGTGCTGGTCTACGCCTTGTGGCACGGGGAGGGTTACCCATGCTTTGGGCGATCTGACGGAGTGATTGGCTCATGTCCCTGTGCACCGCCAGGAGCTCAGACAGTCTTGCCTCCATCCGTCCTTGGTGTTGTTGATGACTGGCATGATGCTCGAGCTGCAGGTTCTTTATCTCATCGAGGGTCCCCTGCATCTCTGAGAGTCTCGACACGACCTGGTTGATGCCTCTGGTGTCACGCCGGTATGTGTCCAGGATGTTGCGTATGTGTGACATACCGGTGTCCTGAGCTGGCTGGTCAGGTTCGCGCCTCCGCCTGCCTCCACTCCCACCACCCCTGCCCACTTGAGCCTTGCCTGCCCTTGTGGGCACATCGGGTCTACGGGACCCCTGAGGGATGGCATTTGCAGGGTTGCCTGCCTCCTCCTGGGTGCCCGGAGAACCTTGTCCCTCCTGGTCAGACTGGCTCTGTTGTTCAGTGCGAACAGGGCTCCTGGGTATGTCCTGGGATGTGGCAGGAATGGGGGGGTGGTTGGCACAGATGTACCTGACGCAGGTGCTGCAGGGGCTTGGGCACCAGAGGGTCCAGGTTGGTCAGGGTCATCCACGGAGTGGTGAGAGTTTTCGCTGCCGGTGGGATCATCTTCATGCGGAGCCTGGGACTGTGATTCTTCCCCCCCAGTGTTGGGGGGAGATCGACGACCTTGCCCTGTGTGTGAGAGAGAGACAATGTTTCATACATATTCAAGTTGACACAGTTCCTCCAGGTAGTTGGATGTGCCTAGCATTCCTCTCAATGTCCACTTGGGGATGGGTATGTTGCGGTGGACAGATTGGGATGTTCTCCTGAGTGTTTGACCTGTAGAGTTTTGGCTATGATGCTTATTTGGCCATGGATTGGTCTTGCTGTGTCACATGTCCATTGTGGGAGTGTGTAAATCTGTTGCCTGCCCTGGGGGTGTGTGCTTGTGTTAGGGGGGGGTGTGACAGGGCATGCTGTTGTGTGTAGTATGAGTTGTCATTGGGCCTCCTAGGTGATGTGTCTGTCCCCTCATGGTGCATGCTGGCATGACAGTGAGTGTGAGTTCCTGTGCTAGATACCTGTGCTTATGGAGTTGGTGTTTGAGTGTACAGTGGTCCCTGGAGGGCCTTGTGCTGCATACAGCAGGGCCAAGTGTCAGCTACCTTGTCAGTACTTTGCCAGTCCCTGTGCATTGTGCATGGGTATGTACCTATGCCATATGGGCTGAGGGCATTGGTGTCTGCGTCTCATTTTCACAATGTGTTGTGTGGGGCCCAGCCTGCCGGACATCCTGTCTTGTGTTTGTGGTTGTTGTAGCCTTGGACATGGCCTTGCCTTGATTTGTGAAGGGTGCATGGAGACGTTAGTGGCATGAGCGTGGTTTTTGAGTGTGGTTGTGTGCGGTGAGTGCTTGGGGGAAGTTGCGTGCATTTGGTGTATATGTGGTGTGGACCCCATTGCCCCATGTTACGTAAGTTGTTTGTGTTCTCACCAGGCTCTGCGACTCCTTCGACTCTGTGTACTCCCACAGGCGGTAGCAGGGCCATCACCTTCCCCTCCAAGGGATGGTAGTGTATGGGTCTGCGGGGCGGCCCACCTCCAGTGATGTTACTCTGGGCATATTCTTCGTTCATTTTCCTCTTGACCGCCCTGCGCAGATCGTACCACCTGGCTTGGCATTCATGCCTGGTCCTTCGGATGGGCGCAACAGCATTCACCTTATCGACAATCCTCTGCCACATGGCAGATTTTTCAGCTATGCTGGTCTGTCTGACCAATGTTCCAAACAGCTGTGGCTCGACTCTGATGACTTCGTTGACAAAGAGGTCCAGCTCCGCCATAGTGAACTTTGGATTCTTGTCTGTGGGCATGGTGTGGGGTGTGGGTGTGGGTGTGGATGGTTGTGGGTGTGTGGGTGTGAATGTGACAGTGTGTGTGTGAATGTGAAGAGGGGGATGTTTGTGAAGGAGGTTGTGTGAAGGTGTGTGAGTGAAGGTGTAGTGAATGTAGAGTTGTTTCTCTGTGGGGTCTGGCAGCAGTGGGTCTGTTGCAAAGGCTCATGGGTTGTGTGTGTGGGCCCTTTTTATTGGTCCATTTTTGGGTGTGGCTGTGTTTGAATTTTGGTGGGTGTGTTATAAGAGGTGGTTGTGATTTGGTCCTCTGTTTGCCTGTTTGGATGTGCCAGGTCAGTCATTGAGATGTATTTTGTCATGTAGAAATGTTTTGTGGTGTTGTGCGAGTCGAATTGACCCTCCTTGTGCTGTTTTACAGTGTCCTGGTTCTGTAAGAGTCTTTTTCGCGTAGGTAGGGTCCGTACATACGCGATGCTGGGTGAGGGTGCTGGGGTACGGTGTTGGAGTGCGGCGCGTACATGCGGTGGGGGTACGGTGCGTACACAGGAGGGCCTGGGGTACGGCGCGTACATGCGGAGGTACGGCGCGTACATGCGGGGGGTAAGGCGCGTACATAGGGGGGGTACGGTGCATACAGGTGCGGGCCTGGGGTACGGTGCGTACATACAGAGGTACGGCGTGTACATGCGGGGGTACGGCGCGTACATGGGGGGGAAGGCGCATACATGGGGGGGTACGGTGCGTACATGGGGGGGTACGGCACGTACATGCGGAGGTACGGCGCGTACATGCGGAGGTACGGCGCATACATGGGGGGGTACGGCGCATACAGGTGTGGGGCTGGGGTACAGTGCGGACAGGGGGGCTAAGGCACGTACATGGGGGGTACGGCGCGTACATGCAGGGGTACGGTGTGTACATGCAGAGGTACGGCGCGTACATGGGGGGTACGGCATGTACATGGGGGTACGGCGTGTACAGTTGCGGGGCTGTGGCACAGTATGGACAGGGGGGTAAGGCACGTACATGCGGGGGTACGGCACGTACATGCGGGGGTACGGCGCGTACATGGGGTGGTACGGCGCGTACAGTTGCGGGGCTGGGGTACAGTGCGGACAGGGTGGTGTACGGTGCTGACATATTGGGGGGTGGGGGGCTGTACGGCTCGTACACGGGCATAAGTTTACCCGTTTACATGTGTGCTACTGCGTTGGCTCCGTACGGGCCATTTTACGTGCGATTGTGTATTCGGACGGACGGTCGGGATCGTACTTGCTCGCTCGGACTTGTGTTTTACGATGTGCACGTAAAAATGTCCGGCTCACTCTCGTACACTTTTCCCGACGATATTCGGACATAAAAACTTTCTGACGCACTCTCGTACACTTTTCCCGACGCTATTCGTAGTTATTTTTCACGTACAAATCGTACTTGGCCGTTTGTACGGTACTTGTACGACTCGTACGTAAAAAAATACGGATACGGGTCGTACGCAAATTATTTTTAACGGATCGGAATCGGCACCTAAATAAGTAACCATGATGCAATAGAGGTAGAAATCCCTGCTATATCTTGGCCACCATGGTAATAGATGATGATGATTAATGGTTTTTAAAGGTATTATATGTCAATGTGTGGGTTGATACATGTGTCAAACAGATCTATATTGATTGTTTTTATTAGGTCTGATCAAGGATTTCAAATTCTAAATTACCTGATTTGGGGGTCTTGATGGGTTGACTTTTAAATATGTCAAGTTGTTCTCTTCTGAAATCCATGTCTTTTTTTAAAAAAAAACTTTCTGTATTGTCTTTTTTGATTTGTGACTTTTATGGTTTGATAAAAACCGAATAAAGTTTTATTTAATGATGATGACATGTGAATGACTGATGACAACAATAGGTTGATGTGTTAGGTCAAACATATAAACATGTTGTTTTGGACCCCAAAACCTTTTTTTATTAAAATGGCAACCTTCATACTGGGAGAACTTTACTTATTCATCCGAAACAAAAGATTTGTATTTTAGAAAATATGTACTTATTTTCTAAAACCATCCAGCCGTATTTGGGAACAAACATTTGCATATTTGTGGGTGCAGGGGAGGGAGCCTGCAATTTTTGGCACCCCAAAACTTTACCTAAGCAGAACCTCCAATTCATTGAATCAGAGATTATATTAAACCTCAATTTCATGAGGTAATGTGTCCCTGAGGTGTGGCACCTCTCAACACATCAAAATATCAGAAAACAGTCAACTAAGTAAAAGGACCCACTCAATAATTGACTTTTATATCAGCAGAATAATTGAAAGGATGTATTCCAAAAATTCAAAAGAAATGAGGTACAGAATGATTGCCATGAAGATTCTCAGCAAGTAGATCATAATAGAGAAATGCAAAACTAAAAATATTCTAATTGCCAAGAGGACAGCAAAATCAGAAGGTAAACAGACAGCAGCCCTAATAGCACAGAAAGGTTCTCTGGTTCACCCTCGAAATCAAGGGGTTATAAAGATTATATTAGCATGTAAAGTTACTAAAACTGGAGATTCATTGTTGTATGATCAAATGTGTTTTATTCCTGGCAGATCAGAGCACAGTCTCAATAAGCATTATGTTGCCTTAAATTATGCCCACTCTATGCTAATGCCGTCTAATATGGAGGCACACACTAGCTACACGAACAGCAGTAAGCTATAATAAATGAATTGGGTACACAGTGAGCTAGCAGAACGACCTTGAAGAAATAGTTCTAGTTTTGTAACTTAGCCAGAAAAGAGTTATCTAGAACACCAGATTACAATGGCTAAGTACAGCCTAAACATACCCCCTTCCAGACTACAGGACAATTCACCTAACATGGTAAACCCTTTTTCTATTCCTCTAACCCAGAAACCTACCACTTCCCACAGGCAGTGCTCTTCTAATGTTTGGACTCCATCAGAAATATTAGTTATGTTTAACACATATGCATTAATAACCATACTAGTATCGGGTGTGACGTTGAAATGCTGCCTGACCTTCAAAACCATACATATATTGCCTTGCTTTGCAAGGAAGATATTTAGCACTAAGCGTTTTTGCATAATCCTTGTCTCCATTGCAATTAGTTCAAAATTAATCTGCGGTAAAGCACCAGCAGTAATAAAAGCAAGCTAGTCCACAAGCCTATCCAACCATCTAAACTTCTCATCATTCATAGTCATACCTATTGAGGGAATCACAGCACCTAATATATCTAATACTATCTATCCAAAACCATGTTTCACTCCATTCAAACCAACATCATCATTCTTTCCACTCACATGATAAACTCTAGGAAATACTAAAGCAAGATAGCACAAACACGCCCAATTAGGAGGCATGTTCAAGTAAGGAGCCGTAGCACACACACAATAAAATCCTCTTGAAAATGTCCATTGACAACATAACTTCTCTCACCGTACTTTCAATGACATGTTCAATTGACCGTACTACTTTAAGTTCATGACGCACTACACATAACTCGCTCTTTCTCCCATGCTCCATACTCAGTATTGGATGCAAATTTGAAAACCTAAATTCTTCCTCACCCTTAATCTGCTCTCTTATCTTCTTCTAATCAATCCAATCCCTCACAGTCTTCACTTTTCTCTCATTATATACCGTAACAAACTCAAATTCTTCTTTACTTAGACTGCATACATACTCTCTTAAGTTGTATTGGTAGTATGATTAATCTGTGCACCTCCATTCAGAAATATACCATATTTTAACCCATATATAGCATCCTCTGAAAAGGCATCAAAATGCAACATATAAGGCAAAAAACCCTCATGTTTTATACAAATAGTAACAAAAACATTAAACGCTAGACCATAGGATACTGGAAGCTGAAAGCAAGTTGCTCTTTCGCTTGCAGAAGAAGAGAGAAAAGTACAAACAAACAATACTTGAACCTCATGATATCCACATACCCATCCAATATTTTAGTATAGATACTAACATGAAATCCATGCACGTTACCTATGTGTCAATGTATCAGAACCAAGATCAATATGTACTGTAGTTAATTCAACGTCTGTGGAGATATATTCCACCAGTAAAAGGAGGAACAACAATAAGCAACAATAAAGCAACTAAGACTATTAGTATCATTATTAAGTAGAATATGCTAATAGGTTTGCAGCATTTGCTTTAGCACAAGCTCAACACTCAACACAGGCTCAAAGCTCAACCTAATCATATCCAGAGAAGGTGCATTGACAGTAAACTCACTCACACCCAAGACCGGTCTGATCATTACTCAATGCTGTTCCACTTAATTATGCACAAACAGACTACCAAAGGGCACGTAACCAAACAAAAATACTGGGTCAGAGACACTAAAAACATGGACAAGGTGAAACTGACAGCACTGTGCAAAAATCCCTCACTCCTCCATCAACAACCCAGAATGTGCTCGAATTAACCAAACACTACAACCAAACAATATCAAATACAATGGAGGCAGCAGCCCCTCTGAGACTCAAGAAGTCAAAAATCAATCCCTCCCAACTTTGGTCTAATTAAGATCTAAATGAGGAAAAGAGAAGCCTTAGACACACGGAAAGAAGGAGGAGATAGGAACCCTCAACATTGATTCTAATCAAAGTATGTGAAAGATGAAACTGCTATGAAAAATTTATCTGGGATGCCAAAGCTTCGTACTTCAGAACCCAATTAGGCAATGCAAGAAATCGCCTAAGACGACTGTTTGAAATTGTCAATCAACAAACTGGGGAAAACAATGCAACCAAGCTCCGTTATAACATAGTGGAAAAATGGGGAACATTCTCTTCATTTTTCAATGAAAAGATCGTAGAAATCAAAAAGGAAATTGCAACCGACAAGCATAGTCCACAAGCCACTAAAGTCAATGATTGCTATTCGGTCGATGACCCTACATTCCTGGTGGTGGTGCCAATGAAAAAACACCCTTACAAGACCAAAAATAAAGCTGGACACACGCTCAACCTCAATTTCAGGTACAGTGACAGAGTCAAGTACAGTCACTACTCACATCTTACCTGGACTGACCACTACAACGAATCACTGACAGAATATTGAAGGTCAGAATATCGACCTACAGAAATATCGACGCAAGAATATCGAAGTCAAGAATATTTACATCCTATCTACATTATGGTAAGTACAAAAATATTGAAAAAAAATATCGATGTCAAAAATATCGTTGTTAATAATATCATTTTTTATATAAGTTAAAAAAAAATGTAAAATAAAGTAAATAATACAATTAATTAAAATAAACATAGTTGAAATATTTTAAAATGTTTAAAAATTATAAGTGATATATATTTAATGTAAAAATAAATTAAACATATACATATCATATATAATATATATACTTACTAATAATTTTTTATAATTATAACTTATATATATTTTTTAAATATATAAATTATAAATACATCTATAGACATAAAACAATTATATAAATAAAAATTAACATTTTAAAACATGTAAATTATTTTTTCTCTTTTTAATATTAATTATATACAACATTACCTAAAATAATACAAAAAATCGTAGATAGCAGAGGTAATAAAATTACTATTTCAACTCCAAACAGTGCAACAGTAGGGAAAATGTTGGATAGCGTAGGGGTTAAAATTACTATTCCCACTCCAGGGAGTGCAACAGTAGGGAAAGTGTTGGATAGCGTAGGGGTTAAAATGACTATTCCCACTCCTTGGAGTGCAACAGTAGGGAAAGTGTTGAATAGCGTAGGGGTAAAAATTACTATTCCAACTCCAGTGAGTGCAAAAGTAGGGAAAGTGTTGGATAGCGTAGGGATTAAAATTACTATTTCCATTCCAGGGAGTACAACAGTAGGGAAAGTGTTGGATAGCGTAGGGGTTAAAATTACTATTCCAGCTCAAGTGAATGTAACAGTGTTGAAAATGTAGGATAGCGTAGGCGTTAAATTAACATACTTATTAATTAAATAATTTTTGTAAACTAAATAACATATTAAAGATTAATCAACTGAAAAATGTATAATAAATACCAATAAAATTAAATTAATATTCACTTAAATAACATTAAATTACTTCCCACCCTGTTCCCCCATAAACACACAACCCGCTACACATAAAAAAGAACACAATTAATGTAATTGTCAATTAATGAATTAATAAAAATTAATTACCAATTAATAATAAATTATCAATAAATTAATTAACAATAAAAACAAATAAAAATAATAATAACTTAATAATAATTAATATATTTATAAATCAATCGATTAATAAAAATTAATTGCCAATTAATAATTATTTAACAATAAATTATCGATATAAATAAACTATTAATTAATTATTATTAATTAAATTACTTCCCACCCTATTCCCCTATAAACCCACAACCCGCTACACATGCAAATTAACATAATTAATTTAATTAATTAACAATAACAATATATAACAATTATAATGAATTAATTATAATTAATATAATGATAAAGTAATCAATTAATAACAAATAAATACCAACTAATAATTAATTAACAATAGATTAATAATCAACAATAAACAAAAACAAATTAATTAATTAATTATAATTAAATTACTTCCCACCCTATTCCTCTATAAACCCACAACACACTCTAATACTAAAACGCAAATTTTTCTTCAAAAAAGTGACTAATTTCTAAACATTTATTTAAAAATAATAAAAATACATTACAAAAAATGTTAAACATACATATAAAATACATACTAAAATACATAACACTAATATAAATATCGATATTATTAACAACAATATTTTTGCTAACGATATTAATTACTTCGGTATTACTAACTTCGATATTACTTACTTCGATATAAATTAACCGATATTACTTACCTTAAGGTCGATAATCTGGTCACCGATATTCTTGACATCGATATTCTGTCCCTGCGATATTAAAAACTCGATATTACTGTAGGTCGATTTAAAAAAATCGATATTTTGACCGCTCACCCACTACAATATCCACTTCTCCATCTCAAGACTTACCAACACTTCCACCATGTCCCCCAGCAACACATGCAAAAACTGGAAAAAAATATCAGAAGACTAGTGGAACAGCGCTGTCAACTCCCACCTTCCAGATACAACATCCAACCCAGAACAGGCTGTGAAAGAATTTCTCCCAGTGGATCACAGAATGCGCGGACACAATAGCCCATGCCAAGCCAGCTAAAAATTCAAAGGACCTGCCAGAAGATCCAGCTCGTTCAGCACAGAGCTGAAACCCATCAAATGCAACTACCGGCCACAATAAAGGAAGTGACACACCAGCAAAGAGACAGGCGACCATACCACCTTCAAGACAGCATTAAAGTACCACCACCTCCTGAAAGAAAATAAGAAGAATGCCCTAGCAGACTGCATACAAACCAGCACAAACCACTGCAAGGAGTTCTTCACCCTCACAAAGGAGTTCTCCAACCCTGCAGCTGTCGAGAACCACATTGTCCCTTCTCAAGAATTGTGTGTAACCCTGGCGGACTTCTTCTATGACAAGGTCTCAGTTATCTACGAAAACGTCAAATCCCAACCCCCACCACTGCCTGCTCAAAACCATAAACACAAACCCTGAACACCTGCTCACCCATTGGGAGCCTCTCACTACTCAAGTCATGATCTCTATTATGAACTCCATGCACTCAGGAGGACTTATGGACCCCGATCCCCTCCACATTGTCAACCTATGGAGCAAGATGATTTGTGACAATCTCAAAAAAGTCCTGAATACCTCCATCACCTTGGCCTCCTTTCGTGAAGACTGGAAACACGCTGACGTGAGCTTCCTTCTGAAGAAACCATCCACTGACCCAGCAGAACCAAAGAACTACTGCTCCATCTCCCTCCTCCCTTTACCAGCAAAGGTTCTTAAGAAGGCAATCACCAGCAACTCACAGAATACCAGGAACACAACAACCTCAATATGGATTTCGAACCAAACATAGCACATCACAGCCCTAATCACAGCCACTGACCACATCTGAGACTTCCTAGACCGTGGCAAAATGGCAGCCCTCTTCCTATTGGATATATCAACCGCCTTCAACACTATCTCTCATCACATCTTGATAAACAGACCCGACTACATCAGAATCCAGAAAGACGCCCTCAAATGGATCGCCTCATACATCACCGGAAGAACCCAGAGAATCCACCTTCCACCATTCACCTTGGAATGCAAGAAAATCATCTATCATGTCCCCCAAAGATTGGCCCTCAGCCCCACCCTCTTGAACACATACATGACCCCCCTGGCCAACACTGTCAGATCACAGGGACTCACCATCATCTCCTACGCCGACGACACCCAGCTCATCCTCAGGCTGTCAGAAGACCCCTACACCACCAGAGCCAACTTGATGAACGTTGCCGACTGGATGAAGGACAACCATCTCAAGCTCAGCTTATGACATTCATGGTCTCTGGGTCCTTTTGCGGTACTGTTGAAGGGGGTAAAGCATCTGTGAGCTTACTTTAATGTTTTTTAGGCACAAAGGACCAATGTTATCAATCCATGATTTTTCCATTTAAAATCCACAAAGATCTTACCTTACTTTGCTCAACCTCACAGGGTATGAGCTATCATTCTGGCTGTACAGTCTAGTATGGATTGGTCAAATTGTCGGTATGCAGCTGCCAGAGCATTCCCGATGACTCCTTTCCAAAGACTGTCATGGCATCGCAGATCTCTGTGTAAAGGCTTTTGATGCATAATGGGGTACAGTTTATGGTGCTCTGAATTTCACAACACTGTGGCCCAAGAGTGCCACAAAACCAAACTAACACATTATGCATCATTGACACTGCATTCTACTTGGGTAATGACTTGTGTAGGATGCCAAAGGTCTGCCACAGACTAAGAATTGTTGAACATTATGGGCCTTATTAGGATGTCGGGCAGACCGCCACCGACAGGCCGCCAGTGGTGGTCCGCCTGACATCTAAGGCAGAATCCAACCACAGGATTATGATGTCAGTGGTTGGAGTGCATTAGGCGGGGGGAGAGACCACCACCTCTGAAAGGCTAATGGAGCCCGTCAGCATGGCTGTCAGAGCTTAATCCCTACAATGGAGGTGGTGTTTGTGGAGGCACCGCTGTAGAGATTAGGATGTCAGTTTCCCACAGCCTTTTCATGGCAGTTCTCCCACCATGAAAAGGCTGTCGGAAAGTGAATTTGGGGGCCCCTTAGCAGGGTCCACGTCACCCGTTGTTGTGTTCCTCCTAGTTGTTTATGTATGTCATTTTGTACCTCGTGCTTTGCACGAGGAATGTTCACCATGTTTATCCTTGAAAGCTATATTTCATCCTTCAGCCGTTCACCTTGGCAACCGGTATTCTTATCTACGGTTGGCCAGGGAGAAGGACTGAAGGTGGTGTGCTCTGTCGGTGCCTTTTTACTCCAATAAACTTGTTGGATTTTAACTATCTTGAGGACGACTTTACTTAACAAATTTGGCGACGAGTTTCAAAGGCATCGACTTCACTTCAAGAACCCACAATTTCTACACTGTTTTTTATTCTATTGGAAATCTGCAGTTCCTTGTTCATTACGGACCTGTTTTCTCCTGCTTCGGGAATTGCGTCTCACCGATCCCAATTTCATGAAGTGTTTTCTTGCAGTGCAGTCATTCTCAGCCTTCTTGTTTCTGCTGAGGGAGCTGCGTTTTGCCGATCTTTACTTCGTGAGGTGTTTCTTTGCAGCGCAGCCTTTCCCAGCTTTCACGTTACTGGCGCATGCTCCGTGCAGGGTGGAGGAGTCCCCGGAGTTGGTCGGAGTGCCTGCTCGGATCTCGCTGAGGTCCAGAGGAGAATTCATTTTGCATTACTTTGGAGTTTGGTGAGGGTAGACGGCCTCGCGGCGATCCTCGCGCACGTTGTGCGAGTCGCAGCGATCCTCGTGCACGTTGAGTGCGAGTGCGGGGCGATTGCCTAACTCATTTGTTTACTTTTGGATGCGGAACGGCAGCATGTTTTCAACGTTCCCTCGTCATTGAGGTCACGTAGAGAAACGTGACACCATTTTGTTTACTTCAAGCCAAAAACAGTGAATGGAAGTATTTCTTCTACACACTACAAAGTGAATTCGACATAGTTATTCTACTACTCTACTGATACTGGGTATTTCACTCATAATTGAGTATTTCTGAGTGTTAATTATTTTTTTTTTCTTCCTTTCTTTAATATTATTATTTATTAATTTTATTTTACAACAACATAGTAATTTCAACATGGCTTCACAAAGTTATACTATTCAACCTCCTCAACCTTTCTGGCCTGCTGGAATTGAACCTTATATGAAATGGTTAGACTGGAAGGCATATTTTTTTAATTTCATTAAAACTGTTGATGAAGATAACAAGATGTCAGCTGAATCTTTTTTCTTACATTCTATTGGTCCTGGTGGAATAAAAACTTATGACTGCATGCAGAAGGGAGTAGTAAGTGGTGACACTAATGAATTTTTAACCATTCTTAAAGATTTTGACAATTATTTCGCTCCCAAGTTCTGTATTGGTATCACTAGATACAATTTTTTTCATAGGAAACAGGAACCTAATGAGTCTATCGATGACTATGTATCTGCCCTTAGAGTTATTGCAGATGACTGCAAATTTGATCACTTACAGGATCAATTCATAAGGGATCAAGTAGTCATGCACACAGGGATCCTTCAATACAAGAACGTTTATGGATCAATGGTGATGCAGAATTAAAGGACATTTTAGCTCTTGTAAGAAAGGCAGAATTATCCAGCAGGAGTGTGAAAGCCCTGAAAAAAGAATCTAAAGTGGACGAAAAAACTGAAGTTACTGTCAGTAAAATTAGAGAGAATATTTCTGATAAAAATAGAAAAGTCAATTCAAAATCGTTAAAATATGAGTCCAATAAGAATGGTAATTTTAAATGTTATCGCTGTGATAGTAGCTCACACTTGGCTTCAAGTAAATTTTGTCCCGCATTGAAACAAAGATGCTCTAATTGTAATATTGTGGGACATTTTGCCAAAGTTTGCCACAGGAAAAATTTTCAAAAAGTGAAATGTGTTGATGGGAATGTAATTGATTCTGATGATGATGAACAGTTGGCCAAAAGACTCTCTTCCCACATAATCACAAGTACGGAGAATTCTGACAATGGTGATTATGAGGGCAGAGAGTTATTTTTACTAAGTATTATTGATAAGAAATTAGATAACAAAAAGAAACCATTGTGCTTAATTTCGTTTGGTGGTGTGAATGTACAAGTATATGCTGATTCGGGATTGCCATACACCATTGTGAATGAGGAGGTTTGGCTAAGCAAATTTGTAGACAAATTAGGGAAGGGACTACTCCCACCTGATATCCAACTTGAAGGTTTCTCTGGAGGAAAGATTGATATGGTTGGTTATCGTTCTGTTTTGTTTAGATTCAAAGGAAGAGAAGCATTTGGGAAACTGTATGTTTCGAGAAAGGGTCCTTCAGTGCTTGGTTGGAAAGATCAAGGGAATTTAGGGATTATACTCAACCCTAATAGTGATGATCCAGTCATGTTATTAGATGACAACACAGATTTGTGTAAAGACATTTTGAGTTCATTCCCAAAAGTGTTCAGCAAAGGAATTGGTAAAATTAGTGACTTTGAGCACAGAATAGTTTTAAAACCTGATGCTTGTCCAAAAATTCATAAAGTTAGGAACATTCCCATTTTATTAAGAAAAGAGGTGGATATAGAACTTGAAAAACTTGTTAAAGCAGATATAATTGAACCTATTGAATCCTCGCAATGGATTTCTCCGATTGTTGTTGCACGACGCAGTAATGGAAAGTTGAGACTTTGTATTGATTTGAGACATCTGAACAATAATATTGTGGTAGACAAGTTTCCCCTGCCAAACATTTCTGAGATGCTTACTCTAATTAAGGATGGTAACTGGTTTTCTTCAATAGATTTATCTGCTGCATATCATCAAATTCCACTCATTAATGACAGCAAACCACTAACTGCCTTCATTACCCCTTCAGGGTGTTTCCAGTACAAAGGTTTGCCTTTTGGGCTTGCCTCAGCTGCAGCAATTTTTCAAAGATTGATGCATCAACTTTTTGGCAAGTAAAAAAAAGTACGGTGTTTTCAGGATGATATACTCATTTTTGGAAAAGACAGACAGGAACATGATTCTATGCTCAAAGAGGTGCTAAATACACTGGAACAAAACGGTTTAACTGTTGAACATACTAAGTGTAAATTTGCTGTAAAGTCCATCACTTACTTAGGACATGTAATTAGTGGTGAGGGAGTATACACAAAACCTTCCTTGGTGGATTCTATAATGAACGCCCCTCACCCTAAAAACAAGGATGAAGTACGTTCATTTATTAGATTAGTGGAGTTTTACTCCAAATTTGTCCATAATTTTTCGAGTTTTTTACTTAACACCAGTGGGCCTCCTCTATGTGCCCCTCCAAACATTAATGCACCATGGTGGCCAGCACACAATACATGGATGTTTAAAACATCCCTTTTTCTATTGCAGCTTGTGCTTTGGCCCTTTTTCAGGTTGCAGCACAAGCCACAACAGAAAAAGGAATGTTTCCGATCGCCTTGTATCCTAATCTGCCGGGTGGGACCTCCAACTACTCATTGAGTGGTCCCACTCCTGCTATGATGCGCCATCGTAATAAAGGCCCATGTCTTGGCTCGGAAAGCCCCACTATGGACCACAGTAAAAACACATAAACCCATCACATAATGCATTGTCTCCCACCATACTGGAATGGACACGAGGTTAGCATATTGCTTTAGATTGTGTGCTAAAAGATGCCCAGATTATACAACATTTTTTAACAATTTATTATGAACAATGTTTGGAAATTACAAATGATAATGAATCACACATTAAAAGGAAAGAAGGACTTGAAGTCAATTGATATTTCAGTAAGATAAATCTGAAGGCTAATATATCTGTTGAAAACATTTGTGTGTAACCTAAAGGTCACTGGTTCAAATCCCTCTGGTTCAACTCAATCTTTCATCCTTCGAAGGTCGATAAAAAGATTTGTAATAACTAGCACCAATATCAACATCTAGGGACCATAAGGTAAAGAGTGCTACATTAGTGTAGCAATTACGATTATTATTGTATTTATTATTATTATTATTATTATTAGTAGTAGTAGTAGTAGTATTATTATAACACCATGTAGAGGGTAAATAAAAACCACATTCATGATGCATGTGGTCAAATATACATCTGAGAGCAGAAGGTAGCTTTAAGGCTTAGAAAGCCTGATGCTGGGAAACATGTATAACTCAAAGATAGAGTGCTGAATATTACTTCTACGCATTCCTTTGCTACAAAGAACAAGCACTTGAATTGCTTAGGTTAAGGATCAATTTAGAAGTGCTGCCTGCATTTCAAGAGACAGAGCCATTGCCTTACCCGGCACTTCAAAGCACAGAGGGGAAAAAAGCAGAAAGATACATTTCTGCATGCCAGTGACATGGAATGTTTCTAGCACAATTAGAAGCATTATTTCTTTGACTGGGAGTATTCAGCACTTTGACAGATGGCTTCGACTGAGACTGCAGTGCGTAGAAAGCACACTGGCGTAATTGAACAGTCAAACAGAAGCACAAAGGGTATCAAGTAAAGGCTGAATAGAGCACCATTAAGAAGCAAGAGTGTGAACACCACTTAAAACAAGTTCATCATTGAAAAGACTCAATTTAAGCAGAACTAAAGGCCAGATTATTTCACTTTTCATGTATTCTAAATGTAGAGGTTGTAGATTGTTGTGCTTACTGATTTGGTAATTTCCCATATTAGCAACCGATTACAAGTGTAGGTGCCCTTTATCGCACCAGGTAAATAACGATACGATGTGGATCGTTATTTATCGGGTTTGATGAGTTTCTTGGGAATAACATGCAGATTTTCATTGTTAATGCGTCAAAGTCTGCATAATACGGTAATTACCATATGGTTTTCCTATGTTACATTTTGGCAGGTTTCACCTGATTAAAATTAACGAAAATAGAGGTATTTGACGCATCTGATAATTATCGGATGCATTAAATAACACTCAACTCTTAATTCTGACCGATGTGTAAACAGGGGTTTACGCATGAAATGAAATTTAGCAAGTAACTCGTAATCAGGGCCTTAGTGTTTCTAACCTCTTAAAACTTACCTGGAAGATTTTTGAGGGAGAACATGGCGGCTGCTTGCTGAGCTGCCGCTTGCGCCCAGAGCGCTCCCGCCCCTTTTTTTTAGATGGTTGCGAGCCTTTGAAGAAATTCACCTCACCGCTTGATCTGCCTAATTGAATTTTGCAGCAGCTTGCCTTCTCCTGTGGTGGCGCAGCTGGTTTTTCCTGCCTGGACTGGGATGTGCCAGGGGGGATGGTGGCCCTCGGTTCTCCCCGCTCGACTCGCTGGCTGGAGGCTTCCCTGGAGCTCAGGAGGGGCAGCAGAGCAGCGGCTCATGGGCTCCTCCGGGTCAGTGGTGGCAGTGCCAGCACCTGTCAATATCTTGCCATCTCAGAGAAGAGCGCTTGTGGAGAGAAAACACAGGAGGAGCTGGCTCCAACTAGTGACGCCACCTTGGAGTCGTTGTTGCAGCCACACCAACTACAACAGCAGAAGCAGGTACAGGGGGCTCAGGAAGGGCACGCTAGCCCATTGCCTCAGGTGAGACCAACTATTGTTCCTGTTCATAAAGGGATAAAAAAGGCAAAAAGCGAGGGGGGGGCGACCCAGGGCCCAGTGAAGTTAAAATCAAGGGGCAAAAACAGCAAACCGCCCCCAATCCGGCTGGTGGAGGGGGCAGTGGTAAGAGCCGGGGAACCAGGAGCCCCCCCCAGCAGCATAGCGCTCTCTAGTTGCTCTGCCTTTCAGTCATATGAGGTCAAAGCCAGGAGTATTAAGGCAGGAAGGGCCAAAAGCAATCCCCTTGATTCCAAAATTAGGATCACCCCCTCCTTGAGGTCATACTTCAAAGTACAACCAGCGGTACTCAACATTGTTAAACAGGGGGAGGCTCTTAGAAGGAAGTCAACAGGGCAATTAGCCCTGATATTGCCTCCCGATAGCATGGAGGCCGCGGCAGTTCCCTGCTCCACGATTTAACCCAAACTTTTCGCACTGAGAGTGGTATTATGGTGGGTCCAGGTAGAATTAGCTGAGCAGACGGCCTTGGCACCAGTAGTTGGCCACGATGAAGAGATTAACAAAGGTTCCAAGGACCATGAAGCAAGGGGACCCTCAGTGGCTTCTTTGGAGGTTCTTTTTTCTACATTGTCGGAGGACATTAAGAAGGGGTTTTCGGTCTCCGCTGCAAATCAGGGAGAGATTAAGAATTTCTGCGAGTCATTGGAAAGAAAAGTGGATCTCTTGAATTCAAGAAGTGAGACCTTAGAGAACACTGTTGCAGAGCTAAAAGATATCCAGTCCCTCAAGATGGAGGAAGTGGGTCTTTGTGACAGGTTGGAGTCGTTGGAGAACAACTCAATTAGGAACAATTTGCGTATCTTAAATGTTCCTGAGGGGAGTGAAAGGACTGATCTCAAGTCCTATATAGTCTCACTGCTGAAAGAATCCTTGCAGCCTGAAGAATCGGATGAGGTTTTGAGCAGCGATATCCAGAGAATCCATAGGGACCCTTTTCACAGAAATCCAAACAGAATAAAGCTGAAGAAAATCCTTATCAATTTTCAGACTTATTCTTTATGATTTAAAAATGTTATTGACATTTCAAAAACACGCATAGAAACACTGACAGATGGAATTATCAACTCCCTGTGGGCCTTAAATGTGTGACAGGGCCCTTCACCATGGAAATATGTGATAAGTATTGGGTCAGTGCCCCAACTTAGAAGACCGTACAGAGTCCCAGCGAAGACACCATCAAAAGGAAAAACTCCAAAACAACATCCTCCCTCCCTCCCTCCCTGGACCCTACCCACCCCCTCCCCAGTTCCACGTCCATCAACTCAGCCCTCCAACTTTCCCGTCAAGTCTTTATCCCTACTCTTCCCCCTGCTCATCTGTTAAGCGCAACAAGCGTAAGTAGCGAGGGCAGGTAACCTCTGGAATTCGGAGGACAAGAGCACCAGAAAGGGTCTCCACATCTCCCCATACTTGGTGCTCTCCCCCACCTGTGTAAACGTAAGTTTCTCCATTCCAAGGACATGCCACAAACGGTATAGCCAGCCGGTGAAGGTCGGAATGGTGGGGGTGCGCCAGTGAGTAAGTATGTTCTGTGTCGCTGAACCCAGCGCAAAGGCCATTTGCCGACCCCTGTGCGATTTAAGCGGGTAGGTCAAGGAATTTGGGAGGCCTAACAATGTGTACGCCGAGAAGCGCGGTATCGCTGTATTAAAATGATTGTCCACCTCATCGAGCAACTGAGTCCAATATGGCTGGATGTGTTCACATTCCCAGAGTAAGTGTACCAGGGTGCCTGTATGATCACAACCCCTCCAGCACTTCGCATCCCTCATCCGATCCATAGCGTATGGATGTTCCGGGGTGTAGTACCAATATGTCACTACCTTTGTAAGGGTGTCTGTAAGCCCCATGTGGTAAGCTGAATGTCGGGCCCTATAATAAATACCCTCCCACTCCTTGTGAGTCAATGTTCTACCCAACTCCCTCTCCCAACGCATCCTACCGGGGTTGTAAGTGTGTGCGAATCGAACCTGTAGCATCCTGTATAGGTCAGAGATTAGCTGTTTGTCCGCTGTGCGCGTTAGGACCCATCACTCGTATTGGGAAAGTCATCTATCGCAAATGGACAGACTCGCTCGTTGAGCGCCCAATGGTGAACCTGTAGGTACCTGACCCTCTCCGCCTCTGACAGCCCATATTCCTGTTTGAATTGCTGGAACGGAAGAACTCCGTTTGCATTGAACATATGATATAAAAATCGGCATCCCCTTGGTTTCCATCCAGCGAAGGCCGCCGAATCCATCCCCGGGGAGAACTCTGGATTATCGAACAAAGGGGTAAGCGGAGAAGGAAAGGTAGTGAGTTCATGGGGAACAATGGTGCGGTCCCACACTTCCAGAGGGACACGGGTGATATAGGAAGCGTACAAATTAGGGGCCCGATGTTGTTTACGTAGGGGATTTCCTGCAAAGGCCGTGCTGCTACAGCTTGATCTTGAAACAGCCAGTGTTTCTCCGACTCCCAATGGCTCCATTCCACCAAGTGACATAACTGGGCAGCTTGGAAGTAGAGTTGAAGGTCGGGAATCCCGAGCCCACCACTTTCGGGTGGGAGGGTGGACAGTGACCGCTTCATGCATGGCTTCTGACCATTCCAAATAAACTGGGCAAGCTCTGATTGTGTCTGCTGTATCCAGCCAATGGGCAGGATGTAGAGGGATAGTGCGAAAGAGGTAAAGGATCTGAGGCAAGATGGTCATCTTGACCGCTGCAATTTTGCCCAGCCAAGAGAGGGGGTAGTGTTTCCACTTTCCGAGTTTTCTGCGGATCTTCCGGCACAATGCTGCGTATTTGAGAGTAACCACCTGTGGAAGTGTGGAAGCCAGCTGAATCCCCAAATATGGGACCGTAGCCCTCGCGCACTGGATGGGGAGTAGGCTCTGCAAATGCTCCCGGGTGGACTGAGACAAGGAGAGACTAAGAGCTAGCAACTTATCGGTATTCACCTTAAACCCCGCGGCCTTTGCAAAGGTGTATAAGTCCGCTAGGCAAGCCGGCAGCACCTCGCACGGGTTGGATAAGGATAACAGCACATCATCCGCATAGAGGCTGATGGTGTGAGCATACCCCCCAAACTTGATACCAGAAATCGCTGAGTTTTGCCTAATCCTCTGGGCCAGAGGTTCCATATAGGTGGCAAAAAGCAGGGGCGACAATGGACACCCCTGCCTCGTGCCCTTCTCTATAGGAATACTTGAGGACATGTGGCTGTTCACCCTAACCGAGGCTGACGGGAACTTGTAGCAGTTGAAAATGTGGGTGCGAAAATTTTCTCCCAGTCCCATCAGCATTAGCACCTGCTCCAAGTAGGGCCAATGGACGTGGTCAAACGCCTTTTCGGCATCAATTGTGAGCAGCATATATTCTCTCGCCGTATGGGAGGCCTTATCGACAAGATGCAGAACGTGCTTCGTGTTGTCAGGTGTTTGGCGTTCCGGGATGAACCCTGCCTGGTCCGGGTCAATAAGACCAGGCATGTAAGGTGCAAGCCGGTTGGCCAAGATCCCCGTGTATATCTTAAGATCGACGTTCAACAGCGAAATAGGACGGTATGCCCCACATTGAGTCCTGTCTTTCCCTGGCTTGGGAATGACTGCAACAAAAGCCCCTAAGAGATCCGAGGGAATCGCTCCTACTGCCGAGAAGGAATTGAAAAGTTGGGTAAGGAGAGGAGGTCGGAGATTACAAAACTTCTTGTAAAAAATACCTGAGAAGGCATCCGGCCCTGGAGTTTTCGCCAGCTTCAGCCGGGCAATGGCGGCAATTACCTCCTCCGTACGGATGTTTCTGTCTAGCTGGTCTGCCTAAGACTTAGTCAAAGCTGGGAGTGTGACGGAGTCAAGAAAGGTGACTCCAGTAGCCTCATCCAACTGAGAGCTAGTATAAAGGTTAGCGTAGAAGTCGCGGAAGGCTTCAGCTATGTCCCCATCTTCCAAAACCCACATGCCATCTTCTTTACAGATTTTGCGTACCCCTGGCATTGCCGGACCTCCTGGAGCTTGTGGGCGAGAAGGCGCCCGCACCTGTCCCCCCCAGTACAGTAGGCATGCTTCAGTCTCAAGGTCGCAACCTCCGCTCTATCTTGATCGAGAGCCGCAAGTTGGTGCGGTACTGCTTTGAGCTGGCGCCACACCCTGGGGGCTCCCGTCCTCTGATGTATCTGCTCCAATTCCCTAGTTTTTTGGGTGAGATCATCCCGCTACCGTCTGCGTTCTAAATTGTCAGCAGTTGAAATAGCTATAAACTCTCCCCGGAGGACTGCCTTCAGCGCCGCCCACTGTGTCGCCAACGTTGTGTTAGTGTTGGCCTTATGAGAAAGGAAGTCAGTGATGGATCGTTGGATCTGCGCGACTATGTCTTCACAGTGCAGAAGAGTGTCCCTAAGATGCCATACCCTGTCGGGCCGTGCTATGGGTGGAAGGGTCAGGGTGGTGAGCACCGGAGCGTGATCAGAGAGAGAAGCCACCACTATCTCAGCCCCTGACGCCATCGCTCGGACCGATGTAAAGGCCAAGAGGTAATCTAGTCTGGCATATGTCTTGTGGGCATGAGAATATTAAGAGAATTGCCGACTGTGTGGATGGAAGCTACGCCATAAGTCACACAACCCCAAATCTCGTAAACGGTCGAGCCCCGCCGCTGAGAGCGTGCCAGTCTGGTGTGTGCGTTGGCTTGATCTGTCCTGTATGTTGTCAAAAACAAGGTTTAAAACCCCCCCAGGATAATATTACGATCAGTCGTAGCCGTGACTTCCGTAATAGCGGACTGCAAGAATTGTTCCTGACCCTCGTTAGGGGCATAAATAGAGCCAATGGTGAAGGTCGATGCACCCAGGGCAAATCTATAAGCTAATAATCGGCCCCTGATCTCCGCCTCTTTCTGCAGGACGTCCCCCTTAAACCGCTGGGCCACTAGGATCGCGACCCCCGCGGACTTAGTAGGGCCGGAAGAGAAGAGCTGTGTTGGGAATTTACGGGAGCGAAGACGGTGACAGCCCTGAGCCAGGAGGTGGGTTTCTTGGAGAACACATATGTCGGCTTGTGTGTTTTCTAGGCAAGACCTGATGGCTCTACGCTTTACGGGGTTATTGAGGCCTCGGACATTGAGAGTTAATACTTTAAACGTGTGGGCAGGCATTCACGTTATCCAGAGGACCCAGGAAGCGCAGGGAAGGCGCTGCAATTCGTGGAGAAGGGGCGTATAGTGAGCAATCGGTGTGCGCTCCGTACGCCATTGGAGCCGCAGTGACCACCTTAGATGATGGACGTGGAACCCCGGATCCCCCCTAACCAAGTCCCCAAACCCATAACCAAAAACATCAACATATGAGCAATGAGAATAAGAACCAATTGTCCTCCACCTTTCGGTGAATTTAAATTCAGCGAAATGGGGTAGGTTGCCTGCGGTAAAAAGGCCACCCTCCTGCCGATGACCCACATAAGAAACAAGCAACCAGACAGTCCATTATCTCTGCCGAAGTCAGCCGGATGGGGATTTGGTCAGTTCCGCGGAGACAGTCTCCAGGGCTGCTTGCTGGACTCTGAGGATCTCTGTCACTGGAGGTTTCCCGGTACGACGACGTTTCCTCTGTTGACGCCACCTGGGCCTGGAATCATTTGCCTCCGTAGGGGAATTATTGTCTCCGCTATCCTCCACCGGGAGCACCACCCCCAACAGTTTGGCCGCCTCCGACAGAGAGCGCAGTTGGTAGAGTGTGTTGTCTATGCGGAACACAAGACGAAAGGGATGGCCACAGCTGTATGGGATGTTACGTTGCTGAAGGTGTGCCGTGATAGGTTTGAAGGTTCTGCGTTTGTGGTGCGTGAGCGCAGATAAGTCTTGATAGAGGACCGGCACGTGGTTGCGGAACGCCAAGGGGTGCTTTTGATGGGCTCTGTGGAGAATGTCCTCCTTGGTGCGGTAGTCTTGTACACACACTAAAATGTCCGACGGTGAAGCGGATGGGACCTCGGGGGTCCCACTCTTTGTGCCCGGTCAATCCGCAGGTCCGTCTCGGGTGGTCTGTCTAAGATTGTGGTTAAAGAATTCTCTCATATAGTGAAAAAGGACTTTTGAATCCTCAGCCATCATTAACCCACGGATTCGTATGTTGTGGCGCCGAGACCGATTTTCCAGGTCTTCGACGTGGGTCTGAAGGTCGACCTGTTGTTCATGAATCCTAATGATCTCTGGTTGCAGCGCCGCTAGCTCTGCGTCCCGCCCATCACTTTTGTCCTCTAGCGCGGCAACCCTTTTGCCGGTGCCATCCACATCCCTGCAAACTTCCTTAAGCTCTGTTGTGAACTCCTTCTGCAGGGTTTGAATATCTTCTCTCAGGGCTGTACACATAGACTCCAGAAAGGCTTTGGTGATCGGCTCAGCCCCTTCCTTCTGCTCGGGTGTAGGGTGGGCCACACTTGCCGCCATGTCTTCGGGCGATGAGCTAACCTGCACCTTTGCAAACAGCTCCTTCAGGGTCTTTTCTTTACGCCCCTTGGGGGGGACCATAGCGTGCTGCAGGCCAGACCAGTGGGGACCCCAGTGAGCAGTGCCTTCTTTCTCCCTGATCCCTCCGCTGTCACTAGCCCATCCGAAGTGGTGCCCTACCCTGCTCGGGCAGCAGTCCAACGCAGGTTTCCCGCCGGTCCCTGCTAGCAATAGGACCTCTGGTCCCCGGCACCTCGTGATTACCAGCCCATTGCCGCTCGAGTGTAGCTAGATTCAGGAGCAGGGAAGCCCCTGCCCGATCAGCAGTGCATCCCCCGTCTTTGCTTGGCAGGAGCTTGGTGTTCCCCCTGCAAGTGCACTGTTACCTGGTCATGTATTGGACTCCCTGGGCCCACTGCCCATGCTCTCCTCTTCAGTCAGTACCACGGCAGCCCCCAAAGAGTGACCCCAGTCTGTCTGTATGGTCCCCCTCATGACCCCACACTCACTTATGGTGCTCTACAGCCTCTCCGTGCACGGGACAGCACAGTGCCCCCACTTCACCCCGGTGTACGGTCCCCCAAAAGGCAAGAGTCCCACAGAGCGGTCTGCATAAGAATGGGTCCAGGCGCTTACCAGGTAGGCCGCATTTGATCACTGTCCAGTCCCACTGCGCACTTACGATCAGGGAAAATCCAGGGACGCTGCTCCCCACACGCCAGGGCCCGTTGCTCGATTACAGTTACAGGGACCCAGGCACCTCCGCCATCCTCACCAGGCACCGCCCCACAATGCTCCTCCAGCCACCCACGATCCGCCAGTACTCGTTGGGTCTTATTAATCCAAGGCAGTCAGCAGGCCCCAACCTTCCAGCCATTCGCCACTCCGCCGCAGAGTCTCTAAAATGGCGGACGTCACCTCTTCTGGCACCGGCACCATCCGCCTCCACCACCACTGTCCCTGCTCGCAGTCCGGCCCCAGGTTGCGATCTGCCCTCCAAGCGGGCCCCCGGATGGTGCGCACACTGACCTGGCTGGTAGCCCCGGAAGGCCGCACCCGGCCGTGCGCCGGACAGGCTCCGACGCTCCAGGGGCCCGATCGCCCTTGATGTCTTCCTGCACTGGTCCGCTCCGCAAAGGCCCGCCCGACTGGCCTCGAGACCTGCCGGCAGAACCTCTCAGACCAACGGTGAGCGAGGACTGCAAGGCCTGCCACTGCCCGGATCACTCATGCTTCCCGGCACCAACAGGCGCCACCGGGCCTTCTTTCTCCTCCAGGCAAAGGGAACGGTCGCAGGCCGCTCTATCTTCAGGGCATCCTGTGCGGTCACACCGTGGTCCACAACCCTCCGGTCCCCCGGTCACAGAGCCGGGAGCTCCTCACATGGACCACTGCAGGGAATGTCACAGACGAGGGACACCAACCGCTTTGTAGGCCCTGCCCCAGCAGCCGCGATGTCCATGAAGTGGCAGGCTGAGCCCTGGGTCCCTCAGTCTCACCTCGTCACCTCCTGGAGTCTCTGGCTAGGGTCCTCCGCAGCACCGCTGACCCTCATGCACCTCGAGGAGACCGGGCACACAGCCGACGGCTACCGCATCTGTCCGGCCGTTCCAGCCGCCACTCCGTCTCTAAGGCCCCGCGTACCAGGTCTTGCTGGCCGCCCTTGCCGGCGCAGCGCGCCGGGGCCGCTCCTCTGCTCAACTTGGGAGGCGAGCCCACTCGGTCTCCACCACTGCCCTGGCTGACCGCTTGTCTGCTCCGACACTCAATCGGCTCCTGTGTGGGAGTCGGAAGAAGCTGATACGGCCCGAGGGCCGGTGCTGCAACAGGCCGCCGGCGGGAGCTTCAAGGCAGCACGTCCGCTCACACCGCCATCTTAGCCACGCCCCCCCAGACTTATTCTTTTAAGGAAAAGATCCTAAATTTGGCCTTAAAAGGGAAATCGTTGAAGGCCATGGACTTCTCTTTTGAAATCCTCCCTGACCTTGCCAGATTTACGCTTGACAGATAATGGGAATTGGGCAGGAAGCTCGATGACTTTAAAAAACTTGGTGCCTTCTCCCAGCTTAAATTCCCAGCAACTCAGAAAATTATGTACAAGAACAAAATGCATAATATAAGATCAGTTCACAAAGGGGAGGAGTTGCTTGAAATCTTGGGGAAAGGGGTATCTTAATGGGTGAATCTACCCCTGAGGCCTGGCAATTTCTCACTTGCCTTGTACATTGTCGGTAGGGGAACTCAAAGTAGTAGATTTTTTGACTTTTGCCCTCCTTTTTCCTCCTAAAGATACCTTATGACATGATAGTAATAACTAGTACTAACTATCTAGTTGCCCATCTATTTAGCTTTTTCTCTTTCTTAGTTTGCCTCACTTTTTTTATTTTCTTTACACTTAAAGGGACGGGGTGGGCTGCTCCAGGAGGCAGCATCTGGACATCATCTGTCCAGGTAAATGTGGGGGGTTTCTCCATGGGGAGTGTTCCGGAAGTGGGGGAGGGGGAGGGGTGGAGGGCTTTGGTGGGGAGAACAGGGGTATAAAACATTACATTTCCTCATTCATCTTAGTGCCTATTCAAATGGCTGTGGCTAGGAAGCGATTGGTCTGGTGCTGGCTCTTTCATGGTTTTGACCGTGTAAGGGATCTCGGGTTTAAATTTCCATGAAAACAATACAGTTCTTGTCCTGGAATGTTAATGACTTATGTGTGAGGTATAGAAGGGAATGTTTTTTGCAATATTTGAAAGATTCCACCGCGCAGGTCAATATCCTCCAGGAAACTCACCTCCGTAAGCAGGAGATTACCAAAATATTAGAAAATAAAAAATGGGTGGATTTTCTCGTCTATTCAAATCAGTCCGCTAACATTAGGGTGTTGCTATACTCTTTAAAAAGCAAGCTAATGCCCATGTCTTACACTTTTTGGCTGACCCAGGTGGCAGATGGGTAATCCTGAAGGCGACCCTCAAGGGCTTTCACCTCACCTTGGTAGGCTATTATGGCCCAAACCAAGATGGCCCTTCCTCTCTCAAAACTATTTTTGCACAACTCCTAGACTATTCAGACCTGGCTATTAAGTCCAGGGACTTTAACATTGTCCTCAACCCTAAACTCGATAAGTAGGCAAGTAGTAGAGCAATGGTTTCCTCTAGGTCCCGGTCATATTTGGAGTCCATTATGGCGCTAACCGGCCTCTCTGATATTTGGAAAGAAAGATCGGGCCATCATCTAGGAGTCTCATACTGTAACAGTAAATATCGACAGATGTCGAGAATCGAATATATTTTGGTCAGTCAATGTTTGAGGGGCAAGGTTAAGGACATCGGATACCTGCCATCAAATTTGTCTGATCATTCAGGGATATCGATGGACCTCGACTTGGAGGAGGCCCAGCATCTCAGAGCCTGGACTTTTGATCGAACTTTATTGTTAGAGGCGGAAGAGATGTCTTATCTATCTAATGAGACTGAATATTTTCTGAAAGTGAATCTAGGCTCTGCAACGACTGCTGTGGTCTGGGGCTCCCTAAAAGCTTTTTTGAGGAGCCTAATCATGAGTAGGGTGAGCTTCAGGAATAAAAAATACAGAGGGGAGGTTGCACTCATGGAGGCAGCCCTCTTCCTCCTGGACCTATCAGCTGCCTTCAACACTATTTCCCATCATATCTTGATAACCCGACTCCACTTCATCAGAAACCAGAAGACACCCTCAAATGAATCGCCTCATGCATCATCCCAAGAACCCATAGAATCCACCTTCCACCATTCACATCAGAATTCAAGAAAATAATCTATGGGGTCCTCCAAGGATCGTCCCTCAGCACCACCCTCTTGAAAACATACATGACCTATCTGGCCATCACCATCAGATAGCACGGACTCACCATAATCTCCTACGCCAACGACACCCAGCTCATCCTCTCGCTGTCAGAAGACCCCTCCACCACCAGAGCCAACTTGATGAACGTCAGCTTATGACACTCACGGTCTCTGGGTCCTTTTGTGGTACTGCGAAAGATGGTAAAGCATCTGTGACCTTACTTTCATGTTTTTAGCCACACATGACCAATGTGATCAATATATGATTTTTCCATTTAAAAACAAAAAAAGATCTTTCCTTACTTTGCTCATCCTCACAGGGTGAGAGCTATAATTGGTTGTACAGTCTAGGATGGACTGGTCAAATTGTCTGGATGCAGCTGCCAGAGCACTCCCCATGACTCTTTTCCAAAGACTGTCATTGCATAGCAGATCCCTGTGTAAAGGCTTTTGATGCATAATGAGGTACAGTTTATGGTGCTCTGGATTTCACAACACTGTGGCAACACGAGTGCCACAAAACCAATCGAACACATTATGCATCATTGATACTGCATTCTACTTAGGCAATGACTTGTGTAGGATGCCAAAGGTTTCCCACAGACCGAGAATTTGTGAACAGCCACCAACAGGCTGCCGATGGAGGTTCGCCCGACATCTAAGGCAGCATCAAACCACTGGATTATGATGCCGGTGGTTGGAGTGTATCGGGCAGGGGGAGAGACCACCACCACTGACAGGCTTATGGAGCCTGTCAGGGCGGCGGTCAGAGCCTAATCCCTACAATGGAAGTGGTGTTTGTGGAGGCACGGCTGTAGGGATTAGGATGTCAGCTTCCTACAGCCTTTTCATGGTAGCCCCACCACCATGAAAAGGCTGTCAGAAAGTGAATTTGGGGGCCACTAGCAGGGCCCACGTCACCCATGGGCCTCCGCTATGTGCCAAGGGGGGCACATGTGGTGCCCCTCCAAACATCCATGCACCGCGGTTCCCAGCACTCAGTGCATGGATGTTTAAAACATCCCTTTTTCTATTGCGGCTTGTGCTTAGGCCCTTTTCCAGCTGCAGCACAAGCCGCAATAGAAAAAGGGATGTTTCCGGCTGCCTTGTATCCTAATCTGCCAGGTGGGACCTCCAACCACTTGTCGGTAGGTCCCACTCCTGCTGGGATGCCCCATCGTAATAAAGGCCCATGTCTTGGCTAAGGAAGCCTCAATATATAGCACAGTTCCCACCGTAAAAACACATAAACCCATCACATAATACATTGTTTCCCACCATTCTAGAAAAGGCATGAGGGTAGCATAGTGCTTTAGTTTGTGTGCTGAAAGAAGCCCAGATTATGCAACAACATTTTTCAACAGCTTTTATAAACAATGAGTGGAAATTACAAATGATAATAAATCACACATTAAAAGGAATCAGTAAGATAACTCTTAAGGCTAATATATCTGTTGAAGACGTGTGTGTAACCTAAAGGCCACAGGTTTGAATCCCATTGGTTCAACTCAATCTTTCATCCTTCGAAGGTCGATACAAAGAATATCAGATTTGTAATCATTAGCACCCAATATCAACATCTAGGGACCATAAGGTAAAGAGTGCTACATTAGTGTAGCAATTACGATTATTATTATTATTATTACTATTATTATTATTATAACACCATGTAGAGGGCAAAAAAAGAGAAACCAAATTCATGATGCAGGTGGTCGAATATACATCTGAGACCAGAAGGTAGCTTTAAGGCTTAGAAAGCCTGATGCTGGGAAACAGGTATAACTCAAAGATAGAGAGCTGAATATTACACTATGACTTCTACGCATTCCTTTGCTATAAAGAACAAGCACTTGAATTGCTTAGGTTAACGATCCATTTAGCAGTGCTGCCTGCATTTCAAGAGACAGAGCCATTGCCTTACCCGGCACTTCAAAGCACAGAGGGGGAAAAAGCAAAAAGATACATTTCTGCATGCCAGTGACATGGAATGTTTCTAGCACAATTTGAAGCATTATTTCTTTGATTGGGAGTATTCAGCACTTTGACAGATGGCTTTGACTGAGACTGCAGTGCATAGAAAGCACACTGGTGTAATTGAACAGTCAAACAGAAGCACAAAGGGTATCAAATAAAGGCTGAATAGCGCACCATTAAGAAGCAACAGTGTGAACACCACTTAAAACGAGTTCATCATTGAAAAGACTCAATTTAAGCAGAACTAAAGGCCAGATAATTTCACTTTTCATGTATTCTAAATAGACCATGTAGAGGTTGTAGATTATTGTGCTTACTGATTTGGTAATTTCCCATATTAGGGCCCAATTACGAGTGTAGGTGCCCGTTATCGCACCAGGTAAATAACGATACAATGTAGATCGTTATTTATCGTGTTCGTTGAGTTTCTGGGGAATAACATGCTGATTTTCGTTGTTAATACGTCAAAATCTGCATAATACAGTAATTACCGTATGGTTTTCCTATGTTAAATTTTGGCAGGTTTCACCTGAAGAAAATGAACGAAAATAGAGGTATTTGGCACATCCAATAATTATCGGATGCATTAAATAACACTCAACTGTTAATTCTGACCGATGTGTAAACAGGGGTTTACGCATGGATTGAAATTTAACAAATAACTCGTAATCAGAGCCTTAGGGGCCTATTAGGATGGTGGGCGGACACCCTAGTGGTGCTGGGACCGGCCACCAGTGGTGCGGCGGTCCCACACCGGCAATTAGGATGCCACCGCCACGGTGGCGGTGGCATCCCCCATCCACATCATTGTGGCGGGCGGTGTACACAGCACCGCCTGCCACAATGCTGTAGCTGCACCTTGTGCATTTGCCTGCATAACGTGGCAGGCACACCGTACGGTGTCTGCCACATTGTGCATGCAAATGCAGGGGGTACCCCCCCATGTGCACCCCCACCCCTCCAACACCCTGGGGGCCGGCAACAGGCACCCACAGTCATGCACCGCATGACTTTCCATGGCGGCAACACTGCCATGGAAAGGCACTAATCCGCCTGTATACTAATATGGATGGCGGTGTCTTCCAGACACCGCCACCATATCCAGCCCCTTTTCCACCCGGTTGACTGGTCGACCGGCGGAAAACCGGCAGATGGTCTTTCTGTCCGCCGGGGTCCCCCTGCCGTAGTAATATGGCGGGGGAAATGGGTGGCAGGCAGTGTATAATGTCGGGTGTATCGCCACTGCCATAAGGGCGGTGGCGATCCGCCTGACATTGTAATAGACCCCTTAGTGTTTCTAACCTCTTAAAACTTACCTGGAAGTTTGCAAGCACAATAAAAGATGGACTTTTCTAAACACAAGAGCGCTACCAAGAAAATCAAAGTCTCATCTAATCATTACCACTACATTCATTCGTTTTGAAATACAATATAATTGATAGAACATATGTGTGCTTTTTTCAGATTCTTTACATGTGCCCCCAAATCTCTTTTATTATTTTGATGAGTGTGTTAACAGGAGCTGCAAAAAGTTTATTCATGTGGCATATCTCAAAATTCTATCCCTACTGCCTATCAAAACTGTGCATGTGCCATCGTACACCATAAACCCATTTTTTTTTTAAAACATACTTTATTGATTTTCGCAAAGAATTAGTAAACTCTCACATGGACAATCCTTCATACATTTGCATTATTCCAGGTGGCTTTATGTACAACAAAATCATCATCCCATGCCTGATGTATTTTACACTGATGCCATAGGTTTCCGGTTCCAAAGCGAGTGATTATTTTAACAATAGCATATAGTTTGAAATTCACTAGTTATTAACCCACAACTCCCATACCTCCTAGGTCCTGGCAATCAATTACATTAAATAACGTTCCTATTGCTTCCTAAAATTTGTGAGCAATCCTTTACGTTCATGTATGCAACGTCTCTCTATCTGTCTATTCACAACCGTCTACAGTGTGTGCAGAGTATGTGATATGTCATCCGGGTCAATGGGTTTAAGGGCTTCTAGCATGGTGTCCCATTCAAGTGAGATCGGATTTTTCCTCAGCCCCAGTGCCTCCTCTCATCGCAGAATGGCACTTTCAGCACCTCCCCATCTCATTAGTTCGCTGTGCCATGTATGTAATGCAGGGGGTTTGGCTGATTTCCAGCGTATGGCCAATATTAACGCCAAGTCTAGGAAGCGGTGTTGGTCCTTCTGTGACTTCCTACGCTTTCATAGGTTCAACAAACACTCCAGTATCGAGTCGTTCATGGGAAGATGTGTAGTCTCCTCCACCAGTCCTACCACCCCACCCCAAACTCTCTAAGTCTCGGGCATGCCCACAGCATATGTATTAAGTCCGCTTCTGCCAGTTTGCATCTGGGACATTGATGTGCAATTTCCAGGTACATCCTCTGCAATCGGTGTGGCGTGAGATAAGCTCTGTGGAGTACCATATATTGAACTTAAATTTGGTGATACGGGACACCTTCCATGGGTGTTCCAGGATGGCCAACCATTCCCTATCTGAGAGGTCCCTTCCTGCATCAGCCACCCATCGAGCCCGAAGTGCATAGAGGGGCAGCTGGACGTGGGTCCAGATGCTTAAGTATAACCATTTAATAAGGTGGCTTCCAACCCATGTAGTATAATGCTTGAACTAAGCTGTGCTTCTTGGGTTCTTCCCTGTTAGGAGACCAGAGTTTTTTAACATAATGTATTAGTGCAGTGTGCACCATATATAGAATGGTTGGTGCTCCAGTTGCTCGTATGAAATTATCATGGTCCATCAGAACCTCCCCTTCAAAAAGTGTCCCAACTGTGTCCACCCCAATGTCCAACCAGGGTCTGAGCTTGTTTTTCGTGAGCCTGCCGCCCAGTAGAAAGATCCCCACTAATGGAATAATATCCGCATAAGGGCTACAGCCAATCGTATATTTTAGAGCTTTCTTCCAGCATGTCAGTGCAGTTTGCAGTAACAGCGGCAGTACCGAGGGGGGCCTACTGTGTAGTAGCAACAGTGTATGTTGCCGCCCTTGGTCTATGTTCCTCAAAGTATAACCAATCTCTTGGAGGTTACGTCCTGCCGTCCAGTAAGACAACCCCTGTAGTTGGCTTGCATAATAATAAGCTCGGAAATCCAGCGCACCCAGGCCACCTCACTTCATGTCTATTTGCAGTTTCTTGAGGCTGACTCTGCGCCGGCCTGTGCACCAGATACGATGCGACAGTGTAATGTCTAAAGTATTAAAAATAGTTGGAGGTACTATAATTGGTAAGTTGGTAAAATAATAAAGGAGTCGTTGAAGTACTACCATCTTAGACACTGCCACACGTATCCATTACGGAGAGAGGCAGTGTGGTCCAAAAAGCCACCTGTGTGTGTATCCCCCTTATAGCCTTACCAAGGTTACCCTCCAACATGTCCAGGTGCTTGCGATATATGTTGATACCCAAGTATTTAAATGTGTGCCGTGCTACAGGCAGGGAGAGCATCCCAAAATCATTTCTATCGAGGCATGGTTGGTCGTGGAAGAAGAAGGCATTTGACTTTGATTCGTTGATGGCCAAGCCAGATATACTTTCGAAACTGGCGAAAATTCCCGGTATCGGGTCTAGCCCTCCCAGCAGATTCCTCGTGTAAATGATTATGTCATCCCCATATGCGGAGATCAGATGCGTGGCTGTGCCTATTGGTATTCCGCATCGAATAGATGCCTGTCGCAAGCGAAGAGCCAACAGCTCCAGCGCCAGCACGAACAATAATGGGGACAAGGGGCAGCCTTGTCGCGTGCCCCAATGCACTTGGTATTCGCGTGAAATGTGTTTACCGGACCTACTCTGGCCGTCAGGGCGGTGTACAGTATGCGTATCCATTTTAAGTAGTCAGGGGGTAACCCGAATTGTGCAATAGCCTTGAACATATAGTCCCAGGATAACGTATCGAACGCCTGTTTCATATCCAATGCTATGCAGCCGGCATGCTGGTATCGGTTGAGATAAGTTGCCTTAATATGATGCAGCCTCCTTATATATAATGATGTGCTGCGGGCTGGTATAAATCCACATTGATCAGTATGTATAAACCCGTTTAAATAGGGTTGTAGTCTGTTTGCCAAAATTGTAATTAATATTTTGTACTTGGTTGATAATAGTGACAACGGGTGGTAGCCTGACATATCAGGCATGTCCCTCCCTGGTTTTGCCAGTGATACCACTAACGTTTGCGTAGTAGTGGAGGGGAGGTGGCCCGTTTCAAGCGACTTATTGTATAATTCCTCCAACTTAGGCAGTAGATCTCCGAGTAAGTTTCGAAGAATTCCACTGGCAGGCCATCCAGACCTGGCGCTTTATTATGCGGGAGTCCATTAATAGCTGCCTTTATTTCCATCCTGGTGATGGGGCCCGCCAGGGCATCCCTCATGTCTGCTGGGGCTTGTGAGTAAGGTAAGTCTGCAAGAAAAGTGTCTATGAGCGCAGTATCCAGTGCCGGTGGTTTCCTATAGAGCATTTCATAATATATACTAAAGGCCTTGTTAATGTCGTACTGTGTACATATCGTATTTCCTCCAGGTATGTCAATTTGGCTAATAAGGGATCCTGATTTGTCTGCGTCAGTGTGCTTCAACTGAGTGAAGGTCCAGTAATATATTATTCTAAGGGTTTCTAATAATGCCGCGTGCTGTATACGAGCCTCTTGCAATGGAGCCTGTCTAGTGGGGTCATTTGCTGCCTCTTGCTCTAGTCCCTTCATAGTATCCTCTACTGCCTTCAAATTCTTGTGTACCTCTTGCCTCGCTCCTACTGTGGCACTAATCGCCATTCCCCTAATTACTGCCTTTAACGCATCCCATTCAATTTGTATCGTGGACGCAGTGTTCCTATTTTCTGAGAAATAATTTGTAAGTGTGGTCGATAATGTGCTACAAAACACTGAGTCTTCCAGTAGTTGGGGCCAAAGCTTCCATGTCGGCACCGGGGTTGGTATTCTACCCCAGTTGATGGAGATCTCTAGTGGGTTATGATCTGAAAAGGTCTTTGCTAAATATTTGCTTGAGGTTACCTGATCTGCTATGAGAGAGAGCATAGGATTCTGTCTATTCTGGTATGTAACTGGTGTACTGGGTAATAAAAGGAGCATTCCTTGTTCATCTGATTCTTCTGTCTCCATATCTCACATAGGGACCACCCATCCACTCAGTGCTTCTGCCTGTTTACTTGCCACAGTGCCATCGATCGAGCCCGATATCCATAACCGCATTGCAGTCCCCCCTATAATCCATGGGTATGCCTCCCAACCCACCTGTATCGTGTTTAGTCCCCGGAAATATTTGTTCTGATCGAAATTAGGACCATACACAGTCCCCAGTATAACTGAAACCCCATCTAGTGTGCCCTGTAAAAATATATATTTGCTGTACGCATCTATCCTCTTGTCTAATACTACCAATGGGACACCTTATCGAATCCAAATTGTCACACCTCTAGCGAATGCCGAGTAGTTAGTGGAGTAAATCTGAGCCCCCCATTTCTTCTGCATTTTTGCAGCTTCCGCTTCCATCAGGTGTGATTCCTGCAGAAAGATGATTTGCACCTTCCTGCGCAGTAATTGCATATGTACTCTATGCTGCTTCTGCATTGAGCCAAGGCCCCGGACATCCCATGTAATTAGGTTATACGTATCAGGTTTGTGCATTGTGTATTAACCGCGGCGTGTGCGACCTGATCAGGAGACGGTGAGCGCAAGAAGGACATGTCAGCTGCTGTCTGCCAGAACCCCTAGACTCCCTTTGTAACATTAATACTAGGCCCTGCTTGAAAATGAAACAAAGCCAAACCAAAAACAGCACACATTGAACTTTGTTACAGTAAATTGTAGCATTCGCATGTTGGGGACTGACTTTCTCCGCTGTCATGTAAATTATACACTTACAGTAGCTCTCATAAGCCCGAGCCAATACAATTGTCACTGTTGTGTCAGACTTTCACATAAGGAAAGAAAAGGATATGTGTGTCCATGAGTTCTCATGCCGCTGCCAATGCGGCGCCGTGTCTCTGTTATGCACTAGGCGGACTGCAGTGCATTCAGGGACCAATCAGATCGTCTGCAGTTTGCGGTGTCACAGAGGGGAATAAAGCCAGGCTGTTCTCCGAGTCGGATCTTGCCGCACTGCCCTCCGAGGACTCCGAGACCCTGCGCAAAGAGTTATCTCTGAACGCAGTCACAGCCGCCAGGGCCACGTCCTTGCTTCTTTGGGCCTGTTCCTGAGTAGGGCCGGATAATGATGGGAGACTGGTGGTCTTTGCATTATGGTGTAAGCGTCGACCTTGTGATCTCTTGGAACTGTTTGGCGGCTTCCGAGGGGACTGACTGGATAGCGGTGTGGGATCCATGACTTCGAGCCATTCCTCTGCATCTTCCGGAATCTCAAACAAGTATGTTTTTTGTTCATATATTATTTTGAGGCGTGCAGGAAACAGCAGGGCATAGTTTAGGTTCAAGTCCCATAACTTCTTTTGGACCGCCTGGTATGAGGATCTGCGACGTTGAACCATCAGTGTGTAATCAGGGTACAGTGATATTTGACAATTTTCGAATTGGATCTGATTCCTTTTGAAGGAGGATATCGCGGTCCCTATAATTGAAGATCTAGACTATCAACGATCTTTGCGGCGCTCCCACCTTCGGTCTTCCAGTAGGGATTCTGTGGGCTTGTTCAACACAGAAGAAATCTGACAGCCCATCCGGGGCTACATGCGTTCTGAACCACTGTTCCATGAAGATAGTTACTTCTGGCCCTTCACTTCGTTCGGGGAGCCCAATCAAGCAGATGTTATTTCGTCTGGCTCTGCCTTCTGCATCTTCAATCCTATCTAGTAGACCTGTGACCTGCCTTTGTAGCGTCTGGATATGTGCCGCATGTTCTTTGTGCTGGGGCACTAGTTCATCCAGGGCTAGGCTGTTATCTTTTACTTAGGTGGCCAGTTTAGCGTGATCCACCTTGAACAAGGTAAAGCCAGTGCTGAGGGTGCCTATCTGCTGTTCTATCGCTCTTCTGGACTCCCTAACCTCGCAGAGGATCAAGTCTAGTTTGTCTTGAGCTTCTATTTTGTTCGTGGGAGATGCACAGCTAAGTGACTGCGAGTTTGTATTGAGCTCCTGGTCATCCACTGTTTGTGAATTAGTGACAGCCGCCTCTTGCTGTTTGCCTTTTGGGCGCCCCATGGCGTCAAGCAAATGTTCACCTCTGTCCATTGGCACACAATGTAGTGGAGTAGCCACGCTCTACGCAAGGTTCATGCAGTAACAGCCCCCGTGCCTATCAGGGAGGGAGATTATGGGGTCGCCGCTCAGTTAATGGCTCAGCTGACAGGCACTCAGGGACTCCGGGGCATTGCAGCGTAAACCCTATGCCTAGGATTTACTATATGCGCATGTGTCGGCCAAATAGTCCACAAACAAATGCTCAGAGCGGCCGCATTGGTCAGGCATAGTTTCCCCCTCACTCATATAAGACCCTCTGGGGTCAGTGCTCAATATGTCACCAACATGTGATCTGTAGTGAAGCTGTGGGCATCAGGAGCTTCCACAGAGAGTAGGCACCTCCTCCCTGGGTCCTCTTCCAGGATAAAATCAGACTCACCGAGTCCCTCGGGTATGCCCAATGCTGACTTCACACACTCCTCCTCCAACTGCTAATATGCAGGTCGCAGCTCAATCGCTCTTGCTCGCGCCGTCAGACGCGGTCTCCCTCACAGTCCGTTAGACTCTGCGGTGTCCTGGGCCCAGCCGTGCTCAAATCAGATCATCGGGGGAGGTGGGGGGAGCGGTAGGCAGGGTGAATCGGCCCACTGTTCTCCGCTCACTTGATGGAGCCTAGCGAGATGGTCGTTTCCATCCCCGCCCGCGGTGCAGTCCAGGTACACTCAGGGTCTGCGACGCGTCCCCGGGCCACTCCGCTTTGTTTCTGGAGATATTGGGGACTTCACCAAATGCAGATGCCCCGGCGCGCGACCTGGAACTCAACAAAAGCCTCCAGCGTCACCCGCAGTCAGGACCACGCAATCCAGCGGCAAGTTGAATTTCTCCAGGACGCGGCGCGGCCAGCACCACTCGCAGCCGTAAACATGGCCAAATCTGCATGCACTCAGAGCTGGTGGCGAGCGCAATCCCCGGCACCTCGTCAACTCTGCCAGCCGTGCGCACAAGGTCAGTCGGGGCCTCGGAACAAAGACACAACATCCAGGGCGACTTCCAATGCTAATTGCAGGCAGTGTTAAAGATTTGTGGTGCTGCTTAGGTCTCGGACTCGTGAGGCCGACGGCAAGCAGCCCGCATGGAGGTCACGGTCTGTGTCTCACTGCACGCCGCTGGTCACGGCGAGTTCACAGCTTCAGGGTGGATTGCTCTCCTTCCGCCCCTCAGTAGCCCTCTCCGTACGGCACAATGGCATACGGCATATGACAGTAAAGCAGGATGATAGCACTCGGGCTCCGGAGCTCTTCTATCTTGTGTCCGCCATGATCGTCGGTTGGCCACGCCCCAACCATAAACCACATAATGGAATTAATACATTACACATTGAACATATTATAATCCTAAGCGTTTGCCTCTAATAACTCCAACAACCATTTGGTGAGTGTTGGAGTTTTGAACAAATAAATAGTATTTCTATAACTTCCCAAACACCTCCATCTCACTTCCTGTAATATTGTATTCTGAGCTACTAGTATATTGGTTTCCCCAAACAATATCACATTAGAACTTAAATGAATTGAATGAGAATTTGATGGAGGAAAATGTTGAATTTTGTAAACTAGAGTTCAATAGGATTCAAATACCTTCAATATTTGACAAACCTCCAGAAAAATTTCACTTTTCCTGTCTGCAACGCACCATCTAAAATGGTACTCATGCCACCAGGAATCCACCTCTGTAGGCTCTGCAAAGGCTTTTTTTTAGCGTTGACGAACATGAGGCACTTTGCAACACAATTTTGAGTGACTGGTCCACACTTATGTTGGACAGAGTTAACTGTTGGAAATACTGTAATTGGGAATACAAGTATGGGTTCCTTCATAAGGGAGGAACTCCTTTTCCACCCATTAATTGGGTTGTTAGTTGAGAGGGGTGGAAGCCCCACTCATACAGCAAACAAAATCCTATTCAGGGTGAATTACAAAAGTCACTAAATAAAGCTGTGCTTAACCCTCTTGTAGCTTGGCACAAAAGCAGTCATGGTTAACTTAGAGGGAATGTGCAAAGTATGTATGCAGCACATATCAGTAATAAAGTGAAAACACAACACAAGATAAATGCCAAACCAATATAGAACAATAGAGTGAATTGTAATTAATATAATGATACAGAACAAAAATGATCCAATTGCTAGAGCTGGAGATATTGGACTTTAAAGATTTTAGTGAAAATAACACCAAGAAGAATAAAGGGCCACTCTCAGTTATCTAGTCACGCTAGACTTGGATTGAGTCACAAAGTTAGGCTGAACACAATAGAGCATGAATCCTCACGCTGGTTGATAATCGCAGATGGTCGCTGTCAGCGTGAAGTGCAGGTCTCTCATTGCCGGTCATTGCAAATGGTCACTGTTGGTGCCAAGAGTTCATAGATTTACATTGGCAAGCATCCTAGGCGGCGAAGTTTGGGCTCAAACTTCAGGAGTTTCACCGTATTCTTGTGGAAGAGGTCACACTGATGACAGCCAAGGGTCCAGAACCTGGGTGGTACCTCTTGGAGATCAGGACTCACTCCAGCTGAGGCCATCATTAGGTCTCAGGCAGTTACAACTGTGGTAAATCCAGAGAAGATGTACAGTAACACATCTGTCCAGTATATCTGAAAGGGCAAGTTTGAATACTCCTGTCTTAATGTTGGGCCAAAAGTATGCATTGTTTCAGAAAGCACATTTTTATTAGTAATTCAAAGTTCAAAAGCAAGGTCATACTTAGGGGCCGATTACGATCTCATTAGGAAACTCTTCCGACCAAATCTGTTTCAGAATAGTTTCCTAACTAATCAGGTTCTGCGAGTCCGACCGACCAATTATGATGCATCTGGATGCTTCCAGATACGATTTGGTTGGACTCCCATTGACTTCAAGGGGAGCCTGTGTTCCAAACGAGAACACAAGCTCCCATTGTCAAAAAGGGGTGGTTGGGGAAAACCATGCACCCTGTGACGGGCACCCCATGGTGCCTGCCACACTGTGCATGGTTGTAAAGAGGTGTACAATGGGTACCCCCACGGACCCCAACCGGAGACCTCCGGGTGAAGGGGAACCTGCTATGGGCCCCGAATTCAGAATCCAACAGCCATTTCGTGTTGGGCAAATTGAATCAGAACGACTGTCCGAATTGGTCATCATAATCGCACATCCGAAAACAGTGTCCATAGAGCTGTATGAATCTGCTCTGAATGGCTCAGAACAGTTTATTTGCATCGTAATCGGTCATCCAGAAAGGTTTCCGATTCGGTCGGAAACATAGGTTCCGGATTGGATTTGCCAAATGCGAATCCCGTTCGTAGCCTTTCCAGATGGCATTGTAATCTACCCCTTAGTCTCATACCACAATAATAAGTTTAGTGTTACATGCAAAATTATGGTGTTTGTACAATGTATGGGATTGGAAATATCGAGTTGCAGAAATATTAGAGAGAAAATATAATACAAACATATCATGATACATAAATATTGTTGTGAAAAATATCGATTTTATCGTGATGCAAACATATCATAATGCAGAAATATAAAAACAAGAATATTGATTTTTTTTACGTATTATCATTTTCAATAATATTGTAATGAAGTACTAATTTACAACAAATTAATAATGTATTAATCAATTGATAATTAATTATGTAAAATGTGTAATAATTGGATTTTTAAAGTTATATATAAGGTGTGGGCTGCTGGGATTGTAGGGATATAGGATGGAAAGTTAAATAATAATTAACAATTGTGTCGTTGTGTAACAAAACTGGTGCTATGTAAAGAGCTCTGATACCCGATACCTTCGTGTCTAGTTTGCTCTATATAAAACTCTAAAGAAAAAAAATAATAATAATGAATGTATTAATTATTTAATTGTCTAATAAATATTTACATTCTGCAATAATTATATATTTTTATTTATATATTAGGTGTGGGTTGTTGGGTTTGTAGAGGTATATGGTAGGAGGTTTTTAAAAAAATTATAAATTCGTGATTTTTTATTGACTAATAAATATATACATTGTATAATACTTGTGGGCTGCTGGCTTTGTAGGGGTACATGGTTGGAAGTTAATTATTAATTACTTAATATGTAATTATTAATTGATATTTGATTGTTAATTGTGTAGCACTTATTTATTTATATTTATATTTTAAGTGTGGGCTGGTAGAGTGGCGGGGGAAAGAGTGGTAATTTAATAAAGTAATAATAACAGTTGCTTAAATTGATAATTATTCATGTGTTTACTAAGCATGTTTTATTTTTTATTTTTAGATATATTTTTGGTTAATTAATAAATAGGCTTATGTTTCATATATGTTCTGTGTTTGAAGTGAAGTACTTTCCCTATTGTTACACAGACTGGAGTGGGAATGGTTATTGTTACCTGTTGGACTTGGCCCTTCTGGCCGGTTCACCCCGAAACTTTTTGCTTAATTGTGACTTGGTTTAGTGATTTTATTGACTTCGGCGCACTTTACCGCTGTGTCCCAGGGTAAAGTGCGTGCGTGTTGTGAGGGTGGCCTGCCCTCTCATAGGAATGCATGGGGGAATGTATGTGTCCCGGTAGTTCCTGATGCGTGGGGTGTGCAGGCCCGTGTTTGGTATGTGCGGACTCGTGGGAGTGAATGCTGCGCGTTGATGTGTGCAGCGTGCATGTACCTGGTGTGGAAGTGCCACTTCTAGAAGTGGGCACTTCAGTGTGCAGTCTGAAATGTGTGGCTTGTCTGGCGATTGGCTGGTGAGGTCAGGTGACGGACTAGGGAATTCCCCAGAGTCAGGAGGAGTCACCCAGTGGTGAATGGGGAGTTAGCATGTTGATGGCTGGGGAGGAGTGTACCTGGGTCCTGAATAGGACAGGGATTCCCCCACACAATGCTGGCGCCGGCCCCTGTGGTGCGTCTAATGACCCTAGCCCTGCCAGTGAATAGGGAGAGGGGCTGAGCAAAACAAAGTGCTCAGGAACCTGTTGGAACTGGTTCGCCCCTTCCCTGCACCTTAGACAAAGGATTTGCCTGTATAAAAATGGGGCTGTGTCCCCACAGAAGTTGTTCTCTTGCAGGATCCACTTGAGGGGGGGCCTGCTGCTGCTGGGCGCCAGGAGAGACCGCCACTGGGGACTGCCTCCCTGCTGGAGGGCCCTGTGAGCTGGCTCTGGGCCCAGCCTTTGCCCCCTGCTCTCTGAAAGACCCTTTTTGTTGCTGAACATTGCTTGTAGCGCCTGGGAGCGCTTTCTGGACTTCCTAGCGCTGGGCGCGCTGTTTTCCTGGACTAGCTGTCTCTCAGAGCCTGGGAGCGCTCTGAGGATCCTTTGTAGCGCTGCGAGCGCTGGCTCACCTTGTAGCGCTGTGAAGCGCTTTGATTCGGCTTGCGGGTGCCCACCCCGCATATTTGCGTATCGCTGCGGCGGGTGCCTACCCCGCCGAGGATTGCATTTACGGAGGGAGCCCACCCCTCTAATCACCGAGATCACCGCTGCAGCCCGGTTCGTGACCGGAAGTCAGGCAAGCCTGGGGGCGGGCCGCCGGGACAACCGGAACTGAGCAGAGGAGGGCGGGAGCCTACCCCGCCTCCTACCGAAGCGTCGCGGCTGCTTAACCCCCGGAGCAGGCAGGAGCCTACCCTGCGCCCCGGGGTACTTAGGAGAGTGACGAGGACGGCCGGAGCTGGAGCGGAGGAGGGCGCGAGGCACATTGTCGGTGCCTGCCCCCCTCCGTGTCGAGAAGCAGCCCCGGAGTCCGCCGGAGCAGAGAGAAAAAGCAGCCAACGCGGGAGTCCCCTGCCGACAGCCTGGTGAGTGATCGCGAGGGCTGGGGGACTCCGCGCACTTGCTGGGGAGGGCGGGAGCTGTGTTCACGAGTCCCCCCGAGCGGGACTCCAACGAGGAGGGCGATCCTTGTCTGTGAGCCCTGTGAGGCTCTAAGTGCTTTACTGACTTGCTCTCGAGCCCCGAGAGGGCTCCAACGTTCTAGAGGGCCTTTGTTTAGAGCGCTAGACGCTCCAACGGTTGGGGGCATTGACTGGTGTTCAGAGCGCCCGGAGCGCTCCAACGAAGGGGAGCACGATTGTTTCTCGAGCCCAGTGAGGCTCCAACGTTGTGCTGAGCCACGAAGGCTCTAGGGGGCATATTTTACATGGTCAGAGCCCAGAGAGGGCTCCAGAGGCACGCAGAGTGCCTGAAGTCGTTTTCCAGCTGCCCAGCACTTAGTGGGCAGCTGCCACGTTTAGGTGGGGGACCATTCTTGTTTTGGTCTGCGCAGCTGGCGCAGCCTGACTTTGTTGAACGCAGGGCGTCCTAGCCCCTTCCAGGCCAGTTGGCCCAGGGACTGCCACAGGTGGTGGCATAGGAGTTTTGCGCAATTGTGTTCCTACCTGCACCTCTGAATGTGTGTTGATGCATCATGTGCCATTGCTTTTACACCTCTGAATGTTTTATGCATCATGTGTGTTCCTACTTGCACCTCTGAATGTGTGTTGATGCATCATGTGCCATTGCTTTTTACACCTCTGAATGTTTTATGCATCATGTGTGTTCCTTACTTGCACCTCTGAATGTGTTTTGATGCGTCATGTGCCATTGCTTTTACACCTCTGAATGTTGTTAGGCATCATGTGTTTTTCCTTCCATACACCTCTGAATGTGATGCATCATGTGTAACGTCCTATTACCCCTACAGGTATTGTGATACGTAGGTGGTTGTTGCTTTCTCCTAGTACAGGTGGTGCTAGTGAGGTTCTAGTTCCCTGCGTGACCGTCTCCTAAAGTAGTTAGGGTTACGCAGGTGGTACTTCCCCGATACCAGTAAGTACTGGTTGTGTGCTATACAGATTATTTTTGTGCTACAGTGATTTTATATATTTTGTGTGCTAAATATCTAAAAAGTGCTAATTCCTGACAGTGGTCCAGGTGGCCCTGTCTTGTACATAATCCCTTGTAAATTCTGCCCGTGCCTGTTGGCACATTGTAAAGTGTGTGTTTTTATCTAATGTGTTGTGTATAATACAAAGGCTATTTTTATAGAATACCTTGTGTGGAGTTTCCTTTGTGGTGGGCCTTGGGTGTTGTTGCTGGGTGCGCGCGCAAACGCTTTACACATCGCCTCAGAGATAAGCCTGACTGCTCGTGCCAAGCTACCAAGGGGGTGAGCAGGGGTTATCTTTGGCGTGTAACTTCCTTGCCCTGACTAGAGTGGTGGTTTCTGCCTGGCTTTGGCGCAAGCCCTAGCCAACCAGAAATCGCCAGGTCTAACATTGGTGGCAGCGGTGGGATTTGGACTTGCGTTTGCGCTGTACCGCAGCAGCGACTGGCCACACTGCAAAACTCTGCATTAGATAACCACATTTTAGGGATTATTGTTTTTGGAGTTCCTTTATTTCTTCTTCTGAAGGTATCATTGTGTTATTGTGTCCAGTACATTTGTCCCCCGCCCTGCGCCCAGAGTTTGGTACCTGTGTCACGTGGTGGTCAGGTTGAGGGATCAGGGGTGGTAGAAACTGCCTTACCAGTCCGAGGGGAGGGTTGTGTGTGGATGGTGTGTGGGGCATTAGACAGTGAGTGTGGGTTCTCCAGGATAGAGAGCTCACTGAAACCTTTTGTGAATTGTGTACTTCTGTGTAGCTCCGACCCCCAGGTTCCTTGTGTTGAACTCTTCTCAAGAACGTCCGCCAAAATGGAGCCTGCTTTTAACTTCTGTAGTCTGTTTAGGTACAGTAGGTTGGAGCTGGTAGGGTTCTGTGAGGAGAGGGACATAGAGGTGGGTGAGTCAGATACCCAGTCCAAACTGAGGGACAACCTGATCCTTTGGCAAAAGGAGGAGTGGGAGCGGGAGCGCAGCGAGGAAGATAGGGCCCGGGCCGCACGCCGAGAGGGTGGTGGGTCTGAGGGGAGCCCTGAGGAATCTGAGGGGGAGGAAGGTTACCTGACAGGGACGCCAGTAGAGAGTGAAGACCCCATAGATAGGGAGTCCCTTGCTGGGTCCAGTGTCAGGAGCAGCACCCCATCCCTTTCCCTGTCCCCAGAGGAGTGGGTAGATAGGAGGGAAGAGAGGGAGCATCAGCTGGCCATGGAGAAGCTCAGGTTGGAGCATGCCCGGGGGATGGCGCAGCTGACTATGGCAGAGAAAAAGCTGGAGACCGAGAGGGTCTTAGCGCAGGAGAGGATGGCGGAGGCTGAGAGGGCCTTCGCCAGGGAGAAATCAGTGCTGGAGAGTAGATTATCGCCTGCGCGCAGTCGTAGTTTTCTGGGCTCCCCAGGGAGGGTTGAGTCCAGTGGTGGCAGCGAAATAGAGTCCCGTGCAACAAGTCCCACTCCCAGTTTCCCCAGTCTGGTACCTGTTTCCCAAGAGGAGGAGTATAGGTTGAAGTTCAGGGGCAGTAGAAAACAGTCTCACCAGCCGTGGGGGTTGTTTGTGGATGACTGTCATGAGGCACTGTGGGACTGGCTGGAGGTCAACACGGAAGAGGATTTGGATATAGTGCTCAAAATGATTGTCAAAGAGCAGATGCTCAGTAGTTGTTCTCCAGGGTTGCGCCGGCACCTGTTGAGGTATGACTACTTTTGTCCTTGGGTGCTGGCAGAGGAAGCGGAGCGCTGGGAAAGCGCTAAAGGTTCTCTGGAGTCATTAGGGAGTGACTCAAGTAGTGGTTCAGGTATCTTCCAGCCCAGCGTGGTGGAAGAGGCTCCGTGTAGCCCAGCTAGGTCCCAGTATAGCGAGGAGGGTGTAGGGGCTTACGGCCTGGCTCAGTGGAGCGGGAGTAAGTGGGTGACCGAGGGTCCCCGGACGTACGAAACCCTGCCTCAGGACTTGGGTGGTTTCATGAGGGAACACCAAGTTGGGGACCTAGGCTGTCCTGTTAGCCCATTTGAGGAGGATCACCTAGTGAGTAGAGGACCGGGAGCGCCTGTAAGCAGGGCTCCTGTGGTTCTGGTGTCTGGCAGTACCGCTCCAGTAGGGAGGGTACAGAAGTCCAGCGAGAGGAGTGGCATGGGGCTGTGTTCCCCGGTGGAGGAGCCAGTGGGTCAGAGACCAGCCGGGAGGGCTGAGTCTCCTAGAAGTGACCATGGCGACTACACGTCTGGCCTGGGGGATCTTTGCGCACTGTCAGGTGGACAGGGGACGGGAGATCTGCGCCAGGCAGACGGTCATGCAACATATGAGGCATATGTTACTCTCGGGGGGATGGTGTGTAAATCCCCAGAAGTCCTGGAGCGCCAGGCAATTATTCCACCGAAGGTTTTAGACCGGAGGTTGGAAGGCCAGGTTCAGGAGCAGCCTGACCTGAAGGGTCTGACTACTGTAACCAGTGTCCTGACCGGTTCTTCTTCCAGAGGGACCGCCCCAGTTGGTAGGGAGCAGGACTCTGGAAGGGGGTGCAGAGGGTGGGAGAGCCCACCTCTGACCCCGGTGCAACCTGAGGGGTTAAACCCTAGGTTGGTAGACCAGTTCTCAGGGAGGGGTCCTGAGCTGGTTGGTGAGGTATGTTACGAGGGTGCCTCTCAAAGGAGGAGAGGGCGGAACCCTAGGAGAAGAGGTAGGGGGAGGAGAGCCTCACCCGCGACCTCTGGTCAGCCTGAGGGTACGGGCCCTAGGCTGGAGGATCAGTGGCAGTTTAGAACTGCCCTGATGAGGGGTAGAGTGGAGAATGGCTGCTATGTGCCAGGGGTTACTACCCCCCACTCTGTGGTTAGGCAAGGACCAGTGGCACCTGGGTGGCCTAGGGCCTGGTCTTGGCCGCGGACAGCTTGGGAGTACCAGTGGGGTAGCCCAGTTGGTCCGGAGAGTGGTTTGAGAAGAAACCCCAGGGGTTCACCGTGGCGTAGAACAGGAGGGTGTCCCGGCAGTGGCGGGCCCGCGTCCGTGTTCTATCGCCCCAAGCAGGGAAGCCCATCACGGTGGTGATTGGTCTACCCTGCGTTTTGGCTGGAAGGGGGTTGTGTTGGACTTGGCCCTTCTGGCCGGTTCACCCCGAAACTTTTTGCTTAATTGTGACTTGGTTTAGTGATTTTATTGACTTCGGCGCACTTTACCGCTGTGTCCCAGGGTAAAGTGCGTGCGTGTTGTGAGGGTGGCCTGCCCTCTCATAGGAATGCATGGGGGAATGTATGTGTCCCGGTAGTTCCTGATGCGTGGGGTGTGCAGGCCCGTGTTTGGTATGTGCGGACTCGTGGGAGTGAATGCTGCGCGTTGATGTGTGCAGCGTGCATGTACCTGGTGTGGAAGTGCCACTTCTAGAAGTGGGCACTTCAGTGTGCAGTCTGAAATGTGTGGCTTGTCTGGCGATTGGCTGGTGAGGTCAGGTGACGGACTAGGGAATTCCCCAGAGTCAGGAGGAGTCACCCAGTGGTGAATGGGGAGTTAGCATGTTGATGGCTGGGGAGGAGTGTACCTGGGTCCTGAATAGGACAGGGATTCCCCCACACAATGCTGGCGCCGGCCCCTGTGGTGCGTCTAATGACCCTAGCCCTGCCAGTGAATAGGGAGAGGGGCTGAGCAAAACAAAGTGCTCAGGAACCTGTTGGAACTGGTTCGCCCCTTCCCTGCACCTTAGACAAAGGATTTGCCTGTATAAAAATGGGGCTGTGTCCCCACAGAAGTTGTTCTCTTGCAGGATCCACTTGAGGGGGGGCCTGCTGCTGCTGGGCGCCAGGAGAGACCGCCACTGGGGACTGCCTCCCTGCTGGAGGGCCCTGTGAGCTGGCTCTGGGCCCAGCCTTTGCCCCCTGCTCTCTGAAAGACCCTTTTTGTTGCTGAACATTGCTTGTAGCGCCTGGGAGCGCTTTCTGGACTTCCTAGCGCTGGGCGCGCTGTTTTCCTGGACTAGCTGTCTCTCAGAGCCTGGGAGCGCTCTGAGGATCCTTTGTAGCGCTGCGAGCGCTGGCTCACCTTGTAGCGCTGTGAAGCGCTTTGATTCGGCTTGCGGGTGCCCACCCCGCATATTTGCGTATCGCTGCGGCGGGTGCCTACCCCGCCGAGGATTGCATTTACGGAGGGAGCCCACCCCTCTAATCACCGAGATCACCGCTGCAGCCCGGTTCGTGACCGGAAGTCAGGCAAGCCTGGGGGCGGGCTGCCGGGACAACCGGAACTGAGCAGAGGAGGGCGGGAGCCTACCCCGCCTCCTACCGAAGCGTCGCGGCTGCTTAACCCCCGGAGCAGGCAGGAGCCTACCCTGCGCCCCGGGGTACTTAGGAGAATGACGAGGACGGCCGGAGCTGGAGCGGAGGAGGGCGCGAGGCACATTGTCGGTGCCTGCCCCCCTCCGTGTCGAGAAGCAGCCCCGGAGTCCGCCGGAGCAGAGAGAAAAAGCAGCCAACGCGGGAGTCCCCTGCCGACAGCCTGGTGAGTGATCGCGAGGGCTGGGGGACTCCGCGCACTTGCTGGGGAGGGCGGGAGCTGTGTTCACGAGTCCCCCCGAGCGGGACTCCAACGAGGAGGGCGATCCTTGTCTGTGAGCCCTGTGAGGCTCTAAGTGCTTTACTGACTTGCTCTCGAGCCCCGAGAGGGCTCCAACGTTCTAGAGGGCCTTTGTTTAGAGCGCTAGACGCTCCAACGGTTGGGGGCATTGACTGGTGTTCAGAGCGCCCGGAGCGCTCCAACGAAGGGGAGCACGATTGTTTCTCGAGCCCAGTGAGGCTCCAACGTTGTGCTGAGCCACGAAGGCTCTAGGGGGCATATTTTACATGGTCAGAGCCCAGAGAGGGCTCCAGAGGCACGCAGAGTGCCTGAAGTCGTTTTCCAGCTGCCCAGCACTTAGTGGGCAGCTGCCACGTTTAGGTGGGGGACCATTCTTGTTTTGGTCTGCGCAGCTGGCGCAGCCTGACTTTGTTGAACGCAGGGCGTCCTAGCCCCTTCCAGGCCAGTTGGCCCAGGGACTGCCACAGGTGGTGGCATAGGAGTTTTGCGCAATTGTGTTCCTACCTGCACCTCTGAATGTGTGTTGATGCATCATGTGCCATTGCTTTTACACCTCTGAATGTTTTATGCATCATGTGTGTTCCTACTTGCACCTCTGAATGTGTGTTGATGCATCATGTGCCATTGCTTTTTACACCTCTGAATGTTTTATGCATCATGTGTGTTCCTTACTTGCACCTCTGAATGTGTTTTGATGCGTCATGTGCCATTGCTTTTACACCTCTGAATGTTGTTAGGCATCATGTGTTTTTCCTTCCATACACCTCTGAATGTGATGCATCATGTGTAACGTCCTATTACCCCTACAGGTATTGTGATACGTAGGTGGTTGTTGCTTTCTCCTAGTACAGGTGGTGCTAGTGAGGTTCTAGTTCCCTGCGTGACAGTCTCCTAAAGTAGTTAGGGTTACGCAGGTGGTACTTCCCCGATACCAGTAAGTACTGGTTGTGTGCTATACAGATTATTTTTGTGCTACAGTGATTTTATATATTTTGTGTGCTAAATATCTAAAAAGTGCTAATTCCTGACAGTGGTCCAGGTGGCCCTGTCTTGTACATAATCCCTTGTAAATTCTGCCCGTGCCTGTTGGCACATTGTAAAGTGTGTGTTTTTATCTAATGTGTTGTGTATAATACAAAGGCTATTTTTATAGAATACCTTGTGTGGAGTTTCCTTTGTGGTGGGCCTTGGGTGTTGTTGCTGGGTGCGCGCGCAAACGCTTTACACATCGCCTCAGAGATAAGCCTGACTGCTCGTGCCAAGCTACCAAGGGGGTGAGCAGGGGTTATCTTTGGCGTGTAACTTCCTTGCCCTGACTAGAGTGGTGGTTTCTGCCTGGCTTTGGCGCAAGCCCTAGCCAACCAGAAATCGCCAGGTCTAACATTACCCATCCGAAGTCCAAGACTTTCCATGCTGCTGCAAAGACTGGAGTGGGAATTATATATTTGACCCCTCCGGAGTCCAACGCTTTCCCTACTGTTGCACAGAATGGAGGAAGAATAGTAAATGTTACTCCTCTGAAGTCCAATGCTTTTGCTACTGTTGCACAGACTGAAGTGGGAATAGCAAATGTTACCCCTCTGGAGTCTAACACTTTCGCTACTATTGCATAGACTGGAGTGGGATTAGTAAATTTTACCCCTCATGAGTCCAATGCTTTCTATAAAGTTGCACAAACTGGAGTGGGATTAGTACATGGTACCCCTCTAGGGTCCAACACTTTCCCTACTGTTGCACAAACTGAAATGTAAATAGTAAACTTTAGCCCTCCAGAATTCAATGCTTTCCCTACTGTTGCACAGACAGGGGTGGGTATACTATATGCATTATTCTCATAATTTTATATTTTTAACATTGTTTATATATATCTAATATTATTATTTGATTAATTGTATGATATTTATATGTATTCTTTTGTATAATTTTATTTTCTAAAATTTTCAGTAAATGTTTTTTTTATATTTATTTAATTTTGTAAATTATTAGGGTCTAATTTGGATGTCGGTTGGTAAGCTTCTGACCGCTCGTCGGAGGCTTTCTGACCGACATGAGTTTGTGATATAACCCTTTAGGCACGAGTGTGAGGGAGTTAGGGGTTATGGACGGGAAAGTATATTAATACTCAGGTATTAATTTTATTGCCTAAGTGTTGATTTATGAAGAGAATGTATTTGAATATTTCAACAGTTAAAAAACTTCATTTATATTATAAATAAGTTTGTAACATAACTGTTTAGGCACAGGGTGTGAGGGATTTATGGGTTATGGATATGGAAGTGTATTAATACTCGGGTATTAATTTTAACACCTGAGTAGTAGTTTAAGTCGAGAATTATTTAAAATATTTCATAGTTGAAATATAAATTTATAATATATGCAAGGGTTTGCAACATACCCCTTTGGGCATGGAATTTGAGGAATTGTGGGTGTGTGGGTGGGGAAGTGTATAAATACTCAGGTATTAATTTTCATACCCGAGTATTGATTCATTTAAAATACCTCCGTATTAGTTTAATTAGAGAAATAAATAAAATATTATAATAGTTAAAAATATAAATATATATTATGCAAGTCTTTGTAACATAAACCTTTAGGCAAGGGATGTGAGGGATTTTGGGGTTATGGGTGGGAAAGTGTATTAATGCTCAGGTATTAATTTTAACATCTGAGTTTAAATTTATTTCGAGAAATATTTGAAATATTTAAATAGTTAGAAAAATAAATATATATTATGCATGGGTTTGTAACCCTTTAAGCACGGAATTTGAGGGATTGAGGGGTCATGGGTGGGTAAGTGTATTAATACTCAGGTATTAATTTTAATACCTGAGCATTGATATATACAAATGTATTCTTTAAATTTAAAAATGTATAATTTTAAATATTTTAAATGTAGAGTTGTAGGTGAATACATGAATTTTAAGGAGAGAGGAGGGAGGTAGTTATATTTATGTTTTAACCCATTTTTTATCCTATGCAGGTCGCTGTTGTAGGCCTACGTTGGGACGATTGCGGTTATTGAAAGATATGTTTTTAAAAGTTTTAAAAAGTATATCTAATAAACAGTAGAATACTTTTTAGAACTTAGGGCCTCATTACGATGTCAGTCGGAAAGCAAACTGTGTGACTCCTTGTCAGAATTCCCCACTCACGTTCGGTGAGTCCAAACCACTGATTACGATACTTATGAACACCGTTCTGAAAGTCTCCCCTTGACTTCAATGGGACCCAGTGTTCTGACCGACAACACAGGCTCACATTGATAAACGGGGTGGTTGCGATAAACCCTGCACCCTGTGTAGGCCTGGGTGGCGAACTCCTCTTAGTTCGAGAGATTGCAGAATTTTCTGCACTCCGAACTTCGCTGAGCTTGCGGAGCTTAGAAAACTCCACTTCGCAGAGTGCAGCAGATTTTTTTCCCCGCTCGTGAATAGTAAGTTCACGACCCCGAGCTGCCACTTGGGTAGAATTTCTACCCGAGGGCAGGAAGGCCAGCGTGAACAGCAATTTGCACTACACTCCGCCACTTGTGGAATTTTGCAGAGTTTTTTTGTAACTTTGCAGAGGTCTGCGTAGCAAAACTCGGCGAACTATGCGCAGGCTTACCTCAGGATGAAGTTGGGCTTCTAGAGGCCCCCAAAGTCAGTTTCTGACAGCCTTTTTGTGTCAGACAGACCTAGTCAGAAAGGCTGTTGGAACCCCACATCATAATTGGTCGGTCTCAAACGCTGTCTATAGAGCTGTACGAATCAGCTCCAACCGACTAGAATTCTCTGAATGCCATTCAGAACCAATTCAGCATGACCAAACAGTTCCCCTTCTGACCGCAGGCATTGTAGTCAGTCGGCTGGAAACAATTCCGACCGACCGATTGCGATGGGTTTCGACACGGTCTAGGGCAATCAGGCTGCCGGTTGGAGCCTTTCGGACAGGCGTCGTAATCAGCCCCTTATTTGCAATAAAAGCAAATTATTATTTTTTCCTTTCTTTGGCAACATGCTTTTTTAGTTTTTCCGCACTCCACGCCACATGTTTAACAGACCGTAGAGGATTCATGGCATGGGATGCAGGCCTTATAAAAGTGCAAAGAATTATTTATGTATTTTGCCCAAATTTTTTTTTCATGGATTATTGTATTTTGGAACTTCAAAAACAAGGTGAGTTTGGACAAAAAAAAGTTGGTGCGGATTGGAGAGTGGATTAGTTTTGCTGTTTATTTGGATACAATTATGTTAAAAAAAAAATTTACATTTTGCTTTGGGATTGCATTTTTTACTTAAAACACAGCTTTTTAAACCAACTAATACGCTGTTGGTACTGGTGTTTATGCTAGTCTGTCTTTTCATTTTTGATTCTGGCCTTCTGGAAATTCATTGACTTATGCTTAAAGCTTGTGGATTATTGGAGTTCAGGTGACTTTTGGTGACAGGATGAATTGAAACATCATCAAAAGTCGAAGAAAAGAGAAATCTGCAGGTAGGATTTCTGACCTTCCTAATCAATTTAGAAAAATAATTTTAAAAAAGCTAATTTATCTGTTTTAAAAAAACAGGAAAGTAAGTTAGAAGAAGTGGTTAGTTCGTATTAGAAATGTGGTATGCTTGCAATATTTTGCAGGTAGTCTGCAGCCACTGACAACGTAAACTGTTTGTACCAATAGTCCTTCTGACATTTCTTTACTTTTTGGGATATATATGGATTCAAACTACCTGTTAAAGATTGCACTATTCTCATTTATTGGTAACTTTGCTCCTTTTCAAGGTTTACAAAAAATTATAGAAAGAGTTGTGCCATCCCTCAATGACATTATTAGTCTTTGCGCCATCCTCTAAGCAGGTCATGTAACAGTTCCACCAGTCAATTGGGAACCTTGGATTCCTTCTGAAACCCTACCTGCTAAGCTGCCCAATCCATGTGTCTTCAAAATAATTTAGTAAGGGGCCCAATTTCTCGTTGTTTCGTGTAAAGTAGTCATATTCAGCAACTGATGTGTAGTGTTCATCTAGACAGTTGGGCGGCACAAAGCATAAAGCTGTTCTTTTCTTCAGTTGATATTGTAGTTCAATGTCTGATATGTAACCTTCACCTGAGGATGTTTTTTGTATTTTTTGCCAATATGCCTTTGAAAAGTGGAAAAAAACATCCTTGAATTTGGGTTTCTGGATGTAATTTGATAATGGTATGATTAATAAATATTTCAAAATCAATAATCACTTTTCTAGGACTTTTGTTTTGAGTTTTAGTTTTTATCACTGACAAAAATTCAGTGTAGGTGGAAGCTTACTTATCAGGCAGTAAACTGGACACTAAAGGAACAGTGGTGTTGTTAATGTTGGCATGAATAGTGTATATTTGGCTGAAGGGATGGGGGTGGATTTAAAGGTACCATCCATCATCCAAATATCATCATCCACTGTTCTCTAGTTTAGCAAGGTTATGGGGGTGCTAAAAATTAGTATTTGCTTTAGAAAGATTTAGAAAGATTCATTAGTAAAGGTTACTATTAATTCTTCTGGTATGTTGATATCTGAGTAGGTTTGAGGTATTACACTTTGAGGGTTACTTCCCTGCTTTTTTCTGTGTATAATACAACGTAGATTAGGAATAGTAGGCATAGACCTAGCTACATGAATAGGTATGTATTGGCAAACCTCCCTCAAAAGTGAGCCAAAGGGTTCATTAGAGGTGGCTGCAAGGGATTTTATTTGTTCAATATTTTGTCGTACTTTAATCTCCATTACAGAGGCAGAGTGGCTATGCTCAGTTGTTTTTTCAACCAAGAGTAACCGCTCTGCCTGTGCAAAGGGATGCATAATACTGGACACACCTTCAATGCCTCCTGGGCTCAGTTATTCTCTCCTTACTATGAATATAGCCACTGTAACTCAGTAGTCTGTTGCCCCTGCTTGATTTTATATAGTTTGCTTGATTTCTTGCTGCAATTTTGTATCTGTATCTAGAAAGAAAAAAAGAGAGAACATTGTTTTAGTGATTTGATATATGAATGTTTTTAAAAAAATGTATCCTGCAAGCAAAAAAGTTTTTAGATTACTTCTTCACACAGTCTACATTTGTATTTGTATAACAATAGTTGAATTTCGTGGGCTTTCCTATGTTGGCATTGAAATGTTTTAGGGTTGGTGCCTGTGAAAAGAAAGATATTTTTGGAGATAGTTGAGTTTTTGTTATACGTTACCTTAAATAGGCCTCTCTGTTGTCTGAATTGTAATTTCTTAAAGTGATGTTGTGGGTTTTCAAATTTCTTGAGAATGTGTTCCTTTAGATAGGTGGTGTGCTATCGCTTGTTCTGTTCTGTAAGAAAAAGACAAAACATTTTTCATGATTTGCTTTAAAAATGTACTTTTGAAATTACCCTGCAAAGAAAATGTTTTTGAAAAACGACATTATTTATTGTTTATCAAGTTCATAGTTGTTAGGCTAGGCTATGTTTGTATGCAAATGTATTTTCTCTTGAAAACTGCAAAAAGAAAGTTATCATTGGTGATAATAGTCTTCTTGTTCAGTTTTACCTTCAATGGTTTGGCTTGTTTGTGATCAGCAACTTCTGATGGTGTTGATTTGGTTTTTAATGAGGATGGGTTCCTCCACACTGGTGGTGTGATATGGATTGATCCGTAGAGAAATGTAAAGAAGACATGACTGCATATTATTATTACCATTTATTTTCCAGCGGATGGATGGTTTGAGTTACACCTGTAAAAATGACAATACATTTTACTGTGCTTAATTTTAACATACTGCATTTATTCAGATATATATTTTTATTTTGTCTAGTGACATTGGGCTAGGAGTGGTTTTACATGTCCCTTCTTATATTGGTACAGTTTTCAATACTGTATGGAATTAATAGGTTCTTGTATAACATTTTTACCTGTCAAACTATTTCAATGTTCATGAACTATTTGGATTATTTGTAGTATGTTGTGGTCTGGATTTTGAATCTTTAATTTCAAAGGAAAACATTTGTAGTTCTGGAAAAGAAAAGAAAATGTGGCTATTATTTACTGTATATGCTTTTTTTTATTTAAGCACAGTTGTGTTTCTTTAAGGGCAGCACTAATAGGGCTCATTGTACTTCATTGTGTTAAACACCTGTCGGAGTTGGATTAGTGGTTTTAGTCCCCCACCCCCATTCAGCACCTTCCCTGAGGCAAACACCTGTTAGAGTAGGAATAGTAATTTTATTTCCCCACCACCATTCAGAACCTTCATTGAGGCAAATACCCATCAGAGTAGGAATAGTAAATTTGCCTCCACCACCATCAAGCACCTTTCCCAAGGCAAACACCTGTTGGAGTAGGAATAGTAAGTTTAGCCCCAACACCATCCACCACTTTCCCTGAGGCAACCACTTGTCAGAGTAGCAATAGTAGATTTGCTCCCACTACCATCCAGCGCCTTCCCTGAGGCAAACACCTGTCGGAGTAGGAACAGCAATTTTAGTCCCCCATCACCATCGAGCACCTTCCCTGAGGCAAACACCTCAGTTCGGTCTGTAACATTACATATTAAATATAGCGTCTGTCAGAATTTGTTTCACAATTAAAAATGCACTTGATGGCCCTGAACAAGAAGGGATACCGCATAGTAGCACATTCGGGTTTTACTACAGGATCTAGGGCGGGGGTTCTCTTACGCAAAGGGTGCCTCTACATGGTACATAACACCTGGACAGACCCTCAGGGCAGGTGCGCATCATGCACAGGTACGTGGTAGGGTAAAATCATTCATGTGGTTTCAGTGTACGCCCCGCCAGGATTACAATGTCTAACATTGAAGGATGTTGGGGCGTTGCTGTTGGACTTGCCCATGGGATCACTGGTCATGGGGGGCGACTTTAATCTGACTATGGACAGCCTACTCGACCGCTTCCTGTCCCGACGCGACCCGACACAAGGCTCACAACTCCAAGATTTCACTAATGCTCTGGGGATGGTAGATATATGGACACTTCACGTTTCAGTCAGGGGTACATGATAGCCAATCCCGTATTGACTATCTGTTCACTCATGCCCAAGACATAAACCATTTCACTGACTCAACTTGCCTGGCGCGAGGAATAGCGGACCACTCCCTAGTTTTGACGGACCCATCATGATACAGTCATGGACATTAAAGATACCTCACATTAAAGAAAACCTTCGGCAGGATACAGACTATTACTTTGAAGAAAATGTGGGTTCGATAGAGTCGGCGGTGACACTCTGGGGTGCATATGGGGCGGTGATTAAGGGTTGGGCGCTGTCTCTTATGGTGGGCCACAGAACCGAGCATAACCGGATTGGAAAGGGAAATTTTGAAATTGGAAGAGGCCATCTCTCGAGCCCCTGATCCTGACACTCAGCATCTTGTCAAAATTAAAAGACAGGATAACAGATAGCTCCTTTTGGAGGACGCCACTATGCATTCCCTGGCTAATCGTCACCGGATTTATGAACAAGGTGAGCGCACGGGTAAACTTCTGGCGTGGCTGGAACGTAAGGAACAAGCGGCGAGATGGGTGCGTGCAGTTAAGGGCCCTGATGATGATTTGATAACTGACCCACAGGGTATAGCTGATGCCTTTGCGTCTCATCTTGAGGAAATATATAGAGTCCCACAGGCTTCACAAGCCTCGATGGCAGCGCATCTCCTGACCAATATTGAGGTAGTATGAATTTCCCAGCAAGATAGAGAAGCACCGGAGGCTGACATCTCTGAGCTAGAGGTCCAAAAAGCAATACATGATGTTCGGGCTGGCAAAGTGATGGGTCCTAACGGACTTCCTATCGAGCTTCTTAAACCATTGGCAATAAAGTTAGCACCCCACTTACTGAACCTATATAATGAATGCTATGAATCAGGGCTCCTCCCGGCGGATATTCATTCGGCTGCCATTGTAGTTATTCACAAACCCGGTAAGCCAGCAGAGGATTGCAAATCCTATTGCCCTATTTCACTGATCACGATGGAAGCCAAAATCCTGGCCAAACTCTTGGCCAACGATTGCTCCTGTATCTTAAGGATTTGATTCATCCAGACCAGTCGGGCTTCATGCCAGGTAGAAACACAGCTCGGAACCTATGACGTGTACATGGCGCACTGGGCCGAATAGACACCATTGAGGAGGAAGCAATTTTACTGTCACTCGATGCCACAATGGCATTTGACACTATAGAATGGGAGTATCTGTTTGCTGTCCTCGCTTGTGTGGGGTTTGGACCCAAACTGATTAGATGGATCAGACTGCTATATACGCAACCTATGACGCAAGTCTCAGTTAACAATCATCGCTCCGCCTCTTTTCCCCTTGGTCATGGCACAAGGCAGTGTTGCCCGTTGTTGCCGCTCCTCTTTGCCATGGTGCTAGAGCCACTTGCTGTATGGATCAGGAGAGACCCGGGCATAAGGGGCATCAAATGGACGAATGACCATGAGGACCGTATATCGCTCTATGCGGACGATATCTTGCTCTATTTGGCCTTTCCAGCACGCTCGATACGACAGGTGTTACACATCTTTCATATATTTGGTGCACATTCAGGGTACCAGATACATTGGTCCAAATCCCAGATGTATGCACTCTGGAGAGAGCCCCCAAATAGTCCTCGAGGTTATGACATTCCAGTAGCAAGTCAGGGTTTCCAATATTTGGGCATTTTTATTACATCCGACGCTGCACTCTCTTTCGAACGGAATCTGCTGGGGCCCCTCCGGTTTAAATCGGATGTTAAGCATTGGCGATCACTGCCCCTTACTCTCTTGGGATGTGCATCCTTGTTTAAAATGCGCGCCCTGCCACGCTTTCTCCATGCCCTGAAAAACGCACCCAATCCAGTTCCTGATTCCTACTTTCTGCAAATTGAAGGGGCTGTGCGGGGATTGCTGTGGGAGAACCGACCTCCCCGGATTGTCATGAACAAACTTACCATGGGATGGTATGACGGAGGTATAGGATTGCCGGACATGCGCCTCTATTATCAGGCATCGCAGCTGACGGCCATTAATAGCTGGGTCTTCGGACTGCATGATGATCCCAGTTTTCGTATGGACCATTGGCTAATGGGTAAGGGGGACTACAATAGAACTCTATATACAAAACATCAGAAGCTGCAATTGACTGGCCCCACGGCACGGACAGTGGAGGTGTGGCATGGACTCCAGCGTAGGCTGGGGTGGCATGGGCGACTGACTAAGGCGACCCCCTTGTGGGAACCCGACATTTTGGGCCGCCTCAGTACCTGTCCAGGTTTTGATGAATGGGACATGATTGGGATCTCTACAGTGAGGATATGTGGGTAAAAGGCAAAAAGGCAACATCTGTGGACTTTCAAAATAAGTATCAACTTGCTTCTTCTGAGGCTTTTTGTTATCTCCAAATTAGCCATGCTATTGATTCGGCCCTCCCGAAGGGTACCTCCCTTCCGGATCCCTCACCGATGGAGGACAGACTATTGCTGGACCCAATGGACTGCAAGGCCATTTCCCTCACGTATAAAAGATTTGTGAACAACCGACTCGACCCAATGCTGAAACTAAGGTCGAGCTGGGAGAAGGATCTAGGGGAGATGGCCGACGAGGATTGGAGAGAGGTGCTGGCCTCTCCCCGAGTGTGGCAATTCCTATGCGACTTCAGCTGGTCCAGCTCAAGATTCTTCATAGAGTCTATTTTGACGCCAAATTGTTATTTAGGTTGGGTAGGAGACCTGATCCGCTCTGCCTCTGATGGTGCAATCAGACCGGCACATTCACACATATTCTCTGGGACTGCCCGCACATACAACAGTATTGGAAGGACGTTAACCGACAACTGGCTAGGGCTTGTGACAAAGTCATTCAACCGTCTCCCACACTTTGCCTCCTAAATATCTGGGAGGCCACTGACCTCTCGCAGGCGGAGAAGTCATGGGCCACGATGGGTTGGACTATTACCAAACGCAATATTGCCCAGAAATGGGGGGCGGACATGACACCTCATGTAAGGGACTGGGTGAAGGACATGGACTATGCCATGATTGCCGAAAAAATGGTGTTCAAAGGGAGGTGCCCTCGAAAATGGGACCATAAGTGGGGAAAGTGGAACAAATATAGGGGTGAGATTTGCATCTCTCCTATGGCGGAACTGAGGAGGGAGAGAAGAGCATTGTTGGATAGAGAGGGAGAGACAATGGTAGGCCCCACACCGGGCAGCAGAGGATAAGATGCTATAGTTGATAGACCGATTGGTGGTTTTCTTACAGTGTTGTCCAGGATACACTGCTGTCACTATGGAAGATGACACGTCCATTAAAATGACAGATTTCTGTATCCCTGATCCTGAAAATGTTGTGAAACTATGCTGAGATTTTGTGTAACCTTGCCAAAAATGTGTGTATAATGCTTTGCACTGCTGCATTTTGTTATCAATAAAACAGTTTAAAAAAAAAAGCACTTGAAATCATAATTTGACTTAAATTACCATTCACCACACATAAATGTATAAATTGAGCCATCCACCATTTTGTGCTCAGTGGATCACAGATTAGAGACAGACTGCTTTTGAACTGTGTGGCAGGCACAATGAGATGCCTGCGACAGGGTGCAGGGTTTTCTGCAAACACTCCATTTCCCCATAGGAGCCTGTGCTGTCGGGCGGAACATGGGATCCCATAGGAATCAATGGGAATTGGACCACGCAGTGTTCGGTTGCAGCGTAATCGCTCCGGCGGAACCGCCATCTGCGAGTTGGTCGGATCCGATTCCGAGACAGTGTCTGGCAGAAAGTTTCCACACAATATCGTAATCGGTGCCTTAGTTTCAGTCTCTCCTCACGAAGACCACAATCCTGCATCATTAAGATTTCCTACCATTCTTCATTTGTATACCTGTGATTTAGATATGCTAGTCATTTTGTTATTAAATGATCTTTTGAGAGCTTAGAAGAGAGATGCTAAACTATCATAATGTAGAATCCAGACATTACTCCCTTCCTGTCCCCCAAATACGTAGGTGTTGAACAACAGGTAATTCAAGTGCATTCCAGGGCTGGTTTCCTAGCATGTTAAGAAGACATCCTCTTGCTGGGTGAATTCCCAAGTGTTTTGTGGTTCCACCCAAACTCCTCCTAGAAGGGCAGAGTATGATTTAAATTTACTATCCATTTTCAGATGTTCTATGACAGTATTTCTCAAGCTGTGGGTCACAACCCACTAGGGGGTTGCGAGCCGATTTTAGGTGGGCCAGGAAAATCTGAGCAATAAATAAAGATGCTTTACATTTTGTGTTTATTGTATCATTTGCAGTGCTTCAACGGCAGAGGTCAAATGTCAGGGTATGTCTTCTGACAAGTTGCTGCTTATTATTTTAACATGGGATTGGTGTTTACTTTTCTCTTTTTTTTCAACACAAAATGTAAATGAACTGTATGCATTTCATAGTTAGGAAAGCAAAAATAAAGCATTTTTTTTGTAATTCAGAAGTGTGCTGGAAAAAAGGATCAAAAGAAAGAAAGCCACTTTAGTTAGTGATGCACAAATGATAACTATTCACACATTACCATTTGAGTGCTGTATGCTATGTAGTTTACAACAGGACGGGTTTTGGGAATGTGCGGTATGCGATGGCAGCTCTACCTGGAATGCGTTAGTGTGTAACTGATTCAGAATTTGATGGTGCTACAGACTTAGGGATAACCCTGAACCCCAAACAATAACCAAAAGGTAGATGAAATAACAGGGGATCTGTGCACACATAAGAGTAAAATGGAGCAAATCCTATATCTCATAAATTCAAAAAGGTGCATATGACACTCCAATAGTGCAGAATTACTGATGCAAGAATGTTCAGGCGTTTTTAAATTGTTCTTCTTGTTTATTTACGAACGATTGCCCAGCCAACACGTGTTTTGTCAGGGTGTTACCCCTAGACTTCTTTAGGGCTTGTTGGCAAACTGAAGCCTCAGTGTGAGATCTCTCTGCCGGTTCAAAGACGACCGTGGTACTTCCGGCATACCCACGGTCGTCTTTCCCAGGAGCGGACAAGCTGCTGTAACTTTGTTTTACCACAGCTCCTTCTGATGGTACCCCGTCGTGGGTCCTACACCGGAGCTTGGTTTGCAAACAACAAGGGCAACCCTAGAACAAGAACCTGGGGCAGTATCAACAATGTTCCAAACAGTGGTTCATGAGCTGAAATAACAAACTATAAGACAATTAGTGTAAAAAAAGAGAAATTGTGGAAAGAAAGGAAAAAGTGTGCTAGCTAAATTTCGCAATGACCATGAACATAAATAATCTCAAAAAGTTTAATATAAATTCAATACAACACAACAGGAAATAAGTGCACTCAGACAGTTACACAAACAATAATAAAGTCAGAAACATTGACAAGTGTAAACTGAACAAACAGTGGCGGAGAAAAAACATAAAACAACAATTAAAAAAATACACAAATAACAATTGTGTCCTCTCTTAATTAGGTCACGTTTTTATGTGTCGTTGGCGTTTCGACCCACGAATACGTTAGGGGTCATCTTCAGGATGAAAGGACTTCAAAAAATGAGAGCGTCCACTTTCTTTTCTCTACGGTGATGTACATTGAGGGCGAAATACCAATCTTAGTGTGTCAGGCCAAAAAATGCAGAGTTTTTAATAGAGATCCTAAGACTGTTGGTAAGCCAAAAAAGGGTCCAACCGCATTACTTAAAGAAACTGGACTGACTAGGGCGACAAATTCAGTAGGAGGATCAGTCAAAATGGCAGGAACACAGTTGTGGTTGATAAATGAATTATTCCAGTCTAGAACTCCTTCATGTTCTGCGTCCCATCAGCTTTTCACGTCCCCGAAATGATATAGACGTTGCAACGGGAGACCTTCTCCCGCTCCTCCTGTTACAACTGCACTGTCAGCCATACTCGGCCGCAGCCTTGGATCACTATTTAGGACATTTTCTGTTACTCAAGTTCATCATTTGACTCATCCCCATACAGCAGGGACAGAAGTAGAACCAGCAGAGAGATCTCACACGGAGGCTTCAGTTTGCCCACAAGCTCTTCTATGTAGTTTAATCAGTAAAACTCTATGGGCCTTATTACGATGTCGGAATTGCCTCCAACCAACACCATCACAGTCTCGGGACCAACTGACCTCCAGCCGACGGTCCCGACCGCATTAATATGTTCTTATTTCTCCATAGGAGCTTGTGTTACAGCAGTACACAAGCTCCCATAGAGAAAAGGGGGTGTGTGGAAAACCCTGCACTCTGTGGCAGACAGAAGAAACACAATTGTTGGATGGAATGCAGAACAAATCAAAACATTCACCCCCAGTCAAGAGATCTGTGTTAAATCCATCATTCTTTTGCTCACCATGCCACCCCAGTTTAGACCTGGCCATATGCAAATCAGTCTTGACCCTGTGCCTCATGGGAACAGTCCAGCCCGAACTGCCAAGCCAGGTCCTCCCTGGACCGGAAACAAGCATCCTAGGACTGGTTACGGGGTTTCACCCCTCTTCAGCCAGGATAGCTTGGTTCCAGTGGCACAGTGAGCCCAGGACCCACGTCTGGGCAAACCTGGCGCACTTAGGGGGAGAAAGCAAAAGAAACACAATTGATGGACGGAATGCAGAACAAATCAAAACATTCACCCCCAGTCAAGAGATCTGGGTTAAATCCATCATTCTTTTGCTCACCATGCCACCCCAGTTTAGACCTGGCCACATGCAAATCAGTCTTGACCCTGTGCCTCATGGGAACAGTCCAGCCCGAACTGCCAAGCCAGGTCCTCCCTGGACCGGAAACAAGCATCCTAGGACCGGTAGTGCCTGCCACGCAGTGCAGGGATTTACAGGGGGGGCAACCTGGGTACCCCCTCGGCCACGAACTATAAGTCACAGAGGCAAGGACGCCCTGCTAGGGGCCCCTAAAGTCACTTTCTGACAGCCTTTCCGTGTCAGAAAGACTGACACGGAAAGGCTGTCGGAAACCGACATCCTAGTCCAGATGGTGGAAGCGCTGTCCATAGGGGATTACGGTGTGATTCGGACAGGCCAAAAGTCTTAGAGAGCGGCAAGGTAAGCCGGTTTACACTCTGACCTCCGACATTGCAATTTGCGTGTCGGACTGCAAACCGACCATATCCAAAGGCTTTCCAACCGACATCGTATTCGGCCCCTATGTCTGTGCAAAGTTAGAGGCCGTTTCCTAGGAAAATGTGTGTTCTGTAAAGGGCAGTGCACTATCACATGATGCTTTAGTTACTTAAAAAAACTACCCCACCTCATTTCCATTACCCACCTTCTCCCATTGCCTCTCTTCAACTCGCTACTTGCCTGATCCTTAACTTATTCTTTTTTTTTTTACTTCCCCTTTTTTTATAGCACGGATAAAACTGTAACCTGGTCCTGAACATGACCTTAACTTACTACAGGTCGAAATGCCGTTGACCTCCCAGCGCAACTCTTGGCGCAACTCTACGGTTCACAAAATTGTAAATTCCTTGTGAATTAATTTCTGTAACAAACCACTCATGAACCGAAAAGTGTCTCGCAAATATTGTTATTATTGTCTGCCATGCGACGTTCTCAGCTGTTTCACTTGTCACTTGCGCTGTTCACCTTGTGTTTCACGATCATATATGTGCACAAGTTTTTTTTGGGTTACGCTCACATCCAGTGTCAACAGTGCTGATACAGAGGCTGCACTGGCAGACCTGAGACATGTTTGAAGGGCTACTTAAGTGGGTGGCTCTATAAGTGCTGCAGGCCCACTAGTAGCATATAATTTACAGGCCCTTGGTACATGTAGTACCATTTTACAAGGGAGTTATCAGTAAATTTGATTTTATAATATAAGTAATTTAAAGATTTCAGTTGCGGATAAGGCAATGTTACCATGTTTTATGAATTGAGCACATGCACTGTAGCACTGGTTAGCAGTAGTAAAGAGCACAGAAAACTAAAGCCAGACAAAAAGGGATCAGCAAAAATGGAGAAGGAAGGCAAAATGCTTGGGGGAAGACCACCCAAAGGCTGACAGGTCTAACAGTAGTCAATGAGTTTACTAAAATTAAAGCTTTGAAAATAGATATAGTAGAAACATCCAGTGCCATCAGTCTTCCTCCTTTACCTTTTGAGATTGATATATGACAGAATTGAATTCACCATCTTAAGTGTTAGCTCTTAGCTGCAAGTTTCCTAGGTACATGTGTGGTGCACTACTCTAGTCTAGTTTTTTTGTATTTCTAGGAGCTGTAGTCCTGTTTTATAATGGAATAAAATTGATTAGAAGTCTCAGCATGAAAAGAAACGTGGACTGAAGCAACAGATCACACATGGACCTGGAACACTTGGCAGTACTGATGCCTGCTCGCAATTTAGAGCAGTTACAATGAAGGGACACTTCACTCTAGTAGAGATGTGGTCTTTAACTAAATTGTCAGCTGTGTCATCACAAGTCCCCACATCTAATCCCTTCTTCTTTGCTTAGACAAATGTAATCCTGGTCATATCACCATATTCCTTTGTGCCTCAGTTTTATTATTGTAGAATATTCTGATTGTTAACAGATACACAAACCATTAGTATTCATAAACACTGTTAAAGTATTTTAGTTGTTCAATTCAGTCTGAATCAGTGTTGCCTCATTCACCTAAGTAGCCTGGCCTCCATTCCATGCTTCCCCTGCCCTTATGGCAAGGCATGTCCGCCTTACAATATTGCCCCAAGTTTTGCATTTTTTGTTTGTGACACATGTAGTGATACTAGCTTCTTCAATGCCTTTCATGATACTTGCTATTATGATCCCAGCCACTGGATTGAACTACAGGCCCTATATCAGCTATTCTTCTTTATTACCTTAACGCAAAAAAAACCCTAAAATGTGCCTTACTAATGTGAAAATCAGATGAATAGTCTCATATTGACTTATCAATAACTGAATGAAAAAGATGTTAACCAGGAGCCAATCACTGCTTTCGCACCATTTTAGTTTGATGGTTCAGTAATATTTTTATATTAAAAAGTGTTATCTGTTAGTCAAGCTGTGTCTGTATTGTGCAACTCATACACCTGTGCGAAAAGAGCCAATCACAAGTCTAGAAACAAGACAGCACGTTTGTTAATAGTTTGGAAACTGGTGACCTTTGAACATTAGATTACACCTGCAACAATGATTCCATGGCCAGCTCTCTTTGATACTCTACAGTTTGGTAGTCAGCAAGTCCAGACAACTAATGGCAGTTTTCTTACATTGCTTCTCACTAAATAAACTACTGTACCTTGAAGAATTAGACACAGCATTGAACCATACACATGTTTAATAAACAGTTGTCATTATCATGCATTGTTATACAGCATTTAGTGGCCTTCAGCATGATTTTATGATATACATAGTACCACATCTATGAGAGACACGATGGATTATGTCATGGGGGTGTCCCCCGCCACAGCAGTACAACTTGGTTACCCACATGTTTACATCACCACACACTCTAGTTCAGCCTATGCATTCTGTGCTGCTAAATTGTTAGCTCTACTGCATGGGCCCACACCTGTAAGGTTTTACATTTTGTTAATGACGAAGACCATGCATTGGGCTGATACTTTTCATACCTTCACCTGTTCAAGATTTCCACCTTGAGACCTACAGCCTGATTTATATTTGGCAAAGGGAGCAATGGCAATAGAGGGCCCTCTCTTCTGAACAGAATGCTAATGGCACAGACTACTCTAAGATACACCTCTGACAGAGCAGAAGCCATCAGATGTTTGCCCATTTGTATGCCCATGTGATTCAGAGTTGTAAGAAAAATGGCCAGTTTTCATGGGTGTGTCACTACCAAGTAAAACATATCAGTAAGGGACAGTGCAAACTATAAAAAGACCCCCATACCATGGGAGAAAACTCCCATGGTGGAGGGGTCGTTTTTTAAAATCATTTATTTTTAAATCCGGGTTTAGGAATTTATTTTGGAAAATTACAAAAAAAACTTTGAAAGTGCTGCATGGCTCCACCATGTTGATGGCGCTATTCATCAAACTTTCAATGCATTTACAGAAGCCACTAGGATGGTGGTTCCTTTAAATTCAAGAAATGTCAATTGGGTGGGTGTACATCTCATAATATGGAAGGCGGGTACTCCCTCATGTCAACAGAGTAAAGTGCTCAGAGAGTAAATTTATGGGGCTCAAAGTTCTCAAGCAGGGCAAGCCTGAATCTGTATCTGATCGATATCAGAAACCCTTGTCATGAGGTCCCCTGACGCTCCCAATTTCTGGAGCAGCTTCTCTTGGCCACTTCTATGGCTCCCAGGACATCATGGACAGCTCTTAGAGGTTAGGACTCACACCAGCAGAAGCCAACAGCAGGACCCATTTCAATACCAGCTACCACTGGCCAGCTGGGCACTTCAGGAAAAAGGCCTCTTGCAGCTTGTTGTGCTCCAGTAGTCACACAGGTGGTCATCCAACAGACATTTGAAGTCAATTTCCTAGTCTTAGGTACAAGTGAGGTCAGGTCCCACCCTTCCGGTTTCCACATAGGTCTCGAACACCTATCTCCTGGACCCTTTCTAGCCAATGGCAACCCTACCCACTTTTATAGCATATTCTATTTGCATTATGTCCCTGAAGGGAGCATTTGGGCCAGCCTTGGATGTGTTTACGGAAAGGAGTAGTCTACTTCTACTCAGCTACACCAAACTAGTTCTAAGACCAGTTCCCCTCCCATTGGGGTGGTGTCCTTCTGGCTACTGAGGGCCTAAAGAGCAAAGGTGTTCCCTTCCTCAGGTCACCTCTTACACTTAACTGTGAATGGGGAAGACTCAACCTTGTCCATTTGAAGTACATTCAAATACTGAACCCTCCCAGCTGCTCTTCCAGGGCTGCCGTGTATCACATAACTCACCTATCTGGTCCAACAGCCCTAAGCCATGTCCCTGCTCTGGGAGACTAGGCTACATTGGTAGGCCACAAGCCATATTTTACTTGTCATACTAGTGGAAGGCTGCTGGTGTTCCTAGGTGCCATTTAACATTGTAGTAGTTTATGCACCATATACTATCATCTCACAAGAAATCAGGATATTTGACAATGAGGGATCAGCCGATGTTTACTTGTGTTAGGAGTCAGAGCACATACATTGGGCACTTGACTGCAGTGCCTCAGTGTGTAGAATCTAGAAACAACAATACAATTCAACAAATGTTTGAGGTGACCACGCAAAAAGGGGCATGTTCGCACCACAAATATATATAACATACACATTCGCCAGGAGCAAAACACCTGCAGATTAAGAGGACTGTATATCCCAGATGCAGTGTTTTCGTGACAAATGGATCTAAATGCACATACCACATATGCACATTATGGTTCATGGAACTTTGGATACTTAGCAACTAATTTTAATGATACCAAATAACATATACAAATAAGCCAGACGCAATAAATCGGCAGATTTAAATCAGACCACATATTACATAATGCAGTGTATAGGTCACACAAATCTCAAAGTTCTCTGTGCTTCAGGAAAATTCCATACAACACTGGAGACATCTCAACTACTTTAGATTATACTAAATACAACATAGAAATTCTCCTGCAGATTAAGACTACAAATCTCGGAATGCAGTTTATTGGTGTTACTCGGATCTTGAAGTTCAGTGTGCACCAAGAAAATACATTATTTTACAGCGAGGGAATGCTCGGTTTCGAATCATAAGCTGTCAGTAAGAGGTTTCTGGGGCTAATTAATAGGCCAAGGAAAGCAAACAGAATCTTTTCAACCAGTATTGAACAGGCTTAGTTGTAGTTCATTGTTTTGGACTGGTATAATATACACACCAGTCTAAGTCTTTGAACTATTATTTCAGCTCGTTTGTTTAATAGTGTGCATAGTATAAATATATTTTTAGAAACCATTATTTGATTGATGTTTTTGTATATAGACAAATACCGCAGACCACTATGGGGGTATAAGGAAATGGGTTTTAATGTATAAAGTACACGTAGGGGGATATTCTCAAGAACGGGTGATAATCATCGCCAAAATAGGTCAACGCTATGTTTCATAGCACTGTCTATCGTGGGAAAATAACGTCCTATTCACAACACGCAGTAACATGCGATAGGTTCCAAATAACGTGTCAAATGTCCGCAATAGAATCACCGGGACGGCGATCAAAATCTATACCCGAACGTGAAAAAAGCTGCGATGGGCCCAATAGTGATAAAAATACAGCGATAAGCAGCGCCACGCCTGCAAGTCCCACAAGTAAGGCGGGAAAAAATCACTATAAAAACGGCAGCAAAAACACAAACAAAACACATACAACTGCGAAGCACTATGAAGGTAGCCGGAGCAAGCACAGAGGACAATCAGAACCCCACAAGCCACACGGAGGACCAGCCTGGGACCATCATTGGGGAGACGGTGGCAGGAGTTGGGGGACCGGACACTGCACAACAGGACCTGAGCCTACAGTTACTGGGTGAGTAATGACAAGGGACTGGGGGGACGTGGGAAATGGGCACAATGGCACACATGCACAATTAAGTATAGCACATCTACGGACAAACCATGACCAAGAGTCAAAATTCCGACCAAGAGCCCAATTTACCCAAGTCTGCAACATCTCAGCACTGTATAAGCACAGAAGTGAAAGGCACACCGCCTGAAATGGATAAGGGCCCTCAAAATCAGAGCTGAAGGGGCAACCCACCCACAATGCAGCACACTCACATAATAATCCGAGCACCTCAACATTATCAACAATGTAGTGCAAACTGCAACACTTTCACAACAGAACAGAGGACACAACTGCTGCCGCTTGTGTGCAGAAAATGGCCATTCGCATCTGGCGTATGACAATTTACAACTACAACCTCACATTCCTGATGGTGTAGAAATGACAACTGTCCCGCATCAAACAGGCATCTCCACACAAACAGTCACAATGTACATTGTCATGCAGTCTGTTAGTAAACTTGTACAATTCGTGAACATGCATGGGAACACAATGTCAATATGCATCTCCCCTTCACTTTGCAGAGGGACAATCAACACTTCCTGCAGAGCAGACCCAACAACACAGCACTGATGATGAAGAGGACCTCCCCAACATCGACACCGACGCCCTCCAACAGCTCATGGACAGCTCAGGCACCCCACCCCCAGGAGCTGGGCAGCTCAGCTGCATCCAGGAGCCCCCACCCCCTGCACAGACCACACAGCAGGAAGCACCCACCACAACGGCTGTCTCGCAGGACCCCCACAAACAACACATGGCATTCCAACACCGTGTGTTAGGGTGCCAGGAGAAGATGGCAGATCAGGTTCGGGTGGGGTTCAACCTAATGGCAGCCAAACTATATGCCATACGTGGGTGTCTTTGTCCCATCAGGGAACACTTACAGTCCCTAACGGACACCCACTGTCCGCTCCATGCTCTTCAACAATCCATGGCTGACATCGCTGGTGTCATGACTCTGAGCCAAGAACAACTGTCTAGTCAGAGTGGCTCCAGCGATGTCACCCGTGAGTTGGGACACATAAGGAGAATGATGGAGAGCTTGGAGTGGGTGCATGCGGAAAGATTGTTTGCCACGGCTGCACACTAGCGAGATGTAGTTGGGATCTTCCTTGCCCTGCAGATCCTCTTCATGGCATTGCCACCACAAGGCCTGGCGAGGATGAATGCTGCTGCTACCACTCCATCCATATCTCCGCTCCGTGAAGTGTCAGTGCCACACAGTGCGGCAGACATTCCACCTTCGGCTCCTGATGTGTCACTGCCACATAGTGATGCAGACAGAACACCCCACCAACATGTGCAGCACCTGACACATCAGAGGACAATGATGATGATGACAAATCCAGCTTTGTGCTCAGAATGAAGTGGTAGAATTCATCTCCGCCATATGGCCGGTTTCAGCTTGGTTCCGCACTCTGCATCATGCCCTGGAATAACACCTTCCACTGTCCGCCAATCCACTCAGCGACACTCACCTTGGACCTCAACATGAACTGCCATATTTTTCTGGTTACCAATGGCACAGCAATCATACTGCTGACTGAGTCTTCCACTTCCACAGAACTTGTCAATCCCTAAAGGACTCTGGCTGGCGCTCCACGGGGGAACAATGTGAAGTGGGCTTTGCATGGCCCTGTACTGCTCCAGCTTCAACACAACCACTGAATGTGAATAAAACATTCTAATGCAAACAGATGTGTCATGACTATGATCAGTCAAGTATGTAAGTATGGATGAATGTAGGGACAGTGGTTCAACAAAAAGGTACTACTATCAATGCGCATGTATGGCCATGACCCAGATGGGAAGTGAAACCCATATTGTCATTCAAATCAAAACTCATCACAGTTGAATACAAGTGAAGATGCGTACACTTTATTAGCATATGCGTATCAGTAGGGGCAAGATAAGTGCCACAACATGCAGACCAATGCAGCAGTATGTCAGAAAGAGGAACATTGCCAAGCACCGCTGTCCCCTCCGGGGGAGTACCTCACCTTTCACAGGTGTGTGTCAACCCGCGTTGTTGTCAGCTCATGTAGTCGGTGTCCAGGCGAATACAGCCATGTCCACTGTTGTTATGGGATATGTGACTCTTTCTCCAAGATGCAACAAGGTTTCGGGACATATGCAATGGGTTTAAATCAGTTGTGGCCGCAGGTATGTAGTTACTCGTCCATGAAAGCGATTGCACTGGAATATGCACTATCAACAATGCACCACAGGCTGAACGTAGGTGATGTTGGCAAGGTAGAAGCTTAGCCGGTAACTGATCTGCAGCACTGTCAATGGCAGTGCCCCATGTAACTGCAGCATTCGTGCACGGTACAGTTCCACGTGACAGGGGTTGTTCATGTGTCCGGTATGTTTGGCCATTGCTTTAGTGGCTCATGTTGAAGCGCCACTGTTCTGACCTGCGCCAGTTCTGTGGATGAAATGCCACATCTTGGATCAATGAGTTGTTTTAGTGTGCACCGGTTGTAAGCCTGGGATGTTGTGGGAGTAAGTGTGAAGGCCATTCCATGCAAGATATCTTCGAGCAAGGACTCCTGTGTGTGGGGTGTGTATACGTTGGTCTCTCGTCGGGCTGTGTGTAGTGTGGGAGTCGGCATCAGCTGCTATAGTATCTGTCAGGGGGTGCCGGGCACATGCAATTCCGAGGTCGGAGGTGCAGATGTGCTTCCGCCTGATAGTTCAGACAAAGGAGGTTTGTCATCTGCTTACATTCAGGAACTGTGAGGGGGCTTGTTGGGGGTGGGGTGGGATCTGTGCGACTTAGGGATTCATTTTTGACATGTCTTGCATGTGGCATATGAGTGGCATCACTGTGTGTTACGTTGCCTCACAGCTGGTCCTCCCTCCCCTGAACCCATTTACTTGCACGATTGCATCACTTGCACTCCTACGGCACAGTATTGTTATGCCTGTCTGTGCATGTCCACAAGCCTCACAACGACACTGTAATGTTGGCAGTTGAAGGTGGTGGGCCATATGAGTGTAGGCCTATGGTAGGGATAGGGTGGACACAGATGTAGGGTACATGTCTGGCTGAACTGGCGCTGCTAATGTGGCTAGGCATTTGGCTCATGCTGTGGCAATACCGATACACACAACACTTGGCATGTATGATCCTGGACCCTGAGCGATCTAGCGCTCCTTCATTACTCGGTTCATGCAAGCCCGGGTGCATGCTACATTGCAACATAGTCGTTTACGGGGGAGAGACTTAGCTACATGTCCAAGCTCTTACCCACTGCCTGAGGTGATATGGTTGCGTCCGCTGTCCACGGCACAATGTAATGTGGTAGGGCCCAGGGCCATCATTCATAAATAATGACCACACGAACACACTTAGATAGATAGTGGAACTGGCTACTGGCATGTGCGTCCAGACCCTTTTTATTACCAGGATCACATATCCAGTGACGCCTGTGCTGGATGGATGTGGGGTGAGTGTGAGCCAGCCCTCAGGAAGTGGTTGGTGCTGGCAACAACTTGAACGGTGATTTAAAGCGGAAACAGAAACCACCAACATAACAAAAACAACTGCGAAACATCATGGAGGTAGCCGGAGCAAGTACAGAGGTCACTCAATATTCAATCAGAAGGGGCCATGGCCTGTGGTGCACTGATGTAGGGGCACCAGAGCTGAGCGTGCTCATGTGAAGAAATTGTCAATGATTGTATCCCTTCTGGATATTCCTGCTGCAGCTGCAGTGGGGTGTGTCACACCTGCTCATCTTCATCATCATCGTCCCAGGTCTTCCACACTGCCTGAGGTGACACTGATGCGTCCGCAGTCCACAGCACGTAACTCAATCATAAAGGGTCCATGAGTTGTGGTGCACAGAGTTAGTGGCACCTGTGGCGCTCAGCGGGTGCGCAGCAGCGATGATGCGTCGTCCGTGAAGGTCAAGGATGGATCTGATGTTTGTGAGCCCTGCTGACCGCAGTGTAGGCCATAAGCAGAGGTCAGGTAAGTGCAGTGGACAACCCAATATACCTTGAGGGCTCGGGCAAATATGAATAAACAGGTAGAAAGGTGCCTTCAAGGGATTTGTTTGGTAAATAATTTGTATAATTTGGTTCGACGTCCAGACGTGCATGCAAGACTCAAACCTTCAGAACAGCCAGATTAATTCGCTGACATCTTCACGACCACTTGAGTGTTTAACAGTGTCGGTAAACAGACACAAGAGTAGTTTTGCCACACAGAGGCTCTTTTGAGATTTAAATAACCTACAGATTAAGACGGGAGCTTTTTGACAATCAACTGAATTTCTTTGACTACAATATACTGATTAGTTCCGAATTTAGGACGTCCCGCTTGATTTTCAGTGGATAAAATAACCCGCAGTTATTTGAGGGGTCAACCTTGTAAATAAAATTGTCCTGAGGATGGTCTTGGTAAAGAAAACCTAAAGACCGAAACGTCGACAATCACACTGTTTTCCAGAGAAATGGCTATATATTGTTGTGAAAAAGTGTTGGATCAATTTGAAAGTGAAGGCATCAAATATTTAAATATTTCCTTTCACTGTATTCAATTGTTGTAATTTGAAGTACCCTTTTTTGAACTAGAAATATAAATTCAATTTTTATATAAACACCCGCTTGTTTCTCCTCCTTTTGGTTTATTGAATTTATTGTATTCAGGTTAATATGTGATGATTCACTCACACCTTATTCAATCCTGATTCTGACAAACTAAGCTGATGTAAGTATTGAAAAAGTGATAATTAATAAATTTGTAGGTATATAACTGCCCTACCTTTAAATAAGCAGAGGTCAGCAGGGGCCCACAGCCACATGGCGTTGACTTGTGGTGCACAGAGTTAATGGCACTTGTGGCTCTCAGGGGATGCGTAGCCTGCGATGATGCGTCATCCGGGTGACCGCACTGGTAGCAATGTCTTTTGCCTACTGAATTCTGCCTAAATAAGGCCACGTGGCATTGACTTGTGGTGCACAGAGTTAGTAGCACCTGTGGCGCTCAGGGGGTGCACAGCCTGTGATGATGCGTGGTCCAGGTGGGCCGCACTAGTAGCAATGTATGTTGCCTACTGGACTGCGTCATCTGCAATCGCAATTCGATCGGAATTGTGAGCTCTGCTGACTGCATTGTAGTTCGATGGCAGTAGTCAGCACAGACATAACACCGCAGTGCTGTGCCACTGGGTTCGCTGGGGGCCTGTGTCACAGATGCCAGTGATCGGCTGAGGAGGCCAGCGGTCACGGCGGTGGCCTCGTGGCAGGGTGAGGGGCGCTGCCCTGGCAGACGCGTTGGCCATCCCCGAAGTGAACCACGCCCAGAGCCCCGGCCTATTTATTCACACTCCTACGCTGGACTGGCATATGCCGGACCAGCCCACTCCACTTACACTTACAGGGGGGACGACACAGCTACATGACTGAGGTCTTCCCCACTGCCTGAGGTAACATGGTTGCGTCCACTGTCCACAACACTACAAACACCAGCAGTATATGTCCACATGGGCAAGTCTGTGCTCTGCATACTGAGGTCTGCCCAGCACATCACTGCCACACTTGGCATTGTGTGCATTCTTATTCATGGGTGACTTGCCTCCTTCACACATACTGGTTCCCACCTCTCCCCACATTCTGCAATTGTGTAGCTGGGGGCCATACCGTTTTCGGAAGGTCAGCTGTCTTGTTCTGCGCTGACTCAGTGGTAATCCTGGAGGGGTCCGGGGGGGTATCCTGGGGTGGTGGCGGTGGATGTTGTGGCCCTCTTGAGTTTCCGAGCTGCATGATCAGTGGCTCCATGACATGAGTTGGTCGTCAGATATGGCTCTGGGCTGGGCTCCCTTTCATACTGCAGGTAGTCGTCCTGCTTTACACAAGTAAAGGCAGGTGTTAATTCCCTACTGCTAGCGTGCCTTATTGCCTGTTTTTGGATCACATCGCAGATCTGGCTGGTCGTTGAGAATATAGTGAAGTGGCGTTTTAGTGTGTTTTTGCACAGGAACGTCTACTCTGCATATCATTGCGTTAGTTGTCGCTCTCATCCGTGGGGATGTTTTATGCGGAAGCTATCACTGGAAAACTGGCGACATCAGCAGTTTGCAGCAGCTTGAGAATGGGGCGATAATTCTTTCCCCACTTTTGCTTCGCTAAAGTGCAGATAACTCGACGATATGTCCTTGAGAATATATCCCGTAGTGTTAAGGTGACAAACTAATTGGAATGTTTTTAGTAAGATGTATTAGACATTAGTTACTTTAAAAAAAAATATGCCGTCTTGTTTTGTCCTACAGTTGCTACCATTAATAGCCCCAGGTGAAGAGTTAATGCTTAAAATGCATGCAGGCTTTCCAAAGAAATCAATTAAAATCTATAGCTAATAGGGAGAATGAAATTATTAATCCTGTGTTAAACGAAGAATAATTCACAATGAATGATGAGCCAAAGGGATGTTAATAAATATATATATTTTTTTAAATTAAAGTTTTGTAACAGCTGTCACATAACTGGTGTGAGATATATTTACTAGAAACATATTATAATAATGTTTTGCCCAGAGGGTGGCCATGATGGATAGAGCCAAACTTTTTATTCTAGGTAAACCACCCAATGTTATTTATGAAATATTTCCATAGGAGCCACAAAGATCATCAGAATTTAAATAAACGAACTTTAGATGCTTTTAATGGCTCATTGCTGGTAATACATACATTTTCATTAGCAAGCGTATGGCAGCGTTTGAAGAAGCTGAAGCTAATGTTTACAGCACCATATAAAAATGTAAAGGAATATCTGAGAAGGAATATTGAAGCTGAACAGATATAAACTCACTACGTTGAAGAGGACTGCGATTTTCCCAAGCATGCTATGTCAGTCAAGTTGCTGTTAAAGCTTGCATACATTTCGGGAGGATTAGGTCCAAATTTCACTCAAAAGGTATAATAATTCTATTAAAGATTCTTACATTTTCTCTTCAAAAGTAAGTACTTCCATACAACTGAAACTATGACGAGCAAATAATTGACATATCTATAATTTATGGTTTGTCTCACCCTGTCCTATCTTGATGATGGGGAGGTAGGATAAGAAAGTGTCATTGAATTGCACCAGCCACACCTATCTAACAGAAAGAGTTGTATGGATGAGGAACATCAGAAGTCTCTGGTAATGTGGATGTGTGAACAGGATTCAATGTGCCTATGATACAGATTAGAATGCTCAATGAGAAGACACAGAAATCAAGATTCTACTAGTTGCCTAAACCGTTAGTATAACCAATAGACCTGACTGTTTCTAAACAAATAACTTGTTAACTTTCAGTTTGAAGAATTAGCCTTCTTGAAGCTCCTTCTTCACTGCTCTCCAATATGATGCTCAACTTTCCAACTCATTATCACAAATTATTTTACTACCATTCAAAGCAAATTTTCTAGGCTGGCCATCAATTACTGAATGAAATATCTGAAAGTAACCACTGCCAAACTTAAACTTGGAAGGATCTCTGATACTTGCCAAAGCACTTTGTTCAAACAGCACCACATAAATGCAATGTGACCTCGCTAACAACAGACCTTTGGTACAACCTACTCATAATAGAAACAATTCGGCTTACAAAACCAGGCAGTAATCATAAAGATATACAGTTTTGCTCCTTGCCGGTCTATCCATGATCGATTTAGATAATGGGAGGTCAACCTCTACAACCTGGCTACACCACACTGCTTTTCACTCTCACTGCTTGCAATCAATTGTGTTTGTGGAAAGAGGGACAGAATGACTCCACGGTATAGCATGTGCTTACACCGATGTTCACCTTCAGATCACTTACTTGCATGAATATCACTAATATATGTTCAAAATCCACCACCATCAGGAAATGTACTATCACAGTAGAATATGTCTGCGACCATAATCAATTTCCAATTAAAAATAATATTAAAGTTGGCACAAATTGGTATTTTTATGTTGCACCCACCCCATAAGAGTCGAGTATTGAAACAACTTGGGGGTATGTTCACAAAAAAGTGTGATAACTACCGCAAGAGTAGCTTAACAAAACACTCAACATTGCAGCCAATCGTGCGAAAATTACGCCGTGCCAACCAAGTATTCACAACATAGCGGTAGCATGCGATAGTCACCAGATAACGCGTCAGATGTCAGTGTGAAAATCAACGCCACGCTGCAAATATGCGAAATGCGAACGCAAAAAATCATGCGATGAGGCCAATCGCGGTACAAAAATTATCGAAAACCAGCCACAGGCCTGCAAATCCCATGCGTCTGGTGGGAAATGTACTATAAAAGAAAGAAAAAAAAACACCAAAACCAATTCAAACTGCGTAGCACCATGGATGCACCCGCACCGAGTGCAGAGGACAAGCCGAACACCACAAGCCCCACGGAGGACCAGCCAGGAACCCCATGTTCGGGGAAGGGCAAGGAGAAGAGGAAGAAGAAGACAGGGTTCAGTCTTCAGGAAGACCCGATCATCGTCACGGAGATGATAGAACAACATCAACAACTGTTCGACACCTCCACTGCGGCACTGGCATCCCAAACAGGAATATGGCAGGCCATCGTCACCAACGTCAATGCAGTCGGAGTGTCGAGGAGGTCAATGGAGGAGGTCAAGATGCGCAGGCATGATGTGAAAAGGCAGACCAAACAGAAACTCGCCACCAACAGGAAGGCAGCAACGGCAACTGGAGGTGGGAGTCCTGCGACACAGGGGGAGCTGGATGAGCTGGAGGAAATGGTGGCACAGTCAGCAGTGTGGAGACGGTGGCAGGGTTTGGGGGCCTGGACACAGCTCAATACGACCTAACCCAACAGCAACAGGGTGAGTAACGACCACGGACTGTGGGGATGGGGGTAGATGGGCACAATGGCACACATGCTCAATTATGTGCAGCACACTGCACACCCACAATGATTGTGGAACATGTCCCTGAGAGCCTTGGCACACTGCAGCACACATAGAAACACCAAGTAGGCCCCCCGTCCACAATGTGCACAAAGGGGCCCCCCTCCCTATCACCAATATCACAAACGACCCATGCACATGTGCTGAATCCGGCAAAGAATCGGCTCTGTGAGCCACACTGACTATGCAAGTGACACTGCATGCCCGATAGCATGGCAGCAGCCAAAAAACATGACATGGCCCAAGAATCACAATTGAGGTGGCCCAGTGCGGATCACATCCGTAAAGGAGCAGGTCACACTCTGACATATCCACATGCACCCACAACCCATGCCGTACAATACACGCAGCAGACAAACAATGCACCAGGCCACAAAATCTTTCCAAGAGCACATATGATCCAAGTCCAAAACAATTCAGCCCCCGAAAAGCACACAATTCAAAGGCACCAAGCCTCAAAGGGAGAAGGGTACACAAAATCAGAGCTGCGGGGGCAACTCCCCCACAATGCAGCACACCCACATAACAATCACAGAACATCAGTAATGACGGCAATGTAGTACAAAGTGCAACACCAACACCACAGGACAGGTCTCACAATAGGTTCCGCTTGTGCGTTGTAACTGTCCACTCACATCTGGCATTGCCTGACACTGTGTGATGATAATATACGGGTACTACCACACATCCGTCATGTAGTCAAAAAACACATCAAATAGCCAGCTCCACCAAAACAGTCACAATATACATTGGCATGCAGTCTAAATGTAAACATCTGCAAATCTTCAACATACATGTGTAACTCTGCTAACCTGCATTTCCCCTTTACATTGTGGAGAGACAAACAGTTCCCATCATTGATGATGAAGAGGACAAGATGCACATATGTCAAGACACTCTCCAACGGATAATGGACAGCCTCCGCACCCCATCCCCAGGAGCAGGGCAGGCCAGCTACCTCGAGGTGACCCCACCACCTGCACAGACCACACAGCAGGAAACACACACCACCACGGCTGTCTCCCAGGACCCCCCGACCAATACATGGAATTCCAACAGTGTGTGTGTGGGGTTGCCAGGTGGAGTTGGCTGAACAGTTGCGTGTGGGTTTCGAGCTTGTGGCAGCCAAACTCGATGCTATACATGGGTGTCTGAGTCCCATCAGGGACCACATACAGTCCCTATCGGACACCCCCTGTATGCACCATGCTCCATCACAGACCTTGGCTGACCTTGCTGGGGCCATTAATCGGATACAAGAACTGTCTGGTCAGACAGGCACCAGCGATGACAGCACAGAGTTGGCACAGATGCGGAGGTCAATGGAGACCATGGAGCAGATGCAGGCTGTAAGTATGGCTGCCACCGGCTGGACACCAGCGAGTAGTAGCTGGGAACTTCGATGCCCTGCAGTTCATCATCTTGCCATTGCTGCCACTGAGCCTGTCCCAGATGACTGCAGCGGGAACATACACACACACAGCTCCGACCCCTGATGTGTCAGTGGCACACAGTGATGCAGCCCCATCACCTTCACAGTCTGATGTGTCAGTGGCACACAGTGATGCAGCTATTACCATGCCACACACACCGGACACAACGGACACAGAACCCGTATCAGGGGAGTAAGATAGGGATGGTAATTACTGTGTGAGGAAGGAGGCAGTAGCATCCATCACCGCCATATGGCCTTTCCCGGTCTGGTTCTGCCCTATGCATCATGCCCTGGGACAATACCTCCCACTGACTCCCAGATCACTCTGTGACATTCACCCGGACCCCGACACGGACTGCCATATCTTCACTGCTGGACAATTACACCGCAATCCTGCTGCAGACTGCACTCCCCCTCTTCCTAATCACTTTTCAATCCCCAAAGGACTCTGGTTGGCCCACCTCTGGGCTTCCATGTAATGTGGGCTTGGATGGCCATGTACAGCTCCAGCTCCGTCAATCACCTGAATGTGAATAAAACTTTCTAAATCACACAGATGTGTCATGACTATGTTCACTCACGTATGGAAGTATGGCCAGATGTAGGGACAATGATTGCACATGAAGGTACACCCTGGTAACTAACATCTATGTGCATGTGTATCCCTGAGACACATGGCCAATTGGATGACTGTGAAGGTGAGTACTAGTTGTGTCCCCATTGCACATCAACAACAATCTCACAAACTCCCAATGTAGGCACACGTCCATGTATTGAGTAGGGCTGTGTGTAGGAATGACCAAATCGGTAGCAGGCCAGGAGTGGTGTCCTTCATCACAGGTGACAACAGACCTTCACGTCGCATACCTACTCACACACATCTGTGTGGACACATTCTGTTATGATTTATGACATTGCTCCACATGGTCAGAGGTTGGACACCATACTCACATTGCTGAAGTCACGTAAGTGCACAGGTCGGCCAGCAAATATCCCAAAACAATGTCTGCCTCACAGAGGTGGAGCTTGCAAAAGGGAGCCACCCCCATTGCACATGCATCAGTCAGTTCTTTCCTGTGTAGGGACGATGCTCATTGTGGCACACGAGTTGACAATCTAATCAACACACATCACAGTTAGACACTACTGGAGTGGCATAGACTTTATTGGCATGTGCGTGTCAGTACGGACGAGGCAACGTCCACAACAGGGAGGGACATGCTTAAGATACTTACACGCAGCATTGGAACATGTCGAGGTTCAGAAAATGATGAGGCAAAAATGGACAACAATCATCACGGATGGCAACGGTGTCAGCCCACCTTGCCTTGCTGGATGAGTCATGTGTTGTTTAGCGTCTGCCCATTGCCCCATGTGAGGGAGCACGACTCACTGCCCATGGGATCTGCATAGTGCTCTGCCACTGGAGTGCACTGATTGTCTGCTCTGCTGACAGTGATCAGGTGAAAGGGTCTGACAGGTTCACATGTCGTGCTACATTGCCATTTGTGTACTCTCCCCCCAGCAGTGTGTCCGAATTGGTAATGTTGCCAAACGACGCTGTATTGCTCCGACCATAGACATGCATCACCTTGCACAGGTGTGTGTACACACACTTAGTTCCACGCACATGCATCCAGAGTCCTGACGAAGGCAGACATGTCCTCTGTTGTGGTGGGATATGTGGCATTCCCCATGATGCAACAAGTTGTTGGAACCTGTGCTGTGGGTGACAATCTGATGTGGCTGCAGGAACATCGTTACTCGTCCATGATTGCCCGTGCAGCTTCATGTGCAATGTGTTCCAATAGTACGTCATTGTCGTGTTCAAGGAACACCAGGGTGAGCCAATCCATTAACAGGTCAGGGCAGGTGTCCTCAGCCCACGTCGTTTCACCAATCCGCAACACAGCCTAATAGGGGAGTGCCTTGATGTGGTCACTGCACATGAGGAATTGTGCAATCTCCCATGCACAACTGCCAATACATAGGCAGTATGTCAAGGCATCCCATGCACGGCTGTCTCGGTTACACTCCTGTTCGTGATCCAACAGAGGGCGCAGACACGAGTCATAGTCCAATTCATCTACGGTTGTGTTGGATAGGCAGACATCCATGGGACACTTTAATGTGGATGTTCAGCAGTGGAACCAGGGCTAGACGCAGGTGACGTAGGCAAGGCGGAAGCTCAGCCGGTAACTGATCCGCAGCACTGCTAGTGGCAGTACACCCAGTAAATGCAGCATATGTGCACGGTACTGTTCCACCTGACGGGTGTTGTGCATGTGCCTGGGATTGCCTGCCATTGCGTTGGTGCATGTCGTGGAACTGGCACTCTTCTGAACTGCGGCAGTTGTGGGAGGATATGCCACAGCTCTGAACAATGATTCGAATGTGTGTGCGACGTTGGGGAGAATGGGTTGCTGTTTCCGTGAGTATCAAGAGCATCCCATGCGGGGGTACCTCAGGCAGGGGCTTCTGGGTGTGGGCTGTGGATAAGTTGGATAGTTCATTTGCACAATACGTGGTGTGGGAGTCGTCCCCATCTGCCATGGCATCTCTCTCAGGGTGTTCCAGCCGGGTTCTGGACCAAGATCAGAGGTGCAGGTGTCCTCCCGCCTTCTGCATTGGAACAAAGGAGCTTTCATCCCTGATTCTTGTCTGACTACTACTTGCGTTTTCAGAATGTGATGTGGCTTTGGCGCTGAGATTGGGACAAGGCCTTGGGCTCATAGTGTACGGATGGCGATACACACACACATGTTGGCATGTGGAGCCAGGTGCCCGAGAGGCCTTGCGCTGCTTGTGCAATCTCACTCCATCTCTCTTCCTCGCTCTCTCCCTCTCTTTCCTTTGTTTGGTGCATGGCGCACCTTCTCTTGGATTTTGTCTTCCAGGCTGTGTCCTACAGATTGTCCAGTGAGGACCCGCTAGGACTCATCCAAATGTTTGTTTTGGCTTTTGTTTGAATGGTGTTTTGTGTTAGTGATTGCATTGTTGTTAGACTGATTCTCCATTTTCTGGCCACGCGTGTATGTTGATTTTCCTGCATGTGCGACATCAGGCAAAATATTTGTTTCGGGATTCGTGGTGTTGGTGTTCAGTTTCTTTGTCTGGGCTTGATGGTGGGCCGGGGGGGGGGGTTGCGGGCCTGGGTGTGGTGTCGGTGTGTGTTGTGGCCCTCTTGGGTGTCCGTGCTGCATGTTCAGTTGCTCGGGGGCATCTGTTGTTCCTGCAGGTTGTGGTCTGACTTTGCACCAGGTCTGAGCAGGTGTTAATTTCCTGGTGCTAACACACCTTATAGCCTGTTTTGTGTTCTTATCGTAGATCTGACTGGTCGTTGAGAATGTTGTGGAGTGATGTTGTCGCTGCTTTTTGCTCGGGAATGCTTACTCTGCATCTCATTAGCGATAGTTGCTGGGGTCATCTGTGGCGATGTTTGTTGCGGAGGCTAACGCCGGAAAAGTGGTGCTGTAGGCTGTTTGCACCGGGCTTGTGAATGGGGCGGTAAATTTATCATGACTTTGGCTGTGCTAAAGTGCTGTTAAATCGGAGATGGCTCCTTGATAATATGGCCCTTGGAGTTGTATCTTTAACCTCAATGAAAGAGAAGCTATAATGACACTGTCAGGATTCTTGACTTTCTGTTGTACCCGCTGAGTTATATCCAAGACCTGCAGTGTCAGGACATGACTTTGTGTAGATTGTTGCAGTTCTGGGTGAGTTTTATCCAGGACCCTGCACTAGCATGCAATATCCTCAAGTGGCTTCTGTGGATTTTATTTGTGGAACATGCCAGTCTATTGCAATTCTATCTCCCTTTGGATTTCATCTCTTTCTATGAGCCAGCTGTGGTCATGAGAAACAAACTTCACATAATTCCTTATGAGCACTAATTCCATAATTATTTTAAGCATGTTTAAGGTGGTTCTTTGGGACCTTCTACGTTTTATAATTGATTGTTAACTATGTATGACCACTCTTACACGTTCTCCACATGGAGATATTGGCAGAGTTAGTCAGGCTACTTAATTAGCAGTTAATAATCTGTTAATAGCATAGCATTCCGAAATATCTTCAGGCAGAAGTGGTGTGATGGCCCAGGACTCCACTCTCTCCCTGCTCTCTGGGCAAACACCTTTATGTTGTCTTTTAATGGAGATAAAGGTGTGTAATGTGACATCAGAGATTACATGAACAAGAAATAATAATAATATAATAATAATAATTCACTGATGATTATTTCACAACTCTCAACCGAGTTCATCTCTTGCAGCCACATACCCCATTTTATTCCACTGCAGCCTGCTTGCCATAGTAATTTCTCTCATAGTATTTTCTATTAAATTCTGCTGTTGGTGGGCAACATAGGGCAAGAGAGAGATGGAGAAAGACAGAAAATGAGAAAGGAGGAAGGAAAAGATAGGAAAACAGTGGCAAAGTCAAAGAGCATGGACGAAGGCGAATGCAGCTCCATATTACCTACTCCGAAAGTCCCTATAGCTACATATTATTCGACTTTACTAGCATTTATCTTTAGTTGAATTGTATCGGGTCTTTTCACAGATTTAATGGCGACCATTTTAGTACTACATACAAAGAAATGATAGTTGAACACTTAGGTTGCTAACAACCGTAGCATGATACCATTGCCAATGATGCATGGCGATAATGCACTTAGAGGTAATCTAGATGTCTGTTTTTGTGGAGAGTTACATTTTCGATGGCAACTTCAAGCAAATGCACTGTAATTGAGTTCTTAGAATAGATAGCTGGGCTGCATTATTTAAAACGTGCAACTTTAACCATTCCGCCTAATGTATGTTACTTTTCCGACAGTGGACTCCTTTTTATGAAATATACATTTTTATTCAAAACTGAAAGCAGTAATACTTGTATTGGATTTATATGTGTGACGAGAAGGGCATGCTAACTTCCACAAGCTCTGATATTGATCGAACTTGGGCAACATATGAAAGATACTCACTACATTTTACTAACCTAAACGGAAAGACCTTAACATTGGTTTTCATAAATTCAAAAAGTTTCTTATATCAATATTTGTTGTTATTGCTGTTTTTCAGCTAACCCCTTCAGTTCCAGGCCTTTTCCCTGCCCTGTGCTAAGCCCTTTTTTGCCTATTTGAGGTAGTTTGCGCTTAGGCCGCATAACTTTTTTTTTCTAACATCCTGGGGATTCTAACGGTACCCAGGGTCTGTGAATTCCCCCGGAGGAGACTGAGAAATTAACCCAAATATAGCTAAATTCGTTTTTGGGGTAAACTAGTGCTGCAGAAGAAAGCATACTTTTTTTCCCCTGCAAATGGCTTCAACGAAGGGTTTGCATTGGTAAAAGCACCATCTTCCTAGCTTTAAGTTTTGGCATTTTACTGGGACATAGGCCATTTTTTCAAATTTCTGTGTGTGTCCAACCTCCTTTCAGTTAGTGGTAGAATTGGACGTGAAACCCATGGTGGATCCCAGGAAGCTATACGATTCAGAAAAGTAGACCAAATACTGAATTCATCAAAGGGTTGTATGTGTAGATCCTTTAAGGTCGCTTAGCAGGACGGGGGCTCCCACCCCAGGACCTGTCGGAGCCCTGGCCCCATTCTGTGCTTCTGAGCTCATTCAAGCCTCCCCAGGCCCATGGGACCCCTTCTTCATGACCTTTGCGAGGTGGCACACTGGAGAAGGGAGCCCCGGACAAGGACCTCATGGCCCAGCAGGGGGTCCAGAGCCCCATTCAGATCCTCTGAAACCAACCACGCAGGGACAGCATCCCCTTTATGACACTGCGGACCACAGAAGGGAACCTCGGGCCCCGGTGGGCTCGCAGACGCAGGCCTGCTGGCTCACAGACCCTGCGGATGCCCATCCTGTGGCTCGGAGCCCTCACAGGGGCCACGGTCAGGTGTTTCCAACCAAGCAGCCCACAGTCGTCAATTTGGCCCAACTATACCCGATTGATGAGAGTCCAGTCTGGACCTACCCCAGGCAGCCCCCTGTCTAAGACCGCAGAGCCCATTTTCCCCCGCTGCACGCTTAGCGGCATGGAGGGCCAGCTCATGAAGCTTAGTCCCTGCCGGAGGACTGACCAAGGATGCAACCATGGACTCCCTCTCTGCTGGAGAAGGAGGGGATTGGGTTTCCTGGGCCTCTCCTTTGCCAGGCCCTGCTCATTTTTTGCAGAATGCAAGCCTTGCGCCGGGCCTGCTGATGATACCTCCAGGGTGGCACGGGACATCGACAGTCGCTGACATCCAAGATTGGGCCAAGGTGTCTGCTGATGGCTTCTCAGAGCTCTCTGGCTCATGTTTCAGTTCAGCAGCGTGGGAGGAGGGGGCTGGGCCTTCATGCGGGGATGGTACCTGCTCTTTACCCCAAACAAAATACAAGAGCAAGAAACTCTTCGCCAGGCCTGCAGCCACCCCGCCCTCGGTACTGTCACTGACATACCATGGGCTCAGGGTGCTGCCTTGAGTAGGTGCCTTCCACCTGCATAGAGCCAAGGTAGCCAAGGAGGTTTAAGCCCAGGCCAAATCCTCTCACCGCGCGCCTGACTGGGAAGCCCATTTTCCTGTTTCCATTTTACAGAACCCTGGGCGGAGGACAACAGTTGGAGTTTGCCCGGCCGACTCGCTGGCTGGCCATCTTGTTGAACAGGATGGCAACCAGATAGCCAAAAACTAGCTAGTCACCAGATAGCCCAGGACAACCAGACACAGGACCCAGTCACACAGCAATCCAAATATGACAGAAGTAGCCATGCACTCTGAGGCCAATGCTCAGGAGGCTCCTTCTGGGCTGTTCGCATTCCAGTGACTTGTGCAGAGGGTCCAGCCATCTGGTCACCTTGCAAGGGAACCATCCCCCATCCTGGCACCCAGCGGCACAGGGACAGGTGGCGGTGGCCCCTCATGCCAGTCAGCATGTGGTGGAGGTAGCCACATGCCCACATTTTCCCCCTCCACCTCCATCTCGCTGGCCTGGCGGCTGAGGGCCCACCCCTCTGTGGTGGAGGGTCCAGCAGGCACCCACAGACAGAGACAAAAGCATGGCTCAAATTACGAATCAGGTAATCTATGAATTATTTAGCACCTAGTGCCCCACAAACATGTGATGCACTAAGCGCAATAGAGGTTGTCCACATCCGCCCATGCTCCATTCAAGACTTCACCTCTGGGAGTCAGCCTTCCTGATTTGAAGAGCATTGCTAGGCACGCAGCCCGGGAAACCCCTTTCCCCCCAACTGGCAAGGGGGCTCCCAAAGTGAATGGAGCAGCCAGCCCCACCACTGCTGGTCCCTCCCGGAGGACTGGGAGGGAACGCACAAGTCTTCAAACCTTCAGCCCAGGCACATGAGACCCGGACAAACCGGGAACCTGGCAACAAGGTAGAGTCCCCCTACCTGCAAATCAGTAATCCACCACGGGCTCAACCCCTCTGGCTTTGGGAGTCTCCAGCTTGTGCCGCAGCCCCGATCCAAGCTGGCAGGCTTGTGGGTAGCCCACCCCTTGCCCTGGTAGGAAGAGTTAGGTGGCTCCTCATCCCGCACACCGCCCACCGAGAGGAGTTGAGGTCCCATCACAGGCCCTGGCTCCGTCCCTGCTCTACCACTCGAGAAGGGCCACTCCTCGGTCACCCGAAGCCCGGTCAGGCCAGAATTTGGCCCAGGGCAATAGGGCCTTAAGGGGTGGTCCAAGCCTGGGGAGGCAGTGCCATTCAGGTTCCCCCTTGCCGGGTCATGCTCCTTGAGCGTGGGTTCCGCCTCAGCAGGGCCTACTGCTGTGCCTCTCCCGTAGGGGCAGGGGCTCCCCCCGTCCCCAGAGCCTTGAACGTTCATCAGTCGGTTCCTCCCCAGTGGAGGAGCCTACATCACACCCAATCCACACCCAAGTGCCCCCGTGGCCATGGACCGCTCCACCATGCCAGGCGTACTAGGTCAGGGCCAGCCCACGTGCCTACTGTGTGCATGTTCCATCTGGGAGGCAGCCAAGGGTCCCTTGCTGGTGCCATCCGCCGCTCCGTCTCATGTTGGACAGTCCCTGGCAGGGTGGAAGTTGTTTGTTTTTAAACAACACCCAAGGCTGGCCAAGCAGTCCATCCCAAAACAGACCTACTGTGTCCACTCGATCGGAGTACACAGCGCCAGCTGGAATCTCCCCTGGCAGGCCATCCTTCAACTGGATTCCAGCTTTGTGTCCCTGCCTGCTCCCAGGGAAGGCACATTCGGAGGAAAGGGCCATCCGAAAGGGCTAGGAGGCAGGTTTGGACCCAGGACCCTGGGCACCCCGACGGGCAGGTCCAGGCACTGGCTTTGCCTGCCTCAGAATCACCAGACCTCAAGGGGGTCCTCTACCTAGTAATCCAGAGGAAAATTACCTCCTTTTCTTGTCATCCATGTGCACTGAGAGAGAGGGGGGATTGAAGGAGCCAATGTGCCCGGCCTCCTGTGTTCCGGGAAGCAAATGAGCCCCTGATTGGGACTTCCACAGTGGTTCTGCCATCTGGTAGTGCCATTAGAAAGCATGGTGTGCAACCAGATGGCCGGGCTCGAAGAACAGCCAACTGGTCATGCTGTGCCTTAATGAACAGGGCTTTCACTTGTTCTTGGAGGGGACAGGGGCTATATGGCCCAGGGAGTCGGAACATCACCTGGATCTCAGGCACTGGGCTGCAAGGGGGCCCGACGGCCCTCTGACCTGGGGCCAAAAGACACCTTAACACACAGACATGGGACAGACCGTGGGACAGAGCCTAGGGCGGGAGCACCCGCCCCACTGCCCAGTGGGGCCTTGGCCCATTCGGAGATCCTGGGATCAGATGCACAGGGAAGGCCTTCCCGGGCCCATGGGACCCTGTCCCGGATACATTGCCACATGGTGGGCTGGAGGACATAGCCCAGGATGGGGGTACCCACGCCGGGGCCCCCGTTGGAGCTCCTGAACCGATGAACCCTGTCCCAGGGGCTCTGGCACACAGAGGGCCCGAGGATGGAGCCCAGGACGGAGGTGGGCCAGTCCTGGGCTAGCTGGTCAGTGGTTGTAAACTGCCAGACCCCAAGGGGGTACTGAGTACCCTGTCCCTAGTAATCTGGGGGAAGGTTACCCACCTTTCTTGTACTCCCTGCACATGGAGGGTCAGAGGGGACCACTGGCACAAACACACCCAACCTCCTAGGGCCCCATCTGGGATTAACAAATCCAATGATCCCTTATTGGGACTTCCAGGGCAGCTGGGATGGCAGCTTCATGTCCCTGCCTGCTCTCAGGGAAGGCAGGCTCAGTGGAAAGGCACATCGGGCAGGTCTGGGAGACAGTCATCGACCTGGATCCCTGGGTACCCCAGCAGTCTGGCCCTGGTAGCACCTGGCTAAGAACTGCTGGACCACTCGAGGGTCTGGAATACACTGTCCCTAATAATCCAGAGGAAGGCTATGACCCTTACATGTATTCCTTGCGCACCGAGAGACAGAGGGAACCACCAACACCAATACACTCACACTTCCTGGGCTTATGGAAGCAACTGCGCCTTCATCAGGAATTCAAGGACAGCTTGGATGTCCACTTCATGTCTCTGCCTGCTCTCAAAGAGGTCAGGCTCAGAGGAAGGGCCCATCAGACAGTGCTGGGATGCTGTAGCAGACCCAAGCCCCAAGGGGACACGATGGGCGGGCTCGGGCCCTGGCTTCGCCCAGCTCAGAATCATTGGACCTCAAGGGGGTCTGAGATACCTTCTCCCTAGTAATCCGTAGAAAAAAAACGTTGTTGTCATTCGTGCGCACCGAGTGACAGAGGAGCCCTGGCTGGGATTGAGGAAGCCAATGAGCCCCCGATCGGGACATCCAGGGCAGCCCAGCTATCTGGTAGTGCCATTGGAAAGCATTGGTCACCTCTAGATGGCCAAGGGGCTTGACGTAACCAGATGGCCTGACTCGAAGAATGCCTATCAGGTCATGCTGTGTCTCAAGAAAAGGGCTTCTGCTTGTTCCTGGAGGAGACTGGGACTCTGCAGGCCGGGGGCTTGAAACCCCTACCTGGGCCTAAGGCACGGGATTTCGAGGGGGCTTCTGACTTAGCTCCGACCCGTGGCCCACAGGCACCTTAATATGCATGTGAAAGGTAGAAGGTCTGATAGACCCCATCCCAGGCCCTTGGCAGTGTGGGAGGCTGGAGGACAGAGCCCAGGGCGGGAGCGCCTTTCCCGGGGCCCAGTCAGAGTTCCTGAACACAGCCAAGGAAGGGTAGGCTCACTGGGCTTCCTGGGCCCGATGTACCCATGTCCTGGGACCTTGGTAGGATGGCAGGCCAGAGGACAGAGCCCTGGGCAGGGGCATCCATCATGGGGCCCAGCATGGCCTGGGGACCCGGCAGGAACTCTTGGACAAGGCTGGCTTGGGAGGCCTTCCTCAGCCAGCAGGAGCCCGTCCAGGGGCTTGGCCATGTGGTGAGCCGGAGGACAGAGCCCAGAATGGGGGGTGCCACCCCTGGGCCTACCGGGGCCGAGCAGAGGTTCTAAACCAGGCCAAGCAAGGGAAGCCTCCCTGGGCCAATCAACCCCCGTAGCGGGTTTTTGGCAGTGCAGCAGGCCAGAGAACAGAGCCCAGGGCTGGGGTGTCCGTCCCGGGGCCTGGCAGGGTCCCAGGGCCCAGTCGGAGCTCCTGGACTGGGTCATGCCGGGGAGGACTCCCTCGGCCTGCATGAGCCCATCCCAGGGGCTTGGCCATGCTGTCGGCCAGAAAACGGAGCCCAGGATAGAGGGCCTACACCCAGCTTCTGATGGACCCACGCCCGGGTCATTGGCAGGGTGATAGGCTGGAGGATGGAGCCCAGGGCCTGGTTAGAGCTCCTGGACCCGGCGGAGCAGTGGAGGTCTTCCCTGGCCTGCAGGAGCTCAACCCAGGGGCTTGGCCATGCGGGTGGCCAGAAGACAGGTCCAACATGGGGGGCACCCACCCTGGGTCCTGACCGGAACTTGGTTGGAGCTCTGAACCAGGCCAAGCAGAGGAAGCCTCCCCAGGCCCGATGGACACTGTCCTGGGTATTTGGCAGTGTGACAGGCGAAGGATAGAGCCCAGGGCAGGAGTGTCCGCCCTAGGGCCCGGCGGGGTCCAGGGCCCGATGAGAGCTCCTGGGCCCGGCCGAGCAGGGGAGGCCTTCCCAGGCATGCAGGAGTCCGTCGCAGTGATTTGGCCATACAGTGGGCTAGAAGACAGAGCCAAGGATGGGAGACACCCACCCCGGATCCAACCAGGGGCCCGATCTGAGACAAGGGAAGCCTCCCTGGGCCCGATGGACCTCTTTCACAGGCCCTTGGGAGGGTGGCAGACTGGAGGACAGAGCCCTGGGGCCTGGTTAGGTCTGGTCAGAGCTCCTGGGCACACCAACGCTGGGGAGGCCTCCCTGGGACCACAAGAGCCCATCCCAGGGGCTTGGCCATGTGTTGAGCCAGAAATTCAGTGCCCATGATGAGGGGACCTCACCCCGGGGCCTGCTGTGACCCCGGTCAGAGCTTCAAAACCAAACCACACAGGGGAAGCACCCAGGTTCTGATGAACCCCCATCCCAGGCCCTAGGCAGTGGGGCAGGTCAGAGGACGGATCACAGGTATCATGCAGGCAAAGCGGGGGAGGCCTCCCTGGGCCTGATGGAACCCAGTCCTGGGCCCTTGGTGGTGCAGCAGTCTGGAGGACGTAGCCCATGGGAATTGGGCCCAGTCTGAGCTCCTGGACCCAGCCTCGCAGGTGAAGGCTCTTTGTGCCCGGAAAAATGATAATCACACTTGTTAAACCATTTTTGTTCCCCTAGATTTTGGACCCTAGCTCAGCCAGCACCCAGGGAAACGTAGCCAAACTAGGCCTTTCCAGTGTGGGCTGACTTGAGTGGCTCTCATCAAGTTTTATTTCCCAGAATGCCTTGCAAACCTCAAACTTTGACTATAAAAAATTCACTTTTCTAACATTTCTGTGATGGACGGTTCTGGAGTCTACAGGGAGCCACAAACTTCTTTCCACCCAGCATTTCCCCAAGTCTTCCGACACAAAATGCAAGGGAAGCACTTCCCCTGCTCCAGAGGCTGAAAAATGTAAAAGGAAAATGAAATTCCACTGCTGGTGGAGGACATAACCATTACGTCCTTGACACAGAAAGGGCTAGATACCCTCTACACCTCTCTGTCAAATGCTCTATCCCTCTATCTCGATTTCTTCTCTCCCTCATGCACGCACACACACCAACATGCTCGCTCTCAATTCCTTTCTTCATTGTTTCCTTCATGGTCATTGATTCACCAAAATGCCAGGGGTAGCAAAAGTGACATAACACGACCACATTTTGACCTAATGACTAAATAGGAAGTGACACCATATAATCTTTGACACCAAATCCTCCAAGAAAGGAATGTTGCACGATCTTAATTCTGATGGTACCACACTAACTAACATTGCTGAAGCTAACAGGCTCTTGCTCTTAAGTGCACAATTATATAGTAACACATACTAAGATAGATAAATGTACTTTTTTATACCACCACTTTAAATAGGGTGGTGACATGGTAGTGGCATTACATATTTCTCTATTTTTATTGTGTGCAAACGTAGGTGTTTGTTGGAAGAGTAGAATACAGTACTACAATAAACACAGCAAAAACAAGGAGATGATAGACTGAGCACTGAAACCTTTCAGACACTCACCCTCAGTCACAAAACTTGGTTGAATCCATCATCATTCTTTAGCTCACTTTGCCACGCCAGTTCAGGCCCAGCCATATGCAAATCAGTCTTGACCCTGTTCCTCATGGAAACAGTCCAGCCCTAACTGCCAAGCCAAGTCTTCAATGGACCAGGCACAAACATCCTGGTGCCGGTTTCGAGACACTCACCCCTAATCACATATCTGGGTTGAATGCATAAATAAATCTACAATAAACACAATGATAACATCATCATCATCATCATCAGTCTGTATTCGATTTAAAAAGAAAAATCATAAAAGACAAGCATAAATACAAACAATACATGTGAGATACATTAAAATGTTTTGAATTAATAGTTGACAAATTCTTTTTAAAAGACATTAAACTAGTCAGAATGACAACAAATATGACAATACATAATAAAAAGACCCCCTTCAGCTATAATAATTTGAGGGAACAATTAATTAAGGTTTACACTAAGTAACAGCAAGTTCGGATGTGTGGTGGGGGATTTTCAGGGGGTTGGCACAAGCTTTCGCCCTTAGGGACCATGCCCAACTCAAGAATTTAGTCATCGGTATAGAAATAGTTGGGGAAGTGTTGGTGCATAGGATTCGTAAAGCAACAACACTGCTCCTAGTGCCCAAATTTCTACACAGTGGTGACAACCACACTCGTCTAGGAGGAGCTAGTACAGGGAAAACAAACAAGAAATGGGCAATAGATTCTGCCTGTAACCCGCAGGCAGGGCAAGTTACCTCTCGGGGGCTAGACCACCTGCCTGTGAGGGACTTAAGCGGTAGAGAACCTGCTCTTAGCTGGAAGTAGAGTTTCCTGTCTCTGGGATGCGCAATCAAGTCCCAATATTGTTCAAGAGCAGGCGTGATCTTGACCTCTAGATAGCGGCCGGCCATCCCATTAGGGTTAGCTCGACTCCACACCTGTCGGTCGACACATTCCCAGTAAATAACTTTTATGGTCTTCTTTGTGGGAAACTGAGCAGTTGCTGGGTCGCTCCATAACCCCACCATGCCCATTAGTGTCAGGGTCTGGCGGAGCTGCCTCAGCCAATCGATTTTGTGAAAAACATCTGACACAACAACATCCATGAGCCCTTGGGCATACAGGGTGAGCTCAGGAGTAGTCCAGAGCCTTCGCCAGTATAAAACCGGACGAAGTCTTGCAATGTCCACGATAGCCCTCTTACCCAACTCATACCTTACTGGAACCATAGGGGAGCTCTGGGGGAGGTTTGTTATGCCGCGAAGGAATGAATTTTCGGCTAAGGCTAAAGGGACCAGCCGATTAAACCCCCATAGTTCTGCCCCATACAAAGCTGAACCCAAGCCCTTCGCCTCATAAACTTGAAGCACAGGTTTTACGGGCTTGGTGAAAGATTTTTTGTATTCTTTAATTAAGGCTCCCGAGATTTGCCTGAGTTTCAGGGCGGCTACCTCAATATGCTTGTCCCATTTGTTACTACTGGTTATGTGTATGCCCAAATAAACGAAATTGGGGACCATTTATATTGGTTGCCCGTCCAAAAAGAACTTTCTCCCTCTAAAACTTGGATGCGGATTGAAGGCCATGAGTTTCGTCTTAGCCATGTTCACCTCCAATCCGTGGCCAAGGCAGAAATCCTCAAAGACTAGTAAAGCTCTCTGTAAGCCACTTGGGGTTTTTGATACGATGAGCGTATCATCCGCAAACATTAGTATCGGGGTAGTCACTCCAGCAAGCTTTGGAGCATCAGTATTGGCGCTGAGCATAGATTGAGCTATCCCGTTAATATACAGGGAGAAGAGGGTAGGGGCCATAGTGCAGCCTTGCCGCACACCTCGTTCAACCGGGAATTCTGGGGTGACTTCGCCCGCACCTCCCCACTGGATTTTAGCAAAATTCGAGTCATGGAGTCTCTTGATCAGGGTCAGAATTTCCACTGGAAGCCCTAGTTTTTCCAGTACCACCCACAACCGATGGCGAGGGACAAGGTCAAAGGCAGCTCTTAGGTCCACAAAGGCTACATAGAGACTGCCTTTCCCCAAGGTAACTACTTTCCAGTGGAGTTGAACAAATCGAAAGACCTGATCCAGTGTACTGGTTGACTTACGGAAACCAGCTTGAAAGGGAGAGAGAATCTGATTATCATCAACCCATGTTAACAGCTGGTTCAGAATCATTCTCCCAATGACCTTCTGCATAGTATCGATTAGGCTTATTGGTCGATAATTCCCAGGGAGGGTTCTATCACCCTTCTTAAACACGGGAATTATAACAGCACCCCCCCCCCAGGATTTTGGGACAGGGGCGCCTACAGCAATAGCATTTGCCAGTAAGGTGATGTATTCGCTCCAAGACTTTTTGTTGTGGAGGAAAAGATCAGATGGGATCCCGTCCGGTCCTGGAGCTCGCCCAGCTGCTATAGATCGAAGAGCCAATAAAGTATCGTTGGTGCTGAAAGGACCACTAGCGAAAAAAACAAGGGATATCTCCCCTGCAAGATTTATCTGGGACTCGCATGCATATTGGGGTCTGAAGTAATTTACCCAGTCTTCTTGTGAAACATAATTTGGGGGGCGGTCAGGTAACCCTCCCCTACCCCACTTAATAATGTTCCAGAATAGCCGTGAGTCCCTCGCATCGCTAGCATCCTTTAAGTCAGACCAGTAAAGCTCGTCCCAGTTCTTTTTAGCCTGAGCTATACATTTTTTGTACGATTGGCGGGCTTCCCTCACGCAATCAGTGTCACCGCTAAAAAGGCTTAACAGGTTTAAGAAAAAACTGTCGTAGTTCCTCGAAAAATGTTTCATGAAGACCGGTGATTAGTGAGATACCTGAATCGATGAATCTGCAGCTATCAAACACCACTACTGCTTTGGACAGCAAGTTGTCAATTATATCAACAGCTTTTTCATTAGTCTTTACCATGTTCCACTTAAGCCTACGCATATCATTGGAGGGAAATGTTTCAGGTGGCTTAAGTATCATCTCCTCTACTTCAGCATCACCATTTATCCACCAGCAATGCGTTACGCATAGGGGGTTATGATCACTTTCAGGTCTAGGTTCGACTACCATGTCTTTTACATGCTACCATAACCTCATGCCGCAGAGGACATAATCAATTCTGCTCCTGTGACGCCCATTGTCAAAAGTGTTGGCCCCTTCCTTGTCCCCTGGAGTTCTTCCATTCAAAGCCCTCAAGCCTCTTTCAAAACAGAGAGCATTGACCTGCACTACAATCTCAGACCAACGTTTTATTGGGTCCATGTCGAGGCCCGGGATCCCCCAAAACTGATCTTCCTCGGGGTCAAGTCCCCAACAGGAGTCTGGATTTAGAAGCGGTTCAAAGGTTACGTTCAGATCCCCCACAACAAGCACTCCCCTCTCACATGAGTGCTGGGCGATAAGAGAATCCAATGCAACCAAAGTCCTGGACTTTGTCCCGTTGGTCCCTCTCAGGTACAAATTATAAATATCCACGTCACCCACTAGACCCAAGGATAACCTGACCAATTGAATATCGGGAGACCCTGTATGGATTTCATTGGCCGCCGTGAATAATTCTTGGCGTGCCCATGTTGTTAAGCCGCCCATAGGGCGCCCTTTGGGTCCCTTGGATGCGGGAACGTGGAAATTCAGAAAACCCGGGAGAAACTGGGGCTCACAGGACCAGGTCTCTTGGAGGAGACAAACATCAAAGTTACCAATAAATTGAACCCACTCTGGTGAATCCATCTTTGACTTCAGCCCTGCTATGTTCCACGAGAGCATTGTTCCCATCCCTGTACCTGGCAGATTGACCTGGCAAACAATGTTCGTCCTGTTGGTATAATGTTTTGACTGTTCTAAACACGTTTGCAAAGGGGAGTGCCTGACTATGTTTGGCGTCCCGGCTAGGGGGAACTCGACTTCGGCCCTTTTGTTCATAGGAACAACTACTTCTGTCGTAGCTTCACTTGGGGACTGGAATACCGGTCAGTCAAAATGGCCTAGGTTGTAATTGGGATTGTGATAACCAAAATGAGGAATAGTGGACTCAGAGAGCAGCCTCGGCACCCCCCGATGATAGAGGGGTCTTTCGGCATAATTAATGCCTAGATTATAAAAATAGTCCAGATCGCGCACCCCTATCCCCGGTTGGCCCTCAGAGAGTGGATCATCACAGATGAGACGCACTATGCGTCTGTCCCGAAAATTTACAAGAATACAATCACCCTCAACGTCTTTTGGTATTGATCCGACCCAACAGACCCTTCTGGCAAATAAGATCTTCCCATCCAGACCAGCATGGATCGGTCTGTTATTGTTTAGCCAGAAGGTCACTTTATTTCGGAGTTCAGGGTAAGATTCAGACTTGCCATCTTTTAGTTCCGGGACGCCAGTTTATACTGCTGTGTAAGGAAGAGAAGCTGGGGGAAGATGGATGTGAACATTTGGAGGTTTCGCTGGGTCAGTGTAAGTTAAACTACTAGATCCTGCCTCCACACCCCTGCTTGCCCTGGTAAGGGTCTCCACAGGGTCGTTATCCCCTTGTTTATTTCTAGAAAAGCTTGTCCGAGGCTTGGAGTGGCAGGTGTTAACCGGGGCGATAGGTGAGTCAGTCCCTAACCTTTCACTAGTGGCTACAACAGGGTCAGCAGCAGGGACAGTTATGGTATTTGTGATGGGTGCTGGCATAGCTGCTTGGCTATGGTTAGGATTATCTCTCACTCGCGTGGCAAGTTTGATGACATTTTTTAAAGAGCAGAAATTGTCAAGCATCGTCTGCTCGAGGCGTTCAACTTTTGTGGTAATCAATTTGACCCTCTCGACCAAAGGGAGTAATAATGAACGGACCATCTGCTCAATTTTGGTAATCGACTCATCAGGATTCAGCTGGACAGGGGAGTTCTTGTTACCCACAACATTAGCTTCACAATCCCTCATAGGTGAAGCGCTCGAAACATTATTTAGATTAGTACTCTGTTTAGGGAGTTTTGACTGCCTCCCACCTTGGATATCCTCAGCTCTTTTCCTTTTGGGATTAGTAGTACTTTTAGATTTAGGTTTCTTACTAGCTCGTGTCTGGGGGTATTTTTCATTCAATCTAGTAGAGTTTTCATCTACAGAGGCGGCCTCACCAGAGGCCTCTGAAATCCTTGTACTATTCTGAATCACAATGGAACTCGCCTCAAGATTCTCGAGCTGGGAGGGATTATCCACCATAGGCACGTCTAATCTAGTAGGGGATTTTGCTAATGCCAAAGGCCCAATAGATGAACGTCTTGTCATCGCCGCTCAGTTATGGCGATTTCATGCTCTAGGACTGAAGCAGCTCGTGTTATGAACTGGTCTAAGGTGCCCATAACTGTTCCAGCCCCCCCCGTACGTTTACCCCTTCCTGCCATTAGCCTATTTGCGGTTAAAATAGGGATCAAAGTACAACACTAAAAAGTCAGACTATGATGGAAAATAGTATAGATTAAAATAACCAAACAATACAAAACATTGGCATAACTATGTTAATAGGATAATGGATACACCTGGATGCACTAATGCAAAACCCAATGAGATTGGAAAATGAACTTTACGGTAGCGAATTAATAGGTGAAGCAGGCAAACAGCCTCTGCAAGATTAGTACACCAATAGGACACAATCCCAAAGTCCCAGCAAATGGGGATAACACACCCCGTGGTGGTCACAGTACCTTTATAAATGTAAATCAGGACTAAGAGGGGGGGCCCAGCCCTGCCTCTTCCTGGCGATGACGGGCGCGAGACGGGCCCGCCCTTGGCCCGGGATTCGCCCGGCGCTGCCCGCGCGCGGTCCCGCGACGCGGGTATCCCAACGATCTTTTATGCGCCTCCCTGGCGCCAAACCGGCATCGGCGGGTCCTCAGCCGCTGGGGATTGTGGGGGATGTAGGGATGTAGTCTCGTCCCCGCTCCGCGGCCGCAGGTGGTGGTAACAGCGGCGGGGGACGAGAAAGCAGCAACAGGGAAGAGTCTCGCTGTCCGAAGAAAATGGCAATCCCACGCAAGTCCAGACCACAATGCTACTCAGATAATGATAACAAATAGGCAACATCTTGTTTAAAAAGTGTCTTTTTATTTTATTGTTTAACTTTATTTAGAAGCGCATACATTGCACTGTTGTAGTTTTTTTTTTACAGAACAATGAGCTTAATGCTTCAGGTCACTTTGGAGATACAGAATGTAAACAGTGCACATTAACATTTTCCCGGCCTTTCTTGGCATTACCTTTGCCACAATTGAGAACAAGGTTGCAAAGGCAGTGCCAGGGTATTGCAAGGGAAAACCGTGAATGACATCCATGTTTTCACTGCTTCCTTCTTTCCTTCAATGGAAGCTGACATTCCAGTGTCTCTCTTTGAGTCTGATGTCAAATTATGGAGATTCATTTATGTCATACCTCTGGTGTCACATCAGACCCTTTGGTCTTAATATGCAAATATTCTCCCGATTTCATGAGGGGTCCCATTGTACCATTGTCACCAAATGACCTATATTAATTTTATGTTCAACTTTACACATTACCCAACTAGAGATGTGTCAGGGGACTAACCAATCACTAGTTGGCACCATACACACTGATTTATCTGTAAGGAACATTTTGGAAAAGAAGAACATAAACATGGAGTTGTGTCTGGTGGCTCTGTATGTGTTGATCGGGATAGATTGTATTCGGGAGTCTGTATGTGAGTTAACTGGATGTCCAGCGTTATGTGGAGGGTGAGGTGGCTCGTAAGAGCAAAGGAGGGCCCCTAATTCCTTACCAGTTAGCGGGTTTATCATCCTGATAGGGCGGGATATGGCATTAGGGTGAGGAACTGTGCTCCAACGTGGAGACGACAGAACCTGGGAGCTAGCAAGTAGATGTTGGGTGCGACTAGAGTTCTTGGAGAGTGGGAAAGATCTGAATTCCTGTTTAGTGCGAGTGAACTTGGGTTGCTGTATAATAAGGTTGTGTAGGGTTCGGATGTCAGTTGTGACTTGCTGAATGGCTGATAATATCTGGTCAAGTCTGGGGTCAGGCGTGGGAGTGTCCTTATTGGAAGGATGGACTGAGGGAGTAGGCGGAGTAGTAGCATCTTTAGTGTCGTCTGAGGAGGAGTCGTGGTCTGGGACAATGCAAAGAGCTCTTACTGTGTGTATGTCAATGGAGGGGGGAGTGAGGGAGCCGGATGGGGAGGGGACTGAGGGACGAATATGCCAGGATCTGTGGGGGTATAGGTGGGGCTGACGGGCTGATGGGAGGAAGTGGTTATAAGTGGGGTTAGAGCAGAGTGGTTAGTGATGGTGTTGGGGGAGGAGTAGGCGAGGGGGAGGTGAGTGACGTTGAGATCTAGGCTAAGGGGGGTGAGTGGGGTGCTGGCAGTAATGGTGAGGGGGAGGGTGGGGGAGGTAGTGCTGGATGAGGGGGGATAGTGAGTGTATTGGAGGTGTTAAGGAGTGAGGCAGTTATTAGGTGGCGAGAGTTGTTAGGTGGGGTGTCGTTGAGGTCTAGAGTTAGTGACAGAGCAGAGGGGGACCGCTGGGAATCCTGAATTACTTCGGGATCAGGATGGGAGTTGAAAATTTCAGAGCGATTGGATGGAGAGGAGGGGTGTGTTGAAGTGACTCTTTCCTTGATGAGCGGAAAAATGTGATCTATCATATTTAGGTTGTGGTCGGTTGATTGGATGAGGATGATTCCATCATGATAGATATTGATGGTGACTGTTGTATTGAAGAATAGGGATGGTAGGATAGATAGTGTGAATCAGTGCGCTGTTTTCTTCATGAGAGAGACCTTAAAGAGAGCGAGAAAGGCTTTCCTCCATTGAGCTCTTCTTTTAGTATAGAAGATGATGTCATTCTTAATGAGCCCTTTGTTCATAGAGAAGTATGGGTCAGATATTGGGGTTTCAGGGTGAGATTTTAATAAGTTGTGTTTAAACCTTTAGCTGCTTTTTTTAAAAGGTTAGGGGGTAAGTGATGGAGTAAGTGAAGTTACCGGTGTGCTCCATAGTGTAGGTAACACTTGATTAGCAGAGGATAGACAGATGGGAAGATGTATATGCAGAGTGCTGCCCTTTAGGGGGAAGGTGTAACCGGTTGTGACTGATGTCTGTCCAAGATGGCTGCTCTGTTAACTGACTAGAAAAGTGCTACAAAGGAAGTCCTCTGTCTATTTCCATGCCATCCCATTGGCCGCAGGGTCAAGACTGATTTGCATATGGGGGTCCGCACCGTACATACGGGGGGTGGGGTGGGGGTCCGCACCGTACATACGGGGGGTGGGGTGGGGGTCTGCACCGTACATATGGGGGGTGGGGTGGGGGTCCGCACCGTACATAAGGGGGTGGGGTGGGGGTACGCTCCATACGTACACGGGGAGGAGGCTGGGGGTACGGCGTGTCCATCCGCGAGGGGGCTGGGGGTACGGCGCGTCCAACCACGGGGGGGCTGGTGGTACGGCGTGTCCATCCACGGGGGGCTGGGGGTACGGCACGTCCATCCGCAGCCTGGGGGGGGTGTTCGGCGCGTACATACGGGGGGCTGGGGGGTGTTCGGCGCGTACATACGGGGGGGCTGGGGGGTGTTCGGCGTGTACATACGGGGCTGGGGGGTGTTCGGCGCGTACATACGGGGGGCGGGGGGGGGGGGTACGGCGTGTACCGGGCTCCCAATTCCGCTTGCATCGCGGCGTACTTCGCTTTCCCGGCACTTTTTGGGTGCCGTAAAAATATTGCCGTCCGGACTGCAGTCGGTTCGAATCGTACTTCCTGGTTCGTGAAACGCAGCCTGAATGCGTCCTGACGTCACGTCGGCGCTGTCCCGGATCACATTGGTATGTATTTTTTCGTCGGTCGGTGTTTTTTACGATTCGTACGGAAATGGTGTTTCCGTGCGAATCGTACTTGCATGTTTGTAATGTTTTTTTCCCGGGTACGAGTCGGACGGAGAAAACGCTCCGACCGACGGTTCATACCCTGTTTTTCCAGGATCGGAATCGGCCCCTAAGTATGTGTAAGTTTCTGTAGAAGTAAGTGTGGTGGTGTGTGTATAACTGTATATGCAAGCAAATGGATGTTTGATTCTTTATTAGCATGAGTGACTATGTGTGTGAGTAACTATGGATGAGTGGCGTTGTGTAACAGGATGTATAGGTGTATGAGTACATATGATGAGTGAGTACATGTATGAGTGACTGTATAGGACTGTTGGTGAATAAGTGGATGTGTATGTGGATCTTAGAATTACTGAATAGGTTGTTGTAACTGGTATTGGTATGTCCATTGTTTTGAAAATTTTAGTTTCTATTTTTGAATGTGTGTATCAAAGGTTATATTAGGGGGAGAGGAGGTCTGCCACTCTAGCACAAGGATTATGTCATCAGTGATGTCATTTGAGATGTCATCAGTGATGTCATGAGTGATGTCACTGACCATGTCATGAGTGATGTAATATGTGACATCATCAGCAGTGCATTGCGGGCGCGCGAGTTATAGTTAGCTGAACTAACTATAACGGGGGAATTTCAATGGTTTTGTACGAGTGAAAAGTCAAGCTAACTATAACGCCCCTGAAACCTATGGTTTTTTCAGTGAATTTTTAAGGTTTTTTAAATGCTAATTCCTAACAATAACGTGCCTGAAACCTATGTTTTTTTCAGTGAATTTCAAAGGTTTTTTAAATGCTAATTTCTAACTATGCCTACAGAGATAGGACATGTGAAGAAAGAAGAAAAAAACGCACAGAAAGAAACAAAAGAAATGCAAAAAGAAGCAACAGAAGTCCTCAAAGACGAAGAAAAGTGCAGGAAGAAGGATAACGTGCAGAAAGAGCAAACAGAAGAGCAGAAAGAAGCCTTGTTGCAAAATCATCCTGTACCCTCAACTTTTTCAGACGGATACTGGTGGTAACTGAGTCTGACTAACTAGTCCTAGAGCCAGTACTATGTTAAAAGACACTCAGAATACGGTGAAAACACCTACATACACTAGGGAACACTATGCGTTGGGGTCGCCTTGTGATTAGCATGACCTCCTCTGTAAGCCCCTAGTATATAATAGGGCAGGGGATTAAATCTACCTCTTAAAACGCGCCACAGGGCGTGTTTGCACACGTCACCTCAGGCCCCGTCCCCTCCCTTCCCCACTGTGTAAACACACCCTGTGGCCATTTTAAGTTGGGAGATTAAGTCCCCTTGAATCCTGAGGGTCCCTAGGGTCCAACTAGACCACTAGGTACCTCCAGTAAGCGCCACAGAGCTGCGTTGCAGAGAGATGTAAAAAGGGGCGCGGCCTGGACCACCTCTCTGCAACGCAGCGCAGTGGCGCTTACTGGAAGCACCTGGTGGGCTAGTTGGCCCCCAGGGTCCCTCTGGATTGAAGGGGAATTATTTCCCCAACTTAAAACGCGCCACAGGGCGTATTTGCACACGTTAACTGAGGCCCGTCCCCTCCCTTCACCACTGTGTAAACACACACTGTGGCCGTTTTTAGTTGGGAGATTAAGTTCATTTGAATCCTGAGGGTCCCTAGGGTCCAACTAGCCCACTAGGTACCTCCAGTAAGTGCCACAGAGCTGCGTTGCAGAGAGATGTTAAAAAGGGCGCGGCCTGGACCACCTCTCTGCAACGCAGCTCAGTGGCACTTACTGGAAGCACCTGGTGGGCTAGTTAGCCCCCAGGGGCCCTCAGGATTGAAGGGGAATTATTTCCCCAACTTAAAACACGCCATTGGGCGTGTTTGCACACGTCACCTCAGGCCCCGTCCCCTTCCTTCCCCACTGTGTAAACGCGCCCTGTGGCCGTTCTAAGTTGAGAGATTAAGTCCCCTTGAATCCTAAGGGTCCCTAGGGTCAAACTAGCCCACTAGGTACCTCCAGTAAGCGCCACAGAGCTGTGTTGTAAAGAGGTGTAAAAAGAGGCGGGGCCTCAGAACACCTGTCTGCAAAGCAGCTCCCTGGCGCATACTGGAGATACCTGTTGGGTAGTTGGCCCTCAGGGACCCTCAGTATTGAAGGGGAATTCATTCCCCAACTTACAACTGGCCAGGGGGCGCGTTTGCAGAGTGCTGCAAGGAGGGAACATGGCCTCCGGCGCGATGCCGGTCTTTTATTTATTTTATTTTTTTAAGAAGGAGGGCTGTGTGGCCCCCCTTCTTTTTCTAATTTATTTTCCCTGGGGACCCCATCCCCCAGGGCCTGCACCCTAATTTTTTTTGTTGAAAAAATAAAATTGGAAGGGGGCCGCGTGGCCCCCCCTCCCAAGGCCTTAATCGGCCCCGGGGACGCCAACCCCCGGGTCAGGGCCTTTTTTTATTTTTTATTCTTTAGGAGTGGGGCTTCGTTGCCCCCTCCTCAGGCCACTTATGGCCCCAGGGACCCCATCCCCCGGGGCCGGCCTTTGTATTTTATTATTTTTCTTTTAAATATATTTCTAGAAACACCTAGGACATGCTGGACAAACCGTATGTACCTATCACCATGACGATTTGCGTGATATTCATTAAAAGGCGATTAAGCATACAATGAATCCACGTGGAATGTATTTACACCGCTAGTGAAGCTCTGACGTGTCTGACGCCCTACCGTGCCTAATCCCGGCACCCCCGTCGGTGGGTACTCTCCAAGTAGACACCCTTGCCGTTTATTTATACAAACATGGGTAGCTATTGACGGGCACATTTAACACACACGCACACCAAGCCATTCAAAGGGGATTCGACAAAAATTTTACCAAACTATGCAAGAAACCCCCTTCACGGTTAATAAAACCCACATCCACCACCGGATGTGTAATACTTTTTATTTTACTCGCTGGAAAGGAGACGAACCTCACTTGAGAGTCACAGCGTGCTCCTGGCTGAGTCCAATGCTGTGTTACACCCACCAGTGCCCGCCGAGTGCCACACACCTCTGTGTTGTATTCCACCAGCTAGTGCGTATGCTATGACACTCTCTAGCCCATGTGCACTGTAACACCACCCTGTGAATATGTCATGCCACACTTGCCTTCGCACGGGTTATATTGCCCCATCTAACGTGCCTTCCTCAATGCCTATGTTATAACACACAGCGCTATGCCATACATATTACAATCTGGGATCCATATCTTTGTCACAGTGCATATGCAACGTTACACTCCCCAGCACATATTTTATATTACAACTTTAGAGACTAGTTAGGTTACACAACACTGCCCTGTGCATATTACACTCCAAGGCGCATATCGCATAGCACGCGCTAGTTCCTGTGCTATCTCGCGCTCTCCAATGAATCTGCCATTGCGCACAATGTACTGCATATTATATTTCACGCCCCGGTTCATCTTATATCACACTTTTTGGTGCATAGTTTATACCATATACTATATCTAGTTTTCATTTTCAATCGTTCTCTCAGGACTATGTTCTATATAACACTGCGTCCACCTACCCTTTTCACTGGCATTACATTTTGCGATGGGGTGGAGGGTCAGGGGATGTTTCTGCCAAGTGAGCCCGGAGTCACAGTCACAAACGTCCTCTTCTTCCTGAATAAAAGTGCGATTATGCTGCATACTTGTTCATATTTTAAGTAGTTCACACAGACACACATTTTAAAAACAATAAAGTTCCTAATACCCATCTTCTCTGAACAGTTAGCTTGCTGCCCCATCCACCTCCTCCCTATCCTCTGTTGTCTGAATCCATGGACTAGCCTCCTCCCTCCTGCCATGCATAGTCTGATGTGCTGCCACTGCCCTCCAGTTAGCATGAAGTACCAATCCACTCCTCCTGTCCTCCATGGTCCATTTTACTGCCACACCCTTCTGCCCTCCCTGGTCTGTTGTGCTGCAACTGCTCCTCCTGCCTGCCCCGCGCAGTCTGTTGTAGGGCCCCTTCCCCTGAACTCTCTTGTCTGTGCCCAGGTCCTGACCCTCCCTTCTATCCTCCATGGTCCTTTGTGCATGCCCCTGCACCCTCCTTCTTGCCCATCATAGCCATTGTGCTGCCACTAACCCTCCCGCTTGCCATGCATGGTCTTCTGTGCTGCCATGGCCCCTCCCACCTTCCCTGTGTGGTCAGCTAGCTGCCCCTGACCCCCTCCCACCTTCCCTCCATGGTCTGTGTGTATGCCATCATAGTCTCACTGTTGCTGTCCATAGTGTGTCTTGTTTCTAGTGCCCATCCTGCCTGACCTCCATGGTCATCTTGCTGCTCCTGCCCTGCCCCCTTAACCTCAGCTCACTGTTTCCATGTGCAGACCCCTATTCCCTCCCTCCTGGCTTGATTGTTCCCTTGTAATGCCCCTGATCTGTCCCTCCTGCCCTTTATGGTCTGTTATGCTGCAGCTTTCTCTCCTGTCTGTCCATTAAGGTCAGCTAGCTACCATTGCCTCTTTCCCCTCTGTTCTCTGTTGTCCATGTGCATGGTCATGTCCCCTCCCTATTGCTTTCTATGGATTGTTGTGCAGCACTCCCGTCCCGCATGCCCTGTATGGTGTTTTGTGCTGCTGCAAACTCTGATGCCTGCTCTGTAGGGTCAGTTTGGTACACCTCTCCATGTCCCTCCAGTCCTCTGTTATCCGAGTCCATGTCCCTACCCCAATTCTTCTTGCCTACCATGATCCAACGTACCATACTTGTGAACATTTTGAACTTGGTAAGAGGGAGATTTTGGGGTATTGATTTTCCCCTTTGAGTTACATTGAAAAAGAGGAGATTGTAGACAGGAGACAGATCAAATAAAGCCCATTTGAGCTTAAAAACATTGGACGTTTCCTGGCTGAAACGGGTCTGTTGGCATGTATGGTTGTACTACCACTGCCTCTTCCTTCTGCCCACAATGGTCTATTATATTGCCACAGCCTCTCTTGCCAGTCCTGTATTGTTGGTTTGTTGCCCCTGCCCCCCTTTCCACTGCCCTCCATAGTCTGTTGTGCTGCCACTGCCATTCCTGCCTGCCCAGTGTGGTCAAATTGTTGCCTCTGCACTCTCCTACCTGCCTTCAATTTTTAGAGTCCGTGCCACTGGCCTCTGCCTCTCAACAGTATCCCAATGAACAACTAGATTGCTAACATTCTATATTTATTACAAAAGTGTGGAACGCCTGACGTCATCTTGATGTATTCAAAACTGTAATACCTAGAGCTTTTCCTTTAGAAATTACATATATGAGAGGGTCTTATTTGCATCAAAATTATGGTTAGTGCTCTAAAAAACTAAAATGAGGACATATTTTCTGAGTTTTCAAATAGCGACAAAGAACTATTAAATTATTTGTAATCTTTATGTTTTTTTATCCAGTTGACCACTTGATTAAATGTTGCACTTAGGGGAGAGGACGTGGTGTTACTTCAAGAGCTGCAGACTTTGCAACTGTGGAACCAGGTTGGAGTTTCTGCTTCAGCTCAACATCCAGTGATTCAAATCACTTAATCTCCCCATGTCTACAACCAAAATGAATTTGATCTTGTGTGATGTAACCAATGCTCATGTAAAGCAGTCCAATACCTGACAAGTCTGCACTATATAAAACTGCAAATACACAAAAAATAAGTGTTTTGCACACTTCTGTCATTGGGCTACATGTGGGCTACATCTGGGTGATATTTGCGCTGCATTTGGGCTCTTTTGTCTCTGGTGGTCATCTTGGGAGATTTATTTGTTATGAAGTTTCCTAATTTCCTCCTTTACTGCAGTCTCCTCAGGAGGAAATGCTTTCAGTTTTTTACTTTGATTCCAACAAGAAGGTATTCAGATATGTCACACATTTGCCATAAATTCTGAATGTTAGCACTCTAGTTGCTCATTAGATCACTGTAGTAAAGCTACTGCTCACCACGGAAGTCTGCTGCTGGTATTAAAAGTGCATGTTTCAGTCTGCATATCAGAATTTTTTAATGAAATAGAAGAGGATTTGATAAGTCACTCAAAATGTACCCTAATTTTTCTTTCTTCAGCACTAATCATAATTTCTATGGCAAAATGAACCCCCTCATTGTGTTCCTTTTTAAATTAAATGTTTTAAGTGTTACCAGTTTATTCCAATCATGATGGCTTCAGGTGTGCCATACTTGTGTTATAAGCGAGACAGTAAGCGCTCTAGTTGTTCTTAAGAACACTCTGGGACATTCTTTCATTGGGCTATACTTGGGCTACATCTGGGTGATATTTGGGCTACATTTGGGCTCTTTTGTCTCTGGTGGCCATCTTGGGAGATTTATTTGTTATGAAGTTTCCTAATTTCCTCATTTACTGCAGTCTCCTCAGTAGGAAATACTTTCATTTTTTTACTTTGGTTCCATCAAGAAGGCATTCAGATGTGTCACACATTTGCCATAAATTCTGAATGTTAGCAATCTAGTTGCTCATTAGATCACTGTAGTAAAGCTACTGCTCACCACGGACGTCTGCTGCTGGTATTCAAAGTGCATGTTTTAGTCTGCATGTCAGAATTTATTTATGCAATAGAAGAGGATTTGAGAAGTCAAAATGTGCCCTAATTTTTCTTTCTGCATCACTAATCATAATTTCTATGGCAAAATGAACCCCCTCATTTTGTTCCTTTGTAAATTAAATGTTTTAAGTGTTACCACTTTATTCCAATCAATATGGCTTCAAGTGTGCCATACTTTTGTCATAAGTATGACTGTTAGCGCTCTAGTTGTTCGTTAGAACACTCTGGGACATTCTGTCATTGGGCTATACTTGGGCTACATCTGGGTGATAGTTGGGCTACATTTGGGCTGTTTTGTCTCTGGTGGCCATCTTGGGAGATTTATTTGTTATGAAGTTTCCTCATTTCCTCATTTACTGCAGTCTCCTCAGTAGGAAATACTTTCAGTTTTTTACTTTGGTTCCATCAAGAAGACATTCAGATGTGTCACACATTTGCCATAAATTCAGAATGTTAGCACTCTAGTTGCTTATTAGATCACTGTAGTAAAGCTACTGCTCACCAGGGAAGTCTGCTGCTGGTATTGAAAGTGCATGTTTCAGTCTGCATGTCAGAAATATTTAATGAAATAGAAGAGGATTTGAGAAGTCACTCAAAATGTGCCCTAATTTTTCTTTCTGCAGCACTAATCATACTGTCTATGGCAAAATGAAGCCCCTCATTTTGTTCCTTTGTAAATTAAATGTTTTAAGAGTTACCACTTTATTCCAATCAAGATGTCTTCAGGTGTGCAATACGTTTGTCATAAGTAGGACTTTTAGCGCTCTAGTTGTTCTTTAGAATACTCTGGGAAGCTGCAGTAGAACACAAAGGAATCAACTGACAGTCTCTGCCCTTGTGTAATTCCGTTCAGCAGTTCGGGCTGTAGCTGCGTCAACAGGTCCTATGGGAAAATGCATGGGGAAAACGCGTTTTGGGACCCCCCTTTTTTCTCGGCCCCGCTTGACGAATTACCGTGAAATTTTCAGGATAGGAGCGAACCGGAGCAGGCCAAAAGTTTGGAAAATTTCGCGAAGATTCGTCAATGGGCGCCAACGTTATTCCAAATAGAATGCTGCGGATTTCCTTTGGAAAATAGGTTCTAACTATAACTACCTACTGGCGACCGCCAGTAGGTTATATATGAATATATATATATATATATATATATATATATATATATATATATAAGCTCCAAAACCCTTTCCACTCCGGTGAAACACTGACGAAGGGGTATATCCGAAACGCGTCTGTTACTATGCAATAAAACCACCACTGTGATTAAAAACCCCGTGAGTGCTGGTATCCTTCCTGGAGTGGAAAGGGTTTTGGAGCTTTCATTTATTGCAGAGCACTGCCGCAATGAGGCACCTGCCTGTGGAGTGAGTCACCCGACCGGTGCGTTGGAGCGATATATATATATATATATATATATATATATATATTCACTGAAAAACCCATAGGTTTCACACATGTTATAGTTAGCGGAAATTTTACTGATAAAAAACCAATGAAATTCCCCCGTTATAGTTACTGCAGGCAACTATAACTCACGCACCGTGCGCACATGGAGGACATATGATGCACTTTGTTTTGAAAGGTAATATTTTAATTTTTCGTATATTTTATAAGCCATGCACAAATGGTGCCCTTCGGGCACCATTTGCACACGGGGTGGAGAGAGTGTGGATAATTTTTATTTTTATTTTATTTTTTTAAAAATTTGAGTTTTTTTCAGTAGTGATAAGCCATGCTCAATTGGTGGCCTTCGGCCACCAATTGCACACGGGGTGCAGAGAGTGTGGATGATGTTTTTTTTTTTTTATTATTTTTTACCGTACGCGTACGGTAAGCGTAATCGGCGAAATTACCGAAAAAATAAAAATTCCATTTTTGGCCTTGGAGGATCTTTGGGGACTCCCTCAACATGCCTATGTGTGTGGGAGCTGTCTAAACAGCCCCTTTACATGTTTTTGGGCTTTAAATTTTAAAAATCGCTCTCAGTGCGAGAGAGAAAATGGCGGCCGCAGCTTCCTGGTTTCGGCCGATTCGAATGTTTACTAAGATCTAAGAGCCAATCAGAATCGTGCTCGCGCACGTCACCGTACGCGTACGGTAAGCGTACCGTAAGCGCACCGTAAGCTGGCTCAGATATATATATTGATTTAAAGGCTATTTTCTCAGAATCTACTGAACAGATTTACACCAAACCTACAAAAGGCACTTCCTTGACCTGAGGACTACCTCTCTGCCAAATTTCTAGTAATTCTGTTCAGCCGTTCGGGCTATAGCCCTGTCTAAAGGTCCTATGGAAAAATGCATGGGAAAAACGCGTTTTGGGACCCCCCTTTTATCTCAGCCCCCGCTTGACGAATCCCCCCGAGACTTTCAGGGTAGGAGCGGAGCGTAGCGCCCCACCTATTTTGAAAAATTCGCGAGGATTCGTCGACCGGCGCAAAAGTTATTCAAAATAGAATGTTGCAGATTTCCTATGGAAACGTGGTCCTAACTATAACTACCTACTGGCGACCGCCAGTAGGTAATATATGTATATATATATCTGTGAGTGTTAAAAAGTTATATTATATAAAAAGATTAAACAATTTATAATAATTCAATTAATAATATTGAACTTATTTTTAAAGAATTTTTAAATTAAGCCTTTGTATGTCAAAAGCTGGTTTTCTGCATGAGCGTTAACAAACTTTCTTTGTTGATGGAAAAGGCCTTTATCTCCAAAGCAAGTTTAGACTCCAGCATTACACAGGGAGAGACTCGGATTAATCCAGAAAGACCCTGCACCAGAAAGAAAAAAAAACCCTATTTCAGAATACACCTTCCTGCCACCCAGGCCAGTCTGGAAGGTGAGTAGCAGAAGTAAATCTGAGCAGGAGCACAAGGAAGTCAAAGAATTTCAGCATTGAGCAAGCAAGCAACAAGCATGACTGTCATGCAAGCTGGACCCATTTCAGATTCTTTATTTAGTACTTTGTAGGATGTGAGCCTAGAAAGAAACAGGTAACATATTTCCTATGCATGTTAGGTTAAAGATCATGCATGCAACAGAATCCAACTCAACCCTCAATTCATTGTGCTAGTTTAGGTCAAAACGCAGTCATGCTCACCATGGAGATGTGCCTGAGGCTGTAAAGGGAAGCGCGGTCAAACACTGCAGTGAACCTCTTAAGGAGGAGCCCTTACTCTACCGCAGGGGGTTTTCAGCCCAAAAACCACAGCTGCAACGAAAATAGGGTAAAGAGTAATTCCTTAAATTATACTTTTGTTAAAAACTTTTAAAGAATTTACATAATTAAACAAAAAATGCAATTACATTTAATAAATAATAAATATAAATAAGCTGGTTTGGGTGGGATTTTTGACATGTGTTTAAACAAAAATATCCATAAAATAAATAAATATATTTTCCTTATTTACATATTTAATAAATATTTTCATTTATGAGTAAATGTGCTGTAACATTTAGTATATTAGTTCTAGGTTATTAACAATGATTTTATTTTAACTTAAACATTTCCTTTATAATAAAATATTTTCGAATTTTTTAATAAATAAATCAACTGTGCTCATTTTCTCTATACTTTGCCATAGGGAGCTCTCCGCCCCTGTGGTGGTGATCTCCGTCTGTGAAAAGTTACTAGAAGTAACTTTATACTCATAAATGTGCTTTTAGATGTCTCCATCCCCTCGTTTCAGGGGTTGGAGACATATAAGTGTATGCTTAGATGTAAATAGGGACTAGCACAACATTATAGAGTTACATCTAAGAGGAAGAGTACATGTACAAGTGGGTATGCCTGCACTTGAAAAACTACCTGTGTGAATAGGACACATTGTCCAGATTTGCCAACATTGCAATGTGAAGTAGATTTACAGGGTAAATCTAAACTTTTGATGGTTCAATAAAAACAGAGTTTAAAAAAACAAGACTATAAGAGCAGTCAAATGCCTGGAACATTCAACTTGACAAGAGTTCTTATATCTGTATCAATCAATCACATAATTTGTAAAGCGCACTACACACCCGGTAGGGTCTCAAGGTGCTGGGGGGGGGGAGGGGTGGTGCTGTTACTGGTCGAAGAGCCAGGTCTTGAGTTGTCTCCTGAAAGTCAGCAGGTCTTCGGTTTGTCGCAGGTCGAGGGGGAGGGTGTTCCAGGTCTTGGCGGCGCGATGGGAGAAGGATCTGCCTCCGGAAGTGGTTCTCCGGATGCGTGGGACCGTGGCCAGGGCGTGGTCAGTGGAGCGGAGTTTCCTGTTGGGTACGTAGAAGGAGAGTCGAATGTTGAGATAGGCTGGGCCGGTTTTGTGGAGTGCCTTGTATGCATGGATCAGGAGCTTGAAGGAGATTCTTTTGTCGACGGGGAGCCAGTGCAGGTTCCTCAGGTGGGGGGTGAGGTGGTCGCGCCGCGGGACGTTGAGGATCAGGCGTGCAGAGGCATTCTGGATTCTCTGGAGTCTGCTGATTAGCTTGGACAGGGCTCCGGCGTAGAGGGTGTTTCCATAGTCGAGTCTGCTGCTGACTAGGGCCTGGGTGGCTGTATGCAATTGAATCACTTTCTTTCTGCTTCTTAATTGGTTTAATTGATTTGAGACTGGAGATACTACTAAAGTTGTTTCCTTCCAAGGTGTCTTAAATGTATTTGACCATGTATTCTTCACAGTTGTCAGGATTGGTTATAGGGCTAATCTTATCATCAGAGCAAGCTAATTACTTCTTAAAAATGTACATCTAGAAATCAATAGTGAAAAGTTGGAGGGGTAATGTCTGCAGAGCTAAGAAGATGCATTGAATTTTACATGCATTTTTTTGTACCTTCGAATTTTTTTTAGATTGAGAGGAAACATATATCATTTGACTTAAATTAGCAGGTTATTCTGCAGGTTATTGAATCTGTAGAAAATTAGGCAAATTCCAAATTATGAAGAATTTCTTTTACAGATGCAAAATGGCATAATTCCAGCAGCCATGCAGATAACTTACTCATTTGGTCTATGAATTCCAAAGATCACATCGCAATGTTGTAAATCCTAACCTGTACTCTCTGAAAGTTATGATATCATTTTTCCTTTCAACGTTTACCAATCACCAAATCAGTACAAATCTAAGAAAACCTATGGTGCCAGTGGATAGAGGTTCAGGGTAAAGTGAAAGGAGTCCAGACTTCTTCACAGCTAATTGTTCCCTAACCCTACCACTGAACTCAGTATCATTTTGATAATTTATGATCCTCTTTACAGAAGGAAAGGTGTAACTAGATATCCGAGTTTCCATCCTACCTTTCGTTAATATATTTCAGTAGTGTAACACTATTACCATGCTACATGTACAGTTAGCTGAATTCCTTGAAAGTATTTTGTAATATCAGATAGGCCACACCACCCTCAGACCCCAGTGGTGTTACCATGTCTTTTGAGTGTTTTGATTTGTTTACCCTACAAGTGAACTGAATATGTTCTTCTATAATCAATCGAACTGCCACCCTTGCAAAAAGACAGGGAGAAGGTGGGTATCCTTGATTTGAGCCCTGTCTCAACATTTTCAACTTTTTGAGTTAGCCATTACTCACACAATTATCGTATCAGGAACCTCATTTGGAAGTAAGTACCTCATATTATTTGGATGTGTAGTAAATTATTAGAGGTGGGTAGCAAATTCTGCTCCTCCGGTAGGTTTACAGAGTTCTGCTACTCTGTGCTCCACTTGGTGTGTGGCAAAAACTGCATAATCTGCTGCGTAGCAGAGTTTACCACCCAGCTGGTTCATCAATGTTTGGGACAACAGGATAATGAACGCCATTTGCCCAATTTAAAGATGGCACTGCACGAAGACATGGACCCACCCACATGATCAGTTTCAGATGCGCAAGTGAATCTCCCTAAGCATGCTCACCGAGGAGAAAGTGAAACAACGCTCTAGGGAGAGCTAAATCCGAGTTGGCCTTTCCTAGATCCTGGACGGCATGGCCCCAGAGCAGCGCTGGAGTGCTCTGCCTGCCCGGGTCCACACCCCACAGCCTCTTATTCTCCTTGAAGCTGCAATAGATCAGAGCTGCAGTTCCACTATTAGTAGGCCGAGGCGCAACGAGACGTAGCCCACGGAGTGGCAACAATAATGGCTGCCGCCATGACTAAGCAGAACTACTGGCCAATCGTGCATGGGGCACAGTGGCCAACTTGCATAGGAAGGGAAGCCCTCAGGTGGTGGTGGTGGTGTGAAGGGGGTGGGGAGAGTGTTATAAATTCCACTGCTCTAATGATGGTCCTTCCATTTGGAGCTTGTTTTACCTGTAAAATAAAATAAGAAAGGTTTGCGTGACTAAATGAATAGTAGGCTTCTTAAGTGATATTTGTTGGCACAGTCATGTATGGGGCTGCTTACATTGAAAACAAACCACAGTGATAGTGGCTATGCCCCCTGCCTCTGCAGCTGCACAGAGGTGATAGTGCCATTGTGGTCACGAGATGCACTCATACATTTTGGTATGTTCACAACGTCACCTTTTGTTTTCTGACCGTGCGCACCTCTCTTTGAGTATGGCTGACACTTCTATCAAATTTGAACAATCCTGAAACTGCAAACAAAAGGGTAGATATGAACTTAAGATCTACATGAGCAAAACTTTGCTGTGCTGAAGTTCTGCTGTATTCCATTTGAGAAAACATAAACACAGATTGCGATCACATGCTTCCGCTATCTGTACACCATTAATAACCATTTTCTTTCTTTTTTTTATCGAAGTGTCAAAGCGCTGTATTGTGAAGTCATCAAGCTAGATAGCTTCATATGGCGTAGCAACCGTTGACAGTAATTTTTTTCTAAATGTTGCTCAGCAGCACCTGGTTGATAGTTTTCATAGTTGCCTCGTCTCCATGCGTCTATGTTCTCTCGCTGATCTATAGGCAGGTCCACTGGAATCATGCAATTCTGCGGCTGTGGCAATTTTCACATAATTATAAATTTGCGGCAATTAACACCTAACTCATCATTTGCTGCATGAGCTGCAATTTTAACCCCCAAAAAATTGTTTGTAGCTCAAACGGTTCAAAGGTTATTAAAAACACAGCGACACATGTTGCCACGCTGAAGAGAGTTCTTTCTAAATGTTGACTGATTACCTTTCTGTAGCTTATTGCTGTGTTTAGGTATTACACTGATACAAATAAGTTGCAACTAATACCCAGACAGTCTTAACAAGTCCAAAAACGACACAAAAATTAAGTAATACATACCAAAATGAACCGCATAATACTGCATAATTTTACTTTTCTTGCCACATAATGTACTCAGCCCTGCTGCAAAATGTGGCCCTCACCTGCCGCATGATTCCAGTGACCCTGTCAATAGGTAATTCGAGGCCTTGGAAAAGATTGAGCTGCTAATTTTCATAGCGAAAATCAAGACATCAATGTGCAAGATTGGATTGGGGCCAGAACATCAAGTACTATGCGCTCTATGGAAAATGAATCAGTGAAACATGTGACAACAACTTTAGCCCTACAATAGCCGATAAGGAAAGTAGGAAACACAATTTGTTAGGCAGCCTAATTTGAAGCAAGTGAGCACTACAGCGTCACCTTATTTAGAGAATTGCTTGTCTTTTACTAAGTGGTGTTTCTGGCTTTCTGGTTGCTTTTGTGGAATTTCGGGGCTACAAAAGGAGAAGGACCAGAAGACAGCCAGCCAATAGGTTTGAGATGTGGTTGCCTATAGCGACCAACTGTGATGTTGGAGTGTGTATGTCTGGTCTTTCAGGGAGCCCGCCAGGCGTTTTAGAACTCATTTTCATTGGTGAAGCCTTGGCATTGAATGTAGACACTTATTACACGGTGTATATTACACTAGCACGCTTCCGTCAGACTGCTGTGAAATTAATTGTGAGTCGAGTGAGTGGAACGGAACTCCATGGAATCTCACTGACTTTTTATTAAACTCTGTGTAATCTGCAGAGCACAACGCCGTGAGCTCCGCCCACCCCGGCGGGTTGAAAAACATTTCGCTCTGCCACTAAAAAAGGGGTTTCATTTTCCCTTGTGGTCGTCTCTCGAAATTCCCCCTCACCTGGCCCCACCGATCTTACCTGCAGCGACCGCAGCTGCTTCTGATACTCCTGCAGTGCTCTGGCCACACCCACTCCTGATACAAAAAACAGTGGTCCTAGACCTATATTTAGATTGAGTTAATCAAAAATATATTACGATTTTGCATATTATTGAATAATTTCACAACATAAAAAATGCAACGACCGACCATGAAAAACAAACAAACACCATATATTTATTTAAAGCAATTTGGTGAATGTCAGACAATAAATATCCTTAGCAATTTAAGAGAGGCTGCTCCAGAAAGAGACGTGCAGAGAAACAGGGTGCTCAGATGTGAAGTGACAGAGAAGAATACTCGAAGAATTATATATAAAGAATTTAATGTGTCAAAGCAAAAGGCAAAAAACGGTTGCAAATCACCGTCCTTAAAAATCTGGCCCACAGTATTCACACAAAGGTTTATATCAATTAGCACTAGAAATCAATTCTAGAATGGCACATGAAGACAGTTGAGGGTCCAGACTAAATTAAGTGGGCGTCGACGTTTCGATCCGACTTGTGACCAGAAGGGGCGATTTAGATTCCTCGGTCTTGCGGATCTTCATCAGGACTACACTGGGCAACCTGAAAGGAGGGGGGCCAGAAATCAGGTCGTTGCACTAATGATTAAAATATTTTGATCAGTGCTTTGTCCTTTCCAGTTTGGGTTTTTTCCCCACTGTGTTTTCACACAGAAAGGAACCATCCCTTAGAGACTCTTGCTTTTGTCAGGTATTATTTAATTTGTGGCTACAGAAGGGAGTCGTCTGTCTTTGAGCTAGCTAGTAGCTTGTCAATGTTTTGGACGTCCTCTTTGCCCTGCTCTTGACAATATCTCAGGGCCTGAAAATGTAAAAACATGTTCACATCTCTCTTTTATCCTTCAGAGATAATTAAACTGAGGACCCATTGCTCTGGAAATTTTTAATACCTATTATTATCACTGCTGAGAAACATCTCAAAATAAATTGAGAAGAGCTAAGTAATAAACCGTTCTTTTTTATAGGACCTGAAGCAAACTTATACCTCTCTTGAATATCCCAGCCCCCACTTTGTGTTTAAGGTGGCATGGACATGAATACTGTGTTTCATTGTTTGATTCTGGTAATGCTTTTTTGACATTTTAAAAAGCAATAGCTTAAACGTGTTTGCATCAGGAACATAATTTGTGTGTAATAATTCTAACAAGCATGCATGGTGTGGGTTGGTGACATTAAAGTATGACATTTCAATATTGCTGTTACCTTCCAACTACTCATAATTTTACTCACTGGATGCCATTCAATAATGTCATGTAAATCATATTAAATCGAATGAAACAGAAAGCTCTACTTAATAAACAATAAAGAGAAAAAATGTAAAAATGTTTTGATTGATGGTGCGTCGCATCCAACCACTATGTTCACAAAAATAACATTTCATGTAGGTCACGGTTGCTTTTTTTTTTAAATCTCTTTTTACTGCAGATTGCTGGCAAATGCCATCTACTGCCTGCTAACCAAACCAAAACATGCCCGCGCTGTGCAGAAAGACGGCTATTTTTTTTCTCCGTTTTTCTAGCTACGGTCCAGTTCTGAATATTTGTAAGTTTCACTCCCATCCAATAAAAGCTCACACGCAGTGCAGGCTGCAACTGAAAGAACTATGATAGTGTCATACTAAAGGAGTCCGTATTGACTTGTAAAAAGAAGAAAAATACATATATATATATATATATACTGAAATATTAACACGTTTATTAAATACACATAGACAGCATCCTTATCTGTTACATTTCCCACTATTTCTGATCTAAGGACTTTAATTTAGTGTTCCATTTTAGTGCTGATAAATTATGTTCTATTCACAGTGAGAGACTCAAGTTGCTCAAAGTCCTCTTTCTCTCAGACTGTACAAGAGAACGCCTATATCATGATAATGTGCAGACTTGGCAAGATGTCAGCCCTGCTCTTACATTGTACTTGTGACTACAGAGGGGAAAAGGACTGCAGAAGTGGCTCGCGCAGGCCCCGCTCTGTGCAAACCAGCAGGGAGATTTCTTGTCCTTTTCCAAAGTGCCCCGAACTAAAATGAAACCCCGGTGCTTCGTTTATCATTAGGTACTGTTACTCCCCGGAGGGCCAATTCATATCTCTTTGTGTTTTGCGTTGTTACCTCATAAGAGGCTTTAATAACCCTCAAGCTGCGCTACGAATTCATAAACAGGCTGGAAAGAGGAAAATAGTAGGTATTATGGGGGTACTTGATCCGAGCAGGTTTCATTTTTGCGAAACCCTGCTCCATCACACTTAACTATAAATGCACAGGGCTCTCCTGTGTCCCTTTCAAGGTAGTTAACTTCCTGAATGTGATGTGTTCCTACTTTAGGAAAAGGGGTGATAAGGGACTTACAGTTCCTATACAAGCAAGACACCAGAAAGCCTGTGTCTAGTGATGGGGCACTTGGTCGCTCCTAGTTAGTTTTATTTTGCGGGATGTAATCAAGATAGGTTACAGTTCCCGATTTTCTCAAATAAGGGGAAGATAATAAACACAAAAGTCTCTGGGGTCTAGCTCCTGCTGTATGGGAAAATGAAAACACAAAAGACTCTGGGGTCTAGCTCCTGCTGGATGGGAAAGGGAAAACACAAAAGACTCAGGGGTCCAGCTCCTGCTGGATCGGAAAGGGAAAACACAAAAGACTCAGGGGTCCAGCTCCTGCTGGATCGGAAAGGGAAAGCACAAAAGTCTCTGGGTCCAGCTTCTGTTGTGTGAGCCTCCTCGTTAGGTCCCCGTCAGGTAGGAAACCTTCTAGGACCCGTCCGTCCTCATAAAGCACTCATTTTGCCAAAAAATAAAACAAAGACAAGAACTGGTCCTTCTGTTTAGCCTGTTACTGATACACCCTTCACCTGTGCCAGGCCGTCACCAGTTTGGGAGGGGAAAAGGGATGAGGAATTACACATTGACCGTGCTCCCAGTCATGCCGTGTCTCCCTTTAACCTCCTCCTTGTCAAACTCTTCCAATAATGTAGAAAAGGCATTTGCATGGAGCTATGGTCCTCCTGGACTGTAGCAAGGGGTATCACGGCATCCTGGCTTCCTCCTGGACGTCCGGATACACAGGCATTCTGCCCTGGGGAAGTTTAGGTCTCCCAGGGTGCTTCTCCACCCTCCGGGCTCCTTGGTTGGTTCTCCTGGGTCCATTCCTTGACCGGTTCTCCTCTCTGTTTGTTTTCTGCTCCACCGGTCCGTCTTCCTCCTTGACTTTCTTGTCCTCCAGGATCGTGGTATCCGCTGCTCCTCACTCCGACGACAACACCCTCCCTATACGCCGTCCTCCTTTTTGAACGCCACCTCTTCGGGTGACGTCATCGCTTGGCTTGCAGGTGACTGTTGACCGCCGACTTCCTCATTTGGCAGTCGAGGGCTGGAGGCTATCATGGACTTCCCGGCTGCCGGGTGCTCCATATCACACTGAACTCTCCCCAGCTGCCCTTCCTGAGTTCATATCTGCCACGTATCTCACACTCAGGTTTTCCTGTGAAAGGCCAGTGTTTCTGCTCTGGTAACAGTTTTCACACCTCTTTCAGAGGAAGCCCTGGCCGGTCGATCTCACAGTATACTAATGCTAATAGACCACAAGATCTGCCAGTATACTAATACTAATAGCCCACTAGAGACTCAGGCAGATAAAGCTCAACTTTTTTAAAGTCTCTTTAAGCAACTTCACCATTAAATTGGTATTTTTAATACTAAAAAAGTTTAATTACATCTGTAGGTTATCCTAATAAAAAGTTAGCAGAATTCTAATTTAATTTCACACTTTCATGTCTCTGAGAACAGCTACCACCCTTTACATGGAAAACGGCTTTTGTTGGCTGCATGATGACATTCAATTCTTGCATGTACCACTGTTAAATCCTAGGCACCCTACCTTGCGGGTTACCTCCTGTGTGGTTGCAAAGAAACAGCAAGCTCTATGATGACTGTTTCTGAACAGTAGCAACTGGAACTAAATTGGACCTGTATGGTGACCTCTGCTGGAGTGGGGTGTGGCCCCTTAATGAGATCCTAGGCATCCTGGGAACTTTAGAAGTGACTAAGAGGAGCTTCTGCAACTTAACTTTAACTTCGAAAATGTTTGGACTTCTAAGACCTCCAGGGGCATCAGCAGGGCCTTGCATAAAAAGTCCTAATCTTACTAAGCTAAATACCTGAGTGTAGGTCGGTGAACCCACACCTTGAATGTAATATTTACTTCCCCTAAATTCATCACCATTACAGGAAACTTGCATGTCATCTTTAGCAACCACCAGACCTCAGCCAGAGACAGACATTTGATGAAAATCAACATTTTAACACTAAACCCATATCTCTGAATTATATCACCTTCAAACCAAAGGACAGCATGGAATCAGCTCCATTATAGTTCTAGAAGGACTTTGACACACTCTTTTCTCCAAAGGAATTCATGCATCCAGACCACCAGTCTCATATCCTTTGGCTCAAAGAAAATACAAAGATGATACAAATACAAAATCACAGCAATTCAGTGCCAATAGAATACACTTAACAATCATAACTTAAACATTTCAACATGATCAATAAGTATGCCATAAAGAAGGCAGAAAGACAACTATGTTTCAACCAGATCTCCAATTCCAATTACCCTGCCATGAAACTTTATATCAGTTTTACTGAATTCAGTAAACTAGAGATAACCTTCACAAAGTTTCCACAGTCTCAGGATTTCTGTGATATCATTGTTGACTACCTGAAAGCAAAAGAAAAGATTGTGAAATAACACCTTAGGAGCAAACCATCTAGAAATCATCCCACTAAACTACATTAGCCAAAAGACACCGAACCCTAGCCTTTAAGCTGCCAATTCTAAAATTTGATAGAGACAAGCATCACTGCCAGCTCACCATTACGCACCTACAAACATTACAGAACATCTTACTTACCATGATTACCACATGTCCTGCAATGACTTTCACAACTAACTCCATTTCATAGGGCATTTCCCCTCAGCACTCAATAGCACCAACATTGGTCCCCTCATCAAAAAAAATAATCAAACCAGAGAATATTTTCAAATAGTATGTTCTTAAGAGAAATGTTCAAAATAGAGGCATTTATGCATATATTTGACTTTCTGGAAGACAGCAACCTACTTTTAGACTAAGAAATATAAAGATGTACCAAATTTGCTATGATGCTCGTCTTGAGTAACCTAAAAGCTACCTTAGACAGGAATGAAGTTTTGTGTCTCTACTATGAGACCTATATGCCTTATTTCACCCACAGCAACATCACAAGGACTAGCTGAACTTGGCAACTATGGAAGCATATTTGACTGAATCCGCATCACATTGCTCCTCCAATGCTCTTTGCCACTTGTGCTACAGGTTCAGTATCATATTGGTTCCCCAATACACTTCACTACTTTGCATACACTGATACTAGTATGCCTTTTGACTAGTTTATCGCCACAAGAGCCATATAAGAAAAATGTCCATCGGTTGCCATATAATGCTACAAAGATATGCACAGAAACCTCCACAGCCGATGTGCACACCAATTGACCATCTCTCCACTAAAGACCAACATGAGTGAGTGCATGTTAATATTGTTGAGCACAGGCAAATGTGAGGCATTGCTCAGAATGTGATGATTTTCTTTTAAGTTTCATAGACTGGATTCAGAGCTTCAGGTCCTAAATTTGACAGCCTAGCCACTGGACCACGCTTCTTCCCAAAATAAATAAGTATAGAGTTTGACACATGATGCAACATGGAGGCTTCAAACAGACCAGTTAAATTCATATGATAGACCCCCTTTCCTTGTGGACATGCAGTAGAAAAGTTTAAAACATGTCAAAGCTGTTGCAACCTTAAATAGTAATTTAGATGAGTTCCACTGCATCCACCCTCAACATCTTTCAAGTATAACTTCCTGTTGGCCTCAGAAAGATTTTTGCTTCATCTACTTCGTTTGGGAACAGATCTGAGTGGCCTATCAATTAATTCATGTATATGTATATGTGACTGATTCTGGTTGGAAACATATACTGTTCACTATTTGCCCTTTTGCTCATTGTAGTGAGCATTTAAATGTAACTCTATCAGGTTGACACTTAGGGCAATCCTCTTGTTATGGAATGCATTCTACTCTGGATCTGGGGCACAGTCAGGCAATGCCATGCCAGGGGCCACCTTGATGTCCCTGTAGGTTCATGTGTCGGGTTTGTGGCATGTCTGTTCTGCATTACAATGGGCCTATGTGCCTTCCTGAACCAGTATTTTTGATAGCCAACCTGTTCTTTTTCCTGAAATAGGAGGACATGTTAAATTCTTGATGCACCTTGCAATGTGGGATGGAAGATGCAGTAGTGGCTTTTTTTTGGTCTTTGTTGGTGATCCTCATTGCCCAGTATCCTTTCCTTTCTCATGAAGTTGATATGATGGCTTTACTGCTCACTCCAGCTCCCTGTCACTACTAGAAATGTTGGTCATGACCAATCGGTTGGTATTGGGAGCGCATTGCAACTTCATTCTCCTAGTAAGTCTGGCCCTAAATGGGCATACTTGGAGAATGAGGTTGAGGGGAAGACATGTGGCTAATATGCACATGACATCCATATGACAGAGGTTCTCCAGCATACCTGAGAAAATGTTGATTTCCCTTCTAAAAAGGATGGTGACCTTTAGGATATCTTTTTTATCAGTTACCAGAGTCTAAGTCTCTGCTGGTGCATCAGGCAGTCCATAGCACCCTTGTAAAGAATGCAGAAGGATTTTAAAGACATGTCTAGTCCAGTTTCCTGAGTAGGTAGCAATTCAAACTCTCTTTCATGGAGGTTCTTTCTTTTACCAAGGTGGAAAGTCTTTTACCCAATTTTTGCCAGCAACTCCACCTGCAAAAAGGATATAACCTCAAGTGGTGTAGTGGTACAGAATAAACATCGCACTCATCGTGCACTATTATATGAGGTCACATCTGTTAGGAATAACATCCTCAACAGGAAGTTCATAGACTCTGTATTTTCTATTTATAATAAAAGGTCCCAGCATCATGTAGTGGAATAGTTCAGGTAGTTATATCCCTGACATTATGTTCACAAAATAACAGGTGTTCTTCCAGAATGAACGTTATCACCGTTCTTCCCATAATGAACTTACTTAATAAGCACCTAGAAGGAGGAACGTGCTATAGCAAGTAAGGTATCTCATAAGATTCCGAGTGACAAACCTCACAGTATTTAGGATCAGTATTCAGTTTAATATGAGGCTAATGTTAAGCTGACCTCATAGCAATTTCCACACTCATTATCGTATTCAGTTTAAACTACTGCTGCCTCGCGGGATATGCAAAGATTGTAACTAAATTTCCGATGACTCTCAGCATTGTCGTGGTAGCTGCATGATGTCATGGGCTCATGACCAGGCCTGGGCTAAAATTCTGTTCCGCTCGCGGAAATTGCGATAATTTGACATTTTCGCGTTCCGCAGAGAACGCGAAAATGTCAAAATTTTCGCAATCCGCATTTGACCGAATTTTTTTTGCTTGCTCGCGCTGTAAAATAATACATTCTCACGTGCGCGCGATCGCCTTACCTGAATCCCCGCGTTCGCCGACAAGTTTTCCCGATCCGGTCGCGTTCTCCACGAGATGTTGGATTGTTGGTAGCCATTTGCGCTGTCTTGGGACAGTTCGCGCCCACAGTAACGTCATTCGTCACGCGATCACGTCTTTCTTCTCGCAATCATGCACCGCGAGACAAGTGAAAAGATCGCCGCGCCCGCGAGCAACCGCATGGGTAAGTTGGTGAGCCGCGACCACACAGAAAATACCGCGAACGGGCGGGAAAAAAACGACCGCATCTTCGCGATATTTCCGTGTGTTTGCGGAGATTTTTAACATTTTCGCGATAATTTGCGAAAGTGAATTTTGCAAATTCCGCCCACCCCTACTCATGATGTGTTATGTGATGCTTGGAATTGCCTGCCAAGCGATGTCAGGAAAATGCACCTAATAACTATAAATAACGCAAGAGAAAGGCACTTATTTGTGCAGTCAGGCACTGAGTGTGACTTGAGGGGCTTGTCCCTCCTTCCTTCCTATGGAGTAGCACCCATGACTAGACCAGATCAGCTATTTTTAGATCCCTCACTACCTTATTATTATGCACTATCATTTTGTGTGTTGTGGAGTGAGCCACAAAGAGTGATTGCATTATATTTGTGATTTGTAAGCAATTGTCATTGTCTTTAAAATGCAGGTGACCCCCTGTATCGTATGATATGACCTGCACATTTATTGCAGACTTGTGTGCAGTGGGTAGGTGATGATGTCATAACAATGAAAACCATCACATTTTTTAGGTACTGAAAAACACGAATATGAAAGGATCCAATGAAGACATTTATGTTTGCTTTTGTTGGGGACACTAATATCTGCATCAGTTGTGCTGCAAGTGTGCCTTCATGTTTTATGTATTGTATTTTCTTATAAAAATGAGTCTAACTGACAGGGCCAGGACAATCATTATCTAAAACATCTCCAAGAGTGGGCTAAATTCTGTCCTGATGAAAGCCCTGGACCCATGAAACATGTTGGTGACTATTTGAGAGGGTGTAAGGACACTCATGCCCATAGGGACCTCTGCTGTCTTATCTTTTAACCTTATCAAAACACCCAATAATATAGGGGGAAAGTGGTGGTCCTAAATTTGTATTTTAGAGACCCAGTCAGGTGTTATCCTAAGGGCTCCCTGGACCATGGTTGAACCCATCTTGGTTGATGGGGGCCAGGATAAGACCTGGGTATAAAGCATGCCACTAATTAAGTGAGCTTGTGGTCTATTGATTTTCTCCCGTGGGTTCTCCCCACTTTAATTTTCAAAAGTTTCCTTAACTTTTTAATACCATTTGGGCTATAGGATGCCTGTCCATAGTCACACTTCTGTCTTCTGTAGTTCTAGCACAATCAGGGAATACCTATTTGTTCATCGGCAGATTTTGCTACCTGTATTTCAACCAACATTTAGACTCAGTATATTCAGGAAGGCATTGGCCCTTAAAATGTGTAATATTGTAATTCACCCTTAAGGTGCTGTTGATAATTGATAAATATGTCCATAGTTCAGATCTGAGAGAAAGACAACCTCCTTTTGACAGAATAATTGGCTTATGGCAATAACGTAATGATTTTTCTATTAGTCTCTATACAGGAAGTATTTCCTTATTTCAATCAGCAGTGAGTGGATGCAGAGCTGCGAGAAATTCTGCCACTTCCACATCTGTCTGCCCCAGATTCAAAAAAGGGAGGAATCTGCACAACAACAATACCTAGTTCCATGCATTGAGAAACACATGGAATGAGGACTTGTTTGTGCAGCCGAACACTGTCAAGGGCCAGTTTTTTTAATACCCTTGTTGGTAATTGCATTAAGTTAATCACAATGACTGTCCACTGACCGCGCTCCTCAGAGAAACTTTCCCAGGAGACGAACGTGTTTGGCACCTGCCTGCCAAGAAGACTCTGCAAATAATATAAACCTCAAAGGCAACCTATAGACCAATACTGGATGTGGGAACTATAACATGGAACAACAATGTACAGCAAGGTGTAATTTCAAGATAATAAACATCCGTTAGTTTCAGGATACACATTTGGTGCCTGATTCACAAACCACTTTGAAGGGCGTTTTGTATGATCTTTGTGAAGATTTTGTGCGCTGTACCCATTGTTGCTGTAATTTGTCAGGACATTCAAGGCATTCCGATCACAGTTTTTGTTTTCTTTCAGTTCAGGGCTCTCCTAATTCAGCCCTGGAGGGCCGGATCCATGCCAGATTTTGAGCATATCCCCATTTAGATAAATGTGGTTATCTTAAAAATCTGGCATGGATCTGGCCCTCCAGGACCGACTTTGGAGAACCCTGTTTCAGATCAATATCCAGCCAAACATCCAGAAAGTTTATCCGTGCTGATATGCAGACGGCGTTGCTCTAACAGAGAGCTATATTTCTATTGAAATTAACATTAAACTTTACAAATGGCCCTGCAGGCCATGTAATATTTACTCTGAAATTAGAATCCATGCTGCATGTTCATTAAATTTTCATTATTTTGAACGCTTCCTTTTAGAGAAATTCTGATCCGGAGGCAATGCACTGTAATTCACTTGTCCTTCATTACAGGCTGCAGCAGCTTGTCCGTCTCAACCATATCCTAAAGCTATAACTGGCCTTTTCCCTCCTGATGCTTCACAGTGTTGGTCATGCCAACAAAAATAAACTATTTAGCTAGTAAGCACGCATGTATTTCCTAATGCAATTGAAGGAGCATTTTACTACCATAATATACATTTTCCCAAGCCATACATAACACATAGCTAATAAACACGTTGTAAAATGAATGTTTGCAAGGAGATGCTTCCTGACTGGCTGCACAGCAATTGTGTGGAAGATATATTGCTGACCCATTTCCTAACCCATATTAAGAGCTCCCTGGGCATCAATAGTGTTATACTTTGTATACAAAGCACTGCAAATATGTATCTTTTTATAAACGCTTGACAGTAAAACAACTGAAACACAGAGTTGTGGAGGAACCAAATTAACGTAAAAAAACTGGGTCACAGTACTGAAGTTACCAAGCTCGCATGAGGCATACGTGAACTGTGTGGATAAAAGGAAACCTCTCATCCCGCAGTTAGGACATGAATTAAAAACCTGAACAATCATATAGATATGCCCTACATTATGTTTCTGCCGAGGGAGAACACATATTTACATATCTATAGAGCACATATGCCTAATTAACATATTTTGAAAGCATTAAGAGAGGGACATCTAGTCCTGGTTTTAATTTAAGTACCATAAAAAATGAGGACCTACATTGATTATGTATGGAATAAGATGTTGATATATTTTTGTAAAGTTTCCTAAGAAGACCTCAGACATCAAATAGGCAAGATGATCTGTGGAGAAACATATGCTCCCGTGATAGGAATGCTTTACTGTTGCAACCACAAATAATGAAGTGCCTTTGAAGACAGCAAATAGACAAGCAAGATGAAGGCTAACAGGCCCACTTCCAATCGTGGCTTTTGCATCAGGGCGTTGGCGTCTCACGTGTCCAAACAATAGGAAAGATAGAATGTACTGCTCGAGTCTTACCACTAATGCTAATAATAACTGGCTGCCTAACCCTTGTTTTGAGCATGGTCCTGAGACCATGTGTTGGCTGGCACCCAACTTTCGGTGTGAGTTTACTGTATCACAGCCCTTAAACCTCATAGAAAAGGTAAGCAGGTGTGACAAAGCCCAATGCTGACGAGATTTGGTCTCACGGCTCTATGCGCACTGAAGCCCTGTGTGATGTAGTCAGCCCCTCATGTCAATTGTTAACAGTACTTAATTGCCAACAGTCCGTCTTCAATGTTTACACAAACACACTCTGCCTACCAATGACTGGTAATGAGTGTGAAGTGGCCTTGCCGATGTGTGAGGGTGAGTCATGAAGCTTTAAAATTTATGGTGACTAAATGTAGTCAAAACATATTGGTACAGTTATCTCCAAATACATGCAGCTAATATAAATTGTGCCTTAATCAGATGTCCAGCATTTCATTTGCTTAAGCCTTTTTAGAAAGGAAAGATGTCAGTGCCTTAAATACATTTTATGGAGTCACAAACTTTATTTAAATTCTTTAATCATTTTGTGTTAGTGACTGCATTTCTCTTGGCAGTTCCGAACAAATAATGTCTTTTTATTGGCATGGAACGCTCTCATGTGCCTTTTTTTGGAAGGTTTAAACTATTTGTTTCACTGATAGAAGTTCAGTCCCATGTTACATTGTATGTTCAGCAATTTTTCAGTTAGTGAAAGGAAAGCTTGTGCAGGTTTACTATTTATTCTCTGTGATTTATACACCATGCAAACCAATTAATTAAACTTGCGTATCCAACATTTAGCTCATGTGGGGGTCAAGGAACAGAATCACCCCTTATGGACTGAAGACGGAGGTGAAGAGGACTCATACTGTGGCAGGTGGCAGGGGGCCACAAAGTGGATGATTTCCTTTTTCTTTGGAGACTACACTGCCTTATTCCAAATGGGAGAGATGGACTGTCTCAGTTTGTTTGCTTCCTTTGTACAATTGACAATGAATATTTCTACCACACTCCATAAATACTTCACTATGCCACAGCATTTGATCGTGTGGTCTAGCTCCTTTTTAAGTTCAAAGTAAGTTTATTGAGGTAAAGGAATATATTAATGCAGAAAATACAATAACAAGAAAAATAAAAGAATTACATACAATAAAGCCATTCAGTTTTGATGAGTACAAATGATTCAGATAAAAATCAATCAAACATATCATGTGTACAGGGATAACAAAGTAGTATGAAAAAATCAGTAAAGAAAAGGAGTTTACATTTTATTCTAATATACATATTACAAAGTGGAGTATAATTAAACTATATAATATCAACATGGAAGAAGTCGGGGGAGGAGCCTAGCGCGCAACCAAGATGGCCGCGTAGGTGCGAGGCTCCCGAGGACCTCCGTGACCTCCTACACATATCCTGAAAATATCCTGTCCTAGATGAGGGGACTGTTTTGGTGAGCCCGAGCTGAGGTGGCACCCGTTTTCCGCTTCCAAATTGGACCTCGGACACCGGCGGGAACACCGATCGAGGTTTGCGGCCTTCTCCACGCCGGACCCCGGATTAGATCTGTGGGGCTATCCGGAGACAAAGTGAACAACAGCGGCGGGCAGGGCTCGGCGACTCGCGTACCCCGCACTTTCACTTTCGCTTTTGCACCCTCCTTGCTGTCTTGGCGAGGTTGGGTCGCGGGGCACTGTGAGGTGGTGTGGCCTCGTTGGGGTGCCCTGCCGGCCCGCCGGCTGTGATCCACCCCGCGGATCTGTGGTGGCCCCCCCCCGGAGCCCGTGACCCGGCTTGCCTGCCCTTTACGACGTGATTGGCACGATCGGGGGACTGGAACCATGTCCACAAAGCAAGACTTGATTAAATCCTTACAGCGATACTTTGATGAGAATGTGGGGTCCGTCCCTTCGGCTATCTCCCTGTGGGAAGCCTTCAAGACAGTTCTCAGAGGGGAGGCCCTATCCCTTATTTCCCATGCCCGGAGGCGCGAGCGGGAGGAGGTGACCCGGGTGGAGGCCGAAATTGCCGAATTGGAGGGAGATCTAGAGGGTGGGGTGACAGATGCTGCGCTACATGTCCTACAGCTTAAGCAGGCGGCATACAGGGCCCTCGTCACGGAGGCGGCCAGGGGCCTCAGTAGGGAGCAACAGGGGCGACTGTATGATGTGGGTGATAAGGCTGGTAAACTGCTCGCGTGGTTGGATAAAAAGGAGAGAGCGAATCGTGTGGTCCCGCTGATTGAGAGGATGGATGGTGTGAGTGTAACCGAGCCAGAAGAAATTGTCTCCTGTTTCGCGGATTATTTCCGTGAAGTGTATTCCCCGGTTTCTCCCTGCTCGGAGGAGGATTCCCATGCCCTGCTTAGGGATATCGCGCTCCCTTCCCTTTCGGAGGAGGACAGGGTGTCATTGGATGCCGCTCCCACCTCCGACGAAATTGCCCTCGCCATACGCTCGGTCGCCTCTGGCAAGGCCATGGGCCCGAATGGCATCCCTATCGAGTTGTATAAGTTGCGACCGGATGCATTGGCACCCCACCTTCGCGCGATGTTCCTGGCGGCCCACTCGCTGGGCTCCCTCCCGCTGGACCAGCGTCTGGCTACAATCGTGGTGATCCACAAGGAAGGGAGACCTCGGGACCGGGTTACATCCTATCGGCCTATCTCGCTCTTAAATGCGGAGCCCAAAATTCTTGCCAAGGTGCTGGCCAATCGGCTGGTCGGTGTGGTGGGCGATCTGGTCCATCAAGACCAGTCTGGCTTTATTCCCCATCGCAACACGGCCCTTAATCTGCGGCGCTTGCACGGGGTGCTCGCACGTGTTCCATTCGTGCGGGAACCGGCCATACTGGCGTCCTTAGACGCCACCATGGCGTTTGACACGCTCGAGTGGCCATACATTTGGGCGATGCTGGCGAAGTTTGGATTTGGCCCGGGTTTCATCAGTTGGGTCAAATTGTTGTACTCAGGCCCATTGGCGCAGGTGGTGGTAAACGTAAGAGTATCGGCCCCATTCGAGCTGGGCCGGGGCACGCGGCAGGGCTGCCCCTTGTCACCGCTCCTGTTTGCGCTGGCCTTGGAGCCCCTGGCGGAGTGGCTGCGGTGGCATCCTTCCATCCGTGGTCTCCGTTGGACCCCCGAGTACGAGGACCGCGTGTCCCTATACGCTGACGACATCCTTCTGTACCTAGCCTCCCCACGTAAATCACTAATAGTCCTGGTTGATGTTTTACGTTCATTTGGCCGCAACTCAGGCCTTGTCATCAACTGGGCTAATGTTAGATATATTGAGCGAGAGCGACCCCTTGTATTTTCCAAGGGAATGGGGTACTAATATCACAACAAAAGATACAATCCCTCTGCTGAGACACAGTGGTACAGTACTAGTATTGCATAGTACTACAAACAATTCAATTATGCTCGAATCATCATAATATGTTACTCACATTTATTATGCAGAGAAAATATTTAAAACAATTTGTGTACACGTATTTTATAAAAACAGATCATACATTAGCATGAATATTAAAAACACAAAGTTACACACCATATACTACTTGACAGATATTAAAAAACACATAACAACCTGTTTTGAGCCCGCAAAACAGAAAACAATACGAGACAGTATGCTTTGTCATTTGTTACACATCCTATTGGGCAATAAATTGATGTCCGTAGTTTGTGATATGTTACACAATTATATCTACTCCTAAAACCACGGTTCTCCCCAGATTGTGTAGTTAAGAAGCGTCGACGCGTTTCGATGGTAAACCTTATTAATCCATCTTTATCAAGACAAATGTTATAGGCTTTAAGTCCTCGTTATTCAATCCGGGACCTCTGCTGTTACTCTTCTTTCAGCCTATTCTGAGCGCGTGCCTTTCGGTGTCCCGCTTACCAATGTTGCCTCATATATACTGCAGCCAGCCACGTGAGATGCTTCCTTGCTTTTCACAGCTTCAAGGACTTACACAGCGCTAATCCTTCCAACGCAGCTTTTCTTGAACTTTGGTGTGGGTTGCAGCGGATGGGCTCGGTGGAGGCGGAGAAGGGGGGGATGTCTGCGTGCACTGCCCTCTCAGCCCTGGTAGCGCTTCCCCCTTCAGCACAGCGGATCCGGCACGTCTCCTCCTCTGTAGTAGAAATGATGTCTGCGGCGCTGCTCTCTCTCGCCCTCTCTCTCTCTCTCTCCAGTATGTAAATGTGTAATAGAAGCCAAATATGGAGCAGTTTGGCTGCCTCTGCTACAGCTTCAAGGCTCCCACTTCATTTCATTGCAAAAGGGGGATGGACTGGAGGCAAGGCAACACTGTGGCAGCCAGCCAAGAGAGCCACACAGATTATGATTGCATACGCACGGCAGCGCCGGGCCTGCCAGCTTAACCCGTGCCTGGCTGCACAGAAGCTCTCAGTACGCTCGCGCTCTCTCTCACGCGCTGCTCTCTCTCTCCTGTCACTATGACCCGCCACGCTGTCGTCAGGGCTAAATCATGTGTGTATGTGCTCTCCGGGGAGGCTCCCGTCCTCCCGCGGGGCTGTCCGATCCAGATTGCCTCTCAGGGGTTTAGGTACCTGGGTGTCTACATTACTCTGGACCCGGAGGCCCGCTACGAGCGGAACTTGCTTCCCCCCCTCCAGCGCTTGAAGGAGGACGTTGCGCGCTGGCGGGACGGCGCTGTTTAAGATGATGTCGTTGCCACGCTTCCTGTACGCTCTCCAGAACACTATGGACTTAGTCCCGGCGCGCTACTTCCGTGAGGTGGAGAGTCTACAGCGCCGCCTGTTCTGGGACGGGAGGCCGCGTATTGCCCTGGCGAAGTTGACGCTCCCATGGTACGACGGGGGGATCGCCCTCCCGGATATTAAACGGTATTACTGGGCCTCCCAGTTAGCTGCAATCAACCATGGTCTCTACGGGCCCGCCTTGAACCCGGCATTTGAAATGGACAAGATGCTACTGCCCGGTGGTGACTACAATCGAGCGCTCTACTCTGGCGCGCCCGACGCTCGCCCGACGGGACCTACGCGTGTCATGGTGCGAGTATGGCACGCGGCTAATGCAGCTATGGGGTGGAAGGACCGTTTGACCCGGGCGTCACCGCTGTACGCATCTGAGAGGTTGGGCTCCCTGTGGACCTCGAAGGGCTTCGAGAAGTGGGACACGATAGGCATCAGTAAAGTTGGGGATCTCTGGACGAGGGGGGGATTTAAAACATTCAAGATGCTGCAGACAGAGTTTCAGCTGCAGGACAGTGAATACTTTCGGTACTTGCAGGTCCGTCATGCACTGGGCTCCGTCTTCCCAGACGTTGCCTCCATCCCGGAGTCTTCCCCCCTGGAGGACAGAGTGCTAGATGGCCATGTCCCAGACAGCACGATCTCACTTATTTACAAAAAATTGATCAATGACCGCTCGGGCTTGCTAACTGGCCTCCGAGAGGCTTGGGTTGCCGATGGGCTGGAGTTGGACGACGAGGACTGGATTTCCACGGTGGCCTCTCCGAAGGAGGTGGCCATACCGGCTCGCCTTCGCTTCGTCCAGCTTAAGATACTCCACCGGGTCTACATGACGGGGCCAAGGCTTCTGCGTATGGGCTATGCTGAGGATGGGTTGTGTAAGCGTGGGTGTGGTGCTTTGGCGACCTTTCTGCATATTTTGTGGGAATGTCCGAAGGTGGAGCGATTTTGGCGTGGTGTGCACGAGGTCCTGCGAGTGGTTACGCGTGTCGCGCTTCTGCCTGAAGCGAGGAGGTGCCTGTTGAATGTGTGGGAACCAACTGACTACTCGGCTCCGCAGATGTGGTGGGTGACTCTGGGATATATGGTAGCTAAGCGTGATATTGCCCAACTGTGGGGATCCCAGAAGCCCCCGGCGGTGTCGGCCTGGAAAGAACACATGGACTGGTGCATGTTTCGAGAAAAAGTGGTGTATGTGGCGAGGGGTAAGCCTGGGACATGGGTGAAAGTATGGGGCCCCTGGAACGCCTATCGCGGGGGTATCTGCGCGCCACCACTGCTGCCTGCTGCCTCACCAGCCCCGTCCCCTTAGCTGACTCCTTCCCCCCAGCCCCGGGCACAGGGTTTCCCCCAGTCCTTGCTCTGTTCCCCTTCCCCTCTTTAGACTCCTGTGGATACTTGGGGTCCCCCATTCGGGGAGCACGTGCTGCTACTGTCGATTGCGGGTTGCCTTGTGGGTGTGGTTTTTTCTTGTTGTTTGTATAAAATGAAACCGTATTGTGGGGTCTGACTGATATGGCCCACGGCATTGATACCTCCTGATTATGTTCCTCTGCAACACCAAGTGTTTTATGAACGTATGTCATATGCTCCTGTCATCCTAGCGGCCGGCCGGAAGGTTGTAGGCCCATACCTGTATATTCTTGAGATTTGTAATAAACGGTTTAAAAAAAAAACAAAAAAAAAAAAACATGGAAGAAGTCATGGAGGCTTAGTCACTTCTTGTTTTGGTGCCATATGCATCGGGTATACAAATGTTGTATCCAGTCTATGATTGTAGCAGACAGCATACCACCATGCTTGATACGACAACTTAGTAAAGTCCTTCCAATTCTTGGTTATTTGTTGAAAGGCAACTGCTAACAAGCCTATTATCTCTACATTAGAATCACAATGTTCTCAAATAGGGGATAAGCTACCTAAAAAAATATGTAAAACAGAGAAAGGATGACCAGAGACAAAAATTAAACTGATTTGATGCCATACCTTTTCCCAAAAAACTATGAACAGAATTGCATGTAAAGAGCAGGTGAAAAAAATCAGCATGTGGTGAAGAACATGTCCAGCATGCGTCCGGGAATTCAGTATGTCTTGCATTAAGGGCGAGTGGAGAAAGTAGGAACCTATTGTATATAAAAAAGAGTGTCTGAGTGGTATTTGCAGCTCTAGAGGACTTCCTAAGTTTAAGCCACATTTTATCCCATAACTCCACAGACCAAGAGATTCCTAAATCTCCTTCCCAAGATATCTCTACCTTAGTTTTTTCTCTCGGAGTAAATGAGGTATGTAAATGTTTATATACGGCGGAAACCCTAGAGTTGTTAAGTAGGAGAACCCATAATTTATCTGCAGGGACGTGTTCAGGAGGAGTATGGTACTGAGGAGTTGTGCATTGTGTGTGGGCAGTTCAAATAGCTTGTGTTAAGAGGGAGTATTTAGAGTAAAAAGTTGGAGGTAGGTCAAAAGAGCTGCTGGCATGCGCAAAAGACATAATCTCATCTTGGTCATATAATTGACGCACCCAAATCAGGCCTCGTTGTCTCCAAGATTTCCAAAATATAGATCTATTATTTATTAAAATATAAACGTTATGCCTTATAGTAGAGTTTAAAAGTGAGACCCAATCACTGGAGTTCGAAGAGGAGACAGCCGTTATAATCTTAGAAGTATGTTTAATTATAGGAGTGGAAATTGACTGCGGTTTACGTGTAAAAGACAAATATTCTTGGAATGAAAATGGGGAAATGAAGGATTGTTCAAGCGTGACGCAAAGAGGACAGTTTACAAAAGATTCAGAGTGCCACCACGAAGCCTCATGTAATATGGTAAATGGAAAAGTCAGGGAAATTTGCCCCACCCTCCGATTTTGGACGAATCAATTTTGATATAAGCATACGTGATTTCTTATTATTCCATAAAAAGGAGGATAAGATGGAATTACATTTTTAAAAATATTTTAAGGGGATAGACAGTGGAATGTTAGAGATTGTATATAGACCTATAGGAGAAAGCATCATCTTTATGGTATCTAGGCGACCCCACCAGGATAAGTACAGGGGATGCCATTTCGTTGTTAAAGAGGATAATCTTTGTATACAGTTATCCATACAACGGGATATTGTTCGTGAAATGGAAGAAGTGAAATGTAAACCTAAGTACTTAATGTATTGTGGACTCCATGTGAAACCTGAAGCTACAAAGTCAGCCTTAAAAGTATATTTTGTTAAAGGTAGAATTACGCATTTATCTTTGTTTAATTTATAACCAGAGACGTATGCAAAGGAATCAACTTCTTCTAAAAAGGCTGGGAGAGAGAATTGCGGTTGTGAGAGAAATAGAAGGACATCATCAGCATATGCTGCCATTTTAACATTAGTCTCCTTAAAAGTAAGACCATGAATATTGATATTTTGATGAATTCTTAACAAAAATGGTTCTAAAGCAAGATTAAAAAGAAACGGTGAAAGTAGACAGCCCTGTCGGACACCTCGACTGAGCTGAAAATAAGAAGATATACCACCATTCGCGCATACAGCCGCTCTCGGATTGGAATACAAAATAGATATTAGAGCAATCATTTTTGGACCAAAGCCAAACCACTTAAGTGTGCGAAAAAGGTAAGGCCATTCGACTCTGTCGAATGCTTTTCTGCATCCAGAGCTATCGCTGCTAAGGAGTGAGGAATATGTGAGGCTTTGGAAAGGACATTAAAAAATAAGCGAGTGTTGTCTGTAATGAGCCGCCCCTTCACGAAACCAGATTGTTCTGCTCCTAGCAAATCAGGCAACTGGGATTCCAAATGTGATGCTAGAGCCTTTGAAAAGATTTTATAATCTATGTTGACCAGAGAATTGGGTCGATCATTTTTGCAATGTTGTGGGTCCTTACCATCCTTAGGTATAAGGCAAATAAGGGCAACTGAAAAAGAGCCAGAGGACTCACCCGATTGTAAGAAAGTATTTATGAGGGTATGTAATTTAGGAATAAGTAAATGTGCAAAGTGAGTAAAGAATTCTACAGTGAAGCCATCCGGGCCAGGAGCTTTATTTTTTTTTACTGTTTTTAAGGCAGCAAGAAGCTCTTGCTGCGTAAGGTCAGATTCTAAAAGTGAGAAATCTGGGCGTGTGTTAAGGGTGCATTGGATGTTGGACAAAAATTGAGAAATGGAGTAATCAGATGTGAGAGTTTCAGATGTGTACAGTGTTTTATAAAACTGGAGAAATTCATTTAGGATATCTTCATCTTTGAACGTCAATGTATGGTTTTGATCAAAAAAAGATTCTATATTAAGTTTTTTTTTTTTAACCTTTCAATAATCAGCCAATAGTTTCCCAGCCTTATTCTGGCCGCCATAGAAATTTGCACTAGATTTCAATAAATAGTTAGAAGCATTATTGGTTGTATCTTGATTGAACTGAAATTTAGCCTTTATAAGTTCAGATAAACATGCTTTTGATTTGGAAGAATAATAAGAGTGCTCTAATCTCTTTATTTTGGTTAAAAGGGTTCTGGTTACTTGTTGTGCCTTTCTACATTTGTTAGAGACAAATCTAATAACAAAATCTCTAGCTGATGCCTTAAAGGCATCCCAGACCACATGAAAAGGTATAGTGTCTGTTTGATTGAAAAGGAAATATTCATTGAAAAAGGAGCTAAAGGAAGACGTGAAAACAGGATCTAGAAGCAGGGCGTTATTAAAACGACATTTTCGAGACAAATTAGGCTTCTGCAAAACATCCAAGTTTATAGTGACAGGAGCATGGTCAGATATTAAGATAGATCCAATATCTGCCAACACTAGTGATTGAGAAATGTTATGGGAAATAAAAAAATAATTAACTTTGATTGGGTGTGATGTGTCGGGGAGTAATAGGAGTACTCCCTCAATGTGGGATTGCAAAGTCTCCAAGCATCTATAAGCTTGTTTTGTTTAATAGTTTGTGTAAGAAATGTATGACATTTATGAGGAACAAAGGGAGTTTATGAGTTCCGATCTAAAAAAGGGTCGAGAACTTCATTGCAGTCACCTGCGAGGATAAAATTATTATCAAAACATTGTGTAATATGTTGGGCCAGAGAAGTCCAGAAGGAGAAATCACCAACTGCGGGTGCATAAACATTCAATAAAGAGATTGGAGCATTATCCACCATAAATTTAACAAATATCCATCTGCCTTCTTTATCTGCACATTGCAATGAAACTTTAACAGGAAGGGATTTACGAAAAAGAATAAGAACTCCATTACGTTTACCATCACCCGGGGAAAAAAGGACCTCCCCCACCCATCCTCTCTTTAGTTTTGCAGATTCTTCAGCCATCAAATGAAATTTCTGTAAGCATGCAATATCTGTTCCGAAATGTAGCTAAGTGAGTTAAAACTCTCTGTCAATTAATATGTGAATGTAAACCTCTGACATTCCATAGGACAAATTTTAAAGGCATAGACTAAGACTGTAAGTATATAGTAAATTCCGACTAAAACAAGACCTTGAACAAGTTAAGCTATGCCGAATAATAAACCAACTGAATGTAAAATGAATCAACTGCAATGTAGAAGAGAAGAGAAAGGAAACAAGACTACAGCGGATAGACAACATTTGAAATGTAAAAGAGTATTGCAGGATAGAGAAAAATAGTAAGGTGAAAAGAGATCGAGATAAGACATTCGGGGTAAGAGAAAGAAGTAGAGGAAAAAGAAAATAGTACAAGAGATAAAGAAATTAGGTGAGATGAAAGACTTACATATAATCCAGGATATACGAAGGGTGAAGGGGTGTGAGGACACATGGAACAATGATGTGTCCAAGACCCATACAGGAAAGCGGAAAGGAGAACATAACCAACGAACGCTGGAACATAGGGGGAAGGATAACCAGTGGGGAGAAAAAAGAGGTTAAATATATAGTTTAAACAACGTTTGCATAGATTTACTTTGTTTACCAATTATCAGCTCACAAGCAAACCAATAACAGAATTAAAGCTTATAACAAGAGTAAAAGCATATCAGGAATAAAAAATGTCTATTTGGAGCTTGATGAAGAAGTAGTATCCATTGAGTCAGCGTGGTAAGAGTATAGGAAGGTTTTTAGTTTTATAGGATCTTCATAGGTGCTAGTTTTGTTATTGATGCTCACTTTAAATAGGCAGGGGTGGAAGAGGCCATATTGTGCACCTATTGAGCGTAGTTGTGGTCTTAATGCTAGGAAGTCCTTACGTGGTCTGCAGTTGGTTTAGCATAGTCTTGAGAAAAAAATAAGGAATTTCATGACCAAGTAATTCGATTCATTGCCATGGCCGCAGATAAATTTTTTAGCAAGTCTGTGTATTCCAGAAGGTATAAGATCACTCCCCTTGGTTTTCTTGCTGAGGAAGACGACATCAAAGGTAATGTCGGGCCCAATCGATGAGCTCTCTGGATATTAAGAAGAGTACCTTCCGGTAGCTTGAGTATCTTCGGGAGAAAGTATTTGAAAAAGGCGATTGGATCTGAACCTTCTGTTCCTTCAGGTAGACCATAGATACGAAGATTATTTCTCCTATTTCTATTTTCCAAGTTTTCAATTTACTTGTGAAGCATTGACATCTGGGAGCATAAAAAGTCTACCTTGGAAGTAGAAGAATTTAAGGAGTCCTAATTTTGTTCCAGTGTAGTAACACGTTCTTCCATATTTGGCCATCTGTCAGAGAGCATCTGTAACTTAGAGTTAGTTTCTTCAACAAATGGGCATAGGACCCTAATTTCTTCTAGCAGTAAGTCCATTGTGACTGAAGTAGGTTGTTTAGGAGTAGAAGGAGAATCTTTCTTCAGCCTTTTAGACGGAACTTTGGTAACACCAGAGGCTAGAGTGGTAGTAGATGTCGACGCACCCTTAGGTGAAGCGTTGGCTGAGTCATCCATGGATAGACAGCTGTAGCATGAACTGGTGTGGATTAAGAATCTGCGAGACAAAGATTTAGGTTGAGTAAAACCTTTAGGTAATCTTCCCATAAGTGAGGATAAAATTTGAATTGGAAGATCAGTAGCACTGGATTCTCAACTTAAAATATCTCAATAATTAGCTCTTTAGTGTAGTATGAATAAATAGAACCGCAAAGAGATGCAGGAGGTCATGTGCAACTAGATAAAATAGTTGCGTTATAAATATGCCTCCATGAGTGACTCGATGAATAAAGCAAGGCGCAGGTGATAAAGTAGTCAGCACGTTGAGGCAAATTTGCTTGCAAAATATCACAAAATGGCAGCCATTAAATGCGCGGGTTGTATCATAGTATTTGGGTTAATAAAAGTCATTAGTTTAAATGACACGCTGAGAGAATAAATAAGGTGCTCATGTAGTACTATCTAAAGCCCATTGCTGAGAGAATCTAGCAGTAAAAGCAGCGCGTTGGAGAGAAAACTCCGTCAGCGGGAATACACAGAAATGGCGATCGCAATCTCAGCAAAGCTTCAGCTCCATACATGAATCAAGTGAATTGAGTTTGTCTGCAGCTTTGTAAATAGTGTGGAAAACAAATCCTTCGATGTCACAGGGTTTCAGATGCACCCTAAGTAACTTGCTTCGTTGTTTGAAACGCTTCATGCCAAAGTGAGATATGTGTTGTGAGCGTGAGGAAGCAAATCACAGATGGTACAATAGAAAAGAAATGTGAGCGCAGCAAGGCCATCCTCCCAACATGAAAAGAAAAAAAAAAAAAAACAAGGCACATGTGGTATTCCAGTCAAAAATATTTCAAAATGGCGGTCATATAATTCACGAGCTGCATCCTATCCTATTATGCGGGTTAGCAAAAGTCACTGGTTTAAATGCTACATTGAGTGAATAGGTAAGGCGCTTATATAATGCTGTTTGGCAGTGTAAGTAGCACGTTGGAGTTACAGCTCTGTCAGCGATAGTACACAAAATGGCGGTCGCAAGCCCAGCGGAGCCGCACCGCAACTCACAATTGAAATAAAGTTTCCTCCGGTTCTGCAATTGATGCGGAAAGTAGTTCTTTTGGTTCCTCAGTACTTCGGATGCATAATCCTCCGCATTTACATCTGTGCATGAGAAAATTGCCACGTTTGGGCCGTCTCCGTTCCCGTCAACCCGGGAGAGCTATGGACCAGCTGCCATCTTCTTTGGGCGCTAGCCACGCCCCGTGTGGTCTAGCTCCTAATAAATATTTTGTCTCTACATGGATTGTTTAAAGCTCACTGTCTCAGAAATATGGTGCTGGAGCTGCCTTGAGCATCTTCCAACATTCTTAATTCATGATACCTTTAGAATGACGTATGGTATAGTGGCACTATCTAATGTGCAAATTACAGATTGCATTGTTCATTCTATTGGTGGGTTACTGAGCACTGGGGTTCGGAGCACTACCGAATCTAGTAGGTTGTTGTCCGTACTATGTCTACAAAGTAGAAAGGCAGCTGAGGCTCTATATTAAATGAGCCTGTGTGTGGAAGATTCAAGAAAATTGAGAAACAAACTCAGATTTTCTGGATGGGCTTTCAGCTAACTCCTGAACGGAAATACAGTTGATATACTTGTTATTAAACTGTTCAATAGTAGTCGGAAGATGAAATAAGCCATGCTATCATCAATTGGACCACCATTGAATCATTTAAATGATGTATTCAGTCAAGATAAGGTCTAGCAGCAGGAATGAGGCAGATGGCAGCGTGAGTGGCTGGAGCGGCTGTTACTCCTTACCTTGCCCAACGCTGGAGGCTGATGTGAAGCGTGGATCGGCTGGCTTTTGCTGGTGTGGCGGTGCAAAGCTCTTTCGGCCCTCCAATGCTATCTCAGCCAGTATGTCTTTGCTTTGTGGCCTGAGAATTTGTCAGTAGAGACCGCACTGGGGGAAGGGGTCTGAGGCTGTTCGTGTGGTACGAGCGCATTCAGTGCGAGCAGCACACAGCACTCGCAGTGCGCTCTAGCAAGCCAGGCAGAGGCAGAGCAGTCTCTGGATTTTTATAAGCAGACCATAGCTTATGTACAGGGCATCAAAGCCCGGGTTGCAGAACCTGCCTCCATCACTAAAACGATAGCCAGACAAAGTGAAGCTCTCAATAAGCTACCTGATGGGAATGGTGCTTTGAGCACAGTGGAACTGGATTTGGGTAGCTCAATAAAAAAAGCATAGTGCCAGCTTTGGAGTTTGCAAAAAAAAGAAATAAATTGGGCTGGACCCAACACTGTTTGGAAAGAGACCCCACCACACCCCCACCCCCTGGGAGCACCCTGCAACAACATCCTACAGGTGAACAATATTCAACCGGTAATGAAACCCAGACCCCGGAGCTATCCCAGTCTGGACATCTTGAAACTTTGGACCAGAGAGCTGAAATCAGCCTAACCAACACAGGGAGAGCTGTGAGTATAGAGGGGATCTTTAAAATGAGAAAGGTATCTGCCTCAACTGCTCACAACTTAAAGCCTTTTAGGAGGTACTGAACCAACTAGAGTAATGATGGGAGGCAGCATATATAAACTCAGGGGAGCAGTAATCACTCTGGGGCTCGGTCTGACGCTAACGTTGGGGAGCTTTTTTTTCACTCTCTGACCATTTTGATGGAAATGAGGAAGACCTAGAGTCACTTGGCGATTGTTCTGGCAGAAGGAACTCTCAAGAATCACATGAGATCATACTCAGCATTGAAAGCTCACTGCCAGGTAAAGGTAGATCTGCCAACGGTGAGAAAGAGACCACCTCGGGAGTTTCAGTGGAAGTATACAGATATTCCAGGTCCAGGAGGAGGTGGCCTACCCGGGAAAGATTCAGGGGATAAGGATATTCAGATACTCCTACGCAGGATATAATCTACCAGAGCACTATGGCGCACTGTGAGGAGACGCGCTTGGAGAGTCGGAAAAACTAGATGGTGAACAGGAAGATGCAGGCAGCTATAAGAAAGGTTGCAAAGACCCGCTCCAATTTACCAAGCGGATGGTGGAAATGGAAACAAGGATAATGGCCATTGAGAGTGAAGTAGATAACAGTAAGAAGACTATGAAATCCCTGGTAAGGCCTGATGACAGATACCCAGTGGAAGCTGGAAGACTTAGAGAACAGGCTGAGAAGGAACAATCTTAGACTATTGTATGTACCTGGAGTAGCTGAAGGGAGGGGAGCCATGAAAGTTTTTTATTGAAGTGTTTGAAGGGGCCTTTCTGGAATTACATGCTTGGAATTAGGAGAATATATTACAGAGAGCCCACAGGCTCCCCTTCAAGCAACAACCCCGTCATTTTCAAGAAGGGGGCAAACCAAGGGGTATATTGGTGTTCTTTGGGAACTTCATTCTGCGTCAAGCGATATTCGAAGTTGCACATCCAGATCAGAAATTCACATTTAATATTTGCTCTTTTTTTGTGTGCATTCTGTCCATCAATTGTTCTTTTTGCATTTCTCACCCGAGTGGGTCGAGCATGCCCAGATGTGGGTCCCGTGCTCTCCATGCTACTGGAGTCAAACTATCCTGGTGGATGAGGGGTGAAACCCCGAAACCGGTCCTAGGATGCTTGTTTCCAGTCCAGAGAGGACCTGGCATGGCAGTACGTGCTAGACTGTTCCCATTGGGCGCAGGGTCAAGACTGATTTGCATATGGCTGGGTTCAAATTGGAATGTCATGGAGCAAACAAATCGATGGATTTAGGCCCAGATCTCTGTATTGGGGTGAATGTATGACATTGTTCTGCATTCTGTCCATCAATTGTTCTTTTTACATGTGTCACCCCAAGTGGGATGGGTATGCACAAACATGGGTCCCGTGCTCTCCTTGCCACTGGAGTCAAACTATCTTGACTGATGAGGGTTGATGCGTGTTTCCAGTCCAGGCGGGATCTGGCCTGGCAGTTCGGGCAGGACAGTTCCCATTGGGCACAGGGTGAAGACTGTTTTGCATATGGCTGGGTTCAAACTGGAATGGCATGGAGAGCAACCAAAGAATGGATTTAGGCCCAGATCTCTGTATGGGGGTGAATGTATGACATTGTTCTGCATTCTGTCTATCAATTTTTCTGTTTGCATTTGTCACCCTGAGTGGGACAGGTATGCCCAGATGTAGGTCCTGTGCTTTCCATGTCACTATCCTGGCTGATGAGGGGTGAGGCCTGACTTTTCTCACATCATGTTGGAGCGGAGATGGCGGTTAAGACAGATAATCCAACTCTTTCAAAATAAGGGTTGTCAGGACTTTTTATTTAACCCAGCTAAACTGAAGGTGTTAATATGAGACAGAAGCTATTATTTCACGTCAGAAATGAAGGCTAAAGAATATCTTGAGACCCGTAAATCAATGGGCGATATCCAGAAAACTTTGGAACTAATCATTTAAATAGGGGGTCTATGGTTCGTGAACTCCCTCCTTGTATAAAGTATAAATTCAGTTAGATCAGTTCCTAGGTTTGGAACCCTGGGGTGTTTTTCTTTTTTCTCTAGGCTTGTTAGGATAGGTATGGCTTGTTTATTGGTTGGACGTTGGGTGGGGTGGAGTGGACAGCACCACTCATCTATGGACCAGGCTGGTCCAATTGCCATTTTTGGGCAGTAGGCTTAGTACGGGGGAAGGTGAGATGAGGAGGGTTGGGTTGGGGGTGGGAAAATGAGCATTAATTCAGAGGCCAACAAACAGAATCTTGTATCATTTAAGGAGTTATTAAGATCCTTTTTTTCAATGGGACTGCTCAGGCAGAGTCTGACAGGAAGTTTGTTGAATACTGAAATGGCAAACACAAAAGATGGAGTCTCAGAGGGTATCGTGGGTTATTCAAAGTTGTATTATGTCTCAAGCAAGGTTATGCTGGGTAGGAATTTAGAAATTCGATATGGGGGATGATAAGTTATCAATAGCCACAAAAAAAGGTCTACGAGCAGATCATTGGTGATAGAGAAGAAGTCATCCTAAGTTGGTGAAGAGATTTAGAGCCCACTACGTTGATGATGTAAGTACTGATTGCTACTTTTCCTTACAGCTATAGGAACAACCAGAATGAAGAAACAAATGTAAGGCAACCTGTCCTATCAAACCTTTATTATTTATTATATATTGTCCTTGGATAAAGTATCCCCAATCTATTCAACAGGATACATTGCTGTACAAAGCCACGATCAATCCAGTTTTCATGGACAGTGAAAAGCATACCAAAGTCTTTCAGTCTGGGGCACCTCATAAAAGCTTAAGCAAATGTTAATAGTGGGTCTAAGCATTAACGATTCTGTTCATGTACAAATATTTTGTATGAAGTCACTATTAAGAAATCCACATAATTTGTATCCTAACAGGCGATTACTTAAAAATGAGAAGGTTAGGTAGCTCATCTAAGTAAGGATTAAACTAGACTAGTGAAATATGTTTCTGAAATTCACGTTTGAGATATTAGGCCACCTGAAAATGCATAACCTGCATTAGATCTCCATAGAAACACAGTTTGGGTTACCCTCACAATTAGAAAATGTTAGGGTGCTTCCACTAGCTTACGAGTTATATGACATAATATTTAAAATGTTCAAATCAGCGTCTTTCCAGTTTTTGCTGCCAGTGTATTCCTGTCCAAAATGGTGTTCAACCATGTTCCAGTGAATTCATTTCCTCTTCTACTCCAATATAAGAGTGGTTGGATCTGATATGAATTTGTCACTTTGCTTTTAATTTTTCACCATGTTTATCACCCAATTTAGATTTGTTGACTCCAAATGGTGCTCCTTTTTTCTGAAACTGGGTTTTCTTGTCAGAATCCTCAGTCTGAAATATTATGTTAGGTTCTTTCTTTGCTTAGTTTCCCAACCCTTCATCTTAAATCAAGCATTCTCTCCTTTGTGGCGTTTTCTCCAAATTTGGACCCTCTTAAGGAGACAAGAGGCTCCTTTCACATGTATGTTCAGTGCAGGGTGGGAGCATAGCTACTGAGTCAACTTTTCTTCTGCAGTCACTTTGTCCAGTCCTGGACAGATTATGACACCATTGACTCTGTATGTCTGGCCTAGACTTGGATCTATCGCAAGACCTTTTTCAAAAGTTATTATAACTCTCTCCTGAGAATACTGTTTTAAAACAGGCTTTAGTATTTAGGTCTACAGTTGGCTCAGAAAACCCTTCTGATGCCCCATATTTTTCTGGGCATCACATTTTGAATCACCTAAGATTTCATTTTGATTACTCACACTGCACAATTTTCCCATATTCAATCCCAGGCAGGATAACAAATTAACAATCATAATGGGACTTCCGGGCTACACCTTTAGCATTTGTTTCTGATCTGAGACTGAAGGATGATGCTCCCTTTCTACTTGACTTCAAGAAGATGTTTGAATATCCTGATATTGGGTGTTCCTTTGAGGAGGTTTGTTGTGATATTCACTAAGAAAATATGGATGTTCTGACTTATGTGACTTGTTTTCACTAATCGGTTGCTGAGGCTATTTGAGCTGAGAAGACTTAATTGCCATTGCTTTATATAAATTAAAGACAAATTTGTTCATACGAATTATACTACTAAATTTTCTAAAATTATTGACATATAATTGAATATATACTTTGAGAGAGACATGCTGAAAAAAAGAAGCTTCGAGTAGGCTTTTCAAGTTTTCCAAGAGTCTACCAATTTTGAAAATTAGAAAACAACATTTACTCTCCCATTCAAAATAAAACTATGCAAGTGGGGAAGAGAGGGGCCACTTAATAGAGAAGGACAATTAAGAATGTTGAGATATAGGTTTCAGGACATTCAATCCATGCTTTCCTTATATGTTCTGAAAAGATTTAGACAAGGCTCTGACCTCTGTCAAAGAGACTCAGGTGGATGTTCATTGGCTTCCTGATATTTGATTCCAGATGAATGGCTCAGATATTTATTTGTTTCTGTTGCAAATTCTATTGAGAATTGAACAGAAGGATTTTTGATGTTCTGTGCTGTAGGCCCGCGGAGCATGAGGGATTGTTTATCAAACATGATTGGGTGAGTAGGAATAACATTAAGTGAGCTACTAAGGTACCAAAAGTAGTCTAGACTGTTGATGGAATGCTGTTGGCTTCAGGGAATGTTATGGAAACTTTCCTTCCACTACAGATCTGATTTGTTCACTTAAAAATACTCTTTTATGATTTAATAGCCACTCCAAACTATGCTAAGAGTTTTGGACTTCCATGGCTGAAAATACATAATTCTTATTTTAACTTGGCTACCAGAAAAATATCTCTGAATATGTTTTCTGTGCAACTCCATTATCATACATATGCTACGGATTTTGATAAGCCTGAAGTTTGTTCTCTCCTCCAACATCAGGGATATGGTTGTACTATACTCATTGTACCAGGTGCTGTTGTACACTTTGGGTGCATTTATTCATTGTTTGAAACTGAGGAGGAGCGTTTTAGGCCTGATTGCAAGATAATTTACTGAATGAAATGACTGTAATAAATCAATTTTTTAAGAAAATCTTTTTTATACATGGACATCATTTTGGCGTGAGTAGTCGGGGGTCGCAGTTGTGACCACTAGCTTGCTCCCATCTACTCCTGGCAATTCCTTTGTGACCCCTGGCCTCAGAGAGGGCAAAACCGTTGCCTTCCCTGTGGGCAGGAGAAACAAAAGATGTGCCAGGAGTAGCAGGGAGCAAGCTAGAGTTCACAGCTGTGACCCCTGATGACTCCCAAATGACATCCATGTTGTTATCCATTACTTCTTATTTATTACACTCTTATGATCTGTGTGAGGGGTACCAAACTTGACCAAACTTGATTTGCAGGGTTCTTACCATTTCATGCATTTAAAAGAAGGTGATGAATGCAACTGACCTCTCGCATCTTAGTTGGGCATTTTGAGTATTGAGTAATGCCATTCTATTTATGCAATGCTCCTACCATTTTCAGTGCTTAATGGAATCATTTTGTTCTGATGTCTTGAATCATTTTGTGCTGATATATGTGGATGACATTGTATTTTTTTCTGAAAATCTTATTGAGTGTCTAGAATATGTGGCAATTATATTATCCAGGACTCAACAATACAATTGATTAGCAAACGTAGGAAATATGGATTTTAGAAGGAATAGTCTAAATATTATGGGTTTAAATTCAATGCGTCTGGTTTACCACTGGATGTCAGGCATCCTTCAATGGGTCTCTCTTACCAATGTGAAGAAAACCCAAAGTTTTACTGGATTGGCAAATGTCATCACCAGTTTATTAAGAGTTTATAAAGAATTTTGTCCATCTCCCTGCCTTTAATACTACTGTCATAAAAAATGTGAAAGGAGTTTTTCTTTGGAACTATTGAGTTGAAGAAGCTTTAATAGAATGCTTACTCAACCTCTTATTCTATGCCATACTGATGTCACAAAGATATCTATAGTGAAGATTGAAACTTCTGAGAAGGCAGTGGGATCTGTTCTGTTGCAGTTGCTAGAAGAAGATGGACAACAACATCCTGTTTACTATCTGTCATATATCTTTTCAAAAGTGAAGAAGGCTTGTGCTGAATGGAGACATTTGCTGACGTGAACCAAGATACCTTCTGGAATTTGGACTGATCATAGGATACAATGTCTACATGCAGTGTAAGAGTAATCAACAAGCTTGGTTCACAATTAGGTTTCCCTAGAAGTATATTCATGTTACTGTATGCTATGTTATGTCAATTTATAAAGTGCACTAATCACCTGTGAGGGTATTCATGGTATCATGTTTCACAGAATCTGTTGACAGATGCTCTGTCTCGTAGTTATCTTGAACCATCACTACTTATTAGCAACTAATTATACTTCGCGTCATAGGTTGGCATTGTTCAATATTTCTTAGAAAAGGTTAGTGGTTGAAGAAAGACTTGATCATAAGGAGCTTGTAGATCTTCACCTCAAGACTCCCCTTATGATATATAATGATTTGTATTTCAGTCAATAGGTTATATTCATCACTACTAATTAATTACATTCTGATGTGATGCATTTGTGCCATGATTGAACTATTTCAGGCCAAAGAGGTGTCAACATTATTTTGAATCTTGTTCATGTTCTTCTTTGGCATTCAGTTTTCCTTGATGACCAGAAATATACTCAGTCTTTTTGTACTCAAAGCATGTATTTCCATTCCACATATTTTGAACAACTGCACACTTTACCTGTAGCTGTTAGCGGTTAAACTTGAAAGTATTCCTCCCATCACCATTTGTGTGATTGATGTAGCACCCTATGTGGCCAAGGATATGGCCAAAGGTGGGTTCCCTTGCTCATTGTGCCATATGATCGATACTAGACCTCACTGACAAGGCCTAACAAAGCTGAAATCAATCTGGGGTTTCTTGTATTCCCTTCTGGAGAGGGCTTTGACTGACAGTTTGGAAAGGTTATCTCCAGGAGCAGTAGTGTCAGTACTGATTTACTTAAGGTGGACCTTTCTTTAGAGTAGCACAGTGGGTGAAAAATGATGGGTTGGAATACTTTCCTGATCAACTACCAGTGGTTAGACTAATTGCAAGCATTACTTCCATTACCCATTATGTGCATGTGAAAAAGCTTTCAGGCATTCAAGAGTTGGGTTTGTCATGAAAGCCACAAAGAGTTTATGCTTTTAAGTACACATATGTGGCAGTCAAATTCTGGTGAACAGTGACACTAATTGTTCAAGGGGCAAACTCAGGAGCTCCACGTACAGTTTGACAAATGCAGGGACCACAATTGAACCATGAGAAGCCCCACTGGTCACCACAGATTTCCCCAAGATGTGGCTCTATATCTTTACCACTTGATAATAGTTTGTGAAAAATGAGGAAAAGCAACTTGTTCATGTATATGAATCAGCTTGTTTTGATCAATGTGTAAGCAAAGTTTTATTTATGCAAAGTGTGATAGACATCCGGGAGTTTTTAGATGGCCTTTTTATGGTCACACCCCAGTGCATGAGAGGGGTAATCAGACAACTGTTCCTTATCCACGAAAGAGTTCAGCTGAGATCTCTCCATGATTTTCCCTTTCCATAACACATTTGCTACTGGCATACATTTAGAAAGTATCTTTGGATTAGGTTCGATTTTTGTGTATATGAGATACGCACACACATTCTAATGTGATGGGAAAATTCCTTAGTTTAGATTTTTTTTTTATTAATGAGCACCAAGTGGAGTTTAACATATGGAAATTGTATTTAATGACAACTGTCTTCAACAACATAGCTCTAAATGCAGTGTCTAGGTTGGGGTGGAAGTATGCTGAACAAACATCACTGTCCCATGGGCTCTTCAAGTTCTGAGATGCATTATCGACACAGGGAGCATTCAATATGATAAAACGTGTGCTTGTATTATTGTCTTTGAGGCACTTGAGCAAGGGCAGCAACACAGCTGTCACTGATGCATTTAAACTGTCCCTAGCTTTTACTGTAGTGTTAATCTGTAAAAGTCATAAACTCTGCTTGAAATCAGCATTCAAACCATAAAAGAGACCCTGATTTAAGTTGCTAACAAATTCTCAGTCCACCTGACCAAAAGAAAGAATGGAAATGTAATTCGTTTTCAGAAATTTATAAAACACTCATGCTCAAGACAATGGAATATGGTATTCCTACCATCTACTCACTTCTGACAATACTGGTGTTTGGTTCTTACTCACAAACCCAGCAGTGACAACAGTTAACAACATTCAGGAGCAGGAATCTCATAAACATAAGAATATTGTTTCAGCCTGGAGTATGTCATAAATGAGGCACTTACTGTCACATAGGACCAAATAATGCAGTACATTCTGTGAACTAATTGTCCAATCCCCTGAACAAAAGTTTGAATGTGCTCTTAAAGGAGAGAGAAATGACAAAATTAGCACTATAAGCCTTTACACTTCCAAAAAAAGGCTGTTTCTGAGATATGGAGAAAAAAAAGCAAAATACAGCACAGTTTAATAGATTTGGAAAATACAGTTGAAAAACACTTCAGCAACCAGTATGAAATACAATAATGTTTGGAGATCCTGAAACCTCAAAATACAAGGCTCATTTAAAAAAAGACCTGTAAATAAGATTGGGAAGAATAATATTGGCTTTAGCTTTTACCCTGTAGAACAAAATATATCTATATGCTCATAGAAGAAACCCTTCAACAAATTTTGGACCAAACGGGAAACCCCCGTAAAAAGCTCAATTCGACATATAGAGTGTTATTTATTTAAACCCAAAATTAAACTTCACACTTGACATTTTAACAAGGGTTGTCCTTTTCGCCATTAAAGAAGAAGTTATGTAGAATGTCAGAGACAAAGAAGAAATTATATATCAGAGTCATGGCATTCACTATTTTAAGATCTGGATCGCCATGCTTTAAAAATTGAGAGAATTGTACAATCTCACTGATGCTGTACAGAGCAGCACCAACATGGCCAACCAGGTCTTCCCGAGCAACACATGCATAAGATTTAATACACTCATTAACTACTCTTGTCCTGCTATTTCCCTGCTATTTCAAAGACCAGTAGAAGCTTGAGTATTAACAGGTGCTCCATGTCAGTCAGCACTCTTGAGGTAGGGAAACCAGATATAACATCATGCAGACCTGGCAAAATAGGGCGAGTGAAAGTGGCAAAGACATTCTTAGCAGAAGAATATGGAGTATCTGTTTCAGGTATGGGCCCAGGACACTAACCAAACTGGGCTGCTGGAAGACAAGTAGGGTTACACAGTGTGCTCTATGACTTCCCACAAACAGAGACAAGTTCATATTTCCTGACAATAATCTGTAAGAGGTATTCCACTTTGGGACCATGAACTGGGGGCTTGGGGCATGGCATAGAACCTGGATTCAGAATTTAAGAGGCACAAGAATAGCTCATGTCACATGGCTATGGTTGATCCTGATACACAAACTAGTTTTCTATTCAGCTCTCAAACTGGCAAAATGTGGTTATTAAATGACTAAGAGTTCTTTATTTTGCAATTGAGAATTTAACATATACCAATTGCTTGTTTATCAATCTAGGTCTCAACAAAATTAAAGAATTGCAGTGTGAGAGTGCCTGGACTTTTTGAGAGGAGTTGTGATTTGTTTTTTTGACAGCAATAAAACTATAAAACCATGTATGATGGTTAAGCTAAACTAAATTGGTGGAAATATATTCCCTGCCCAAAATACATTGGATATTTTGAGCAGATTGGTAGATGTGTTGGGTTACATATGTTTTTAGCACGAAGCACATCAACTTTGAGAGGGGCCACTACAGAAGTAAGCTTAAGAAATACTCCAGAAGTCCTGGTCTTAGATCACATTAAGATAAGGGATATGAGGCTATGGCAGTGTTTTTTATTTTTTATGTTTACAGCTAAGAGCATGCAGACCAACAGAGAATTGAGAATTAATGTACTAAACAAGACTCACAGATATAATAGACTGACCCTGATTGTAAAAACATTTGGTGAAAATTACATGCTTTCAACATGGTGCCCAAATGGCATGACAGGAGGAACAGAAAAGATGTCTCATAGAGTGTTTGAGGCCATATACAATGCGTCTTGATGATGTTTCAATGTGATGGTACAAAACTTCCCTTTTTTTTCTCCATTGAGGCCTCTGCAAGGGAGGGCCAACCCATTCAACTGGATTCTGCTTATCATCCGACTTCTCTGTTTATGTTTTTATTTTTTAATTTTGCATTTGATGGTACTCTGAAGTTACTGTAAGATGGCAATCAGTGGTTTACAAAACAACTAGATAAATGAATAAATCACTGTATCACCCGTGTGGAGAATGGGAGCTGGTGTAAAGCACAAAATACGCACCCCGGAGAGGTAATTGATGGGCTATGGCAATTCCCACTAGCACGTAGCCACAGCTGATCGCTTGCCCCTCCCCCTGTAATGGAGGTGAACTGGCCTGTGCGTTGAGTGGACTGGAGGAAGAGTACGGCAGAGATTACAGCAGAGCGGTTTCTCGCCCACGTGTGGAGTGAGGCTGCAAGTTAGGTGGCACAAGGTTGAATTGGTTTGCGCGATCTTGGAGTGTCAGGAGGCTGGTCGTGGGGTCCGCATTTCAGCATTTCTGCACTTCCAGCAGATCCGGCGTCAGGAGTAGGTTTTGCTGGCTGCCGGAGTTCGTTTTTGCCGTCGTTGCAGATTGGAGCTGGAGGCTGGGGCTGAGTGCTGGGAGTCGGGCAGATAAATGGCTTGGTGAGAGAAAGGTTGTTTTGAAAAGAACGGGGCCCCTGAATATAGGATAAACTAACCCTGACAGGGAAAATACAACAATAAGGAACAACACACCTGAGCACGGTGAGTTGCATGTATGATCTTCCGACGTTCCTGAGTGAGACATTGCAAACCACATGGATGCTATTGTGGAGCAGTTTGCATAGATTGTGCGCGATCACCATACCAACAAACCCCCTAAGCCAACTGAATATAACCGGATGGTGAAAATCACTAAGAGGAAATTGGATATCTCACCATATGATTGCTGTTATCTATGATAAGTCCAGATCAAGTGTCCTATATCATTAATTACTTTTGCTGTGTATCTGAGCCACCATTTGGCAGTGGTTCATCAACCTACGCTTATCAGTACATGTTGCTGACATATGTGAGACAATACAGGGACTTATCCACTTTGAAAGCAGACTAAAAACTGCAAGAATATATACAGCAGCACAAGAATCTTGATCTGTTAGAGATCGTTTGGGTCTGTTTCGAACCTTGAACACCCAATAGTAACCACTGTGATGGAGTCCTGATGAAGGCCTATGCCATAAAGCGCGTAGTTTGTCAACATGCCACCAGTCTCTGCACATCACCAACATGGTTCTTGGTTTTAAAATACTGATTATTTGGCCATTGAAACCGTAGAATTGTTTACATTGTAAAAATGACATGAAATCTAAAATATGACAACTGTTTATGATTTTTGACAACTGTCTATCAGATTGCAAAACAAATTATATTTATTGAAAAAAGTATCAGAACTGTGTTATATTTTTGTACCCAAAACATGAAATATGAAAAAATAAATTAAGTTAACACATACTGTTTTAAGATTTGTTATCAACAAACTAATGTTATCATGCAACTCACCGTGCCCAGGTGTGTCATTCCTTATTGTTGGTGAGAGAAAGGAACAGAGGGAGGCCACGGACCAGCAGCTTCTTGGTAACTTATACGTCTGTATTTGACTGGAAAAAAGATCGTCTCACTGCGAAGGTGAGCCAGCTGTTCACTCTTTCTGCAGGGGGCAGGAGAGACGCTGTCAATAGGGAAGGTCTGGTATCTGCTTGACTTTGCTGGGGAGTGTGGTCTGGTTTTTGTTTTTCTATCTTCCTCTTTTGGATTTTTGCTTGCTCAGGATAACCTGGGTGGATGCACTTTGATCTCAGGAGGCAGTTTGCTATAGGGATCAATGAAGGCATTCTAGCTTTGGTAAAGAATAAACTGTATTTGGTGCTTGTGTGCAACTCTGCCAGGCCTTTACTGACCACCACTTTAGAGGAAAAATAAACAAAAAACTCTCTAGTCATCTTACTGATGAATTGTATTCTGAATATAACGCTGGGCTTGGAGGATTGCTAAAAGCACGATAACCAGGAGAGGTTTCCAGATACGGAGGGGCAAAAATAAAGATAGGAAAACATTTAAAACAATTAAATCAAACATATAAAGCGGATTTTGCAACAGAACTTAAAGCCAAAACACGCTTGGCTCAATTAAAAGCTCTATCAACCGCAGCTAAAACCAAATATAATTTAAAGTGATCTGGCAGAAATTTAAGCTTTGAGAGCTCGGAAGAAGATTTGTCAGAACTTCAGCAGGATTTGAGAGTGAAAGATTTAGGTGCAGAAAAGGCAAGGTGGGAAGGCCCGGAAGAGCAAATAAGATCTGAGGCTGAGCAAGTTTTTAATGCAACTCCCAAGGCAAGCGAGGAAGGTTAAAAAAAAGTCAAAGATTTCCCTTTGTTTGTGAAAGGTAAAGCATCGCAGTCTATAGCGGGAAAAGTACCAGTACAGCTGCAAGAACTTCAGGAGGCATCCACGGAGGATCCACTAGCCAGTTCTCTCTTAAATGCACAATTACCTCCATGCCAGCCAATTATCCCAGAAGAAAAGGCATTAAAGGCTTCCCTTCTTAAGGTAAAGAGTACCCTGTTGGATTTGCAGCCCCAGGCCAAGCTCCAGGTAGCATCACAAGACTTAAGTCCGCCACAACAAACAATGCAGTGTCTGAGTCAGAGTCAGTCGCAGGCCCAGCTTCAGTCGCCAGTTAAAAGAGGATCAGAAATTCTAGGACCGCAAGTCGACAACCGGAAGAAAAAGGAGAAAACTCAACATAATTCAAAGGAACAATTTCCATAAAAAGATAGTATTCAACAAATGGATATAAAGGACATGCTGAATCTCATCTTAGAAGAGATAAGATAGATGAAGATATCTCAAATGAACAAAATAGCCTCCTTGCATCAGGGCCTTGGAAAAATTGAGGAGGCAGTGGCCGGGTTTCCAGTTAGAATACAAGAAGCAGAGTCTTGGATCACCCATTTGGAAGATCAAATGACCACAATGCAGCAGACAGCGAGCGAAGCCAAAAAGGAAAAAGTAGCCCTAGAGAATAAGCTGGAGGAACTCAAACATCATTCCCGGCGTGCAAATGTACGTATAGTTGGGGTGCCAGAAGGGAGTGAAGGGTCTCGACCACTTCAATGGGTGGAGAATTTTATCAAGAAAAATGTTTGCCTGAATTTACTGGAGATCTCACCATAACAAGGGTGCATCGAGTCTCCGCTCACCCGTTACCAAATTTGAAGTTTGCACGCACAATTTTGATTAACTTTCGTATCAAAGAAAGAATTCTAACCAAGGCGCTCAAACAGAGGCAATATGCGATTAACGAACTACCTGGCAGGTAGGCAAATTTCCCATGTTCACAAACATAGAGGACGCTCAGGATCTGCTGAGTGAAATCTCATCTGTAAGATAGAATATAATAATAGGTCAGACTGCTATGCAGGTTATGTAAGACAGGGGGAGGGGGTAGGTGGGTCGCCTTGGGTGCAGTACCAGGGCAGCCCACAGAGCACTAGTGGTTGGTCGGGATGTGGCTTGCGGGGTCTGCCACATCTTCTGGGAAGGGGGTGGATTGGTCCAAGGGAGAGTGTTGGGGGGTGTATCATATGAAAAAAAAGCAGAAGCACAGTGGTAAGGTGGAAGGAAAACAGGGTCCGGGAATAAGTATTATGATCTTAAGGATAAATCATAGAGATGGGAAGTAAATGTTGAACTTTCTCCGTCAATGTCAATAGAATTTTGAACAAACAAAAATATGGAGGGGTAACAAGATGGTTGGCCTCATTTGCACCACAGGTTCTTTTTCTCCAGGAAACGCATTTGAAATCAAATTCACCAAAACATTTTGTTCCAAGAGCTTTTTCGAAAGTGTTCTTTGCATCTGCAGGGTTGGCAATGAGAGGGGTGGCTATATATTTCGGCAGGGGTTTAGATTGGGAGTTTCTTCAAGTTCAGAGGGATCCTCACGGACGATGGTTATGGGTCACGGTTAAGTGGAATGGCGCTACGCAAAATGTTGTTGACTATTATGGCCCAATTGGGGATGATCCCTCATCTGTAATAAAGATTAATTAATTATTTTGAGGGTCTTTAGGGCAGGTTATTTTTGGGGGAGATTTTAATTATATTCAAGATCTGATGAAGGATACTTCCAATAAAAATAAGAAACAATTAAAACATAAGACTAAAAAAATTCTAGATACAATAATACCAAACTATCAGTTAATTGATCCGTGGAGAAAAGTCCATCACAAAGTATTGGAATATTCTGGTTATTCCTGTCAATTTTGAATGGCTTCTCACATTTATTCCTTTCTACTCTCGCGTTCCCTGAAGCATACTGGCACAGAAATAGGGTCCAACTCATTTTCTGACCATTCCTTGGTTAAATTAGACTTAGAAATCGATGGGGAGGGAAGGACAAGATCCAGGTGGCAGATGGATTGACTCCTCCTCTCAAATCAACAATGGGTTGCAGATACAAGGGAATGGATACAGGAGTTCTTTAGGGTCAGTGAGGGAACAGCTGGAGTTTTTTCAGTATGGGGGACTTTAAGGCATCAGTCCGGGGGCAAATGATTGCTTTTACAGTCAATCAATCTAACCTACTTATGTGGGGTGGTGAAATAAGATGAAACATGTAAGGATATTCGATGAAGCATATGCAAATAGAATAGGTGCCATTAAAAAGTTTAATGCCGTTTGGAAACACAAGGCGAACATAGAAAGTATGGTGGAAGAAAAACCCTATATTCAACTACAACCCTTGCATGAGATGCATGAGAGGCAAGGGGGTCCTAATACATAATAAATGTAAAAAGGGGAAAGGAGATTAATCCCAAAAAAAACTTCTGCGAAAAAGAATGCACTTTAATAGAGTACATTAGGATGAGTAACTAAGGTTGATGGAGGAAATTTGCACTGGATGCACTTAAGCACTTTAGCACTGCACTTTTGTACTAAGCTGGGGTATGAATTTTGGGAATTTTACAAAATTTGTATTTAATCTGGCCTTGGCTGGAAGATGCCATTATGCATTTTATTGTATCTATTTTATCCAATTGTTCCTGAATTTTGATCAAATTGTTTGTTAATATGCCCTGTTTTTATCGATTGTTGTTTTCCTCTTAATGCTTCTGCTAATAAAATATGTATTAAAAAAATAAATAAAGCATGAAATACAGTCACATACTCATCATGTGGGCGTGTGGGGATGCGGTCTCCGCATGGAACAAAGACTGCAAGGAGTAGCAGCACAATGCTTAACAGACTTGAAACTATTACAATATTATAAATGCTAACAGCACCATCCTAGGACAAGGAACTGCAGCACCACCTACAGCCTCCACTACAACTGGTGTGTGAAGGATGGCATCACCTCCCATTAGATTATCTTTACAGTGATAAAGTCCACAAGTAACCTATTAGACGACTGAGGGTACATATAGTTCCTTCAGTGCAGTTAAGGTTGCCCAGCATTCTCTTGCCTCTGCTTGCTGGGCCTGAGCTTTTTAAATAACTGATCCATGACTGAATGTCTCACTGAGGCTATGAAAATGATCTTGACATCAGAGCAAGGTAGCACTTGTAAAGCAATGGGGCTGAAAATTAAACCTGCTCTTGACATGCCAAGGATCAAGCTGATGCCCAGTACTGAGTGGTGAAGCATAGTCATTGATTATGTGCCACCCCCCTGCCTCCAATATGCATCTTGGATGGGTCGGTGAGTGCTCTGTGTCATGCAAGTTCACCTCTTTCAATGATATGGAAAATGTTTGGTTCACCAAATTCACCAATATCTAAAAGCTTAATATATTTTGAAGTTGTTCTGCTTTTCCCCAAGAACTGTCATAGCTCTTTATGTAGTGCCATAGAATCTGCATCCCAGAGCTACTGACTTTGGTGGAGGATGATTTATTTCTCCTAGTACATGGGTGGGACATACTTTTTCAAAACTTAGGCCACATTCTGCAGCTCTGCTCTCAATGGATGGGCTTAAATATCTGTATGTACCTGGACCAATCACCTAAGAATCTATCTATCATATAAAAAAGCACTGAATAGCGAATGGATCACCCTGTGACATCGATTGTTAGATAAGGGCATCAGTCCACTAACTTAGACATAGTCATGAAATTCTTCTGTACATAAATTCAATAGCTCTGGAATTCGAGTGTGTCATTATGAAATTGATTCCCAGGGATCTTACCCTATACGCTCCAGTTCATGGCACTCTATATCTTATCAGTGTAATAGCTATAATCCAGTACATAGTTGGTCGGAAGTGGCTATTTTTCTACCTTGTGCAAGATGCTGAGCAGGAAGAAAGTGTTACATTTTAAAAGCTGCCGTGGAATGGGGCGTGGCTTGCGCGCCGCTGCGTGATGGCGGTTTGTGCTTGAGCTCTGCGCTGGAGCAGGAGCCAACGGAGGTTTAGCTGTCACCTCGGTTTGCCCTGATAAATTCTGAAGTGGGCCTTCTGGATATGAAGCTGCCAAGTTTGCCATGAGAGACTTTTCCTGAACTTTGTGGCTGCCGGTGACCATATTTCGGGCTTCGGCGTTTTCGCGAGCGGCCGCCATTTTGTTTGTCTCAAGAGCGGGATGTTTTTTCTCCTCAGCACGACGCTGACACTGCTAAGGATTAGCCAGGACTAAGGATGGACAAGAACTGGTGAAGTTGCTCACATTTCCTACGTTTATATTGTTCTTTTTATTTCCTCTTGCTGCTTTGCTGCCTACTATGACCATATTGTGTGGTTCTCGGCTGATATACCTCTAGTCAGAGCGCCGCCATTGCCCTCTTATGAGGTCTCTTTGATCATTATTTCCCTGCTTCGTGGCTGTTTCTGGTTGTTGGAAGGTGCCCTTTTTGATATCTGCAGGACTTGATATTTTTGTGAGGTGGTCCCTCTCCTTGCCCTGGGAGACGCCATTGTTATTGTCCTTTTGATGTGAGCGCGCTTTCCATTTTTGCTCGTTGCCTTTCTTTTTGCTCCTGCTGAGGTGGTGTGCTCTATGGCTGCGAATATGGGCCCGTCACCAAATGCTAAAGACGCTAAAGACTCTAAAGCGTCTCTTAAAAGGTCCAAACAGATATCCCCTACACCTGAATCTGCGCAAAAGGACCCTGGTGCCACTCTTGAGTCTATCCTGACGCGCCTTAATGAGGTCTATGAAATTGCGCAATCTACCAAGACTAACACAGATTTACTGCAAGTAGAGGTGTTAGCCATCAGGAATGATTTCAAGGCCCTTTCCCTTCGTGTTTCGGACACAGAAGCACGTATTAGTGGCGCAGAGGACTCCATGCAAAAGCAATCTAGATCTCTCTCACAGTTAGAGCGCTCAATGGCAGCATTGCGGAAAGACCTTACTGAGCAGGAAGATCGTAACCGCAGGTCTAATCTGCGCATTTTTGGTCTTCCGGAGGATGTTGAGAAAGATGCATCTTCTATGATTGATTTCCTTTATCAATGGATTCCTTCCACACTGCAAATTTCTTTCCAAAGGGACTTTGAACTGGAACGTGCACACCGTGTTCCCACATTTCGCTCTAAATCTGCTACGCAACCTAGAGCGATAATTTTCAAGCCACTGCCCCATCAACATACAGAGCAAATTCTGGCTCACATGCGGAAGGTTAGGGTTGTCTCTTGGAATGGCCATCGCATTTCAATTTCTCAAGACTTTGCCAGAGACACGGTCATTAGGAGAAAGGGCTTTCTTAATCTCCGGAAGCGTTTAGCTGAGATGAATATTCCCTTCTCTTTTGCCGGCCCTTCAAAATTCCGCATTACTTTCAAAGGGCGCTCCAGAATCTTCGATGAACCTGCTGATTTGGCCTCGTTTCTGGATAATCAGTTGGAGTCACAGATGGATCTTCAAATGGAGGCCTCGCTTGTTCCTGGCTCCTCTGGCACCTGAGACATCTATACATACTGCAATGTGTTTGTCTTTGCCAGGTCTATTAGGTTTATTCTCTCTTAGATCTGCGTGGTGGTCCTAATGTCCAATGTTCTGGATGTGCTGTTGTTGTCTTATGTTTTTCCCTTCCCATCGTTATAGTGTTGTGGTCTTTTATTGTCGTTAGTCCTACTGCGCGATTTGTTCAATATTTCGTGGTAGTGTTTCTTGATGGTTTTATCCCACTCATGTACACTTGTTGTCCTTCCTTTTCTTTTCATCCCCAATTTGTCCTTCTATATTGGTCCGGGTCCGTTTTTTCTTCGCCCATTGTAGGGCTTCTTAATTTTCTTAAATTTGTGTGTGTGATTTGGTCTTCTCTTTTTTCGTTTATGGTCTCTCTGTCTGAGCTTCGTCTTTGGTTGTTTCGTATATCTGGAGTACGCCATTGTTTATTGGTGTTTTGATATATTGATTGATTATGAATTTGATTCATAGCATCTTTTTTAGATAATTATTAATTGCTGTTATTAGGGATAATCTTTCTTTTCTGTATAATTTGTGGTTATATATTTCTTAATGTTATATCTTTGATTGTTTTGTTTTCAGTATTATTATTAACTGTCTTCTTCCACTAGATTGGAGTTCTATTGCTGTATTGTGTTTGTTGGGCTTATGCTTCTTTATCTTCATGCTCATATGTTTACGATTTTCATGCTTCTTTTAGTACATTAAGTGCTTCGGATTCTATGTATCAGTGGTCAGTTATTTATAAGTTTATTTATAGAGCTTACATATTTATATATAATCTTATTTCGCTTATTTATCTGCCATAGGGCTTCTTTGATTGTTATACTTATCTTTACTACATTCCGCTTTCTACTATGTTTCACTTCTCTCTTTTTTCATTTTCTCTTCATAAATGTATCATAATTGTACCATATAATATTCTTTGTAATGTATTTCTTTTTCTTTATTCTTTTCTGCTCTTGGTGGTGTCTACTCTGGCTTGGCTACAACTATAATGTCGTTAGTTTTTGATTCATTTTTCACTAGTTCTTAGTGATTTGAAGTTTTAGATTACTGTTATGAGTTTCTGTTCATATCCTTTAGATGGTTCTTCTTTTTAATTACATATAATCAACTATGTATTGGTCTGGGGTTAGATATGCTGATGGGTTTTATTCCTCCTGTTGTTTTCCTTGCTCTTTTTCCCATGTTCCCCCTGATATGAACTTGGTCTTTTTTAGACCTTCCTTTTGGACTCTTATCTCTCTTTCTCTGTCTATTTTCTTGCTTTCTTTTTCCTCTTCTTTCTCCCTTTCTTTTCGGATTTCCTCCGTGGATTCTCCTTGTTTCGTGTTGAGGTCTAGTGTTTGGGGGCGTGTCTTTTTGGAGTTGTACTTCATATATCATATATGCAATATCCTTTTTTCCTGTTGCTAGCGCTATGTCTGGTTTGAATATTCTCTCCCTTAATGTTAAAGGATTAAATCACCCAGTTAAGAGGTCAAAAATTTTGGACTACTGCAAATCCCTTTCTTCGGATCTAGTCCTTTTTCAGGAGACAAAGATCTCTGTCAAGGAGGCGTCATTTCTGAAGAAAGAATGGGTTTCTGCTGTTGCGTGTTCAGATGCTTGTGGTAAACGTAATGGGGTTATTACTTTAGTTTCTAAACATTCTGGATTATCTATCGTTTCCTCTGAGCAGGATACAGAGGGTCGTTGGTTACTATCTAAGATATCCGATGGCAATGCTGTTCTCTTTGTCATGAATATTTATGCCCCTAACAAGGATGATCCGTTCTTTTGGAAAACAATCACCAAAAAGCTAAATAATACTCCTCACTCTGGTAATCTTATTGTAGGGGTAGACTTTAATTTACCAATGGATCCTATTTTGGATAGGATTTCTGCCTTTACTTATCGTCCCCCTCAGGCACATAAACAAATGATTAATATGTGCTCTCTGACCCATCTCCAGGACGTGTGGCGTCTTCATAATCCCACTGGCAGTGATTTCTCCTTTTTCTCTTCCCCTCATTCGTCTTTTTCACGCATTGATTATCTTTTGGTTCACTCCTCTCTTGTTCAATCTTCCTCTTCTCCGCTTATCCATCCTATCCTAGTTTCAGATCATGCTGCGGTGACGTTCACGCTTATGTCTTTTGCCCCTAGAGCAAGGTCTCGATCTTGGACACTAAATACAGAAATCTTACATGATGATTCCCTGATTCGAGAGTTTTCTAATGATATTGAGACATTTTTCCTTGAGAATGTTGGCTCGGTTAGCTCCCCTGTGGTCCTCTGGGATTCTTTTAAATGCACTTTCCGTGGTCAGGTCATTCAGTGTATGTCAAGGAGGAATGCTGCCATTAAAAAGGAACTCACGGAATTAGCAGATGAGATTAAACGTCAGGAATCTCTTTTTCGCAATTCTAAGAATAAGTCATATTTACAATCTATTAAAAATTTAAAATACACGTACAATACCATAGTTACTAAGAGAGCGCATATTGGCCTGCAGGCTCAAAAATCTAAGAAGTTGCTGTTAAAAAATCGTGCGGGCAAGATTCTTGCAGCTACATTAAAGTTCCAGGAATCTTCTTATAAATCTTCCCAAATCTCTTCTATCACTGATCAACTTGGTACGAAAAAATTCCAGACTGCAGATATTCTTGAGGTCTTTCGCGATTTCTATAATAATTTATATACCCCTTCTACTCAGGCTTCTTTTGAACGGTGTCAGGAATTCCTGAAGACGGTTCCTTTGAAAGTTGTATCGGAGGAAGATAATAATTCTTTGAATTGTCCGATTACCTCCGAGGAGATCATTTCCGCAATTAAAGCCACTCGTTCTGGTAAGGCTCCGGGTCCTGATTAATATCCTATTTTGTTTTATAAGACCTTTCTCTCCGTGCTCGTTCCAAAACTTCAATTGGTTATTGATGCTTTTATTAAGGATGGCTCGGTGTCTGGCTCTGCTGCTGATGCTACTATTGTAGTAATCCCTAAAGAAGGGAAAGATCATTCAGACCCCAAACATTTTCGCCCTATTTCCCTTCTTAACATGGAAGCTAAGATTTTTGCTAAAATTCTAGCCAAACGCTTAGAATCCTTTATTCCTCAATTGGTTCATCCTTCCCAAACAGGCTTTGTGAAGGGTCGTCTTGCACGTGATAATATCCGTACTTTCTGTCACATTCTCGGTGCCGCCAAGCGTTCCAATCTTCCGGCGGTGGCCTTGGCCCTTGACGCTGAAAAGGCCTTTGATAAGGTCTTGTGGCCTTTTCTACGTGCCGTTTTATGTGCACATAACCTTGGTGATTCCTTTATCCGTATGGTGATGTCTCTGTATTCCCGACCTCGAGCTAACATAAGAGTGAATGGAGCTACGTCGTCCTTTTTTAATCTTTGCCAGGGTACTAGACAAGGTTGCCCTTTGTCCCCTCTTTTATTTTTGCTGTCCATTGATCCTCTTCTCAGAATGATTGATGTTCATCCAGATATTAGGGGGTTTTCTTTTGGACCTCATCAGCTTAAAACAGCTGCTTATGCTGATGATGTTCTCATTTTTTCAGAAGATGTTGAACGCGCCATCCCTGCTATTTCTGACACAATTTCTCTTTTCTCAGAGGTTTCAGGTTATACCCTGAACAAAGATAAGACAGAGATGTTTCCCTTAAATGCCTACTGTTTCTCCTCTCATATGGGGTCGGCGGGTTTTAAGTGGCAATCTAAGCAATTAAAATACTTGGGTATTTATTTTTGTTCCACTCTTTATGCTACGGTCACTTATAATGAATCTCAAACTATTCTTAAGGTGCGACATCTTCTAGAAAATTGGTCTCCGAAACATATTTCTTGGTGGGGCCGACTCCAAACTCTTAAAATGATGATAACACCTATTATTAATTTTGCTTCCTCTATGCTTCCAGTTCAGCTCTCTGATGCCTTCTTTCGTGAACTTGATTTAATTACTTCCAAATTCTTATGGAATGACAAAAGGGCTAGAATTGCCTATAAATTCTTGAGGAAATCCTATGATATGGGAGGTTGTAATCTTCCTGATTGGGGGAAATATCAGTCTGCTTTTTTGGCCTCCCAGGGGGCGCTCTGGTTTTCCTCTCCCTCTATTCATGTTCCAGCTTGGTTGCTAATAGAACAGGAATTGGCCTCTCCTCTTCCGACTGCCTCTTTCTTAACTGCAAATACCCTTTCTATTCCATTCTCTAGATCTATTATTCTAGACACTATTGCTGCGGTTCGCAAGGTTGATAAGAGAGTGGCGATTCCATTACATAAAACTAGATGGTCATCTATTTGGCGGAATTCCAAAATTAAAATTACTATTGATCCAGACTTGGTGTCTTATTGGTCGGGGAAAGGTATCTCACTTGTTAAACATTTATATGATTCCAATAATGATCCTCTCCCTTACTCTTCCCTGGCTCAGCGTTTCTCTTTATCTAATGTAGATTTTTATACCTTTCTTAAGATAAAGGTAGCACTTGCTAAAGTACACCTTCATCCTTCTTCCCCTACGATTACGCTTTTTCAATTATGGATTAAGTCTGGTCATGTAGCATCTAGGATTTATAAATTTTTGTCGACCCCGACACTTCCTTCTCAAACTGTTACACAGCAAAAATGGCTCCATCATTTCGAGCATGGTGTTACCGATCATATTTCTTCAGACACTTGGCAGGATATTGGTAGGCTCTCTCTTCGTAATAAAATTGCCCCCTCTTTAATGCAGTCTAAGTTTTTCTCTATTAATCTTCTTCACTGGACTCCCACTCGTTTATATTCGTTAAATCTTAAGGAAGATAATTTATGTTGGAGTTGTGGTCTGGCACCAGGCGATTTCCAGCATATGTTCTTTGACTGTCCTCTTCTCCAACCCTTTTGGGGTTTAATTCATAAACACCTCATGCTCATCTTTAATATTAAGTTTCAACTTTCATTTCCATTAATCCTTTTAGGCCCACTGGCGGCCTCGGTCCCATTGCCTTTAGACTCCATGGAATTACAATTGTTGGATCTTCTACTAACCATTGCAGTCAAAGTAATTCTCATGGAGTGGAAATCTTTTTCTTCAATCTCTTACCATACTTGGTGGGCTTGGGTTTCTTTTCTACGTAGTGCTCATACTTCAGTTGATCATGCTCATCTTTCTCCGTCTATATCTTCTGGTGTGTGGTTGACGCTAGATACGTACATGCAATTGGCCTCAGAGGGGTTGGTGGATCAATATCCTTTTGATTTGTCTAATTAATGTTGTCTTGGGTGTTCGGTGAATCCTTTGGAAATCCCTCTCTTTTCTCTCCCTTTGTCTTATCTTTCCTCTTCTCTATCCTGTCTCTTTTCCATCTTTGCTTTTTCCTTTTCTTTCCGTTTATCCCCAAATTAATAGCTGATGATGATACTTTTGGGCTCTTCATTGCTTCCTCCTTAATTAACGTATGTCTCTGATACTTGCATAATAATGAATTTTAAGATGATATTTCTATTTGTTACTACCAACATACCATATTGTGTATTTCAGCTGTTATCAATTGTATCATTCTTGCCTGTATACTATGCTTGCATCTAATCTTTTTTTTAAAATAAATTCTTTTGAAATCAAAAAAAGCTGCCGTGGAATAGTGGCATATCTAACCTTCACCACAGTCACTTGTCATACAAGCTTTAAAACCCCTCTGCACTGCAAATCTTCTAAAAGACTAACCCCAATTCTAACTATGCAACGTGAAATACTGTAATGCACAAACGTGGGCCTCTTTTCTTTTGGCGTCCTGACCTAATTTTGATTCAAATACATCCATGGTGTTAACGTATCAATGTTAGAAGCAGTCATCCTGAGCCTGAGCTGGATTCATAAACCATTCCATATGTGAACAAACCATTTTTTACAGGATTTCTTGAACCATGGTAAGAAAGACGTTGCTGTTTGCAGTAAATTAAAAACACTTGTTGACCATTGCATTACATGTGTTGTCCTTTTGGTGTTGTGTTTTTTACATAGTGAATAGGAATTTTCAGGTATTTTTAAAAATGGGCAGGAAGCTGTTTGTAGAAGAGCTGATGTGTGATGTCATATAGGGAATGTATGTTACTTTGCAAAAGTGCATATATATTAGGACTGTAAACCCTACTTCGTATCTGAAGGATATGCAAAGTGTATGGGGTTGCCTGCTAAGTGCTGGAGCTTTTAGGTTGTCATATGAATTACTAATCCAGTTTTTGTTTTGTATTATTTGAATTCTGGTACTGCTAATAGACGTGGTCACCCTAGCAAATCAATAGGGTGATTTGAATTGAAATTTTGCCCAAGATACATGTTCTATTTGGTATGTGCGCTAGCTTTGAGGAAAGGGCTGTTTTATCAGAACATGTTGTGGAAATGCTTCATTTAGACATTTTCCAACACACTCCATGCCAAACTACCAGTCTTCTTGGATTGCTTGAAAAATGGACTGTGTTTGCAAATATTTGCTCAATACCTTCACAAATATTTTAAGTCTCTTATGGTTCCTACATATATTTACTAAAAGCAGAAAATAATTGAGTGATGTACATATACATGTTAAACGTCCCTATTCAGAAGCTTTGACCTTTGGAACGCTTAGCTTTACATTTTTAAATTGGTCTGGTCATTTAAAGGGTGATAACCGAATTGCAGAAAATGTTATATAAAATTAGGTCTTCAACAAAGTGGTATCAGTTCCCAAAAGAGACAGAGAGAGAGAGGCTCTCCAACCAGTTATGGTTGTGAGTGAATTATACTAGTCTCCAGATAACGGTGAGTGTGCTTGAAGTGGGGATAAACCTCCTGTTGGTTCTTGTGCACTCACACACCCTTGCGAGTGTAAAGCATCATCATTGGGCAGTGCTCCTCATGGGGGTGGCACATCTCACATACAGCTTGCTCCACTCGGCAGCCTGACCACTCGCCGCCATGGCCCTTCTTCTACTTGGGGAGGGTATGACCACTAATGGTTTTCCATCTGTAGAAATGTTTAAAATACGTGTTTGGCACACCTTTTTTCATAACGCACATGATTTGCTGTTATCACATGTTATGTTATGTTATGTTTCAGGAACTTATAAAGCGCACGTATACCCGGGGGTGTCTTGGCACTAGACATAACAGTGACACAATACTGCCTTGCCCCTAATGCTGAAAGAGCCAAGTTTTCAGCTGTTTCCTGAAAATCGTCAGGGAGCTGGCATTCCTGAGAGAAAAAGGAAGGGTGTTCCACAGTTTAGACGCTCCGTAAAAGAAACTGCGTCCACCCCAGTGGGCTTTGAAGATTCTTGGGACAGCAAGTAATCGAGCTCCAGTGGACCGCAGCTGTCTGGTGGGACAATACCAAGAAAAATGATCCTGCAGGAAGGACGGACCAATGTCATGCAAGGCCTTAAAAACTATGCACAAGGCTTTGAAATCGATGCGCTGGGGTACAGGAAGCCAGTGAAGATTACGGATTTCATTGGCGACTGAGTGATGTTTAGGGATATCCAGTATGAGACGAGCTGCTGAGTTCTGGATCATCTGTAGTTTGCGCAGGTGTTGCTTCTGGGCGTTAAGGAACAAACCATTGCAATAGTCCAGCCTGGATGAGATAAGGCAAGAGACTACTGTTCTCTTGGTGTGATTGGGGATGTAAGTCAAGATTTTCCTAATTTTTTTAATGAGGAAATGCGATGCCGACACTACCGCATTGGTGTGGTGATGGAAAGTGAGTTTAGCATCCATAAGCACACCCAGGTTCTTTACTTTAACCACCGGATTGGTCAGGGAGCCCAACTCGACAGGCCACCACAGATCATTCCAGGGGGGCTGCACACTGCCGAAGATCAAGACTTCCGTTTTACTGGAGTTGAGTCTCAGGCAGTGTGCTGTCATCCACTTATTAATTGCACTCATGCAACTCCTGAACTGTGCGGCCGGAGATTGTTGGGATTTGGAAGCTGCCACCACAATCTGGGTGTCATCAGCATAGGTGGTCAGGCTGAAACCAAATTCCCGAATAAGGGGCCCTAGTTCAGAGACGTATATATTGAATAGAGTGGGGCTCAGAGAGCTACCCTGCGGGACACCACATGGAAGGGTGTAAGGATTTGAATTGAAACCATCTATGGATACGGTGGATCTTCGATCAGTGAGGAAGGAGGCTATAAGTGCTCGTGCTGTATCTCCTAATCCTAACCTTTCCAAACATCTCTGCAGAAGGCGATGATCCACCGTATCAAACGCCGCAGAAAGATCGAGGAGCACCAAAGCTGCTGCACCTCCACCGTCCATAACTGCCCTGATCTCCTCGGAGGCTTTAATCAATGCCAACTCCGTGCTATGATCCTTGCGAAAGCCAAATTGGGTGTGATCCAATAGGCCATTGGCATTGATAAATAGGGACAATTGGTCGTTCATTATTTTGTCCACTATCTTTGCTGGCAGCGGCAGTCTGGCAATGGGCCGATAGTTGGTGAGGTTGGTCGCATCAAGAGTTTTTTTTTTTAGTGAAGGTAGAATGGATGTCTGCTTCCAGCTAATCGGGAAAACACCGGAGGAGAACATCAGGTTAAAAATATCGGTGAGTTGAGGACTCACCGAGTTTGCCAGTTCTTGATAGACCCTCGGGGGGCAGGGGTCTAGAGGTGAGCCCGATTTAGCTAGGAGGACATAGTTTCTTACTGTGTCTATCGAGATTGCAGAAAACACAAATGGTGGGTGCTTGTTAATGCTTGGGCTGTTTGGGCATAATAATGGGCTAGAATCAGAAACCTCCCTAAAAGCATTAAAGATGTCTAAAACCTTGGATTTAAAAACCTCGGCCACCTCGTTGCGGAATTCCTGGTTGATCCTCCTGCCTGAGCTAATGGGTGTCGAGAGCTTATTAATTACTGCAAACAGTTCTTTGGAGGAGTTGGCAGCAAACTCGATCTGAGAGTTGAAATATCTTTTTTTTTCAGATATAAGAAGTTTTTTATATTTTGATAATGCTGTTTTGTATGCTAATTTCTGTGGCTCATCATAGTTTATCCGCCACCGTCGTTCAAAACGACGACAGGGCTGTTTTTCTAGACGGAGACAATCAGAGAACCAGGGGGCGGAAGGTGTAGACCTGTTAGCTGAGATAGTTCTTGGTGGGACTGAAGCATTCACTGCATCCAGTATCCAATTAGTGTAGCTATCCACGGCCAGGTCTGCCTGATCCCATAGGGAGGGATAGGAGCTTTCTAACAGAGCATTAAAGGACAGTAAGTCTACTTTGTTCCATGCTAGCCCAGCAGAAGCAGAACATTTACTGGCAACCTCTTTACCTTCACTGAGAATGGGGAGCGTGAATTTAATTAGGGAATGGTCTGACCAAATTAAAGGAAGCGTTTCCTTGATCATAAGACCCTGAGCTGAGGAGAACACGCCATCTAGTGTGTGCCCAGCTGTATGTGTGGGGGATTGCACCAGTTGAAAGAGTCCTAAGGAACTAAGGCTATCCAATAGCTCTGCAGTGTCTTTGTTACCTGCATCCTCTAAATGAAAGTTAAAATCTCCAAGAATGGTATTTTTCGTAAAAGAACCGACCAGCAAACTCTGCACCAGTAAGCTTGGCGCGCACAACATATGTTTGCCTTCCCGGGTTACCCCCATGCGGAATTATGAGCCTTGTTTCTGTTGTGGCACTGTCTTAAAAAACGGCATGCGTCTTCACATAATGCACATAATTTGCCGCTATTATTTTCAAGTGGTTTTTCTAAAAGAACCTACTAACAAAATTTGGTACCAGTAGGTTCGGCGCGGATGTTTGTCTTCACGGGCTACGCCCATGCGGAATTAAGAATCTTGTCTTTGTTGTAGGAATATCCTAAATAGCAGCATTAACATTATTGTCCTATCATTTATGATACACGTTATAGGACCAGAACAAGATGGCTTTGCCATTACACGTTTACCTCCCAATCACCATAGGAGGAATCGTTGATATTATCTCTCCATAATCTCTTAATATTTGTTTATGATGCCTGGTATGACACTCTCTCTGTGGGTGTTGGATCCACAGAGACTTCACTGCCTGCTGGTGGTTCTAGCTGAGCCTACCCAAGCACACTCAGTTTTTATCGCTATGCACAGCGTACACATCAAAGTATGAATAGTAAGGGCACGAAAATAGCGGATTCTTATGTAAAGTGACACCTTTGTCCACACCACTGATTACGATTGAGCTGTTTGATAAGAATAATCAAGCCCAGTAACAATCTGTTTTGCCTTTTTTTTCATTCTTCCCTTTGTCTCCATTAGGTTTGGGTTTTTGAGCACGTGAATAATACGTGTCTCGGACGCAGAGACGTTTTCCCTAACCTGACGATAGGTAAAGTGGGTTTACAGGGTGTCTTTCCCTGATTCCCACTGTTTATTATTTCATGCACACAGTCTGAAGCGCACAGGGATCCATTAGGCACCAACAGACTGCGCGAAACATGTCGACCACAAATCACCTTTAAACACCACATATTTTCTTATTGTTTGAGAGCGGCGGGAATACAGTGGTCCCTCCCTTTATTTGCTTAAGGAGAGTCTCCAAACCCCCACTACTTTTTAATTTACCTAAATGACCCTACATTAAATTTACCAGGGTACCGATAGGTAATTTTAACTTTACTTGCACTGATTCACTTGGCCCACACACTCACATGCACAAGTGCGGCACCTCCTAAAAAAGATCTCCACCAAAGAGCCCTCTTGAGGGGCCCATGAGGGACTGCAGCGCCACCCCCACGAGGAGCACTGCCCAATGATGATGCTTCACATTCGCAAGGGTGTGTGAGGGCACAAGAACCAACAGGAGGTTTATCCCCCCTTTAAGCACACTCAACCGTTATCTGGAGACTAGTATAATTCACTCAGAACCATAACTGGTTGGAGAGCCTCTCTCTGTGTCTCTTTTAGGAACAGATACCACTTTGTTGATGACGATTCCATAAGTAGCATTGGTACAGGACCTCCCCTTTTATAAACAGCTCCTAGTCCCTCCCCTCTCTGGATAGTGTTTATATAAAATTAGGTGACTGCATAACATTCTAACACCCGTTTCAAAGGCTGATAAATTGATGAATGAGAAGAAAGCCTCTCATAACGGTCCCAACTTGTTCTTATTCTCGTCAGGCACGCTATTTTTGCACAGGTGCATGCACGATTAGATGATCGGTGATGCGGAGAGCGCAAGGTAAGTATTTTTACATTTTTAAAAATTTTATTTTGCCTATTCCATCTTCTGTCGACTTACCCCCCTTCTTCCCCCACCCCACTGCGCGTACCTGCACCGGCCACGACTGCCATGCACTACCCATGGTATGCCCCTTGGCACTAAGTGATGTAAAGCAGCGCGTTCAGCTTTGCGGTACTTTTAAGTTATTTGCCAGTGTAAAACATTTTACACTGGAAAGTAAATAGGAGGAAAAAGATTTAGCTTCATTTTGCATCACTTTTCTGACACAAACAGGGTGATAAATCTTAGTAAACAGACCCTTAACTGTCCATTATTGGCTTAAAAGAAGCTACTTAAGAATGCAGGCAAAGGCACAATGCTGCAAATCGGCGCGTAAATCCCATCAGAAAGCTTATCTAATTCCGAAGCTCCTTCAAGGCAATGCAAATTATACATAGGGAAGACAGAATAAACTGAGAAGGATATATGTTTGGGCCCTGCAAACCTCGTCTGAATGCTGCCCATCCAGGCCGAGGTCACGTGGTATCCTTGTAGGTTTATTCTGACCTTTTCTATTTCTAGTTCTTTTATTATTTAATGGTCTGACCTTCGTTTCTGCAGAAGCACGTTTGTGATAAATGCACAGATTTAATAACTCCAACTCACTGACAAGTGACCTTTCTTACACAGCCTTTTTTTATTTTAGGCACAAAACTGTGCTGTTTTGAAAGTTTTAATTCGCAGCTTTTAATTATCGCTTCTTTTGTCTGCGAGCTCACACCGCCGAATGGAAAGGTCAAGCTTTTCGTTTTTCATTTCATTAAAAATTCCTGTGTGCATCATTGGTATCTTTGTATCATTCATCTGCGGACGTGGCAATTTATCAGGTTCTGAATTAGGGGACGAGATGTACATTTTAGCAGTGAGCCCAATGAATTATTATACAAACTGTTTGTCATCAGAGTGTGATAAACCCGTGTGCACCTCACACCAGATAAATTAAGTGCAGTGCAGCAGAATCAGCTGTTAGCGTGCTTGGAAGAGCTCATGCAAAAAGCCGTAAATTAATCTCACGGGACTTTTAAACTCGTATGTGGTTTTACTTATAGATTAGTTTGGTTTCTATCTATTTTACGCGACGGCATTTTAGTGAGATTTCTGCCGCGCGGTGGTGAATAGAAACACTTCTCTGGTTGGTCTCCCCTCCTGGGGCCCCACTAAGTTGAAAGAGAATTGTGAATGACAGCTGCGGTGGGATCTGTAAACTTGTTTTTGTTTTGAAATAGCATTATATGAGTTTCAACTTCATAGACAAACATTCTGAAACACACTAGTCTAAAGATCAAAAGCACACAAAATAAAAGTGTACAATAATTCAATTTGATTTTTGTTCACTTAAAATACGAAAGCACCCCCTGGAAGCGAATGCCAGGATGAATCCTCTTCACTTCAAGCTGCACATAGGAATTCCAATAAAAGAACAGAAAACGACCAACTGCAGGTCGTGGAAACTGAGTATAAAAAAAAATACGCCACGCACAATTGCATACATGGACCCTTGGGAGATTAAGGGGGGAGAGGGGGGGCAAGCCGACACCAGACCACTTTATTGTGTGTGAAAAAGGCCGCTTTATTGAAACAGGTGCATATCACAATTTGAACTCCTTGGCCACCGCCTTACAAAACTAACACCTCGCTATACAATAACCTCCTAACCCCTTGTGTTTTCCCCCCACCCCTACGATCCCCACATCATTTCCCCATCCCCTAAAATACAACATAACATTCCATAACCAACATATAACCCAATCCTACACCATGTAACCTTTCCCAACTCCCAAACTCCCCTGACCGTAACCCCTACCTGCCTTCTGTGCAACTGTAACTATCCAACCTCTAATCAAAACTTATCCAACCTGTATACCCTTTACCTGTCCCTGGACCCAAATTACCAAACCTCTAACAACGAACTCTAGCCAATCCCGGCCAACTGTCAACCACCCCGCTTGCACCTGTTCCAAGCGACGATACATCGAACTGCCCCTATGTACCTGTTACAACAAATGCTGCCACAACCCCGCGAAATGCAATCCAAGACCCCTAGAAACACAACCCCTAAACCCTAAACCTTAGGGAGGGAGGGTGGGAAAAATCTTTAAACTCGCGCGCCCAGCCACCAGGTCACCAAGCCTAAAATGGTAGCCGGGCTGGCGCGCAAACTCCCTAAATACCCCTTGGGCTCCTTCCCTGGATTTGGGCTACATTTGGGCTATTGCCAAATGTAGCCCAATTATTACAAAATGGCCGTTCGGACACTCCCCCCCCCCTCCCCCCTCCCAATCTGCCCGGGAGGCAGACCTCGCGGTGCTCGGCTTCCCCCCAGGCTCCCATTGCAGTAAACAAATAGCGCTATAAACTGACCATGCCAATTTTTAAAATGCGCATAATGCTTTTCCCAACATGCTGTCATTGAGCATGTTAGGAGTGTTGTAATATGTGACGTAATAAGCAGTGTATGATGGGGGCACTAGATATATTTAGGTTACCAAACTATAACGTAATAATTTCGATGTTTTTTGTTTTTTAAATGTAAGTATGTATCTTATTTCAACATCTATATATTTTTTTGATGTTGTATATGGCGCTAACTCGGCCCGAAGGTATTGAAGCATTTTACATGAGCACCAGTTACGTTACACAAGAACACATTCATTTTCGCTAGGCACGGGGAGATTAAGTGATTGGCCCGGAATCACAGGCTGTTGAGCGGACGGCGAGGCTCAAAACTGGTTCCCCAGCTCCAGAATCAGCAGCTCTGCCAGTTAGCCCATGTCCTTTCCCCAAACCTATCCATAACATTTTAGGATACACACACACACGTGTGTGTGTGTACATATATATCTAAATATGTGTGTATATATATATATATATATATATATCAAACAGGAAATCTTTCAAATCCAAATGAAAGAAAAAGAGCCACACCGATCCAGTTCTTGATTTTTAAGATTTATTCACGGGCACAAAAACAGACGCGTTTCGAGCTATCCAGCTCTTGGTCACATGACCACTGTTCCGTCATACAGAATTTAAGTTCTTTCTTAGGAATAACAAAAATAAAGAAAAGACTCTGGATTACACCAGCATCCAGATTCCAGGTAGGTATTAAATCATACTGTTGTTTATTTTAAATAATAACACTAAATGAGAAAGGACTTGCTCAAATAATTTAGCCTAATTGCTTCTATTTTCCACAGAATCTCGGTATAGTACCTCATTTGTATTATTATATTTGATAGAAGCAAAAATGTACCTCTCATATCTGCAATAGGTCAAAATGATTCTATATTCATGAAAGTGTGTATAACTCAAAAGATATTATCTCTGGTCTAGTACCAATGCAAAGTAGCAATAGAAAATATACTAAATCAACCTCGATCTGGAAAAATGTCAAAAGTTATACACATATCTGATATTAAATCAATCACTTAATATCTAAAGAGTTTTGTTGACTAATGCCTCATTACATTGTCTATTAGAGGAGAGTGTGTTTATGAATATAGACACCTAATCTCCGTGCACATAGCTTTATCGGTAGTTGGTGACACAATCACTCCATCAGGTCCAATCTATAAAAAGGCAAACAGAGAAAGAGAAATGATTAGTTAAGAAAAATTGTTTCCACATTCATCGAGCTCTACACTAATAAAACAGGTAGGTTATTCAAACACATTTCTTTCTATAACATAGTTATTCCATTGTGACCTACATCAAGAGGATAAAATACAGGAATCTGAGCAAGTCCTAGGGAAAAAAATAAAGATATTAAAAATATATTAAAAACAATTCGGAACAGAAAGTTCCCATCAGGTGCTAGGAGGTTTACAGATAGAAAAATTGGAACAATTAGAGATGCACATGCATTTCATCAATGTTCATCCCAATAGGGGCGACACTTCCGGCTTGAAGAATGAACCTGTATTCTGATCTGCGTAAAGCCAAGATTCTATTGCCACCTCTGGGATTTTTAGGAATAGTATCTAATGCAAAGTATTTGGCCTTAGTCCAGTCACCATCGTGGTGCTGATCAAAATGTCTCACAGTGCTGTAAGTAAAATCTTTGTTAGTAATGTCTCTCCAATACTCGAGTATCCTCTTTTTGACAGGGAACGTAGTTGAGCCTATGTACCACTTGTCACATGGACAAGTGATGACGTAGACCACGAATTCAGTATTACACTGTATGTTTTTGCGTATGCACCATTTTCTGTTGGTTCTTTCTAATATCACCTCTTTTACAGTGTCACTATGACTGCAAGCTTTGCATTTTCCACATTTGTGGAATCCTCCCTTTTTCGCCACCCAAGTCAGTTGTTTGTTTACCATGTGGCTTCTTACTATTTGATCTTTTATGGATTTGCCTTTCCTGTATGTTATTGAAGGATGGGGACCTAGTTTTTATTTAAGTGTTTTATCTTGAAGTAATATGTCCCATCTTTTCCTGACTATTTGACTGAACAGATTGGATTGTGGTAGTTATGAGTGGTTATGGTGGTTATGAGTCTGATAGTTGAATCTGATTTAGTTTGATTGATCTTAGGTGCTTTGTAGAGTGCCTCCTCCCTCCTTATTGCGTCAGCTTTTTTCTCTCCCATTCTCAACATACCACTGGGATACCCTCTAGCATGAAATATTTTGCTCATCTCGGTTTTATTTCTTTTGTATGTTGCTTCTGAGCAACAATTTCTCTTGGCACAGAGGAATTCACCAAAGGGAATACTCCACCTAAAATTCGGTGGATGACAACTGGTGGCGTGTAATACTGAGTTGCCAGCTGTTTTCTTCCTGAAAACATCAGTTACAAGTTTGTCCTTCTGAGCTGTTACTCTAATATCAAGGAAATCTGCACTTTCCTGACTGTGTTGCATGGAGAATTTAAGGTTCACTGATTTGTTGTTTAATTCAGTGACAAAGCTAAGGAGATCATTTTCAGTACCCTCCCAGATAAAGAAGACATCGTCTATATATCTGATCCAAATACTGACTTTATTAGTCCTGTATTCTAAGGTTTCACTCCAGAGCACCTGCTTCTCCCACCAGCCTACCAACAGATTGGCATAGCTGGGAGCGAAGCAGGTGCCCATCGAAGTTCCTTGTATTTGTTTGTAGAGAACACCATTAAAAGTAAAGATGTTCTCCATGAGACATAGTTCGATCATTTGTAGCAACATTTGAGTATGGGCTACAAGATGTACACTTCTGGTTCTCAAGAAGTGCTCGCATGCTTTAAGCCCATCATTGTGTCTAATGCTGGTATATAGACTTTCGACATCCAAACACACCAACCAAAAATGCTTCTCCCAATCTATACTCTCAATTTTTTGGAGAAAGTCTTTAGTGTCTCTAAGATATGATGTTAGATCTTTAACATAGTCAGCTAAAAAATAATCCACATAGCGTGAAACATTCTCTAGCAGACCATTCTTAGAGGACACAATGGGTCTTCCTGGTGGTTGTGTACAATCTTTGTGCACCTTAGGGAGGAGATAAAAGGTTGGTATGGTCAGTGTTTCATTTTTCTGAAATTTGACTTCATCCCAGTTCAATAGATTATCATCAGACCATTCTTTGAGGTGATTAAAGAGTCTGATCTGCAGTTTCAAAGTGTAGGAGTGGTCTACCTTCATATAGCAAGTGGTGTTAGTCAATTGCCTCATCGCCTCTTCAATATAGCTTTTCTTTTCTCATACAACAATATTACCGCCCTCATCGGACGGTTTGATGATAATAGTATCATCATTTTGGAGGTTCTTAAGGGCTTCCCTTTGTACCCGGGTCAGATTTGATCTCATAATGGGCTTTTTAAGGAGTTGTAAAACATCCTGATTGACCAATTTGTGAAAGACATCAATATTATCTCTAGGGAGCTGCGATCAATACTTGGATTTTGCTCTAAAGGGTGTAACTACTGATGTCATAGGATTAAACCCTAGATTTCCTACCATAGTGATAATATTAGGATCAGATAAATCCATAGTTTGTGTCGTGTGTGTTTGCTGTTTATTTATGAGACTATCAAGGGTTTGGAGGATTTCTATTTCATCGATGGAACATGTAATGTTAGTAAGATTGTCTCACGGTACTTCCCCCCCTAGTTGTCTATTCTTATGAATTTTGAACAGTTTGAGCTTTCGTACAAATAGATACATGTCTATCCGTGTCTGTGGATAGTCGATGGGAAAATCTGTGCATAGTCGATGGGAAAATCTGGGCAAAAAGTCAGGCCAAGTTTAAGGACCTGTTCTTCACTTTCAGTTGATTGTCTATTAGAAAGGTTTATTACCGTTAATTTTTGTCCTTGTTCTTCCATTATTTTCCTCTCTGGGTCTGGCCTTTGATTCCCACACCAGTACTGTCATTCTTTGCCCCGTCGTTCCCGACGTCTTTTGCTTTTATTCTTCCTCCGCAGTCGCCAGTAGGTAGTTATAGTTAGGACCTAGTTTCCATAGGAAAAGCGATTTTTGTTTTCACAATAACTTTGGCGCCGGTTGACGAATCTTCGCGAAAGTTTCCAAACTAGTGGGGTGCTCCGGTCAGCTCCTGTCTTGAAAGTTTCGGGGTTGATTCATTAAGCGGGGGCTGAGAAAAAACGGGGGTCACAAAACGCGTTTTCCACAAGTTATTTTCAATAGGAAACTTTGGACAAAGCTACAGCCCGAACTGCTGAACGGAATTACACCAAATTTGTCAAAAAGGTAGCCCTTGTTTCAGAAAGAGGCCTTTTTGTTAAATGGTGTAAATCCATTCAGTAGTTCCTGAGAAATTAGAAAAAGAAAAAGTTTCAATATCTATGGCCGCAGTGTTTTCGCGAACCCTCCCGACCACAAGCTTCATTCTAATTGGCTGCCAACACTCCAAATCAGGAAGTGTTGGAAGCCATTTTGTGACTCAATAGAACCGAGTCACAAGAAAACCGTAGAAAAAAAATTTAAAAAGAAGAAAAGGGGCCAGGGTAGAATCACCCTGACCACCTAAGCCTGCTCAGGGGGTCCCACAAGGAACACCAGGGCCAAAAAAAACATATTTTTAAAAATAATTTTGGCAGAAATTGTGATGGGGTCCCGAATCCTGCCGAAATTATAAAAAAAAACCGCTTTGTTTAAAAAAAGCCCCCGGGTGGGCCAGGTCCCGGGGGCACTATAAATTAATTAGTGGAGTGCCACCTACCCCGGGCTGTTAAAAAAATGCGTGGGGGGTCTGTTGTAGATATGTCAATTGATACGCAAAAGTAACGCCCTGGTCAGCCCCACCAGTGTCCTGTACCACCTGGACAGCCTGCAGCCTGGGCGTTTGTATTCACATCACTCTGGAACCTGCTGTCATCAGTGAACAGTCTCTCTCAACAAGCCACCTGTGTTTTCTGTCCTTCCCACTAACGTCTTACCTCTTCAGCTGAGAGCGGGGGTGTATTTTAGGGAAGAGAAGGACTTTGGTTACTACCTTCATAGCGATTCGATTTAAATCTAGCCCATCTATGCTGGACTGCCTTAAACGCTTGGACTGATCGTTTCTTGAGAGGATGTTGGTGTGTGAGGCGATGGTGTAACAAGCGCTTTAGTCAGTGGAGGTAAGCTGATAAAATGAGCAACTCATTCACTTCTGCTTACCTGGTGTGCTGTCTTGCCGTGGCAGTTATTTCGATTGGAGCTCTGCTGTCTTCGACCTCCAATCCTATTCTGGTGACATCATCGAACGTTCACTGGTAGTAGCAGAACTCCTTGCCACTCCGTAAGTTCTGCATTCGACTGTTCTACGTGTTTCTGTGTCGTCTGACGTGTGGGCGTTACTAACGCATTCACGCCTACTACGTCTTCAGCGGCCATTTTGACGTTGCCATGGCTACATTCCTGTAACTGCGCGTTACTCTATGATCATAACAACGATCTCATCACTTCATGCTGTCGCGTCTTGCTTGTGGATCCCGGTGCTCTTTGGAAGCACGTATAAAGCAATTCTGTGTTCGTTGCGCTGGTTTTTCCTGGCGATTGCAGCAACGGTTTTTCTTTGGAAGGTGTTTGTCTCTGTCTTCAGTTCAGCTACAGTTGGGTCTGCTTGGTGACTTGCGGTGGTGAACGACGAAGCACATCGAGTCAACATGGAATGGAACTCTTTGCTCTGTATGGAACTGTCTATTGGTCGAGGTGTCGGGTGAGGGATCGCTCACCAGAGTATATGGGTTTTCCGTTTATTGGAATACTTGTCACATTATGCATGTCAAATTTTAGTCAGTGTGTTTACAGTCATGTTTTTTTTTTGGTGTATATAACAGTTGTATGGCTCTCTCTTTTCAGTTTACATGTGCAGTGTGTACCCATTTTTGGGGAAGTCTTGGGGGCGTTGTACTCAGTCATGAGCAGTTTGAGGGAGCAGTCCGTGCTCAAATTCAAGTTTTGTTTTTGGTGACGTATACTCTGCGATGTACCCTGGTACAAGGGTATTGTACCTGGCAATGGGGAGGTCAGTTGGTATGCTGTTGTACCAAATGTAGGGGAGGTTGTAGCTTTTCTTTAACTGGGTGTCTACCTTGTGGTGTCAGTTCCCAGGGTGATTGTCCTGTGGTGTACCCTATCTAAGGGATATTGTGTGTTCTGAAGTGTTTGTTTTGTAGTGTTTCTGTCTCTGTGTCTCTGTGGGCAGGTCGTGGGGGTAATCTATGCCTCTAATTTAGTTTTCGGTGTTCCAGGGTTAGTACCCTGCGTACCCTTCCAGGTGTAAACTTGTTAGGGGATGTGGTTTACGTTGCGTTCGTAGGTAGTCAATGCCTTTAAGTTGTTGTCTTTGTACTTAGAGTGTACCCATTCCTTTGGGGAGGTTGTGGGGGTAGGCAATGCCTCTATTTTGTTTTTGTGTTTAACTCATTGTGTACCCATTTTTTGGGGAGGTTTTGGGGGTAGGCAATGCCTCTATTTTAGTTTTCTAGTTTTCTTGGGTCTGTGTACCCTATGGTGTACCCTATTTAGGGGAGGTTGTTTTTTTTCAAGGGTTAGTACTCTGTGTTTTTGGCGTGCTTGACTAATTTTCAGCGCTATCAATGGGTCTTCTTTTCTAGTTGACACTGTGTTTCAGTCGAAGTCCGCCTCCATGGAACTCGTGGCCAAGGGTTTCATGTTTGGAGGACTTTGAGTGTGCAGTTTTGTGTTTAGGTCTCTTTGTTACTACTGGTGGATCTTAAGAGTCAGCATGCCTTCTGGTCTAATTCTTGTTGTTGTTTTTGGAGATGTTGTTTTCTTCCAAGGGTCTGTATTTACATCCACCTGGTTACAGGGTGTTTTCCCTGGGTGTACCCATTTTTGGGGAGGTTGGGTGGGTGTTCGTCTTTCTTGTTGCATTGTGTTTTTCATCTGTGCTTTGCATTATTTTCCCTAAGGGAGGGGGATGGGGCGTGTAGTGATGTTGTTTGTGATCTTTAACATATGTCTGTTCATGCCAGTCGTTTTGTGATACCTCGTGCATTACTCCCAAGGTTAGGTGCACTTTATTGCTGCACCTTCTTGCCTAAAGTTTATGGGGTATCTTACTTTACTTCTTTTGTTCCCTAAGGGAAGAGGATGTGTTGTAGATTACTTGTTAGCTTTTCTCTACTGCACAGCTCTGTTGGGGTTGGAATGTTGTATGACATCATGGAATGTCTGGGTGTCTCTCCAGAGGAGTTTGGCAGTTGGTGTACTCAGGCTGAGCTGAATGGAGCTTGCTCCTGGTGGGGCTAATCTTGTACTATCTAACTTCCTCCTGTTATCCTGACCACCTGTGATGGAACTAAGCTACCATTAAAGAAGTATCTTACATGAACTGATGGACTCCCGTACTTCTTTATAACAGGGTCCCTATCCCCTCATGCTGCCCCAGAGACCACCACCTCCCTGGGGCTATTACAAATAACCGCAGGGGCACACGGTCCCCCCCGCAGCCCTGGGGACTGCCACCTCCCCAGGGCTGTTAAAAAAAAGCGTGGCGGGTCCCATTCCCCCCCACGAAGGCCCGGGGACCGCCACCTCCCCGGGGCTCTATTTTAATAAAATAACCTGTGTGGAGGGGCTCGAGCCACCCACGTGCCCCGGGGACCACCACCTCCCCGGGGCACTAAGAATGTAAATGTGGGGGTCTGTTACAGACCCATGAGCCCCGGGAACCACCACCTCCCTGGGGCTTTGCAATGGTTGGGAGGGGGGCCGTGAAGCCCCCCTCCTGGAGCCCTCCATGGACCAGGGGACCACCACCCCTCAGGACCGGCACTTGCAGTGTCCTGGGGTGCCCACCCCGGGATACTGCTGTTTGCTATGGCAGGGCAGGAGCCGTATGGCATAGCAAGCACTGGTTTGGATTTTGGAAGCGAGAGCAGGTTTCCTGCTCTCGCTTCCAAAATCCAAAGCAGATTGGTTTTCCACAAGGGGACCTGCATGTCAGCAGCTCCCCTTGTGGAAAAGCAATGCCGGCTCCCGCAGGAGGTGGGGAGCCTGCGCGACCGTGGGGAAATTGGGGCTCCCCCCCATGGTCCCCACAAGGCGGAGGGCATGCACCAGGGGATGGGGTCCCCTGGGCCAGGAGTGGCCTGGGAGGGGGGCCACGTGGCCCCCCTCTCCTTTAAATAATTTTTTGTTTTAAAAAAAAAGGCAGACCGGCCCGGGGCATGGGGTCCCTGGGGCCATAATTGGCCTGAGGAGGGGGGCCACTCTGCCCCCCTCAGAACAAAAAAAACAGATGGCTAGGCCCTGGAGGATGGGGTCCCCGGGGCCATACTTGGCTTTGGAGGGGGGCCACACGTTCCCCTCCACATAATTGTAAAAAAAAGGGTGCAAGGCCACGGGGATAGGGTCCCCAAGGCCAAAAGTGGCCAAGGGAAGGGGGGCCACGCAGCCCCGCCTCCCCAAAATAATAAAAAAGGAAAAAAGAACCAGCACATCATCGGAGGCCCTGCCCCTCCCTGCACCACTGTGCAAACGTGCCCGTGGCGTATTTTAAGGGGGGGAATTAGTTCCCCTTGAATCCTGAGAGTCCCTGGGGGTTATCTAGCCCACCAGGTACCTCCAGTACATGCCACAGGGCTGCGTTGCAGAGAGGTGGTCCGAGGCTACGCCCCTTTTTACACCTCTCTGCAATGCAGCTGTGTGGCGCTTACTGGAGGTAGCTGGTGGGCTCGTTGGACCCCAGGGGGGACCCTCAGGATTCAAGGGGACTTAATCCCCTAACTTAAAACGTGGCACGGGGCGAAAATGGTAGTCTGTATTTTACAGTCGGTGTATCAAAGGTTATATTAGAGTGTGAGGAGGTGCATCAGATATTCATGTAGATGATGTCATCAGTGATGTCACTGACCATGTCATGAATGATGTAATATGTGACATCATCAGAAACGCATTGCCGGTGCGCGAGTTATAGTTAGCTGAACTAACTGTAATGGGGCAATTTCTATGGTTTTGTCCGAGAGAAATGTCCAACTAACTATAACGTCCCTGAAACCTATGGTTTTTTTCAGAGAATTTCTGAGGTTTTTCAATTGTTAGTTTCTAACTATATATTCCCTGAAATCTATGTTTTTTTCAGTGAATTTCAAAGGTTTTTTAAATGCTAATTTCTAATTACAACGTCCCTGAAACCTGTGGTTTTTTCAGTGAATTTCTAAGGTTTATTAAATGCTAATTTCTAACTATAATGTCCCTGAAACCTATGGTTTTTTCAGTGAATTTCAAAGGTATTTTAAATGCTAATTTCTAACTATCATGTCCCAAAAATGCTTTTAAATTTTTTAATTTTTTATAAAAATAATGTGATGTTTTTTCTTTTCCAAAATATGAATTTACATTTTTATTATTATTTTTTTCTTTTTAACTTGATTCACGTACCAATTGTGTACCAATTCCGTGGGTTCGCAAATCTAATAATTTTGCCGCCATATTGGTTAAGTTGTGTACGATGCGCATATGGTATACAAAGGGTGTGCGGTTCTTGGCCCCGAATAATGTCATATATGTATTTCTGGGGGTCGCACCGGGTGCGTGAATCCATCGCAAATCTTAAAGTTTTAAAAGTATATGTATATAACTTTTATATGTATATTATTCCAAGGGAATATTTAATCTAATTATAAATATCATTTGTTAGTAATTGTAATAAAGATATATTATTTTTAAATATATTTTCTGGAAATCGCATCAGGTGCACACTGTTGTGCGCCGGGTGCTCGAATCCCATGTGACTTCAAAAGACACAATTTCATTGGTTAAGAACCTTTCGTTCTAGAGCTCGAAGGACCCCACCCATGTATTTGATTCCTTCAAGAGCATCTCAGCAGACACACCTGTTGTCTTCTGCTCCTCTTATTTGCCTTTTTTTGGTGTTTATTTTTAACTCATCTAAAAATGGCAGGTGGCAATGCACCTCACCAGGTTCCACCTGAAGAGGGAGAAGACCTGGAAGAACCCGCCATGAAAAGATACAAAAGGATTGTGTGGGCATTTTTCTCCATTCCACCTGGGGAGAAAAAGGTGAATGTCCGAAAACTCAACTGCACTATTTGTGAGAATGTCCTCTCACCAGGTTCAGAAAAGAAATATTCCTGTGGGATGTCATCGATGTTGAAACATCTTCAGACAATACACCCTTGATGTCTTGCTAGAGAACAGCTTTGACGGGAACAAGAAAGGCAGGCATCTGAGGACAACGCTTCTGGCCCTAGCATGTCATCTGATTCAACATCATCTGGCACACCCAACATCATCCCTGACTTCGCTAGAGTGGAGCAGCATCGTGTCATATGTAAACAAATCCTACGTTTTGGTGAGCAATCACTGGATGCCATCCTGGTTGCTATTAGGAACCAACAGTGCTATTAAAAAATAAAAAAAATATATGCAATGAGTTCATAATTGCATAATTTTTTTAACATGTTCACTGTTGGTTCTGTTTATTCTTTCTTTTTTTTAAACACCCAAAAAATTAAAAAAAGAGTTAAAAATTACAAAATAAATATAAAACAAAAAAAGAAGAAAAAAATGGTTCTTTTTAGAACCGCCTAGTTGGTTACAAATAGACAAACTGCAAGGGTATTGCCTGAGTCATTGGATGAGTGCATGTATAGTGTTTGAGGGAATGAATGAGTGCAGCAGTAGTACCTGAGTGACTGCATGAGTGCATGGGTAGTCCCTGGCTTATTGCATGAGTGCATGGATAGTGCCTGGCTGTCTGAAGGAGTGCAAGGGTAGTGCCTGAGTTATTCCATGAGTGCATAGATAGTGTCTGGGTGATCGCATGACTGCAAGAGTAGTACCTGAGTGATTGAAGGAGTGTATAGGTAATGTCTGTCTATATTGCATGAGTGCAGGGGTAATGTCTGGGTGACTGAAGGAGTGCATAGGTAATGCCTGGGTGCATGGAAGAGTGCATGGGTAGTGCCTGGGTGCATATAGGACTGCATGGGTAGTTCCTGGGTGATTGGAGGAGTGCATGAGTAGTACCTGGATGATTGCATAAGTGCAGCAGTAGTGCCTGGATGATTGGAAAACTGCATGGGTAGTATTTGGGTGATTGCATGAGTGCCGCAGAAGTGCCTCAGTGCATGGATGACTGCATGGGGATTGCATGAGTGCATGGATAGTGCCTGTATGATTGCATGAATGCAGGGGTAATGTCTGGGTGATTGGAGGAGTGCATGTGTAGTGCCTGAGTGATTAGATGAGTGCATACGTAGTGCCTGGGTGATTTTATAAGTGCATGGGTAGTGGCTGGGTGATTGGAGGTGTGTATGGATAGTCCATGGATGACTGAAGGAGTGCAAGGGTGGTGCTGGGTTATTCCATGAGTGCATAGATAGTGCCTGGGTGATTGCATGGCTGTAGGGGTAATGTCTGGGTGATTGAAGGAGTGCATGGGTAATGCCTGGGTGCATGGAAGAGTGCATGGGTAGTGCCTGGGTACATGCAGGACTGCATGGGTAATTCCTGGGTGATTCGAGGAGTGCATGAGTAGTACCTGGGTGATTGCATGAGTGCAGGAGTAGTGCCTGGGTGATTGGAAGACTGCATGGGTAGTGCTTGAGCGATTGCATGAGTGCCACAGAAGTGCCTGAGTGCATGTATGACTGCATGTGTAGTGCCTGAGTGATTGCATGAGTGCATGGGTAGTTTCTGTATGATTGCATGAATGCAGGGGTAATGTCTGGGTAAATGGAGGAGTGCATGTGTAGTGCCTGAGTGATTAGATAAATGCATAGGTAGTGCCTGGGTGATTTTATAAGTGCATGGGTAGTGGCTGGGTGATTGGAGGTGTGCATGGATAGTCCCTGGATGACTGAAGGAGTGCAAGGGTGGTGCTGGGTTATTCCATGAGTGCATAGGTAGTGCCTGGGTGATTGCATGGCTGCAGTGGTAGTGCCTGGGTGATTGCATGAGTCCAGGGGTAATGTCTTGGTGATTTAAGGAGTGCATGGGTAATGACTGGGTGCATGGAAGAGTGCATAGGTAGTGCCTGAGTGATTTTATAAGTGCATCAGTACTGGATAAGTGATTGGAAGAGTACATATATCCTGACAGGTGATTGGAGGAGTGCAAGGGTAGTGCCTGGGTGATTGAATCATCAGGATATAGCTGTGCAAAGGTAATGTCTGGGGGATTAAGAAGTACATAGATAATGCCTGGGTGATTGCATGATTTGAGGGGTAATATCTGGGGGATTACAAGAGTGCATAGATAGTGCCTAGGTGATTTTATACGTGCATAGGTACTGCCTGAGTGATTGGAGTAGTATTGTGTAAGTGCCTCAGTGATTGGAGAAGTGAAAAGGTGGTGATTTGATAAGTGCATGGGCACTGGCTAAGTGATTGGGGGAGTACATAGATCCTCACAGGGTGATTGAAGGAGTGCAAGTGTACTGCCTAGGTGATTAAACCAGTGTAGCTAATGCATTCATGATTGCAGAAGTAATGTCTGGGGGATTAGAGGAATACATACGTAATGCCTGGTGATTGCATGAGTGCACAGGTAATCTCTGGGGGATTTCAGGAGTATATAGTAAGTGTTTAGGTGATTTTATAAGTGCCTAGATATTGCCTTGGTGATTGGAGTAGTACTGTTGTAGTGACTGAGTGATACAAGGAGTACAAAAGTAGTGCCTGGGTGATTTTATAAGTGCATAGGTAGTGGCTGGGTGATCGAAGGACTTAAGGGGTAGTGGCTGGGTGATTGAAGAAGAGCAAGGGTAGTGCCTGGGTGATTACATGAGAACAAGGGTAATGCCTGGATGATTGGAGGAGAACTAAGGTAGTGCCTAAGTAAACTTATAAGTGCATCTGTACTGGATAAGTGATTGGAAGAGTGCATAGATCCTGACAGGCTGATTGGAGGAGTGCAAGAGTAATGCCTGGGTGATTGAATCAGGATATAGCTAATGCATTGGTGATTGCATGAGTGAAAAGGTAATGTCTGGGGGATAACAAGAGTACATAGATAATGCCTGGGTGATTGCATGAGTCGAGAGGTAATATCTGGGGGATTACAAGAGTACTTAGAAAGAGCCGGGTTATTTTATAAGTGCATGGGTACTGCCTGGGTGATTTATTTGAGTAGCACTGTGGTAGTGCCTGAGTGAGTGAAAAAGTGCAACATCCTGAAAGTATGCATGTATGCATATGTCTGTATTATAACGCTATGCACGCCTCAAAAATTCACAGAACATATTCAAATGTGAAGCAAACACCAACAAGTACGTGGCATATGTCAACTGTACCTCTCTAGAGACTTATAAAAAGTAGTGCAGTCACTAATACCTTATCTCTGCTGGCAGCTGTTGCGGAGACTATCAACCCTGAGGTGAATGCTATTATTAACCTTTCCCTTGGGGAGGCTTGGCTTCCGCCGGAGTGGAAACAGGCCAAAATTCTTCCTTTATTAAAGAAACCGTCCCTTGACCCCGCGCTACCCGGCAACTATCGACCTATCTCCCTCCTCCCCAGCCTAGCTAAGGTATGTGAGAAGGTAGTGACCAGACAACTCACGGAATTTGTGTAAAGATCTGAGGCCTTGCATCCAGCTCAGTCTGGGTTTCGGGCGTCTTATAGCACGGAGTCAGCGCTAGTTGAGATCTCGGAAGCTATTAGGGACTGCTTAGATGCTGGTGGCAGGGCAGCTCTGGTAATGCTTGATTTGTCAGCAGCATTTGACACGGTGCCGCATGCCAGACTGCTCGCCCGCCTCTCTGAGATTGGGGTCTCTGGATTGGCTCTTGCCTGGCTGAGGTCTTTTCTGGAGGGTCGTACCCAACAGGTTTGGGTGCCACCGGCCGCCTCTTCTTTGCAGGAGGTCTCCACAGGTGTCCCCCAGGGCTCGTCCCTTAGCCCCCTCCTCTTTAACATCTATGTTACTCCTCTGGTCTTTCTGGCAGAGAAGTTGGGGGCTAAGGTGATAGCCTATGCCGATGACACCCAGCTTCTTTTTACCTGGGGCAAGGGGGAGGATTCCGTCTTGCCTGTCCAGAAGTGTTTGTCTTCGGTATTTGGTTGGATTGCTAGAGCTCAACTCAAGTGCAATGAGGACAAATCGGAGATCCTTCTCTATGGTAACTTCCCCTCGGACTTTAGATGTAAGATCTGGCCCCCGGATCTCCCCCCTCCCTCTTCTAATGGGAGCTCCTTTAAAAACCTAGGAGTCTGGTTTGAGGATAATCTATCATTTTCGGTCCAGGTGAAGAAGGTCTCGGGTGGCTGCTTTGGCCTTCTTAAGGTTCTTAGGAGTTTTCTCCCTCTACTCCCTAGAGCTGCTATGGAAACGGTTGTTCGGGCACTGCTATTGTCCCGCCTGGACTATGCCAATGCCCTATATGTGGGCCTACCTGGCTACTCCAAGAACAAACTCCAAGTGATCCAGAATGCGGCCGCCAGGCTCCTTCTTGGAATCACTAGGAGTAGCAGTGTTCGTGTTCATCTCCGTGCCCTGCACTGGCTGCCCATGGCTGAGAGGGTTAAGTTTAAAACATTGGTCATTGCCCACAAGGCCCTTCACAACTTGGGTCCCATCTATTTGCAGAGGCGGTTTGCCTTTTATGTCCCGACCAGAGCTCTTCGCTCGTCAGCCCTTCTGTTGGCCAAGGTTCCGCGTTTCTCCCGGTCCAGGATTGGGGGTAGCTCGGTTGCGGTCAAAGCGGCCGCGGCCTGGAATGCTCTCCCATTCTTCCTACGCAACACTCAGGACCCATTCTATTTTAAGCGTCTTCTTAAAACCCATCTGTTTCCATAGCTTCTTACTTTAGTTCTCCTCATTTGGCTTCGCGCTGGGACACTCCTTGGAGTAACTATTGCGCGTTATAAAAATATTTAACATAACATAACATCTCAATATGTTTTAAACCAAACTTTTGTGCTGCATCTTCACCATTTTACTTCTACTCACAATCTAGAGCCTGCCACATAAAAAGCAAAAACACATCATTGTTATACATCATGCACCTTCAAATGTATAAGACATATGAAAATACATATACAAGTAAAGACATACTTCAGACACAACTCCATACACACCTTAAAACTTGACAGACTGCACATCCAATTTGAAAGCAACACCGAAAAGTATGCGGTATACTACAAATCTATACATCCACACACTAAAAAAACTACCATATTCACTAATCCATCTTGCAATATACATATATTACTATACATAATCTTTTCAAACAACATTTAAGTATAATAAAAAAAACTACAATACACATCTCTATATTTAATATTTCAAACATCACAGTTCTTGAATAATTTTTAAAGTTTAAAAATAAAGCTAATACATAATACACCTCACACATGTATAACTCCCCTTCCAAATTGATTAGTAGAATATGAAATATCAGAAACTCATAAAAGATTTTCTTATGCACATAATCAATGTAATGAACTGCTCTCAACAAGGTAAAACCAGTAATAGCAAACATTCCCTCTCTTTCTCCACACAAATAAATGTAAGTAACAAATCACATTGCTTCCTACATAATTTCAAATTGTAAAACACATTTCTATTGGTTACACATTTTAACACTTACCAACTGACTTCTAAAAGTACCCAAACTGATTCTGGAATTTTTGGGGAATCGCGATTCCATCGTGCACCAACTCAGTGGAGCCGCGAATTCATATGGGAGTTCAAAAATATATTACAAATAAAAATACCACTATCTTTAAAGAACACACCACTTCTAAAGAGAGTGACTTCAGAAATCTTACTTAAATAACATATCACTTATATATAAATTACAATATCATATTTTAAAACCACAGAGAAAATTCAACCCTTCCCCCATTCTGCCTAATTGCAGTTTCCATAGCAACAGCTCATGGAATATTGAACTGAACTCACAGTTCACAAGGTCACCATATTTTCAAGTTCAGCACACAAGGTTACAAATGCAAACAGCAGGTGTGGTTGACATTTGCCAAATATGACCGTATCCTATCTACTATACCTTCCAAACATTTTTTACTAACCAATAAGAAACATGGTTTTTAAAGAAAGTAACATGCACCCTACTTTTGAGTGTACAATGTTCTTAAACAGCCAATCACTTCTCAACTTTTGAAAAACAGCATCTTGTCAGCCATTTTAGATACCTCTCATTATACCAACTGACTACCTCAGCTACAGACATCTTCTCACTACTTCCAGACATCCCTTCAAGATGATTACAGTGTGGATTGTTGGACACAGCTATGTTTTCTGCTGCAAAAGGTATTCTGAACGCAGAGGTATTGACAAAGACCTAGCTTTGCAAAATGTGGATATTACATGGATTGCACAGAGAGGACTAAAGTGGCACCAATTGATGCCTTTGGTTAAAACCTTTTTGCATCTCCAACCCTCTGACCTCATGATTGTGCACTGTGGTAGCAATGACCTAGGCACATTGACTGGGGTTGGTATGGAAATGCTACTGAAGGACACCTTTGCACAAGTGATGTTGCTTTTACGTCAAACTGTCTTTGTATACTCTAATATATGCCAAAAACACAAATGGAAGTGGTCATATCAGTTCTGTCCACAGATTGAGAAAGCTAAAAAAATATAAATAAAGCTGTTTCTGCTTACCTCAGAGACCATAGGATGGGCTCCATGTATAACAACAATATACTTTTGATATGGATGACATCAACAGAAGTGATGGAGTACACTTCACAGATCAAGGAAACAGAGTCTTTCTCAACAACCTAAAGCTGTGCATCGGCACTTACATGTGGCTACAACAAACTCATAATGAACACAAGGGCTCTTTTTAGTGCCACCCTATAACACAACATTGAATATAATTTTATTTTTTTCACATACATATTTTTTTTTAAAACAATTGTGGATTCGCGAACCCGACGCGAATTGGCAAAAGCATGAATTCAATGTACTACACCACATTACACTTTTCAGGTTTAAATATTAATTATTAATTTAATATTTTTTTAGCAACTTCAATCACACTACCTCTTTAAAACAACTTCACAAATACAACACTACCTTCAAAATTATATACTACTAAATTACTTATTTGAAGTGGATTCGCAAATCTAATGTGTCATTACACGAGGGGGCCGTGCTGATATACGCTTTGGAGTCGCAACTCCAAAATAGAAGGAAAAAAAACCCGTCCCACTTCCATTATTCGGTGATCGCCCCGGGGACCCCATCCCACGGGGCTTGCCACATTCTTTTTAAAAAAAACAATATGGAGGGGGACCACATGGCCCCCCTCCTGAGGCCAATTATGGCCCCAGGAACCCCATCCCGGGGGCCTGGCCAGCCTTTGTGAATTAAAAAAAAAAATACATATATATATATTTTGGAGGGGGCCGTGTGGCCCCCCCTTACCTGGGCTGCTATTGGCCCTGGTCATATACAGCTTGGAGTTACTGTGTGAACACCTCTTGGTGGATAGAACGAACAAAGTTTAAGTTTTTGAGGCAAGCCCAATTTTGCATGTTACAAAGGTATATGGTGAACCGTTTGCAACTTAATAAGATTTGGGGTGCAGTATGTGGGTTGCAGAGAAGTGTTTGAAAGTAGAATATTCTTTAACGCCAAAGCCAACTGGAAATAATTTGAGAGTAGTTGAACGCTAATGGTGACAATAGATTGACTGTATATCTGTGCACATGCCCATGTTAAAAAGTTGTAATACAATGCTGGAGACAAGTTCTTTAGAACAAGGATGTTTTTAAGGTGTGGATATCTATTTTCAGAGCTTTTCAGAAAATGTTAATGTATTGCAGATTACTAAATAAAGTAGAAATAGGGGTTTCCCACTTAGTTGGTTTATCTTGCAGTGGTGTTGTATACATGGTTATAAGTTATTGTGTCCACCTCATAAATGAGTGTGGTGCATTTTGCCAAACTGCGGAGGGTTGTACAAATGGCTCTGTGCAGGTTCACCCCCTCTTTTTAACCTACTTTTGTCTATTATGTCCTGGTGTAATGCCTCTGTAAGGCACAGGGCCCTGCTGACCAGGCCTCAGTGCATGTGCTCCGACATTTAAAAAGTGTATGTTCAATTGACTTATACACAATTAACATAAATAATCTTACTTATAAGTCCCTAGTATGTGGGCCAGGGATACCCAGGGCCTGTAACGTAAGTGTCCCTCATGGACTGCAGCACTAATTGTGCCACCACAAGTGTGACAAAGTAAAACATGTCCCCAACCTGCCACTGCAGACTGGTGGAGCAGTTTTAAACTTTTAATCCAACTTTGCCATTTAATGTAATGGCAAGGCCAAACCATCCTTTTTTAATATATAAAGGTCATTCCTAATGAGACCTAGGGGAGGGTGCTGTATATCAAAAAGTAAGATGTGTTTTACATGTCCTGACAGTAAAACACCAACATTGTCACTGACTTCCTTTTGCAGTTACTTGTCCACAAAAGCCGAAGACACCTGCCTTGGCAAGTTGGTCGCCAAGATCACTTGACCACCGCTGACTGGCGAAGTACAGCCTGGAACAAGGAGGGCCTGATTTAGTTCTCTGCGGATGGGTTACTCTGTCTCAAAAGTGATGGATATACAGTTCACCAAAATATATATCCCATTATGTCCTGTGGCATTTATATTTTGGGGGACAGTATATCCATCACCTTTGTTATGGAGTAACCTGTCTGCTGAAATATAAATCAGATCCTGGCTCCCAAACCTATAAAGGTCTACCCTAGTCTGCTAGACCTCTGCCAGCTGTTGGAGTGCAGTTTGCTCACCTGGCAAGAAACTCTTCACCAGTTAAAGGGAACCTTTGCTTTCAGTGTAACTGGTGACCAGTAGGTCAGTAGTAGCAACTGTTTTTTTTATCTGTATTTCGCACACAGTTCAAGGGACATTGACCCCTGTGGCCATACCTATCATACATAAAGATCAACAAGCCAGCAGATTCCTACTTTCACCAGTGCTTGCAAAAGGGTTAATGGCCTTCACTCCAGACAAGGACAGTAAGAGGTTGGAGGCAGTGAGTAGAAAGATATAGAGGGCAGAAACATCATAATGAAGAATAGCCATCTCCAATGTTTTACTAATCAAGTGTGGCTAATAGCAGTGGAAAAAACTTAGAAGTGATCATGCAATCCTGATACATAAATTCAAGAAAAGAGAAAAGTTGGTCATATTAGAGGGGAACACTATAATCTTTCCTAAAGTCATCTTTGGATGCGGAGGACACAGCAAGCAGACAGTTGTGTACATGCACAATTGTCAGAGGCTTTGACTATCTGTCCATACCACCCGAGGTGCAAGCTACAGTCATAAACACATTTCAAGCACACTCTCCATCAGATTAGTTCAAGCCACAAGTGCCACATACCCATCCTTTTTTCAAAAACATCACAAAAGTCCTTATTGTTTGGCAGAGCTGTGTATTACAAATAAGCAAAGGTACAATCTTTAATAATACAAATATGTAATTAAGTTTTAATATAACATTATAAACGGATCACTGACATAATACCGACGACCAAAATATAGAATGGACATAATATCGACGCCAAAATATCGATGTACAAAATATCGTCTCCCTATCTACAAACAGGTAAGTACAAAAATATCGAAGACAAAATATCGTTGGTCAAAACATTGTTTGTAAAAATATCGAATTTGTAAAATATGTTAAAAGTAACATTAACTTAATTAAATAATCAATATAATTAAGTAAAACATACTTAAAATTATTATTATTTTTTTTAAATGAATAAATTATATATGTAATCTCTTTAAAAAAATGTACATCACTGTTGGCTAGCGGGAGGGTAAAATTTACTATTCCCACTCCAGCGAGTGGAAAAGTAGGGAAAGCGTTGGATAGTGGGAGGATAACATTTACTATTCCCACTCCAGCAAGTGGAACAGTAGGGAAAGCGTTGGATAGCGGGAGGGTAAAATTTACTATTCCCACTCCTGCAAGTGGAACAGTAGGGAAAGCGTTGGATACCGGGAGGGTAAAATTTACTATTCCCACTCCAGCGAGTGGAACAGTAGGGAAAGCGTTAGATAGCGGGAGGGTAAAATTTACTATTCCCAATCCAGCGAGTGGAACAGTAGGGAGAGCGTTGGATAGCGGTAGGGTAAAATTTACTATTCCCACTCCAGCGAGTGGAACAGTAGGGAAAACATTGGATAGCGGGAGGGTATAATTTACTATTACCACTCCAGCGAGTGGAACAGTAGGGAAAGTGTTGGATAGCGGGAGGGTAAAATTTACTATTCCCACTCCAGGGAGTGGAACAGTAGGGAAAGCGTTGGATAGCGGGAGAGTATAATTTACTATTCCCACTCCAACGAGTGAAACAGTACGGAAAGCGTTGGATAGCGGGAGGGTAAAATTTACTATTCCCACTCCAGCGAGTGGAACAGTAGGGAAAGTGTTGGATAGCGGATAGGAATAATTTAAAATTCCCACTCAAGCAATTTAATCAACGTTAATTCAAAATTATTTAATTTTTCTAAATTGATTTACCTCCCACCATTTTCCCCTATAAACATCACATCCAATATACTAAATTATTAATAATTTAACTTAATTCATTAACAATTAATTAATTAACTAATAACAGTTAACAATCAAATGTATAATTATCAAATCTAAATTAATTTACACAATTAACATGTTTAAATAACTTTTTATACATGTTAATTTTAAATTATTATAAAATGTCATTAAAATTACATTACTTCCCACCCTACTCCCCTATCAACCCTCAACCTTCTCCTAAAAACATACACAATTAACATATTTTGAAAATTAATTTTAATAATTAATCTTATTTTAATTACTATTTAATTCTTTTTTAACACAATTAACATAATTACCAATTAATTATTTATTTTTAATAATCAAATTATAATTATTAACAATACATTAATCAACTTAATTAACAGTATAAATGATTAAATATTAATTTATTAATTAATTTAAATATAAACATATATTATAATTAAATTACTTAACACCCTATTCCCCTATAAACCCACAACCCGCTATGGAAGTAAAATACGCAAACATTTTACATACATTTCTTAACTTTTAAAAGAATTAAACATACATTACAAAAAAAATATACACTTTTAATACATATACTAACATACAAAACACTTAAAAAATTCGATATTATTAAAAATTCGATATATTTTAATGCCTATATTATGTACTTCAATATTTTGACAGTTGATATTACTTACCTGCATGTCGATATTATTAACCACTATAATATGTCCATTCGATATTATGTCCATTCTATATTTTGAATTCGATATTCTGTCCATTCTATATTTTTTTTATATTATGTCTAGTTACCTTATAAACTCTTAAAATTAATGTTTTATTTAAAAAAAAAATAATCTCAGACTTATAAACATACAAGTCAGTAAAAACCGGCACATAACAATTTATTATGTTGATCTTATCAAATAACTCATAAATTGTGCAATGATAAAATCAACAGGACTGTGGAATGTGAATTGTATTAAGAAAGTCTTAATGACTTGCATGTTTAGAACAATTAGCCATTCATTGTTCACCCTCTTTAATGAGATATTCTTTACAAAAAATAAATGTTTCTTCCATGCTGCTATTCCTGACCACGATCATTTGAATTTCAGTTTATTGATCTCAATTTCAAAGTCTGTAAATTAGGCAGAACATGAGCAAGAGGGGTTTCAAAACAGCATTTGGTGTTTTACACCAAAGATTTAGCAGTATAAAATATAAGTGGGATTTTTACTCTCTAAAAATTGATATGTCATTCTTCGCTTCTTGGAGAACTTGCTGTAGTGGATGGGGAGGGAGGGAATCTCTGCTTTACTCTTGTGTTGTTGCAGGTTTTCTCATTAGTTGTTCCTCTTTGTCAAACTTTACTTCACTTGTCAAGTGATTTTTAAGTTTGGCAACAAGTTTCACCATTATAACACTTCCTTCTCCAGACTCTACATATACTATTTATATTTGCAGTATCAAAGCCTTTGGTAAAGTCGAGGAACCGTTTTCCTTGCCCCATTCCTTATGTTCTCCTTTTGTATCTTCATGCCTTGGGACATAATTATTCTTTACGCACATAGATGAATCTAGGTCCATAAAAAATCTTAACGAGTTACTCAGGGTTCGATTGTGTTTTTTAGCAGCAATGTTTGATTTATATGTTGCTTGGCCATGGGAAACTAAGGATCACAGGTTCATCTAACTTTTATCGTTCCTTTAAAATTAAAAGTGCCTTCTTTTATTTTGGAGAATTGTTTTATGTGTGTATCACCACAGGTGAATTTCTTTGACAGGAGCATCATTATGGAGGAAACCATCCAAGACTTCCTTAGTTTACCCGAACCAAATTGCAGTTGGATTTTTGCTCAGTCAATTATAACGCTTGATTGCAAGCAATGGAGAAAATACCAATTTCTGAGCAATGATCTTTGTGAAAACTATACTCCTGCAATGTTCCCCTGACAACTGTGACTAAAAAAATGTGGTGATATTTATTGGAGGAAAACTGATGGAAACTGAGACAAAGATTTCAGTAATTTCTGTAGTAAACAAAAATTGAACAGATTATGTCTCTTTTCCACCTGAAAAACTTAGAATAGGATTCATTCATTGCACCCAGTAAATACCATACTTACGGTTATCAGTACTTACTGGGGGAGAGAAGCCACTGTGTTCCCAACTAGGTTCAATAAAGGCATTTATGTTCTCCTTGGTGCTTGTGATATGGAGGTCCAAATATGTACTGTTTCTAAAGTCACCTATTCAGGAACCCAGGACACCTAATACCATATAAACAACTTTGCAAACTTGTACTGCTTCCTCAAAGAACCATGTCTAACTTTATGAAACAGATGCTCAATAAAATTGTTATGGAATTATCCAAGCAACTACAATAGGGTTACCCATATAACACTTTCATGAAGTCTACTGGGTTGTAAACACTGCCACTTTCCAAAAATATAAAGTGGTTTATTGCAAATAGTAAAATTAAAATACAATTTTTTCTTTAATTGTGTTCTGATTCAATTTTAGAATTGTTTCATCGGAATCCTTTGGGTTCTCTAAAAATACTGCCAGGCAGCAGATTAGCAGATTTTACTCCATGGTTTCATAACTTGGTGTTAATATTTCTAAGAGGGGGTGTTTTGATTGTTTGGGTATTGTACATGGACCTAGCTGCTCACTCTTCTCTTACTCTGTGATCTCAAGGTTTAGGAAGTTATGGGTTTGTGTCATCAAAAACGTTTGTTTCAGGGTGTCAACCCATTAAGCACATGCATTAAAATAGAATTCAATACACATAAAAGCATATAAAACATATGAACATATTGCCATAAAATGTTTAAATTGATTTCATAACACTTCTTTCTAAAGCTCACAAACAAACCTACATGCTTTCTTCAAAATTCAAGTAAAGTGTAGATATTTTCTCAGTCTAAATAAATATGCGTGCTACTGTTGGATCTATAAAATTTGTAGTGCAACTTGATGCGCTCTTATACCAAAACTCAAGCATACTGGACGAATTCAATCATGCCTAGGATTAGGATAGACTGGGAGAAACATCATAACACGTTCAATATTCTCAATGATAGAACAGTAATTACAAGTGGAAGTATCACCTGAACGAGAATGCCATTTGTAAGAGAAAGCTTTTATTTATCAAGTTTAAATTTAACATATAGACATTTAGCAAAAGGAGGATAGACATCGTTCAAGTAGGATTCAATTTTACGGGTAAGTTTGTGGCACAGGAACTGGTCAGAGAGATTGCCACTTTCATTTTATTGATGCCATCATTCTGTGACAAAGTTCCAGTAAGTTGTATTTAATAATAATTTTCATTGATTTAGTAATAGATAGAGGTGCCGATTACGATCCTGTAAAAAAATTCCCCGTACGACTCGTATCCGGTCTTTTTACCGTACGAATCGTACAAGTGCCGTACAAACTGCCAAGTACGATTCGCATGGGAAAAAGTCCATACGAATCGCATTGGGAATTATTCCCCACACGTCCTCGGGTCGGAAAAAGTGTCCGACACTTCCCCGGACGATTTACCGTACAAACGTGAAAAGTGAAGTCCGACCGCGCAAGTACGATCCATCCCGTGCGTCCGAAGTCACAACCGTATGGACACAACACCGTCCGCACCGAACTCCCATAGCAACCATGGAGAGATGTGCCCACATACGCGCTGACCCCCCCGAGCCCCTGTATGTACGCGCCGAACCCCCCAGCCCCCGTATGTATGCGCCGACCCCCTCGTGCATGTACACCCATGTACGTGTCATACCCCCTTGTATGAATTGATTATGGAAGAAGGTATTCCCCGGTTGCTTTTAGGTCCAAGAGGGGGGAAAAAATTTGATATATAGGATTATATGCCTCTTAACCGACCTATCTTATTTTTGTAGGTAAAAAACTCTCAAAGATCAATGTAACAACACCACAATGTTCCCCATAAATACAATGTCTTTACAAAATTGTTGCTTTTTCTTTGTTTTTATTGTTTAGTAAGAAACAAAAAGATTTTTTTGTATCAAAATTATATATTCATATAACATTTTCATATTTTTATATTTTTTCTTTGTTTGTGCTTTACATAAACTCTAGAGACGAATGAATATACGTGATCAATAGATATAAACAACAGTTAAATTGTTATCAGAAACAAAACAATACTTGGATAATTAACAGTGCCCCTCAACAAACAACAAAAAGTGTCTACATATCTTGCTAGCTATTCTTGCATACCAACATTCATACCACATGCCACAAAATATACAGACAAATAGAATTATAAAAAGTATCACAACCGGATAGATCTCCTGCTAATTACTGTTGTCAAATTTTTATTCTGATGACATTGTTTTCAGACTGAATTTCTTTTCCTCATTAGATTTAAGTTGATCCATTAGAGTTCGTTTTCCAGTTGTGAAGTAGCTGGTCTGGTCTACGTACGTTTCGGTGATAATATAACTATGATCACCTTCCTCAGGACCATCAAAGAATAAAAAGAGTAGAGGGGAAACTTTATTCTGTTTGAGTATAGTACATATACGTAGTGAAATCTGTGTACTGGTTCCTCTAGGGTAGCTATCTGATAGGACTAGAACCGTTGTTTGCACAATCTGTTATAAATCTGCCAACATGAAAATATTCAGTGTCAGGATGTCTTGTCTTGGTAAAATTCTGTCCTGTGCGACATGTATTAGCCTCGCACGTATGTTGTCTCCTAAGTTGGAGTGTTACTCCCAGAGGGGTGCAAACGACAAACAAGAGGTTTTTCTATTTTATTTTTTAGGCATCTATTATCCACGTTTACCACATGAGGCTTGAGATGTTGGATATATTAGTTTGTTCTTCCGTAGTTCTGTGGAGCGTAACCCTCTTGTTGTCCGATGCATCGGACAACATCTCAAGCCTCATGTGGTAAACGTGGATAATAGATGCCTAAAAAATAAAATAGAAAAACCTCTTGTTTGTCGTTTGCACCCCTCTGGGAGTAACACTCCAACTTAGGAGACAACATACGTGCGAGGCTAATACATGTCGGACAGGACAGAATTTTACCAAGACAAGACATCCTGACACTGAATATTTTCATGTTGGCAGATTTATAACAGATTGTGCAAACAACGGTTCTAGTCCTATCAGATAGCTACCCTAGAGGAACCAGTACAGAGATTTCACTACGTATATGTACTATACTCAAACAGAATAAAGTTTCCCCTCTACTCTTTTAATTCTTTGATGGTTCTGAGGAAGGTGATCCTAGTTATATTATCACCGAAACGTACGTAGACCAGACCAGATACTTCACAACTGGAAAACGAACTCTAATGGATCAACTTAAATCTAATGAGAAAAAGAAATTCAGTCTGAAAACAATGTCATCAGAATAAAAATTTGACAACAGTAATTAGCAGGAGATCTCTCCGGTTGTGATACTTTTTATAATTCTATTTGTCTGTATATTTTGTGGCATGTGGTATGAATGTTGGTATGCAAGAATAGCTAGCAAGATGTAAATGTAGACACTTTTTGTTGTTTGTTGAGGGGCACTGTTAATTATCCAAGTATTGTTTTGTTTCTGATAACAATTTAACTGTTGTTTATATCTATTGATCACGTATATTCATTCGTCTCTAGACTTTATGTAAAGCACAAACAAAGAAAAAATATAAAAATATGAAAATGTTATATGAATATATAATTTTGATACAAAAAAATCTTTTTGTTTCTTACTAAACAATAAAAACAAAGAAAAAGCAACAATTTTGTAAAGACATTGTATTTATGGGGAACATTGTGGTGTTGTTACATTGATCTTTGAGAGTTTTTTACCTACAAAAATAAGATAGGTCGGTTAAGAGGCATATAATCCTATATATCATACCCCCGTGTATGTACACCCGTGTACGTGTCGTACCCCCGTGTATGTACACCCGTGTACGTGTCGTACCCCCCGTGCATGTACACCCGTGTAAGTTCGAGTCGTACCCCCACCCGTGTATGTACGGTGCGTACCCCCAGCGCGTAGCTGGGGGTACGCACCGTAGCTACGCGCTGGGGGTACGCACCGTACATACACGGGTGTACATTCACGGGGGGTACGACACGTACACGGGTGTACATACACGGGGGGTACGACACGTACACGGGTGTACATGCACGGGGGGGTCGGCGCGTACATACGGGGGCTGGGGGGGGGTCGGCGTGAACATAAGGGGGCTGGGGGGGTCGGCGCATACATACGGGGGCTGGGGGGGGTACGGCACGTACCGGGCCCCCTAATCTGGTCGTTTCGCGCCGTACTTCGCTTTTCCGGCACTTTTTGGGTGCCGTGAAGATATTGCCGTCCGGACTGCTGTCGGTTCGAATCGTACTTCCTGGGTCGTGAAACGCTGCCTGTAAGCATCCCGACGTCACGTCGCAGCATTCCCGGATCACATTTGTATGTATATTTTCGTTGGTCGGTGTTTTTTACGATTCGTACGGAAATGGTGTTTCCATGCGAATCGTACTTCCATGTTTGTAAAGTTTTACAACCGGGTACGAGTCGGACGGAGAAAACGCTCCGACCGACGGTTCGTACCCGGTTTTTACCGGATCGTGATCGGCACCAGAGTATCTTGCCATAACATCTGCAAACCTAATCTGTGGTGCCAGGATTTCATGTATAACCACATTATATTTAGATTGAGTTCCATAAACCTTTTCAGTTCGGATCTATAGAATTCCAACTCACAGTGAGACCACAGACTTACCCAAAAGAGAATAGGCCTCAAGGTGGTCAGCTGGTCAATGCTATTAATTTCAGTATCAAATATCAAAAGTAAATCAGAGCTTTCGGGGAGATGTAGTTGGGATTTTAGGAAATCGTTCAACTTTGAGATGAAGCTTCTCATGTTAGTCGCGCCCAAATTTCTGCTTCATATAATGCTGAGGCTTGGGCCTTAGGATTCTAAACATGCAGCGCTGGAGAATCTGCTCTAAACGAGAGTGGACCTATACATTTTCAAAACAGCAGCCATTCTATGTTGACTAACAGGCTACTCTTTTGAATTTGTGTTCCCCAAGCTAATGAGTTGCCCCCTCCTTAGATTTTGATAATCAAAAGTATGAAAACATTCAAGTGATGTATTTTCCAGCCAGGGTTTTTCCCTATAATGTTTGTGTGAGTTAAATACCATATAGTTGGACTTCAGAATATTTAATTCCAGCCCTCTATGATTCCAAAATGAATCTAACTAGTTTAGGAAATTTTGCATCCCCAATGGGAGTCTGGATAATAGCAGGGTGTCAATGGCGAAAGGAAGTGCTAGAACTTTTCTGACATTCAATTTAGGAGAATAATTTATGCAGTTGCTAGTGTAACCTATAACATAATTTATGTACAGGGAAAATAGGGTGGGCAACAGGATGCAGCCCTGGTGGACTCCTCCTACGGATTTGACTAGGGTTGGTTAATTCTCCCAACCTACCCCATCTAACCTGGGCATTATTAGACTGATGGAGCCTAATTATGGTGTACAATATATAGAAGGTGCACCCATTGTTCAAAAGACCTCCCACTATCTGTTTCTAGGAACAAGGTCGGAGGCAGCCGTTAAATCAATGAAGGCCACATGCAAGTGATCTTTAAACAGTGCAATGTATTTCCATGTTAAAAGTGAGAAACAAAAGGGTTGATCAATAGTGCTGACCTTCACATGGAAACCAGCCTGAAAATATGAGCTCCATACATCCAGCCCTGTAGATTAATCAAACGTTTCCTGCATAAAACTTTCTGCACGTTATGATGGAGGCTTTTAGGTATATAGTTCCCAGGGACTCCCCTGTTACCCTTTTTAAAGATCAGTATAATATTTGCCCCAATCCAAGTGTCTGTTAGGTGTGCTCCCTCCAAAAATAAATAAATTGAAGGAAGCCCACCCTTTATCTCTGACCTTTTTAGCTTGCCAGGGATCATATCGGGACTTGGAGCTTTCCCTTTGCACAGGGACTCTATAGCTCTGGTAGTGTCTACAAATTAAAAAGCAATGCAGTCATCAACAGGAAATTCCCTCGGCGCCAGGATCTTTCCAGAGTCAAATGGTTCAACAATATTGAGATACCAAGTAAAATAAGGTAAAAAAAAGGTTTAACCTAAAGATTAGGTTGTATGTAATGATCGATGGGAGTGCTACCAACTAGAATGCCATTAGCTTTTATATGCCAAAATGCAACATTGTTATTCCAAGTTGCCTCTAGAAGGTCCTGGCCATTGCCTTTCATCCCATTCTCATTTCCTTTCACCCAAAATGTGCCTATAAAAGTATCTGGCATCCCCTTATAGCTCTTCGGTAATGCTAATGACTGGGATGAGTTCCAATTTAGCCCTTCGACAATCACTGCTGTACCGTGGTACAAATTTAGTTGTCTGTTCAGGTGCTAAAGTATTATACTTGGAAAGATAATTTTTAGAGAGTTAAATATGTATGAAGCTTAATGATCAGTATATAGCTCTTGCATAGTTTTTCAGTGGGAGCTAATACGGTATTAAATGTATCAAACATACTTCATAATGTGACAGGATTAGTTTATATGCTTAGCCATTTTACTTCTTTTCTTTTAAAAGAAATATTGGGATTTGGATAAGTAAATGCGTCGGGCTCGGCTAAATCTTGAAATATGTCTGCTATAAATTTTAGATCAAGATCATTGTGATCGTTATCCAACCTAGTCACAATCTTGAAGTCGGCAAGCTTCCCCCATAACCTAGTACCAATTATAAAATAATTAATTCAGCTTTTTTGATTGCCCATAACAAAAGTTTGTCATCTTGTCTCATCTGAGGTGGACCTTCCATTGCAAACCTGCAGGTCATAGGACCAGGTTAATGAAGCTAGTCATTATGCTGCTGCTGACCGAATTTTATTTAGTTCAGCCTCCTGGGCTATGATCCCTAAAATCTCATCTTCCAATTGTGTTAGGTTACTCATACAATCGAGTGGTTCATAGGTAGTATTAAATCACCAGCAAGGATTATTGGGGTTCAATTGATGGCATGCAGTCAGTGATCATCAAGTATTTTTAAAAGAGCGATTCTTTATTCTTAGAAAGAGAACAATTGTAGATATTATAAAGATTGACACATAACCCATTGGGAACCTTGATGTTTAGGCTCACAGTATCGGGAGATGGGATGTCTATCGTTTTAATTGAACCATATAACTAAGTCTTTAGTCAAATTATTCGCCCACCTGATGGTCTACCAAAATATGTGGCCTGGCATGTATACTATAGGTCACATGACCTGGCCACAGAGCTGAGTCATCTCCTATGATTCCTGTAACATGCAAACATGATATAAATTAATAAATATATTCCAAGCAGGATCAACTGATCTGTGGTGTATTCCAGCTACATTCACACAATAAAAATTGAATTTTAGAAGAACATTTTTCATCTACTCCATTTGTAGGGCCATTGTAAACTGCTCAGCTTGCTAATGATGTATTAGTTCTACTGTAGAAAGTACACTTTGCATGCATATCAAAATACTGGACCAGTACTTTATTTTTAACAGATTGCCCCTCTCCATCAACAGTATATCTAACCCTTTGCACCCTCAGTATTGGTAGTCAATCAACCTTGCTAAATATGGTGCCAGATTGGAGTTGCAGGTCTCTATTTGTCCTTTCCAGATGACTCGTACTACAATCTATGATCTCATGTTCTGCGGGAGCAGTATATTTGTTGAGTTGGATTGAGATAATCGAGTGGGGTAATGGACACATTTCGGTTTGGTTCTGTAAAAAACCCTATAGGAAGTAGCTAGCATACCACAGCCCCATCAAACAGAATGAATCCTAGTAAATATGTTTCTCATAATAGCTTCATGTCTAAAGTTTATGACAATGCAATCAATGGCATCTATTTTGGGATCATTCCCAATCCATGCAATTTGCCTGACCATCTTTATTTCCCCATGTAGTGTATCAAATTGCCAATTGAACCAGTGGGTAACTTTATTGATGAGATATTCGTGGCTTTCTGCCTCTTCTGATCTGAGAAGGGGACCACCCTTCATAACAGTTTTGTCTGGGGCAGGTTGAAGCGGAAGTTGGAATACATGGTTCGCCACTCGCAACAAACATGAGGTGCATTCAGGGTTTCTTCCCGTTGGGGTGGAACAGGAGCAGAATTAGAATTATGTGGGGACAAAGATGAAGCCTTTTCAGTAGTGAACAACTGAAGCAACAATGCCTTAAATATAAAGTAACCAGTCCTTCAGGGTTCATGCCGTTGCATCCTTCTTTGCTGAACGAACCTGTTAACTGGCACTTGGATTTTGTCCCATGATCTGTTTTAAATCTCACCCAATATTGCTATGAGAGAGTCCATGAAAGTCATCATAACCACACATCGAATTTTTCCTGCATGAAGCAAGTAGAGGGGAGTCCATTGTGGCCCTTCTCCCCCTTAACACGCATGTTACTGCCATGAGAGAACTGATTCTGTGGGAAAATTGACCTTTTTTCCCTTTGTGGCGTAATTCACCATTAGCTCCCTTTATTCATTTTAGCTTGGGGCGATGTGCTCGGCAAATCAATTTTGGGCATACAGCCTGAATGTTCTTCTCGCTCTGTGAGTAAAGGTCCATGATAGACACAAGGGTTAGCCCTTATTTCATTTACTAGAGACTTGCCAGCATAAAATTTGGAAGCGAGCAGTGTACTGCCAGAGTTACAGTGAGAACTCTGAACGGCTTTTTCAAGAATAAGCTCTCATTTTGCCACTTTAGTATTATTAACTGCTCTACAACAACATCTATTTCATGATCAATTGCCCCTATAGCATTAGAAAGGAAGCTTGTAATTAAAGGAGACAGAAAACATTCCTTACCAGACATGAGCATGCCTTTCCTTTTTTCCCATCATGCCCGTAAGTTAATACAATATGGTATGGCTGCTTTCTTATGGTCACAGGCCCAAGGGATGTAGCCTGGCCCAGCCTCAGACAGGCACAAACTAGCCTCCTCTTGGCCCGGTCATCGCCTGGGCTACGCCTGCTGTTATAGTGCTCCCCCACAGCCTCTCCTTCTTCTCTGGTCAAGGGGGATTGTGGGCGAGAGAGTCCAGCCAGTCATTAGTGTGTCCCACAGTACGGGAAGCCGCCTTGCACTTATAGCACTCCCCCATGGCACCTCCTTTTCCTCTGGTGGTGCAGAATTGTAGACGAGAAAGTCCAGTCCATGACGTGTGTGTTCCAAGATACAGGAAGCAGCGTTGGGTTTATAGGTCTCCCCCACAACCCTCCTTCTGCTCTTGTTGTACTGGACTGCGGGCAAGAGAGTTCAACCCGTCACATGTCCGTGGCATGAGAAGCAGCCTTGCGCCTATAGCACTCCTCCGCAGCTGCTCCTTCTGATCGTGCAGGATTGTGGGTGAGAGAGTTCAGACCATCACCTGTGTGTCAAGGGTTGGTACATTGTGGTTAGATAGGCCCTTAAAATTAAATGCAAAATTTCATCATGATGTTCTGTAAGACAAATGTGGTGGCAACAAACTGCTAGCTGCCACAGAGAAAATAATGTGTTTAGTAAACATTTTGCCTCATATCTACACTAGCATTTAGGGCTAGACTGCACAGCCACGTTTTGTCAAATTTCATGCACAGATGCAATGGGAAAGTGAGTAAGACTGACTTTTCTGGTCAACACTGATACCAATACCATAGATAGAGTTTCCACATTGGGACCACAAAAATAAAATCTGGACCATCCAGTTACCAGCTTCCATGAAGAGAAGGATAGATAATGTCATTACGAGCAAGAAAAAATAGTTATGTGAACACCGTATAAATCATGTTTGAGGTGAAGATGATAAGATTCAATTAGAGATAGCCCAAACTTCAAAAGATTCAACGTTTGTATTGGCATACAAAGTTAATTCTTTAAAGTTTGAACGGAAGGGGAAGAGAGACCAGAGGCAATAAAATAACACAGGAAGTAAATAAAGTACAGGAAGAAAAAAGTGGAAGTTTTTATTCAGGCCATGGCGTCTAGGGATGCTCAACAGTAATATAGTGAAGTTCTTCACGTGAATGGCTTCAGAGAGGAAAATCACAGTATGTGTCAAAGTAACAGCGCAGTAGGAGGGTCCTTAATTGCTTTAGTACCTCTGTTTATGGACATCAATGACACATGAAAAAGGGCCAGATTTACTGCTTACTGGCCACAAAAAACAGGTCACAATTTGCAACAAGTATTTTTGCGACCACTAACAAATGTTAAGAACCGACCTATGTATAGGTTTCAATCTGCTCTACCTCTAGAATATTATTGAAACAGATTGGAAATTGCAACTCACTACTTTACAGGATTGGTGCCCTGATGGGGTAAGCAGAACATAATGTCAGGTTTTTCTTATAAACAAAGTTAACTTTTTTGATGCACCAAGTTTTCCTTAAAGGAAATGGGGCTGCGATTACTAACACGTTTTCTTTTTAAAAAGTTTTCAAGAGTTGGCAGTGTTCCCTGCAAACTCTTCAGAACTGTTTTTACATTCACGAAGTGGAAGGGCTTCCAAGGGGACCCCTTCCCATTCGCGGATGCATTACCAACTCATTCGTGGCGTGGGTAAAATTGTAATGTTTTGCAACTGAATTTTAGTCACAAGACATTGCTACATATGCCACTGATTTGGTATTTAGAAAGGATGTCCACAGCACGCCCCTTCCAGAAAGGGAATCAAGATCCATTTGAAATACCATTTTAGGAGTAAAAAAAGACTCATCCAATTCCTAAAATTAGATTAGTCCATAGAAAAAAAATCATTTTAACAGTCGCAAACCCTAAATTAGAGCCACAGTTAAAATGCTTACTACGTCTGGTCCTAGCTTTTGAAGAGCTGCCTTTCTGACTCTCTAATTATTGTCCTATTCAAATATTGCACATGAAATATTAATTAATTTTTGTGAGCCCATAATGAACATTTGCATCATGTGTGGTGCACGGTTCAAGAAATGAAATTTGGTGTGAAACAATCTAGAAAGAACACGGCATTAGCATGGAAACTATTATGAAAGCGTAATAAAATGAATATAAATTGGCTGTCAGTTAATTCTCAGTAGGTTGAGTTTGGAGATTTGAAGCATAGCCAGGAACCTTCAAACCAGGCAGTCGTTCAATCATCCGGTCAAAGGGGAATATTGCTAATATGAACTCAAATTGGTTAAACTCGGTGTTCGAGCTTCACCAGCAGACTGCTGCGGCTGTTTCGGATGACGGATTAATGTGCACATCAGAATTCTCTATATAAAACAAGTAACTCATGAATTATGAATATATTAATGAAAATATAATTACATCATTGAATATGGTATCAGTATGCTTGTAGGCATTTATTCAAAGACAAATTGGGCGTTTGCACAGATATTTCGAATTCCCTTAACTGCATGACCAGCCTGAAGCAGATCCAGGCCCTCCTGGAAGTTTGAAGTTGTTACCAAGTTTTAGGTTCACAACTCAAGGTCTTATCACTCGGTTTAGCCGTCTTTAATGTTGTTGTAGTTGTCCTGCAATGTACAGCCACTTTTAGGGTATATCACAGAAATGACCAGAAACACCGGTAAATCAAAACAAAGTAACGTCTAGATAGTGTCTCACAGCAATGTACAATCTGATGGAGAGCACAGAGGTATGTGTAGTATCCTGCAACACCTTTCCTACATGCATTGGTCTGCTTGCCAACATGTATGTTTTAGGGCCACATGCACTAATGGTTTTAGCATTGACACACTCTCTGATTCGGTAAATCAGAAAGTTTGTGAATGCTGAAACCATTTTTAAAATGTACAAAACCATCTACCAATTAAGAACAGGTTTTCCGAATCGTTAAGGGGGTTTAGGAAACCATGATAAATTGATATTTGGAAGGGGCGATTTAAGGGTGTGCCGTACAAAGACTCTTTCCTTATGCTATGTGCTAATGTTGTAAGTCTCTTAACATTAGCACATAACATAAGGAAACAGTCTTTGGAAATGGGTTACCTCCTCATTTGAGTTTCTCGACTGGAATCTATGCATGTAGGAACGGTGTTCCTCAAGTAACTGCTTCCACATTGTACATTTCTAAAAAACACTTTTTAGGAGTAGGCAGCGGTTTACTGGTTTACTGCTTAAAAAAAAAACAGGTCTGTAAAATATATGTATATTTTTTTAAATGCATTCCATTTGCCATTTAGGAAAACAGGCTGCTTTTAAAAAAAATATATTGCTTTTGTTGAATAGGCATCACAGACATGGTGGTCTGCTGACCCCAGCTGAACACCCCGCCTGTAATTGTCCCCATGTGTAGTGGGCTGCAATATGTGACCCCTATTAACACGAGTCAGGTTACAAAATATACATCCATTCAGTAAAAATGTTAGTGACCAAATTGCACCCACTTTTACCAAATATATTTTTAGTACTTGAGGCCCTAAGTTGTGAAATTCCCTTATGCCAAATAAAACCTCTTTACGTTATGAGAGTCTGACTGGAAACCAAAAGCAGCCCTGGTAAATGTTATCAGACCGGTCCCCATACTCCACGTTGCGACCAAAAACACTGAGGAAATCTGACCACTGCAAGGGGAGTTGGCAGACTTTTCCCCCCAAAGCGATTTTTTAAAAGAATTGCAAATATGGTGTCTCTTACATGATAATGTTTATTATCAAGGATTTTCCAATCGATGGGTGGAGATGGAGACAGGGCTGCTTGGCTCATTAATTGAATAGTTGGATTGTGAGTAGTGGATGTATGAATTAATTCAAGAATGGATGACAATGAATAAAGATTTTTAGCTACGTGGATCAAATGTTCTCAATTCACTGTATGTGTGCTCTGGTTTTTATTTTAGCTTCTACATTAAAACATCACCTTCCCCAAACACTAGTACCACCAGTCCTTATAAAACAGTCATAGTATGACTATGTTAACACAGTGCATTGATTTTATTATTATTATTATTGAATTTGTTAGGCGCACAGCTACCCTATTAGGGTTTCCCGGCGCAAATGAGTCCAAAATTAGACTAAGTAACTAAGCCAATTGCTGGAAGAAGAGCCAGGTCTTAATGTCACGACGGAATTTCAGGTAGGATGGTTCCTGTTTCACATGGCTAGGAGGAGAATTCCAGAGTTTAGGTCCAAGGTACGAGAAGGAGCGTCCGCCCATTCTTGTCAATTTAAACTGGGGAGTGCCAAATTACCCAGAGTAGAAAAACGTAAGGCACAATGTGGCGTGTAAGGGCAGATGAGTTCACGTAAATACACTGGAGCTGCTCCTTGCTTTATTTTGAAAATATGACAGAGAGCCTTAAATTTGATACGGCTGCCAATGTAGAGCCAATGAAGATTGTGAATAAAAGGAGTGACAGAGATTTTCCTTGCAATATGGCAGAGAAGGCGTGCTGCAGAATTTTGGACCATTTGCAGCCTTTCCAAGAGTTCCTTATTACAACCTAAATAAAGTATGTTCCCGTAGTCCAAACGTGAAATAACAAGGGATTGGACTACGGTTCTTTGTGTGGAAGGAGGGAGCATCCAAATTATCTTACGCAACCATCTCAGTATGGAAAAACAGATGCCAACGGCACTCACTGCTTGTTGCCGCATGGAAAGTTGGCTATCAATAATGAACCCTAAATTACGGGCTTGGGCTACCGGCTGAGGAAATAAACCCATTTCTTGAGGCCAATGAGAATGGTTCCAGAGATGTTTATCTTTGCCCAGGATGATGAACTCCGTTTTGTCCCCGTTTAATTTTAGGCAGTTGGTATTCATCCATTCCGAAACTTGAAGCAAACCACTCCTTAAGGAAGATATCGTGTTGTCTTTAGAAGAGGAAAGCGAAAAAATTATTTGAGTGTCATCTGCATAGGAGTATAGGGTGAGCCCTGCGTCCTCGACGATGGTTTGCTCCTCAAAGACTTAAACAAAAAGCATTAAGCTTTGATCTAAAATGGACAACAATTACTTTTTCACAGTGCCTCCTTTTCTTTCATCATCACATGAGTATGTTAAAATACATCAGTTTGGGGTGTGCACTGTACAAAAGCAAAGGACTATGATGTTACCCATCTATTGTAACACCCTAGGCCTCCTACAGAGGACAAAAGACAGCTTTGTTCTCGGTTTACTGATAGACAGGATTGTCATCACAGTGGTGGTGAAGGCATGAATGTTTCTAAGTTGATGATTAGAATCTGTCATTCTAACAAATGCTACTCTATGCAATGGTATAATTTGAAGTATTTAACTGAAATGCTTGCAAAGATCACATTATAAAGAAATATGCTGTTTTGAATGTTGATAAGTCTTTATCATATATGTATTGGACTCTCTGGGCCAAACAACAGCAGGCCCCTCACCCACCTCCTCCCTATAGCCCTGTATCTCAGAACTGTTTGTGGCAACCCTATCATAATAAATGTGCTGTTCCAGTGCAGCCGCAATCTGGTGCCTGCTATGGCATGGCAGAAGCACATTAGTGACCAGTAGACCCGTGGACCATCTTTTTGAAGCCTTTGGTCCACCTTTCACTATTCAGAAGGCAACATGGCCTGATTTTGGAAGGGGGCAGAGATCCTCCTGCAAGCAGGTGCATTGAGTTACTGCACCTGCCTGCAAGGACATGTAAGAGGGTAGACCTCTCAGTGACACTCAGTCACTGCATAACCTCACAGCCTTTTTACCTCTACACCTGTGTCTGTAATACAAAATGCCTGCGGGACACCGTGTTTACTCATTCACATGGGCCATGCCCCCATGCAAATTTGGGAATGTCTCCATGCAAATGAGGGATCTCACCCTTGGGATTTCACCAGTGCTACATATTTGTAGCATGTTCTGGACTACAGAAGGGGTTGCACAAGTATCTGCAGCCCTTTCTGCCTTGCCATGGGGGCACAAAAAGTGGGCACATATACTTGTTGTATCCCCAGTGCACTTTTGATAATATGTTCCAAGGTGTCTTTATAGTTCGTTGCTCATAGGACCCATTTGGAGATTAAACAAAGATGGCAACATTGATAGAACGGACAAAAAATTCCTAAATAGGTAACTGTTCTTGGTTAGCTGGTGAACAATTTGCCGTAAGATAAAAGTAGAATTTAGGAAGAACATTACTGAACATCACCAGTCTTGTCTGAATCATGCTGCAAACAACTGGATCTGTGTTCCACAAATTCTGAGAGTCTATCTGGCTCTTGACATATATTTGTAACTGCAGTAAAAGGTTAGAGCCATGGCTATCACTATTTGGGCTATAGCGTGATATGCTGGCTTCAAATAATATTGTATGGTAGCAGTTAAATTGTTAAATACATCCACACAGGCATGGCGGCCTCCAAGAGATCTATGCTATCCTTCACTCACGTAACTGTGGAGCCCACAGGGAACTGCCAACATCTCTGTCACAAAGTTATCACAGATGGCAGTGCCTCTCAGAAAGCAAGGATTGGCTCACCAGGCCCCAAGTGGTAGCATGGCAAGCCTGCCTCAGGAAGTGTCATTGAAATCTCAGACCCATCTTAAGCCCCAAAGCTGTGCCTGCCTCTCCCACCATGAAATGCTGCCATGAAATGGTTGGGACTGTCCATGTCAGCAAGTTGGGCTCTTGCATTATGATCTGTTAGGGAATACAGAGTGCCGCAGCAATGCAGCTCACCATTCAGCAACCTATGTCCAGTGGAGCATGCCAGTGGTCACTGCCTCCTGTGCATCCTGAGTCCGTGGTAAGCCAGCAGTAGTGGGGTGGTGAGGGTGGGTGACGGGGAGCCTCCAAGCTCTATGAATATGTCATCAATCCCTAAGCCACCATCTTAAATACTTAATTGTGTTAGGCAATGCTGTGTATATTTGTGAACCATACAAATCTATGCTGAATCGATCACACCCTACTGTCACAGAAACCATTCAAACCTAGTCAACCAGAGGAAGAAGACTAAGATGTTTAGGGCTTTTGCTACAAAATTACCTTTTTGTTAAACTCCAACAGGAAGTTAATTTCAACAGAAATAAAATCAATCTCATGGCTATGTGTTCTAACGTTGCTCCCTCTGAAAGAATGTCACCAGGCTCCTGGAACATTCTTTTGTATTTTGAAGGATTCTCTGAATGAGTGCTTACTGGAATTGCTCAACATCAGATGAAGCGGTGTGTATGTGCTGGAAACAACATGTAGCCATGTCCTGCAATCGCACACAGCAGAGAATAGAGAATAATAAGCAGAGAGAGGAAGCAGAACCATCTCTACCGGGTTGATCTTGTGAGTGATATATAGAACATGCTAAGGTAATCCTCGACATATGAGTCAGATTTTAAGTGTATGCCTGCTACCAGGGTGGTGCCAGGAGGAAAGTTCGAGAGATAAGTAGAGTGGACAATTAATCATGAATATAAGAGGTCACTTATCAGTAGTATTACCTGGAAGTTTCCGTGTCTAGTCAAGGAATATGGGAACATTGGGCCTGGTGCCTGTTCATGAAGATATCCATTGTTAGAAATGGGGTTTCAGGTTGGCAGAGGTATGGATCCTGTACAAGAAGGAACCACCACTCTACTCAGGGTAAGCTAGATGCACACTAATAGCGAAATTGTGTTCAATCTCTCTGGTAGCTTGGCATAGAGCAATCGGGCTTATCTAAAGAGCAATGCGTAAAATATGTGTGCAACACACACACACAAACACACAGTAGCACACTGAAACCACCACAAAAGACTCCACAAAGTTTTAGAAACATAGACAATACTTTTATGAGTTAATAAAGACCAAAACAACACAAATATAATATGTAGAACTGGAGTTATACATTTTTTATGAATAAACCAAAAATAGCACTTAGAATTCAATAGCGCTAAAAGGTTACTTGAGGTCATGCAGACCAGGGTAAATCTGATGTTCAGACCAATCCCGATGGAGGGTAGGCCAGCTACAGGACTCAGGCCAGTTCTGCTGACAGTAGACCTTGGATGGAGCAACGTATTGCTGTCGAAGACTCAAGGCAAGAGGTTGAGGAGGCGTTGTCGCCGTCAATGCTGTGGAAGGAGGCAAGCATCTCCCACGATCTGTACTGTCAATGAAGCCTCATTGATGAACACTTGTGGGATGCAGGTACTGCATCTTCGAGCCGTGCAGACCACCGTCATTGAGCTGGCTATAGAACCACTGTCTCTGGGCAGCCAAAGCGTCATTGTCGGAGGGCAATATGTTGGTTCTGATCAGCACAAGGTTGCTGCAGTGTCAATGTCAATTTAGGCAAAAGCTGCAAAAACTCAATTTCTGAGGCCCAGGAGTAGAGGTGGCACCTCAGGAAAGTGTAGGACTCACAGATGGTAGAGTCCAGTCACAATATAAAAGGACCCTACACATGAAGGGAGAGTGTGGGAGGGGGGTCCGAGGGATAAGTTTAAAGACCAGCTACAGTATAAATCCCCAATCAACAGACATCATACAAAAAATACTGTGGGTCTAGAGTTCTGTGTAACAAAAACTGATATATTAAATAGAGTGAAGCAGAAAACCATCTGGGGCTTACCCAAAAAGTTAAGTTCCCATCACCCACCAGAGGTGGCTAATCATCATCTGGGAACTGTGGACTTAACCATAGAAACCAACCACATAGGTGATTGTGGTGGTTGTGTGGTAGTCCCAGTCGTGGGTACCAAAGATGGGGTGATGGTTTGCAGTGCAAAGAGTATGAAAGGAAAAAGTGCTATTAAAAATGGCTATCAAGACACAATTTTATTCTGGTGCTGTCTTGGTGCCACTTTAAAAACAGTGCGTGGACAGCTTAACAAATAACTGTCAGGGTGTCGGTCTACATGTTTCGGCTACTGGACTAGGGAGTCCAAGCTCTCATCAGGACCATAATGACGCTACTGCAAAAACGTATGAAAAGGAAACTTATAAACACAAAAAAGGTTTAGGGTAGATACCCAATACAACCTGATTGTTCAAGTACGTTCCCGTTGGGTTTTTACAGGGAAAGAGACCTAGTAACAATGAAAAGAAGGAAATCAACTCATTTGTATAAAATATCAGTGTTAATCACAGAACAGAGCTAGATATAATGTGCTAGCAACATCAAAACAATTCTACACGATGTATTGTTTTACAGAGTGATATTCATATCAACATTCAACTGGTGCACTTACCCGAAAATTTTAGGGTACGCACCGCGCCTCGCCTGGCATCCGCTCAGGACTTGAGGCACCGCTCTACAAAAATGAGAATGTCAAACAACAAGATTACCCCAAGGCGATTTACCCTGTATAGTTCAAGGAGGGGGGAGGAAGAAACTTCCAAACAGTGTCGTTTGATTAAGCAGTTATGGGAACATGGCAGGATCAAACAGTCTAAGAAAATCTCTTAAAAACCACGATGTTCAGATGTAGATATACTAGTGTGGTCAGAAATTACTGAACCGCTAGTAGTGGATCTGGAGTTAGTATACCATTCAAGAGCATAAAGGAGCCAGATAGCACAACTTTGCGTTCACGCCTGGACAGATACGTCTAGAGTGCTCGCTGACTCGGGAAACCCATGGTGGAGGGGGCTCAGGCTTAGCGCTGTGTTAAGACAGTGCTTGTCATTAGGTTTAAAGAATGTCTCGTAAATTTGGACAACGTGAAAGTCACAATGCGTGCAGCGCGGCGTCTAGGGGAAGCGCCTATACAGAAACCCATAAAAACAGCGGAGGAACAAAGTACGAGACTCACCTCTCCGTCGGTACCCCGCTCTGGCAACTGAGCTGGAAGGGGAGGTGGCGAACCGGCAGGAGGAGTCTCCCTATAAGCCCCAATGAGCGTCCTTCCGTGCTGTTTGCTACGGGGCGCTCGAAGGTACAAGATACCTTCTGTGATGTCCCGTAGTAAGGAAACCTGGGAAATGTAGTATACGGTGTGGTTTCCTCCTATAGTGAGCGGAGTCTGAAAGGATCTCGGGCGACATATTGAAGCGTCTCCTAACAAGGTCCGATCGTTACGACAGTTCATAATGTACTTGTCCTGAAACGAGCAGGGTTAGGGTTAATGGTACATTGATATATCGGTACTCGCTCTAAAAAGCGTATCATCGTGTTATCACCATAGTGGCGCTAAACGGAACAGAATATCACGTGTGATGTCACGTGTATCTCGAAAGTTGGGAAATGTAGTGCCGTGTATGGTTCTCCGTTGGTGTTGATAGAATAATGGAAAAAACGGGAAGAGGACACCACTTTCTGAGATGTTACTGACATAGTGGGATCTGTATGGTAATGCTAGACTCGTGGACACTAAAGTGTGCTCTATTTTGAATAAATAGTGTACTTCGAGGTGTGAGAGCCAAAGAAAAGAGGGGGCTCTATGGACTGAAATGGTAGTCTGAACAGGAAATGAATGTGAATGTAACTTTATTAAGTACACAAAGCGTGGGTACCTCAAGAATTAAAGAGATGACCATGGAATATCATCGTTTAGGCCAAATTGATCACTCTTAAGTTTAAACACCCATTTCTGTTCTTTGATGAACAGAAATTTGCTGATGTCTGTCACATGTATAGGGATGAAAGGTTGTTCTAAAATCACCCATCTCAAATCTTCTGGTTTGTGTCTTAGCGACAAAAAGTGATTGGTAAGTTTGGTCGCTTGTTTGTTCCGTCTAATAGTGCTCTTATGTTCCTTGATGCGTATCTTGATCTTTCGTGTGGTCATACCCACATATCGCAATGAACATGGACAGGTTATGAGGTAGATTACTCTTTCTGTGTTGCAGTTGGTATGTTTTTTTAAAATCCATGGTGTATCAGTGCCTATGTCAATGGTTTTGGTTGGCTGGGTCTGTGGACATGCAGAACACTGGCCACATGGGAAATGACCCTGTACTGGTGGTAAACTCCACAGGGTGTTAGTGATGGTGGGAGATTTGGCCCGTGGTCTTGTATGCACTAGACTATCTCTGAGGTTAGTACCTCTTTTAAAAGAAAAAAGAGGAGGTGGTAAAACCTCATTCCCTACATTCAGTATCCGCCAATGTTTACGGACCGTTTTTTGTACCTGATTTGACCACGTGCTGAATGTATTAACAAAGGTCATTCTAGACAGGGGAGGCTTCGGTACTGGAGGTTCTAAAAGGGCTCCCCGATGATTGTTGGAGGCTCTTTTCCAAGCGCGTCTGACCAGACGTTTTGGGTATTGTCTGTCTTGTAATTGGTTAGATAGATCTTCTGCATGTTGATTGAAAGTAGTTAAGTCAGAACAGTTTCTGCGGATGCGCAGGAACTGTCCAATGGGTAGATTTTCCCGAAGAGATCTTGGATGATGGCTATGAAAGCTCAGAAGGGAGTTTTTTGATAAGGGTTTCCTATATAGCTCACTACCCAGTCTGCCGTGGTCAGGGCATATCACAATGTCTAAAAAAGGTAGTCGAGTTTTATCATAGACTACTGTGAAACGCAAAAAATCGTTCTTTTCATTTAGCCACGCATGAAAATCTAACAAAGAGGCAACAGGCCCATGCCAAACCACCAGAATGTCATTGATGTACCTTCTCCAGGTCTTTATCTGGTCTCTGAATGGATTGGACTGTGTAAGTACATTGTTCTGTTCGAAGAGATGGACATACAGGTTGGCCAGGCTCGGCGCGAAAATGCTGCCCATAGATGTGCCCGAGACTTGTAGGAAAATCATCTCCTCGAACTTGAAAAAGTTTTCCATCATGGCCAGCCTGGCGCATTCCATTATGAAATGGACCGGTGTAATGGTGTCTAGATTTCTCATCTCTAGAAGACTCTCAATGGCTTCTAAGGTTTCCATTTGTGGAATAGAGGTGTACAAAGATTTCACATCGAAGCTAACCAGCAGGTCTGTTTCTGTATCAAAGCTGATGTCTGGAAGCAAACGGAGGACATCCTTGGTATCTTGCAGGTAACTAGGCATTTCCTTGACGAGAGGTCTAAGGAAAAAGTCAACAAAGGTGGAGAGAGGTTCTAATAAGGAACCTATACCTGATATGATGGGTCGCCCTGGAGGTGGCCTTTGGTTTTTATGTATTTTTGGTAAAACATAAAAATATGGCATAACCGGATGTTTGGTAATTAAGAAATGTGATTCTTGCTCTGTGATCCAACCTGCAGCTTTAGCATTGTCTACGAGGGTTTGTATCTCTCTCGTGAGTCTGGGAGTTGGATCTTCAGTGAGTGGTTTGTATGCTGTAAGATCGTTGAGTTGTCTTAGACATTCAGTGCGATATGCCTCTGTGTCCAAGATGATGATCGCTCCGCCTTTGTCGGACGGTTTTATCGTAATGGATTCGTCTTTCGTTAGAGCCATTAAGGCATGTTTGTCATTTTTAGAAAGATTGTGATAAACCTTGTCTTTTCTAGTGTTGCAGGAGGTGATGTCTTGAATCACCGCTTGTTCAAACACTTTGACTCGATCTGGAATAAGATGGACTGGAGGGTTGAAAGTGGAAGGTATTTTCAGGCCTGTGTTCTTATCAGAAGAGTCATCTAGAGAGTTTGTAAGTTCTTTATCCTTAAAGAAGAAATGTAGACTTATTTTTCTGAAGAATTTGGCCATTTCACAACGTAGTTGGAATAAATCTCCTTCGTTGGTTGGAACATACCCCAAACCTTTATTGAGGACCAGTTGATCATTGGGTGTCAAAACCCTGGTGCTTAAATTCACAACTAGCTCGTTGTGTTCGTGCTTGTCCCTGGTTGTGGTTGTCCTTTTTTGCTGCGGGTATTGGGTGGTTGTTGTTCCATCTGCCAATGTACCTGTGGCTGCCCTCTTCTTCTGCCCCTGTTTCGTCCACGGCCTGATCCTAAAAAAGGCGGTTGACCAAAAAATGGAGGCTGGGCTGAAAATGGAGGCAATGGCTGAGTGAAAGGCGGTTGATAACCCCATGGTGCAGGAGGCCACCAAGATGTTCCTTGTTGATAAGGGTTTGGCATACCTTGTCTAAAGTTAGGCCGAGATTGTCCTCTACCTCTCCTAGATGGTTGTGCATTATTCTGGGAATCTGAGTCATTAGAATAGGTGTCTGACCCAGATGAGGAATAGTTGGAACCGTACCTCTTGCCTTTTCTATTGTACTCAGGTGGAACATACTGCTCACTGGTGTAGGGATAAACGTTTTCTAATGAGAAACGCGCTAGATCTTTTTGTCAGTAGGATCGTGTCTTTATGTTCTTTGTTGGTTTTATTTGTCTCATCCATATTCCTTTTGAAAATGGCGCTAGATATGGTGGTCTTAATCTGCCCTTCCAAAGTTTGAATCTCAATGAGTATGGCATCTGCTACCCTTTTGGCCGTGTTGATAATTAGGATTAACCAATCGCGTGTGCAACGCCACGCGATTAGTGACCAGTCTTTGAGGAATGCTTTGTCTGATAGAAAGAGTCTGGGAGCATTTGTCACTATTAGGCCCATAGGGGCACTATTGCTTCTCAAATATTCGGTCATTATCGCACCATGAATAAAGGTGCGATAATGAGAATTCTTCAGGCTGAGTAAAGATTGCCAGTCATCCTGTGTGTTACTTGTAACTGAGGGTAAAGAGTCTAAAATACTTGGATTGGTGCTCAGTATAGATTGGAGCACATCTTCATTAAAAGCTAGACCTGTAAGTTCTGCCATGTTCTTAGACTGCCAAACGTGGTAAAAAGGCGGTGAATATTCCCAAATATGAAGGACCCGCAGCCGTAGCTGCTCTAAGACTCAATATAAAAGGACCCTACACATGAAGGGAGAGTGTGGGAGGGGGGTCCGAGGGATAAGTTTAAAGACCAGCTACAGTATAAATCCCCAATCAACAGACATCATACAAAAAATACTGTGGGTCTAGAGTTCTGTGTAACAAAAACTGATACATTAAATAGAGTGAAGCAGAAAACCATCTGGGGCTTACCCAAAAAGTTAAGTTCCCATCACCCACCAGAGGTGGCTAATCATCATCTGGGAACTGTGGACTTAACCATAGAAACCAACCACATAGGTGATTGTGGTGGTTGTGTGGTAGTCCCAGTCGTGGGTGCCAAAGATGGGGTGATGGTTTGCAGTGCAAAGAGTATGAAAGGAAAAAGTGCTATTAAAAATGGCTATCAAGACACAATCAAAGTTGTGCTATCTGGCTCCTTTATGCTCTTGAATGGTATACTAACTCCAGATCCACTACTAGCGGTTCAGTAATTTCTGACCACACTAGTATATCTACATCTGAACATCGTGGTTTTTAAGAGATTTTCTTAGACTGTTTGATCCTGCCATGTTCCCATAACTGCTTAATCAAACGTGTTTATAAGTTTCCTTTTCATACGTTTTTGCAGTAGCGTCATTATGGTCCTTATGAGAGCTTGGACTCCCTAGTCCAGTAGCCGAAACATGTAGACCGACACCCTGACAGTTATTTGTTAAGCTGTCCACGCACTGTTTTTAAAGTGGCACCAAGACAGCACCAGAATAAAATTGATTGTGTCTTGATAGCCATTTTTAATAGCACTTTTTCCTTTCATACTCTTTGCACTGCAAACCATCACCCCATCTTTGGCACCCACGACTGGGACTACCACACAACCACCACAATGCCCTATGTGGTTGGTTTCTATGGTTAAGTCCACAGTTCCCAAAGTCCAGTCACACCATCAGAATTTCAAGATGTCTTTTATGACCCTGACACTTCAGAAAACAGGAAGCAAGCCAGCAAACCCTTGAAGTCACTCTGGGTTCTAGTGAGATGGGTCCAGTCCATTTCCTCAGCAGGGCAGAGATCAGCAGGCAGCAGGGGAAGTTCAGCACAGCAGTAAAGCAGTTACTTAAATCTAGAGGTAGGCGAAGATTTCCGCTTCGCTGGCAGAGTTCGCAGAGTTTCCTCGAAGTGATGCAGAGTTTCTTTCTTATGAGTGAGCCGCTAAAAATCACACGCTAGACCTCCTCTCGATGAGATTCCTCAATGTGGGCAGACGGGGCAGGTCACTAACGCTCACATTGAGAAATCTGCCACTCGTGTTGAGGAAGCCACTTGAGTAGAATCGCCACAGCAGCATCGCGCTCTGGTGCGACCCATAGTGCCATTCGTACTGATTTACCAGATCAGGACCAACTTTCGGTGCTAAAAATCAGTGCGAGCAGCGCAACTTAACAGACTGGTGTGAGGGTGATACGGACTTGCACCGCTTAACAGCTTTACAGCCTAGCGATGTCTTGGTGCTGTAAGATCTAAGAGGACACACACAAGCATCTCCTGAGACCATACACTCTATGGCTCTCCTCTAGCTCGTGGACTGGGCTTGCAGAATGCCCTTATCATCACAAGGAATTTGCTATATGAGGGGATAAGAGCTTCTAATGCTGTAGTCTATTCTTGACACAAAACCCCTTTGACACAAGTCTGCGCGTGCCCCCCCGGTGATTCCTGGTGGGGGTGAGGCAGAGCTGGGACACCAATATTCCTCAAATGCTCATTCCATTGCTGATGCAGATCCACTGATTCCTGCTGGGTCCTCAGAGGAGACAACCAGATCTAATGTTGTCACTGCTGTATGACAGAGGAGCCTAGAGTTGGCGTGGGAGAAGTCTCATACACCAGTCTAGCAGGAGGGCAAATACGGACTAACGCTGCCCTAGTCCTTGACAACCCATATCTGTCCTGCTCTGGTGATCTCTGCAAGAGCTCCCACAGATGCCTCCCATGACCGTATACTCAGTGAACAGAACCATGTACTTTGACATCTCCAGAAAATATATGCCAAACCGGATGACCGGCAGACCAAGCTACAGTTCGAACCTCACCACTCCACACATATAGCTAATGGCAGAATGGACCAATTTGTCACAGATGACCCTCCGGCAGAGATCCCTGCAGATACAGTTGACATGAAAACATTTCTAATGAAGATGCAACAGAGCTTATCATTCATTGAAGCAAAAATGGACAATATGTGTAGCAGAATGGACTCCATAACACACAACCTAGAGAAATATGATGGGCGACTCCAGGAAGTTGGTCACTGCCTCTCCACAGAAGAAGACATTGTTACAGCTCGTAAAGATCAACTCCTCTACATGAAGAAAGTCTTGAAGCTCATCGCGGCTAAAAATACAGAACTGAAAGCAATTTTTTGCCACAGCATTTTATGCATTTTGGGAGTGCCAGAATCCACCAACACGGGCAAAATGGAGGATTACGTGGAGCGACTCCTTAGTCCAGTATTTGGCCTTGTTTCCTTCACTAAATTGCTCATAGTTGAGCATGCGCACATGCAATACTAGACCGTCCACCCCTGTAGCCCCTGCAAGACCAATTATTGCCCGCCTCCTTAATTATAGAGACCGGGACACTGACCTAAGCTTAGAAAGAGAAAAGTGCAATTTGAGGGCAATGAGGGGACCATCTATACGGATGTCACCATTGCCATCCAAGAGGCACAGTGGAAGTTTATATCGGTCAAAACTATGACGAGCCACCATCTCATATGCGATGCTCTATCCGGCATGCCTTCGTGTTTCATTCTAAGGCAAGGACCCTTTCTTCACCAGTCCTCTGTTAGTCGCCGACTTTCTGTGCATACATTCTATCCAATAACAAAACATAAGTGATCCTTGAGGATTCATTTAACTTTGATTCATATTTTAAGTTTGTCACATAAGTGAACACAATTCCACAGAACTCAAGAAGTTTTTATCAAAAAAGTTGCTTTTAATATTAAAATCAATCTCTTGACATATTCAATACATTCTCTTAATAGAACATAGAATACTTTTCCATAAATCATATCATGTATGGCAACCAATTGACTACTGTCTCATTATCTAAAACATATACAGTAGTGTGTGACACCTTTTGTACAAAAATATGGGCAGTATAAACAATCAGCCATATATTGCAATCAATTTGTTTGTATAAGTGCAATTCAATAAGCATCCCCTGATAATTATATACACAAAAGAAGTGTTGTAGCGTCGACGTTTCGGTCTCATACACGGTAAATCAAATCCACAAGACCATCCTCAGGACGTATGTTGCACCATGAATAGAGACGCCAGGTCATTAAAACCTTTCCTAAACAGCAGTGTCCTTCTGCCACTTTGTCATTTAATAGCGAAGTCTGCATAATAATCTGCAACTTTATTTTAGGAAACTTGTCTTACTCCGTCCCTCACTCGACAATCAGACCGATCCAATCCAACCCTCCCTGACTAAACCACTTGCCACATCATCCAGGCCCTCCTCACCCACCTCAGACGTGAGCTGAAGCAGATACTCCTACAATGTTATCGACACACCTGGCAGAGGACCATAGTCGACATCAGCTACGGTTATATCAGCTCATTTGATGTACACTTATGACCCAGCTTTTACTTCTGTTCTATTCACACACTTACACATTGAGACAAATGAGAAGAAATTGTACTCCCTTGCACACCTTCGACTACATGAGGACGACCCCACCTGGCCCTCTAGATGGCCTCATCAGGATACATTTTGCTGAGACAGTTGTTATTGGTCTTTGTATTTATTTCATTCTTTTTTCTTTGCTTCTTCTCTTACCACTCTCAGCTCATTCAAAGGGCTCTTGGCGGTTTACCCCTTGGTACTCTCTCTCTTTTCCTACTGATTCTCTTTTCACTCAATCCTTTAGCTCATTCTTCTTTCTTACTTCAATTTACACAGCATATTGGTAACGCTTCCACTGAAGCACTGTTATGATCTCAGCCGCATTTTCAGCTGTCTGTAAGTTTATTGGGGAGGGTCATATATCCCTAGCAGGATTGGGCCACCAGAGTGGGTGGAGGAGGGGCAATTGGATTGTTTCATAGGGTTTATTGTGCTCACAAATGTTTCATGCGATGTTCTTGTCCTGCTCATTCTTATTTTTCAAATTGACACATTAAATCAGCTCATAAGAATACGCCTTAACATGCCAACTAGAACTGACACACAGATAACTGCCTCATGCGCAACATATAAATGTCTCACATGGAATGTCAGAAGCCTTGACAAATCCGTGAAAGGGCAAGCACATTTTAGCATACTTGAACAGACATGATATTCACATAGCCCTACTATAAGCAACTCACTTCATTGAAGCTTCCAGTGCATCAATGCCCACAAGCAATTTTCTACATATCCTTCATATGCAAGAGGCACTGTTACACTAATTCTCAGAGGGGTACCCTACATTCTGCAAGGCTCACTGAACAATATTCAAGGTTGATACTTGATTATGTGGGGTAAACTGAGTTCATCTGCCATTATACTAGTAAATCGCTATGGTTCCAACACTGATGATGTCACATTTTTCGACTGTCTTTGGGGACAAATTGCACATATAGGCCTGACCCTCCTTCTATGGTGAGGGGATTTTAATGTTGCCCTCAACATGTCATAGATCGATTTCATAGCCCATCCACTACCCACTGATTGGAAGGGTATGTTCTATTCAGGGGTACATAACAGTTGGTCACGCTTAGATTACTGGATTGTCTCCGGGGGGTAGGACCATGGATACACAAAGTCTCTGATATCGCACAAACATATTATGATCACTCCCCTGTTCTAGTGGTGCTGCATCTCCCCACAAAATCTTCAGTGAATATGACAGTACTGTGCTACAACATTTCGTGAAGTGTTGCGAAAGGAGGTTGTTGATTTCTTCTTGAGAAATACTGATTTAGTCCCTAAGATAGGCACTGTATAGGAAACATTCAAATTCACAATCTTTGGAAATTGCATTGCTAAAAGCGGGGGGATGTTGAACTCACTGCGAAACCATCTGCACCAACTGGTGGGTGTACTTAAGCGTCTTGAGGCTGAACTGTGTGATGCAGATGAACTCTATAAATTCAAACAATTTTGAACAATCCTCTCTGAGTTTCAAGAAACTACCGAGAGTGAATGCCTCTATTGCGGGAAATATGCCTAGGCTCAAGTGTATGGGGAACGTGAAAATCCAGGGCACACCCTAGCCACCTTGACCTGAAAACCATCATCGGCCAACGACATTCTATAAGTACAGGGGGATGGCGGACTACTATATAGGGATACGCTGGGGATCGTGTTTGCATTCTCCCAATTTTATGGTGCCCTTTACACATCCCATAACTGGAGCCCACAGATGTGGGCTCCTACCTAAATGACATTCCGCTGGGCAGGCTGAGTGACTCTCAGCGTAATTTCCTTGTGGAAGATATTATAACGAAGAGACCTGCGAGGTGATCATGCAATTGCATTTGCAAGGTGGCAAGGCCCCAGTGCCTCATGGCCTACCAGCAAACTTCTCTATTATGTATGTTGGCCTATTAATACCAATATTAAAATCCATATATCAAGAGGCAAAGAGGGATGGCCTACCCCCCCATATATGCGCAGAGCTATGATGATCGCTCTGCTTAAGCCACCTGATGAGTGTGAATCTTATCGTCCGTTGTCTCTAATTAATTGTAATGTTAAAATTTTAGCTAAAATACTTGCTAACCAGCTCACTCTCCTTGTGCTATTTCCAGCAGCTGCAGCTGGTGCAGGTAAGAGCGAGGGCGGGACAGGTTGGGCCGGGATCTGCATAGAACTACAAGGGAGAACAACATTTAAAAAAGAAAAACACTTACCTTGCGCTCAGCGATGTGGCGAGCGCAAGGTAAGTATTTTAATTTTCTTTATTTTACATAGTCGTATGCCAACTCCCCCACCCCGCTCCACTGCTCTTTTAAAAAAAAAAATTATGATAGTGTTTATTAAATCAATAGGAACAGTATACATCTTGACCAGGTGTTGCAGTTAAAACGTTTCACATTCGAAACAGTACATTACAGTTGATTAGAGGTGGTAGATCCCATTTGGTGCCTCATAGTCATTGAATACAGCACATAGTACAACAGAATAAGTAGTATTTGGAATTCAATAATGTAGTCACCCCGAGAGTGCCCCACTGCCCCGCACCCAGACACTGAAAGCATGTCCCCTTGGACGTGGAAAAAAATGGCCTCCAACTTCATGAGCCCTCTTTGTATTATGTAATCCACTTTTCATTTATCCTAATCTGCATCGCCATTTTTTATCCCTGTATCTTTGCTAATTAAGTAAGATTGATATGGCCCCCCAGCAGCTTTTAGGTCTGTTTTTAGAAGGGCCCAACTCATTATATGCATCAGATTGTGTATTACAGTAAAGCTTGTCTGTGTGCCATTCTTCTATTTTCGGTGTCGGGCCTCTCGTTCAACTCATGGTTACTCATCCCTTAGCCAACAAGAGGCCTATGGCCATCAACGACTGAATAGTTTTCTCTATTCTAAAGCCATACCCCAGTAGCGTCAAAACCAAAAGGGGGAGTGTAGAGGTCTACAAGTAGGGGACCTATCCTCCACGGCATTTCGTTAGCAGTCAAAAGAAGTACCCTCAATATCCTCATACCCCAGTAGCGCCATCTTTGGATCTGGTTCTAGTTCTGCGGCTTCTATGAGTTCAAGCTCACAGAATATCTTACACCAGTACTCATAAACCCCGGTGCACTGCCAGGCAGTTTCCATAAACCCAGCATCTTCCTCGCCACATCTCTGGCACTTCGAGTCTTCCCACAGCCCATATCGACACTGTCTCTCAGGTGTGTAATAAGCCCTGTGAAGAATCTTTGAGGACAAAAAAGACCCATCTAGGACTCCTGTGCCTGGGTGCAAGTGACAACGGCATTTCCATAGAATCTACAATTATGAAGTCCTGAATCACAAATTTTCCCCAACCATGTTTTGGATATAGTCTCTTGGCCACTGCTTTCTCTGCGGTCTCATTCATCTTTATCAATGTTCCTCGGTTTCTTGAATTTTGCCTCCGTTGCTCCGAGTTTCCCCCAGGGACCTCTGAAGCCTGTCGACCTGCTTTATGAATTGCATTGCCGACTTGGCATCCATGAAGTTGTGCACTCTGTCCTCCAGCTTTATTCTCAGTTTAGCGGGGTATTGCATGCTGTAGTCTAAATTTAGTTTGCACAGCCTTTTCTTTGCTGGGATTACCAGGGAGGCCGCCTTCTGCACCTGCACCTGTAGTGTAAAATCTAGGAACAGGGATATTTCGGCCAACTCAAGGCGCAGCTTCCCCAATTCTCGAGACTTCGGCAAAGGCTGCACCGCGGTCTCTATAATTTAGCAGTCTGGCAATAATTGACCTGGGGCCTGCCCCAAGCACCCGAAAGGGTTCCAGTAAGCGATGGGCCTGCTCCACAACGAATATATCAGAGAATGTCTCTGACAAGCAATTCAGTCAGCACTCGCTCCACATATTGCTCCATAATATTCATGTTGGTCGATTCTGCTATGCCGAGAATTCTAATGTTGCTCCTTCATGATCTGACTTCTAAATCCTCAGTTTTATATTGGAGCAACTTCAGGAGTTTACCCATTGTTTTGCGTGCTGTGTATTCCATCTGCAGTACATCCTCTGCATTTGAAACCCCCTGCTACACTGTCTAGCCCCTTGTTGTGTTCATCCAAATGTTCTGACATTATCTCTGTACGAAATGTAAGAGCATCTATTTTGCTGTAAGTTTTCGATAGGCTTTGCTGCACTGTACGCAATATGTGTTTCAAGTCTGCCTCAGACAATGTCTCTGCATCATCAGACGCTGTGTCAGGTTCCAAGTTTCCTGTTTCATGAGACCTGGGAGTCTTGTGCAAGTCGAATTGCAGCTTTGGTTGTAGCTTGTCTGGTTCCCCATTTTGCAGATCTATAGATGTGTCCCATATTCACCACTAAATCTCAGCAAATAGCCCTCCTTGCTGTTCCTCCCACGCTTTCGTGTGCACACTATGTTCTTCCAGTGAAAGGTCTATTCCCGGTCGTTTAGCATTTAATCATGGCCCGGCTGCCCTGCGCACATGTTTTTGAATGTGTCCAGTGTGGTATTCTTACTTAATATGTGGACCCTATGTTTCTCTCTTCTTTTTTTAGGGGCCAGTTCACGTCTGCCCCCCACTTAGTGGGGATCAGTGCAGTCAGCAGAGCTATCTTCTGGGGTGTCCCCTCCCAGGCATCTCTCAGGGCCTGAGTTCTTTCTGGGATTCTGCGTCCCCCTATTCTCCCCCTGGGCCTGCTTCATTCGCTTAAGCTCCAGCTGTCCATGTCACATTTCGGGAAGTGCCGCTGCTCCCAGTCGCAGTGTTGATGGAGCAGGCGGGCGCCGGGCCCCGCTTCACTCGGTCGTGCCCCACGGGCTCCATGCACATGCCCGGTCAAGTCTAAGCTGGATTCATGTGCGCCCCTTGCTCATCTCTTGCTTTGGCCGTGACAGTTTCCATTGTGTCGCTCTGCTGCCCCAGGGAATTCCTTGCTACTATTTCCGGCCAGCTCCGGGACTGCACCTGTACGAGATGCCGAGGCTGCGCATGTATCTCAGTCGGTAGGCCTCAGATGGTTTCAGCTGCGTCCAGTCACCTTTCCGCCTCTTTTTTTTAGGTACTTCAGTTGTATTGTCGCTGAACTCACCACTGACACACAAACAGGATAATTAATGTGCAATGGGCATCAGGATTCTGCCGAATGGTAGTGGTGGCAGCTCTCCTAACAAGCTGCCATCTTGGAGTCAGGTAAGCTCCACCCCCCCGCCCCACCACTCTTAGCTGCACCAGCTGCGGTTGTTTTTTAGTAAGGCCTGACCAATCAGACTTCATACCCAGGTGGCCCACAGCCTATAATCTGAGGACATTATTTCCTCTGATGCATGACTTAGATTCAGACCTGGCTGTGGTGGTGGCCTTCCTAGACACCACCAAAGCCTTTGATTCCCTAGAATGGGACTTTTTTTATGACTGGCGTCCTCGCGATTGGGCTCCCATGTCCATTTCTTGCCTGGATTGTCCTGCTATACTCACAACCGGTAGAAAGAGTTAGAATCAACGGCTCACTTTTAAATCCCAATTCTATCACTAGAGGCACACAGCAGGGCTGCCCACTATTGCCACTACTTTTCGACCCCACGATAGAGCCACTGGAAGCCAAACTCTGCCAATGGCAATTTCTTTGAGAATATGCACTCTGCTGCTCATCCAGGCATATTCTAGTCTCACTATATGCCGATGACCTCAACCCTTTACTCGAGGGACCCACAGGTCAACCTTAATGGAGTCCTCAGAAACTTTTTCCAGTTTGGAAGGATATCCAGAGTGCAGATTAACTGGGAAAAGTCCCACCTCTTCCCTCTCATGCCAGCTACGCAACCCATCATCCCAGACTACCCCTTGAAGTGGTGTCATTCTGAAATTAAATATTTGGGGGTGGTAATCTCACAATACAGAGAGGAACTATGGAGGTGCTGTCCAAAATCAATGACAGTATTACTCACTGGGTTTTACTACACCATCACTTGTGAGTCAAATTGCGCTAATGAAAATGGTCATACTACCCACATTTTTGTATTTAGTTCTCAACATACCTCTTCCACTGGGGCGATCATTTTTGAAAGCACTTAAAACTCAGATGATACGACTAGCACGGGTAGGCAAACAACCCTGTATTCAATGGGACACCCTCATGCTGCCATTCATAAGGGAGGATTTGAGGTGCCAGATATGACACTGTATTATCTATGTGCTCACGCGCACAATGCCATTCACTGGTATAAACCCACTCCATACCTTCCACACTTGGCAATAGAGGAGGATTATATGGACTCTGTTCCACCAGCCTCATATTTAGGCTTTTTATCACCTTTAATAACATTCCAAGGTTGCATGTACTTCCAAGGCTTGGCGTAGGCTGGCCGGAAAGCTGGACAAGCTGTTGCTGTACTCCCTGCTGGTTACACTTCAATATCATCCCCTACTACCTGTCACACATGTGAATGTCTGTAGGTACCTACTCTAGAGGGGAAGGGCTACAAGTTGGGGTGACCTCTATCAAGGGGGCTATTTTATATCCTGTGATGCGTTTTTTGATGCGTTTTTTGATGGAGAGGCACCATCCCTATTGGATATATTTTTGTACATTTGGCTCAGACACAATGTGAAAGGTGCCACTCAGGACTTCCCACATGAACCTCCTAGATTAGATACTCTCCATATAGTACTTCAGGCTAACAGTCCAAGACACCTATTTTCCCTCATATTGTACAGCGCAAATTGAGGCCCCATTTACTGAGGGACAGGTGGAGGCCCAGCGGGAGGTGGGCATAGGGACCACCCTTACTGACGAGCAATACATATATTTCTGTGTTCAAACAGGGAGGATAGCCTCTAGCAGCAGACTCCACATTATACACTACACCCCTTCCAGGTTACATCGATACTGGCTCCGGCCCGATGACAAGTGCAACCTCTTTGGTGTGACAGGCGCAAATTTTTTGTTCACCATGTGTGGACATGTGGACCCGTACAGGCTTACTGGGGAGAGGTGTCCACAGCACTCACTGGCATGATAGGCCAGGTCTAGATACCACTCCTCTCATGGCTATTTTGGGTCATATGGGTAAATAATCGAAGCGGGTTTCAGGAGATACTTGGCCCTAGTCCTACCCCTGGTGAAATGTAGAATCGCCTGTCGCTGGGGGTAGGGAAGAGCTCTGCAACTGAAGGAATGGTAATCTGACCTCATTTATTGTAATGACCAACTGTCCTTTTATGATGGAATGTTAACCCCTCAATCTCAACCCGGGACATATGGGATCCATTACATAATTATCTGTTAACCCATCCACAGTATGCCGGAGAAGAAATGGGATCAGCATATGGGGAACTGAATTGATAACCTGATCTGGCTCTTATTCCTGGGGTTTCAACACCTGCCTATTCGCACATATCCTGTTTGTTTACTGCAGACCAAACTTTATGGACAAACCGATATGGAGTGTGCCTAATAATGTACAGAATAAGGTCCAACTCTAACTTTTATCAAGATGCCAAAAAGCGTGGAGGATATTTACCAAAGATTTGGTATATAGTGTTTTTTTTCTCTCTTGATGCTTTGTTTCTACACAAGGAGGGAAGATGGACTGAGACATGATGAGATGTTTCCTACTTTGCTTACAATTAACTATTGGCACAACTGGTGATGCACTTTTGTATTTTTTCTGTTTTTGTTGATTTCTGAAAATTCAATAAGGAAATTTACAAGGAAAAAGAAAAAAAAAGACCCCCCCCCCCCCCAACAACCCCATCCCAGGCTGAGTGGCAACTGTTCTTTGTCCACACTGTGCAAAACCTGTTGATATTGCACCACTTGAGCTCATAGATTGAGATCCACTCCAGATAGCGCTGTTGGGAGATGGGGAAGCTGGCACCTTCTAGATCATCCACCATCCAACTCCTCCTCAACCACCCAGAGGACCCCAGTAAACACACATAAAGGATACAATGCCCCCATATGAATAGCGACACAATTCAAAAGTATCAAACAGGCAGTGCAAGCTTAGGAAGCAATATTATCTCATCTGCCATGTTTGGAGTCCCCAGCAGCCCTCCCCGATTCTTGTCCGAATGGTTCATTCTATCAGACTCAGGCCTGAAGACTTGCTCAACTCTCTAGACTGATTCATGGTGATTTCAGTGTCTTTTGATGTCACAGCGGCAGCCACCCATCTGGTACCTGCTGCTGTATCGGGTGGATCCCTGCCTATCTTCTCGATTGCAGTCTTGGATGCATCACTGATGTTTTCCCTCTTCTTAATCACATTTGTTCCACACAGCCCCACACCTTACTTGAAGTAGTGAAAAATTCAGTCTTCCTGTCCACTTGCTCTTGCAGTCTTGCAGAGAATAAAAACACGTAATGGAGTCCAACGGTGTGCAGTCTCTTTTTCACAGCTTGGTAGAGTGCTCACTGACTCTAAATCACAGAGGTGAAGTCCCGGAAAATGGATACTTTTGCATTGTCTATTAGGTAGGGGACTGCGGCACGTGCCCTACAGCAAGGTATATTCATGGTCCCTGCAGTATAGTAGTCTGCTGACCACCAGTAGCTGCGGCATGCTGCGCCTCATGGACGAGATGGCACTTTTCGAGCTCTTTTGAGTGTTTATTATCTGGAGAGGCTCTCTGGTGCCACAGTCCTCTGCAGCCAGTCTTCAAGAAGGGATATCATAGAGGACCCTTCAATCGTTTCAGGCAGAAACACCACACGGATATTGTTCCACCGTGCTCTCTCCTCTTGGTCTTCTATCCTGCCCCCAACTCCTGTACCATGTTCGCTATGTCAGTGAGGCATTGCTTGAGCCCGGGCATCTTAGGGGGCAAATCCACAGCGTGGCTTTCACCTTCTGCAGTCTCTCATTCATTTTCTTATGGACCGCCCACAACAGATCAACTGTTAAAGTCTCAATTTTGCTGTCCAGTAAGTCATGAGTAGAGTCAATTGTCTCCAATTTGTCAGTCTTGAGTGCCAACTGCAGTGGGAGGTGCTCTCCTCCCAGGTAGCATGACAGGACCAGTGTTGGGTCCGGGCATGCCCTTTTCCCTGTGCGTTGGCTCCTGCCCATTACAAAGACAGAATGCAGTCGATTTCACAGTAGTGGGGCACAGGTTTAACAGTAGTGTGGCACGGAGTTTCAAGCTACATCATCCACTTCTGCCTCAGAGTTCAAAGCACTGAGGCCACGAGTTCAGCCCACGAATGGGCACATCCATGCACAATAAGTGAGGTCACTCTGTGTCCAGGGTGACACCAGCATGATAGGTTTGAAGTGTACTCCAATGCTTTCTGCCTCCATGGCACCGATAGGACTCATAGGGCCTCTGATACATTGCATAGCGGCCGGCCGCAAGTCACACACCAGCTCCAGGGTCCCACTGCCCAATGGCACAATCCCGTCAGCTCCAGAAAGACAAACAAGTCTCCAGAGGACCCTCAATCAGTAGTGTATGCTGTCCAAGCCATTGAGAGTCGGAGAGGTGTCGTAAATAAAATATTACGCTCTATGTATTTCAGAATATCAATAGGATCATGCATAAAGCAAGAGGCTGAGTCTGTGGTATCAGGTTCAAAAAGGGCTTTATTCCAATAACTCGAGTCAAAGGGAGAATATTACCATCACCACAAGGGATCTGGAAGGGACTCAAAAGTATTCTCAAAACATTATTCACAGAGTACAGTATATATACATCGGAAACGAAAAGAGCAAAAGAGAGTGAGATAAGAGCATGAGGGCGTGCAAGTAGGTGTGAAGGTGGGCGTCCATGTGGGCGTCCACTCGATGATAATGGGTAATTTGTCATAGGTGGGTGGATACCTGGAGGGGGTTGTGTGATCTGCTGGAATTGTACTGGAACTTTGCCTTACTTGTGCTTAACTCGAGTATGATGTGTAACTGACGTGGGGAGGGTTGCTATGCAACCGGAAAAGTCTGGAAGTGAGGCCTTCAGTGAGTGAGTCCTTCAGTGTCAGGACGACCAGCACATCTTGTTTTCTCTGATATCTGATGTCTGGAGCAGGGACTGATTTGTGACATAAGTTGCTCATCACCAAGAGCCGATGTGGCATCTATTTCTCCATTTACTGCAGAGGCCTTACATGGAGGCTATGGGCTTTTTACTGACGTGAGCTTTGCAATCTCGCAAAGAGAGACAGAAAGGCTAGGCTTTCTCCTTTGCTGATCCCTCCTTCTCCAGGCAGGAATGCGGCTCTGTAGGAGTAAGCAGATAACCGTGCTTAATACTGTCTCGGCACCTTGTAGCAGGGCCCCTTTGGCTGAGGCCCAAGTGTGTAAGGCCAAGGATACGCAGCTGCAGCTTTTCTGAACATCCGAGGCCTGAAACCTCTGTTCAGGTCTAGCTGAGCCACAAACACGGGTTTGTATGTGGTGCAGGAAAACATGATGCAAAACGTGTAGGCCTCAATACAGATTTGTCGTTTCTCTCATGGGGAACTGAATGATGACAGGCCACGTTTATAGCATAAGTAACATGATAGGAAAGGCCATGGAGGGGAAATGCATAGGTTACATGCACGCGCACATAGGCGTTGGGGGGCGCATGGGGACATATAGGCCTCATAGATTTTTATTTTCCACAGAGGCCCCTACAAACCAGTGGGCCCCCAGGTAGCCGGAGGCAAGATGCCGAAAGCCCCCAGCTCCCTCTCGCCATGTAAGGCGCCGGGTCCTTTCACCAGCATCAAAGCAGACAAGGTCTGCTGCTTTGCACTACTACTGCAAAGAGGGGTCACTAACTAGTTAACGATGCAAAACAACAGGTCCCCGGGTAACTGCAGGCCAAGCTCTGAGCCCAAATCTCTCTCACTCGGTGTGAGATGCAGGGGCACATCGCTAGGATCAGGGCAACCAACGCCTGTTACCTCCACTAACTCTACAGCGGGGCTGCGATCCAACATCGATATAAACCAGGGCCTCGTGGACTCCCCAGTGGACCCTTCTGAGAGTGTACAGTAACCAAAGTCACTGGCTCCGTTGAAGGCCATGCACTGCCATCTTGGTGTGTAGCAGTGCTGCATAAGCCCGACCTGCAGCTCCCAGCACACTGGTCGACTATCTGTAGCCAGAGCTAGGTGGCAGGATAAGGCGGGATGGGAGTCCCAGGCCAGCCGGGTGCTCTCTCAGGCTGAATCCTACTCCACTGCAGCCAGACGTTGTTGTTGCTTAATCAGTGAATGCTGTCTCTATTTTACTGGACATTGTGAAGTATTTCAGTGTTCTTTCTATTTGAGATTGTAGAATTGTGGTGCTCCTTTTTTAGTTGGTTACGTTCTATGTCTGGCATAAATGTTATACCAGAACAATGAAGGTTGTTTTAAGTACGTACTTATTATAGCATATTGTTTCTGTCATGCGTCTATACCTCTGATGCCATACTTCATTAATATTTATCTAAGAGGCCCTATCTGCCCAGGGGAACTCACAACATGCTGAGCCCCACATGCTGTTCTCTCCAGCGCACTCAACATCTTTTAAATTAAAATGAAGATACAAATATAGTGACCTAGTCTGCTAAGGGGCTCGCAGCAAATACCATTTCACTTTCATCACACAGTTGTCATTGAAGAGGCATTCATTTGAAGCGGGATTGCACACCTACTGCATTTTATATGCGATATTTCAGAAGCGATGGCAGTGGAAAATTGAAGAAAAGTAAGAAAAAAATCAACTGCTTTTTAAACCACTGAGTGGATGATAAGAGTCAATGATAGCAACAGATTCCCTAACACGAGGTGAAGTAATTCTATTGGAAAATCCGAGCAACAGAAACACGATCGCAACTCCCGGCACACAGTGTGGGAACAGGAAAGATGCCTGCTTTTACATTTTTAAAAAGATCTTGTCTCAATCATTTGTACTTTCAAATGTTCTCTCATGAAGTGTATCCCTGTTTTCCGTGCCAACTTCTATACAATTTACAATCTATGTGAAACCGATTTTTGTAACTAGCATTCTCACAGCATTTATATTATGATGGGTTGATTTCTAAAGTGAATCAGATGGTCTGTATTAAGTTTCTTAACAATATTCATTTTCAGACATTTTGTGACGAAAATAATAATTTAGAAACATTTTCAAGTACTGTATCTCTTTAGTTCTTTTGCATACAAAACGCAAAGAAAGCGGCAGAAGGAAAGTTATAGGCAATGGTTCATACATAGGCGGCTGGGAAACTTTGAAACTGATGAGGCATAAACTCTGGAGCATAGCTACGACAAAGCTTTGTTACCAAGATCATTAAAGGATCACATCCCAGATAATTGTTTAAGCAAATGGGCATCACGTGGTACCTTATCCCAAATTATGGTGCCTACCTGTACAAATGTATTGCCTAAAAAGTTGTAGGCTGTACAGGCAGTTCTGAAGGGGATGTAAGAAAATGTTCCAACTCTAGAGTGTTTTGTACTCTACCCTGGAGCACTTGAGATCTGAAAATGTTACGCCCAATAGGAAAAGTGGGAGCATACTAGAAACATAGAGCTTCATTAATGAAGTAATGATTGGTGCACAGTGTCCTCCATCAGACAATATGCCAAAAGTCAATGCTTTGGTAATTATTAATTAATGCTTGTGTCGTTTTTGGTAATATTTTAAATGGATGTATTTGTCATGCATTTTAAGATGTATGCTTAGTTTTTTTGTATTCTTTTATGCCTGGATCTGACACACCAATAAACATTGACCTGGTCTGATCTGATATAAAGGTCATCTTTATTTCTGTGCCAATATATATTGCAACAAAACCAGGTGTCCAAAAATAAAATACCATGTGAATTGCTGTTAATGTATATTGTGTTGTGTTTTTTTTTTATTGAGCAGAATCGGAGGGACACAAAATCTATATGAAACATAATATATAAATATTCGTAAATCCATTTCATAGCATCACAAACATCTTAAAACAATGGCACCTTCACTTAAAATACAGCACGAACCAGGAAGATAAAAAAAACTGTTAAAATGAGCTCAGCTGTTCCAATAAAATGTTCATGCTAAAATTACATAGTTGAATTCAATAAAGTGGGTTTCATAGCATAACCTTTTCTTCTTAACCGCTTCGCTGCTAGGCCTTCCCCCCCCCCCCCCTGTGCTAAGCCTTTTTTTGGCTGTTTGGGGTAGTTCGTGCTTAGGCCCCTGTAACTTTTTGACCACATAACGTATCCTTTCTTCCCTACATCATGGGGATTCTAAAGGTACCCAGGGTTTGTAGATTCCCCTGGAGGGGACCCAGAAATTAGCCAAAATACAGCAAATTTTCTGAAAACTAGACACCCGGGGGATTCCAGGGAGGTATGGCATGCGTGGATCCCCCAAAGTTTTCTAACCCAGAATCCACTGCAAACCTTAAATTTAGCTGTAAAAATCACTTTTTCCACACATCTTTGTGTGGGAAAGTTGCGGCATCACCGAGCTGACACAAATTTCCTACCACCCAGCGTTCCCCCGGGTCTCCCGATGAAAATGGTTCCTCACTCATGTGGGAGGCCCAAGTACCCGCGACAGGCAAGGGCCCAAAACTTATTGTGGCGACATCAACATTACCTATCGCAAAACAACCTGGTTTTGCAAAGGGGTCACCTGGGTTTTTGGCCCGTGCTCGGCGGCCACCTAACGAAACCAACCAAACCCACACATTCCTGAAAACTAGACACACGGGGGATTCCAGGGAGGTATGGCTTGTGTGGATCCCCCAAAGTTTTCTTACCCAGCATCCCCTGCAAACCTCAAATTTAGCTGAAAAAATAACTTTTCCCACACATTTTTGGTAGTAAAGTTGTGGCATCACCGAGCTGACACAAATTTCCTACCACCCACTATTCCCTCGGGTCTCCCGATAAAAATTGTGCCTCAGTCGTGTGGGAGGTCCAAGTACCCGCGACAGGCAAGGGTTCAAAACATATTGAGGCAACATTAAAATTGCTTATCACAAAACAACTTTCTTTTGCAAGGGTGGTCACCTGGGTTTTTGGCCCTGTGCTTGGGAAACCTACCAAAACCACACATTTCTGAAAACTAGACACCCAGGGGATTCCAGAGAGGTATGACTTGCATGGATCCCCCAACGTTGTCTTACCCAGAATCCCCTGCAAACCTCAAATTTTGCTGAAACAAAATCACCTTTTCCACACATTTTTGTGTGGGAAAGTTGTGGCATCACTAGGCTGACACATATTTCCTACCACCCAGTGTTCCCCTGGGTCTCCCGATAAAAATGGTGTCTTGCCCGAAGGGCCGCTCCCGGCATGCAATACAAAGAAATAAACTAAAACAAAAAAATCCATGGTGGCCTAGTGGGCCTGGCAACATATTATTTGGACCGATCTGCCCCCCTTGGGGGTCAGAAACAGCCAAATAATATGTCTCCCAAATTGGAGTAACCCTTGTCCAAGGGGCCACTCCCCACATGCATTACATACAGAAAAAAAAATTAAAACAAAAAAATCCCTGGTAACCCAGTGGGCAATCTAAAAAGTTTTTGGGGCTGATCTGCCCCCCCCCATGGGGCAGAAACGGACAAAGAATATGTCCCCAAAGGGGAGCGACCCTTGCCCAAGGGTCCGCTCCCCGAATAGATTGCATAATTAGAAAAAAATAAACTCAAATAAAAAAATCCCTGGTGTCTAGTGTGCATTCCTGCTGCACAATCGAGCGATCATGCAGCAGGAATGCTCAAAGTGACATTGGAGGAAAGGAAAACCCTTTCATTTCCCCCTATGCCTCTTTGTTTGAAAAAAAAAAAACCCTCCCCGAGGAGAAACTCATCTTCTCCACCTGAGTGCGTTGGAAGCAAATGGCTTCCACCGTATCCAGTTTCATCTAATGATGTCGGCGCGCAATGCGCGCTGACATCATTAGATGACATGGAGGAGGGGTTGGGAGGCATCAGGGGGCAGCGGAAGGCCTTCCTCTGTCCTCCTAGCTGGGGGCAGCAAGATCGGCGGTTCACGGGCGAAGCGCCAGCTCTCCCCCTGTGGGTGGGTGCCAGGACGTCTGGGAGCCGTTGTGAGCACACGCCCATCGTGCCTCATGACGGCTCCTGTCCGTCCAGAGCACCGAAGGGGTTAATCACAAAATCATTCTATTAGTAAAGTGCTAGCAGTGTCACACAAGTATAATATACATTTATTAAAGTGCACAAGAGCTCCTAAGATGAACAAACTGTTAAAACTAATAACCCATTCTTCAAAAACTAGCATAAATTACAGCAAAATAAATATCCTGGTGAATAACACATTGTTAGAACTGGGGGTCTCTAGTTGGCAATAGTTTGCACATTTGTCCAAATAGGGACCCTTGCTTCTAGTCAGAGTAAGGGGGCTACACTCCTAAAATAACCCCTTCTCAACCCTGTGGTATCTTGGCATGGGCAGGAAGGCTTATCTCAGAGGCAGTGTGTAAGCATTTGTAAACACATACAGTAATACAGTGAAAACACTACAGATGGACACCACACAGGTTTTATAAAAATAGATATTCTTTATATAGACCTAACACAAGACCCAAATGACAAAAATCCATGATACAGTATTAAGAAAATGACTTTTAAATGGTAGAAATAGCTTAGTTCAAAGATGATGGGAAATGTGACACGTTTCTCACAAAGTACTTTTGGATGCGTCACGCAAGATAAACAAATGGGTCGCAGGGAGAACGATGCGTCAGTTCCTTGCTTCGGGAGAGGCGATGCGTCTGTTCCTCAGTGCATGCGCAAAGTAGGGGATGCATCTGTTCCTTACCGGAGAGGAGGTGATGCGTCGATCTCGTGTTGCGTTCCTGTTGCGGTGCGACAAGATGGCACCTCGATGCGATGCGACGATCCGGTGCGATTTGACAAGATGCGTCTTTGATGTGATGCAACGATGTGAAGGCGATGTGTGCACGCCCGATGGCCATGCGGCAACTCTGTAACTTTGGAGCCGCGTCAGGCCCTGTGACACGCTTCTCCGGTGATGCAACGGCGACCCCTGTGGTGGCGACACACTTCTCCGGGGATGCGACGGCAAATAGCGGCGACGAAGACGCGCTTCTCCGGTGATGCGACGGCGACCCTTGCGGTGGCGACACACTTCTCCGATGATGCGACGGCAACAGCTGCGGTTGCGACACGCTTCTTCTCGTTGAGTCATGCTTCCAGCTCCCAACAACACGCAGGCTTCTGCAGACAGAATTCCCAGCAAGGAAATTCAGGGGGGAGCTTGTGGTGAAGTCTTGTATCCCTGAGACATCAGCAGGAGGCAAGCATAGTTCAAGCCCTTGGAGATTCTTCTTCAAGATGATGAAAGTTGCAAATAAAAGTCTTTCTCCTTTCCTTGGCAATAAAGAAACCACTGCAAGCCAACCCCAGATAGCAAACAGCACAGGGGCAGTAATCCTCCTTCAGCTTCTCTGGTTTCTTCTTCTTGGCTTATGTTCCACTTGATTTCCCAGAAGTGATCTAAAGTCCTGGGGCCTGGTCACAGTATTTATACCAGTAAATCCTTTGTCCTCTGAAAGCAGAGAGTCCTGTACCTAGTCCAAACCAGTTCGGGTACATTCTGCCAGTGCACAACTTCTTCCTTTGTCAGTGTGGGGCACGGTCATCAGACCCACCACAGGAGGTGGAGCCAGCATTGTGGAAGGCAGGCATAGCCCTATTCAGGCCCAGGTGCTAGTCCTCCCACCACTCCCAATGCAGATAGGTCTATTCAGCCTTGTGCTGACGCACCCTGTCTCCTGGAGCCCCCTCAGCCTCTGTCACTCACAAACCAGATATGGAATACACAACCTAGCAGAGGCAGGCTTGGATGGTTAGGCAAGGAAATACCTAATTTCTAAAAGTGGTATTTTCAATCACAGAATGTTAAAACCAACTTTACTAAAAGATGTATTTTATCATTCTGAGTTCAGGCATACTAAATTCGGTTTTCTACCATGTTCCCTGGGTCAGTTAGGATTATAAAATGTTATAATCAAACTGCACATTCTGGCCTGTGGGGACAGGTAGCCTTGTAATAGTGAAAAACGAAATTGGCTGTAATGCACTATCAGGACATGCCACACACATCAGGGCATGTCCTACCTTTCACATACAATGCACCCTGCCCTAGGCCCTACCTTAGTGGTGGCTAACATGTAGAAAAGGGAAGGTTTAGGGACTGGTAAGTGGGTGCATTTACCAAGTTGACATGGCAGTACTAAACTGCACACCGGCTCTGCAATGGCAGGCCTGAGACACACTTTACAAGCTGCTTCTGTGGGTGGCGCAATCAGTGCTGCAAGACCACTAGCAGCATTTGATCTACAGGCCATGGGCACACATGGTGCACTGTACTAGGGTCTGACAGGTAAATCAAATAAGCCAATCATGGAGTCACTAATCCAGTACAATAATTTAACATAGGGAGCACTTGCACTGTGGCACTGAATAGCAGTGGCACAGTGCTCAAAGCATCTAAGCAGCAAAAACAGCAGAAAAAAAGCAAAATTTAGTTATGAATAACATTTCTTACTCAATTCCAGCAGATAATTATTGAGCTCTGATCTCTAATGCACTTGATAGCCTCTTTTCGAGAAAGTATCTTCTCAAACTAATTACTTAACAGTCTAAAAATGTCCAAATTGCTGAAAACTTAGATATACTCTTAGTTCACTGAGCATATACATATTCAATCATTTGAATTTTATTCATTTTCATAAACCACTGTTCAAAAGTGAACTGGACATTGCGGAGCATACTGTTGTTGGAAATTCTGAGGTAGATCGATAGCTGTTGCATTCAACTATAAAAGCTCTGTCTTTCAGTGATTGATTTTATAGCCCATCACCAAGGTATATTTCTGATTCTCATTGAAACCCTTTGGATATTGTCTTTTTCTGCTGTTAAACATAAAATAAGATCGTTGGCGTAGAGTTTAATTCTCACTATTCTCTCTAGTGGTGGGACAGTTGACTCTTGAATATTAATTTTAACTGCCAAAGGCTCTATAAACAATGTAAAGTGAATTGGCGACTGTTTGACCTGGCATCCTGAGGATGGTCTTTCCCCATACATTTTCCTTTTTCCCTCATGTTTTTGCTGATTCCTTTTGTTGACCTTAGGACTTTGAGCACTTTCCCACAGCTAAATAGTAATAAAGTGCATGCTCTTCTCCCCTAAACACGATGGCATTGAAGTATGCCTGATTGGCTTATCTGATTTTCTGGTAAGACCATTGCAAAGTGATATACTATATACCCACGGCCCATACTTCATATGCTACTAATGGGCCCGCAGCACTAATTGTGCCACCCACATTATTAGCCTTTCAAACCTGTCTGAGACCTACCACTACAGTGTCTGTGTGTGTGCACTTTACTGCCACTTCAACTTGGCATTTAAAAATACTTGCCAAGCCTTAAACCCCTCCTCCCCTTTTACTACATATAAGTCACTCCTAAGGTAGGCCCTAAGGGCAGGGTGCTATGTAAGTAATAGGTAGGACATGTGTGTTTAACCTCTACATGTCATGGTAGTGAAAAACACCCAAATACATTTTTCACAACTGTGAGGCCTACCCCTCTCACAGGCTAATGTTGGAAATTCTTCAAAACACTTTCAAGCTGTAATTCCTGATCAGAGAGGAGTGGCTTTTTCATGTTTCATATCTTTATAATGGTAATGAGAAATCATCCTTACTGGCGCAGTTGGATTTAACATTACTGTTTTGGAAATGCCACTTTTAGAAAGTGGAAATGTTTCTATACTTACTGCTCTATGTGCCTGACAGCCTGTATCCAATACACGTCTGTGGTGGGTGACAGTCTACAATTTGTGCATTCCCTCCAGATAGCTGCAACACAGGATAGATAGGTGTGTCTGAGTACCCAACTGAATATATCTGCATTCTGATGGCCTTGCCTGGACAGGATGGGAGGAAGGGGCTAACACTTCACTTGAATAGACAGTGCCCTGTCCCCACATAAAGGACGGATTACTCCCCACTGATAGCCTGACAGAATGGACTGAGTTGAAAGGCATACTTGTGCACTTCCAAGAGCTGCTTTTAAGTCCCCCAAAATCAAAGGACATTTTGTATATAAATACTGGTTCTCTGACCCCCCCTATAATCTAACACTACTGGACTTGTAACTGAAGCTCTGCCAGAAGAACTGCTTTGCTGCTTAAAGGACTCAACTGAACTGCTGATCTGGACAGTCTGCTTTTCTGTGTGTTGCGTGTTGCCTGCTGCTCTCTAACTCCGCTGAAGGAGAGCTGGACTGTACCTTCACTCCAAGTGATCTCCAAGGGGCTTCTTGTCTAACCTCCTGTTGCTTCAGACTCAAGAAAATCAAAGTCTTTACACCTTCTCCTCTGCCTGTCTCACTGGGAGTGTCTCAGATACTTGCAACACGGATGTTACTGCATCTCCTGTCTGTGTGTAGCAGAACCTGAACATCGACCCGGTTGTGATAGTACAATTGGCACATTGCATCAGAACCAGTGCTTTGCCTCCAGAGATCGATGCATCGAACATCGTCTCGCCACCACTGCAGTTTGGTGAGATCAACACATCCCCTCAACTGTGTGGCAGAATCCGGCACATCGCTCAACGCCTCTCAACTCCGGCACCCATCTTTGAAACTGACCCATCGCCTTCGCTGTGTGGAGACGATTGATGCATCCTGCATCTATGGACCTCAAAATTGCTGCATCTTACTGTTTCTGACAAGGAAAGGTACTTTGGTCACTGGGGCTTGCAGCCAGCTAGTGCTCCATCGCGGTTGGCCCAAACCTTGACTTTGCCCTGATCCAGCGCAACCTAAAATAACCTTTTTAGAGCAACTTGCTTCTAAGTTCTTTATTGCATTTATTCTTTTAATATTCAATACCTCGAGTTCTATACTTTGGACTTTGTCATTTAGGTCTTGTTTTGTACAGATTATAACAATCTAGTTTTCTAAACCTGTGTGAAGTCTTTTTATGGTATATTCACCTGGTTACTTGGTAGAAAATTGATGTCCTGGATCAGAAAATTTGTCTAAGCGGCTATTGATCTATTAGTTAGGAAACCATTATGGTCTTTATGAATTTCTTTCGCTCAACAGGCGTCATTTATGCTGCCAATACTTTATTGAACAATTTATAATCTGAATTTAGAAGGTTAATAGGGCAATAAGAATTAACATTTATATTCGGTTCATCTTACTTGAGAAAACCGAATATTAACAAGTCTTTAAAAGACATGTATATGTCCCTCTTACATAAATTGATTAAATAAAATAAATCTGCTACAAATGGGAGCAATTCATCTTCAAATTCTTTATTAACTTCAGTCGGAATACCATCATTTCCGCAAACTTTTGCTCTGCCCATCTCTTTTAATGACTTCTCTATTTCCGCAGTAGTTACTTTAGTTAAGAGGGTATCCCATTGTATCTCTATCAATTTGGGTAGTATAAAAGTGCTAAAATATTGTTTGAGTTTCAAAAAAGACACATGGTCTGTTTAATCATATACAGACTTATTATCCTGAAAAAAACCTCTGCTATTTTGTGATTCCCAGTCGTTTGAAGATTGGACACAGGATTGAGAATCCCCTGGATCATGTTATTATTTCTTCTAGTTTTAACAGATCAAGGGAGGAATTTACCAATCTGCTGACTTTCCTCATAAGCTTTCTGCTGATAAGTTCTATGATTACAAATTTCTTCAATTGAAAAATAATCTCTGAGATTCTGTGATGCTCTGTCAAACCGATCCCTTTTTAATTTCCTTCCTTGCTGCATTCGAGAAATAGTCTGGAGTCTCAAAACGATCTTAAATGCATCAATTGTTTCTTGTAAGTCTTGTATTTTCATGAGATGTGCTTTAATTAATTTTGATTTATAGGCAATCACCAGCCCCCTGAAGGAGTGTTTACAAGCTTTCCAAACAATAAAATGGGGGGTCAAATTCCTTGAAAATTTCTAGTTTGCTCTACCCAAGTCCGATCTGACAATAATACCTTGTCCATTTGCCATCTAGCTTTCTCCTACAGCTGGATATCTAATTTGATCTCCACTCAAACAATAGAATGGTCCAAGAAGGCATTGCCCCAGATAGCAGTTATTCCTCTATTAATTTGTTGTGAAAGCAAGTAAAAATCTATTCTTGAAGCAGCAGTAAATTGGCGTGAAAAACAAGTAAACTGCAAAACGTGTGGATGATTTAAATGACATGGATTCACCAGTCCAAAATCCTGCTTAAGCCTTGTTAAATTAAGCAGTCTTAGGCTTAAGTTACATCTTCATACCATTCGATGAGTCCAGTTTTAAATTCTGAATAGAATTGAAATCCCCTCCCGGTGCTAACAGTCCTACCGAATCCATTAAAGTTACTGAGTACTTTTAATATATATTCGAGGTGTTGCTCAAATATTCATGGATGATTCAAATAATATGAATACCAATCCAACCTATCAGCCCCTCATTGTTGCAGGATAGGTGAATGTTGGAAAGTGTGACATGGCAGACAATAGACTATCTAAATTAATGTGGCAGAAATAAAAAATAGTTAACTGCCATTCACAATATTCTACTGCATATAGCCAAAGGATAGCTTATCCACTTCATCAATTTATTCATTGCATTTTAAACATGCAAAGATACTGCAGTTTAGCAGTTCATTATAATGAGAGAGGTCGTAGTAGTCAATAAAAACAAAGGTTGAGATTACACCAGCCCATATCCATAGGCAGAGAGGATTACTCTATTTGCACTACAGTTTTCGAGGAATTTGTAAATTTATCTTACCACATGTTAAAAATAAATGAACACCACCTTAATAGTACACCAACGCCTTCCATATTCCCTTGTAAATAAACCTCTGATAAATTTGAGTCAATTTGAGTTTCAGTCTTTGACCATATGAAGCTGTTCATTCTAAACCCCTTCCGACTTATTGTCAAGTCAGGCAAATTTGACGGATATCCCATTTGTCATATTACAAATGCATTATAGGAGATAGCACGAGTAATATGGCTGAAAGGATATCGGTCATGTTTTGATCAATTATCCAAACCGCCAAACTCTCAATAAAATCTAGGGTGTCTTCGAATTTAAGTACCGTAAATATGGTGCTGGCAAGCTGTTCAGATTTTTCCAAAGAAAGCAAATGGTTGACCCTGATTCTATGTTTCCTGTTTAACTTCACCATCCAATGTATTTGCTGGTAGGAATAACAAGGTGTAGACTAATAAACTATATTTGACTGGAACCTAAAAATAACACTATTTAGAGTAATTTACCCTAAATGCACATTTTAAATATTCCAAGGATGCACTCGCTCTGATCTTTCTGCCACGGCTTGAAATAAATCGGTTTGATGCAGATAGTTGCAGAACAGAAGTCTACACAGGTTTTCGGATGTTGCTTCCAGATATTCTCAGATGAGTGACAGGCCGTTTCTTGATTTTGAAGTCTCCTGCAGGACATATGATGTGATACCCAGTGGGGATGGTTAAGGATGATCATTGTCCTCTAACCCAAGTTTCTTTGAAGTCCATGAACGGTTCAACCTATATTTTCACAGAAGTGAGGCTGTTCCTGGATTCATATGCACAGTTAACCTGTGTAGGTATAGTGCCATAGACCTAATGCGAGCAGGAAACATGTCTTCACTGCCACCCTGGTTGGACAGTAAAACCAAGTGTTTAAGGTGGTACCGTGGGGCCATGAATCCTTTGGGATCAAGTGCACATGGTGGAGAACACCAGCTGTGCCACTGGCCAGATGAGCCATGTGTAGGTTTTTCTCTGGCACTGTGCTTGCTTACAAATGATTTGCTCTCAAATGCCTTTTGGTCAGTGTTCATACATACTTTACTTACTTTGGTTCCTAAACCAGTGTCCAGTTTCACCTTTGAATTTTTTGTCAATTTTCATATCCCCAAAATAATGTGAATTTCAATAGGCATATTTTTAAAGCTTCTAAAGCAGCATGTACCCCACAATAACATTCACATTTAGAAACAATAAGCTAAGTTTTGCTTGCAGGGATTTTACATATCTAATGGCATGCAGATTCCAAGCGTTTTGAACAGCTGTGGAGACATCATTATTTGGAGGTGCAATGAGATTTAATTTAAAAGGCAGCACTTTTGAATTTCAAAAAGCAGCACACTGTGAAATGCTATAATATTAGTTATATTCAACTGAAATTGTGAAGAAAGGCAGGGATGAAAGAAGCGTTCTTTGGAAACAGAGTCTGCTTTGCTTGATTGCCCTGGAGTACTGTAAGAAGTACATAAAGGAATTTGTTTGATTTAAGGCGAGTTTCTATTTTTCCTATTTTTAGCAAATGTCTACAGAAGAGGAATCACATTAATGCCAGATACATATCCGTACAAAACGTCCTAGAAGCATCACGTTCCTTAGCAATGCGCAGAACACACTCAAGGTTGTGTTGGCACAATTATACTTACATGCCTGTATTAAAAAAACAATGAACAATTATACTACAGTGTTCATTATAGTCTGCGAATGCGGAAGACATGTTTCACACGTCTATTTGATCATGATGGAACCAGTGAGCAACATGCAATCCTAATAGAGAATATGCTATTTTATACAGGATAGTGTCAATATCATTATTCCTGGTGAATTTTGGTCTGTCTACCGCAAGCAATATAACCATTAACCCTGCAAGTCAAATCTAATTTATCTACTTTATGCTCTGTTGTTTTAAGTTATCCTGTCCGCTGTGAAAATTCTTGATGCACCGCCTTGCTGAAAAAATAAAACAAAAAACTATATATTTATGTTGCAAAAGCAATATATTTCCATACATTGACTGACTAATGAAGAGAGGGAAAAGTCAAGAGAAATAACAGATATAGTAATTTATAACCTTTGCTTGGTTTTGTTAGGCAAAACATATTTTACAGGAAAGATGTCCAACTCGTTATTTATTCCACAATGAGCATATATGTGAATTATGGGTTTTACCAGTAGGTGGCCTACTCTCAATCTGATCCTCCTGCTACCCTGGTCTACATAGCAGGAATGTGCCAATATGCAAAGTCATCCAACTCTCAAATTCACCTAGATTTTTATAAACCTTTGTTAAGCGTGAAGCTTGTGCAATGTAAAAATTAGTGAAGCAGCGTTGAGCAGCTCGTCATGACTTCCCACGGTTATGAAAAGATACTCAAGCCAATGGGTGGACTGGCCCCATTTGTCAGCCCTTACCATCCACTCTTCTGAGACACCATACCCTCAGGCAAATGCCAGGGCTCTCTTGACCCAATGGGCAAGGTACTTTAGCAGGAGCCCTGACCCTTCACCTCCCCCTTTCCTGCTTTGCCCTGCTCTTAGTGTCATCCACTGCAATGAGCACTGGCCAACATCCCTGCCCCAGTCCCTTTAAATCATCCCCTAATCTCTTCCCTTTCACCTCACATCACGGAGGGTGGGGGAGGGTTCAAGGCTCACAGTACGATACCTACTGCAGTATGTCTCACCACTGGCCAACCTGCTGCTTGACCAGGTTATTGACACTTTGCTTAATGGAAATCTATCTGGCTGAAGTCAGAAAACTCAATGTAACTTCAAGAAGGGCAAAGTACCGAGTTTTGACAAATTTTGGATGGAGTAAATGCTTCATCCAGCTCGGCCAGTCCCAGATTTTGAGTTCAGTGCATTTAGTGAAGCCTGTTACTTCAAACTCATAACAATCAAAATACCTATGAAGGAAGACAAAATCATGAATACTAGAATGACAAAATAACCATTGACATACCTACAAATTACTGTACATTAGGCCTCAAACTAAACAAAAAATGTCTGCGCAGACTTCACAACTACACAGAATTGAACAAAAAAGTAATTAAGTCTTTGCAACCAGTGGCCATGTCCTTTGACAACATAGTAGGGCTTGCAGACAAAAACATTAGAATGTGAACAGCTATTGGGGTCTTAACACTTTGAACCACAGAAGCATATACATTGTCTGTAATAATGCGGGTAGTTGGCTAGGTAAAATAGATAGATATGGGTGAGAGAACACTGTATGTTGCTCAGGCATACTTTTTCTGTTTTTCTGATATATATATATATATATGATTGTAGAAGCCATAAAATGTGAAAGGTAATGGAAATTCAGGTGTCAGTGGTTTTTACAGCCTAAACATTTGATTAACAGGGATTGCTTGAAACGCGTCAGGACTGGCTAAGACGCGCTGAGTAACCAAGGTTTTCCCTGATCATCACTTACCATCTGCGTTCATCACTCAACATGGGGCAACCTCTTTTCTTCTCATTAATACGTCCCAGCCTGGTCGTGAGCAGATGCCACCGCTGAAATGCGGGTCTGCCGCAGAATGTTTCAGTGGATCACAGAGCGGAATGCGGATTGTTAGCACTGGGGTGCTGGATTCTTTACCGCATTTTCTATTGGACTTTGCCTTTGAAAAACTTGCCAGCAGCCCACTTGAATGTAAAAATGAACTTCCTTTTCCACAATGCTTTGTTATGCTCATCTGAGCTTGATTGTAGAAGCCATTAAATGTGAAAGGTAACAGAAATTCAATTTTGGTTGGTTTTTACAGCCTAAACCTTTGATAAAGAGCGATTGCTTGAAATGCGTCCGGACTGGCTAAGACTCACTGAGTAACCGAGGCGTTCCCTGATCATCACTTACCATCTGCGTGCATCGCTCAACATGGGGCAAACTCTGTTATATATGTATATATATATATATCAATACTTTCCATCAGCGCTCACCGCACCGAAAGTCGCCTTTTCCCCGCCTCTCACAATGGCGGTCCGTGGTGAGGAAGCGAACCTCAACAAATGCACCAAGGCTGAATTCTTCGGAGTACGAAAAAATGACAGCAACCACGGACTCTTAAGGTTTAAATGCGCTAATTTATTTAACAAAAATGGCCCACTCTACGCGTTTCGGGACTTGCTCCCTTGTTCACGAGTGTGGTGGTTACAATAAAGTGTTGTTTAAATAAACAGCCATGTGATCACGTAGAAATACATCAACATAGAGAACAGACTTCGTGTTTGAGAGTTACTTCACTCCAAATTCAATACAAATAGGCAATTCCGCCATCTTTAAACGGTGTGAGTCTCATGGTAAGAAAAACTTTCATAATAGTCCCAATGTCTGTGAGACCATTATTGCATTCATGAAAAAGGAACAGAGTAAGTACATCAGTAATATTCCTTAATTCAAAAGGATGGAAACTGTATCTTAATCTATAACAGTGTCTCTGACAATCTAACGCGATATCTTTGTGCTGTTACAGCTTTACACAATAAAATCCCGGTAAACCAAAATGCACTTGATATATCAAGTGCATTTTGGTAGAGTGGGCCATTTTTGTTAAATAAATTAGCGCATTTAAACCTTGAGAGTCCGTGGTTGCTATCATTTTTTCGTACTCCGAAGAATTCAGCCTTGGTGCATATATATATATATATTTATACTATCTGAAATGGGACAAAGTGAGGAACTAAATAATCTAAGAGGAGATGACTAAAAGATTAAAGAAAGAGGAGGATATCATCCGCGAAAGAAAAGCTTTTAAATTCCATAAAGACCGTATGGACTACGAATGTGGTCGTATTTTTACTTTTTCGAAGAAATTTGACTCGATCAAGGCATCTAAGTATGGCACAACACAGGGATCTAAATCCAATGCAGCAGGCGGAGCTGGCAGAATGGAAGCAGCCTCTACTTCAGATCTCAGCTCCGCGCTAGAGAGCGAGACTGAACAAGACCCCAGAAGCCATACCGCACAACAAATGCCAGTAAAAATCTCATTGGTGGAGGAAGTTCATTTTTTATGCTGGGAGCGCAGGCAAACACTGTGCCCCAGGAACCAAGGAAAACCCCAAACAAAAAATCAACCACAAAACGCCGAGAGAGGAGAGCAGCAGAATGTAAGCGCTCCCAAAAAGAGAGGGCAAATTTACAGGAATTGGAGACGACAGACCCAGCAATGAGTCCTACAATAATAAATCTGGCAAACATCGATCTAACGAAAGCAGAAGAGCAACTGTTATCGCTAGGACTGTCTTTCTGTCCTGAAAGCTCTTTTAATTATGCTTCGACCTGAATGGATGTCTACAGAAGTATTCGAAAACTGAAACTCAAAAAATACTTTGCGCAAAAGAAACCCTCAGAGTCTGATGCAAACATACTACAAGGATCATTGCCTATGTCATCTCCGCCCTTCGGTCTGACAAGCACAGATATGTCAACTTGTGATACACTACAGGAGTTGCTGGATGAGAATATGACCTCTACCCAATTCACAAAGCACAATCAAAAACCATACACCACAAGGGACCGAGGTATGCTAGTAACACATTTCAGACAAACCTCCAACTTCAATCCAATAATGCCTCGGGATGCAAATGAGATATTCCATGAGCATGTTGTAGGTGAAATCAAAAAACTCAATCATAGAGTGCAGAGGATAATGAGAACAAAGAAAAACAAAACAGAGATCCAATATCAGTCATTAATGACGAAACTCAAGGCGAACTCTGAATTGATTATCCGCAACTCTGATAAAGGTGGAAATCTAGTCCTATGGAACAAATCTGACTACAACAAGGAGGCTATGAATCAATTGCAAGACAGAAAATGCTACCTCAAATGTGATCAGATAACTCTCAGGAATACCTACAACATCTGTAGGATGAAACTGATTGCATGGAAAAATGCAGGGCTACTGACACAAGAAGAATATCTATACTTGCAAAATGATCACCCAGTAACACCAATTATGTATTTCATTCCAAAAATACATAAAGACCCCACAAATCCACCTGGAAGGCCGATTATTTCGGCAAGAAATAGTCTAGAGCGAACATCAGTATATGTGGACTATTTCCTTCAAGACTATGTGCAACATCTACCATCATACATCCGTGATACGGGAGACTTTTTATCCAAAATCAAGAACTGTGAATGGAACACAGACCATCTTCGAATCACATTAGATGTCTCCTCATTATACACTTCAATTAATCACCAGGATGATATGAGGGCACTTGATCAGAGACCATCAGAGTTTATACAACACAGCAAAATGCTTAGAGATATGACAGAGTTCTGTTTAAACAACAATATTTTTATATATCGGAATATGTTATATCAACAATTACGAGGCATAGCTATGGGGGCCAGATTCTCCCCCAGCTATACATGTTTCCACATGGGTTGGTAGGAGGAGCTGGTCATCCTCAAACAACACGTAAACATAGTCAACACAAACATCAAAGTTTGGCTAAGAAACATCAATGATCTTTTTATCATCTGGCAGCGGACCCAGCCGGAGGCAGAAAGATTCATCAAAGACCTCAACACCAATAACCTCAATTTAGAGTTCACGGGCAATATAAGTGATCAGGTGGTTAAATTCTTAGATGTACAGGTCTACATCAGGGAAGGACAAATCGCCATTAGATTACATCGTAAAAAAACTGCCTGAAATGCAGCCCTACATGCTATGAGCGCTCACCCCCAACATCTTATACGGAGTATACAGTGCAGTGAGATGCTCAGGTTAAAAAGCATAAGTAGCAATGTTGATGACTTACAGATGGCACAAATAGCCAGTCAAAAAAGGTTTCTTGAAAGAGGTTACTTCAAAAAAACAATTGAAATTGCAATAAGAAGAAGCAATGCAATTAGTAGCGTTAGCCTTCTAACAACACAGATAAGGGCCAACACAACCAATACAGTGAATAACCCACAAGAACCAATACAAAATTCTGAATCTTTCAGGTTTATAATTGGCTATAGTAAACAAGCGAGAACAATTAATACCATCATAAGGAAAAATTGGCCCCTTGTATTAAGCGATCCTACTATAGGCCATTTACTGCCAACCAGACCAGCAATCACGTACAGTAAAGCACCCTCAATGAGAGACGAGCTATTCCACAATGATCCATGGGACTGTATAAAAACCACCTTGCTAAACAAAAGAAAGGGCTTTTACAAATGCACATCCTGTAAAGTGTGTCAACATGGGGTAAATAAAACTATGTTGGGAGCACAATTCTCCAAGGCCACAAGAGGATACTCCAGCACATAAGAGCCATAAAAAACAAAGATCAGGCCTATCCGGCGGCACGCCGTTTTGAGGAGTCACATAATGGAGACTCAAAGATCTTAAATATTTTTTAATCAACTGCGCGCCAAAAAACAAAAGAGGAGGCAACAGAGAAAAAGCCCTTAGAAAACTAGAAACAAGATACATCTTGGAACTAGAAAGCAAACAGCCAGTGGGTCTCAATGGGACAGAGGATCTCTATACTTGCCTCTGAAAGCAATTATAATAGCTAAAAGTCTTAAACAGAAATGAACACTCAGCATAGAGTATCCAAGAGTAGTTAACAGTGCCCTGTCTTAAAAAACCACCCCCCCTTTTTACAATTATCACAGTCAGGTTTTATGGGTTTTAGCTTTTTACATCGGTAAATTTGCACATCACAATACAGTTACAATCAATGGACACATGTTTTATAAACTATTGCAAACATTACAAATAGGAGTTTAAGACTTTTGATGTCAACACCACCATAACCACTGGGTAACACAAACCTAACGAACAGATCAATTGGTAAAGTCCATATATGCGCACACACAAGCTTACAATTATGGGCGAGTGAGTGCACATATACCAATGGAGGTGGAATCTACACATTGTTTTCATATCATGTTATTAACACAATGACTTTATTACGATATTGCATTTATGCATTTATTTATTTATCATATTTAATTAATTGTGTTTTTAGTGAAATATATTTATAACTATATATAATTTATTACAATGATTTATAGTTGTAGTTCCAAACATTTGCCCAGTTGAAATTATTTTTACCATGTCTATTCCTATGCTGTTTGTGTTTATACATATATAAAAACAAATGTTTTGCACTTGTCACTTTAAAAAAGAAAAAAATGCTATGGTAAAAAAATGGCTTAAAAGTCCATCACCAACTGTGTATCGTGTCATGTGATCAAGGGCCTACGGGCTCGAAACGCGTCATGGCTGTGGTTTGTTGAGCAGACATTAAAGAAACTTACAGCACGAAGTTGTGGTCTGAGCTCCTGCCTTCTGCGGCAAATTGGAAAGTGAGAGGAGTTACTGCCATATATATATATATATATATATATATACATGTGATCTAGGCAGGGATCTGCCAAAACGCGTCATGGCGACTGGTGGTGTGTTTCAATAAAATAAACTGCACCAAACCTGGGTCTCCGCTCGTTTTGTTTGGAAGAAACGGTTCAACGAGGTTTGTGGCATATATATATATATATATATATATATATATATATATATATATATATATATTTTCACTGAAAAAACCATAGGTTTCAGGGGCGTTATAGTTAGCTGGACTTTTCACTCGTACAAAACCATTGAAATTCCCCCGTTATAGTTAGGTCAGCTAACTATAACTCACACGCCCGCAATGCACTGCTGATGACGTCACATATTACATCACTCATGACATCGTCAGTGACATCACTCATGACATCACTGATGACATCTCAAATGACATCACTGATGACATCACTGATGACATCATCCAGTGAATGTGTGTTTTTCTGAAAATTACATATGTTTTATATATGTATATCTCAAGGTCGATGGTAGAATAAATGGGTATATAAGTTTCTAAATGGATGATTTGTGTTTGAAAAATGTATTGTATAACTGACTAAGTGTATCTTAGTGAATACATGGCTTAGTGAGTAATGTTTAAATCTGTAAATATCTGTATCAGTCTCTCACTTTGTGTATAAGTGGCTGCATGGGTTGGTGAGTAGCTACATGAGTGTCTATATAGGTCATTAGTTGGTTTTTTGAGTATCAGTATGAGTGTCTGTATGGTTCGGTGGGGGTATTACGTAGTGCATAGGTGCATGAATGAGTGACTCACTGTTTGTATGTGTTGAAGACAGCATGTGTGCAGGAATGTATGGGTGGATGAGTGTGTGCATGGGTGTGTTAGTGAGTTAATGACTGTCTCAATAGTGTCTTTATGAGTAACTACATATGTTTTAAACTAGTATATGTGACTATTGGTGTATTTAAGTGAGTATATGTGAGAGTGAGAGATTGAAAGAGTTCCTGTATGAATAAGTATGTGTTTCTATAAGTGATTGTTTAAAAGACGAAGTATGTGTAAGTTTCTGTAGAAGTAAGTGTGGTGGTGTGTGTATAACTGTATATGCAAGTAAATGGATGTTTGATTTTTTATTAGCATGAGTGACTATGTGTGTGAGTAACTCATTGGATGAGTGGCGTTGTGTAACAGGATGTATAGGTGTATGAGTACATATGATGAGTGAGTACATGTATGAGTGACTGTATAGGACTGTTGGTGAATGAGTGGATGTGTATCTGGATCTTAGAATTACTGAATAGGTTGTTGTAACTGGTATTGGTATGTCCATTGTTTTGAAAATGATAGTTTCTATTTTTGAATGTATGAATCAAAGGTTAAATTAGGGGGAGAGGAGGTCTTCCACTCTATCACAAGGATGATGTCATCAGTGATGTCATTTGAGATGTCATCAGTGATGTCATGAGTGATGTCACTGACCATGTCATGAGTGATGTAATATGTGACGTCATCAGCAGTGCATTGTGGGCGCGGGAGTTATAGTTAGCTGAACTAACTATAACGGGGGAATTTCAATGGTTTTGTACGAGTGAAAAGTCCAGCTAACTATAACGCCCCTGAAACCTATGTTTTTTTCAGTAAATTTATAAGGTTTTTTAAATGCTAATTCCTAACTATAACGTGCCTGAAACCTACGGTTTTTTCAGTGAATTTCAAAGGTTTTTTAAATGCTAATTTCTAACTATGCCTACAGAGATAGGACATGTGAAGAAAGAAGGAAAAACGCACAGAAAGAAAAAAAAGAAATGGAGAAAGAAGCAACAGAAGTCCTCAAAGACGAAGAAAAGTGCAGGAAGAAGGATAACGTGCAGAAAGAACAAACAGAAGAGCAGAAAGGAGCCTTGTTGCAAAATCATCCTGTACCCTCAACTTTTTCAGACGGATACTGGTGGTAACTGAGTCTGACTAACCAGTCCTAGAGCCAGTGCTATGTTAAAAGACACTCAGAATACAATGAGAACACCTACATGCACTAGGGAACACTATGCGTTGGGGTCCCCCTGTGATTAGCATGACCTCCTCTTTAAGCCCCTAGTATATAATAGGGCATGGGATTAAAACTACCTCTTAAAATGCGCCACAGGGTGTATTTGCACACGTCACCTCAGGCCCCATCCCCCCCCTTCCCCACTGTGTAAACACGCCCTGTGGCCATTTTAAGTTGGAAGATAAAGTCCCCTTGAATCCTGAGGGTCCCTAGGGTCCAACTAGACCACTAGGTACCTCCAGTAAGCGCCACAGAGCTGCGTTGCAGAGAGATGTAAAAAGGGGCAAGGCCTGGCCCACCTCTCTGCAAAGCAGCTCAGTGGCACTTACTGGAAGCACCTGGTGGGCTAATTAGCCCCCAGGGGCCATCAGGATTGAAGGGGAATTATTTCCCCAACTTAAAACGCGCCATAGGGCATGTTTGCACACGTCACCTCAGGCCCCCTCCCCTCCCTTCCCCACTGTGTAAACACGCCCTGTGGCCGTTTTTTAAGTTTGGAGATTAAGTCCCCTTGAATCCTGAGGGTCCCTAGGGGCAAAATAGCCCACTAGGTATGTCCAGTAAGCGCCATTGCAGAGTGGTGTAAAAAGGGGCACGGCCTGCACCACCTCTCTGCAACGCAGAGCAGTGGCGCTTACTGGAAGCACCTGGTGGGCTAGTTGGCCCCCAGGGTCCCTCAGGATTGAAAGGGAATTATTTCCCCAACTTAAAATGCGCCACAGGGCGTTTTTGCACATGTCACCTCAGGCCCCGTCCCCTCCCTTCACCACTGTGTAAACGCGCCCTGTGGCCATTCTAAGTTGAGAGATTAAGTCCCCTTGAGGGTCCCTAGGGTCAAACTAGCCCACTAGGTACCTCCAGTAAGCGCCACAGAGCTGCGTTGCATAGAGGTGTAAAAAGGGGCATGGCCTCAGAACACCTGTCTGCAACGCAGCTCCCTGGCGCATACTGGAGATACCTGTTGGGCTAGTTGGCCCTCAGGGACCCTCAGTATTGAAGGGGAATTAATTCCCCAACTTACAACTGGCCAGGGGGTGCGTTTGCAGAGTGCTACAAGCGTGGCCTCCGGCGTGATGCCGGTCTTTTATTTATGTTATTAAGGAGGGCTGTGTGGCCCCCCTTCTTTTTTCTAATTTATTGGCCCTGGGGACCCTATCCCCTAGGGCCTGCACCCTAATTCTTTTTGTTGAAAAATATTAATTTGGCCCTCCCAAGGCCTTAATCGGCCCCGGGGCCCCAACCCCAGGGTCATGGCCTTTTTTTTTTATTCTTCAGGAGGGGGGCTGCGTTGCCCCCCTCCTCAGGCCACTTATGGCCCCGGGGACCCCATCCTCCGGGGCCAGCCTTTGTTTTTTATTATTTTTAAAAAATATGTATTTATAGAAACACCTAGGACATGCTGGACAAACCGTATGTACCTATCACCATCACGATTTGCGTGATATTCATTAAAAGGCGGCTATGCATGCAATGAATCCACGTGGAATGTATTTACACCGCTAGTGAAGCTCTGACGTGTCTGACGCCCTACCGTGCCTAATCCAAGCGCCCCGCCGGTGGGTACTCTCCAAGTAGACACCCTTGTTGTTTATTTATACAAACATGGGTAGCTATAGATGGGAACATTTAATACACACGCACACCAAGCCATTCAAAGGGGATTCGACAAAAATTTGACCAAACCATGCAAGAAACCCCCTCATGGTTAATAAAACATACATCCACTGCCGGTTTTGTAATACTTTTTATTTTCCTCTCTGGAAAGGAGACGAACCTCACTTGAGAGTCACAGCGTGCTCCTGGCTGAGCCCAATGCTGTGTTACACCCACCAGTGCCCGCCGAGTGCCACACACCTCTGTGTTGTATTCCACCAGCTAGTGTGTATGCTATGACACTCTCTAGCCCATGTGCACTGTAACACCACCCCGTGAATATGTCATGCCACACTTGCCTTCGCACGGGTTATATTGCCCCATCTAACGTGCCTTCCTCAATGCCTATGTTATAACGCACAGCGCTAAGCCATACATATTACAATCTGGGATCCATATCTTTGTCACAGTGCATATGCAACGTTACACTCCCCAGCACATATTTTATATTACAACTTTAGAGACTAGTTAGGTTACACAATACTGCCCTGTGCATATTACACTCCAAGGCGCATATCGCATAGCACGCGCTAGTGCCTGTGCTATCTCACGCTCTCCAATGAATCTGTCATTGCGCACAATGTATTGCATATTATATTTCACGCCCCGGTTCATCTTATATCACAGTTTTTGGTGCATAGTTTATACCATATACTATATCTAGTTTTCATTTTCAATCGTGCTCTAAGGACTATGTTCTATATAACACTGCATCCACCTACCCTTTTCACGGGCATTACATTTTGCGATGGGGGTGGAGGGTCAGGGGGTGTTTCTGCCAAGTGAGCCTGGAGTCACAGTCACAAACGTCCTCTTCTTCCTGAATAAAAGTGAGATTATGCTGCATACTTGTTCATATTTTAAGTAGTTTGCACAGACACACATTTTAAAAACAATAAAGTTCCTAATACCCCCTTCTCTGAACAGTTAACTTGCTGCCCCATCCACCTCCTCCCTATCCTCTGTTGTCTGAATCCATGGACTAGCCTCCTCCCTCCTGCCATGCATGTTCTGATTTGCTGCCACTGCCCTCCATTTAGCATGATGTACCAGTCCACTCCTCCTGCCCTTCATTGCCCAATTCTATGGCCCATCATTGACCTACTGCTTAGCCTCTGTGCTTAGCTTGCTGCCCCTATTCTCCTTCCCCCTGCCCTCTGATGTCTTTGTGCATGCCCCTGCTCCATCCTTTTTGCCCACCATGTTCCATGGACCTGCCACTCCTATCTACTCTGAGTGTTCTGTTGAGCTGCCACTCCCCTCCCACCTGCCTTGCATTGTCAGATGACTGTAACCTGTCCCTGCCACCTCCACCCTGCCTGTCCACATGCCATGCCCCTATCCCCTTCCTCCTGTCCTCCATGGTCCATTTTACTGCCACACCCTTCTGCCCTCCCTGGTCTGTTGTGCTGCAACTGCTCCTCCTGCCAGCCCCGCGCGGTCTGTTTTGAGGCCCCTTCCCCTGAACTCTCTTGTCTGTGCCCAGGTCCTGACTCTCCCTTCTATCCTCCATGGTCCTTTGTGCATGCCCCTGCACCCTCCTTCTTGCCCATCATAGCCATTGTGCTGCCACTAACCCTCCCGCTTGCCATGCATGGTCTTCTGTGCTGCCATGGCACCTCCCACCTTCCCTGTGTGGTCAGCCAGCTGCCCCTGACCCCCTCCCACCTTCCCTCCATGGTCTGTGTGTATGCCATCATAGTCTCATTGTTGCTCTCCATGGTGCGTCTTGTTTCTAGTGCCCATCCTGCCTGACCTCCATGGTCATCTTGCTGCTCCTGCCCTGCCCCCTTGTCCCCAGCCCTCTGTTTCCATGTGCAGACCCCTATTCCCTCCCTCCTGGCTTGTCTGTTCTATTGTAATGCCCCTGATCCGTCCCTCCTGCCCTTTATGGTCTGTTATGCTGCAGCTTTCTCTCCTGTCTGTCCATTATGGTCAGCTAGCTACCATTGCCTCTTTCCCCTCTGTTCTCTGTTGTCCATGTGCATGGTCCTATCCCCTTCCTATTGCTTTCTATGGATTGTTGTGCTGCACTCCCGTCCCGCATGCCCTGTGTGGTGTATTGTGCTGCTGCAAACCCTGATGCCTGCCCTGTAGGGTCAGTTTGGTGCACCTCTCCATGTCCCTCCTGTCCTCCATTATCCGAGTCCATGTCCTTACCCCAATTCCTCCTGCCTACAATGATCCAATATACCATATTTGCGAAAATTTTGAACTTGGTAAGAGGGAGATTTTGAAAAAAAACTGGGGTATTGATTTTCCCCTTTGAGGTACATTGAAAAGAGGAGATTGTAGACAGGAGACAGATCAAATAAAGCCCATTTAAGCTTATAAACATTGGACGTTTCCTGGCTGAAACGAGTCTGTTGGCATGTATGGTTGTACTACCACTGCCTCTTCCTTCTGCCCACAATGGTCTATTATATTGCCACAGCCTCTCTTCCCAGTCCTGTATTGTTGGTTTGTTGCCCCTGCCCCCTTTCCACTGCCCTCCATAGTCTGTTGTGCTGCCACTGCCTCTTCCTGCCTGCCCAGTGTGGTCAAATTGTTGCCTCTGCACTTTCCTACCTGCCTTCAATTTTCAGAGTCCGTGCCCCTGGCCTCTTCCTCTCAACAGTATCCCAATGAACAACTAGATTGCTAACATTCTATATTTATTACAAAAGTGTGGAACGCCTGACGTCATCTTGATGTAATCAAAACTGTAATACCTAGAGTGTTTCCTTTAGAAATTACATATATGAGAGGGTCTTATTTGCATCAAAATTATCGTTAGTGCTCTAAAAAACTAAAATGAGGACATATTTTCTGAGTTTTGAAATAGCGACAAAGAACTTTTAAATTATTTGTAATCTTTATGTTTTTTATCCAGTTGACCACTTGATTAAATGTTGCACCTAGGGGAGAGGATGTGGTGTTACTTCCAGAGCTGCAGAGTTTGCAACTGGGGAACCAGGTTGGAGTTTCTGCTTCAGCTCAACATTCTGTGATTCTGGTCAAATCACTTAATCTCCCCATGTCTACAACCAAAATGAATTTGATCTTGTGTGATGTAACCAATGCTCATTTAAGCACTTCAATACCTGACAAGTTTGCACTATATAAAACTGAAAATACACAAAAAATAAGTGTTTTGCACACTTCTGTCATTGGGCTACATGTGGGCTACATCTGGGTGATATTTGTGCTGCATTTGGGCTCTTTTATCTCTGGTGGCCATCTTGGGAGATTTATTTGTTATGAAGTTTCCTAATTTCCTCATTTACTGCAGTCTCCTTAGTAGGAAATACTTTCAGTTTTTTACTTTGGTTCCATCAAGAAGGCATTCAGATGTGTCACACATTTGCCATAAATTTTGAATGTTAGCACTCTAGTTGCTCATTAGATCACTGTAGTAAAGCTACTGCTCACCACGGAAGTCTGCTGCTGGTATTAAAAGTGCATGTTTCCGTCTGCATATCAGAATTTTTTAATGAAATAGAAGAGGATTTGAGAAGTTACTCAAAATGTGCCGTAATTTTTCTTTCTTCAGCACTAATCATAATTTTTATGGCAAAATGAACCCCCTCATTGTGTTCCTTTGTAAATTAAATGTTTTAAGTGTTACCAGTTTATTCCAATCAAGATGGCTTCAGGTGTGCCATACTTTTGTCATAAGTAAGACAGTAAGTGCTCTAGCTGTTCTTAAGAACACTCTGGGACATTCTCATTGGGCTATACTTGGGCTACATCTGGGTGATATTTGGGCTACATTTGGGCTCTTTTGTCTCTGGTGGCCATCTTGGGAGATTTTTTTGTTATGAAGTTTCCTAATTTCCTCATTTACTGCAGTCTCCTCAGTAGGAAATACTTTCAGGATTTTATTTTGGTTCCATCAAGAAGGCATTCAGATGTGTCACACATTTGCCATAAATTCTGAATGTTAGTACTCTAGTTGCTCATTAGATCACTGTAATAAAGCTACTGCTCACCAGGGAAGTCTGCTGCTGGTATTGAAAGTGCATGTTTCAGTCTGCATGTCAGAATTTTTTAATGAAATAGAAGAGGATTTGAGAAGTCACTCAAAATGTGCCCTAATTTTTCTTTCTGCAGCACTAATCATACTTTCTATGGCAAAATGAACCCCCTCATTTTGTTCCTTTTTAAATTAAATGTTTTAAGAGTTACCACTTTATTCCAATCAAGATGGCTTCAGGTGTGCAATACGTTTGTCATAAGTAGGGCTGTTAGCGCTCTAGTTGTTCTTTAGAACACTCTGGGAAGCTGCAGTAGAACGCAAAGGAATCAACTGACAGTCTCTGCCCTTGTTGGATGTACATGTTTTACTGAGAATGTCAGACTTCATTCTCACATGACTGAGAAAGATAATGTGAATTTACAGAAAATATGCTCTCAGTTTAGCTTATAGATCACCTTCCAAACCTCTGTGGGAAAAGAATGAGAACATTGTTTTCTCTCAAACATGATTAATGATATCACAGCAGAAGGGTTTTTCACATGGTAAAATCACCTTAGAACACACCACAATTCCCAAAATGAGTATGGTACCATAAAAAAATGATTTATAATGTAACTAAAGTCTTAAAACCTTCTATTAACTGCAATGCTTTTTAATGAGGTGCTATCATGTATATTGGTCCCAAGATGGCTGCCAACACATCTTGGATGAAGTACTGACAGCCAATCAGATCTCACGATGAGATGTGTGGTTAGGCTCCGCCCAGATATATCTATCTTTTTAACTCTAATTTTCTCAGGAACTACTGAACGGATTTACACCATTTAAGCAAAAGGCACGAGTCTGAACTGAGGACTACCTCTTTGCCAAATTTGGTGTAATTCCGTTCAGCAGTTCGGGCTGCAGCTGCGTCAACAGGTCCTATGGGAAAATGCATAGGGGAAAATGCGTTTTGGGACCCCACTTTTTACTTGACCCCCGTTTGCCGAATCACCATGACATTTTCAGGATAGGAGCGGACCAGAGCTAGCCAAAAGTTTGGAAAATTTCACGAAGATTCGTCAATCGGCGCCAACGTTATTCCAAATAGAATGTTGTGGATTTCCTATGGAAAATAGGTCCTAACTATAAATACCTACTGGCGACTGCCAGTAGGTCATATATTCACTGAAAAAACCATAGGTTTCAGGGACGTTATTGTTAGGAATTAGCATTTAAAAAACCTTAGAAATTCACTGAAAAAAACCATAGGTTTCAGAGACGTTATAGTTAGTTGGACATTTGACTCATATAAAACCAGAGAAATTTGCCCATTATAGTTAGTTAGTTGACCTTCCACCAACAAGTAAGTTGCAAATTCTTCCCACTTACTATTGTTCTCCTTTTCACTTTTCAAATACAAATCAACATTCCTAGTTTGACTTTTATAATGAGTACGTCGACAACAAACACAAACATAGTTTGGTATTTCAGAGCACACTACATTAAACTTTCCGATTTCTTCTTCAAACTGATCAGTGCTAATCAGTTTCCCATCTCCTTCAACATCTGTAATTGTCAAACTTTCCCTTTCTATGAACTGCTCCTCTGAACCAAAATATCGCATTTCAATATCATCACACTTTTTTTGGACATGTAATAAAGAACCATGTAAAAGACCTGTATTCAATTCACTTAAACATAATGCAGGACTTTTTACATAGTACAGTTTCCTTACAAACTGCCGCATTTCTGAATGGTGTACTGCTAACATCCTCAAGTGATGAAAAACACTTTTACACACTTTTCTTGAAAGACAAGCCAGAGAATGCCCATGCTTCCCAGTATATTTTCTTACATTACATGGATCTAGTCCTTGCAACAACTTAATCTTCTGTTTAATACTCTTCTGTGTATATTCTCGTAGCAAATTTCGCATTATATCAATAGATTGCTGTTGAATACTACAAATACTGCTCCAACCCCACTTATACACAGGAGCTTGTGTACGTTTCCCTTGCACTTCTTCAGCTACTAACTCTTCTGCACTTTTACCAACCAATTAATCTTTTGGAAGGGGACAACCATCCTGAACTTCATAGCACCGACCTCCAGTATCAACTGCAAATGGTAAACTATTTTCCTGGAAGTAACGTTCCTGATTAAAAAAAGGCTCACTAGTAGAATTATGTTTCAAATGTCCACTAAAGATTTTGCAAAAGTTGGTTCTGTTCACAAGTCTTTTTCTTCTACTTTTCTCTTTCAACACTTTGATTACTTTATCCAACACTTTGATCCTCTTCAAAATCATAATGAATAACTTCTGTATTAAAGTGAAAGCAGTATCCATTATACTTTCAATACGCTGCTTCTGTTTGAATTGCAGCACTTTCTTTTTATATTTGTAGCATGTTTTCATTAAATTCTGAATCACTCTAGTTCGAAAAAGTCTCTGACGAATTTCTTGAAATTGTTTTTGTCTCCGGGTAACAGATACTGTTTCTGTATCATGTTTTCTTTTCTTGGTATTTGAAATTGAAGTCTCCTTCTCCTTACTTGAAAAATTCTTCTTTTTCCTTTGTGTGATGTTATTTTCATTAAATGTTTGTAATATTTTTTTCAGAAATTGTCTAGAAGAAGAAACTGTTTGTGTAGTACTCTCATTTTTTTCTAATTGAAAATGTTTCCTTTTCTTCAAATATATATTTTTTTCTCTTGTCTTTTTTTTCAGTTCTTCTAGGCATTTTCAAATTTTAATCCAAACGAAATAATTTTCTGAAAAAAAAAAAATAGATTCAATTATTTTTTACATCAGTTCAATATATTAAAATAATAACATACAATTACATAAGTTCTACTGACGGCTTCCAGAGGCAGTGCTGCAACGTGATGGAGCAGGGCAGGGGAGCACTAGGATGACGGGTAGTGCCATAAAACATACAGCAAGTATTTATTTAATTATTTACATACACCTTTACAATTTACATGTAACTGCACTACCTTGTATTTTTCACCTCTCCACGCACCCCACCACCTCACAGCACTCCCTCTGCAACCCACCGTAGACAACTTTATAGATAGTATTTTTAAAAATTGAAAACTATGTACTTAGGATGATATTATCAACCAAACGGCACACAGAAAAATTACCATTATTAGCCTAACGATTTTATCTACAACTTCGCAAACATAACAATGCACCCAAAGCTTTAAGTGGGGGGGTCTGTGGGGGTCTGAGCACCGGCAGTTTATTTTTGGGGGCCTCGAAACGGATCTCTATGGGGCTCTATTTCCGGGCCTCGCAAAGGTAGTCCGTTGTTTTTTTTATTTTTATTGGACTGTAGTGAGACAGTGAGAGCATGCACATTGCTCACTACTGAGAAGTGGAGACATCATGCCAGGTGAGTCGCGTTGTAGGAGAAAAGAAACCCTTTAAAGAGAGCCATTTTCTCTCACAATTTCCCTTCTCGCAGTGCAGGAGCAACATAATCGTGGCGTGATTAGCAGAGAGACCACCAGGCGCACAACACCCATTGCCCCGGACTCCCTGAGACAGCTTCCCAATCTAACACACAGAGCCGCACCCGAGTACTTCACAGGTCTTCAAAAGACCATTTGCTTGTAAATGATGCTCTGTTCTTTTTCACCCCTTTTTATAGCCCCTACATCCCCACTCTGCCTATTGCTGAAAGAATTAGCCTCCCCCGAAATTTCACTCTGGTTGCGCCTTTGGAGACGACCACATGCAGCCAACTCCAGCACAACCCTGCTCTCACCTTTCACAGTGTCTTGTTGTAGTGTTACGAAAACACAGGCTTTGCCTGGCTCACTTAGGGGCATATTACGGTGTTAAAATTATCGCCGCATTAGCAGCTGGAAACTGCAGCTAAAGCGGCGATAATGAGCTTGATAATATGCCCTTGTGAATTCCCAAAGAAGCCCAGCTTCACACCAGAACCTGGCCCAAAGAGCCCCAGCAAACCTCGAAGCGCCACTATAGCCATACAGAGGCTTAATTTCAACAGATGTCTCCCGAAACACTCATCAGCAAAACGTATTAAAACATGCAAATTTGGGGGTAAAATATATACCATGCCATAGGGCGCTTTATAAATGGTCCCAGTGGTACTACATCACCTTTAGTAGCTAGACATCTGCACGTTACTAAAGTCTGTGTTTTAATCACCAACATACCCACCTCCCCCACCCCCACCCTTGCTTAACCGTACGAAATCAAACAGAAACCCCCACCATTCCTAGTAGCGCCACTATACCCATACACAGGTTTAATTTTTACAGGTGTCTTCCGGAACGCTTATCAGCAAAAAGTATTCAAACATGCAAATTGGTGGGTAAAACATAAACCATCCCATAGCACAGTTTATAAATGGACCCAGCTAGACATCTGTATGTTAATAAAGTCCTTTAAACACTCTGTAGAGCGTATAGCAGAGGATGAGGAGAGTAAACAAAGTTCTAATTCCCAAACTTTTGATATACCGTCCCTTTACTGTATGTATATTAAGGACATTAAATGGAAGGAAAAAATTGCCGAGTGTCTCAAAGGGGATAGTGAAGCTGAGCACCGGCAAAACCCGGACCGCTTAAACACCTACGTATAGTCAGCACAGGGACACAGCCTGACAATTAATATCACTTATAATCACATGTAGTTTACTAATGTCAAGAAAGTCATACAGAAAATATACCGAACATTTTCATTTCTTTTGTATCTCTTACACATTTATAAAACATCTCTTCTAAAGAAACATTCCCCAACCACTTCTATTTAATAAGAACAGACAATCATTAAAACGTTTGCTACTATATATTTTAGTATATCTACCTTTTTATTATTCACTAGTCACAAACTACTAAAACTATTAACTATACCTAAATGCAAACCAGAAACCATGTTCATATTATATCTCAACCTATGATCAAATGATTCAAACTATGCGTACATATAAAAGGAACGTATCACTTTTACTATCTCCATCTCCTCTCCATGTAATCTCCAAACACTGTAGACGGCCTCACAGTACAACCTACCTAGACTTATATTCAAATCTACCTATCACTGTCAAAAATGAGACCACAACCTGTCCACATAACATTTCTGGGTTTGGTTTTATCGCTTTTAACTTAATAACACATACATCTCCAACCCCCCTTCCCCACTACTTCCACAAAAAGTATAATTTGCAAACGTGGGACATTTTGTTTATCTCACCTGAATACATTTGCAAACCCAAATTAACGCTGTACCTCATTTTCCAAACCATACGGTCCTTTAAAGATGACAAACTACATTTCTTCTTTGTGAAAAATTTCTAAACATATATAAAGTACTTATTTAACAACAGGTCAAACTTTATGCATATTTTATAACCAATATGAAACACCTTACTTTACTAACAGTATATTATTTTGAAATAAAGAATACTTTCAAACTTAAAAATATCACCTCAAATACTTAATCACTACTACACAACACATAACACACCTTGTTAATTTCTACCTCACCTTTGTAGTTGGAATGCAGATTTCAAATGTCACACACGCATGCAATTCTTTCTTTGTCACACAGTACATGTAATGCACCGCTTTCATCAAGAATGGAACCAGTAATGGCACAATTTCTCTGTTGCTCCACATAAAAATACATGTAAAGAACAAATCAGAATACTTCGTTCCTTCATCAACATTTCAAAACTTATCTCCATTGGTTATTTTTGAATTTTCCATCTGAAAAGCTACTTAATATTCTGCACCACATACAGGTCAGAAGTTCAACCTATTTTATCACCTCACTTTATGGAACATTCTACGACACCTACAGGTTAAAATGTCATGATTTTTTTAAACGTAACTTTTTTTCAGCATATTCTCGAACATTTAACAGCACCTGCAGGTTAAAAGTTCACCATTGTTGTAAGTTCCAAATGTACCTTCCAAATGCAAGTGGCACGCCTGGTTGAGCTGAGCACATTTTATCCTATCGTATGGAATCCACGTTTAGACTACTCTTTATTAACCAATGACAAACATGCTTTTTTACGCAACTAATATGCACCCTAGTTTTTAGTACCCAGTGCTTCTTATCTTCCAATCAATTATCGTTTTCTGTGGAAAAAAAAATATTTTTCCCCAACTTTCAAATATCTCTTACTCTACGAAGGAATTGCATGAGCTACAGACATCTTTCCATACCTTCCAGCCATACCTCCAAAATGCTAGTGTGGATCGTAGGACATAGCTATGTTTTCTGGTGCAAGAGGTATGCAGAACAGAGACGTATTGACTTAGATCTAGGTTTACAAAATGTGGAAATTAAATGGTTTGCACAGAGAGGATTGAAGTGGTACCAATTGTTGCCTTTGGTTAAAACCTGTTTGCATCTCCTACACCCTGACCTCATGATTGTGCATTGTGGTGGAAATGACCTAGGCACATTGACTGGGGTAGGTTTGGAAATGCTAATGAAGGACACCTTTCGACAATTCATGTTGCTTTTGCCTCAAACTGTCTTTGTATATTCCAATATATGCCAAAGACAGAAGTGGAAATGGTCAAACCATTGTTGTCCTCAGATTGAAAAATCTAGGACGAATGTCAACAAAGCTGTGTCTGCATACCTCAGAGACCATAGAATGGGGTCGATCTACAACAACAACATACGTTTTGATATGGATCATATCTACAGAAGTGATGGAGTACACTTCACAGATCAGGGAAATCAAGTTTTTCTGAATAACCTGAAGCTGTGCATCTGGACTTATATGTAGCTCCAACTAATAAACACAAGGGCTCTTTTTAGAGCCGCCTTATAACTGACAACTTAGGCCCGCTATTTTGGGGCTAGGTATGGGCAACTCCCGGACCCTCGCCTAAATGTATTCTCCACACAGCTGTGGCGCAGCGGCCACACCATCTGACTTTGGAGCACAGAACTCTCGCTTTGATCACCGACTCTAGCGACAGCTCAGGATAGCACCATAGCTCACTTAATTTCTACGCCGGCCCCAAGTGCCTGCAGACCCGTACAAGTGAGTAATTTGCACTTTACAAATACCGCATCGATTGGAAACATCCGAATTGAACCTCACAATCCCTCTGTAGCACCCTCAATCACCCTACAGACATCACACTGTTTAAAACAAAACTTTCTACTAGTACGTATGCACACATGCTGACACTACTTAGACAGGTGTGCCGCAGCAGCCAGAAAACATGAGTGCAGAGCACAGGCCTCACGGTTTAATCCCCAGCTCCGGCATCAGCTCAGCTCAGTACCATGTGACTCTGGGCAATAGCTCACTTAATAACTCACATAATTTCCACGCCGGCCTCCAGGGCCTTCAGACCCATAGCGGTGAGTAGTTTGAGCTTTACAAATACCGTATTGATTTACCTTCGCACTCCCTGTGTAACACCACCTAAGCACCATATACAAATTACTGTGTTCCAAACAAAACGTCCTCCTACTACATATAAAATATTACTGACACTACTTGGACAGGTGTGGCACAGCGCCCAGAGCACATGACTTCACAGCATAGGACACAGAGTTTGGGCACACGGTTTCATCCCCTAGTCCAGCAGCAGCTCAATTTAGCAGCATAACACTCTTCAGACCGGTAAGGGTCAGTAGTTCAGCGCCTTTATCCCCGATTCCGGCAGCAGCTCAGCTGACGCCCCCAGCGCCATCAGACCCGTACGAGTGAGTAGTTTGCACTTTTCAAATACCAAATTGATTTGATACGCGCGAATTTACCTTCACACTCACTGTATATCACCCCCTAAACACCATACACAACTTAAAATATTTGAAACAAAAGTTCCTCAGAGTACGTATAACTACATGCTGACACTACTTGCACAGATGTGGCACAGCCAATCAGATGGCAGAATTCCCAAATATAGATATCTATAAATTTGGATATTTCTAAAAAACTACTGAACGGATTTACACCAAATAAACAAAAGTGTGCTTTCTAGACCAAGACCCTTCTCCCTGCCAAATTTGGAGTAATTCCGTTCACCCGTTCGACCTGTAGCCCTGTCTAAAGTTTCCTATTGAAATTAACATGGAGAAAACATGTTTTGGGACCCCCCTTTTTTCTCGGCCCCCCTCCTGGTAGGTCGCTCCCACTCCACGCAGCACCGACTCTTCTGCTCTGTGCCACTCGTCTCTCCTCCCTCTTTTGTGCCCCACTTTACTTCTGTGCCCCGATCCCTGCTCTGTACCACTTGTTTTCCCCTTTTGTTGTGCCCCACTTTACTTCTGTGCCCCAATCCCTGCTCTGTACCACTCATTTTTCCCTTTTGTTGTGCCCACTTTACTTCTGTGCCCCAATCCCTACTCTGTACCACTCGTTTTCCCCTTTTGTTGTGCCCACTTTGCCTTCTGTACCACTGTTTGTTTCCCTGTCACTGTACCCCCGCGGCCCCGCCCCCTGCCCACTCACTGCTCCCGCCTCCCAGCTGCTCCTCCCTCCCGCCTCCCCATATATGCCAGACGCTGCGCGGACGTGCCAAAGGCGTGCCTAAGGCAAGCCCGTCTGCACCCGTCCGCGCCTGGAGCGCGCCCAGCGCCAGAACCCCTGTTCCCCACGAACGCCACAACACCAGACTCCGCTACGATGCCAGCACCCTCCATGCACTAAACGCCGGCCGAAACCACACCTGATTCCAGGCCGCCCCAAAACGGACCCACAGACCCTTCTCCTGACACACCTGCAGCTTCACCTGTGACAGAGCCACCAAATCTCCAAGGACTGGACCCAACTACCTCTGTTGCATACTTCTCAACACACGCTCCGCATACAGACATACCGTCGAGCTCTGGGAGCTCGATACCTCCGCCCCAGACGTGGCCTTCCTGACCGAGACCTGGTGGAACGACTCCTCGGCGCCCGACATAGCCATAGCCATCCCGGACGGCTAGAAAATCACCCGCAGGGTCGCGCCAACGGAATCGGAGGAGGAATAGCCATCGTCCACAAGTCCACCCTCAAGGTCGCCACCCACGCAGACAACACCCTTAACACCGCCAAACACCTGCACTTCCGGATCCACAGCGACCCCAACACCACCCTCAGAGGAACACTCATCTACAGACCCCCCGGACCCCGGGCTCAGTTCAGTGACGCCATCGCCGCCCTTGCCAGCTCCCACGCACTCGCCTCCACGGACTACATCCTCCTAGGCGACCTGAACTTCCACCTCGAGAACAACAACGACGCTAATTCTGCCACCCTGATCGACAACCTCGCCAACCTCGGCCTCAGACAACTCGTCATCGCACCCACCCATGCCGCCGGCCACACGCTGGACCCCGTCTTCTCCACAGGCACCTACGTCGCCTTCGACCACACCACCAAACTCCACTGGACCGACCACCGCTGCATCCATTTCACCTTCAAGAAACCAACCACGTACCACCGCACCCAACAGCTGCCTCACCACTGCTGGAGCAAAGTCACCGAAGACCAGTTGAACACCACCCTCACCCAGAACCCACCCACCGACCCCACCAACCCAAACGCCGCAGCCCGCAACCTCAGTGGATCGACGACTGCGCCAACACCCTTGCCTCGCTCAAGAAACCCTCCAACAGCCATGCCAGCAAGAGAGCCACCTGGTTCACCAACGAGCTCCAGACCTCCAAATGCGCATGCCGGAAACTGGAGAAGACATGGCTCCACGAACGCACACCGGACAACCACGCAGCCCACAAGGACACCACTCGCAGACATCACCACCTCATCAGATTAGCTAAGAGATCCTCCTTCAAAGACCGCCTGAACAACAACGCACATGACAGCAAAGAGCATCGTAAAGGAACTCTCCAATCCAACGCCAACGCCAATGACATCCAGCCCTCACAAGAACTGTGCGACTCACTCGCCATCTTCTTCCACCGCAAGGTCGCTGACATCCACGACAGCTTCAACACCACGACCGCCCCGTCTACACCAGACTCCACCTCCCCTGCAAACACCACCAGCGCCAACCGCCTGACCTCCTGGTCCAACGTCAATGACGACGAGACACGCAAGGTCATGAACTCCATCCACTCAGGATCTCCGTCAGACCCACGCCCACACCACATTTTCAGCAAAGCAGACGCAGCCATCGCACCCCAACTACAGAAGGTCATCAACATCTCCTTCGAAACAGCAACATTCCCAGAAAGTTGGAAGCACGCCAAAATCAACGCCCTCCTCAAGAAGCCCAAGGCGGACCCCAAGGACCTCAAGAACTTCCGGCCCATCTCGCTGCTCCCGTTCCCGGCGAAGGTCATCGAGAAAATCATCAACATGCAATTGGCCCGCCACCTGGAAGACAACAACATCTTGGACCCATCCCAATTCGGATTCAGACGAAACCACAGCACTGAGAAAGCCCTCATCGCCGCCACAGACGGCATCATGCGCCAACTAGACAATGGCAAAACATCAGCCCTCATCCTCCTAGACCTGTCAGCCGCCTTCGACACGGTCTGCCATCGCACTCTAAAGACACGCCTCCGAGAAGCCGGAATCCAAGAGAAGGCCCTTGACTGGACCACGTCCTTCCTCTCCGGCAGAACCCAGAGCGTCCGCCTCCCACCCTTCCGATCCGAAGCCACCAACATCATCTGCGGCGTCCCCCAGGGATCATCCTTCAGCCCGATGCTGTTCAACGTCTACATGGCTCCCCTTGCACAAGTGGCCCACCATCACGACCTCAAGATCATCTCCTACGCCGACGACACCCAGCTCATCCTCTCCCTCACCAAGGACCCACACACCACCAAAACCAACCTCCACGAAGGAATGAAGGCCGTCGCCGACTGGATGAGGAGCAGCCGCCTCAAGCTGAACTCGGACAAGACGGAGGTCCTCATCCTCGGACCCACCCCCTCAGCCTGGGATGACTCTTGGTGGCCGACCATAATGGGAACAGCACCAACACCCACCGACCATGCACGCAACCTAGGGTTCATCCTCGACTCCTCCCTCTCCATGTCCAAGCAGATAAACGCCATTTCCTCCTCCTGCTACAACACCCTCCGCATGCTCTGCAGGATCTACAAGTGGATACCGACCGAAACAAGAAGAACAGTGACACAAGCCCTCGTCAGCAGCAGACTGGACCACGGCAACGCACTCTACGCAGGAATCCCAGCCAAACACCTACGACGACAACGCATCCAAAACGCCTCAGCCTGACTAATCATCAATGTCCCCCACCGCAGCCACATCACACCCCACCTGAGAGACCTACACTGGCTATCCGTCAACAAGAGGATCACCTTCAAGCTCCTCACCCACGCACACAAAGCACTCCACAATGCCGGACCAGCCTACCTGAACACCAGACTCAGCTTCTACACCCGCCAGGTCCGCTCTGCCAGCCTCACCCTCGCCGATGTCCCCCACATCCAACGAACAACCTCCGGCGGCAGATCCTTCTCCTACCTCATCGCTAAAACCTGGAACACCCTCCCTACCCACCTACGGCAGACCCAAGACCTACTCACCTTCAGAAGACTCCTCAAGACCTGGCTCTTCGAGCAGTAGCGTCACCCCCTCTCAGCACCTTGAGACCCTCAAGTAAGTAGTGCGCTTTACAAATACTCTGATTGATTGATTGATTGATTGATTGATTGATTGATTGACAATATTCAAAACAAAGAGTAGGTATAAACACATGCTGACACTACTTCCACAGGTGTGGTGCAACGGAGAGGGCACCTGACTTCACAACATAAGACACACAGTTTGGGCTCACGCTTTAATCCCCGAGTCCCGCAGCAGCTCACCTTAGCAGCATCAGACTCTATGCAATACCTCACTTAATTTCCGTACCCAGCACTTTAAGACCAGTAGGTATGAGTAGTTCGCTTCGCACCCCCTCTATAGCACAACCTAAACACCTCACAGAGGTTACAGTGCTCCTACCCTCCTCTTTCCTACTTTTTTGTCCTTTTTTCCCCATACTCGCTTCGACAGAATCACAAAATGGCGGCCAACACTTCCTAGTTGCAACCACTCGCAGCGCTCCCAACCAATAAGCAGCAAGCTCGTGCTCGTAAAGTCTCAGCCAATCAGATGGCAGAATTCCCAAATATCGATATCTGTAAATTTCGATATTTCTCAAAAACTACTGAATGGATTTACACCAAATAAACAAAAGCGTGCTTTCTAGACCAAGACCCTTCTCCCTACTAAATTTGGGGTAATCCCGTTCACCCGTTCGACCTGTAGCCCTGTCTAAAATTTCCTATTGAAATTAACATGGATTAAACATGTTTTGGGACCCCCCTTTTTTCTCGACCCCCCCTTGACAAATCACCCCCAAACTTTCAACATAGGAGCTGATATGGACAAAGAATTAGTTTGGATAATTTCATGAAGATTCATCAAACGACGCCAAAGTTATAAGCAAAACCAAAAATGTTCTTCCTATGGAAACTATGTCCTAACTATAACTACTTACTGGCAACCGCCAGTAGGATATATATATATATACATATATATATATATATATATATATATATATATATATATATATATATATATATATATATATATATATATATATATATATATATATATATATATATATATATATACAGTTTCACAAGTTGCCTTTAGTAGAATGCACTCCCAACAAGTCTTTCAAAAGCGCAGGAACAACTTCAGAGAAAGACAGATAAAATAATCATCGCATACCTTGCCTGATGCGCTTCAGAGTAAATCTCCTTCTTCAGAGGCAGCATGCCTAGCCATGTTCATTCCGTAATCACTCCAACTGAAATAACCCCTCTAATTTGAAAACCTGCCCAGGTGGGCCTCTGGTTGTTAAGCATCATGGGAGTTAGAATCCCTGCTATGAATCTTGGGAGTTGGAGTCCATATTAAACCCTTGTGGGTATATAAAAATATATAGTCACTTAAAAAACCATAGGTTTCACACAAGTTATAGTTAGCTGTACATTTCACACGTAAAAAAACAATGAAATTCCGCGTTATAGTTAGATCAGGTAACTATAACTTGCGCGCCCACAATAAACTGCTGATGACGTCACATATTACATCACTCATGACATGGTCAGTGACATCACTCATGACATCAATGATGACATCTGAAATGACACATTGTGGATTGCGGTCGCGCAAGTTATAGTTACCTGATCTAACTATAACGTGGAATTTCATTGGTTTTTTACGTGTGAAATGTACAGCTAACTATAACTTGTGTGAAACCTATGGTTTTTTAAGTGAATTTGCAAGGTTTTTTAAATGCTAATTCCTAACTATAACGTGTGTGAAACCTATGGTTTTTTCAGTGAATTTGTACGGTTTTTTTAAATGCTAAGTTATGTATTTATTTTTAATTTTTTTTCTGGTTTTTCACCGTGCACACACCCGGAGCGCGCTTACAGATATATATATTGATTTAAATGCTATTTTCTCAGGACCTACTGAACAGATTTACACCAGACCTGCAAAAGGCACATCTCTGACCTGAGGACTACCTCTCTGCCAAATTTCAAGTAATTCTGTTCAGCCGTTCGGGCTGTAGCTCGGACTAAAGGTCCTATGGGAAAATGCATGGGGAAAACGCGTTTTGGGACCCCCTTTTTTCTCAGCCCCCGCTTGACGAATGAAATTCCCCCGTTATAGTTAGTGCAGGAAACTATAACTCACGCGACCGCAATCCTCTGCTGATGCTAATACTGTATTTAGACACTTATTTGCCCATGTCTTCTTCCATAAATTTTTAGCTATACATATATTACAAATATTTTTTTTTCATAAAGACACATATGTCATCAGCAGAAGATTGCGGTCGCGTGAGTTATAGTTTCCTGCACTAACTATAACGGGGGAATTTCATTGGTTTTTTATCAGTAAAATTTCCGCTAACTATAACATGTGTGAAACCTATGGTTTTTTCAGTGAATTTGCAAGGTTTTTTAAATGCTAATTCCTAACTATAACGTGTGTGAAACCTATGGTTTTTTCAGTGAATTTGTACGTTTTTTTAAATGCTAAGTTACTTTACGCCATTCGTGGCGTGCGCGCCCACTTTACGCAGTTAGTGCCGTGCACGCACTGTGGGCACGCGGTGCGCTATGCGCACCGAGTGCCCACGTTACGCTAGATGGGCCATGTACGCACGATGCGCTTCGCGCACCGTGCGCACATGGAGGACATATTATGCGCTTCCTTGTGATAGGTAATCTGTTGAAATTTTTTGGGGAAATGCTGTGCTCTTAGATGCCATGCACCATTTGCACACGGGGTGGAGAGAGTGGGTTTTTTTTTTTTTAATAATTTTTTACCGTACGGTAAGCGTACGGTAAGCGTAATCGGCGAAATTTTCGAAAAATAAAAAATTACCGTTTTTTGCCTTGGGGGACCTTTGAAGACTCAACTAACATGGTTATGTGCATGGGCGCTGTCTAAACAGCCCCTTTATATGTTTTTGGCATTTGTTTATCAGCTCCCCCCTCAGAGTGCGAGAGAGAAAATGGTGGCCGCCGCTTCCTGGTTTCGACCGATTCGAATGTTTACTAAGATCTAAGGGCCAATCAGAATCGCGCTCGCGCACGCCACCGTACGCGTACGGTAAGCGTACCGTAAGCGCACCGTAAGCTGGCTCAGATATATATATTGATTTAAAGGCTATTTTCTCAGAATCTACTGAACAGATTTACACCAAACCTAGAAAAGGCACTTCCTTGACCTGAGGACTACCTCTCTGCCAAATTTCAAGTAATTCTGTTCAGCCGTTCGGGCTGTAGCTGTGTCTAAAGGTCCTATGGAAAAATGCATGGGAAAAACGCGTTTTGGGACCCCCCTTTTATCTCAGCCCCCGCTTGACGAATCCCCCCGAGACTTTCAGGGTAGGAGCGGAGCATAGCGCCCCACCTATTTTGAAAAATTCGCGAGGATTCGTCAACCGGCGCCAAAGTTATTCAAAATAGAATGTTGCGGATTTCCTATGGAAACGTGGTCCTAACTATAACTACCTACTGGCGACCGCCAGTAGGTAATATATATATATATATATATATATATATATATATATATATATATATATATATATATATATATATTACCACTCATAAACTTTTTAAAAACAGTCACTGGATGATGTAATCACTGATGTCATCAGTGATGTCATTTGAGTTGTCACCAGTGATGTCACTGACCATTTCATGAGTCATGTAATATGTGAGGTCATAAGCAATGCATTGCGGGGGCGCGAGGTATAGTTAACTCAGTGAACTCTAACTGCTGAATTTCACTGGTTTTGCATGCGTAAAATATGACCCTTACTATAATGTCCCTGTAACCTTTGGTTATTTTAGTGAATTTCTAAGGTTTTTAAATTCTATTTGCTGACTATAACATATTTGTAACATTTGATTTTTTTCAGTGAATATTTATGAATGTACATATTCACTGAAAGAAACAAAGGTTAAAGTAATGTTATAGTTAAGTGAACTGTTCAGTGACAATTTAACATTTTAAACTAAATAAACACAGAAATTCACCAGTTATAGTTATCTCAAGTAACTATAACTCATGCCCTAAGGTAATTATAACTTGTGCCCCTACCATGCAGTTTTCTCACCAATGATTTAATTGCAAATGTTGCAGCGATATTATCAATGTTGTCATAGAAGATGTCATGAGTGATGTAATATGTGGGAGAATTTGCAGTGCATGGTGAAGGAGCAAGTTATTTAACTGGTGCGGGTAGGTAAACTACTGCCCTGGGGGATGGGGTTCATGGGGACTTTAAAGGCTCAGTGAGGAGTGTCATGCTGCCGCTCCATTTTATTTAGTATGATGGCCCCAGGGGATGTGATCCCTGAGCCCTTTTTAAGGCTTGGGCCAGAGGGTTTTGCACACCCCTACACTTTTAAGTGCATTTTGCCCTGGGGGATTGGGTCCCGGGGCTCCACAACAAGACCTCAGTGCATCAGGTGTTGGACTGAGTCTTGAGTTCAAAGGTGGCTGTCAATTGAGACATCATCAGTGAAGTCACTGACCATGTCATGAGTGATGCAACACCTGAGGTAATAAGAACTGCATTGCGGGGGTGTGAGTTATAGTTATCTCAGGTAACTATAACTGCTGAATTTCTAAGCTTTTGTGCATGTGAAATATGAGCCCCCTGGGGCCCCCAAGAGTCCACAATGGATGCCCTGGGTATGCTCCAGAGCACCCAAACCCACGTGTCCGGGCTGCGGGGGATATGGCCCGGGGCAAAATCAGCCCAGGGCCAAATGTTACAGGTTACAGTTAGGAAATAAAATCAAAAACACCTTTGTGATTCACCCAAAAAATGCAAAGATTACAGGGATGTTATAGTTTGGAAATAGAATTAAAAATCCTTGGAAATTCACTTAAAAAACCAAATGTTACAGGCATATTATAGTTAGGAATTAGAATTTGGAAAGTCTTCTAAATTCACTGAAAAAAAACAAAGGTTACAGGGAGCTTATAGTGTAGTAAGGAATCCCTTAATACGTACATACATTGTTAAGTTAGCATAACCACGTTAGATGTTAGAAAGCCATCTTGCTGCTTTTGCGCACGACACTGCGTCTACATGTTATTGTTTAAACAAACTGCTGACTCGCGCTTTGCCTCACACAAGAGGAATCTGTTGTTACCATCCCGAGCTCTGCGCAGCGACCTTGGTCTGTACATGGTGTAACAAACAGTCTGGGTTGTTAGACAATGCATGTTTTCCACTCTAGGTTGATCGACCCACTATTTAGCCATAACACACAGGCAGCTGCGAATACCTGAAAGTTGGTGCTTTTAATATTGCAGACATCATGTTTAATATTCAGACCGAAGACGAGCCTTCCTGCGAGAAGACTCCTGATGCTCCTGTGATGTGATTTCACTAAGCTGATCTTTGAGGTATGGGGTCCCCCATTCAAGCCTAAGAGACCTTTTATTAGCATCATAATAATATTAGCTTCTTAGTAAAGGGAAGGTGGTAGTATCCACTGTCATTTATAACATGATCACTCCTTTTATATTCTATGGTATTGTAACGATGCTGATGGTTTTAATTATAATCATTTGTCTGCTTGTATTAGCCAAAGTACTGCATCTGAGGACACGTGGTCTATAAAAATAAACTCTTTTTATTTTCACCGTGTCTCTGTTTATTCTTGTTGTGGACTGATGTGAGAATAATATACGAACAGGTATTTCCGATTCCCACCATTCCTGAGAGTACACTGAGTCGCTTGTTCTGGGTTGTCTTTTCATTGGGATCGCCGAGCCAAATCTCGGATAACGAATGGGACACTTATGCTAGCCGGATACTGGGTTCTGGGTTCTGAGGTGAGTTTCTGGTACACCACAATTCACTGAGGTCCTGGGGTTCTACGCATAGTTCTGTTTATAAGCAGAATCCCTGCAACATGGCGCACCTAACGTTTGGTCTATGAGTTGAAACGCCTTAGTAGTGCTTATATTAGTCCACAACACCCTCATTCTTGTTTCCGGATAACAAGTCTGACGGATTTAAACCTACCTATTTCTGTTGATATAGGTTTCTTCAAGCTTGATCATTAAAAAGGTTATTTAACCCTTGTGCTACTGATTACTTCGAGTGTAGCTTATCCTTATGGCGGTAGATATAGCGGCGCACAGCCGTGCAGCTCTGAAACGTCATTTGACGCAGTGTGGGGTGCCGGACACTGGTATGAACGTCATCTTTGTGGTAGGAGCCGATGCGGCTCATCCTTATGAGTTGTTCTACTCTTGGGTGACGCTTCCGGCAGTGAGTGAGGACGATAACTCCTTTCATTCTTACACTGCCACTGCCGTGCCAGCGAACTATACACCGTATAGGACACAGGAAATACCAATATCTGCTTGGCAGCATCTTATTTGGTTTAATGGCGCCCTTCCCCATGCGGTTATACCGCCGAGAATGGGCCCTTTATCAATTGCAGGGGCCACTTGGCCGGTACTAGCCGGATTTACGCCTCATCCCCGTTACCTCACGGTGACGGTGGCTGAATTGCGTGTACTACACACTGCCCTTATTACAGTATATAGGGCGTTGGTACAGTACGTGTCACGCAATATGCAGGCGGGGGCACCTGCTGTTGCGGGACAGCCTACTGACCACCACGCGGTGGTCATTAGTCCTGTTATGGTTAATTCTGTTATGGGCAAGCGCCCCCAAACTAGGGATGATTTCCCTTTTTGGCTTGCTGAGAAATTTGACCAAATAGAAGCGGTATACCCGAATACATCTCCTGTGGAGAAACACAGGATCCTTACCATTAGTTTGCCTAAAGACTTGGTCCCCGACATTGATGATTGTGTAAACTGGGGCAAGGTCTTTGCAGCGACGTACTCGCAGTGCTTTGGCACTCCGTCTATGTCGGTACTACCCTCCGTTATTAAACGTGTTCAAGATAACCACGGTGCGGAGTCTGCGATAGAATTAGGCATGCGGCTCCTCGGACAGTTTGACCTGGTGGCTACCATGATAATGTGTAACCTTAAGGGTGATGCTATGCAGTTCCAAGTTCGTAATGAACTGAAGAAAGTTGCTGATGAGGATAAGCCGCGGGAGTTTGCGAAAATAATCTCGTCGGCGTACAGAGATTTGGGTCGTAGCTCTTTAGGAGTTAAGCCTGTGATCAAGACTCCCGAAATTAAGCAGCAGGGTAAGGCGGAAGCCTCTGGTAAGGATGACCGTCCAAGCTTTCCGAAACAGAATTGGCGGTCAAAACAACAGGGAAAGCAGCAGCAGAAACAGGGGTCTCGGCCTGCCTCTCCCGCTCAGTCAGGTAGTGAGCGCACTTATGATCTGCGTGATCGTGCTACTATTAAGTCTCCTGATAGATTTCAGGTTTCTGAACAACGTTCTCCTCGTTCTTCACAGGAAACATCGGCTTCACAGTCCGGTGGCGGAGGCGGTGGCAAAGGTCGGGGTGCTCCACAAACACGTGACCAGCCCCGACAGACTGAGGGTAAAGGCAAGCAGGACGAATTTGCACGACAAAGACCCCAGTTTCAGAAGAAGAAAGTGGCTGCTCTGACGGCAAGGTATGCCTCAGATAGTGCGGACACAGCTTCGGAACCGGACATGGGCGCTGACGCTACTGGACAGCGCAGCGGAAATTACCATAGTCCGTCAAGCTCTGTGTCCATTTCTGGCGGCGACAGCAACTGATATATTGGTTACTGTTGAAACAGCTGACACCAGAGTGGCTCCCCCTGACAGACTTTACGAAATAGTCTTACTAATTGAGGGTGACATACAACGTACAATAAAGGGGATTTTTTGGGATAATCTGACTACCACCTATGATATCCTCCTAGCGGAGGCAGATTGGCCCCCAGCTTTCATTTTAGAAGCTCCTAGAGGGGAGGAGGTAATCCTCCCGTCCTTTGCGCACACAGTGCCTAAGGACCAGGCTGAAGTGTACGCTGAGGAGTGGGCACTGGCACTAGCGCCAGCAGTGTATCGCACTCAGGTTGGATGGGACCGGTTGTCCCCCTGCCATGAGATTCCATTGCGGTCTATGCCCCAGCCTCAACCCCAATATCCCATGCGTCGTGAAGCTAGACCGTACGTCGCTGCAATCCTTGAACAATTGGAATATCAGGGTGTTATTGAAACTTGTGTGTCCCCTATGAATAACCCTTTATTCACTGTGACGAAGCCTGACGGGTCGTACCGTTTAGTTTTGGATTACCGGCACTTAAATTCGCATTGCCGGACCTGCGCGGTACAAAATACTCACAGCTCGGCTCTTGTCGACAGTCTCGTGCGGAAGAGATTTAAAACGACACTTGACATCTCCAATGGCTTTTTTAGCCATAACCTGTCCACACTGAGTAGCCAGTGGATGACGTTTACTTCGGGCGGCAAACAAAAACAGTTCACAAGATTAGCCATGGGCTATAAAAACAGCCCTGGCGTCTTTTCCGCTCGCGTGGTCTCTCTCTTAGAGAGAATTGACCCCGATGCATACTCCTATGTTGACGATATCTACCTCACGGATGATGAGCTGATGCCACATCTGTCTCGAGTCGACAATATTATTGTGAGTTTTGCAGACTATGGCTACAAATTTAATTTTGCGAAGTCTCACATCGCGGATTATACAGTGTTGTTTTTGGGCTACGAGCTCAACAATGAAGGTAAGGGATTGGCTCCTCACTTTCTGGAGAAGTGCGCATGCTTGCGTGCTCCTACAACACTGAAAAAATTACAATCTCTGCTGGGCTTTCTGAATTTCGGACGTACGTATATTCCTGATTATGCCCAGCGTATCAAGCCGCTTTACGCCTTGGTACAACCTTCTTTTTCGAAGTCTAGTTGGCAGCTAGAACATTCTGCTATTCTACAGTCTTTACAGGCTGATCTTCTTGCTTCACAATACTTGCTGACGCGTGATAACCGCACTAACCTGGTAATAAGAATAGTACCAGGCGCAGTGGGTTTCACGTATTTGACGTTCAATGAGGGCGATACATTCCCCATTGCGTATAAATCACACTTGTACACCTCTGCTGAATTGCATTTTTCCACTGTCGAGAAAGTTCTGACGGCAGTACAGATGGCGATCCTTAAAGAACGCGCACTGTCGCATGGAAAACAGATACTGGTTGTAACACCGTATCCTGCCCTAGAGGCAGTGACAAAAGCAAGTGTACCAAATTCTAAAGCTTTGCATCCACGGTGGATACAATGGGCCACAACTCTGACATCACCAGATGTCACTTATATCTTTGACGCCTCTTTACAGACTCAGGAGTACTTACAGTATGAATTCGTTCATCCGGCTCCTCTGTCTTTGCGCCCGCTCGAAGAATACCATTGTGTCATATACACTGACGGCTCGACGCAGCCGGCGATTGGATCAAAGCATGCCTATTCTGCGGCTTGCGCAATTGTCGTGGGTACATTCGTAAATGGTGAATTCCAATCTGATGCCGTGCATACGCAGTCATTGGGTGATTGTACCGCGCAATTGGCGGAGCTCCGGGCTCTGGTGCTTGCACTGGAGTTTGCTGATCCTCGAGTCATGACTCTTATAGTAAGTGACTCCTTTTATTGTGTCCAGTCCTACAATGACAATTTACACTTCTGGTCTCAAAACGATTATCGTGATACCAAAGGTAGCACAATTAAGCATAAACTGCTTTGGGTTCGAGTGGCAGACTTTAAAGAACGTCTCCCTCTCGTGAATGTTATTCACATTCTTGGTCACCAACGACTTGGTGTCCATGCTGTCGGTAACAGCTTGGCTGACGAGGCAGCAAAAACCGCAGTGGCTACATACTTAGTGGCAGCAGTTACAAGATCCAAAAGTAAGATTGATGATGACATCTTGGCAGCTATTGCTGCTACAGAGAAGGGAAGTGATTACCCGAAGGGTTTTCCTTCTCGTTATTTTTATCACTTAATTCCTGATAACGTACAGTTAGTGAGGATTAACGACGTTGGTGACAGAATTATTCCCAACGCGGACTGCAGACCATCTCTGATATTGGCAGCGCACGAGGGGTTGGCGTCAGCCCACGCCGGCGTGTCAGCTACTATATCTCTGTTACAACAACGTTATTGGTAGTTTGGTTTGTACAAACAGGCGCGCGCTTATGTTCTTGATTGTGACATTTGCCAACAGATTAAACCTTCCACTGTTGCGCGCCCACCACAGACACAGTTGTACATATCTAATAAACCATTTGGTTGTGTTTATCTAGATCACTGCGGTCCATTTTCTTCAGATACTGCGTACAAGTATATCTTGGTTGCAGTAGATTCGTGCACACGTTTTCTTTGGGTATGGCCACAAAGGAGTGCTGACTCGCGGACTGTCATCAGGGATTTGCGTGTCTTTGTGGGAACTTTTGCGTGTGGTACCTTCCATTCTGATCAGGGCCCTGCGTTCGCCTCTAAGGCTTACAAGGAGGCTATGAGAAATTTGGGGGTCCAAGTCAAATTTTCGTCCCCCTACCGACCTGAGGGTAATAGTGTGGTGGAGCGAATGAACCGTGACTTAAAGCAATCTTTGACAGCACGTGTTTTAGGCACAGGCCGGAATTGGCTAGCCCATTTGTATAACGTCCAACGTGCACTTAATAATCTCCCTAGAAGGTCTCTGGGTGGGCGGACCCCATACATGATGCTCTTCGGAATCAGAATGTTTGTCCCAGACCTTGATGGTCTAGACATGGCGGCGTCGACCGCACCCTTTGACGTAGATGATCACTGTGCTGTTTTGCAGACCCTACAAGAAGCCAGAGACACTCTTTCGAAGGAACACTTGCCCTCCACGTCTGATGCTGAGCTTCAGATTCCGGTAGTCGGCTGGCTACCCCGAGTTGGAGACCTGGTCCGTGAGAAGGTGGAGAACAAGAAGGAGTTCGGCCCCTCTTATCGTGCACCGGTTCCAGTGCTTGGAGTGCAGGGTACAAGAACAGTCATTTTACCTCCACTTCCTGGTCGCAAAGAAAACAGGTACATCTCTATTGACAATGTCAAACTTCAGCGAGTGGCCGATACTTCTTAGTCTAACTCCAGCAGTTTCCTGCCAGACAATGCAAAGAAATTCAGTGTTGGTTCCTGCTTCTAACACCTTGTCTGATGTTGCCATCGAGATGCAGTCAGTTACTGATCCCTTGTTAATACCGCCGGCTGGTGGTCTGCCCGACGAGACTGAGTATGCTTATCCTACAAATGGTCACTCGCCTGTTTTACAATCTACGGCGGTTGACCAGTCACGTTTCTCCTTTGACACTAACTCATTGCCTCATACTTCCCCTTCGAACATTGCTATTTTTGCTAGTTGGTTCAAAAGACATGTTTTGATTCCCCCTTGGACATACATCTGGCTGGTGCTTATAAGTATTTTTTTGTTTATGTCCATTGGATTTGTGATAGTATTTTTCCGTCTGGTGAATGGCCACTATCTTAAAGAAAGATCTACAATTAGACTTATCAATGGAACTTTGGCCCCCCACTCATCGTCCCACATCATGAAAAGGGACCAGACTTTTGTGAATATTACTGCCTGGCCCGTTTTGGATGGAATTGCGTGGGATGCTGTTAAATTCCAAATTCATGGTCCTACGGAGGTCATCAATGTACTTAATGTATTTCGTGTTTCTATGGGTGATGTGGTTAAGCAGAACATTCGTTCTGATGATTGGGATGTTCATGCCATTGAAGCACTGTTTTCTGATTTGAAATATTATGCCGCTTTTGATGCAGAAGATTTATATGAAAATGCGGCTAACTATACAGAACAGTATTGTTTTGAGCATTATGGCAATCACTTCCTGCATAAAGCAAACACATTTCGTAATTTTGTAAATTTTACCCAATGGGAACACTGTCCCACCCCCTCTTTCGGCAGTTCACCTACATTGGTTGATAAGTATACTTATTTTACTGATTTCAGTGTTTCCAACCCGGCATCCTTTTATTTTAAAGTGATGCCTGAGTCTGCCTCGAAGGTTAGACTGACACACACCAAATTACTCTATTCTAAGTCCTTTATGGATGAGTTGTCAATCAAAGGTTATGATCTGTGGAAGGCTACTATTGATCTTAAATCGGTTTGGGGTTCCAAACCGTGGCAGGTTCAGGGATCTGAAGCTTTACATCGTGCCTGTCTTGTACCAAATCATATGTTGTTTTTAAATTCAACCATCTTCCAGACCACCTGTTTCGGATTGGCCACTTCTAAAAAACTAAATTTCCCTTCTGTTCCAGATCTGGGCACTTACCCAAATTGGGATAACCACACAGATCTGTCCCTTCCTGCTTTGCAGTCATTAGTTTCTAATACATCTTTCAATATTTCGAAATTTAGTAGTGAAGGATGGTTAATTTGGCAAAGCAGTTCCGATACCTGTCAACGTCGTTTTCTAGGTCTGAAACCGGGGTATACTCAGCAACGCGTAGACCCTCGGTTTGAGTCCTCTCATACAGTAACTACCTACTCTGTAGGGAAATTATGTCAATCCTGGCTGCGACATTCCACCTTGGCATCTGTCAAAGTTCATTTATCAAAATTACATGACAAAATAGATTTGAATGATTTTGTTAAAGGTCCTGTGAGTGGCAGATCCAAGAGGTGGGCGTATGCTATTTACAACGAAGTATGGAAATTGTCGCAAATTGAAGCGGCTTCTAGATTGAGGGCTATTGATCAAGCAAATATGGAAAAGGTATTAGCCGTCATAGATAACAGCATTAACACTCTTTCTTCCAGAATTTATACATTAGACAATATTGTTTCTTCAATTGATGATATTGTACATGATGATATGTCTGTATTGTACCATGGTCAAAACCAGTTGCGTTCTGTTATGCAGTTTGCATGGACTTTACAAACGTTAAAGGCAGGAAAGGTCCCCTGGGACTATCTGAATACGACATCATTATTCCTTCCCTTTAACCTTACTGTAAAGCAACAGTTCATGTCCATGAAAGATGCTATATATTCATTGTTACACATTGAAAAGTTGGAGCCGTTACCTTTCTCTGTGGCGGAATTGAATTCAGCCGTGTGGTTAGTACATGGGTTGATCATGCTCCCTTTCGCGCTTTTTAAGTTTACGTCATGCATGAAACACTATGCCCTGGGTAGATATGAACAGTTGGGTACGGCGTTCGTGCATGAGGTTTGGTCTCTCCCTTTTACGTATAGATGTACAAGAGACGGTACAGAGGTTTACCTGAAAGGTGAGGAGTGTACCTCGACACCTGATCATTCTGTAGTATGTAGGCACATTCAGTTACACGGTGCATGCAATGTACACGCCCCGAATTTGGCCTGCGTCCTCAAAGGTATCCCAGTGCCAGTGATTACACCGTCTTTCACGCTGCTTGCAAACGGTAGTTATTTGATTTTGAATAATGAAGCTTGCTGCGGGATGTTAGTGGGAATCCCATATAGAGTGACTGTATCGCAGAGAGTAGTCTGCTGCAATAATGTTCTATTTCCTCCCCCGCATGGGCGGCTGGATGTTTCCATCTGGCCTTCGATTCCGACCTTGAAAGCAGAGTTCAACAAGATGAGCAGAATAAGAGCTCTATTGTCCCAAAAGGAGGTGCCATTGATTTCCTCCTGAGAAACGTTTGTCCTTCACGTAGCAAATACGCGCACTGAGGTACAGGCGCTTTTGAATACTGACCTCCCCCTGCATTTTGGTGCTTTGATCCAAACAATTTTCAATGCCTCGTCCACAACTGGCCTGGCTCATTTTTTTAAACTTGTAGGCTCAGGCCTCGTGACCTCCTTCCAAACTATTTTTGGTGTGATTCCGGCATTTTTTCATTCTATTTTCTCGAGCGTCTTTGGCGGTGTCCCGCTGATTCTGGCACTGGTGGCAGGTGTGCTATTTTTACTTTTCGTACTACGAAATGGCTGCTCTTTCTGTGCCACACGGCAACCTGTCCCGTCTGCATCTTCTTCGTGACAGGATGCTTGAATATTATGGTACGCTGCCGTTGGCGACGTTGAGCCTGGCGTATGGATTATCCTTCCGGTATTCCTACTTCACCTGCGTGCAACCTGTTTTTCACTGCCTAGATTGTCCCTTTGAATGGCCTCTGGATTTGTGCTTAACCAACACGGTGTCTCCGGTACCGGATTATGATCAACTGATGAGGCCCTTAGTGTCTCACGAGTTTGCCTGTTCTGGTGTTCGGATTATGGCCTGTGGTGCGGCGCATGGTATCCTGGGTAATTGGGACATCGCAAGGGCTGCCTATGACTTCTTGGATATGAGTTATCTGGAGGAACACGTCGGTTGCCCTCTGATGGTGCTAGAGGCTCCGCTTATTGAAGAACATGTATGTTCCTTTTCTTTGATTAACTGGATGGCTGAAACTTTTAGTGGCTGTGCCAACGATTTCCTGTTGGAAGCTGTTGCTACGTATGCTGCATACACGTTCATGGATAAAGTGAACTGTCATCCACTATATTTTTTCTACCATGTACTGAACATTACCGGTGACTTTGGATTGCTGGCCAAAACAGCGGTTTTTTTTCATTTTTTTCCTTTCCCATTTTGAGGTTTTATTTTTTTTCTTTTTCTCCCGTTTTCTTTTTTCTTTTCGAACTTGCTCTTAACCGATACTTGGTTTCGAAATTGAATACGCCTTGTTCTGCTCTGTCGAATTTGAACTCTGCGTTCTCTCATTTCTTCCATGATGGTTAGTGCTTCGATCAAGGGGGCATGTAGTAAGGAATCCCTTAATACGTACATACATTGTTAAGTTAGCATAACCACGTTAGATGTTAGAAAGCCATCTTGCTGCTTTTGCGCACGACACTGCGTCTACATGTTATTGTTTAAACAAACTGCTGACTCGCGCTTTGCCTCACACGAGAGGAATCTGTTGTTACCATCCCGAGCTCTGCGCAGCGACCTTGGTCTGTACATGGTGTAACAAACAGTCTGGGTTGTTAGACAATGCATGTTTTCCACTCTAGGTTGATCGACCCACTATTTAGCCATAAAACACAGGCAGCTGCGAATACCTGAAAGTTGGTGCTTTTAATATTGCAGACATCATGTTTAATATTCAGACCGAAGACGAGCCTTCCTGCGAGAAGACTCCTGATGCTCCTGTGATGTGATTTCACTAAGCTGATCTTTGAGATATGGGGTCCCCCATTCAAGCCTAAGAGACCTTTTATTAGCATAATAATAATATTAGCTTCTTAGTAAAGGGAAGGTGGTAGTATCCACTGTCATTTATAACATGATCACTCCTTTTATATTCTATGGTATTGTAACGATGCTGATGGTTTTAATTATAATCATTTGTCTGCTTGTATTAGCCAAAGTACTGCATCTGAGGACACTTGGTCTATAAAAATAAACTCTTTTTATTTTCACTGTGTCTCTGTTTATTCTTGTTGTGGACTGATGTGAGAATAATATACGAACAGGTATTTCCGATTCTCACCATTCCTGAGAGTACACTGAGTCGCTTGTTCTGGGTTGTCTTTTCATTGGGATCGCCGAGCCAAATCTCGGATAACGAATGGGACACTTATGCTAGCCGGATACTGGGTTCTGGGTTCTGAGGTGAGTTTCTGGTACACCACAATTCACTGAGGTCCTGGGGTTCTACGCATAGTTCTGTGTATAAGCAGAATCCCTGCAACAATAATTAGGAAATAGAATTTAAAAACCTTGGACATTCACTGAAAAGAAAAAAAGGTTACAGGGAGATTACAGTTAGACTAAGATTTCACTCACACAAAACCAGTGAAATTGAGCAGTTATAGTTAACTGAGCTTACTATAAATTACTCCCCTACAATGCACAGCTTTTGACCTCAAATTTTACATCACTCATGACATGGTCAGTGCCATCATTGATAACATCTCATTTACATGGCGGTTTGTGCTGTTGCCCAGGAAAAGGGCTGCAGCACAAACCACAGTGTAAATGAGCACTTTGTGCACATTGTTGCACTGTGTGCCATGCACCATGTGGTGCATGACACACAGTGCATGGAGGTACATGGGGCAAACAAAGCAAACACAAGGAGATGATGAACGGGGCGCTGACATTTTTCAAACATTCACCCCCAGTCACAGATCTGGGTTGAATCCATCATCGTTCTTGAACTCAATTTGCCACCCCAGTTCAGAATACATATGCACCTTGGGCCTCTTTACAGGGGGCACTGTTCGGGGCCCCAAAGTCTCTTTCCAACAGCCTTTCCATATCGATCTATCCAACATGAAAGGGGTGTCGGAAAGGTGTATCATAATCCTGACAGCAATGCCTGCCTCAGCACTGCTGCCATTCAAGAGATACGGTTCCGATCGCCGCTGAATTTTAACATTTTCAAGGGAAGTTAGTATTATGCTACCTGGAAGACCAAATTATGCAGAATGGTTATCCAAATTAAGTGTCATATAATGCAATTAAGCGGCACAATCTCTATCAGTATTGTTCTATCGTTTAGAACAGAAAGAACATCTGTATACAATATGTACATTTTGCAAAATATGTAACAAATGCAGCAAAACCATTTTAATTTCATTCAGTAGTCTTAGAATACACATGTCTGGTGACATTTACAAACCACTTGGCCATCTCATGGTTTATGATTTCACCAGATCAACTTGAAAGCAATATTGGAGGTGTGTGTGTGCGTGCGTGGGTGTGCGTGTGTGTGTGTGTGGGTGCGTTGACTGAATAGAGTTGACTTAATGTATATAGAAGTAGTGGTAGACCTAGATCAAAATGATAAATGACATAATTTACATTTAATAATATTTAAAGCCGATACTGCTTTATAGAAAATGTGTTTACTTTATTTTCTCATCCTTCTGGAAAACTTGCCAATGCCTCTCATCACTGGCACTGCGGACAGACAGATCATAACTGACTTTAATGTCAGATCGTGCAATGATGAAAGATGTAAACCTAAAGCGATGCCTGGCTCCTTTTTTTTATATTACTTTCTATTTAGAGCTCACCAATGCCATCCATCTGTATGAGCGAGAACACACAATCCGTTTGCTATTCATTTGTTCCTAATGCTTTCCAGGGGAATGGAAATAAACCCAGATTGCAAAGCAAATTATCATTTCCTGTTTGACACCGAAGGAAAGGAAAACAGAACCAAAATACGTTTTGTATGCTGATTTTTCTCAATTTTATATTCAGCGTTATATGCATAATGAATTCACTGAGGAACTATGCCTGTCCCTTCAATTTTAGAAAATAGTTGTGTTTCATTTATTACTCCATAACATATCATGAGCTGTTGTGCTTGCTCAGTGCAGAGCTGAGTGCATTTTATTTTACATTTACCATGTATAGAGCACATACATCTAATCTAACTTAGATTGTCTCTGAATTAATGCTGAACTGCAGAAAGCAAAGTTCAGAAACAGCGAGAAGTGCTTTCTTTTCTCTGTTTCTGTACTGTGCTGTCAGCAGCTCATCCACTAACTTGTGAAATTACGAGTTAAATGCATGCGCTTTGGACAATGCAAACTAAATGTTTATGATGTGTATGGTGGCATGCTACCTTTATTTCGCAGGTTCTACATCATGTTAATTATATTGGGAGTCTTGTGATGTTATAGTTATGTAGTAAAAACAAAGTGGCTTATTTACAAGGAGCTTGCACAGCCAATGTATCTTATTTATTGTTGCATTGGCAGCACAGTCAGTACTCCACATTTACCAGATGATGCATGTAAACCAATGTGTCACTTTTTGGAGTACCGGGTTGAAATGTATCTGGGCCTGAACCGGCTGCCTTGCGTAAGTATTAATATGTGCAAGGTATGCATTCCATTGTAATTTCCAGCATAAAACTGATGCATTGATATTTTGAAATTAAATGAAAGCGATACATCTACAACAAGTGCCACGCAGAGGCCCAAATTTATCAAGATGCCTGCGACTCGGTAACCCAAGAGTCGGAAATTACGCATTGGTTTTGGCATATAAAGAGAAGCCAAAAAGAACAGTGTGGCAAGAACAACTATGCCATGGAGGTGCTGATTTTGCAGCTGGGAGTTGCAAGGAGACCACCACCACCCCAAAGGCTGTGCATGAGAATAGAATGCTTTTATCTGCGGCGGACTTCCCTCACTGATCTCAGGGAAGATGAAGTCATCATCTACTACCAGCTCAGTATGGAGTCCATCATCCAACTGCTACACTAGATAGTGCCAAGGCTCCAGCCACCAACTCGCAGGTCCACCAGAATCCCTCTGCAGGTCAAGATCATGGCTATCCTCCACATGTTGGCATCTGGGACATATCACATTACAACGGCAAGAGTGGTAGGTGGTCTCCCAGCCATCTTTCTCTGGTTTCCTACCCTTTGTCCTGGATGCCATCATCTAACTAACACCACAGCACCTCCACTTCCCCAACACACAACAACTGCAGCTGGAGATCAAGCAAGGCTTCTCTGCCATTGCTGGTTTCTCAGAGGTGCTGGGTGCCATGGACTGCACACATGTGGAACTTGTCCCCCCTGCAGCCACATCCCATCTCTACAGGAACCAGAAGCAAATGTACTTGGTGAATGACCAGGTCATCATGAATGTTGGACTTGGCCATTTTTGCAGGGTCATCCCTGAACTTTTTGTATTCCTCCTATATTTTTACTGACCTGTTGTTGGCTGTTTTATGACTCTGGGCACTTTACCACTGCTGACCAGTGCTAAAGTGCATATGCTCTCCCTATTGTAAATTATTGTATAAATTAGTGATTGCATGATTGGTTGGTTTGGTTTACCTGTCAGACCCTAGTACAGTGCACCAGGAGTGCCCACGGCTTGTAAATCCAAATGCTGCTGGTGGGCTTGCAGCACTGGTTGTGCCACCCACAGAAACAGCCTGTAAACGTGTGTCTAAGGCCTGCCATTGCAGAAACTGCGTGCAGTCTGGTACTGTAATGCTGACTGGGCAAGTGTACCCACTTGCCAGTCCCTAAACCTTCCCTTTTCTTCATATCAGACACCCCTATGGTAGGCCCAAGGGCAGGGTGAATTGTGAGTATAAGGTAGGACATGCCCTGGTGTGTGTGGCATGTCCTAATAGTGAATTACAGCCATTTTCGTTTTTCACTATTGCAAGGCTACCTGTTCTCCATAGGCCAGAATGGGCAGTTTGATTATTACATCTTATAATCCTAACTGACTCAGGGAACATGGTAGAATTTTGAATTTAGTATGCCTGAACTCAGAATGATAAAATACATCTTTCAGTGAAGTTGGTTTTAACATTCTGTGTTTGAAAATACCACTTTTAAAAAGTAGGTATTTTCTTGTCTAACCATTCAAACCTGCCTCTGCTAGGTTGTGTATTCCTTGTCTGGAGTTTGAGTGACAGGGCTGGGGGATTCCAGGAGACAGGGTGAGTCCGCCCGGTGGTGAATAGAGAGATCTGCATCTAGATGGGAGGGAGGAGTTGTACCTGGGACCTGAATAGGACAGTGCCTGCCTCCCACAGTGCTGGCTCCACCCCCTGTGGTGCGTCTGATGTCTCTGCCCTGCACTGTGAAAGGAGAGAAGGAATCATGTCAACATAGTGTTCCAGGGCTGTGCTTTCCCTCCACAATGCTGGCTCCACCTCCTGTGCTGCGTCTGATGTCTCTGCCCTGCACCCTGAAAGGAAAGAAGGAGTCAGGTAAACAAAGTGCTCCAGGACTGACCAGAACCGGTTTGAACAAGGCAAAGGCCCCTCTGCCCTCAGAGGACAAAGGATTTTTGGGTATAAATATTGGGACCCTGATAACCAGAGATTTAAGATCACTTTGGGAAAACAAGAAGAACCTCTGCTGAGGGAGAAACCAGAAGAAGCTGAGGAGGAAACTATCCCTGAAACTGGGGGATTGGCCTGCAGTGGTTGTCTTGCTGCCAAAGAGAAGAGAAAGGAACTTTGTGTGTACTTTTGCTCAACTTGTGAAGGATCTCCAAGGGCTTGGAAAAGAGCTTGCCACTTGCTGAAGTCTCAGGAACAACAGACTTCACCCCCCAGCTCCCCAGAGTTCTTTGGAAGTGCCTGCTGCTGTTGATGGGCCGTCTGAGGGACTGCGTGTCGCAAGGAGCTGGAAGCGTGACTCAAGAAGGAGAAGCGTGCCGCCGTCGGAGCTGTTGTTGTCGCATCTCGTAAAGTGTGTCGCTGCTGCAGCATCGCATCGAGCGGAAGCGTCTCGCATCATCCAGGAAGTGTCTCGCAACGCCGAAGAAGCGTGTCGCCATCGCAGCCATCGTAGCTGACACATTGCACCGCATCCAGAGAAGAGTCTCGCATCGAGGAAGAAGCGTGTTGAAATCGCAGCCATCGTAGTTGTCGCATTGCACCGCATCAAGAAAAGCGCCTCGCATCCGCGGAGAAGCGTGCCGCCGTCGGAGCTGCTGTCGTTGCATCGCGTAAAGGGGTGTCGCCGCTGCAACACCGCATCGATTGGAAGCATCTCACAAATGTTGGAGAAGAGTGTCGCTGCCAAGGCCGCTGTTGTCGCATCGCGTAAAGGGTGTTGCCGCTGCAGCTGACGCATCGAGTCGAGTCTTCTCGCAACATCGGAGAAGCGTAACGCATCTGGAAGATCTTCACGTCTTTATTTCTATGCACCAAAAACATCATCGCATCAACATCATTGCAACACTTTCGTTGCCCTGCGTGTCGCATCTAAAAGGTACATTGACTTAAAGTGTTGCATTAAAGAACTAAAGAGAACTAAGCAAACTTCTACCATCTAAAGTAACAGTATTGTGTGTTTTTGTTGTTTAATGGTCTTGTGGTAAATCTTTATAAAGAATACTTATCTTTTATATAAAACCTGTGTGGTATCCATCTGTAGTGTTGTCACTTGGTTACTGTATGTGTTCACAAATGCTTTACACACTGCCTCTGCGATAAGCATGTCTGCTCGTGCCAAGCTACCAAGGGGGTGAGCATGGGTTATTTTAGGAGTGTACCCCCTTACCCTGACTAGAGGAGGAGGTCCCTATTTGTCACAAGTGCATACCTGTGCCAACTAGAGACCCCCAAGTCTAACAATGAACCATCGGGGCATGTTTCCCAATGTGTTAGTGTGCATGAGACATACATCTTTCGGCATGCCATCATCAATGAGCACATCTTAATGAAGTACATAACAGACCTAATAACAGTAAATAATCAATGACCTAATAGACATATCTGAATGTGCTACCTGAGACAGTGCGAATGTAGGAGGGGTGGACCTCATATTCACACGATTCATCAGGGCATATGCACAATGTTAACCTTCAAGTGACACATGTCAATACATGCTAAACCACTGTGTGTGTCTATCAATAGTGGTAAGAACCTGAGCAATGCAACACTTAGACAAATGCCATCTTGCTACACTGTGTGCAAGGAAGGGCTGTTGTGGCTGTTGTCTGTGTGTCCAAATATTACATGCATCACATATACTCACCACATTGCACTTCTGAAAGGAAGTTAACAATTTGAAGGCTCTGTCATCAGTAGGTGGTGCTGCAACAACATGAGTGGTTTCACAGGGACACGTATGTTTGTATAAGAAACAGGTTCAATCTGGTACAGCCTACCTATGGATGACAACAAACTCCAATTTGTGATCAACAGACTCTCACATTGGCAATGGACCTACAAAACACCTATCACACTAAGCCACAACCCAAATGTATTTGGCCCATTGTTCTACTGTCAAAAGTAGCAGGCCATACACATATTCTAATCTGACACAAAGAACATGAATAGACATGTGGAATGAATTGTGATAAACTTTTTTTTTTCCTGTGAGTTCTATATAGCGGGAACTCGACCCAAAGATATTAGCGCGCTTTACATGAGCACCAGTTGCATTACAGATGGACACATTCATTTTGTTAGGCATGGGGAGATTAAGTAATTTCCCCAGAATCACCTAATCACACAATAACCTTTTACACGCATTTGCATGTGTGACAATACTGGATTAGTTTCTCTAAAACTGCTTTGCATACAGATTTCTCTGCACGAGACCATTATCACAACTCCTTGAACACCATGTACAAGGCCTCGAAACAAATTGTGTAAATGTCTTTCTACTTTCCACAGGGTAAAAAGGCAGACCCTAACAATGCTGGTGTGCCTGAGGACTCCCAAGGATACTTTTCATTATAAATAAACAAGAATTTCTGGGTTAAGGCAGAGGAGCACTTTGCTGTCATTGGTGAGGACTCTACATCCTGAAGCTCAGGCAGAGAAGCTTGTTGATATGTTTGTGAAGTGTGTCCAGCTCATGACCATGATGGGGACTTATATTCTTTCCTTTCACGTAACAGTGGTTGGATGATCCAGTATGGGGATTCTTGGTAGAACACACACACCCTAGACACTTAGGTTATGGGACACATAGTAGGAGTATGCTAGATTTGTATATTGTTTTACATGTCTGCATATATACATTGCTTTAGCACGATGGTGAAACTTTTTATTCTGTTCACAGTCCTATTACTTCTAATAACTTTCAATTACCTCTGTCTATTGATTATTGCAGCACATATATTTTATATAAAAATCATGTTGGTTCAATAAAAATTAAAAACGCCCCTGTGTATTCCTTGTATATTTCTCTGAGAGGAAGAGAGCAAGAGTGACTGAGCAAAAGGGTTCTAGATCTGTTACTACGATTCCTGGAGGGTCAGGATTGTCATGTTCAGTGGTTGCCAGAACCATTTGCTACCCGTCTAGGTTTAGGGGCATGAATGGTGACACTGGGAGCTAGCTTGCCTATAGCACAACATATCCTAAAGGGGTATATGGGATAGGTCTAGCACCATCCCAACAGTTATGGTGTCCACAGACATGCATTTCTTACTTTAGGGTGGAAACTATATGACAGGGCAAGGTCAGGGGTATCGTGTAGTGGACTTTTGTGATACTGAAGTCTTGCTTCCACTGTTTGGACATGTCCAGGAGGCGATTGCTTAAAGTTTGCAAAATTATCCTGGTTTGTTGTATATTGCACAACATCTGTGTGCAGACAAATGCCCCATGGGAACGGGGCCATGAGGAGTAGGAAACAGCAAATTAGGATGAAGGACAGAGGGGAAAATAAAGGCAAAATTGCTGGGGCAGTGAAGTCTGAATCAGTGTGATGTCCATACATTAAATGTTGGTTTTAGAAGAGTGTTACAAATTAGAATAAATGAATTAACACTTCCTTTGTGAAAGCACTTTCATTAAACAGTCACTGTAAACATCGATACACTCATATCTCACCTAATTGTATTTGGCCCATCACAAAGGTCTGTAGCTAGGTATTATTCTCACCCCAGGACACAATGATGTAGTCTGAGACATGTGTACATATCAACAACATATATAAAGCATGTGTTTGTGGAAATCTTACAGCAAACAAAAGTATCAATGTAGAAGAGTATGCGCATGTCGTGAGCATGTGTGGTGCAACTGTGTACTTACTGTCAGACATCCTACCACAATCCAAAGGGAGTATAAATGTAAACAGCGTGCAATGACTGAGCGTACATGTTGTATGTAATTACTTTTTCCACTGCTTTACAATCATGAAGGTCAGTATAGTGACCTTATTGTCCTTATGTATTTGACCAGCGGCCCATATGATGTGCATGGGTACACAGTGCAACCCAGTTAGTCTAGATATGCTACACACACGTTTGCAAACACTTATCAAAATCAGTGTGGCATCTCACCTAACACTTATAAATGTGGACTCCTAACCTATGCCGGTGCTGGATTGGCTACCTAGCAACAATGCAGCCTCTCTTGACCCACTAGGCAAGGATTCAACTGTTACATGCAGGAATGGATGTGATTGTGTAGATCTGTCTTGCCATGAAACAAGCAATGCTGTGACTCCTACAGCTCCATCAGCGTCTAGCCAAAGTTTGGACTCCAGTGGACTTGGGTGACCATATTAGCAGGCCCTGCATACCAAAGCATGATTCCTTCCTAGTTTAGATACGTTTTTGTGAGGTGGCATAGTTAAAATGTATTATTCATGATAGCAAAATAAGAGGGCAAGTTACATATCCCCATCTGTTGCTGCAAGTCTGTAAGTCCATTGTCCACACCAATGACTTACTTGGGTTCACCCCTTAGCCCACATTTGTCATGACATGTGGAAACTGTCATCCCGCATCAGGGGTACCTGTGCATCCCTCAGAGTACTGCATGTGGGTGACCTGTGAGATGGGGTTACAGGAGCAATTGGCAAAATGCCATGGTGGTATTAAAGGATGCTGTCACGAAATTCTACATGAATATAGAGTTGAAGGAATTAGTTGAAATCTGCCTTTCTGATGCACATTGCTAGTGTAGCCATCCACATGGCAGTGTATGGTACATTTTGTGTGGCAGGTCCAGACAATCTATGATGATTCCTACCTCAGTGCAGACAGAATAGGTTTGAGTCAGTGTATACATGTCACCAGTTGAGACATGCAAATGCAGTTACATGCCTGACTCATGCCCTGTTAGAAATGGTTGTCACCCTGTTCAAGAAGAGACCCTCCTTCCTAGTCAGGATAGGGGGATACACTTCTAAAATACCCCTGCTCACCCCCTTGCAGTCTGGCTAATCTCAGAGGCAGTGTGTGAAGCATTTGCACATAACCAACATTCATTAAGTGAAAATACTACAAAAGGACACCACACCAGTTTTAGAAAAAAATTGAATATTTTAACTGTGCAGACAACACGAAAAATGATACAAATCCACCATGCAAATATCAGTAATCACAAAGATACTTACAATACAGTTCCTTGAAGTCGATAGCTCTGCCCTGGACAATCACGGCGTTGTGAACAACAAATCCAAACAGTTCTGACTGTCCCCGGTATCGCGGGCCAGCTCCAGTGTCGGGAGGACCCGCAAAACAGTACCTTTAGAAATGCAGGGTATCGACAACCTCTCGTGCTCCAAAGAGCCGGTGTCAGCAACGTTGGTTCCAGAGGTCGATGCAGGAGACATCGGACCCTTGAAGTCACACGCTTTGTACATCTCCTCATGGCTGAAGTCAGGAGCACCAGTGTCGGTAGGTGTAGAGGCTGCAGTGTGAAGTGCAGCGGTGCAGCATGTGGTGCCCTCAGGTCGCGATGCAGGCAGCCGCTCAGTGACGGTCATCCAGTGACATCGGTGAGACCAGGGCTGCGGTGCAAAGTAATATGGTGCTCAACGCAGTGCTGGAAGGTCACAGTGCAAGCAGCGGTGTCGTCGTTGTGTAAGTGTTGATGTCGGCTGTTGAACTGGAGTTGATGGTGCCAGTGTCAGTAGGCCAAGGCAGCAGTGTAGGATAAGGGTGGTGCATTGTGTAACCTACGAGCGATGCCATTGACCAAAGGTGCAAGCAGCGGCGTCGATGTCAGCATGGAGCGTCGTCGTTGGGGATACCAGGGCGGTGGCGTGAAGTGAGGCATTGTGAAGTGCAGTGCCCACAGGTCATGGTGCAAGCAGCGGCTCGGTGGCATGGGTTGAATGGTGTTGGTGGTGAGACCAAGGTTACAGTGTGAAGTGCGGCAGGGCGTTCAGGACAGAGAGCAGGCAGCGGCATCAGGGACGGCATCGGGTTGCTTTTTCTTCTGTTGCAGCTCAAAACACAGTTCCCTGGTAGCAGATAAAATTTAAGTGTATGCTGTTACTGAGACTTCTTGAACAGGGGGCAAGCTCTACCTCAAGCCCTTGGAGAAACTCAAACAAAGAAGTTGCAGAAAGTTCAGTCCAGTCCTTTCTCTCCATAAGACAAAAACAGCCACTGCAGGCCAACACAGCAAAGCACACAGCAAAGTGGTAGTTCCTCACAGCTTAGCTTCACCAGCTCTTCTTCTTGGCAGGTTTCTGAGTCCAAAAGAGTTCTTAAGTTCTGGGATCTGGACCCCTATATTTATACCTTATTTCCCATTGTTCTCTTGTGGCAAAGAGTGTCTGTGCTTAGTCCAACCCCGTTCTGTCCTCTCTGACCCAGCTTCCTGGCAGGAGGCAGAGACGGCATTATGTAAGGCAGACCAGTACTATTCAGGTGCAAGGAAATCACCTCCCACCAATATAAATGCAGCCCAGGCCTATTCAGACCATCCCTGTGTCATTCAGGAAAGGCAGGACACACCTCAACCACCCCCAGTGGCTATCTACAGTGAATGCAAATCCCAAGCCCCTGTAACTCCAAAACCAGACAGTCCATCTACAACCCAGCAGAGACACACAGGATCGTTAAGCAAGAAAATGGCTACTTTTTAAGATTAGCATTTTCCAACCCACAATTCCAAAGCCATATTTACTAAAAGATGTGTTATTACATTTTGAGAGCCCAAACTTCATTTCTCCATCTGGTCCTAATGGGAAGTTATAATTGTAAGATGTTGCAAAGTATCTCCCATTCTATTCTAAGGGACAGATAGCCTTTCCATAGTGAATAACAAAATACACTGTATTTCACTATCAAGACAAGTCACCCACACCAGTATATGTCCTACCTTTCACATACACTGTACCTTGCCCATGGGAGTTCGTTGGGCATACCTGAGAAGTGCCTTACATATAAGAAAAGGGAAGGTTCGAGGCCAGGCACGTGGGTCCACTTGCCAAGTCAACTTCGCAGTCACAGCTGTGCACAGACAGTGCAGTGGCAGGTCTGAGAACAATTTGAAAGGCTGCTTGTGTGGGTGGCACAACCAGTGCTGCCGGCCCACTAGCAGCATTTGATTTACAGGCTGTGGACATACGCAGTGAACTGTATTAGGTACTTAGCAGTAAATAAAATAGCCTATCATGGAAAGACCAATTCATAACACAATTTTCCTTAGGATCACTTGCACTTTAACACTGATCTGCAGTGAGGAAGTGTGCAGCAACAAAAACAGAGTCAAAACCAGGAGGTTGGAAAGCAAAACGACAGGGGGAAACATGCCAAACATGCCCTAAGTTTCCCAATACCCTATAATAAACAGGTGTTCATACCTTTGTAGCATTGTTGGAGGAATAAGGCCAGTGTGTTAAGCACCACAAGCATGGATGCAGTGTGTTGTCAGTATACATGCCATTTCACAATCCACCTACTGCTCCATTAGGAATTTTCACCAATGAAACTTTTCGGGGTTTACCTGTAAGATAAAGCACAGTATACTCATACATATGAGATCTAGATCATGCATGCACACACTTCTAGGTAGCAATCCATCCTGAAATGTATGGAAAGACACTTGTATATGTAAAGGACCACATGCTATTGATTTAATTTCATGATGTGATCTATGTAAAAGGTTTCCAGGTATGTCCATGAGTCAATATTGGAAAAGTGTCCAACAGATCTGTTGATTCGGAGATAGCTAGCCACATTATGTCTATGTTTCAACTACCTGGCACAGAGTCATTCTATGCTGCAATGTGTGTGGCCTTGTGTATTTGCTATAACAGTTAAGCATTGCTGAGGCACAATACGTATACCTGCTATACATTACCAATTTCACATAGTTCAGTGTCGATAGATTCTACCCTCTTGCATGTGCAGTCCCCAGCGAGTACTTAGATGGACCATTCCTTGTGTACACAACATCAATCTTACTATTCACATGGGTAAACCTTCATTATTCCAGCCACTCAATTCTTGTCCCTACAAGGCCTAAACCTGAGTTATTTTGCATTGTGAGTTTAGGGGAAGTACATGCTTCTTATTACGGTTGGTCATGATTTGTTCCATAGATGTGTTTTTTTTTGGCTGGGCATGCCAATTGTGCTGCTAATAGTAATTCAAGCATGAAATTGATGACAATATGGACAACTTCAGTTTGGTCTTATACATGTGTCCCTCCTCTCCGGACAACATGACCCCTGAACAGGAGAAGACCTACCAAATTCACTTGGAGAGGTAACACCACCACAGGCATGTTGCCAAAGCCTACTGGTGCATGAAAAGGAAGCACAAGGAGTGGAAGGCATTGGGCACCTCAGAGTTGCTACCTCAGGGACAGAAAGCACTAGACAGGGCAAGCACCAGGAAGGAAGTGGAGCGGTCCCATGGTGGTAATCATGGGGCAGTCCTGTGACCCTCCTCCTCACAGCTGGCAGTGCCATCACAGGCAGACCCCACTACTGCAGGGCAACAATCAGACTTTGAAAAGCAGTGCCTGAAATCCAATGCTGACATGAAATGGAGGTTGAGTGCAATTGAATGCAGGTGAAAACACTCATGCGAATAGTTCACATGTTACAGCAGTCAGTGGACAGGATCACGGAATAACTGTTGGCTTCCCTCTGACTTTCTGCTCCTCCCCAGTTTATATTTGTTGTTTTAGTGATTAGTATTTTAGCATAGGTTAGGATAGGTTTTACCATAGGGATAGGCTAGATTAGATTAGTGATTTTATAGCTTTCCTATTTGTCTGTTGTTAGGTGGGGATATGGGTGGGTAGATTATTAAGTGGTTGGGGTTAATGTTTAAGATATGTATAAAAATATTTTTAAAAATGCACCATTTACAAAAATATATATTTATTTAGGTTTTTAATGTTTAGGTAGTTAGTCTGTAGGTGTAGTTTATGTTTGTCTCATGTACAAATGTGTGTAAAGGGGGAAGGGGCTGATGTTTAACATGTCTTTTGTGGTGTTGGACTTGGCCCTTTTGGCAGGTTCACCCCTAAACTTTTTGCAAGTACCCTAGCCTTTTTCCCTATGTAGTGTTAGTGGTTTTAGACCTCTAGGCACTTTAGCACTGTGTCCCAGTGTAAAGTGCGTGCGCTCTGTGTTACATTTAGTGAGACTCGCCTGCCCTCCCATAGGAATGCATGGGGGATATGTGTGTCCATGGTAATTCCTGATGCGAGAGGAGTGCAGGGTCAAGTTTAGTATGTGCGAACTCGTAAGAATAAATGCTGCGCAATGATGTGCACCGATTTATTATAACTATAGGAGAAGTGCCACTTCTAGAAGTTGGCATTTCTGTGTGCTGTGTGTCTGCCTGCCAGATGTGGAGTGCATGTCTGGCTTGTGATTGACAAGTGCTGGATGGTGTGGGGAATTCCAGGAGCCAGGGTGAGTCAGCCCAGTGGTGAATAGAGAGATCTGCATGCAGATGGGAGGGAGGAGTTGCACCTGGGACCTGAATAGGACTGTGCCTTCCCTCCACAATGCTGGCTCCGGCCCCTGTGGTGCGTCTAATGTCCCTAGCCTGTCCTGTGAATAGGGAGAGGGGCTGAGCAAAACAAAGTGCTCCAGAACCAGTTGCATCTGGTTTTCCCCTTGCCCTGCACCTTGGTGACAAAGGAAATCTGTGTATAAAAAGGGGCTGTGACCCCATGAAAAATGTTCTCTGTTACTCCTGACTTGAGGGGGCCCTGCTGCTGCTGGGCCCCAGGAGGAACCGCCACTAGGGACTGCCTCCCTGCTGGAGGGCCCTGTGAGCTGGCCTTCCTGGGCCGAGCCTTTGCCCCCCTTTCATCCCAAGACTTTCCCTGAACTTTGCCTTTTTATTTGGAGAAGCGCTCCACTTTGTCCGTGGACTTAGGACTTCACCTCTAGTGCATGGGGAGCATTCTGCTACTATTCTGAAGAGCGTTTGTCAGTGGGAAAAGTGCTTTATTCCTGTCCTGAGGAGCGCTTCCATCGTTGGGCCTGCAGCGTTGAGCTGCGATCGATGCTAAGGGAATGCCAAGCATAGGGATCCCTCCCCTTGTGATACCGACCCAGCGGGAGCCCACCCCGCATTATTTTCTGGTTTCTGAGCATATTAAAACAGCGGGAGCCCACCCCGCTGTTGTGCTTGCTGAAAGAGCGGGTGCCCACCCCGCTCATAATTGCTTTCTTTGGTGGGAGCACACCCCGCTCTTCCGTATTGCTGGGATCACCGCCGCCAGCCCGAGAGTCTGCTGACGTCACCACCGCCGCGCTGGGATTGGCCCAGTCGTCGCGGTTGCCCGGCAACGCGAGGAAGCGACCTTGAGAATCCCCGCGTCGGCTCGGGTGAAGTCAGGCAAAGCCGGAAGCTGGCGGGAGCCCACCCCGCACTCTAGTAAACTGAAGGAGGCCGTCGGAAAGGAGAGAGAGAGCCCCCGAGGAGCGGGAGCTCTCTTGTGCTGGCTGTTCTGCCCCAGAGGAGTCCTGCGTGCCTGGAACCTCGGAGGCTCCACAGGAGAAGCACAGCCCTCCAAGAGAAGGCGGAGGGGGCACGAGGCACATTGTCGGGTGCCTGCCCCCGCGGCATACCAGCCCCGTGCCGTCCGCCACCAAGGAGCGAGACGCCACCGCGGGAGACCGGAGAGAGCACACTGGAGCCCAGGTGAGGCTGCCTTCAGTGCATGAAGTCCCCGTGTGGCTGGTGGCATTTCTTGGTGCCCTCAGCCTGTTAGTGCCAGTGAAGGCACAGTGCTTGAGCGGCCCCGCCTGCCAGAGGGCCGCTCCAACGTTGGCCTTTGTCTAGGGTCCCAGGGCGGGACTCACAGGGCACAGTGGTGGCCGTGCCATCTTCAGCTGCTCTGAGAGCGCGCAGGCAGCTGCCACGTCGTAGGACATTTATTTCATTTAGAGTCCCAGACAGGGGCTCAGGGGGCACGCTGGTGCCCAGGCTCTTTGTCCCAGCTACCCAGCACTTAGTGGGCAGCTGCAACGTTTAGGTTGTGCCCCTGCGCGCTTTTGCTCTGCTGCATGCGCAGCAAGCCCAGACATTCTGGACAGTGGGCATTTCAGCTCCTGTGAGAGGCCAGTTGGCCTGGAGCCAGATTCAGTGCGTTGTGCCCCCGATTGGGGCACACTGTTTTTATGTCAATTTATTTCCCAAGGGTTTTACACTTGTGATGCCTACTGTAATGCCTATTGCGTAATGTGTGATGCCAGTGAGGTTTGGGCCTAATGTAGTTTTATGCCTAAGGTGATTCATGCGCAAAGTGATTTATGCATCCTCTGTTTTGCATTGCAGGATCTCAAGCTAAGTTCCTAATGTTACCAGTAGTTACTGGTTGTGCGCTACATTTACTTTATGTTCTACATTTACAATTGGTGATTTGTGATGATTCTGACGGTGGTCCATTGGCCCTGTCTTGTGTAAATAGTCCCCTGTAAATTCTGCCTAGTGCCGGTTGGCACAGTGTAAATTATGTGATTATTATCTAATGTGCTTATTATAATACAAAGGCTATTTTTATATATAACCTTGTGTGGAGGTTTTTTTGTGGTGGGCCTAGGATGTTGTTGCTGTGTGCGCGTGCAAACGCTTTACACATTGCCTCCGGGATAAGCCTGACTGCTCCTGCCAAGCTACCAAGGGGGTGAGCAGGGGTTATCTTTGGCGTGTAACTTCCTTGCCCTGACTAGAGTGGTGGTTATTGCCTGGCTTTGGCGCAAGCCTTAGCCAACCAGAAATCCCATTTCTAACATGTGGTATATGTGTAGTGCAGGATAAGTTAAGGTTAGGTTAATTTTAAGTTAGGCTAGCATAGATAATTTAGCATAGGTTATTTTTGGCATAGTTTAGAGAGGATTAGTTATGTAGTTTAGTGACCTTTAGATTTTTTAAATTTTATGGTGTCTTAAATAATCTTTCTTTTGTACTTTCACAACTGCTTACTTATTAACTGCATGTCAGTTGTGGCATCTGCTTAGGTTGAGTTAAGCACATGCTGTAGGATTTTCTGGCAGTATTTGTAGACATGTGTTACTAGGTGGAGCACCTAAGGGGTAGATCATGTAAAGTTTGCAATGCAGTCACTTAATACATCTTCAAATGTGATTGTGCACTGTAAGTGGCACTCTTGCTGTGAATGGACACACAGCCCAATACAGGTATTCACCTACTGTTGTAAGTGAGTCTACATGTTTTGTATGGATGATTAAGTCAAACCATTGTGACTAATCAAGGATGAGTTGGGTCACACACTGCTGTCGCCTCTTAAACATTCTCCCTTGCACGATTTTGTTGTCATGTCACTGTTGTTTTCTGGCTAGTATGCATGGAATTATCCACCACCTAGGCAGAAACTTAATTCAGTCTTAACATTGACTGATTGCTAATTGTAGCACTACATACATATGACCTTGGGTAACTACTTTCTAGTTTAGATGCACATATGGATCACATTATCTATTTCCCTTGGCCTGTGCATATTTATGCATGGGTCTATGAAAAACAATTCCCTTTACATAGTAGGTAGTGTCCTCGGTCAGCACATCCACCATGTTCTACTTAGTCCAATCATGAACAGACATCCAACATGCTGGTTCCAGTAACTGATTTTATTGACACATGAAGCAAGGAGCAAGTGTCAGTCCTTGCAGCAACAACTCCAACATAGTTTGGGAACCATGTGTTGGAGAGGAGTGTTCCAGTGAGGAGGAGGACCACATTGACATTAGGGAAGACAGGTCACATAGATAGTCCACAAATGGGTGCGATCAACAGGTGGGAAAGCAAACATAGGACAGTTTCATTTGAGAAGTACACTGGCATGGCCATAAGCAAAGGTCAAAAGAGAAACTGGCCATGTGACACAGAGAAATGCTACCAGCTAGTTTTTCAGTGGAAAGGGGTGAAGTCCACATCTTCGTCCTCTGATATGTGTGGTGCCTCCTGTAAGGGAGGTGTTGTCGGTACCAGAGGCGAAGGGGCGCACACACATCAGTGGCTAAAGATGTGGATTCCCTGTCCGCAGCACCATTTCTCTGACCAAACAAGTTAGGCAGCACAGTGCTAAGAAGGGCCTGCTGGTTTTCCAGCACAGTGACAATGTTGTGGTGTAAAGCACCCATTGTCACTATATGAGTCCTGCTTCTGCTCCATGAACTCCAGATGTTGCACATCACACGCAGGTGGTTGGCAACCTTGCTGGTGCCACTTCGGTAGGACAGTTGCTAGAGTCTCTGCCTCGTGATATCAGCAATGTCAGTCAGGGACTGATCCAAGCCATGGAGCAGAGGGTAGGTGCCTCTTATAGTCTCTGAGGTGTCCCTATTGGGACTGAGGAACCTACGGACTCCTTGTATAGTGCCCACCTGGTCTCCATACCTGCCTGCATCTCATCTACCAACTCCTGCTGGACTTCTACATCACAATGTTGGAATTAAACTTGGGGATCCTCGGAGTCGAGGGCTGGCGGTGGACTGGCAGATGGGTAATAGGTAGATCCTCAGGAGACCCCACAATGCTGTTGGCTTTCCCACAATTGGATATAGTGTTTGATTGAAGGTCAGAAATTGCCTGAGGGTATCTTGCTTGAGGGTTGGCATGCTGTCATCCTCAGCAGGAGCCTCATCCAGGGCAGGCAGGTGGTCAGGAGTTGTTGTAACATCCTCAACTCTGAAATAGATATATGTTGATGGTGATTCATTTTTGATGTTGACATGAGTAATCTGGTTGACATTCAGACTTTCTACTAATTCAATTCCAGGTCAACATTGATGTGTAGGACATCTGTTACTCATGGCTATTGAGGCCAAGTTGCACTGTAGTTGCCTTTCAAATGGCGATATTTCTGCATTGTGCACAAAACTACTGTGTGACAAGGCTGACTTGTCTTTTCATAACACATATCACAACACACTTACACAGCTTGCTAGGCCTGTCATTCCTGCACATGTGATATGACATAAAGTCCACATCTGCCTTGGTGATTTTCTTTCTTTTGGATGATGCTTATACTGATTGTGTTTTGACGTATTACCACCACTACTGTACATATTGACCAAGTCCCAAGGGTGCCTGCATTCTCTTTGACCAGTACTCATCCCTTCACTTCTATGAAGGTGATGTGGGTTTGGTCATGAATGAGTTATGAACCTGCAGTCTGCCTTTCACACAATACACCACAAAAATCTGACTTGTTGTGCTGTCTTGCATCCACATTGTGCATTCATGTGGCCAATGGTTCAGCTGTTCACACATATACGACACACCTTCTACACAGCTTCCAACCTTGCTACACTGCAGGAATGTGCGAGGGCATGTACTTACCAGAGATTTTTTACATGTGTATACTCGTGATTTCTTTGCGCACAGTTGCCTCCACATTTGTAGACAGTCACCACTGTGTACCAACTCTGAAAGGATGGGCCCAGTCAAACCAGGTTGATTTCTAGCACTGATGCTCACCTGATTTAATCATTGCCAGAGTTGGTTATCTGCAGAGTATCACACATCATTTGACTCAGGCCCCCTCACTTGTACATGTGCATGCCTTCTCTGGCAATCCTCATTTTACTACCAGGCACTGATGTAACCCAGATCATGCATTGACTCTCATGTGCCTACAACACCAAAAATATGCATAACCATATCCAATGGACTGACATGGCTGTCTGTTTTTGAGAGCTATTGGGTAAAGCTGTACCCCACATGGTAGTAGTGTTGCAATTGGTGACATATGCCTACCCATGTTTGCCACACAACTAGGCCCATCCAACTCAGCCTCCAACCATCCCTGACTCCTGGCCTTTGTGGTGGCAAACTAGTTCATCCCCTATACCTTGACAGATCCCCGTTTCACATCCTCCAACTTTGACATATGTGGCATGGTGTGACAATTGCCTTCAGACTCCCTCCTGCCACATGCTACATCTTCACCCCTGGCCACATCACATGTAGGATGTTGTATCTCAATGGGCTCCTCTCTGTCATCACGTCCCAGCTACGCCACAAGTGTGACACTCGTTACAACAAACAATTGATGGACGGAATGCTGACAATGCAGACATTCTCCCCCAGTCAAGAGATCTGGGTTAAATCCATCGTTCTTTTGCCCACTACACCACCCCAGTTTAGACATGGCCATATGCAAATCAGTCTTGACCCTGTGCCTCATGGGAACAGTCCAGCCCGAACTGCCAAGCCATATCTTCCCTGGACCGGAATCAAGCATCCTAAGACCGGTTTCTGGCTATCAGCCGTCATCAGCCAGGATAGCTTGACTCCAGTGGCGTAGTGAGCACGGGTCCCACGTCTGGGAATACCCATCCCACTTAGGGCGAAAAGCGTTACAACAAACAATTGATGGACGGAATGCTGACAATGCAGACATTCTCCCCCAGTCAAGAGATCTGGGTTAAATCCATCGTTCTTTTGCCCACTACGCCACCCCAGTTTAGACATGGCCATATGCAAATCAGTCTTGACCCTGTGCCTCATGGGAACAGTCCAGCCCGAACTGCCAAGCCATATCTTCCCTGGACCGGAATCAAGCATCCTAAGACCGGTTTCTGGCTATCAGCCGTCATCAGCCAGGATAGCTTGACAAGTGTGACACTGTCAGATACAGCAGTGCATGTGTATTGGATAGGCTACCTTGCAGTACACATATCCCTTCTCCGCTCCATTCTATGCAATGTCTCGCCATCTAGACACTGTGGCAGTTCAATGTGCTTAGCCAGAGCACTACCAGGGCCCACCAGGACCACAACCATCTTTTGTTTTAACACACATGGTCCTCCGGTGTGCATCACTTGTATTCCCTCCCACACCCAGTCTGAGTAAGTACATGACAGGAGTTTTCCTGGTCCCTACCATGGCAGCTGACACCTGCAGACTGCCACCCCACACGTCGGGACAGCTGCATGCTATGTAGTTTCATGCAAGTTACAATACATGTGGCTCTTGGCCTTTTCCTATGTGTTGATACTTCACATGCCACATACCTGTCCCCGCCTCGCAAGTGAGCAGTTTCTCCTCTGACAAGCTCATTCCATTCCATTGCTTTACAGTCCAGATTCGTGTGCATGGGTTCAAGTAAGACAACATGGCCTCCTGGTGCAAGGTGGGCTGCATTGTCACAGTCAGGTTGGGCAGGGTTCATGTGTCCATGCATGATGTCTTGTTCTAATCCATGTTTTTTGATTTGCAGTCTGAGACTTGCACTTCAGTTGACACATGTTGTACATTCCACTACAAGTGCCAGTATACAAAGGTGAACGTGGACTGGCTCTGCAATTCACATATGGAAGGGTGAAACGTGAGAGCTAGACTGAGCTGTGCAACATGTAACTGGGCAGTGAGACTTACATTTATGTAATATTTAACGGTACATGACCCAGATTCCAGCCCCTGTCCCCTGCACACAGCGCAGTGGAGCACTTGGACAAATGTAGCAGCACTGCACAGCATGACCTTTTTGCCCACATTGCCTCTTTCAACCTCCTTCCATTTAGTGGTCAAAATGGTGAGGAACCAATAGCGAATCCTGGAAAGCTATACATTTCTGAAAATTAGGCAATATTCTGAATTCAGCAATGGGTCATTTGTCTAGATCCTTTAAGGTTTATCTATAGAACAGTTGAAATAAAAAAAATATTGAAATTGAGTTGAAAAAAAGCAGCCATTTGTGCCTACATTTTCATCTGTAACTTCTTCTAACTATGGCAGATTTTTGAAAGCAATATACTATTACATCCGCTGGATGCTTCTGGTTGTGGGGATATATAGGACTTGTACGTTTACCAAGAACCCGCGGCACCCAATAACTGAGCAGCAGCTTGCAATGAGTTTTCATTGAGTACTGGGCATACAATAATTCATTTGGTAAAATATAAAGAGTGAAAATTAGGTATCAAGGAAGCCAATGTGCCTCTGAAAATGGGAACAAGATATGGAGTTTAGAAGCAGTGGTTATTTGCACATCTCTGAATTTGTGGGTACCCTTACTAGCATGTGAATTAGAGGGCATGTTTCAAAATGACTTATTTTGTACACACTGTCTTACATTTGGAAGGCACAAATGCAGAAAAGACAATACAAAATAACTCTTAATCTACTATTCTGTATTATCCTAAGTCTGCCAATACAAATGATGCCTCACTTGTGTGGGTAGGCCTAGTGCCCCTTAAAGGTAATGGCCAAAAATCCTAAGCCTGGAATTCGAGCAGAAGGGCATCCCATGCAGCTGCGATGGGATATTTGTGTAGTCCCTTATCATCTTCTCGGTGCAAGGCCCTGTTTTCGGTGTGTTCTCATGTGCTCTTGGAGAATGCCCAGCCAGACAGAGTAGAAGGGCTAGGAGATTCCCATTTGCATGTAATCTGATGCTTAGCAAGCAGTGTGGCCAGTTCAGTGAACTGAGCAGTGTGCCTGTTTCTCTTTATGTGGCACAACTGGCCCAATAGCTAAGCTTTCCAATTATGTAATGTTGTGTGTGCCGTGCATCTGGCTAGGTGGACTGTAATCTCGTTCCAGTACTACTGGAGGGATTGGCATGCCCAGAGCATATGAAGGAAGTCTGCATCTATTGTGTGGCAGCATGGACAGGCCATGCCAGTGCGCTGAAATTATTAGTGAGGTATGGCTTGTGTAGCACATTGCATTTTATAAGGCAAAAGTGGGCATTACGAGGCACCAAAGTAGGGTACTCAACAATGCGCTGCCACTCCAGATTGGTGTGTGGTCAACCCAGGTCAGCGTCCCAATGATGTTGTAATGCGGTAAGAGAGGTAAAAGCATGAGTGCACAGGCAGCTTGTAAGCAAACAGACCAGATGATAGTTGTCACCCAACACATGTATTGTCTTGTTAATTGTATGTCTGTTTCCTGTTGAATGTCACCCCAGTGTGCTGTTGGGTATTGAATTATGGAGGTGTACAGTAGAAACTGTCCGAGGTTACACAAGTGTCTGCCATGAGCTCCCTCACAGGCAGGAGTAGCCCAGCACTGTATAGTTCACCCAGCATTTGTATCGCTGCATCGCACCAGTGATCTAGATGCTGTTGCGAGGTTACCACTGTGTCCCCCGGCATGCCCAAGAGCGGGAGGGCTGGTGCATATGGCCTCCCCAATCATGTATCATCCAAGCATCGGTATGCCACTTGAAGCAGGGTTGGCTGCAGAATCTGTAGCCTAGTGAGTGGGTGGAACGAGTGCAGTACTTGCGGAATATCTCATGTGTGAGAAGCTGACACCGTGCCCTCCAGTTGGTGGCCATCCAACCACCTAGTCATTCACCGAATCTTGGGGGCAGGTAGTATTGTTCAAATGTTGGTATGCCCAGGCCACCCTGATCCAGTGAGAAGTAGAGTTTGGTGAGAGCCACCCATGCAGCGGGATGTGTGCCAAATAAAGTCTCCCATGGGCGGTTCAAATTAATGAGAACAAGGTTTGGTGTTGTAGAATGGAAGGCTAGCAAAGAAATAGAGGAAGCATTTTAACATGACCATTTTGACATGGGCTATGCGTCTCACCACAGAGATCTACAGGGTCTGCCAGAATAACATTTGCGACCGTAAGTTGGTAACTGCCAAGCCCAAATTACCATCCGATAGGGAGTGGTTATATGGGTTCCCAGATAACAGAGTGCATCAGGTTGCCACAATAAGAGGACACTGTTTATCTGGAGGATAAGATCAGCATGGAGGCCACTACCGGGAAAAAACATAACTTTCTTCAATTGACTCTAAAGCCACATACCGCTTCAAATCTGGCAAGTGTGTGTGCTATAAGGGTGGGAATGTCCTGGACGTTCCTGAGATCTAAGTACATGTTATAAGAACAAAGTGATACAGAATTCTGCCTATCTGTCAAAGAGATTCCCCATCGTAGCCCTCCCTCCCTTAGAATGTGTGCCTGTGGTTCCGCCACCAACTAAAATAGCAACAGGACAAAGAGCAACCCTGACGAGTACCTCTATGTGTCTGTATGGGGTCTGATATTAGTTGGCCCATCTTAACTCTTGCAGTCGAGATTGTGTACAGTTGGACCAGGTGGGTGAAATGTGAGTTAGATGTGGTCCTCAGTGTGTGCCTATGAGCTTGATTAAGGCCTCTGCGTGCAACTAGGGCAAAGTGTTAGGGCCCCACTCCCAGAGAGCTAAGGTAAATGGGTTTTGCCCTGTCCTCAATGCCCATTAGCCTCTAAATCCAACTGGCATGCACCTGGATGGGCAAAGACCACGAGGAAGAGGGATGAGGGCCCTGGTACCTCCTATCCCCAGCCACTGTTAGTGCTTAGCGAAAGGCTCTTAGTGTCAGAGCTCTGGGTGCCTCACCTCTTTGATGCAGGAAGCACCATCACTTCGACAGGGGGGGTGGCTGCAGGCACCTCTGCACAGGCCGGCAGCGGAACCCCCCATCAGTGATAAAGAAGAGTGGCGAAGACAAAAGAGGCACAAATGCTGTAATCATCCCACGTCAGCGATCCTCCACATGGTCACGGTCCCCATGTTGTGGCCCTCTCTGCCGTGGGGTGATGCCATGACCGGTTACAGGCATCGCTGCATTACTTGGCCTGTCCCACAGGGACCCCACTAACCCAGGCAGTAAGAGGGCAGTCAATACACCAACAGGGTCATTGAATGCACATGGTGTCTCCCATGCAGTTGGCAACAGTCACCGTTTGGAGCCCTGACAAGCCAAAAAAGTGCTTAGCACGGGGAGGGAGAACGACCATCAGTTAATGACTTAATATAAATTTGGTTTACAACTAACAGTACAATTTAAAAACCATATAAATACATTTAATGTAAATAATTCCACTTAATGTTGGATTTAAAATAGATTACATATAAATATACATATATATTCAAAAGATAAGTCCAAGAGACCCATGGATACCTTGCACCCAGTTTCGGGGTTTGCCTTGAGAGTGTCTCGGCTTCCCACTACTAATATTTAATGGCGGTGACATCGACAAAATAAATATTTAAATTTGCACCAAGATTGCGGTCCGTGTGTGGCAAGAGGAAGCAGAGGACGCTGCGGATTTTGTAATATATATATATATATATATAGTCATCAATAAACAACAAGACCCTAGTGGCAAAACCAGGGCCAGAGTCACTTTAATCGAGGAGTTGGATTTTTTACGGCAGGATCGCCGCCAAACCTTGTGCTCAAGGCATCCAAAAGTCAATGGCACAAAGAACAGCGAACCAAACGAAGACAACGAACCGCAGGAAAATAATTAAAAGCAACCGATTTGGAGAAGAAGGCAACAATAGAAATAGATATTGATTGCATCATTGTGACTCACATTACACTAACTCTCAACAAGGCGGAACAATACATTTTGGCTCTAGGTCTATCATTCTGCCCCGAATGTTCTTTTCAATATGTATACAAATGGCCTTGGCAAAGTACTGCTTAATCAGGGTCAAGATTTCCCTCAAGCTGGTGGGGACCAATCCCAGCCCTTCTTTATTTGGACGACACGGTTCTAAGGGCGCACACGCAAAATGGCTTGCAAAAGGCCTTGCATACATTTAATGATTTTATGAAGGACTTAGGGTTAAGCATTAATATCTCTAAGACATTTATCATGAGATGTGGTAAAGTGACCCAGAGGGTGAGGAAAATTTTTTGGGATGGAAACAAGTTAGCCACCACCAAGAATTTTACTTATCTCAGCATTCTAGTAAATCAAAAAGACACCTGGTCTCAGATGTTAAACGCGAAAAGACTCGCGTTTACTAGAACGATGACAGCCCTAGTCTCCTTTGCCAAGAAACTAGGGTGGAAGCTGCCACTGGAGCTCTTGCAAATATACAGAGAAAAGTGTATCACAGCTACAATGTATGGGGCAGGTGTGTGGGGTTTTGTTAATACCTACCCACTACAGCTGGTGGAGAATTCTTTTTTGCGCTATATTCTGTCAGCCCCCCATCCACGCCCTCCTACACATGCCATGAGGAGCTCGGTCTCCCTTTTATTTCAGACCTTATCAAATTGGAACCAGTGATTTTATGGCATAGGATTTGGACTAAGGAGCAGACCAAGTTGAATAGAGAGATTTTAAATGATAGCATGAGCTTGGATAAGACCGCCAAGATCCCTTGGATGAAATATATATGTAATTTTATGAAAGACCTAGGGCATGCGAAATACTTTGTGGACCCTGTTACTATGCTGTCAGTATCGAGAAAGACCCTAAAGTTAGAGGGTCTTCAATTATTGAGTTCAATACGACTGGCAGAAGAAGTGCTAAAACCTAGCGTTAGGCAGCATCAATTAACGCTTACATGTATGGGGATGGAGCCCTACTTGTTATATGTCCCAGGAATATTTGATAGGATGCTTTTAACAAGATTTAGATTGGGAGTCGTACATAGATTACTGTCAATACCAACTATGAACGACTGGCCATGAACTCTGATACCCTGCCCGTGTGACAACCACTCTGAACAGTCTACGATCCACCTAGTCCTATTCTGTAAATTTTACGTAGAGTTGAGGAATGTCTATTTACTTCCACTTTTTAAGCATCTGGGCGTAAGGCAATGTTGCCCAGCTTTTATTTGGCTGCAGCTTCTGGTAGATGAACACACTGCATGGAGGGTGGTCAAGTTTTTAAAAAAGGCGATCCAGCTGAGGAAAAGTATGGAATTTGAGGAGTAAATTGTGGGCACTACCTCCTGATGGTGCTGGATCAATTTTTAATGTGTAATTATATCAAAATCCGTTAAGTTTATAATGAAATTTTTGTTTGTTTTTAATGTATGTGCTTTTATGATTGGTATATTAACAATTGAACAAAGCTTTCCTTGACTTGACTTGACTTTTCAATATGATCAAACACGGATCAATGTGAATAAGTTCATTAGAAAACTAAAACTAATGAAATACCATGCTAATAGACAACCTAAACATAACGTGCCCAGTACATCAGGGGCAGTGCCAGCCCATCATGTAGGTTTACAAGTAAAAGACATGACAGTATTAAAGGAGCTAACAGCGTTAACAAATGAACATCTATGTCTTAGTTGCCAGACTAAGTAACAGGAATTGGCAAACCATGAACAGCCTAAAATTTAGGGTGAAGCAAAAACACCATTTAAACCAACATCAACATTTTTACCGATTGCTCCGCATGATGCCATCAATGTATTCAGTGATCTATTATTCAAGAACATCAAGGAAATAGATAAACAGCAAACAAAACGACCAACACAATACAATGGCTTACAACGGAGATACTTTGCCTTGATGAATAAACTTTAATAACGAAACGATATAGCAATATTTAATTTGGGCAAAGGCAGAACTATTGTACTGTGGACGGTAACAGCAAACAAAGAAGTCCAACGACAACTACAAGACAATACTTGATACTTATTATACTAAGGCCCCGAAAACACAATGAACTCAAGCAAAAATCAGTTTTAAGGAACAGCTTATGGAATGGTGGAATGCATAATGACCATCCTAGGATGCCAGTGATGACAGTAATGTACCTTATTCCAAAAATCCATAAGAATGCCATCAAACCGCCTGGAAGGACCATCATTTCGGCCATAGGGGCAATTCACAAAAATATGTTAAAATATATTGATTGTTTCCTGCAACTATACATGCAAAATTTACCTTCATATGTCAAAGATACGGGTGACTTTCTCAAAGTTATTCATGATATGCCTTGAGAAGATGATTTAGTTTTGATGTCCCTGGACATTACTTTCATTGTATACCAGCACTCGACATAGTGATGGACCTAGAGCAACTGAATATCCTCTCAGCAATAGACCATTAGAATTACATCAACATACATCTATGCTGATGAAACCGATTAGAGAATGCCCATAAAATAGTGAAGTCCGCAAAAATGTGATACATGTTTTACATTTGAAAGTATTTCAAAAGATGGCAAACTTGAAACCCAGCTTTATAGAAAAGCTGCTGGCAACTCACTGCATGCATCTAGCTTTCACACTTGACATTTAATAGCAAGCATTCCTTATGGCGAAATAATAGGTGCCAAATAAACTGTAGCTTATCACAACACATTATGGCTTTTCAGAAAGATATGACACTAAGGTTCTTACAAAGAGGATCTAACACCAAATTCATTACTACTGCTCAAGAAACAATCAATCACACATCCAGGGAACATATCTTGTTTAATCTGGAAGGACAAAAAAACGAAACAGAGAACATGGGCAGGCTAATTACTACATACAGTAACAAACATAAAAAACTAACTAAGGCAGTTAAAAAGAACTGGCCTCTAATTTTCTCCGATTCAACCATAGGACAGATAGGTCCTACGAGACCTCAAATAACTCATTGAAGAGCCAGTTCAATAAGAGACAGCCTGATGAGATCTAGTCCTGAAATGAGAAGGACAGATAATTGGCAGACAGGAGCCAATGGGTTCCACAAATGTTACAGATGTCGTGCCTGTACCATTGGGATAAATACTAAGGAGTTTTGTTCTCACATTTCTCATAATCCAGTTCCCCTATGAGGCCATTTCAACTAAAAAAGTGAATTTTCCGTACATGCAGCTATAATATATGATATGTGGGCAGCACAGTGCTGCAGGTCCATAAACACATATTACAACACATGCAGGTTATTAAGAACAGGTATCCAACTTAGTTGGTGGCCAGGCACTGTGCTGCATTTCATCAAAGCAACACATCTCAGATGTCATATTTTGTTATAGATCCAATTTCCCATAACATCAGAGGGAAAGATACGGTGAAAGCCTGAAAAAAACCAGAGTGAGTATAAGCTCAAGGTAGATTCTAAGTCGCCCCAGGGTTTGAATATTGAAGAAGGTGTGTACAATTGTCTATGAGGAAGGAAATAAAGACATACCTGGTCCTCATTTTTATCTATCAAGCTCCTACATTTTCTGACCACATCTATGCCACGTTAGGGAAAGGAAAACAATCTATAAATATAGGGTCCATTTGTGGACTTGATACCCAAGCAGACACATGATCACACAGCTTTTCTGCTAGGCAAGACAATGTTGAGTGCAAAGTACATCAATTGTTTTCATTAAAACAAATGCTTTAATTATGTTTTTTGTTTTAAACCAGCCATAGATGCTACAAATAATCATGTAAGAAATATTTATTAAGACAAATTTGGTTTTGGAATTTATCATCAGTAAGAATATAGAATGATTTATTTCTGATTTGTTTAATATCAACAAATGCTAAAACTGAAACTAAAACGTTATTGCAAAAAAAGAGGAAAAAAGAGGCATTTGTTTGTATACATATTTTATCTATGTCTATGCACTTACCTAATGCCTTGTATGTTCTATCAATGGCGCCTCTGTATAGGTGTGATCAAGGTTGCGGCTGTGACCAAATTGCGTTTCGGTGACCCAGTAACCAGCATAAACATCTTCAAACATAAGTGGTGGACTGTCTTAATTTAAGCATCCCAGTACACCTGTATGGTATATATATATATTTCACTGAAAAAACCATGGGCTAGCCCACCAGGTACCTCCAGTAAGCGGCACAGAGCTGCGTTGCAGAGAGGTGGTCCGAAGCCACGCCCATTTTTACACCTCTCTGCAACACAACTCAGTGGAGCTTACTGGACGTACCTGGTGAGCGAGTTGGCCCCCAGGGACCCTGAGGATTCAAGGGGACTTAATCCCCCAACTTACAACGCGCCACAGGGCATGTTTGCACACTTGTCACATTGGGCCCCGCCCCCTCCCTGCACCACTGTGCAAACGCACCCCCTGGCACGTTGAAAATTGGGAGATTAAGCCCCCTGGAGTCCTGAGGGTCCCTGGGGCCAACTAGCCCACCAGCTACCTCCAGTAAGCGCCACAGAACTGCGTTGCAGAGTGGTGTAAAAAGGGGGTGTGGCCTTGGACCACCTCTCTGCAACGCAGCTCCCTGGTGCATACTGGAGGACCTGGTGGGCTAGTTGGCCCCAGGGACCCTCAGTATTCAAGGGGAATTAATTCCCCAACTTACAACGTGCCAGGGGGCACGTTTGCAGAGTGCTGCAGGGAGGGAGGCTGGGCCTACGGCACAATTTTTTTAGTTTTTTTTAGAAGTGGGGCTGTGTGGCTCCCCTTCTTTTCCCATTTTTGGGGCCCTCGGGACCCCATCCCCCAGGGCCTGACCCCTACTTTTTTTTAAATAAAAAAATAAACAGGAATGGGCCCCCCCCCGATCCCGAGGCCAATTTCGGCCCCAGGGACCCCATCCCGGGGCATGGCCACATATTTATGTAATTTAAAAAATATATTTTTTAGGGAGGGGGGCTGTGTGGCCCCCCTCCTGAGGCCTCTATTGGCCCCCGGGGACCCCATCCCTCGGTCCTGTGCCTCTATTTGTAATAAAAAATAAATAAACTTAATCAGGGAAGGGGGTCGCGTGGCCCCCTTCCCAGGCCACTTCTAGCCCTGGGGACCCCATCCCCCGGGGCCTGGCCACTCCGTTGAGGACCTTGGGGGGAGCCCCAATGCCCCCACGGTCCCACCAGCTCCTCACCTCCTGCGGAAGCCGGCATCGCTTTTCCACAAGGGGAGCTGCTGACATGCAGCTCCCCTTGTGGAAAAGCAATCCTGCTTTGCTGCATTGAAGTGAGAACAGGTTTCCCTGCTCTCGCTTCAATGAAGCAAAGCAGAGTTTGCTATGGGAGGGTGGGAGGCGCACGGCTCCCGCCCTGCCATTGCAAACAGCAGTGTCCCGAGGTAGGCCCCCCGGGATACTGCAGGAGCCGGCTTGGGAGATGGCGGTCCCCAGGGCAATCAAGGGCTCCAGGAGGAGGGCCGCGCGGTGGGCATGGTGGGCCGTAACAAACCCCCCAATTTCTATATTTAGGGCCCAGGGGAGGTGGTGGTCCATGGGGCATGTGGGGAGGCTCAAGCCCCCCCGCACATTTATTTTTCTAAAAACGCTGAGCCCTGGAGAGGTTGCGGTCCCCGGGATTTGGAGGGCCTCCGAGGCCCCCACCCTAATTATTAAAAAACCCCGGGGAGGTGGTGATCCCCAGGGCTTGGGGGCGCCCGCAAGGCCCCTGCCATAATTAGTACCAAAGCCCCGGGAGGTGGCGGTCCCCAAGGCTGTGAGGGCCCCCGTGGGCCCCCGTCACATAATAAGGCATGCCCTCGGGACCTGGCCCACCCGGGGGCTTAAATACAATGAAGTGCGGGAGTCTGCACTTCGTTTCTTTTTATTTTAAATGTATTTTTTGGTCCTGGGGGTCCCAGGGACCCCCTGATCAGGCCTAGGGGGACAGGGCGTTTCTACCCTGCCCCCTTTTCTTGTTTTTTTTAACCTTTTTTTCCCCTTTTTCTTGTGACTCGGTTCTACCGAGTCACAAGGTGGCTGCCAACACTTCCTGGTTTGGAGTGTTGGCAGCCAATCAGAGTGTAGCTCGTGCCCGGTATGGTTTGCGAACCCTCCTCGGTGCTCAGATATCAAAACTTTATTTTTCTAACTTCTGATTCCTTCTGAATCTGCCCCACGTGTCCTGCCTATTGTGTTATAGTAATCTTCTCTCAAGAATATTATTTATTTTTAATTTTGATCTCCAATTGAAGCACTTCGGCTGCTTCACACATCTCAGTTGCCACAAATGGACAAGTTGCCTGAGGCATGCTGTCCTCCTTAACTCACCCAGTCCTCTGCCCCATTGCTAAGATGGTAGTTGCTCATTTTTCTCCACATTCTCTAACAGTTTTTAGGGGTAATAGTGCACACCTTTGGAACCAATACCTACTACTGTAACACTTGCACCATTACGGTATTTTGTCTATGTTTATTGCGAACAGTCATATCTCCGTTGGTTTTGGGCCTACCGAGAGTACACAGATAACCGGATAGCATCATCTGGCAAGAACTGATAGTGATGCATTTACGTCCGGTTTTGGCGTGCTACACCGCAGCATCCATACAATCCTGCCTGTATTGCCGCCCCTTGTCATTCAACAAGAGGAGACGGACTCAGGCGGATTTTCCTTCCACACGCGTAGCGGTTGCACGTGTTCTCTTGATCAAGAACATCTGATTCTCTGGACGGTAAGATTACAGCTGAACTAACAGTTGGAAGACCTCCACCCATACCTTGTTTTGACTGCTCATCCAATACTTATTCTTCCGCTATTTCAGATACACAGACCAACGTTTTGGCACGAATCTAAAGCATAGTTGAATGTTATCTTCCCTCCGCTGGTCGGAGTGGGATCATCATCGCAATTGGTATTAATTACCGCAATCTCGATAAGGGCACTGAATAATGTCTATTCCTTCTATCCAACATACAGACGCCCTTATTAATATTTTTTTCCCCCTCTTAGAGACCCTTGTAACCTCCACGGATTGAGGTGTCTCCATTTATTCAGGCCATCTGATATTTCTTCATGATCGGCCTGGCCTTTCATTCATTAAATCGCCACCGCTGTCAGTTCCTTCCCCGGACAGGGGTAAGTTGCCTCATGAACCTAGTTTGTTTTCCTCCCATATCAGTATATCAGCCCATACCTAAGTTTCCTTTTCCTCTTTTTCCATCCTTGCCTACCATCGTAGGCAGCGCCCGGCTGGGTTCCCTGTAAGTACCCGTCTTACACTTTCACCTCCTTGTGGTGCACAGATGTCACTCTGACAGAGGCTGTCTTTTCACAGGTACAGTCTTTTTCCATGACTAGTCCACATAGCCTTTTAGTTGCTTTGGCCTCCACACTGATACTATTTATTTTTCTATTGTTTTTCCAGATGTCCCTATATTATTAGGTGCTGAAGAGACCCCTTATTGTAAATGGGGTCGAAACATTGTCGACATAATTGAAAGCGAACCAATCATCTAGCCCTTATGATTTAATAAGTAAGCTGTGTACATTAGACATTGTTCTTCATGGTCGATTTTTCTAATTTTGGAAACCAATTGTCAATTTCACAACATGTCACTCTGTTAATAGTTTCCATTTCACTGGGGACACTTCTGCACTATGGTTTTGTGTATTTACATTTGAAGGTCATATATATAAATAACTGTTGCATTTACTTTGCGTGGTATATGGTTTCATTCTCCTTGGGACATCCATCTAACCCCTTGTTTCATTGCCATTGTGCCTACTTTCATTTATTATTAATTATAATAATCCACAGGAACCATTGTTTCTGTTAATATAAAGAATTTATGCAGCACACAAATAGTAATAAAGTGAAAACACGACACAAGAAAAGTCCCACACCAATTGAAAAAAAGAGTACATTTTAATAATTTTTTTGACACCAAAATGACAAAATCTAATCAGTAGAATGGGAGTTATTAATTATTAAAGTTGTAAGTAATACAAGCTCCTAAAATACCAAAGCGCCATCCACTGACATGTAATTGCCTGAGATAGGGTCAAAGTAAAAAATATGGTGACTGTGATGGAGAGCTGGTCGGATACAAGAAGTGGATTGGGCCCGGTCTGTGCTTACCTTCTGACTTAGAAGAAATTTTGGAGAAAAAGTTGTGGATGGTAAAGTTCAGTGGGGCAAGGCTGCAGACGGAGTTTGAGAAGGGAGCTTTGTTGTTGAGGAGCCACTGGGCAAAGTCACAGTGAAGATTTCTATGTTCAAACATAGTCTCTTTTTTGGAATTTGGAATTCTTCAGAGAGACGAAGTGTAGGCTGTAGCTAATGAGCATTCCAGGAGGCTGGACACCCCTTTGCCTAGGGAATCACTGAACAGGATTTGCTGCTGTGGACAAGAATATAGCTGGAGCTGCTGCAAAGTTAGACTGACCGGCAATGCATCTTGGGCTGATAGACAAGCAGGTTGTTCCTATCTTCCCTTGGTTCTCATGTTTTGGATTTTGGCTATCTGAGCAGATTTACCAGTACCTCCAAGGGCCCAGGACTGGAGGAGCACCACTTGGTGGATTAGGACTCACTCAGACTGGATCCATTTGCAGGTTTAAGATAGTGAGAGCCTGTTCTGTCCCAGGAGGTCAGCAAACTAGCACTTAGAGTCACTCTGGTAGTCCTGGGTTAAGATGAAGAAGCAGGGCTCAAGCAGAAAGGCAAGCCTCTTAGGGTTCAAGGCAGGCTCCAGGCAGCAAAGCTGTCCTTCCAGGTGCAGCAAAGCCGTCTTGTGGAGTACACAGCATGCCACAGCAGCAGGTAGTGCTCTGAAAGTCCAACTACAGAATGCTGTCTTCAGGTACCATTTTTATGACTGATGCCTTCTTTGAAGCAGTAGATGTTTCTAGAGATGTCTCTTTGAAGCACTTGCAATTTTCAGACTTCCCTTTCCAACAGCAGGGACAATGCAGTGGTGACAAGTGCTGTATGTGAATGTAGAGCACAGCCTATTTAGTTGCAAGTGGGGATGCGCCAAGCTCCCCTCCCATCCTGCCAGCAGATGGCCCATTCAGGTACCACATGGCAAAGATGAGGAAAATGACAATGTTCTAAAATTGTCATTTTCAAAATTCTAATTTAAAATCCGTCTTTATGGGACATTATTTAAGGGGTGGCACAATAAGTGCTGCCGGCCAACTAGTAGCATTTAATTTACAGGCCCTGGGTATATGGTATACCACTCTACAAATAACTTTTGAGGTAATTAATTATGCCAATGAGGTGTAGGCTATTTTACCATATTTAGGGTAGTGGGCACAATCAATTTAGCACTGTTTAGCAATTGTAAGGTGTAGAGATTCCTAAGGCCAACAAAAATGAATTCAGCAAAAAATAGGAGGGGGCGATGACAAAATGTTAGGGGTGACCCTGCAAAGAGATCAAAGTACAACAGATAGATAGATAGATAGATAGATAGATAGATAGATAGATAGATAGATAGATAGATAGATAGATAGATAGATAGATAGATAGATAGATAGATAGATAGATAGATAGATAGATAGATAGATAGATAGATAGATAGATAGATAGATAGATAGATAGATAGATAGATAGATAGAACATTACATAAATATCCCTAAATACAAAAAGTATACAATAGATTTGTAACATTCCAATAAAGCCCAAGTTGGCTAAATCCCATGATTCTGATCATATTAGCCCATATAGAAGATCATAAATGGCTTATATAAAACATTATAAATTGATGTGAAAACAAATGAAATGTGTAGAGATAGAAATCCATCAACACTTTCGAAACAGTTGCAATCAACAATCCCTTATCTGCATGTCATAGCAGAAGCATATCAAAAGTGTGCGAGATAATCCCATATTATCGTTATAGTTGATATGTGAAATTAACCCTATGAGTAGCACATGAATGCAATATCAATTCAAAATTATATAAATTGCGGATAGTAGTTCTATAACTGTCAAAATAGAATCATAGTTTAGAACTTTGCAAGATAACATGGAAATATCATCCAAATAGATATGTACAATAAACCTAAATGGGATGCAATTACATATCAAACTTGTAAAACAAAACTGATTTCATCAAGCCCTTATCCATATAACACAGCAACAATGGTGGCTCGCAGTGGGAGAGCTGCGGGCAGTTGGATGGGGCGGGGGAGGGGCAGGGTGGGGGTAGTGGAGTCGGACATACGACGTCCACAAGTAAAGTAAGTAAATACAACTATTTACCTTGCACTCGCTGTATCGCCAACTCGGCAAAGCAGTGAGCGGAAGGTAAATAGTTTTATTTATTTATTTACTTACTTTACTCGTGGACGTCATATGTCCGACTCCACTAGCCCCCACTGCGCCCTGCCCAAACGCCCCGCAGCACTCACACTGCGAGCCGCCACTGCACAGCAAAATCATATAATAAAGCCATTTAAGATATTGAGGGACCATCTAAAATTATATACATATCACAATTCAAAATAACATATATGCAATAATAAAACAATTTATAAAAGGCTTACGTGATCTGCAACCATGACCCCATGATGTGAGGTGTCTCGAAAACAAGGGTACGGGGAGAACCAGCTCTCACAAGAGAATCCCTTCCTTGTCTCCCATAAAATGTGTTAAAAAAGAGAATTAGAACCAAAGTAGGCCTATGTATCAGAGCACCACAAATGAAAATACAGACTAAACAAGCATAACAGTGTTTAAAAAATCTTAATCACTCAATAGTATTGTCAGTTCCTCTTTCATAGTCATTCCTTTTGAGGTTTTTGTTTTTAAATCAGAGATATACGTGGATTTTTATCTCAACTTTATGTCCACCCCTTTCATCAGGATCAATTCTGTCTATAACATAATGTCTTAGCAAATTAAGATTTGAGAAAATAAATTCTGCAAACTGTCTGTTCACAGGTTAGTGATTGCCAGTTTTATCAATGGCCCTCATATTTTTGAATATCCATTTTTAATACAGTCAATGGTATTTCCAACATAATGTTTGTTGCAAGGACACATTTGAATATAAATAGCATAGATGGTATCACATGAAATAATTTTATCACTCCCTTTGTGACCTGCATTATAAGGTGTGGGGAATGTTTCATGTTGGTACTGTGGGCCTCATTTACAAACTTTTGACGCACGGCGGCACAGCAGGCCATCCTGCTGCTCTGCCGTGCATCAAAAGAAAAAGGCAGGATGTGCCATATCTACAAGATTCAGTGCATTTCTGTCCTTCTCCCCAGCGCCGGCTCACAAACAGCAGCCATGCACCAATGCAGACAACCTTGCGTCATGTTGTAAGGGTGCCTGCATTGCAGGATTCTTGTTTTTGTGCAGGAAAGGACACCTTCCTGCACAAAAACAATAATTGGTGGCATTTTCTTTTGTCAATGCATGCTGCATCATGCAAAGAAAGTGGATAAACAAAGAGAAATAAAAGGATTTCTCCTAGTTGCGCCACTCCTACATTCCAGGTTTATGATTCCTCGTAAATCTGGGAATGCTTCAGATTCCATGGGTGTTTCATGGAACATCCACAGCAACAGCCAGGGAACGCCCCTTTCACCAGTGTTCTTGTGAAAGGAGCACATACTTACAAGGCAATGAAAAGCCATGTCAAGTGGCTTTGCATTGCCTTGTAAATATGCTGCAGCATGTTGCGCCACCGGAACGTTGAAAAGGTGACGCTCTGGTGGTGCAAAAGTGCCGCTAGGGACTTATAAATTAGGCCCTGTGTTTGCATGTCGTGCATTTACCACTAAGGTAAAAACCTTTAAGGTTTAAGTTGGCCCCTCAATATCCCCTCTCTGAGATATAATTGTGTAACAGCCAGTCACGCATTGATCTGCTTCTGTGATATGTAATTGTGGGTTGTGTAGGAAGGTAATTAGGTGTTGTTTTTTGACTTCTTAAAATATTCCAATGTTTACTAATAATATGCCTTACTGTATGTGATTTCTTGCAGAAGGTGGTGCTCATGCAGGTATCTGCTTCTGTAGATTGGCTCCTACTAAGATCATTTCTGCAAAAAAGGGTGTCCTCCCTCGCCTTTCTTGTCACCCTGTTCTTGGCCTGTTCGAATTTCATTGGAGGGAATCCCCTTTCCTGGAATATCCTATCCATGTTTAGTAGTTCACTCTAAAAAATCTTCAGTGGAGCCACAATTTTTCCTAGCTCTCAACATTTCTCTTTGCCATGCACTGCTAATTACCTTGCATATTACACCACTTATGCCATCATTGCTGCAACATCTCAAATTGCATCATTCGTGAAAACACTGTGCATGGTGGGGGTGTGAGCCACAGTTACTTTAGGAAATTAATATATGAGATAACTATAACTGGTGAATTTCAGTAGATTTGTCCATTGAAAATGGAATGTTTAAATGACATTTTCACCTAACTATAATGTCCCTTTCATATTCGTTTTTTTCAGTAAAAAAAAAGATAATTATGGATATATGTATGTGTATATATATATCTATATACCAATTACCAACTCAGCTGTGCAGCTGAAACAGCCAGTGGGGCTGATGAGTGGAATAGGGAGTGGACTCGATCAGTAAATCCAGAACAACTGCCTCTCTGATCAATAAATCCTTTATTGAAAGGAACAGCACCAGTTCATACAATGCATTTTGGCCAAACGGCCTTGATTATGCTAGCATGTTCAAAATGTGCCCCACCATTTAAATTGTGATCATAATGACAGAGAGAGGACTTCGTTAAATGTACGTCTACAATGTAGTGCAAACATAGCGGCCATTTTACAAGGTCTGCTCAAGTATATATATGAATATTTGTTTGATGCTCCAACCAGCACCTAGAGTCAAGGTCAATTAAAATGACAATTGTCAGTGATCTTTTGTCTGTGGCGCTTGCTATTTAACATTAAACAATAATCAGAATTGAGGCTTCCAGAAGTGGTGTGTTTTATTTGTAGTATCCTCTAATCTCTAATGCCCACTTTCCTGTGTGCACATTTATCTTTTTCTACAGCCTAACCTGCTTTTCTGCCTGCTGACACTCACCTGTGCCCTTGACATGACCAGTCCTTTAAAAACAGTAACCTTATTAAATGCTGCCTCCAAGCTCATTCTGCAGTTGCTAAATTAAATGATCATTGGTATCTTTTTGTGTTCATACTTTTGCTGCGCTCTATTATCAAGGTCACATTTTCTAATTTCAGCGTAAGTTCTCTTGATACTGATGATCTGTTGTTGCTGTCTTTAAAGATTTGTTTGCCTCAATACACTTTCCTATATTTTATATGAGTATTTATCTGTTTTCCTTTTCTCATTAGTTTTGTTATTCATCCTCTAGAATATTTTTATAAACCAAATGTTGTTGTTTTATAAAAACACAACATTAAGCATTAAAGATACACAGTGCAATCACAATTAATAATTAATAACTATTCTGTCAATGGAAGTAGACATTAGGTTGTAGTATTCCCACAATTTTCCCATATCTTGTGAAATGTTTGTGATCCACTAGCCTCAGAAATAGACTCTTCTGTTTTTGTGTAGCTATCCATTGCTTTCCTTTATGCAGCAAAGGGAGGAGGGTCAAGATATTTTCAAAACCAGGCAATGTCTCTTATGTAATTCATGGTCCCAGTGCCGACCAGCAAAACACACAAGATGATGGACGGAATGTTGCACATTGGCAAAACATTCACCCCCAGTCACAGATCTGGGTTTAATACATCGTTATTTTGCTCACCACGCCACTCCAGTATTGACATGGCCAATTGCAAATCAGTCTTGACCCTGTGCCTCATGGTAACAGTCCTGCCCGAACTGTCAAGCCATGTCTTCCCTGGACCGAAATCGAGCATCCTAGGACCGGTTTCGGGTTTCACCCCTCTTCAGCCAGGATAGCTTGATTTCAGTGGCGTAGTGAGCATGGGACCCACGTCTGGGCATACCCTTCCCACATAGGGTGAACAGCAAAGCACACAAGATGACAGACGGAATGTTGTACATTGGCAAAACATTCACCCCCAGTCACAGATCTGGGTTTAATCCATCGTTATTTTGCTCACCACGCCACTCCAGTTCAGACATGGCCATATGCAAATCAGTCTTGACCCTGTGCCTCATGGGAACAGTCCAGCTTGAACTGCCAAGCAATGTCTTCCCTGGACAGGAATCAAGCATCCAAGACCGGTTTCGGGGTTTCACCCCTCTGCAGCCAGGATAGCTTGACTCCAGTGGCGTAGTGAGCACGGGACCCACGTCTGGGCATACCCTTCCCACATAGGGCGAACAGCAAAACACACAAGATGATGGACGGAATGTTGCACATTGGCAAAACATTCACCCCCAGTCACAGATCTGGGTTTAATACATCGTTATTTTGCTCACCACGCCACTCCAGTTCAGACATGGCCAATTGCAAATCAGTCTTGACCCTGTGCCTCATGGTAACAGTCCTGCCCGAACTGTCAAGCCATGTCTTCCCTGGACCGAAATCAAGCATCCTAGGACCGGTTTCGGGTTTCACCCCTCTTCAGCCAGGATAGCTTGATTCCAGTGGCGTAGTGATTACGGGACCCACGTCTGGGCATACCCTTCCCACATAGGGTGAACAGCAAAGCACACAAGATGACAGACGGAATGTTGTACATTGGCAAAACATTCACCCCCAGTCACAGATCTGGGTTTAATCCATCGTTATTTTGCTCACCACGCCACTCCAGTTCAGACATGGCCATATGCAAATCAGTCTTGACCCTGTGCCTCATGGGAACAGTCCAGCCCGAACTGCCAAGCCATGTCTTCCCTGGACCGGAATCATGCATCCTAGGACCGGGTTCGGGTGCCCACCAGCCTATGATCTCCTCAGGAGCCTCCATGTCTTCTTATAATTTTGGAAAGAGAGGACAGCCAGTCAGTCAGTCAAATCACTTTATTCATCCTTTATTCAATAAGATCATAAAAGCATAAGCATACAGGACAAAGCCATTCATCATAATACAAAGTATTAAAATGTCCTATTAAAACCATCTGTTAAAAACAGAATAAAACTTACATTCATTTGAAATTATTAAACAATCTCCTGGTGTTCCATGAAAGGCATAAAAAAGACGCAACACAGTAACAAACAAGCGGATCGGACAATGAATTTAAAAAGAACATCTCTGGGTGACATTGCCTAAAACTATATTTGCGCATGATTGGCAATATAAATCTTTTGTGATGGTCCACATAAAACTTACAAAAGAAAAATATGTGCAAATTAGATAGGGTAGAAAATTCCCGCTGGATAGGCCAGCATACAAGGAATAAGGTTTAGGTGAAACCTAAGTAAGAAAAATCTTTGGTGTTAAGTTATTGCAGAAAGTAAATATGGGACTATCCCTTCGTAACTTGTAGGTCCCTCTAGCTAAGAATTTACGGAGTATTTTGAGTATGAAAGGCATAAAAAAGACGCAACACAGTAACAAACAAGCGGATCGGACAATGAATTTAAAAAGAACATCTCTGGGTGACATTGCCTAAAACTATATTTGCGCATGATTGGCAATATAAATCTTTTGTGATGGTCCACATAAAACTTACAAAAGAAAAATATGTGCAAATTAGATAGGGTAGACACACCGTCGCATGGACAGGGCAGAAGCTGATGTAATGTGAAAATTCCCGCTGGATAGGCCAGCATACAAGGAATAAGGTTTAGGTGAAACCTAAGTAAGAAAAATCTTTGGTGTTAAGTTATTGCAGAAAGTAAATATGGGACTATCCCTTCGTAACTTGTAGGTCCCTCTAGCTAAGAATTTACGGAGTATTTTGAGTAGTTAATTTTAAGTCTTTCTTTTGCCTTTTGGTTTAAAAAACAAGTTTTAATCTCCTTTTTAGAAATGGAAGAACAGTTACTTGGGGTTTCAAATATGTGTGCTAAACCTAGAGAGGATAAACTGTTTTTGACATACATAATCCAGGGGATCCTGTGCGATTGTGCCATTGAAAGGCAATCTTCAATAAACTTTTGAGTAAGATTAACAGAATCCCTACTCCAAACTGAGTGCCATAAAAGAACTGGAGGAAGGCTAATCAAATCGGATATGTATGGAACATCCAATTCTAAATGACAGACGAGATTTGAACAGCTTTAAGGGAGACCTACTAGTTTTTTCCAGAAGGTATTTTCAATGGTCTGGAAAGAGAGGTAAATATCTTAGACCAATATTGTGGAAATCACAAGCTCATGAGGGCCATTTTAGCAGCTCTCCAATCACTTTCATCCATGAGGCCACCCAGGCTTCCTAACGCACTTCGAGGGGGTTAAACGAATCAGGCGCATTTATATTTTGAAATTTGTATATGTGTGAAACTCTGCTTTTGCGTGTAGACCTTGGGTGATTTTAACTTCTTGCAGGCTATTTTCAGTTGTATGAATCAAGGTGCTCTTTGCAGTGTTGCAGATAATTATAAAATTGTGTTTTGTGGAGGTCAAATTCAACTTAAAGAGTCTGGAAGTCTTTCACGTGTGCACCCTGCCAAAAATTCCCCAGCTGGGAACTTCCAATGAGATTCCACCATGCTAAGCCCTCTAGGCAGGAGCTATGAAGAAGTAATTTTTCCTGCTATAGAGGAGTCATTCTATGTAGCAGAGGACCAATTGCCATTATAAGATAACTGTCTTAGTTACTTCAGGAAGTGAAGGTGGGAGAGGTTCTCTGTATATTAAACCCACCATGTCCTCTTTCCGAAATAGGGAAATTTCTGTGAAAAGTCTGTACCTACATGTCCTCCGTAGGTGCACATATATAAATTCATTCAGCACCAGGATTAGTGAGGACCAGTAGTATAAAACATGCAATGTAAAAGTAGTACCAATGTAATGACACTGTGAAGTAACAACTAACATTTGCTCATGCTATGAACCATGCTGTCTAGACAACAAAACATCCCCTAATGGTTCTCGCATTCCCTTCTCAGCCTCTGCATCTGGACTGCGACCAATGTGCTGTTGTTTCCAATTCAGGCCAGATGATTGGACAGAAAGTGGGGAAAGAGATTGACCAAAGCTCCTGCATTTGGAGAATGAATAATGCTCCAGTGACCGGTTATGAGGATGATGTGGGTCGTAGGACTTCAATCCGGGTCGTTTCCCACACCAGTGTGCCACTTCTCCTTCAGAACCCTGACTATTTCTTCAAAGAAACCAACACCACTATCTATGTGATCTGGGGCCCCTACCGCAACATGCGCATGGATGGCAAGGGCATTGTATACAGCATGCTTAAGAAAGTGGCTGCCACCTACCCAGACGCTAACATTTATTTGACCACCGAACAGCAGATGCACCACTGTGATGATGTTTTTAAAATGGAAACTGGAAGAGACCGGTAAGTGTTATATGCCTATAAGTTTACACAAATGTGGAAATAACTCCATGAGAACGTGTTTCAGTTTTTCTTCCAACAAATGTTGTTACCTTGCACTGTGCATAGGCTTATGACTGTATCACCTGACATAGTGCTTTGTATCTCAATGTGAGGTAACATTGCTGCTCACCTGAACTGTAAGATTGTAAGTGACTGCATCGGTAAGGAAGTCAACTAAGGATTTTGTGCTCAAGGAGTTTTAAAGAGTCTTGTGTAGAATTGGACTCCCCAGAGCTTTATGATTTCACAATTTGGAGAAAAAAGGAAGGAGATACATTTTGGTTAAACTATGTCCTCATGTAAACCAATCAGATTCGACAGAGAAATTCACAAACTAACTAAAAGTGCAGTCAGATCACACTTTCTCTTATGGTTGAGTCTGGCCCTTGTAATAGAAGCAGATTTCATACTGGTGATAGTTCTTTTGACACTATCCAGGTCGGGTATAGCAAATCCTTGGTTACTTTTTTCTGGCACTCCACGAATAGCAAGTGAATCTTCTCTTTAGTAAAATGACATATTTTCCTTAACAGAGAAACATGCTCATGAATTGGAGATACCATTGAGTCAAAAATGTGCCCAGTGTTGATTAAATGATATATCTGTACCTTTCTTATTGGCTACGTCGTACTGCATTCCAAATAACACGGAATTTAGCTTGTAGAGATACAACTACACGGTTTTTAATCACTCTTACTAATGAAATCCATCATCATAAACAATAACCTTTAATTAGTAATTAAAATCATCTGCTGCATTGCAATTGTGAAGAGAGTGTTCTGTTACATAATACAAAGGATTACATTATGAATACTGCAGTGTATCATGAGACCTTCAGAAAGTTATTAGGAACAAGCTAAGGGGCAGCATTAACGACAATGGCGACACATAATTCGCACTTCTGACATTCTACATGGAATAAATACCTTTTAAAACCCTTTCTGCTTTAAGTGGAATCCGCCATTTTTGGTCCGAGGATTGTTCTGCTCAAGGACAGCGCAGTGCTCACTCAGGCCTGCATTTGGTTCCATTTTGCATGGACGTGAATGAGGGGTCAAAGAGGGTAGACTGTCATTTGGTCCCTGTGCTATTCCTTATGGGTTCTAGCGGGAGCAGCAACAACAGAATGCAAACAGAACAAGCTCTGTCCCGGCCACAGTCACATGACCCCAGAGGTCAGGGGTAGCCAGCGCAGTGCCTGGCTAGCTGCTGGTCCTCCCAAGGACCCATAAGTGATCTACAGTAGACCTTCTAATTCCCAGCATTCTTGTCACAGCGCTGGGGACAAAGGTATACCCGAGACTGTTCCAAAAACTGTTGTGTTTTACTTTTCTTTACATATATGAAACAAATATAGTCAAAGTCCTCCTGAATATAATATCCTCGAATAGGCCAATAAGTCGGTTTCCGTCTAAACGTGCCTCTTCCTCAGTTTTTAATATTTTTGCTACTGAATCTTTCATATAACTTAAACAGGCCAATTGCTTGGGACTTTGTCTAACTTCTAAAATGGAAACTGTCTCATACACATTCACAAAAAAAGTCCATACAGTTACAGTTGCATATTCTAGTCAAAACGCGACAGTTTAGGAAAGAACATTTCTTTGATAACGGGACAATCATATTGCCGAACAAATGGTTTGGATTTGCTATCCTTTCAGAGAAGTAGATTCAAATCGCTACATTTGAATATTTTATGCAAAGTATATTTCTGTTTTGCGCGGGGGGTGAAGGGGTATTGTGCAATTTTAAGAGAACTGCTGAGTTCTTTTTTTTTTAATCAACCCCTGCAGTTTTAAAGAATGTGCATGCATGTGAATTTTTTTAGACAATTTGTCTTTTTCTCTTTCTATAGGGCTTCCGTAAGCTGACCATTGCAGTTCACATGTTCGTACACAAATATCATTTGCATCATACGTTTCTGAAAATAATCTGCCTTTTTGACCTTCCAATCAAAACGAGTCTATTGCCATGTCATACCCTTAGATGGGCAAGCATCAAACACATTCTTCCTATTCTAGGCGAAGTCTGCTGACATACATTTGAAAACTGAAACTCTGGTCTATATTCCATGTCCGGAGATGTTAATTCGCAAAGAAGAAAGACAAACAATGTCTATGTATTGCAGTATGTATACACATTTCAGCTGGTTACTTATTCCCTTTTTATTGTCACCATTAAACCTCGTCTAACTTATTGCAAGAAAATAGAGAAAAAGGATGCTGAATTCAACCACTTGCAATTTAGTACATCAGGAACACAAATAGCCAAAGATAAATTTGAAAAACCCGAAGAACCAAAAAAAGAAAATCAAAGCACATCTAGTCAAAGATTGTGGATTAACAATAGTTCTGTTAATTCTTATGCATAATAAAAGTATTAATAGAATATAAAGAATTATCACCCCACCTCTTGTTTACTCTTTCAAAATATTTCAAATTTCCTCTGTTCCACTTCAATCACACTTTGTTTAATAGGGTATTTTTGCAATTAAAGAGATAGCTAACTAACATATTTGCTCTACTTGGAAGAATGCTGAGAGAGCTCCTCTAACACTGAGAAGTTTCCCACTAAATAGCTCTTAAATTTCGTGCTTGATGTCTTAAAGAAATATAGATTATTTCCTTGCAGACTAAAAGAAGAATCAGGTAACACTCATTACAAATATAATGCTCTTGGTTAGTTATTTGGTCAAGATGCACAAAAGTCTGGATCATGTAAATCAAATAATTTTTAAAATTGACAGATGTCAATAGAAGAAATAGAACACATTTTCACTGTTTTGAGAAGCCAATAGTTCATCAGGGCAAAGAGATGACCTACTTACATTCCAACAATTAACCTGCAGATTACCCTATAATATTTCCTTACTGGATCATTAGATTTATAATACTCTGCTTTAGATTTATCAAGCGTCACATAAGGCAATGATGTGTGAAAATCTGCATGATAGTGTTGTGTGAATGGAAATAAATTGCATTGGAGCATTGGAATGTTGAGAGCTCCATTGAAGACAACAGAGCAGATCAGGGCCAATAATGGTTGGTACAAACTTCTTGTTCCAACATTCTGATGTTTGTCTTTTTGTTTCTCCCATTTTAATTTAGAACATTTTATCCCAATGCAAGGAATGCTCTACTACATTTACAAACCTTATGCCTTGGGCAATAACAGTTGTTAAATACCCTCACCCTCGAAATATGCCCTTCTCAACTTGGTTTTAGAGCCTTTAACATCTGTTTATTTTGGGGGCGTGGCCAAGATTGTGAAAGGATAGGAAGAGCCTTCTTGAACCTCCGTCACTGCTGCTGACTGGACCATGTTGCCCTCCCTCCCCAAAGCAAAGCAAGAACCTTTCAGTGTTGCAGCCTGCTCTGGGAACAGTCTAGCACTGGTTGACGAGGGGGCTGAATGTGGAGGAGAGGCGCCTGCCCAGAGAGACACAGCATGGTGGCGGCGTGGTGAGACGTACACCAGCCGTGGTCCATTTGCAACAGCCCACGACCTAATCCCTGGTGCTGGAAGCAGCACAGGTGTGGCTGGACCATACCCCCTGCCGGAGAACACCAAGCACTATTTCCTGACTTTGCCTACTGATCGGGCATTTTGTGGCCCCAGGGAAATGTCCCTGCATGCACAGAACTGCTGCACTAAATGGTGGCGGCCCCTGTGTCGAAGACACAGAATGGACCGCGGCCCAAAAAGACTCGCAGGCATCAGCGTTGGTGCGCCTGGTCTGGGCAAATACTGATGGAGATGGGACCCCTCTGGGACTTTGATATCTGGAAAGGCCTCAAGTTGAGGGAACTGGGCAGCAAAACCCCACCCTAACCACCCACATTGAAACCCACGCCAACCGTGACCTGCTGCAGTGACTCCGGTGCCGCACCTGGGGACCGGAGGAATCTTGCCAGCAATTAAGGTCCCCCTTCTGACCCAGGCCCCAGAGACGCCCTCTATTGGTGAAGGCCCATTGCACACCCCAAGCTTCCAAAGCGATGGGCAGTACCACTGCTGAACATAGCCCTGAAAATGGTGTTGACTGCAGCCTTGTAAACTGGGAGCAGACTGCGACCCTGCAAGGACATACGTGCACTGACTGGTCCCAGCACTGCTGCTCAGGGTGCCGGGTGATTACTGATGGAGGTTGGGGCCTCCCCCTGTACTGTGGTGCTCGGAGGACCACCATGGCTTAAGGCCTTTGATGTGGTGGTGTGGGAGAGGCAGCTACTGACAGTGACCTCGCTGGAGCTCGCCCAGATGCTCCTACCATCACATATACCTTCAAGGAGCAGCAGAGTAGCTGAGACCTAATACAAGCACTGCAATGGCCTCTGAGATCACAGCAGCTATCTGGCCCTCAACTCTCACCAGCGAGTGTTCGAGCCCACCACTGGACACTCGTAGCACCCTTGCTGAGACCTCCATTGAGACGATGGGACATGGCCACAGACCAGGGAGGTGAGAGAGGATCCGGGGGAGACCACCTGCTAAGCACTGCGGGCCAGGGGAAAGCCATGATGTCCTAAGACCTGACCTCAGTTGCAGTTGTTGTAGGCCTGTAATGGGTCATCTGAAACCCCCCACTGAGACTGTGATTGGGCACCCAGGTGAGACAAAAGCGAGAGGGCCAGGAGAACATAATGTGGGCCTTGACAATGCCCCCATACTGGTGGAGATATTACCCGATGACACCGGGCTCCTGCATACTTACTGAACTCCTGCTCAAAGGCGCTGGACCGGGGCTTTTACCCCTCTTCATTGCCTGTGTTCTTGGGGACTCTGAGGCTGAGAGCTCCTCTCAAAGCAGAAGATACCCAGGGCCTATGGTGATCATGACTACAACACAGGCAAAAAAAGAGCGATCCCACAAAGAGATGCTTACCAAACAGATTGCAGGCCTGTCTAGGGAGGGAAGGCCAGTGACTCAGTCGTTTCAGTAGGCCCTGTTTGCTTCCCTCCGAGTCAACAACCAGACAGTTAGAAAAGGACTGTTGCCAGACCTAAAGGAGGCTCACTGGTGCCTGACAGAGGTGGGGGGAACAGGGTCTCCGCCCTGTAGCACCATGAGTATAGCTGCGATCAAGAAATCAATCAACTCCAGCAGAATGTAATTCACCGCAGAGATAAACAGATTTGTAGGCCTATGCAGAGGACCTAGAAGGCTGGCAGAGAAGGAATAACATCCGCATCAGGGGGGCGCCAATCAAAGAAGAGGGCACCAACATTGGAGTATATGTAAAGGCCCTGTTCCTACAGATCATGGAAACACCACCGAACTGGGAAATACAGATTGACAGACTTCACAGGGTGGGTACTCTGCGACCATAGAATACCTATCCAGCCAACATCCTGGCATGTGTACATGACTTTCAACTCAATGACAGAGACATTCATGTACTGCAACTCTAATGACATAGGCTGACACTCTACCAAGATCTGTTGGCTCTCACACTGCTGAAATTACAAGCCTTTCACCAAGTGACCACCTTCCTTCGGGATAAAGACATCACTTATTCTTGGGGCCACCCGTTTTGCATAGTTTGATGTTGGGAGAGAAAGCTCCCACAACTTTGATCCCTACCTGGGACATGCCAGTTGCTGAACATTGAAGAGTCCTTGGAAGAAAGACAGCGGGCTAGCCCCTGAGAGCGGAAAGTCCCGAAAAGCCTATGGTGGCAGGGAGGCTCGGCTACATCCAAAGGACTGGCCCCTGATCCAGAAACCATAGCTATGGAAAGGTGAGAGTAGCTGTACACATTGACTGGCGAATCTGACAGGCTGGAGATGACTTGTGCACCACCGAGACTACCAGGTGTTCGAGATACTCCAAAGGGCCCCTACACCCAGGATTCCCACAGGACATTCCTTACCACAGCCAGTGCGTTAGGTTCTTAATGGAGTACATTTTTGTACCTGTTGCATGTTGTGTTCTTGTTGGGGGAGTACTCACATGACACAAGGGTGAACTACACCCTAGATTCTTACAAACATGTGGTCAGCCAGGGACCAAGCTATCCACACTGGATGGAGGGTTGGCTTAAAGTTCTTCCAGGTGCAGAACGATTCTATCATATTTAGAACAGACTAGGGCTGAACTATGCCTACAACAGGTGATCCATCTGGTACCCGAAGAGTGGGTGGTGCTTTCTTTCATCCACCACCTCTAAGACAGCGGGTGGTCAGCGGGTGGCCATTTTGGTCTCATTCTCTTTTTGAGGTTGGATGGATTCTAAACTTGCAGATATCAAAGGGAGGCTGTTGGCATATACTGTTTGTGTGGGAGATTGCATTTTCACATTGACTTCCCTATATGCTCCAATGATGGCCAGAAACAATTCCTCTGATGGCCTGTGGCAGAGGTGATGTCCTCCCAGGACAGGATGGTGCTGCTAGGGGAGACCTTAATCTAGTGTCAGACTGGGGATCTTTTCTGGGAGGGAGCCCAATGGCTGTGGAATATGGGATTGTGAAACAATTGTCAAGACCAGCATCCCCATGCACAAAAATACACATTCTACTCACATGCCCCTAAGATGTATGCTCTCCTTGACTACTTTACAGGGACAAGAGAGATCCAGACCCTGGTCACTATGACAGAGCTAGAGCCACGATCCTTATCAGACTATGCTGCAGGGTCTCTTACCCTGGCCCTCCCCCCTACACGGTGTGCTCCACAGTCATGGATAATTCAGGAAGTCATCCTTCATAGGTTGGAGTAAGTGAAGATGGTTACCCAAGCGATAACAGACTTTCTGGCCAATAATGATATGCTTCCACATCCATCACTACCCTCTGGAAGACACTAAAGGCTGTCATTCAGGGAGAACTGATTGCTGTATCCAGTGGCAGATAACAAAATCCTCAGCAACAAGATGGAGTATCTACGCAAACAAGTACAAGAATTGGACTGTATACACAAACAAATAGGAGCTCCTCGGGTTTGGCGGCAGTTAGAGGCGGCGCATGCGCAGTTATTGGGACTGCGCCTGGACAAGGCCAAATATGCTCGTCTTAGACTCTGACACTCCTTCTATGTGAGGGGAGATAGGTGTGGGTGGCTACTAGCTTACAGACTTAGAGCGCAATGGCAAGCCACGTGCGTGGTCTTCCTGCTAGTGCAGGATGGTACCGATATTGTAGGGGATGGCCACATTGTGTCTGCCTTCCAGGACTTCTATGAAAAGCTCTACTTGGAGCAGACTCTTGCTCTGGCTGACTAAGGCCTTTACCTTAAGGATGTACATAAAGTGTGACTAACACTGGACCAAACAAACATTTTGGATCACCTGATCCAGATTGAAGAGGTCATCACAGCCATTGCTCACCAGAAACCCCTCAAATCGCCTGGACCGGATGGCTTTCAAACCCTCTTTTATAAGACGTGCTGCACCACACTTGCCCTAGTTCTAACCTGGCTCTTTAACTTCATTGCTGGCCCAGGGACAGTGCAGTCCCGGGTGCTAGACACCTCCAATGTTGTACTTCCTGAACCTGGGAAGTATAAAAAACAATGTTGCTCCTACCTCCCGACATCGTTTTTCAATGTGGATCTTAAATTGTTCACTAAAAAGCATCCTAGCGGCACTGTTGGGTTCACTTATTCTGGGGTCTGATTGATGTGGATCAAGCAAGATTTGTCCCAGAATGGAAGTGCAGTGATAACACTAAAGAGATCATCCACCTGATCGACAAGGCCAAACGCTCTAGGAGGGAAACAATGCTCCTGACCATAGATGACTAGAAGGCATTCAACCCCGTGCATTGACCCTACTTAGAGGCGATGCTCAACCACTTTGGCTTTGGAACATGATTGTGCACATGGGTCCTTGGTAACAATGGACAGCAACGAGCAACAGATCAAGTAAATGGTCAAACCTCATTTAAGAAATAGGGGTCTCTAGTTGGCAATGGTTTGCACCTTTGTCCAAATAGGGACTCTTCCTTCTAGTCAGGATAAGGGAGATACACTACTGAAGTAACCCCTGCTCACCCCCTTGGTAGCTTGGCATGAGCAGTCAGGCTTATCTCAGAGGCAGTGTGTAAAGCATTAACCAACAGTAATACAGTGATAACACTACAATAGGACACCACACCAATTTTAGGAAAATAACCAATATTTATCTGTGTAAACAAGATCAAAATGATAAAAGACCAACATACAGTAATCAAAAATATGCACTTTGCAAGAATGACTTGAAAATGCAATTCCTTAAATCTGGTAGCTCCGCCCGAGGCTACCAGGGTGCTGAAAACAACAGAATCCAAAAGTTCTGGCTGACCACGTTGGTGCGGACCGGCGTTAATGTCAGCAGGCTCATAAACAGTACCTGTGATTCCGCTGACAGCGTTTGTGCAGGCCAGTCGTGGCAACTGTTGCAGTGGCGATGTGAAGCGTAGCAATGTGGGGTGTGGTGCCCTCAGGTCGCGGTGCAGACAATGGCACGGTGACGGTCATCCAGCTGCATTGTTGAGACCAGGGCAGTGTTGCGATGTGAGGCAATGTGAGGCGTTGCTCGTTGCGGTGCTGTCAGGTCATGGTGCAACCTGCAGTGACAGTTGGTGGGAGCTGGCATCGATCTGCCCAGACTGCAGTGTGGGACAGGGCAGTGCGCTGTGTGACTTACTAGCGGTGCCACCAAACCACCAGACCACGGTGCAGTCACGGGTGTTGAGGTCAGTGTGCAGCGATGTCATCGGTGAGAGTTTAAGTGAGGAGGTGTGGAGTGGGGTGCACACAGGTCATGGCGCAAGCAGCAGCTCAGTGGCGGCAGCGGTAATCTTCGATGGTGAGGCCTGTGTTGGGTGCGAGGTAAGCAGGTGCCTTCTGCTGTGCCTTCAGGAACGGAGCCAGCAGCGGTGTCGGTGACAGTGTCGGTGCTTTCCCCCTCTGTGGCAGTTGAAACCCACGGTTCCAGAGGTGATACCCAGAGGTAAGTGACGTCTTTGCTGTTCCTGACTCTTTGTGAACAGGAGGCAGGCTCTATTTCAAATCCTTGGAGATCCTCAGAGACAACTGAAGAAAAATCAGTCCAGTTCTTTCCCTGCCGAAGGCAGATGCGGGAACTGCAGGTCAGCCCAGCAAAGCAACAACACAGCAAAGGGGTAGAACTCCTCCTGGCAGTTCTTCCAGCTCTTCTTCTTTGCAGGTTCCTTGATCCAAGCGAGTTCTCTGAAGTCTTTTATCTCCCTGAGACTTACAACAGGAGGCTAGCTCTACTTAAAGCCCTTGGAGAAAACTCTAACAACAGGATGATGAAAGTACAATCCAGTCCTTTCCTGGCACAACACAGTAGAGCAAGCAGCAAAGTGGCAGTTCCTCCTAACAGCTTTTCGATCTCTTCTTCCTGGCTGGTTTCTTAGTTCAGCAGTAATCTAAAATTCTGGGGTCTGGGCCCCAATATTTATACGCAGATTCTCTTTGTTCTTTTGGCCCGATAGTGTCTGTGTTCAGCCCAAACCGGTTCTCTCCTCTTCCAGGTTCCCGGCAGGAGATGGAGACACCATTGTCCAAGGCAGACCAGGCCCATTCAAGTGCATGGGAAATCTCCTCCCACCACTCTAAATGCAGAACAGGCCTATTTAGGTGCTAATGACAATCCTCCCGCTACTCTGAATGCGGCCCAGGGCTATCCAGGCCCAGCCCGGACTCATCCAGGAAAGGCAGGACACACCTCGACCCCCCTCAGTGGTTGTCTACAGTGAATACACATCCCCAGCCCCTGTGACTCCAAAGCCAGACAGTCAATCCACAACTTAGCAGAGGCACACAGCATGGCTATGCAAAAATACCTACTTTCTAAAAGTGGTATTTTTAAACACAGAACATAAAAATCAACTTTCCTAAAAAATGCATTTCTACATTCTGAGTTCAGGCATACTAAACGTAATTTCTCCGTCTTGTCCCAATGGGAAGATATACTCAAAAGATGTTATAAGTAAACTCCCATTCTATGCTATGGGACAGAGAGCCTTTCCATACCTAAGAAAGGAAAGCACTGTATTTCACTATCAGGATATGTCACACACACCAGTACATATCTTACCTTTCACATACACTGCACCCTGGCCACAGAGTTACCTTGAGCCTACCTTAGGGGTGCCTTACATGTAAGAAAAGGTAAGGTTAGGGACTGGCAAGTGGGTGCACATGTAGGTACAGTCACAGCTGCGCGCACACACTGCAGTGGCAAGTCTAAGAACCCTTTGAAGGGCTGCTTCTGTGGTGGCAAAACCAGTGCTGCAGGCCCACTAGCAGCATTTGATTTACAGACGCTGAACACACACTATGTACTGTGCTAGGGACATTAAGGTAAATCAAATAAGCTAATCAAGGACACACTAATCTAAAAACACAATTTACATGGAGATCATATGCACTTTAGCACTGAATAGCAGTGGTAAAGTGCCCAAAGTCCTAAAATCAACAAAAACATGGTCAAAAACAGGAGGCCAATGTAATAGTGGCAATGGAAAACCCTGTCAATGCCCTCCCTGCCTTTTTGTCGGAGATCAAAGTCTTCGGCAGAGCTGATGGATTCAGTATTAATATCCAGATGTCGAAGGCCCTCAACCTTTCGGTCTCGCTGGCGACAGTGGCACGTCAACCCTGCCAATATCAGCTATAGTGGTCGACTTCCTCCATCCTCTACTTGGGGGTCCAGCTAGCCCAACGGTGAAGGCGAGTGCGGCCTTCAATTACCAAACCTTACTCTGGGGCAGAACTAATGGGAACTTGAATTGGGCAAGACACTGAGGCATAAAGAATGGGAGGATGTTCATTATAGAGTGTGCCACAAATCATGTAACACGACCAGCATTGACACTGCTACTAAAATAGTTTACATATTTGTATCTTACTCCAGTGCTCCTTCATCGGGGTAACCCTGTGTGTAGTGTGGGCTGCTGGAAAAGCTGCAGGTCTCCCGGGACGTTGCTCCACCTGCTATGTGACTGCCCCAAACTTACATGGTACTGGGACATGATGCTGACTTACACAGATACTCACTTTGACACTCAGTTACCCTGATTTCCCTCATACACTATCTTAGGTCTCCTAAATGCTCTCACCTTTCTACTCAAATAACGCAGGGGGTGACACATTGGTCTTGCATTGGGTCGGCCCTCCAGAACCTTCTCACACATTGGGGCGCTGACAAACTCCAGATGCACCTCTGATAGTTACATCGCTTATGGCACATATTGGAGATGGAGAAACTAACAACTCTTACAGAAAGCTCTGTCGACCATACATTGCTCTCCTGTCCATGGAATTTCGAGATTTGACTTGCCATAGGTATGTACGCATACTATGCCTGTCAGATGCTGGCACCCTAGCAAGGACTGGAGAGTCCGACCGGGGGAGCCCGTGGACAGTGCATTGCATTCAAAGATCCTTATTCAGTTACAAAAAAAACAGAAAAGAAAAACTGCAATTCTTTATAAGAATTGGAGAAGTGTGGCTCAGGGGTTAGAGGCAGCAGACCCGGAAGCTGAGATCGGTCCTGGACCAGGGTTCAATTCCCGCCTCGGCGGGTCTTGGGCTAAAAATTCCACGGACTCGATAATTCTCGCCCCGGTGCCTCCTCGACTCACGGGTTCACACTCTGCAACTCTGGGCAATAGCTTGCTTAATCTCCACAACGGCCCCTCGCGGCGGGATGCCTGACTTTCACCTTGTGGATACCCTGCTATCTCACAGGGGAATACCAGGACGGGTTCCCTAAGCAAGCGCCGGGAAACCCACAGCGGGTAGCTGTGCGCTATATAAGCTCAACTACATTTACATTTATAAGAATTTTATTAAAATCAGAATTAAGATTTTCCATGTTAAACTCTCCATGATAAGTCGTCATAAATAACAGTACTGTGTAAAAGCAACTTGCCATTAAACCATGTGCAAATGCCTAAAAAGCAACTGCAGCTGTCATCGTCCTATGATTGTAGCAAAGATATCTCAATAATAGATATAGAGAATTTACAAGAGCAGCTAACACTATCAGCATAAACTGTCTCATTTCGTAACATAACTTATATTGTGTACATAATGCAACTCCAAGCATGTCCTACCAATACAGTCACATCTGTAGTAACCCATGCAAAATCGACTATAGGAAAATACAGAAAGGGACAACTTGATTCTTAAATGCAGCTAGTATAGATATTTAACTACAATTACTTGCCCACTAATTTATGCAACCTTACTGCAGCTGCAATAAATCTGATCTTTCCTTTATTCGGCACAAGCCCATAAAACCTAAGAACACATGATTAATTCAATCAATCGATACATACTTGAATACATGGCTAAAAATATAATCCCAGCATGAGCAGCAATTTACATACAGAATGTGTGCAAGTCATACTACAATGGAACCAGGATCGCTGGACTGCAGATGTTTGGACCTTAATCTCCAAATACATAGCCAAAACCGTGCGACCGCAAACACTTTGGATTGCCTAGAATCAGTTCTCAAAATCCTAATTGCTGTTCTATAATCTCGTATGCCCAGAAGCTGGCAAATATCCCTTGTAAGCCGGGCAAAAGAGCAGAACATGTTCGATGGTTTCATTGGATCCAGCACTAAGAGGGCGATTCCTTGAGGATCCCTAGAAACCAGTGTGTTACTAATCAGATGACATTGGCTGTATGTACTTCACTGTTTTGTCTTTATTGAAATGCAATAAAAATATTTTAAACATAACATCTGTTTTATTCACAGAAGTGAGTTATAATGCTTAACTCTGGGGTATTTTTAAATCACCAGGCTCCAATCATGTCTTGAACCAATAAACATGATTTGCATTGCCCGTAGCCAGATATATCAAGCTTAGTTTGTGTAGTTGGGGCACATTCTCCAGCACAAATCTCTCCATATAGGCAACAGCCAGTTTTAAATTGCATAATGCTCTATTACTTACCGGTAATCTTCATTACCCCTGGTCCCGTTGTCCTCGTCCCATTCATAACTAATAGAGATTACCATCTCCCGACAGAAAAAAAGATCAGAAGAATGCTGGGACACTAACCCCGCCCCTCCCACTGGGAGTACATAAGGGGCACTTACCCAGCATCCCTCCTGAACAACCAAGCCCACAAGGAAGGCCGGATGTCCGGGAGGGAGGGCGGGGCGTATGAACGGGACGAGGACAACGGGACCAGGAGTAATGAAGATTACCGGTAAGTAATAGAACATTACCTCCAGGTCCCTTATGTCCTCGTCTCCTTCATAACTAATGGAGAATACCAAAGCAGAAAAGCCGTCCTTCCCAAACAAAACAGAAGCCAACCCAGGAAACCTAACCAAGGCAGCCAATGCAGGAAGTAAAGGCAGAACCGGCGGAAAACCCCAGGCAGAGCACCCAGACAAGAGGGAGCCCCCCCCAAGCCGGGACGCACCCCACAAAACAATGGAAGAACAGCCGGAAGACCAGGCCGGCAACCCACAGAGGCCAACCAGCCCACAGCAGGAACACCCCACCTCCAACCATAGAAGGGGAGAGCACGGACCCACAAGCCAACCGAGGCAAGACAGAACAAAACAGCGAGGCGGCCACCCAAAGAGGAACAAACCCCCAGAAACCAACCCACCAGGCCCCAAGAGCGAGAAGGGAGCAGACCCAGCAGGGACCAGAACCCCAGAGGACGAAAACCGACCAGGCAACAAGGAACCCGGGAAGACATAGAAGAAAAGGGAACAAGAGGAACACATGAACCCAAGAACACAGCCCCAGCATAAACCCCAACCGGGAAACCGGGGAAACCGGAGCAGGAAGCTACAGCCCGAAGAAGGCACACCCCAAACCACAGAGAAGGAGAGCAACGGAACGGGCAAACGACCCAGAGAACCCAAGACCACAGCAAGGGAACCCCAAGGGAGCCAACACCAGCAGCAGACAAGCCCAACCAGAGACAGGCCCGGCAGAGACGACCCCAAACAGCCCAATCCGAGGGCCAACAACACAAAAAGGCCCCAAAGGAGCGGGACAGGCCCAAACAACACAGCACGGTCAAACGCAGGGCCCGAGCAGGGGAAAACACCCAGGGCAGAAAACGGCCACCAAGGACACTGCAGCCGGGAAGCCAAAACCGAGCAACCCAACTGACCAGAAGGACCCAAAGGCCCAACCCAGAACCGGGGGAAGGCACAAAGAAGGGAAGGCCCCAGCAGAGCACAGACCAGAGAGCAAACAGCCCCGGCGCTGCCCAAACGAAATCCCCAGAGCAGGGGAAAACAGAAGCTGAGGACAGACCCAAAGAGGCCCAACCAGAGCCAAGAGGCCACACGGGGCAGCAGCACACAACACCCGCCAGGGCCAGAACCCAACAGCAGAGGGACCAGCCACCCTACAGGCAGAAAAGACACCAGCAAAGAAGGGGCAGGCCAAACAAAAAACCCCTAACACAGCCCCAGCAAGAAGCCCAGGACAGCAGCAAGAGCGCACCCAGGCAACGCCGAGCAGGACCAAAGAAACGGAAACCCGCAAACCAGCCAAGAACCAGATCCAACAGGGAGGAAGGCCCAAGGGAACAGGCAACCACAAGGAGCCACCGCTGAAGGCCAAGCAAAAGCAGCTGCAAGCCAGCAGACCAGGAGAGACCGAAACACGGCCCCTGGAACAACACCAGCACAGGGAAAATCGGAGGCACAACCCCGGCCAAAAAGAAGCACCAGAAAGGGCAGGGACAAGCACCCCCCTCCACAGTGAACCAAGCCAGAGGAAAACTCCGCAGGCCAGAAGAGACCCAGCGAAGGCCAACAGAACCTGGAAAGCCAACCAGGCAACAAACAAAGCCCACCCAGAAGCACCACTGACACCATACGAGACCAGAGGAAGCAGGGAGGAAAGGCCGAAGGGAGAGGCACAGCCACCAGCCAAGAGGTCAAACACAAGACACCTCAGAGGAAGCAAGAACCAACCCAGGCAACAGAGCAGGGGAAGTGTCCAGAACCCCACTCAGCCACAGGGACCAGAGAGAGCCGACCAGGGCCCCCAAAGCACACCAACCAGGGGGACAGACACAAAAAGGGGGCCAGACCAGCACCACAGCGCCCACCAGCATCCCGGGAAGCAGAAAGAGGAGAAAACCCCAACCGGAAACCAAGGCGGACAACCCCAAACACGAGAGAAGCCGCCCCCAGGGAGCAAAGGCCACAGGAAAAACACAAGAGGCCAGGACCAGCAACCCTGAGGCAGAGGACATAGCCAAGAAACCCCAGCAACCCGCCGGAACGCAAGGGCCAGCAGACCACCAGGGCAAAAACGCAACACAAACAAGTGCGCCAAGAAGAGCCAGGCCGATGCGCAGGCAACGCGACACGGAACAGAACCGCGAAAGCCAGGACAGCAGCAGGAAGACCGAGACAACAACCAGCACCACAGCCACACAGACACAACCTCCAGGAGAAGCAATGGGCAGAGACCCACCAAAGCCAACCAGAGGAGCCGGGGCCCAGAGTACCACCACAGAGACACAGGGAACGCCAAGGCCAGGCCAGGACAAAGAGCAGAAGAGACCAGGCTCCCCCAGACCGGCAACACCGGGGGGCCAGAGGAAAAAACACCGCACACCGGCCAAGAAAGACAACCCGGCCACAGCACGAAAACTGCCCACCGACAAACGGACAGCCGCAAAAAAGAACAGGGCCACAGGGGAGGAGAACTGCGGGAAACAGGAGGGGAGGCACCCAAAAACAAACACCCCACCCCTGCAACGGAATACACCCACCGGAACAACCATGCAAGGCAGCCCAGTGAGAGACGAACCCGCAGTGTGAGCAAGGAAAAAGGCTCAACACACCAACCAACAAGCAGCCGGCCAGGGAGACAAACAACCTCGACCTAGGGCCCAGAAGATGGAACGCGACCGCCCCAACCTGCCCAAGAGCAGGAAAACAGGAGGCACACCCCAGCGCGCCTGAAAAAAAGCCAGCAGGAGCGAAACCCCAGCCTCCACACAGAAGAAGAACAAAGTATGCGTGGGACAGGCGAGGTCTCCACAAAGGAAACACACCACAGCAACGGAACCAGACCCGATGCCGAACTGAGGGAGCCCCACAGACCGGCAGAAGACGAAAAAAGGGCAAGGAACCAAGCCCCGGCAAGGGCTCCCCAGAGCAACCAGGCCCGGACAGAGCACAACACATCCCAAAGCACCCCGTACCCGGGAACGACAGCCGAGAAGGAGCGCAGGGACACGAAGACCCAACGGAATGCGCCAAAAGGAAACCCAGCACCACGGGCAACCAAAGAGGCGGGAAAACAGACAGCAGAAGAACAAGGCACCCCCATCGGACCACCAGGAAACAGGCGCCGGCAGGAGCCTGCGGGGGAAGGAGGGCCACGAACACCCACCAACAACAGGGGAACGGAGGTAGTGGCAGGCAGCACAACAGCGGAGCCGCTGGGGGAGCGCCACAGCACAGCGCAACACGCCCGGCAGCAGCGGGGCACCCAGACCAACCCCAATGACTGCCCAGACCTGCAGCAACACCAGCACGTAAGAACAGTACACAGAAACCATGCCAGAACGACAAACAGCAACCAATGCCAAGCCGGGCAAAGCAGTGCCCAAGGACCCAGTCAGGAACGCAGCAGCAGCAGCCACAAACAACAACGGCAATAAACAGCAACGCAGACCGTGAAGAAGCCGGCAGCAGCACACCCCCAACCAGGAACAAAGCCGAAGACACACACAACCCAGAGAAAGGCAGCAACACCGCCAGAGGTCGAGGGGGGTGGGTGTGTGAGGGGAGGGAAAAGGCGAAACAGCACGCTGCACGAAACAATGCTGGCCGACAGGACCCACCACAGCAGGAGGCAGTACCAAAGGAACAGAAACCCAGACACGCTAGGGAGAAGACCCCGCCAGGGCACAGACTCGGGAAAGCAGAGCACAGGAGCCGAGCAACCCACAGAGCCATCCGCCATCAGCCAGGACACCGGCAACCCGCCCCTTCGAACACAAAAAGGCCCTGCAGGAGCCAGGAAAAAAGGAAAACGCGCAGCGCAGGCAGGCCGAAGCCCAACCACAAGCCACGAGCAACACCCCATGCCGCCCACAACACCAAGGAGAAGCGGGGGCCACCAGACAACAAGACCCCCACCGGCAGCCGCAGGCAAACACACCCACAGCGCAGAAGCACCGCAGCGCACAGGAGGTGGGGAACAGAAGCAAAACAGGCAGGGAAACTAGAAACCTGCAAGCAGCACTCACCCGGAGCGGGGGCCAACCCCAGAAACAAGGCCCCCACTCCAATCGCCCATCAGGAGATATTCCAGAGGCAGAGCCCAAGCGTCGCATGGAAGAGTCCCTGGGTCAATCCCCAGCAGCTCCAGGAGTCTCTGCTGCGGCACAGGAACATTCCCAGAAGGTAATGAAAAGCCACACCGCAAAGCGGGACTCACCCGGGGGGGCGCAAACAGCCACAAGCCCCCCCCCACACCGTCCTGGAACCAGGAAGCCGCCGCCAGACCTCAAAGGCAGCAGAGTGTCAGCAGGAACCAGGAAACCAGCTCGAAATCCACCCGGCCAAGCCCCAGGAAGACGAGCCTCCAGTAACCCGGAAGGACCCGGGAGGCCCGCTCACCAGCCGCAAAGGGCCGTCAGAAACCCCACACAGGGGAATCAAAGAGCCGGCCGAGAAACCAAGCCTCCCAGCAAGCCCAGCAGGCCGAGAGGCAAGGAACCAGACACCCCAACCGCACAGCCCGGCAGCCGGACGGGGTAAAACAGGAACAGAAGCCACTCAAGCCCAGCAGGAGCAGCACCAGCATCCACATCAAAACTGTCGGCAGACAGAAAAAAGAGGAGGGATGCTGGGTAAGTGCCCCTTATGTACTCCCAGTTGGAGGGGTGGGGTTAGTGTCCCAGCATTCTTCTGATCTTTTTTTCTGTCGGGAGATGGTAATCTCCATTAGTTATGAATGGGACGAGGACATAAGGGAACTGGAGGTAATATGTGTTATTTTCACAGAAAATAAATGTATTGCTTGTAGAAGTATTTTGTGAATTTCGTTTGCCTATTGCTTGTGCCTCTATTAATTATGTGCTAGTACTCTACACAAAGCCACATTGCACTACACTGTGGGACTTTAGAGGATCTCGTTTTTCGAGAAATCCTAGGGTCGAGGCATTGTTCACGCCCCATTATGCCCAGTTTACATAGATTGTATTGCAAAATACAATTGTATTAAGCTCTGTACTCATGTCAACTTTCATTGCAAGAATGCTTTGTGTGTGAACGCTGAGTGCCGCTATAGTTTGCATGGCTTGGCACTGCCTTGCCTCATGTTTATGCAATCTGGCACCTAACATGCTACGATTACGAAGCTCAACATTTGAACTACATTCGATGCTTAATGTATTTGATAACAGAGCTCCGGGGCCTCTGCTGAACTGGAAAATGCGTTTTGCGCTCAACATAGTGAATTCTCGCATAGAAATATGATGACCCTCCAGCGTGAAAGGCTCCAGGGGAAGGGCTTAAGTAAAATTCAGGATGGGAAGGGCAATTTTAACTTTCAAGAATCTTTTTGCAAAGAGAGATTGTCTTGCCAAATAATTGGGGCAGCTATTGTAATGAACAGTTTACAGGAATTTGAGCTTATTTGCATTCAGTAAAGCAGTGAGAATTATTCGGGTCTACCTGCAGTAGTGGTCATACTGAAGAAGCTTCTGTTATTTTTTCTCCAAATAAATTAATTGCAGCGGTGTTGATAATTATTTGTTCCTGAACCTAATGACGTTTAAAAAATATATATTAAAAAAGATAAAATAGGACAAAAACATTTACATCAAAAGTTACAGCAAAAGGTGAAGCAATTAAAAAGAAAACAAAGTGCCGTGGAAAACAAATAAATGACATTAATATTTCAATCTTCAGGTTCTCTCTCTGATTCTCTCCCACGCAGTCCTGCTGTGGAAAACACATCGGGCCATATTAGAGAACGTGTTCCAGGGGTGCCACAGGCGTTCGGGCCGCTTCTTGCACTGAGCACTTCACCTTCACTGCCCTCTCCTATAATGCAGATCTTGGTGGCACACGTTGTTTACAGGCACAGTCATAAATAGGGCATCCCTAATTTGCATAGGAGTCAGCCCCATGCAAATGAGAGAATGCTTTGCTTTTGTGCCTGTGCTTTGTTATGGCTACAAGATGTAAGGGCTGACCCAAGGTGCACAGACAGTGCTCCAGATAGATGTGGTGCACAGTCAGTGCGCTCCCCCAATGAACCACTACGGGGAGGGGGATGTAGGCAGCCGCGGCCAGTGCATGTGAGAGCGGTAGAGCCGGGTGGGGGATTTCAACAGACAATGACGAAGAACAGGTCAGTCAACCCCCTGCAGGTGGGGCAGTAACATATTGCACCCAACGGTTTTGAGGGCCCCCCTTCAAATTGAGGTCGGGTCTGCAGTTGCAACTGAAAGACAGACTGACTGGAAACATCAGAGACAGTTTGCCTTTCACCAATACAGTGGTCTGAGTGCAGACGCACCGCACCGTCACGCCCACACTCTGCGCTCAGTGCATCTAATTAATGGTACGCTACCAAGCAGAGTGGCACAATGTGCCCTAAATCCAAAACAGCCCCTGGCTAAAGAAAATAAGCAGCTATAACTACCAAATACACACAGCCACATGCCATCAGTCAAATCTTTTTTTTATTTTGCTGTTTAGATACGAACATTGTAGACAATGAGCTGTTCGATTTTCGAACTGGTTATACAGTGTGAAATAACACAATGGAATGTGAAGGGTCAGCAATTGTTGTTCTGATTCACGTTATTTTCAAGCTGTGGATAGGGACCTTGGTGGGATCAGAAGCCTCTTATGGGGTTCCCTTTTGGTTCTTGATCACTGCATTCTAATCTGTAACCAGCCTACTAATGTTAAAAATGAAACTGGTGAATTCACACCACCACCACAACTGTGTTTCTAAGTAACACTCGGTTAAATCAATAAAAGAATGCCAGCAACCTTTTTCTAGTAAATCCAGTGGTAATAGATGTGGCATGCACAGTTCAAAGCTGTTAGAGTGGAGTTTGCACATTATACACCAACTCTTTAATAACTAAATATATACATGAAATATATAAGCTCTTAGCATCAGTATACACCGGATGTCCTGTCTTACCCCTGAGGGAACTCCTGGAGCCCCTCTCCGAGCATTTATCAGACTTATCTCATTTTATGTGACAGATCTATTCCCACTGCCCCAAGGTTACACAGAATTCCAATCTCTTTGCTCTTTCTTTTGTAGTCAAAGATTCTCACAGATCTTGTTTTGGCTTCCTTCACGTGAGACGTATTGCAGTTTTGCTGACAGAGTAATTCCTGTAGGAAAGAGAAATGACACTGATAAATGTTTAGCTTTCATGAGGCTGCGAAGGCCTTCTTTTGCCAGAAATCATTTTGTTCCCTCTCGGTGGTACACTGTTGAGGATGCAATTCTGTGTCCTCGGGCGAAGCAATACTTACCATGCTAATTTGAGCGAAGGCAATGTGCTGCCATTAGAGCCCCCTCGGTGAAAAGGAATACTGGAAAAAGCATGCTTTCATCTAGGCCCACATTTCATGTCTCTAAATGCATCAAAATCTCTTTGCCCTATTTTGTTATTTATAAGAGAGAAGTATCAAGCAAATTAGTTTGTGTCCTACTTTCGCACAAGGCAAGCTGTTAACAGATTCTGGTTCACTTTTGCATCATGTTTTTGGTTCATCACTCCTGGATTCCCAAAGTGCCAGGTGAGATTCGTTTGTCAACATTTTTATGTGGAAAATAGTTCCATTTGCCATTTGCCTAGTCTTAAAACAAACCTAGACTTGGGTAAAGCGCAGCCAGGAAAGCAGATTATTGAACTGGGCTCCGGACAGGATTAAGGCTAAATGTCACTGTAATAAGCCAGGTCCCAGAAGGTCAAACACTCACAACAACACTGGAGCACTTTCCTCTCCAGCCCTAGTGTTATTAACTTGTACACAGTTTACAGTTAATATGAGATGCTGCAGTGCACCAGCGGGGATCCGTCAAGCTGACAGGACCAGCCTCCCTGGGGATGCCAGTCAGCTCAGGCTGGGAGCTTTTTCAATCATGTGCTTCTTAAGCTCACAGCCTGTCATGTGAAGCGCAGACCCGACAATAAATGTGCACTTTTTGTTTTGAGGTCTATTGTTTTCCTAGGTTTAGCGGCCTATTTATGTTTCATGTGAGCCCCCTTAAGAAGGGCGACACACATTTATTAAAACCGCGCTGGTGGAGCGAAAAAATCAGGAGTAACATTGAAATTTAACAGAACATATTTTACTTAGGAGCTATATCTTAGTTTAACAGCAAAAAGGGGCATAGTTTATGTTGTCTGCATACACAAAACAGAGTTACACTCTTTTTACATAATAATGCAACTGCAAATTGTGTAAAATGTGCAAAACATTAACATGAAATTAATTAGATTACAAAGGCTTACTAAATACATACATTCAACAACCATTGTCACATCCTCGCCTACAAAGTGTAAGTTTAGGAGTAGTGGGTAATAACATGTATTTACTCTTTGTACAGTAATGGAATTCTGATACATGAGTGAGGTTTTCTTCCTGGAAAGCTCATCAGAAAAGTTACATGAAGCATCATTAGAACCGAGAAAAGGGCGTTATTGACAATTTTAGAATGCTTAAAGTACCATAAAAAGGTTTGTACCTTCGAGAAAGAGATATGAACTCAAACTCCACATGCAAATAAAAAAAGCCTACATTAGACAAATTGAGTACTGCTACAAAGTGGGGGGAATTCAATTTCATACACCGTCTTCCAGTATGATGTGCAGTGTTATAAAAATATTGCAGACGTCAGTGGCAGCTGCAATGAGGACAAATTGAAAAGTCAGGTGTGTGTGTGCGTGCACGTTTGTGCATGTGTGTGCACAAAAATTTACCTTGTTGCCCATGCTTCACAACTAGCATATTTGTTGATGTTCCCAGGTTTTGCTTCCACATCCGGTGAGGGTGCACTTCATCCCTATCCTTGTCCAATTTTGGGTCTTAATAGTGTTCCGTGACTACCAATGTACCCTCTTATCACTTTCACCACTTATTTAAGATAGGATCAACATTTGTTTCTTCCTCTCGTTCCCTGGCACATTACATTACATTACACGCTCTGCAATATGGGATATTGTGATTTAGTCTGTTATTCACTATGGGACAAGGCAATGTTTTTATAATCACCAACAATACATCACCTTGATAATTGATTCTGCCTATAGGCAACCATGAATTCTGTCCTGCGGTCGCTGTAGCAGGTTATAGCTATTGATTTTATTAACAGAATGTATGTTTAGTACATGAACACGCATAATATCATTAAATCTATTAGAAAAAAATGGGATGTACAAGGGTGTAGGCAGCGTGCACGATGCAAGATGGTCCCCGCGACCTGAGCTCCGTACTCACCAGCTTTTTAGACAAATGTTGCCCTACTATAGGGGATTTTATTTTGATCCTCCTTCGAAGCAGTTCCCTATCACTCCTTGGGGAAACTGCAGTTGAAAATTCAGGGCACTGTGTGAACTGAGGAGGAGGCGGGCATTTCTTCCTCAGCACCTCTTTTCTTCAGAAGCTTTTTGTCCCCTTAAAGGGATTTTCTATAACTTGGTTTGTCTGGATTCTTTCACCTTCCCAAGTTTAAAGGGGATTTTCTTTTTTTCATTAATTTTACATTGAAACTTTATTGAAACTTTAGTCAAGACATTTTTGCTCTATTTTTCCCCAACTAAAATTAATATTTCACCAGGACAGCCATAGCATACTTCAAGGTTTTTGTTTATTGCATGCCATTTAATGAAAAAAAAAAATCATTTACAACTATTTAATTGCTCTCTGTACTACAACATGGAGTCCGAATCGGTGTCAACCCACTCAATTAAATGAAAACAAGCTGTTTCGCCACCTCCTACGAACTCCAAAGCTATAGATTCACAAAACTACCCACTGAAAATCTATTACCTAAACTTTTAAATATCAAATTTCCAGAACGTTTTGAGATTGATAAAGCTTACAGAATCCCCTCTATTCATAAGCCTCATCAAGTTAAGCCGTGACAAATCATATATAAAGTTCTGAGACATTATCACCTATTACTCATAAGGAAAGCTGCACGAGAGATCCCTTTTTTCTTGATTGAAGGAAATAAAGACTTTATTCACCAGGATTTTGCAAAGGAAACAGTTCAAACATGATGCTAATTTTTGGATCTGTGGCCATGTCTATGAGAAGCTAGATACAAGTATGGGCTTTTTGATCCTTCGGTTATGATCATTTGGAAAAATTATGTCTCCAAGTCTTTCTCCTCACCTTCAGACTTAATATAATTTCTAGACCAGCATGACCCTATGTTCATGGATTCTCAACCATCCGGATCTACAGGCTAACGTTAACTCCCCTTATTAAAGGATGTTATTCTATTTTCTGTAGTAGGTGCACATAAGGTGGCTACTCTTGCTTTGTACCTCTGGCTTCACTGCTCTATTGATATGAGGTAATGGAGGTTGATCTCTTTATATGTTGTATGTCTTGTTTTGACTTTTTTGTGTGGGCTACTTTTCTTTTTAATTTTTCATTATCTTTTTTCTTTTATTCAAAACGTGATATGTCTATGCCACAAACGTTAGTAGTCACTTCATTAAATGTCATGGGTTTGAGGCACCCTGTTAAAAGGTGCATAATTTTAGAATATTAAAAAAAAGTCTAATGCAGATATTTGTTTTTTGCAAAAAACTCATGTGGATGATAAAATGCTATATGCTATGTCCAAGGGATGGGTAGGAAATATAGTTTCATCTTCTGCTGCAAAACGTAAAAATGGGGTAGCTATACTTTTCTCGCGTAAAGCACAAACACAACTAATGTCTCATCACCATGACTCAGATCGTAGATTTGTTTACACTCAAGTCAAAATTGACAAGCATATTTTAAACTTTGTCAATATATGCACTCCTACATCAGATGATTCTGTCTTTTGCTCATATGTGTCTGCTGAAATACTAAATATAGGTAACTTGTCCCTTATTGTGGGCGGTGATTTTAACTCATCAAAGATACTTTGTTAGACCATTCCTCTATATTTTAATTTTGACCTAACAAATCTTTTTTTGGTTTGTAATCTTTTTTTGTCCGTGACTAAGTTGTTTGACTTCTGGAGATTAGAACATCCTACAGACAAAGAATTTACTTTTTTTTCTAATGCCCATTCTTTTTTCTCTATGATTGATTACCCATTGACTTCACATAATTTATGCAATATGATTAAGGCGTCGGTTATACACCATATTACAGTTTGTGATCATGCCCTAATCTCCTTTTCCGTATGTATTTCTGACTCTCATACTCCCCTAAAAAGATGGAGAATGAACTCTGACGTAGTTCTTAATCCAACTAATTCTAAAAAACTTGCCTCAGCCATTAGTAAATATTTTTTGCATAATAATTCATGTGATACCTCCAAAATTGGCCGCTGGAATGCCTTTAAAGCTTATATTCGAGGACTTACAATTTCTATCATGGCACATGATAATAAATCATTCTACGCCAACCTCTCCAAATTAGAGAAACACATAGCAACTGTGCAAAGACTTTTCATTTCATATAGTGATCCGCAATATAAGTGTCAACTTCAGAAATATAGATATGAATATAATTGTATGCTTAGTGGGGGAGCAGGATTACTTATTTCAATAGAAAAATCAGATTTTCATTTTATTTCCAAGAAATCTGGCCGAATATTAGCTAACTATATATGCATTAAGCGGGATAACATTCATATTCCGGCCATCAAAACAAATAATGGTACTCTATTGACAGGTATTGAGGAAATACTGAGAGAGTTCTTATCCTTTTACTCCTCTTTATATCATGAACCTCTCGTTCTTCAAAATTATGTCATCATTGACTTTCTTAATACTTGTCAACTACCTCACATTTCTGACACTGACTGAATTCTACAAATGTTTTCAAGACCAACTATCACCTGTCCTATTTTCTCCTCTTACAGACTTTCAATGCACTTCCACGATGGAGGTCTCTTTTAATGAAGTCACTATCATTGTCCTCCCTAAACCCAATAAAGATCCTACTTTAGTGTTAAATTATCGTCCCATATCTCTAAATAATCAGGATTGTAAAATATAAGCCAACATTTTAGCAAATATATTATCTCCCCTGCTTTCCTCAGTTACTCAACCTGACTAGACTGGCTTCATGAAGGGTAGGTTGGCAGCCCATAACACTTGCTGCTTTGTCATGCCTTGTCTCTTGCTAAAGACATCAACTGCCCAGTTGGTGTATGGGCCTTGGATGTGGAAAAGGCATTTGATAAGGTAAACTGGCAATTTTTATGTAATACATTGTAAGTTTTTCAATTTGGGGCTATTTTTCTCAACATGATTAAAGCATTGTACTCGGCACCATTGGATTCTGTTTTTGTCAACGGTGCTTGTTCTTCGCCATTCCATTTTTATAGAGGTACGCATCAAGGATGTCCACTATCTCCTTTGCTATCTCTTATTGCCATAGAACCCCTCTTGTGTTCTCTCTGTATTAGGGATAAATATACAGGTGTTGTTTTGAAAAATACTAACATTAAAGTTTCTGCGTAAGCTGATGATGTGTTATTATGTGTTATTGATACTCTTTTCTCCTTACCTATCATTCTCAATAGTATTCATAAATATACTGCAGTTTCTAGATGCTCCTTTAATATTATTAAGACAGAGTTTTTTCCCATAAATGCTTTTTGTAATTCTACAATGTTGGCAAATACTGATATATTATGGTCTCTGACAAAACACTCAAATATCTAGACATAACATTTACTGATTCGGTTAAAAGTACAGTTGAAACCAATTGTTCCAACATTTTAACTAGTACCAAAGAGAAACTGGATAGATGGTCTAATCTTCATTTAAATTGTTGGGGATATATTGAGGCAATTAACATGTCTATAACCCCACAAATCCTTTATATGCTGTCCATGCTGTCCCTTTCTTTCCCCTCTACTTTTTTATGTTAAAATGTATAAATTATTTACTAAGTTTATCTCGAACAATAAACCTGCACGCATTAGTCTTAAAACATTGCAATTTCCAAAATGTGAGGGAGGGGTTGGTCTTACAGATAAAAAAATATCATGCTGCATTTCTTGTGGCACAATGTTTCATAATAGTTCGCCTTCTAATTCACCCAATCAGCTTAATCTGGGAGAAAATATATTGAAACCATATCCATTACCTGCATTCCTTACTATGGCCAATAGTTCATTTGGCAAACGATCGTCCATTATTGCAATTTCTAAGATTGCCCTTTTATCATTTGAGGGAAAATTCTCTATTGCCATTGCATCTACTATGAGAGTTTCTCTTTGGTTTAATCCCAAACTCCAATTTCATAAACATATTTCTTTTTGGAATTTATGGATCGCTGCTGGTATTTTCTTTGTTGCTGATATATGTCAAGATTCTATGTTTTATTCATTTGATGATCTTCCAGCTAAATATAATTTACCTCTATCTGATTTTCCTAAATATACATTACTTTGTAACACTGTTCTTAATGCATATCCTCAACTGCTACCTATGACCCAACCTTCTAGTATGGAGTTTTGTATTAACGTGTTTAGTCATACAGGACATATAGCCTCTAAAGTCTATAAAAGACGTTTTGACTCCTATTTCCTCTTTTACACATGTTACTCAAAAATGGTCACCATACATACATATTCAACTCTCTTAATGTGTCATGGAAGGATATTTGGAAGTCCAACACTGCTATTTATCTCCCGGCTACCCTCATACAAACTAATATTCATCTGCTATACCAATGCTTTTGGTCTCCAGATAAACTATTTAAAGCTAAACTATTAGATACTCCAAACTGTTGGCGTTGTAATACTACGACTGGAGATTTACATCATTTATTTTTCAAATGTCCTGTTATCTTTACATTTTTGTTAGATGTATGTAATATCATAACCCGGATACTTAAATCCAAACACCTTTATCTTTCTCTATTTTAATCTTTAAATCTTCTTTCCTTAAGTCTACATTATCTCCAATGGATTGTAAACTTTTAGACTTCCTTATTTATACTACACTCAAATCCGTCACTTCTAATTGGAAAGATGCTACATTATTTTCAGTTAATGCTAGGTAGGAATGGATTCTTTTTCTTAGATGCGGGCAATTCTTATTTACACATACTCCTAAGGAATCATCTGCTTCCAGATCTTACATATGGTCTAGCTTATATTCATATATTACTGCTTGTCCTCAATTTAGAGCATGTATTTTAGTCTTCATTCATCAATACACATTTGCTGTAGCCCCCTTTATCTCTTTTATGCAATAGTTATTGACCTAGTAATATATTTGGATGCAAATGGATGCTCTATATTCCTTGTATTTGTAATACATTTCAATCTTTACAGTTGAGTGTTATTTTTTGTATTGTGCTTATTATATGAGAAAAGTACATTTAATAAAACATTTTGAACACAAAAAAAGAAGAACATACATTCTGAGAAGTACACATTGAACAGAAATATTCAAAGTAACAAAACTTTTATAATGCAAGTAGTGTGGCTTACTGCACATAGAAACAAGCATTTAAGAGGGATACTAGTTGTATTTGATTAGAAGAAACATTTGGATCGGTTCTGGAGCTTTGCGTCCTCAAAATGCACAATTTTGTGTAATTATCAGCACCTCTATAAAACTTTACATGCTTCATTTAGATCTGGGAGGAGTTAGTGGGCTCTAAAACTCAATGGGACAAAGAACATTTGGCCTGGGATGCGTATTTGTTTGGCACCTGACTGATACCTGTGTGCAAATAAATACAGAAAAAATATGTACACAAAGTAAAAACAACATAAATGGGATGTATAGTACATCAAACATTGTATGAAATCAAATGATTTTTCACCTTAGAAAATCTGGAGCAATCTATCACAGCAGTGTCTAGTTTAAAAGAGTTCTCTACATTTTGCATAGAGCAAGATAGGTCAATCAAAAAGAAGTTTCAGGTGAAGAAGATATGCTTGACAAAACGAATTACAATAAAGATGCTGCAGAGCCAAATGTGTTAATTAACATCTGATATTTCAAAAAATTTCAGAATTTATTGTTTTTTGGAATTCCAACACAACTGCCAACTACAAGCATCCCATGATAATCTCAATTTAGGATTATATGAAATCTGTACACATAAAATAAGTAGCCCTCTCTCAAACACAGTAACTCATTCTTGTTTGCAGTTTAGAAAATGAGAAAACATCATACATTATCATGAGACAGTCTTAAAAACCTACATGAATGTATATAGATAGTATAAAGCAGAAGATAAAACAATATGACATTTGTTGAGCACCAATTGGCCACTTTCTTTAAATCAATCTCATTTAATATTATTTGGAAAATGTATCAAATGGCACCAGCTAGTTTTGTGTTTTAAACAGACTGTCACAGCTATATGCATACAAGCATTTGTTATATATGGGTTCCATGGAAAGCTATTATCCACAACACTGGTTTTGGAGCAGAGAATATCATTTTTGTTCTCCGCTCAGATGTCAGAGCAGTGAAGCACTTGGTCCTAAAGCCAATGCTCTCTCTGGCGGTGATCCAACACCTGTCTTCAGGTCTCTACAGACTCGAGGGAGATGCAAGTGATGCTCCTGTAACACCAATTACCATCCTCCCTGTCAGATTTGGTTCTCTGCCTACACCTCCTAACTGAGAAATGGAGTCCATGCTTATGAGCATATCTCACAGAGCTGCGGCCAGCGCAATTCCTGTTCTCTGCTCTAAAAGTCAGAGTGTGGTTTTGGGTGGCTAGGCGGGGGCATTTTGCAGTAGTTGGTGTGGGAGAGTGAGTGAAGCCTGTCACATATTTTTCTTATTTCGGAGATATGCAGGGCATGATATTACTAAAAGGGAATGTGAAAGGTGACTTACTATTTGTTTATTTTATTTTTAGATTGATGTAATTCGGAGGATGTTGGGATGGGTGGATGAACACCAGGTTCATTTTATATATTTGTATATATTTGGGTGGGGAAGTGGACGCTACAGCAAACAGTGGTTAGGATTGGTGGCAGAACATCAGATAATTAAATATGGGCAGAGGATTAATGCAGAGGTAAGTGTTTGTGGGTGGCAGGACACTGGGTATCTTTTACGTTTTGGTGTGGGAGTCAAGGCTAATTCAGAATGTGGTGGTGTGGGCGGTCAGACACCAAGTTACTCCTGCATTGCTCATCTAAGCTGGGGAAACAAGCATAGGGAACATACATAGTGATGATGCTGGGATACTTACACCTCAGTCTTTTAGTAAAATCATCAAATAATATCTGTCACTGGTCATCTGGAACTTTAATTGTCGACTTGAAGCGCATTGGGGGAGATAACATTGGAAACACATCTCAGTTTTATGAAACCAATACTGCTTCACAATACGGCCAAGAAACTGTTTTGTCAACATTAAAGGTTTATTTATGTAAGTGCCCAAATATAGGTAATCAATTTAACAAAGTTTTAGGTAATATATCAATGTAGCCAAAATGTTAAAATATTCCAGTATTCTAGGACTCAGTATAACAGAATACAATATAGAAACATCCACTATGTAAAGGAAACAAATTATCCAAATCAGGTATTCCATAAAGAACCATTCCCTATCTATTCTCAGCTACAAAGAAAATGAAAGAGTGTTCAGAATTAAGCTTTCCACTCATGGTAAACTAGCAGGGTAAGAGATCTGCTCTCTCTCAAAAGATAAAGTTTGCTCTAACATCAATTAACAACACAATGAAAGGTTCCAGAACATCCATATCTCATTCCCACTATTAGTAGCCAATCCCATAACCACACTTGAGGGGAGTCCGCATACACCATAAATTCACACAATTAGGTACACATCTGCAATCCAGCCGCGGTCGGTAGTAGGAGTAACTGCAGGGCGGTGACATGGGGAGGGGGAGGGGCAGGGTGGGGGGTAGTAAACTATGGATTACGGAGATTTACAGGTAAGTTAACATATAAATTAATACAACAAATTTTGTTGCGTGCACTGCATCCCCAAATGCGATGCAGTGCACGCAACTAAATTCGTTTTATTAATTTATATGTTAACTTACCTGTAAACCTCCGTAATCCATAGTTTACTACCCCCCACCCTGCACCTCCCCCTCCCCACGTCACCGCCCTGCAGTTACTCCTACTACCGACCGCGACTGCTGCAATCCATGAATGTTGTATCTTCATGGTACGTCAAGTGCAGAAGGCCCCTTTCACGGTTTCTTCCTCTGCTGACATCTCTCTTTTCTAGGGCCTCACTATCAATCTAATGCACACCAAGACCTTTCTCTAGCTAAAGAGGAACATGATAACACACCAGCAGAAGAGAGAAAAACAGCATACTGGCAACGTTTAAAGCACACATGTTAAGCTAAGTCCTAAAGTCAAGCTAAGTTAGCCTGAGAATAAAAATAAATGAACATTACAATATTGTTAACTTTTGATAACTTAAGAAAAGGCCATATGCAGTAAATAGGATTGCATATGTTTATTGACCAGCCTAATGCAACTTTACTTAAACTCCTAATGATTATAATTACTACATCCTATGATTGTATTCAAATATGTCACAGAAGTTAATGAAGCTAAACGTGCATTAAGTATATAAGTTACCTATAAATATTTATAACTAGCGTATATAAGTTGGAGCCTAAAATTACACTTTTCCAATAATATACAATTGCACATGGGTATCTGTAAATAAAGGGAATGTTTTTCACATCAGGGTTTTTTACTCTTGTTGTTCATTTCATATCACTCTGAACTATTCAGGGAAAACATCCCCATTATTTACAGTTACTCATCTATAAATATGTATGTGTTGCCTTACAGGATGTCCTAGGATGTGGTATTAACAAGCTTGTAGACTTTTCTGGGAGTGAAATGAAATTGAAAAATTAAAGAAAACTAACAAAGGTTTTCCCATTACATAAAGCTCAGCTGTGCAACAGTTTGTTTAAAGCCCACAAACTAACTGGATGAGCTTTTCATATTGAAATATTGCAAAAAGAGCAACTAAGTCTCATTCAAGTGTATTCACCAGGTGTTTAAAAGTGCAGATAAAATCTGGAAGCCACAACTCATTGACAAAAACTAAGTCTTCGACAATTGATACATTTGTTTGACGTACTACTCATCAGCCAACCTGTTATTTTCAACAGATTGCGAGAGTAGTTTGATAAGAGGGTGCTCATGTTCTGAAAAGCTGCAAGGTCCACAGTGGAGCAGCAAGAGAAAAAACATGTTGACTTCTAAAAAGAAGAGTAGATACAGCATAGACCATCACCAGGTAGTTGGCCTCTCCTGAAAAATTTGATGTGACAGTATCATGCAGTACTTTTACCCTGTCCCCAGTTCCTTATTCTTACCAAGTGCAGTATATATATATATATATATATATATATATATATATATATATATATATATATATATATATATATATATATATATTGTATTCCAAAGTGCCCTGAAGCAACGAGAGTGCACTCGACAGCGCCCTGCCATCCAGCCTTATGATGCAGCCTGTCTCCTGCTCCACCTTGTATTCTTTTCTGCCGACGTGTTTCAAGGTCATTAGCCTCTTCTTCCTGGGCTTCTTGGAAACATCACACTGATACCCACATTGGTAATTTCCGGCTTCATTTATTCGTAAACACGCCCACATTCCTTTGACCTTCGCTTTTTTCCACAATCCCCTCCTCCTTGGGAAAAACGAATGCTAACTCCGGTTCCTGGTGCAAAAAAATTATTTATTTCTCCCTTACACCGCCATGACGCGTTTCAGCCTCAGGCCTTGATCACATGACGCAACTGCAGAGTAGATTTACATATTTAAAGTGCCAAGTGCAAGCACACATGGTACACGAATAGCATAGAAAGAAAAGGCATACTATTAGGAGCAGTTTCTGCGTTTTCATCTTTGTATTCAAGGTTTTAAATGCATAGTCACATGTGATATTTAAATAATCAAAATAATTAGTTAAAATACCAGTCAAGAGCTGTTGATATTTGTATATTACATAAAAATCGTTAATATATTCTATTTCCATATTTCATGAGATGTACTTCATTTCAATTACACAGTATGATGAATTCCTATACTGGCTCATGTGAGAACATAATCCATAGTGATTATTTACTATTAGTTGGAGTCCCCAGGTCCTTCCTGACTATGATCGCAGTTTATGAAACCCAAGGGGGCCTGCTCATGTCACTTCTCTTTATACATTATTTATGTTAAAATGCATTAGTGCATTGAAATTAAGCTGTGCCACCCTAATGAATTTTTATGTTCATAAAGTGAAAACGTGCAATTCAGTGCAACAGTTTAAAAATTTAGCATTTTGTGGGACGAATTGCTAAAAGGGATATGCGTATTTAATGGACAGTAGATGTTTCTACAATTGCCTTACTACTGTGCACTGTAACATTAATATAGATTTACAGGCATGTAAAGAAATCCTCACTGGAATTGTGGCCCTTTGGTGTTTTTTTGTCTAGTTCAATTATGTAGCATGTTTCCAGTTTTCTTAGTTGAGCTTCCCGGTTGCCCCCATGCCTTAGGACTGGAACTGAATCCACTACAAAATATTTGAGGTGTTCTAAATTGTTGTTGTGGATATCTTCAAAGTGGCGTGCAAATGGATAAGCTGGGATTGAGTTTGTGATTGCCCGCAAGTGTTGGAGTATTCTTTTGTGGACCTGAAGTTTTGTGCTGCCCACATACTGCAGCCCACATGAACACTCCAAGACGTATATCACGTACTCTGTCTTGCAAATTTTTTATGGTAATTGGTTTCTCCCTGAATATAATTTGTAGGTTGTTTTGTTAATGCCAAACCTACATGTGCGACAAGTAGTGCATTTCACGAACCCTTTCCTTGATGCCAACCAATTGGTTGTTGTTTTGACCTCTGGGCTACTACTGACTAGAGCATCTTCCATGGAACTCGCCTTCCTAAATGTGATGCTTGGGTTTTTGGGCAGGATGTTTCCAAGAACCGGGTCACTAAGAACAATAGGCCAGTTCTTGTTGATAATCTTGCGTAATATATTGTGTTGTTTCTTATATGTGAGAATTAATCTGGTGTTCTGATCTAGATGTTGAGTTAGTGATTTCTCTAGCATGTTGGGGACAGGCTTAGCTAGTAGTTCCGACCTATTTAGTGCTTGAGTTTTTCTAATGGCACTGTCAATTGTACTTTCCAAATATCCTCTGACCATAAAGCTAGTTTTACTTTCTGTTTAGGCCTGGACTAGGTCTGTGTCGTTGCTGCAAATTCTCCTGTTTCTCAGAATTTCCCCATAGGGGATACTGTGTATCATGTGTTTGGGATGGTAACTTGTAGCGTGAACTAGGGCGTTCCCCGCTATCTTTTTACAATGGAATTTTGTTTCAATTGTATTATCAGCTATGTATACTTCTACATCTAGGAAACACCCTGACTGTTTGCTAATGGTTGCAGTAAATTGCAAGTTAAGAGTATTTGTGTTGATTTCTGCAATAAATGTTAGTGCCCTTTCTTCTGTACCTCGCCAAATCACAAACAGGTCATCAATATACCTTAACCAGGCAATAACATGTTTCTCTAGTGCATTTTCTTATGCTTTAAGACCAATTCCTCCCACTGTCCCATGTGGTGGCAGGCATAACTTGGTCAAAAGCACGCCCCCATTGCTACTCCCCGCGTTTGCTGAAATATATGATTTTGAAACATGAAGTAGTTATTCTCTAAACAGAATGACACCATATTGACTATCATTTTGTTGTGTTGGTAAAGATACAGTGGTCTAGAACGCAGATAATTCTCTGTGGCTTTTATACCGTCTTGATGGTGAATACTGGTATACAGTGATGTCACATAAAGGGACATTATTAGATAGTCTGATTCCCATGAATAATTGCCAATATTTCTAAGAAAGTCACCAGTATCTTGGATGTATGAAGGCAGTGTTTGTACATGGTCTTGCAAAAAGAAGTCAATATACCGGGAGGTGTTTTCTAGCAAGCTTTTCCGTGCTGAGATGAATGGTCTGCCTAGTGGCTTGGTGGCGTGTTTGTGTACTGTAGGTATAAAGTATATCACAGGCATGCTTGGGTGGTCGTTTTTAAGGTATTTAAGTTCATCCATATTAAGGAGGCCGAGGCTCGCTAGTAGTTTGGAAAATAATTCATTCCAAGAAGCACGAGCTGTCTGGAGATTTCTCCTTTTATAGTATTCTCGATCATTTAATTGTTTTGTTGCTTGTTCCATGTAATCCTTTCTTAGCCGAATTATTATATTTCCTCTTTATCAGAATTCCTTATGATGTTTGGGTCATTGCCTTGTAATTTCTTTATCAGTTGGTAATATTTGTCCTTCTGATGATTGTATGTATTACGTGCACGTGACATTTGATCATTTAGTTTTTTTACTTCTGAAGTTACATGATCACTGAAAATATCTAGTGAATCTCTTAACATGATTGGTTGAAATGTGGATTTAGGTTTGAAATCAGTGTGAACAATTCCAAAAGTATTAGGTAATGGATTGTCTGGGCCGCCGATTTCCTCCATGTTGTCATGTTGCAATTGCAGTAAATTAGTTAGTAATTACATTTCTGCTGCTGCCAAAATGTTTGGACTTGGTGCACAAGTATGTTCCTTTACAGTTTGGCTTTTATTTCTTGTATTTTGGAGAAGATTATATGTTCGCAACTTTAGTTTTCGAATGAACTTATGCACATCTATACGTGTTTGAGCATAGTTGAAGTGGTCCTCTGGACAGAATGATAACCCCAAGAACAGCAGTTGTATTTCAGCGTCATTTAGGATTATCGGTGACAAGCTTATTATGGGATTTGTGTCATTGTTAACACTGGTTATTTTCGTTTCCATTTGTTGTTGTTCACAGTTTTTTTGTGATTTTTGTCATTTCCGGCACTGCTTGCGTCTTTCCCTCTGCTTTTTGTTGCATCTTTGTTTGACTTCAACCTTTGAATCCTTGGGCAAAGGTTTTGACATCTTTCTTGCCATAGGAAGTCTACCTCTTCTGCCAAGGAGAGCTTTGGAAACCCCAAAAGTGGGCGCCCTCTGCTTTGTTCCATTTTTGATTCGCTCTCCATGGCTGAACTAATATCGGAGGTGGAGATTTGAACGTTTGCGCTGGAACTAGCATATGACTCATGTCTCGGAGCAAACGCGTCAGCGAATTAATTTAGGATGGAACAGACAGTCGGGCTGCAATTTTAAAGCCTGTGTGCTGAAGTGGTGTCGAGTGCGCTCCCATGCGCAAGGGCACATTGGGAAAAATTGATGGCACGGCGGTCCAGCCGTGGGGAGCTGCACCATCCTCAGCGGCACAAAGACACAGATGGCGCGCTGAGTGAGGCTGCCATCTGAACCTTCAGAATTGGATTAGCACATCACTTCTGCTTACTGAGCCTGCCTGCCTGTAACATTGCCTACTAAGGTAACAAGGAGAGAAAATACAACTTGGGCATTTGAACTTACTAAAGGAATAATGATGCTTGCGGTCGGACTCTGTGTCCCATAATGTTCTGCACAAAGATTACACTATGTATACACCCACAGGGGGCAATTAAACTAATGGATGAATGCCGGAAATAAATAAATACCAGAAATGCATTAATTGTGAGCCTTTTGAATGTCCGATGTTGAGCCCATGAAGAAGGGGACGTGGAACCCTGAAACGCGTCGGCGAATTAATTTAAGATGGAACAGACAGTCGGGCTGCAATTTTAAAGCCTGTGTGCTGAAGTGGTGTCGAGTGCGCTCCCATGCGCAAGGGCACATTGGGAAAAATTGATGGCACGGCGGTCCAGCCGTGGGGAGCTGCACCATCCTCAGTGGCACAAAGACACAGATGGCACGCTGAGTGAGGCTGCCATCTGAACCTTCAGAATTGGATTAGCACATCACTTCTGCTTACTGAGCCTGCCTGCCTGTAACATTGCCTACTAAGGTAACAAGGAGAGAAAATACAACTTGGGCATTTGAACTTACTAAAGGAATAATGTTGCTTGCGGTCGGACTCTGTGTCCCATAATGCTCTGCACAAAGATTACACTATGTATACGCCCACAGGGGGCAATTAAACTAATGGATGAATGCCGGAAATAAATAAATACCGGAAATGCATTAACTGTGAGCCTTTTGAATGTCCGATGTTGAGCCCATGAAGAAGGGGTCGTGGAACCCTGAAACGCGTCGGCGAATTAATTTAAGATGGAACAGACAGTCGGGCTGCAATTTTAAAGCCTGTGTGCTGAAGTGGTGTCGAGTGCGCTCCCATGCGCAAGGGCACATTGGGAAAAATATATATATCTATATATATATATATATATTCACTGAAAAAAACATAGGTTTCAAAGACATTATAGTTAGAAATTAGCATTTAAAAAACCTTTGAAATTCTCTGAAATAAACCATATATTTCAGGGTCGTTATAGTTAGAAATTATCATTTAAAAAACCTTTGAAATTCACTGAAAAAACCATAGGTTTCAGGGACTTTATAGTTAGAAATTAGCATTTAAAAAACCTTAGAAATTCACTGAAAAAACCACAGGTTTCAAGGACGTTATAGTTAGTTGGACATTTCACTGATACAAAACCAGAGAAACTTGTCTGTTATAGTTAGTTGAGCTAACTATAACTTTCGCCCCCGCAATGCACTTCTGATGATGTCACATATTACATCATTAATCCCATGGTCAGTGACATCACTGATGACATCAAGGGAACAGAGATGCAGACAGAGGCAAGAGAGGTGCAGAAACAGGTAAAAGGTGTGCAGAAAGAGGCAAGAGGGGTGCAGTAATTTACAAGAGAGGTGCATAAAGAAGCAAGAGCAGTGCAAAAGAACAAACAGAAGTGCAAAAAGAGGCAAGTGAGGTGCAGAAGGAGGCAAGAGAACTGCAGAAAGAGGCAAGAGAGTTGTAGAAACAGGCAAAAGGGGTCCAGAAAGAGGGAACAGGTGGGCAGACTGAGGCAAGAGAGGTATAGAAAGAGGGAAGAGGGGTGCAGAAAAAGGCAAGAGGGATGCAGACATTTGGAACTGAGGTGCAGGAAGAAGCCAGAGCAGTGCAGAAAGAACCAACAGAGGTGCAGAAAGAGGCAAGAGGGGTACAGAAAGAGGCAAGTGAAGTATAGAATGAAGCAAAAGAGGTGCAGAAAGAACCAACAGAGGTGGCAAAAGAGGCATAAGCGGTGCAGAAAGAGGGAGGAGAGGTGCACAAAGAGGTAAGAGGGGTACAGAAAAAAGCAGGAGGGGTGCAGAGTGGTGTAAAAAGGGGCATGGCCTTGGACCACCTCTCTGTAATCATGCTGCGTGGTGCTTACTGGAGGTACCTTGAGGGCAATTGGGCCCCCAGGGACCCTCAGTATTCAAGGGGACTTAATTTCGAAACTTAGAACGTGCTAGGGGGCACGTTTGCAGAGTGTTGCAGGGAGGGGGCGGTGCCTTTGGCAAGATACCAGCTTTTTTTTAAATATAGTTTTAGAAGGGGGACTGTGTGGCCCCCCTTCTTTTGGTATTTTTGGGGCCCTGGGGACCCCATACCCCTGGACCTGACACTTAAAAAAATTAAACGGGAAGGGGGCCGTGTGGCCCCCCTTCCGAGGCTGATTTCGGCCCCGGTGACCCCATCCTCTGGGGCATGGCCTCCTTTTTTGTATATATATATATATATATATATATATACAATGGAAGGGGGGCCGTGTGGCCCCCCTTTCCTGGGTCACTATTGGCCCCGGGGACTCCATCTTCCATGGTTTGGCCATTTTATACATATTTTTAAGGAGGGGGGCCACCCGACCCCCCTCCCAAGGCCGATTTCGGCCCCGGAGACCTCATCCTCGGGCCTGGCCATTTATTTTTTTTCAAATAAAAGGGAGGGGCCGGCCCTCAGTGTTGGGGACCGTAGGGGGAATTTTCAAGCTCCTATGAAAGTTTATGATTCTGTAGTTGGTCCAATTTTTGATTCTTCTTTACTGTTTCACCATCCATCTTGAGACTGATCAACCACCCTTATGTTGAGAATTATATTTAGGCAATAACCAATTAGACAAACTGATTAGAAATACGTTGAAATTAGAATTCCATTGACCTACTATTGCAGATTGAGTTCTGTTGGCACCAGCCATAGCTTCTGGACTTTTAGATTTTTTTAACAACTATAATAAGGAGCGGATAGAAAGGTTAGATAGGGGCTGATCATACTAGGAGAATAGGCTGCTATTTAGAATGGTGTTGGTCATGAAAATATTTATGATGGCAAAACGAGTAAACTATAGATCGGTGACAAATCATCCATTATAATCATTAACTGGATCCAGCTTTACTGGTGATGCTAATACTGAAAGTCACAAAGGCTTGTTAGAAATATTTGGTCCTAAATTGGCCAATCCAGCTTCTTCATAGGAGGTCCCTACAGATAACAGCTTGTTATTCAGAGGACATTTCATGAAAGAGCTATCCTAATATGTAAATACTTTTAGTTCAATAAATAAGGCTCCAAGAAAGTCTTTAGGAAACATGATTGTGAAAGGCGCGGTAGCAGATAGGCCTGCTCTGCTCATGGGTTCTAGCCAGTTAATTGGTCCCAGTTCATAAACAGCAGAGGACAGCATGCACACCACTGCAATAGACCAACCTTTTTCTCTTAAAACACAGAGGTTTCATACATCTATACACAAGAGGACAGAAAAAAGCAGCCATTAACAACAGTAAGTGCACAACCATTTCTTTGGTTTTAGGGGGGATAAATATATTTTCTGCATAATTGGAACTGCATTACATCAGATCCTTGGGTTCCCCCAAACAGTCTCAAGATCCAAATGGAATTTTCCAGCAAACATGTTCAAACATTCATTTAACACTCTTTTCATCTTCCACAAACAGATGTTTCCTTGGTTTCACTTGAAGTATAGTAGCTTGTTTCAATCATCCAATAAAACTCACCACATTCAATCCGTAAAGTTGTCTCAGCATCCTGTTCTTACTGAAACACAAAAATAAAATAAATGATGTTCCATCAAAAGTCTTTACCACTTCAACATGTTTGTTCTATATTGGCATTTCTAAATGGAAACAATTCCTCACCACAGGAATTGTTTCCAACCTCTAAATTGGATGGTAAGCCGAGAACTGAAAAATGCTTATCTGTCTGTTCCTATCTGTCCACCTCCATCAAAAGTTCCTACTATTTCAGTGGGAGGACAAGATTTACCAATGCATCACCATTCTGTTCTGTCATTCGGTTCACTAAGATTCCAAAGCCTGAGATTGCCTGCTTAAGAGTTTAGGGTGTTCACATGTTGGTCTTTCTAGATTACATTCTGATAATTTCACAGGGCAGAAAAGTTCTAATGTCTACTTACAAAGTTCCACTCATCTTCTGGAAAGTTTGGAACGTGTCTTATATTGAATGAATTCTTTTTTATTTGCTCCATTTTTTTGTAGCATTCCTGGGTGTCCTGAAAAATCAACCATCCAGTACAATTCAGCTTCCTAATTGAAAGTTAAACACTAACAGAAAATAATTGTCTCACTTATGGACAATTTCTCAAATATCTCTGCATCAATTAGCTGATGCAATAGGTTTTTTAGGTTTGTCCATAAAATCTGTGATCCCAGAACCTCTCCATTATTGGGAACTTTAAAGGTTGAAGATTTGGCATCTAAGAAAAGTTAAAAGTTAGATATGATTTCTTTGAATTGGGAAACAAAGCAAAAGGTAGATTAGTATTTGAAAGAATTTTATGCTTGGAATGGGAGATCTCTTTGTAATACAATCCCAGCTTTTTCATTATTATCTGGTGAGATTAGTAGGCTGCTCACTGTGGCTAGTTCTTGACTAGCGGTGCCTGGTTAAAGAGGGAGACTTCTATGCACATAAAATATTAGGAGTCTCTTGAAAGCTCCTTTGCTATTCAGCAGTTCCTGAAAAAACACACCCACTGTCCATTTCTGCTCAGAACATGCAATTTCATGGCAGCGAAGGTTATCATCACCTTGGTCCTACAGGTTAAAAAATCCTATAGACTCTTGCAAAACACTGTTGGGAGTAGTGTTTCTAACCACATATCAGTGGTAGCAAAATATCCTTTACCACTTTATCACTTTAACTCAGTAGCAGGTTGGTATTCCTGACCTGTTAGAAACCTTAGGTACCTGCAACTTCATTTTCCAGTTTCTCAACATCTTCAGAACACACAAGAGGTCCCTTTTCTATAAATCTCTGACTTCCAGACTGAGATCTCATTTTCCTCAGTTTCACAGCTGTAGATCAGACCCTTCGACTTTAGCAAGATTTGCCCTTTTCCATCCTTGATATTAATGGATGTCTTAGGCCTTCCCCTGTTTCCCATTATATTTCAATGCCTCAAAAATCAAGAGGGCATTAAGCCCTCCAGGTGTATTGACTCCTTTTCATCCTTCTCAAATCTGAGTCCTGGATCTGTTACAAATGTCAGTGGACAGTCTGATTCTTCTCAGCTTTGGTCATATTATTTGTGGTCCATCATGGCAGAGGGGGTTCAAGCCTTTCTGAGTTTTTCTTTGACTTTTGTCAGAAATTGTCAGACTCATTGAGGTTACCTGGGATGCAGGGACAACCATGATTTATAGATTAGGGTCATTTGTAGCTATGTTTCCGGGTCATTTAGTATCTTCTGGTAGGTGTTATAGGACTATCAATACTTGCTGTTGCGGATGGTCACGGCTGTTGCATGAAGAGCCCGTCATCACTGGTGCAAACAACCTCTTTGTAATTGAAAGGATACCAAAATATTTATATCTTCACCTTTCCTTTTACACTCTGATGGCAGACAAGGGTCCAGGACCTGGGAGACACAATTTGGGGATCAGGACCCACTCCAGTAGAAGCTGGCAACAGAGCTCAGGCAGTTTCAGGTAGATTTAGTTAGTGCTGGCTAGCAGGGCAGTTTCATGGAGGCCTCTGAAAGCTTGTTGTGTGGCTGTAACTCAAACAGGAGCCCAAACAACTGACCCCTCGAGTCACTTCTGGATAGCGTAGGTCCAAAGCAAGCGGGTCCAATCTTCCTTTTTAGACAGCAGTCAGTCCTTCTTCTGAATCTTCAACAGGTCCAGGAGGCTTCTGATGAAAGATTCCGAAGGTACACCTTTTATGCCAAATGCCAGCCTTTGTGTGGGGAATTCCCTGACCTATCCCCAAATCCGGTTCTGGTCACTGCCCACTAGAAGCATTTGAGTTACAGGCCCTGGCTACATGTAGTACCCTTACCTAAATGACCTATAAGTATGCTAATTGTGTAAATGAGAATTAGCCCAATTTCACCATGTTTTAGGGTGAGAGGACAAGCCCTTTACCTCTGATTAGCAGGAGTAAAGAGCACAGAGTACTAAGTTCAACAAAAACAGGTTCAGCAAAACCAAGGTACTGAAGGCAAAACGTTTGGGGGAATTCCACGGCAAGGACTGGTAATCATTTGAATCCATTTTAATAGTATGTTAATAACAAATGCTTCAATGTAACAAATGGTAAAGTTAAACAAGAGTAGCTAAGTAGTCAGAAATTTCATTTAGCTTTAAGGTTGAGAAATGAGTTGTGTTCCAAGAGCAAAATGTTCCACCTTTCAGTAATAGTTGTGTTATGGGATTGCAGAGGTTCTTCTATCAGATGAAAGACATATACAAAATGTCTTCCTCTTCCTCCCCCATTTGTGTGGTTGGAGATCCCTGTGCCAAGGGTGCTACAATACTCAAGCATGCTTGACCTGGGCAGATGAGTAACATAATCATGGTATTTCTTTAGGTTCTATGCACTACCTTTTCTATATTAATTAAGCATCTTCTTGGTATAAATCTAGCTCACTCTGTAGCCATTCCTGTCAAAAAGTCCGAAATTTAAGACGAAATATTCCAGTTTTGCAGGCTTATTTATGTTTTACGATGCATCGATAAGCAAAATCACTGTTTGGCTCAATTGCAAAAAAATTGTATGCGTCCTGAACACATCAGTTATCATATTTCAGCCCCATGGCTAAGTATCTTGTAGTGAATAAATATATACAAATTGGATAATATTCAGATTGCTTTATCTCTCACTGCCCAAGTTTTTTGGGCTGCTTTGATTTGTTTGCAAATGTAGAGCAACAACAGGTTTCCACAACTTTATAGGCGTCCCTCATGATGAATATGGAATGTGATAATATAGCAGTTTAAAACATGTTTCGAAATGGCCCTGGTAAAAGTTGTTTACAATTGTAAAGTCACTTCCATTTTTGCATACAACGTGGAAAGTACCTATCTAATGAATATAAAATGTGGCATGTCACAGTTTGTGACCAAATACAGGATGAAGATTAACAAAGGACAACAATCCATCCCTGCATTTGAAATCCCAAATGGGATTTTTTTTTTATTAACAGAAGACCCCGAATGGGAGGAGCAGGCAGTGGTCATATGCACCACAGCCTTCTCCCCTGAGGCTGTCTACATGATTTTCAAAATGGGGGTCTTTCCAATGGGTACGGGATACCTTACTCTACACAAATCAGCTGCCACTCCAACGTGGGGTTCAGTAACGGACCAATCATTTGCTACCTCAAATGCGATCACAAATCATTGATGCATTTGTGGCATCCTAGAGCTCCATGTCTGTTGCTAAGCACTGTAGAATGTTATGATGTAAATAGCTGAGACAGGCCATTGAGAGCTGAGCTGTGTAACCTGAAGCAACAGTTTGTAGCTGCTGCTCGTGGATGGGATCCTTTCTTAGGAATAAACCTACTTCAACAGGAACATGGTGTAACCCTCGTTCTTACACTTGGCGATAGAGGATGGATACGAAAGGATCTCAACACTAAGGAAAGGAGAACTCTCACATGATCAAGAATTGAATCTGTTCTTCTACTTGATAAAGGTACTGTTTAAAACAATTTTTAACATGGGAGGAAAATCATCGCTCCGCTAAGGAAATCTCTGAGCTTTTGGCTTACATCTCTGAACCTTTTAAAATCAATAATTATTTATAAAAGAAGCTATACTACAGTTATGCAATGTTCCTGATGCGCTTTTAATGTTAGAATATTAACTGGTCACGTTTCACACTGGGATCTATCGTAGTATCCAGTCTTCTAGAAGCGTAATCTTCAATTCACGTAATACGACTTTATTAGGAAGGGAGATGTGTGGCATCCTAGAGCTCCATGTCTGTTGCTAAGCACTGTAGAATGTTATGATGTAAATAGCTGAGACAGGCCATTGAGAGCTGAGCTGTGTAACCTGAAGCAACAGTTTGTAGCTGCTGCTCGTGGATGGGATCCTGTAAAGATGAGGGAAACGTTGATTATAGAGTAAGGTTTATTACACAGAAACAGGTGAGCGCCAGGCAGTACAACCTCCAGCTCAGGACTCGAGTTACAACTGACGTCCTGGTTGGAATACCTGGTGGAGACAATGTACATGCATACGTTCCAGCAAAACAAAACCAAAATTATTCCCTAACATACTCACTCAACCACCCTGGAAGAACCCTTTTCCTCTTAGTTACAACAACCTCATCGCCCTCTTGAACAAGCTCATTGTTGCAATTAGAAGTACTAGCCCACGCTCCACATCATAGACATAAAGACACAATTACAAATACATGCGAACACTACAGATCCTTTCTTAGGAATAAACCTACTTCAACATGAACTTGGTGTAACCCTCGTTCTTACAGCATTATTTTGCAAATCCTCAAAAAGGAGGTGGATGCCTCTTTCACCAGGCCCCCCATGATTTGCGATTCGTAATGGATTGAGAAATCCTTTTACGAGGTGCAAATAATTTTATGACGTATAGAAGGTCCTTCATGTATTTTAAAAAGGTGCAGTAGCAAACTCAGAGTGTTTGTGAATTGAAAGCTTTGCGGCCGCTAATAACCTTTCTAGAAAGACCTGTGCTGTATTTCAATTTCCCCCACATGTCAGAAACCACATACTCTGATTTGTTTTTTCTGCATCTTCAAGAACTGTTTTCCCTTTGGCGTTAATCTGCTTCAGAAACCAAAAATGCTACTGGAGACAAATTGAGATGTCAAATTAATTTTCTCTGTGGAATGGTTAAGAATTGCTTCTTGCATATCATTTTTCACTAATGCAAAGCTTGAAAATATGCAACACAGATGTCATAATGCCATAATTAGAATAACACTCAAGCTATAAAGGAACGCTAATTATGTTTTGCTTAATCTTTACAAAATGGTAATTGTGTATAAGAATGAAGTTATACCTAATTGCATGTATTTATCCTGCCATTCTAATTAGGTGTATATTTTTGCTATGGTCGGCTCTTACTTAGCGGTTAATTAAGTGGTTCTGTACTTCAGTCAGACATTTATTTGGCATTTTGGAGTACATTATACATTGCTGTATCGCTGTTTGATTTAAGTTAAGGTTTTAAATCAACATCCCACATCTATTGGTCAAAAGTGAAAACTCTCATGTGATAAAAAGTCCATTAACTCAAATATTCTGAATGAAAAGAGCACATTTTCCCTAAAGAGCAGCATGGAATATAATTAGATTAGCCAAACAAGAACAATCTATAGACATATCAGAGGCCCTGGCCCTTAATTATGTGGCAGATATCAAATCAGTAATGGAATGCTTGATTTATTTCATCCACTAATAATTAAGCTGGACCTCATTCCATTCCATCCTTCTTTTTCTCACTGTGGCTCTTCTGACAAGTACCAACCTTATGCAAATCAGACTTGGTTATTCTGTAATAGGGGCAGCCCTGTGTGAGTCAAAAGACCAGTTCACTTCTGATGTATGTATGTTGTTACAACGCAAACTATAACAGCGCATACTTTTACAACACAGTTTTTACAGCGCAACTTCCATTACAACACATGTTATTAAAATGCAAGCCATTGCAACGCATGAAACATTACAGCATAGTTTACTATTCTAAGACCGCCAGGTGCTTACCTCAGGGAAGGTGCTCGTATGTGAGGCATATACGTTGTAATGGAATGCGTTGTATTAGAATGCATTGTAATGGAACATGCGTTGTATTGGCTGCGTTGTAAAGGCATTGCGTTGTAAAGCCTGGTTGTAATGGATGCTTCCCCGTCTGATTATGAACAATATCTACCCCAATCAAGATACTGCCTTGTTAGACCTCATAAGTGAGTTTCAGCTTGTTGTTGTGAGCATGGGACCCACCGTTTGGAATTGCTGCTGCACTAAGGGCAACTCAATGAGTATAAACAAAACAGAGATGAAGCAAATGCTTATGATGAACTCAAGCATTCTAGCCATCACATGTTCTGCTTCCTTACCAATAATGACTATGGCATATTGTCATTGCTTAGTTACCCAGTCAATCGGTACTCTCTTATCGCTTACTCAAGCAAGATGAATCTGTAAATAGATTTCAATAGTAATCAAACTAAATATGCTTGGAGAAGATAAACCACATTTCTTAAATATACTTCCCTTCATTGAGAACTGGTGACATTTTGATCAAAATAATAAAATGTATAAACATGTTACTTTCTGTATTTACACCTTACAAAACCTCCAGTCTCACACCAATGCTACACAAAACAATGCTGCTCATTCGCTGATTAGTAGGACCTAGATTGTGATTCGAAAAAAGAGGTAGGAAAATTATGTAATTTGAGATGCTATCAGTGATGTTACCAATGATATCATTTAACATGACATGAGTGATGAAATATGTGATGCTGAAAGTGGTGCATGATGGGAGTGCATGTTAGAGTTATAAATTATAACTGGTGAATTTCGGGTTTTAAACATTATTTTTTACCTTTATTCAGCACCTAACTATATTGTTTTTTTTGTGTATATATACATATTCACTGAAAAAAAGTTAAAGCAATGTTATAAACAGTTAAAAATATAATTTTAAACTAAAAAATAAAGACATTCAACAATTATAGTGTACTTGGCTAACTGTAACATGCACCCCCACAAAGCACTGGTTATGACCATAGATATTACATCACTCATGACATGTACAATGACATCATTGATGACATTACCTCAGATGTCAAATCCACTGCTAAGAGTGTGTTGCTTACCTCGGAATCTACCAAAGATGACATCCTAATCCTTCCACCTTCATCTATTCTCCAGAAACAGAAACTAAATATCACAGAGGGAGCTCTTTGCAGTAGATTAGACTTCTGAGTTTAGGGTGATGGTCAGCTTCTTAGCTGAGTGAAGACAGAAGTGAGGGCAATGGTTCTACTTTTGAGTTTTTGGAATCAAGCAGCAGTGTCTACTAAAGTGCTGCAGATATAGACATCATGACGATGAATAGGCATCGGACACTCAAAGTGGACCCTGAGGTTTATTGCCATGAAAAAGTAGGGAATGTTGTCGGAAGCAGTGAAATGAAAGAAAGAGAAGTATAAGTAGCTAATATTGAATCGACATGAATGATTTCTATTTTAGGAGAGTTTAGCAGTTCTGCACTAAATGGTCCATTTTCTAGCAGTTTTAAACAGTTTGTCTCTTGCTGTTGAAGGTGTGCAGAGAAAGAGCGCAAATAATAGAAGATATGAGTAGTACTAGTGATTAGGTGGAATTTAAATAAGGAACAATATCAAGACTTTGAGGTATGGACAGTAGAAGAAAAATAAAAGAAAAGAACCCTGTAACGTGGCCACTGTGAAAGAGGTGAACAGAGGACAAGAATGGTTGCCATCACTATAAGCAGCCAAAAGTTTGGAGGTTCTACATAACAACATTGTTTTGCTAACATTGGAGAGGAAATGTTGTTTGTAAATGGTGTGGCCAACTATGTCGAAGGATGCAGAGGAGTCTAAAGTGGATACTTTGTTCTGGTGGCTCATGTACAGCAAGTTGTAGAGATCACAAAGTTCTGTGTCTATCTAATGCCTGTAGGGAACACCTGACTGCAAGGAGTTGCAGATTGCAGAGGTTTTTGAGGCCAAATGTTTGGTAAAGCTATTTTAGACAGGCCTTATAAATATTTTATAGAACGAAGATGACATAGGAATTGACCAGGACAGAAGATTATCAGAATTGTCTTAAATACAGGGATCATAACAGCTGTCCTCAAGCAACAACACTAGGTACCATATTAGATAAATGAATCACTGAACACGCTAATGTAGGACACAGTCTCTATCACAGTAGGGTGTTGACTTGTATCTTAAATGAAGAGCAAGTTGAAGCAATACTATTTTCCCACTTTACTAATTGAAACGTTAAAGGTACGTGCTGGATCTATCTTAAAATGCAGTAGCATTTGTTGTCATATCTAAAGCTAAAAACAGAGCATAACACACTCACAAACATAATGCAACATATGATCACCATTAAGACACAACAGTGCACAACTCAATCAATCAATCAATACAGATTTGTAAAGGGCGGCTAATCACCCAATAGGGTATCCAGGCGCTTGCAGGCCCCAGAGGTTTATTCATATAACGAGGCCTTGAGGGCCTTTCGAAATTCCAGAACCAAACCAGAATTCAACACAGCAATATTAAAATGAAAAAATGCAGCAAAAAAACAGAAAGCAGCACAAGAAGAAATAGAACACTTCTTCAGAATAACAAAATGCCATACAACAAATATGAATGTAAATTATTGACATCCATTACCACATCCAGAAACCTGCTTTCTTAATACAATGATAAATAGTGTGTGTAGCATGAACTGCCTTCGCTTACTACCAAGGATATGAAATAACACTAGTGAAAAATGTTAGGTGGTTAGGCCTAGGTACCTACGAAAGCCTGTTAGTTGAAGAGCCAAGTGATGTGGAGCAGGGCAATCTAGGAGTCTACTTCTTAAGTTACGATTGGCTCTTGTACCATATATTATGAGTAAGAACAGCATTTAACACCAGGAAACTTTATGGGTAACCATGCGATTTACAGGTTTAAGCCATCATCATCATCATTCTGAGTTTCTTATGACAAAATGTCATCCCTTTCTTAACCTCTCCAGTACAATTATACTTTTAGAGTCAAATGCACAATGCTTACAAAGAAAACAATGTAATTACTGTTTATGAAACCATTTGCAGTTTGTTACAAAGGTAATGGTACTGAGTTTGCTATGTCTGGCTACATGGGCCTGCCTGCAATATAGCAGTTCTAAAGTTTTGATTATGGTGCTGAAGTATTGCAAGAAATGCAGATTTTCCATTCTGTCTTTTCTGAGAATAAGTAATTTAATACTAATGGCAAATAATAATTGATTTCTGAAAATGTGTTCCGTCATTTACATTGCGTTTTCTTCTAGCACTACCCCCAATTTAGGAAGTAAAGCACTTGGGGGAGATTTCTCAAGTGTTGATGTATGCTATTTTGTCACCCTAGTTTCTTGATTAACAAACTAGTACTGATTTGGAGTGGATATGACAACGAACTACTGGACTTCACCTAATGGTTAAACACCTTTGCAAGAGACATCCTATTGGTATTAAATTACATCAGGACTGAAATAAACAAGGAGATAGAAGTTCACATGCATATGCCCGTACAGAATAGACTGATAAGAACCCTACAACCCTACACTCATCTGACAAATTTGAAGGAAAGCTTGCTATAAGATTCTTGAGGATAAGGAAAAACTGGTCAAAGAAGGATTACTTTTCATATATTTTTAATTTAGAACTGATGCTATAAGAAGGAGGCCATCCCAGTTGTAATGATCAACAGCTGGATATGTTGTAAGTGAAACAGAACTTTGATGTCCTGTAACAGGAATAAAACCCACCAGAACAGGTAGCTGCCACCAGCTGGCAGAAATGGAAGCCAAAATCAAAATCCTGTATACATTGATGACTAACAGTGTTGATATAAGAATCTTTGACAAGCCTTCCATCCACTGGCCACAGAGAATTGAATGAAAAAATTGCAAAAATAACAAAATCCATGGAGACTGAAACACTGTCACTGCTCACAGGTCCTGCAGTAAAAGAAATGAAGTTGTTTCATGGCTTGGTAAATCTGAACTTGTGCAAGGCAGTGCAAGTCAGTGCCTTGTGTTAATCTGCCTCAGTGTGGGGTTCCATGGGTGAAGTGTGGGTGTTCCCATGAATCCACCCATAAATTCTGAAGCATTCCAGAATTGACCAATTCTGGTAGACCTGGGAATGAGTCAAAATGCTACACTTTCCCAGTATTGTGTGACGGTGCCTGCATTAGCACTAGGCAGCAGTTTGTGCTCCAGCACAGGCAGAGGGCAGGAATGTACCATATTTTAAGAGATGTGGTGCTTTCCTGCCCCCTTCCTTTCACTCAGCAGTTGCATTGCATGAAATAATTATACATTTGGCCATAAAAATATAAAAGGTAGCACTTTGTAAAGCGGAGTGACAATGTACTAAAATAAAAATAAAAATAACAGTAGAATCAAATCCATAGGGCCAGTTGTCATCTGAAAGAGAAATTGTGCAATTTGATGCTAATAACAGGAGTATGTACTTCGAAATTGTTATTTTCTCGACCCACCTTCCTCGTTATCGAAAGAGCTATGCCCCATCCAAAGTTTACAGTATGCATTTGATTGGACAGCACAGGTTTGGAAAGCTACCTCTGGACTCCAAAACATTGCTGAAACAGGTATAGTGTAGAACGAGCTGGCTAATTGAAAGTTTCAGGCATGTCTCTGAAAGGAATGCATTCCACAGAACATGGAGATTTAAATATCATGCATCAAATATAGAGAGTCTTGCTTTCTTGTTCTCATCCTATCTCAAAAGAACATGCGCAGCAGCTGTGATAAGATGTTGTTAGTTTTTGTTTGCAAATCATGGTTGGGGATATACAAGTGATGTTCCGAAATACACAATTCAGCGACTCGCAATCAAGATAGGTACTTGAACAGTTTTGATTTTCGTAGAGTGTTTGCTTTTTTAAGACAAAAACAAATTGTTTGGGACCAATATGCATGGTGGATTAACATAAAGACCAGGCACCAATAAAAGAATACCCCAAAAATATATATATGTTTGAAATAGTACAAGCATGTTGAAGGTGTGTGACCTGTATGATGGTGTCAGGCAATCAGAATTAATTAACAATTTGGCTATGTGTTAAACTAAGTGTGAATTTTTCTCAGCTCTTTTTGATTCTGAATACAAATGTTAAAAACATATTTATCTATCTGTTATGTTATGCAGATTTGTAGAGCGTACTATCACCCATGAGGGTATCCTGGTGCTGAGCAGGTGTGAGTCTACCCACACCTGAAGCCTGGTGAAACTCCTCAAAAAGTCAGAGAAGTGAGGAGGTTGGTCTTATGTGTAGCGACAGTTCGTTCCACACTTTAGGAGCCGTACACAAGAATGCTCAACTGCTATCTATCTATCTATCTATCTATCTATCTATCTATCTATCTATCTATCTATCTATCTATCTATCTATCTATCTATCTATCTATCTATCTATCTATCTATCTATCTATCTATCTATCTATCTATCTATCTATCTATCTATCTATCTATCTATCTATCTATCTATCTATCTATCTATCTATCTGCCTGCCTGCCTGCCTGCCTGCCTGCCTGCCTGCCTGCCTGCCTGCCTGCCTGCCTGCCTGCCTGCCTGTCTGTCTGTCTGTCTGCCTGCCTGCCTGCCTGTCTGTCTGTCTGTCTGTCTGTCTGTCTGTCTGTCTGTCTATCTGTCTGTCTATCTATCATATAAAAACTCAATACATAAAAGTCTAAGGTGACGCCCATTAACACCCATTGTAATCACACTCAAATTGAAAGAATATAGTTAAATTGGCAACATGAGTTATGAAAAGGAAAGATCAAGGTAAACACTGATATTAATCACCAAATAGCGCTGGTGAAAAAGAGGTCTGCCATTGAATAGCGCAGGAATGGCAATCACTTTGGTCTTTACAGTGAACTGGATCCTGCAAAGATTCATTGAGGCCAAAACGCACACTGACACACACATAAATACACACAAATGAACACCCCAGGTACAAGATCTATAGAACAGGTGCAGCATAGTTGTGGATGTTTCATTCGTATCCACTTGGAGCAATGGAACACGCAACTCCACTGCATGCATCCGCTTACAATTGAGAGAGGCATAGCATCTACAGCAGAAGTGCATGCTACTCTCATATACACAAACATATTGCAGCACTATTTACAACACGACACAATTAGACACGCATGAACAGATTTACAAGCCCCTTGCGCCTCTTTGCGCTGCTATTGCGTGACTTTTTTTGATGCAACGGTGGCGCAAACAATGCACCCTATTTACAACATGACGCATCTAGGGAGATGTGTCACGTTGTAAAGTCCTGCGTCACATTATACCTGCGTCAGATATAATGTATGCAGGGGGGCGTTCCCGCGCAGGAAAGTCTCGTAAAAGTGACGCAGTGAAATATACAAGATTTCACTGCGTCACATTTAGGGCGCCACTGCGACAAAACCTTACGCCTGCTTAAAGCAGGCATAAGGAATGACGCAGTGTAGTGGGAATAGGCCACAAAATGCATTGCTGGAGTTGCGTCGTGCTTGCGACACAACTCCAGCAATGCGTGACTTTTGCCCCAACAGATGCGTCAGAATTCCTGACGCATCTGTCAATCCATCTGCCATGGTGTGCCATATTGTAAATACGGCGCATCCATGGTGGTGCAAGTATTTTTTAGGGTGGTGCAAGGAAAGTGACGCATCTCTATAGATGCGTCACTTTCTTGTAAATCTGCCCCGCAATATATAACAGTGGGGTAAGTTTCGCTCAGGGTGTATGTGTTTTGTGGTGTTGTGTGTGTGATGCTGCAGTATTGGTTGTGTGAGAAATTATAGTCTGCGATGTGAGTGTGTAGCATGTGATGGTGTACTTTAATAGGAAGTCCAAGCAGTAGTTACATTACAATGAATTTTTAGAACTATATCATTTTGAAACATGGGAACTTCAGAAAACACGCTAAATACAGAGGTGGAAATTGCTGGCCAAACAAAGTAAAAGGCTGAAACTCTTGTAGAGGCCATTCCTTGGAAGCCAGAATGTGTCACATGCAAAGTAAGCCGCCAGTATAGCCTAGCTTGATTCATACTGACATTCCAATATAGTAAGCAAGAGAATTCCAATTTAAATCCTTACATTGAGAAAGCATTGCCACGCTTCAAACCGGCAGGTTGTTTCTCAATGCATAAGGACTAATACCTTAAGTGGCAATAACTGTCCAGGAGCATTTTATCTGCCAACTCATATTTTGAAGACCTCAGTGCAGACCTTTCTTCTGAAGTTTCAGATATACAACTGTGGTATGCTTTGAAACAGTATCAGCATGATACCTTTCACCCACATGACAACTATCGGAATCTGTTATCTGGTTTACAAATATTAAGGCTTTACAGTGGCAGACTGTGAAAACAGAAATGTAAACTGGTAGCAAAACGCAAATACAAGTGACAAATAAAACCCAAGTGGCACACACCTTATGGAATTCACCCATTCAAGAATACCATTGATGGTTATATCAGGCTTCTCCAAGGAGTAGGTCGTGAACAACTGGTTGCTCTCCAGGTGCCTGGAAGTAGCTCTCCTGTGTGCAGCTCAGCCTACTAAATTGGAAGAGTTTGCTTGGTTGAAATATTACTGGTATAACGAAATTGAAAAGCATGTCTTCAAGATGAATATGTGTGTATTTTCAGGACTCATAAGCTGATGGTTGGAGAACATCTGCTGAATTTCGAATTGAAAATCCATTTGAATTTCCAGTTCAACAATTCTAATAATTCTAACCCTGGACGTGGGTAACAAATATTGTTATTTCAAATCCAAGATACCTTTTGGGGTGAATGTGTGCTTTTCAAATTAAGTTACAATTATAGCTGATCTTTGAATGATTAATCATGTGGCGTTGTGGAAACGTATTACTACCTTGGTGCATTGCAACTATGGCTGTGTTGTATCACCCATGCAAAGGCATTCCGAATAAACGAAGGTTTTTATTTACGTCACTGATGACAACCCTGTCTAAATCACTGAGGTGATCACTTTGGATAATCTTGCACGAGTGACCACTACAATCTTGTTTGATATCGTCACTATGTAAATGTACTTATATAGCGCTGAATCACCCCTAGGGGTATCTCAGCGCTGTACTCATACCGCTGAAGGAACCCTTCCTGGCTTTTCCGTGTGAAGTGTCCATCCCAGCGCTGTTGGGGCCGTTGTGGAGATTAAGCAAGCTATTGCCCAGAGTTGCAGAGTGGGACCCATGATTAGAATAGGCACTGAGGCGAGAATATCCGGTCCGAGGAATTTATAGCCCGAGACCCTGCCGCGGCGGGAATCGAACCCTGGTCCCGGACCAGTGCTCTGCATCGAGATCTGCCGCTCTAACCATTGAGCCACACTTCTCCACAACACTATAACAACACAGATAATATTAGGAGGCCACAATAATTTTCATTAAGTGTAAGTAGCTCTTATTACAGAAAGGTTTAGATACCCCTGGGCTATGTTGACAATTACTTTATGGGCTGACTATTCTAGGAGGTGCACATGCAGAGCTCTTTTTTGCATGGCATCACACAAACACAGCTTGTCCTGTATGCTTTTATGTACTCGACTGAAGTGCAGAATGAGCCCTGAATTGCCAGGAGTTGTATCCTACATACCACTTCGTAAGACTTGCAGATGCCAACCGTTGCCCTTTGGCTGAAGTCTGCAGGCCCCACAACTGCACCGACCTTCTGGGAGCAAAAAGCCCTGTAAGTATTGCTGGGTGCATAGTGTCATGGTACCGGTACAAGTATGCAGCCGAAGCCTTGCTGGTTGGCTCTTCACCAGGGAATCTTTTGTTTCTCTTTGGCTCGTGCCCAGGTCTTGGATGAGGAGCTTTCTGCACTTTCATTACCTAACTGGCAGCTCCTTAAATTTGTATGGTGCCCTTTTTCCCAAATGCCCCAAACCTAACAATGGTGGAACAGGTAGAACACCTTCGTTGATTCTTTAATTGTAATAAATGCAGGCCCAAACAGGATTTCTGTCCAGTGCATTAGGAACATATCCATGCGAACAGTGCTTAATTTGTAAAAGAATAAGTGGCGGGGCCCTCGCCATGGCACCACTACAGCTCGCACCATCCATTGTCCCTACCAGTGCGTGCCAATGTTAGTAACAATGCAAATACTAACCATCACACTCCTACACGAGTCACAACTGAGACTTCCAAGCCACCAAAGCTATAAAAATGTCTTGGGCATCAGGCATTAGTCATTTCCAATACATACTGGAACAATAAACAATTGTTGCTATGTCATCCCTAAATTAGACAAAGAGTGTCACCATGTGGTAGACTGCCATACGAGCTGGTGTTGATAGTTAAGTGCCGGTGCCGATCACCTGAAACCACCGGCTCAAAATAATCACTGCATGCAAATCAGGTAACATTACATAGATTGTAGATCAATGCTTCGTTTAGGAAGTCACCTTCAGTAATCTCTTCTGTAATTCTAAATGTCATTGTAGGTTCATAAAATGGCATCTGTCAACCAATTGAACACTAATCCACTGTTGTTTCTGTTAAATGGCCCTGCATAACTTCGAAATAGTCAGTTTCTTTCTTTTTTTCCCCAAAATTCATAGTTTAAGTTCAATCAAATTTCCTTTCGATCTATGGTACACACTCAAGAAGTGGACTCTGTGTCAGCTACTCTGCAATTATATGCACTGGGGGAATTCATCTGCCTCCTTTTCACAAACAATACTGACACAATGCAGAACACCATCGTCAAGTGAATTATTATGTGAATGAGAGTTTTAAAGTCACAAATAATTTATTGTTTAGGAATAATGGAACAAAAACTTTTATTTATAAACTCATAATTTTAAGAGGCCAGGTGGACAGTGACAAAATTAAGGTCCAAATCTTTCTTGTAATTCAGTCATTTACTTCTGTAAATTCACATTTAAGCCATAAATCATACATATTTACCCATGAGGAAGCGTCCTTCTATGAGTGAAGATTTACGATGTCTTCTTTGAAGGTGGCCCTCAGTTTTTGTCAATTTATGTAAATGGCAACCAGCCGTGCAATCTGTTTAGCAATACTTTTAAGTGTCTCTGCTTCGGGACAGGTCTGACTGATCCAGTGCATTTCCTTTTGTAATGGATGAAGCTACTTGAACATGGAGAATATTAATAAACTACTCATCCATTTCACTGCCAACAACCATAGAATGCAAGATCATCTCAATATTTGTTTATTTGACAAGATGAACAAAATGCAAAAAGTGAATTGGCACTATTCCTTATGGCGAGTCAAGCAAGAGAGGATGGTGCTGCACTATAATTTTATGGATTTATATAAAATGTTTGATCCTATATATATGTGTGTATGTGGAGTATGTATAGCACACACTTATCTGAAACACAACAGAGCCCTTTACGGGTGTCAAAGACAGAGATACAATCAACGAGTGATTGGAGGGAAAGATGATTTCTGAGAGAGAAAGTGGACTGTCACAGTGTTCTGAAGTTGTGTTTTATATATGGATATGTTCTCAGCTCTTTCCTAAACTGGAGCATTTTGGATTGGTCCTTGTGGGTATGGAGATGTTTTTGTTGATCCTGGGAGTATACATGCATTGTTTTTTCTTATTTACACTTTTCTACTCTGAAGGCATCCGCGCTCCAGATGCGTTTCTAAATTTATCGTAAATGGAGAGTTTGTTTGGCAGATAAGTGGGAGTGCAGGTCACAGTTACCTTTTAGATGATGCAGCTGTGGACTAGCAAGAGAAACCAATGGGATTCCAATCAGGTTGAGGCTTATGTGATCATATTTTTCAGGTCATTGAGGAGTTGCACAGTGGCTTGTAGGATGCCCTGAATGAGGGTCAGAGAGGTGTGTGGGAGGCTTGAATCTGGTGGAACAAACGTAATAGAGAAAAAGTGCAGTTTGGATTACCCAAAGGTATAATTTATAGACTGGAAAGGCTACCTCACAGTATATTGGTGTAAATGCTGAAGGCTATTAATGGTGCTCTTAGTCCAAGAATTCCATCTAGTCTGGTCCAGCGGCTGAGCCACGTCCTTGCCTCGCCTTATTTTGAATAAGGACTTGAACGAAGGGTAATATTGTACTCTGATGATCTCCTGTGTGACCAGACTGCATTGGGGGGAACTAATACTGCTAATTGTTCTTTAATGTACACCTCAGTGAACACCTTAAAGTTCTAACATGTCAAGAGTCTAACAATGGTCTTTGGCAGGAGTAGCAGCAAAGACAATTGGTATGCACATGATATATCGTAGGGCAGGGTTATGACTTATAAAAAAACTGGTCATTTTAATAATATCACCTTAAGCTGGGTGCCACATTTAGAAAAATTATGAATCAGTAAAGTGTTTGTTTAAAATGACCAAAGTCATGAGAATTGCACTTGTCAGACCCTTGGTTGAGCTTGCCAGATTTTGCAGATTGTACAGGTCTAGTGAAGAAACACTGGAGTATATGTTGATTGTATGCACTTCATTACAAAAAGAAAACTTCATTTACATTCGCCCATCCAAGTAAGATTTGGCTGATAGTATGTAATACATTTCATGTATTATGAAAGCTTACAACATATATGTACTGTAATCTCTTATGAAATTCTGCAATATTTTCAATAATCCTATGGACTTTTTTTTTTATAAAAGAACTAATTTTCTAAAGTTGTATAATTTAAAAAAAATTTAATTAGATACCTCATAGATAAAATATAAAAATAAATCAACTATAAAATTCATAATATAAAATATAAATAACAATTAAGAAAGCGATCTCGAAGTAGCACAATCAGCTATGTTCTAAATGTACTTTTCTCACTTTTTTATCCTATTCCCTCTGATGGGTTTGCATTTTAGGTTCATTTCCTTGGCCGTATCTATGCCAGATTTTTAGCATATCCCCATTTAGATAAATGTAATTATTTTTAAAATCTGGCATGGATTCGGCCCTCCGGGACCGACTTTAGAGAACCCTGACTTAAATGCACAGTGAAAGAATGGGCCTTGAATACATTGAGAGTGAAGGTGCAGAGAGTCCTATGAAACCGGTAGTAAGTGTGCTTTAGCTCCGCCTTTTGAGGAAGAATCGAGGAGATGCTACAACTCAGCTGCCCTGGGAGTGAGGGGACATTACTGACCCCTTTTACCGAATTATTGAGGCGCTTGAATGGTTGTTTCATTTAAACAACATGTGTGAACGGGATCCCTCCTATCCACATAAAAGTCACGCTCTACTGGCACAATTGACGTACAGCAATATCGATCTCGCCATCAGCATAACAGCTTTCGGCAGCGAGATAAGAGGTGAGTTGTAATTTACAACCTTTTCCTTTTATATACCAACAGCATTTTTTATCTCATATAGTTGTCAATCCCAGATAAACGGCAGGTGTTTTGAAAATGGCCACATTTAATCAAAAGGGAAAGCAACATAGCTGCTCCTTCTGCTAAAATATCTATAATAGAAAAGCAATAGACTTTTTGATGACGTGCCCATGCAGTGCATACTGTGTAGTGAAGTTTTCCATTTGAGCTTACTGTCCTGGCAATTTGAGCTCAATGATTTTATCATGGCAGAATGTGATGCCATTTCCTCTGCCCGGTAGTTTAAGGAAAACATATAGGCCTTGATTTACTAATTTGTTGCACTGGGCTTGCATTACTTTTGCAAATCAGACCAGACGCAAAGTGTTTTAGTGGTATTTATTTTCCAACACAAATCAGAATTTGCATTGGAAAGTTGGTCAGCGTAACTCAATTTAGCGATTTGCGCTACATTGTTTCAGGAGTTTGTTCCATGGGTGGTACATATCCATTGTAATGCAACCACTCATTGATTCTGATGCAAATTCCTATTGACTAACATTGGTAGACAGAGATTTACATTACAATGTACGCCTCCTTGAGGCAGGCATAACTGTAGATCAAGTAAAAAAATTCTCAATGTTTTTTCAACTTTGCATGTCTGCTGTACTGTGCAGCACACATACAAAGCAGCAAAAAGTATTACATCATAGTGTTTGTATTGGAAAGGTCCCCTTCAAGTACTAAAACTATGCTTCATAGAATGCACACACTGTTGCTCTATAATGCAAGATTGTTTGCATTGGTGCATTGCGGTCTAAAGTGTGCCACATCGTAGTAGATATGGTACTGTTCTGATATCACAGCCCAATACAATATACATTTCTTAAACACATGCAAGAAAGAACTAAAATAATCCTTGCAACTTTTCCAAGTTCTCTTTTCGGTGTGTGGACAAAATATCAGAAACACAAATATCGTGGGACAGAATATTGTGTCAAAAATATCGAGGACAAGAATATCGTGAAGGTCATTTCTTATGGGTAAGTAAAGTTTTACTATATATAACTTCACATATATGTACTTTTCACGATATATATATCTTCAAGGTACATAGAGTTAAGAATAGTAAATTTATACCTATCTATCTGCACTTACCTACTGGTATTCTTGTCCTCAATATTTTTGACACGATATTCTGTCCACACGATATTTGTGTGTTCGATATTCTATCAGGGAACCCACCTTTCTTTTAAATGTGAAGACAGTAATGCAGCTGGGGACGAGGTCTGCACTGTGCAAATTCAAGTACCAGCTACAATCGCTTGGAAGGACCTTTGCCTTCACTTGAAGCTCAACATCAACAGTTCGATGGCATATCAAAAACAGTGAAGCACAATGTTTGCCGTGAGTGGCAGATTTTAAAACCATTAAGGTTGATCAACTGATAAGCAAAATTACAAACTCATTTCAGTCAGATTAGTCATAAATTATTAATCACCTGGTTACAGCATGATTCAGCGTAATCCAGCGCAGGTAAAAATAGCAATTGTTATTTGAATATAGTTATATGCAAATTGAATCAAAATCGGTTACCTTGAAAGGAACTTCCCTAAAGTTGAACTGGAGTTTCAGGAGTAATGGTGGAACATTAAGTAGCATGTGTCAGCAAGTAAAGCCTCTGATGACATAACCAAATACATCAATACAGATACCAAAGGAAGAAACCTACAAAATGTGCAGAACGCTACTCACGCCAAGTGACAAAAAGCATGTGAAAATTCATGAAGTATTGAAAAATAATTGAATTTGTTGCTAAGGGCCAGATTAGAACCAGCCTGGTAAATTCTGACTCCTACGCAAACCCTTGTCTGTGTAGGGTTTGGATTCCAAGTTATGAGGACTTCGTCATCGGTTTCAACAAAGTCTGTGTCCCTGCTTCAAATTTTGACAGGTCAAACCTGTTGGAATTTTTCTGCGGGAAAAGTTCTAGTATTTATGAGTATATGCAAATGTCGGTGTGGTGTAGTGAGCACCAAAATTCATATTCTATTCCCCACTGCAGCGAACAAAAACTGAAAAGATAGAGGTTATCTCACTCAATACATTTTTAATCCATACATGTATACATTTCATTGGGTGTTTTAACTTCCTGGCACCACCTGGGATGAAGGCACTCCAGGTGTTCTACTGCTGTTGGATTTATCAGTAGCCTGTGATAAGATTGATCACTTCAATTTTGATCAACTAACTAAAGAAAGGCAGCCTTAGGACTGTAGCTGCAGACCTGTTTACTTCTTTTCAGGCAAACCGCTCTCAGTCTATGCAGGTTATAGTCACATGGGTTACTGTAAGGGCCACTTATCTGTGCTCAAGAGCAAAATCTAATTCCTGAATTCTTTTCTGTGGCAAACTCTCCATGGAAAAACAACAGACAAAAGATGTCCCATACAATTAGCAAAGAAAATGTAATTTCAGATAGTGGAAATACTTTATTGGCATTCTCCCTCAGCTCTGTTCTATCGAAGGAAAGGTCACTGGCACTAATGACAAAACTTACAAATAAACCAGTCAGACCAAACTTTGGTGTGCTGTTGAACACACACCCACCATCATAAAGCCGTACACCCACCAATATATGATTGCACAGCTACGATCACATGCTCAATGTTAGATATTATTACACAACGTGTATCAAAGGCCCCCACACATACCATCAAATAACCACACACTCACCAGCATATTTCTAAATAACAGCTATAAAAACTCAAATCGTTGCTATCATAAGCCAATATACTTTTGAGAAAATCTGAACAAACACCACATAACTCTTAAATGTCCAAGAGCCCCCTTTCCGAACTAAACTATTCAATTTTATTGAAAATGTGATATTACCCGGGATTGACCAATCAAGTCCAGATCCATGGTGTCAAAAAACACTATAACTGGTATAAAAACCAAGGTGCTGCATGTCCCCACTTAGCCCTCTCAGCATTATACATAACTACCATCATATGGTCATACACTACCTTAATATATTATTTTGCCCACCAATATATGGTCACACAGTCAAAATCATATAAACCACACATCCAACAACATTCCGTCATCAACACCCACACATCTTCCAATATCACCCTCACAACCCCAACACACAGGCCATCATATGGCCACATAGCCACAATCACATGCTCACCTCAATCTCTAATTACACAAATCCCATTCGAGCCACACACTAACCATCAAATGAACAGATGTCCACCATCAAAGGGCCAAGTAGCTCCCATCACATCCAAGCATCATAAAAAAACAAACAGTGTTGCTATTATACCCGAACACACACACCATTAGAGGGCCAAACGTCCACCAACACAACATACTTACTCAGCGTAAACCTGTTCAGTAGTTTGTTTTTATAATAGTGAGCTAAAGAACAGTAGTTAAAAGATTACTGTAAGAATTTGGGTTATTTGTGGAGCAGGGTGGAAGCTCCACTCGAGCAACAACCACAATCCTAGTCAGAGTGAACCACAAAAATCACTAAATTAACATGTGCTTAACGCTCTGTCTGTGTGGCACAAAGGCAGCCATGCTTAACTTAGAGGCGATGTGCAAAGTATTTCTGCAGCACCCAAACAGTAATAAAGTGAAAACAAAACACAAGAAAAAGCATTAACTGATTTGGACAGATAGAGTAGATTTTAATAAATAAATAAACTGAAGGTATTGAATTTTAACGTGTTTTGAAAAATAGTGCCAAAAAGCAGAAAGCTCCACTCAAGTTCTTTGGTCATGCTAGACAGAGGGGGGGGTGACGGGATCATGTGTCGGATACATGGACCAAGTTAGTCCCGCTAAAAAAGTTACTTTCTCAAGACCAGCTTGAAAATTTCCGTTCACGTTGCAGGAGGTCTGAAGAAGACTTTCGGCACTGAGAGCTGGTCATTGCTGGAGCCTTGCAGACTGTTTCTGTCAGTGCAAAGTGCAGGTTTTACGTTGCCGGTTGTTGCTGGCAGTTGCAGTCAGCACAAAGAACAGGTCCCACTGGAGCGTAACATTAGTAGTCATTGCAGGTGGCAGAGATTTGGCGTGAATAAGCCAATTCGTGGCAACGGAGTGTCCAAAGCTCAGGATGTTCACCTTTTACTTCAAGAGGTTCTCCCACCAATGATGGGCAAGAGTCCAGGACCCCAGGGAAATCTCATGGGGATTGGAACTCACTCCAGGAGGGACCTGCAGAAGAGCTCAGGCAGGTCCAGTTGGTGCTGGTCAGTTGGGTAGTTGCAAGTGATCCAGTGAAAGCCCAAGGGATGAACAATTCACAAACCAGATATCTCAATAGGGCAGAGTGTTCTTTTATTTTCTCTTTCTTTTAACTGAGCTTGTTCTGGACTTTTTGATCTCTCTTCTTCTGTTGACTGAATTTGTTCTGAACTTGTCAGCCCTTTTTCTTTTCCTTTTGACTGAGCCTGATCTAGATTTTCTCATCTTTCTTTTTCTGTTGACTGAATTTGTTCTGAACCTGTCAGTCTTTCTTTTTCTTTTTCTGACTGACCTGTATCTGGACTTTCTGTAGTAGATTCTTCTATTATTTGTTCAGGTCTTTCAATGTCTTGCTCTTCTTCGACCTCTACAGCAGTCTCTTGAGACCCAGTAACTGGTGCCCACTCTACTTCACTTGTACTTGATTGTTCATCGTCGAAGCGCTCTTCAGAGTCTGCTTCTCTGATTTCTTCAACTTTACAACTTTCAGCTTCTGGTTCCTCTTTTGCTTCTACCAGTTGTTGTTCTTGCCGTTCAAGTGGACGTTTGGACTCTTTGGGAATGACTGGCACGGATCCTGTTTGCAAGCCTGCACACTTCACAGCTGTTGTTGTGACCAGTATACCTTGATGTGGTTCTTTGCACCTGGGTTCTTAACACGTCTTCCTTGCGTGTTTCTTTACCACGACCCAGTCTCCTGGACACAAATCATGAGCTTGATTTGACTGTGCTATGGTTGCATCTTCTCCAACCTGGTGAGACATAGAACAACCAGATCAGCTAGTCCTTTACAATAGTCCAATTCTAGATCATCAGTTTAATTAATCAGTTTGTTTCCAAGTACAAATGCTTGTCTCATTGCTCTTCCCATGAGAATTTCATGTGGCCCCAATCCTGTCCTTCTGTCAGGAAGGCTTCTAAGACTCATCAAAACAAGGGCAAAGCATCAGGCCATTTCACTGATGTGGATGCACACACCTTCCCTAACCTAGATTTGATTGTGCCATTAAGATGCTCAACTACCCCAGAGGCTTCTGGCGGATATGCATAATGTAATTTCTGCTCAATTTTGAAAGCTATACAAAATAATCAAATTATTTCATTGTGAAAATGAGGTCCTCTATCTGATTCCAAAGTGACTGGAAATCCAAACCTAGGGATAAGTTCTCTCAATAGTAGTTTGGCAACTGTGAGACTGTCATTTCTTCCTGTGGGATAGGCTTCTACCCATTGAGAAAACAGACAGAAAATGACAAGGACGTACTTTAAACTGTTGCACGGTGGCAGCTAGGGGTGGGCGGAATTTGCGAAATTAACTTTCGCAACTAATCACGAAAATGTTTAAAATTATCGCAAACAAGCGGAAATATCGCGAAGATGCGGAAGTTTTTTTCCGGCATGTTCGCGAGATTTTCTACATGGTTGCGGGTCGCGAACTTACCCATGTGGTTGCTTGCGGGCGCAGCCATCTTGTTTTGAGTTGTCTCGCGGTGCATGATCGCGAGAAGAAAGACGTGAACGCGCGACGCATGACGTCACTGCGGGCGCGAACTGTCGCGAGACAGCGCAAATGGCTAAAAACAATACAACATCTCATGGAGAACGCGACCGGATTAAGAAAACTTGTCGGCGAACGCAGGGATTCAGGTAAGGCGATCGCGCACGCGCGAGAATGTATTAATTTACAGCGCGAGCAAGAAACAAATTATCGCCAAGCTGCAGAAACTGGAAATTTTGACATTTTCGCGCTCTCCGCGGAACGCGAAAATGTCAAATTATCGCAATTTCCGCGAACGGAACGAAATTTTCGCCCAGGCCTAGTGGCAGCTCTATGAAGTCAAGTTGCAGTATTGTAAATGGTCCTTCTGCCTTTCCACTTTTTCCCCAACTGACAACCATTTTTCTACCTGGGTTTTGCTGTTGACATGTCAAACACCTTTGGCATAGATTCTCAGCAATTGTCCTTAACTTGGGATTGTACCATGTCTGTCTGAAATGCTTAATCATGGCATCCCTCCCAATGTGTAACTCCATGATATACTCTCGCCATTTGTGATAATAAACTATCTGGCATTATTGGTCTACCATCTGGCCACACCCATACTTCATCGTCTGCTCTCCTTGTGCAACCTGATTTAATCCAGAGTTCTTTTTCTTTTCCATCTGCCTCATCCTGCAGCTGTCTTACTTCATCCGAGGTCTCAAAAGTGGAAAAGAACATTAGTTGGCTGTCCTGCCTGAGCAAGATTACTGACCCTGATACAATAGACCACACTTTCCGGATAATGCTCCGACAGTTTATGAGGCCATTTCCAAGTTGCATAAAATCTCTGATTCTATACATATGGATGAAGGGGAGTGGTCGCTAACTGGATGGTTTTGGAACCTATTATCTGCGTGGGGATGGAAGATTCTGCTGGTCATTGGGATTGCTTTAGTTCTCCTGTTTTCGTGCTGTCTCTGTGTCCAGTGTGGCCCTGCCTTATGTGGCCTTTGTGCTACGACGTGTATAAGACGGCCACCTGTTACTAGAGAGGTATTGATGGAAAGGATGATGCTTCAGCAACATCTCAGTGATTTGATGAAAATAGGTATCGACTCAGATATCGATTAGTGCTTGCCTATGTAAGGGCAAAAGGAGGGTCTGAGGTTCCGTGAAAACTGAACCCATGTTTCTGAACTAATGGTGCCGTGACGATTCTGGTATTAGCGAACCGCAAATGATGAGTTTAATATGAGCGAGCGTTTTCGCAAACGCTGCACTGAAGGATTCGTCATGTATTGCTGGTTCTCGTGTTTTAACCTACGGGTTCCATTTCGTGCACGACGTCCATTTTGTATCATTGCCCTCACATAGTCAGTGAATGGGCGATGTCCGAACAATGACCCTGATTAAGTAACCTCGAGGGCACGTAGTCCCTAGTGCGCGTTCTGCTGAAGTCTGCATGACTTGGCGAAAGCTGACCCTGTCGCCTGAGGCGGACCCTGCCGTACTGGTTTTCTGTCCTGTCCTGCCTGAGCAAGATTACTGACCCTGATACAATAGACCACACTTCTTTTATTTGCCTACGAATATGTCTTATTTGACTCTTCTATTTTCTGCATCTGTTCCTGCATTCCCCTTTAGCCTTGTATGATGAGGAGGTGACCAATTTTATTATGGGGCGGTCCGACCTTTCAATAGGGGGATGTCAGAAATATGTGATTGAAGGCCAGACACCTGGAGATGGGAATGTGATATTGTGAGATCTTATTGCCTGGAATCCAGAAATGGAAATTATTGTAAATTTGCAGGAATGTTTGCCCGAAGCAGAATATTCAGTATTTAAGGAGCGACCTGCTTTGTACATATCGAGCAGTCTCCTTAGAATCTATCTCGTATGATACTTCTGTGACTTCTGTTCCTGACTGCAGTCATTAAAGACGATCATTGACGCCAGAGGAAGAGTCCTGTGTCTCTGTTTGTTAAGTACGCCAAAACAGGTGAACCTCGAAGGTTTCGGGTGTTGTCCCCTGGCACCGCTGGGTCTTAGAAGTTGCCCAGTTCTTTACGACCACGAAATCGCCAGGCTGTAACTTGTGTCCTGGTCCCTCTGTTTGTTTTGGCAGAGCCTCAAAAACCTGTTGATGAATAGCACTTACTTTAGCAGTCAAGTCATAAAGGTAATCGATCAACATGGGATATTCGAGCTGGGTAAATTCCTTTGGTCTAGGGACTCCCCAAACGTTCGCAGGACGACCAAACACAATTTCATACGGGCTAAGCCCTATTCGAGAGTGAACAGTCGCCCTAGTGGATAGAAGAGCCAAAGGCAATGCATCTGGCCATGACAATCCAGTAGTCGTTTGGATCTTGGCTAGCTTCAATTTCAGAGTCCCGTTATAACCCTCAACAAGACCTGCGGACTGTGGGTGATTTGCACTATGGAACTTCTGTTTAATCCCCAAACCCACACACACACTCTTCATAACCTTTCCCACAAACTCACTTCCATTATCCGACCATACAATCCGTGGCATGCCGAACCTAGGGAAAAACTCTTTGAGAAGGACTTTGGCTGTGGACAGGGCTGTATTATCCTTCAAGGGGTAGGCTTCAATCCATCGTGAAAATGCGCAAACTACAACAAGGACATACTTAAGGTTGTTACACCTTTCCATATGAATGAAGTCTAATTGGATAACCTCAAAGGGACAAGTCGGGGGAGCAAAATGACCAGCTGGAGTTGGAGTTCCCTTGCCAGGATTATGCATCAGGCACACCATGCAATTCTTAACCACCCTCTCCGCACACTTAGAAATTCCATCATTCTTCCATACTAGGGCCAACAGCCTGCATATTCCTTTCGCACTAATGTGTGCCATTCCATGTGCCATTGTAACTACTGCAAGCACATACGCATCAGGTAACATCCATCTTTGATGTTCAGACAGATCGATCCAACAACCAGTCGAATCCAATTTACCCGTACTGTCTTTCCACACATTCTTCTCACTCTCAGTAGCCTCATTCCGAATTGACTTCACACTCTCAATCGTGTCTTCACACATTCCAGCATCCGTAACCCATCTTGCAGAACTTGCAACATACATTCGACTCATCCTGTTCTTTGCCGTCCCTTTCGCAATCTCATCTGCAAATGCATTACCGCGACCAACATCATCCGTGACCTTCCGATGAGCACTACACTTCACAATCGCAACTTGCTTGGCAAAGTAAGTGATTCCAGAAGCTCATTCACCAATTGTCCATGCTGGATTTTTGTCCCGTGGGACGTCAAAAATCCTCTCTCTCTCCATAATCGTCCAAAACTGTGTGCAACACCAAACGCATACTGACTATCGGTAAACACGTTCACTTTCTTTCCCTCAGCCAAAACACACGCTCTCGTCAACGCAATTAACTCTGCAGCTTGTGCAGAATTCTGACTTACTCTCGCAGTCTCAACAATCATACTCAATGTCGTCACAGCATACGCGGCAGTCACATCACCATTCGGCAACTTAAAGCACGAACCATCCACATACAAAGTACCATCCGAATCTGACAAAGGGGTATCTTTCAAATCGATCCGACCCTTCTTTTCTTCTTCAGTTCGTAAACAACAATCATGTGGTTCTGAATCACTCGACTCTACAGTAGTCGGCAACAATGTGGCTGGATTCAACACACTACATCTCTTAATCTGAATATGACTTGCCAAGAGTGTCAGCTCATAGCCTGACAACCTAGCACTCGTGAGATGTTGAGTTTTCGTTCTGTTCAATAGAATATCTACTGCATGTAGAACCATTACCACTAACATATTATTCATGACCAGACCAGCAGACTGTCGAATAGACACAGCAGCTGCCGCTGTCGCTCTAAGACAACTCGCAATGCTCTTGCTTCTGGATCTAAGGTTGAAGAAAAATACACACACGGACGCTGTTTATCACCAAATTGTTGCGTCAACACGCTCAACGCGCAACCCTCTCGTTCATGAACGTATAGTGTGAACGGTTTACTGTAGTCGGGGGTACCCAACACAGGAGCTGAACACAACGCATCGTGTAGCTCAGAAAGTTTGGGATCCATTGCCTGCAGTATGATGTGATACCCAAAATGGCACCTACTTCCCTCTGAGTGTTTGGCACAGTCATTTGAGCAATTGCTCTAATTTGTTCTGGGGTCAACCTTCTTCCCTCCTTTGACAAGAGATGACCTAAGTAAGTTACTTCTTGGCAACAATATTGCAGCTTAGAAGGTGACACCTTGTGATGTAAATCGGACAAATGCTGTAGCAAAGAAATCGTAGCTGCTTTGCAAGTTGTTTTGTCATCAGCAGCCACTAAAAGATCGTCTACATACTAGATCAAAGCAGCCCCAACAGGCAATACAAAGGTATCAAGCTGGCTTTTCAGAGCCTGACTATATATCGATGGACTCTCACAATAACCTTGAGGTGCGCGCTTGAATCTGAAGCTACGACCACCCAAGGAGAAACCAAAAATGTCCCTACTTTCTTCTGCTATCGGGATGCTAAAGAAGGCATTCTTCAAGTCAATCACCGAGAACCAGGTAGCTGAAGCAGGAATCAATGTCAATAAAGCTGTGATGTCGGGAACCACAGGAAACTGCGGAACCACAATCTTGTTCACTTCTCTAAGATCAATTACGAAACGATACACAGGAGGTTGGGAAGAATCGGTACGTTTCAAAATCGGCAAAACAGGACTATTACACACGTTACCTCGTGTTTCTTCGATCACACCCTTCTGGATCAAATCGTGGATGATCGCTAAGAGTGCTCGCTGGAAATTCGATATTGCGGAATTCGCGGTAACCTAACATTCGGTCTGAGCTGAACAACATATGGAGGAATTTCCAGAAGACCCACATCATTAGGACCCGTAGCCCAAAGAGATTCGGGGAGCGAACGCAATTCTGGTCGAAGCCTATCTGTCGACACATACATAGGAGAGATCACTTTCCTGCCCAATGTAAGTTGTACTCCCGATGGGGAACAATGCAATGTCGCATGCAATCGTTTCAACAGGTACAAACCCAGCAAGTTCTCACCGCAACCAGTAGTCAAAATCAACGGTGCTTCTAACTTACATGGTCCAATTGAAAGGGACAAAGGACTAGAGACTGGATTACGAACAGGGGCGCCAGAGAATCCTACTGAGACATTAGTTAAGCCAGACAAGGGTGCGCTAGGGAGTTTAGAATGTATGATTGAACTTTTTGCCGCACCAGTATCCAACAGAAAAGGCTCAACCACACTTGATAAAGCTACTGAAACGTAAGGCCCACTCTGATCAACTGGAACTGACACTACTCCCTCTCTTTGTCCATGGCTATCCTAGCAATCATTATACGCAGTACTCTCGCCCTTGACATAGTAATCATCCACATGGTACTGCGGAGATCTACCAGATTGCACCTGCCATTGGTCAAAACAATTAAGAGAACTTTGTGACGGAAGAGAACGCTCATTCTGAGAAAGCGTGACACCACGTCCTCTACCTCTAGACACTTGTTGACAACCACGACCTCTCTGAACTGGCACACCATTCATACGCTGTCGCAAAGCAGGGCACTCGTTCTTATAATGACCCTCTTCCTTGCAGTATGCACATTGATTCAGTCCTAACAAGGGCCTGGGAGCGAAATACTCCGGTCTCAGTGGTACTTTCAGAAACGGTGTCTGTTGCTGAAATTGCGTACGTTGCTGCGACTCGTTCTGAGTCGAGCAAGGCGGATACGCCTGCTGCAACAATACCTTAGTCTTCAAGTCCTTCGTTTTCCTCTCTACACGTTCTTTTTCTTCCTTATCTCTGTTCTCGTAATATTGGGCTGTGGCTAGAATCTGAGCCGTCGAAGAGACAGCCCAAGCACTTTCTGAGTCTTTCAATTTGTTGCACAAGTCGGGCAGCAAGTTAAACACGAACTTATCAACAAATAGTCTCTGGCCTCCCTCTGAACTCATATCTTGACCGCTGTGGTCCACAAAAGTCTCCTCAAATCGCGTGAAAAAGTCGGACACACTTTCATCCTTCTTCTGCTTACAAGCCGACAATTTATCCCAGTTTACTCTCAATGCTGGCATCAACGTCTTCATTAAATTAACTATCCTATTTGGTAACTCCGCTACTAGGGGTTCAGGCTTTGCACCTCCTACTTGGAGAGCATCCGCAGCTAAAATAGCAGTCCAGGTACCACCTAACTCGTTCGGATGATCCTCAAGGCGGATCTTTGCCCATGTCTGTTGTTGCACTACATTGCCAAACAACATCTCAATATCTGCAATGTTCATAATACAGGCGTCCACTGTCTGGGACAATTCCTTATAGTAACCAGCAGGATTCTTACGTGGGTCTGGCAAAGTCTGTTTTAATGCTAATACTTCAGACCTTTTCCATGGGACATGTATCCAAACTCTCAGAAAATGTGCCGGAGCGGCCGCAATACCTCTCCCTGCATCAGCCTGTACTGCATCACGCCATACTGGCGGAACCTCTCTCATAGGATACTGTCCTAACGTCTTCTTTGCCGAGGAATCATTCGCAAACAAAACTCTAGACGGTAATACAGACCTATAGGCAAGAAGCCGTTCTAACGCATGTCTAGCATCAGAGCTAGACATCATATCTAGCATCATACCTTTCGAAAGTTGACTCTGGAGTTCAAGCATTTCAGCAGGGGCTGAGTCTAATTCGTCGTTGTCCCATTCGTCTCACAACAACTTACACATCTCCTCGAACACATATCTCTGAGTCAGTTCATTCCATTGAGAAAATGTATCGTAAACTATACGAGAACTATACCTACTGGGTATCAAAATCCACCTATGAGCCATCGAATCTAATAATGCTCGTTCCCCAGACTCAGGGAGCTGGCTACGTCTCTGCATAGAATCAGAAACGATTGGCGCAATTAGCGACCCAAAAAGAGCAGTCAGAAAACTAGGGACGGTGTCGGTTACTCGCCGACGAGCGGAAGGTGAAGTAGACATAAGAGCAGGAGAGACAGCGTTCAGTGAAAGCAAAGGAGCAAAAGGGGTGACAGAAACAGGAGTAACAGGCGTAGTAAGGTGAGGTGTAGTAGTTAAAGACGGAAAAGGCAACCCAGGCAGAGGGGGTGCCGGAGGAACATAACCCTGCTGAGGAATAGGTGGTGGGGGAGGAACTACCACGGGCTGACCAGCAGCCGGTTGTACAGCAGGCGGAACCAAAAGGGCTGTAGCACTTTGTACATAAGGAGGTGGCGACTTCAATAAATAAGACATCAGAGGATCCTTTTCGGGGTCCTCTTTCGGCTTATCGGGACATGATGGCAAAACAGGGCAGCACTTATCAATTGCCATGCTATGTTGTCTAGTGAAGATCTCGGTCGCTTTCTCTTCTTCATCTTCCTTAAACTGCCTAGCATCTTGCATAATCGAGACACCTTTTTCTCCTTTATCCTTTTTAGCCTGTTTGATTTCTGTCTGCTTGGCTTCTTTGCGCCATAGACGAAAGGAGTCAAACATCGCTGGCCAGGCTTTCTACTTAAATAACTTCGCCTCCAAATTATCCAGAATTGCACTTTCAAAACTACCATGTAGTGGCCATCTGAGAACACCATCTTTCCTTGTATAGCGGACCCATACCTCGTTATACGTGATAGGGCCCACACCATACTTCGAATAGAGCTCATAAGTCGGAGTTCCAACCGGAGGTATCGGACAAGAGTCCTCCAATCGGGAATCCTTGTTGCAACATCCAAGACAAGACAAGAAACCAAGACTACGGTTAGGCATTTTCGCTCACTAACCGAGTCTCAAACTTCAAGGGGCTATCTCTACCGATATACTCATAAATGTACGAGACCCTCGGTTTTTGGGAACTGCAGCTACCAAATAATCCTAAGGACCAAACTAAACCAAATGCAATGGAACCATGCAAACCAAAACCAAGGACCAAAGAACTCGAGTTACCAAACAAAAGAACCAACCTAAGGACTGGGAGCAACCCACTTATACTTAACTGAAAGATCAAATGACGTCACCAGGAAGACCCGTCTATCGTCTCGCCGTACTAAGGACTACGCCAGGCTCCAAAACAGGTCGACAGTCAGGGTGCCAGTCCTTTGCAGCCGTCTGGAAGCGGGAACCTTCGCGGGGAAAGACCTTCGGACCACTTATGCGACATACATGGATCGATGAAGTGGGGTGCACCTCCCTCGGAAATTTTGCACGAAGCTCCTCACAATCTTCAGGCTAGGACCGGAACCGCTGTACTTATTAGTGTTTTCAGGCAGCTGGGTCCTGGGGACCACCTCACAGTTTCCTAAAGAGACAAGGGACATCTCTGCAGGACCCCACCCACCTTGGGCACCCATCTCCTCCCCTAGGGATACACTCGCTATCTGCCGGGTGGTGCACCAGTGGGTGCTGTCTTTTCCCTCTGTGGGCACTGGGGATCATAAAAACGAAGACCCACTTTACCACACTTAAAACATTTCAAGGGTCCCCTATGAACAGGTTTACATGTCGGGGCCCCGGGCTTCTTCTCAGGGGGAGGCTGGGAACCCTTCCCTTGGTTCCCTTGGGGATTACTTTGGGGCCCTTTCTGGAACTCTCTCTGTTTACCCTTGTCCCCCCCCTCTTCTGCTGGGGACCCTGCCCACCTTTGGCGGAATCTCCCACATGACCCTTGTGGACCCGGGTGCTCACCCAGCAGTCCGCTTCCTCAGCAACCTTCCTAGGGTTAGTCAGCTTGCTCTCAATAAGGTGCTGGCGTAGCTCTGGAGAACAATTATTTGATAAGTGCTCCCATGCAATCAAATTATAGAGTGCTTCAAAATCATTCACTTTGCTACCCTTCACCCAACCATCCAATGCTCTGCCAAAGAAAGAAACATGTTCTACCCAAGTGCTAGACTCCAGTTTCTTACAATTTCTAAACCTTTGTCTATAAAGCTCAGGGGTCAACCCATACCTGGACATTAAGGCCTCTTTCATGTGTACATAAGAATTCTGATCTTCAGAAGGCAAATCTAATAAAGTGTCCCGCCCATCACTGAGGAACCGCCCCCACAACCCCGCTCCCCAATCCTTCTCAGGGACCCGGCGGGAGGACATAGCTACCTCATAGGCCTTGAACCATTGCCCAATATCTTCATTCTTATGAAACTCCTTAATAACATCCTTGGGATTGAACATTCTTGTTTCTACAGGCATGGATGGTGTGCTGCCACCAGAGGGAGTAATTTCTAAACTCTTGGCTTTCAATTGCAACTCCCTCAACCACCTTTCATGCTCTAAATGCATCCTCTTTTCTTCCAAGGCTAACTTCTTATTCTCTAACTCCATCCACCCACCTATCTTGAGCTTGGCTAGCTCCATCTTATGCACTCTATCTCTCTCACTGTCCTCCAGCTCCTCTGGGGACAGGCCCTTTGAAGAAATACTGCTGCCTGGCCTTGAAGGTACTTTCTCCCCGGTCAGGACCAATGGCCCATCCAGCTGCCCATCTGCATTCTTTGCCTCATCCCTAGGCTCTTCATGATGCTCAATGGCATTTCTAGATTCCAACCGGTCCCTCAGAGCCTTTTGGAACTCTTCCTTTTTGGCTATGCCTTTCACAGGAATTTTAAATCTTTTGCAGAAGGTTTTAAGCTGTGGCACAGTGTAGGTATCAACCCTATCTTCTTCAAACTGTAGATCCATGGATGTGTAGGATGCTGCTTTACTCATGGTGAAAAACAGTTGGTAGTTCTCAAAAAGCAAAAAGAAGTTCCAAGGAAAATTCTACCAAAAAGTATGTGTTCGCGTTATGGTCTGCACTCACTAGTAGTGTACACCAATCACTGTATATGAATCACAAACGCAAGTCCAAATCCTCATCGCTGACCACCAATGTTAGAACTGGGGGTGTCTAGTTGGCAGAGGTAGGGACCTTTGACCAAATAGGGACCCTTGCTTCTAGTCAGGGTAAGGGGGTGCACTTCTAAACTAACCCCTGCTCACCCCCTTGGTAGCGTGGCACGAGCAGACAGGCTTATCTCAGAGGCAGTGTGTAAAGCATTTGTGAACACATACAGTAATAGAGTAAAACACTACAAATAGACACCACAACAGTTTAGAAAAATAGGTAATCTTTACTAGACTTAACACAAGGTATTTGTATAGCTGCGCTTGCGCTGCTGCTAACACTGTGTGACTTTTAAATTCTCCCGTTTTGTATTTTATTTGATTTAATTTACTTGCCCTTGTTATTAATCTGGGATCAGGTAGGGTGCTCCCCTCCCTCTTACCGCATTTAATTGTGATAAAAACACCGCCGTTTTGGTGGGTCCGGGTCACGGGGGTAGTCCTGGTTGGGCGCCATCTTTGGTTGGGATCTCTATCTCCCGGCGGGCGCCATTGTGAGCGTTCCTGCGCTCGGTCAGCCTCGCGGGACACCTATTTAAGGGGGTTTTCTCTTCGCTGGCAGCCTGGACAAGGTATTTGTATAGCTGCGCTTACGCTGCTGCTAACGCTGTGTGACTTTTAAATTCTCCCGTTTTGTATTTTATTTGATTTAATTTACTTGCCCTTGTTATTAATCTGGGATCAGGTAGGGTGCTCCCCTCCCTCTTACCGCATTTAATTGTGATAAAAACACCGCCGTTTTGGTGGGTCCGGGTCACGGGGGTAGTCCTGGTTGGGCACCATCTTTGGTTGGGTTCTCTATCTCCCGGCGGGCGCCATTGTGAGCGTTCCTGCGCTCGGTCAGCCTCGCGGGACACCTATTTAAGGCGGTTTTCTCTTCGCTGGCAGCCTGGACAAGGTATTTGTATAGCTGCGCTTGCGCTGCTGCTAACGCTGTGTGACTTTTAAATTCTCCCGTTGTGTATTTTATTTGATTTAATTTACTTGCCCTTGTTATTAATCTGGGATCAGGTAGGGTGCTCCCCTCCCTCTTAACGCATTTAATTGTGATAAAAACACCGCCGTTTTGGTGGGTCCGGGTCACGGGGGTAGTCCTGGTTGGGCGCCATCTTTGGTTGGGTTCTCTATCTCCCGGCGGGCGCCATTGTGAGCGTTCCTGCGCTCGGTCAGCCTCGCGGGACACCTATTTAAGGGGGTTTTCTCTTCGCTGGCAGCCTGGACAAGGTATTTGTATAGCTGCGCTTACGCTGCTGCTAACGCTGTGTGACTTTTAAATTCTCCCGTTTTGTATTTTATTTGATTTAATTTACTTGCCCTTGTTATTAATCTGGGATCAGGTAGGATGCTCCCCTCCCTCTTACCGCATTTAATTGTGTTAAAAACACCACCGTTTTGGTGGGTCCGGGTCACGGGGGTAGTCCTGGTTGGGCGCCATCTTTGGTTGGGTTCTCTATCTCCCGGCGGGCGCCATTGTGAGCATTCCTGCGCTCGGTCAGCCTCGCGGGACACCTATTTAAGGCGGTTTTCTCTTCGCTGGCAGCCTGGACAAGGTATTTGTATAGCTGCGCTTGCGCTGCTGCTAACGCTGTGTGACTTTTAAATTCTCCCGTTTTGTATTTTATTTGATTTAATTTACTTGCCCTTGTTATTAATCTGGGATCAGGTAGGGTGCTCCCCTCCCTCTTACCGCATTTAATTGTGATAAAAACACCGCCGTTTTGGTGGGTCCGGGCCACGGGGGTAGTCCTGGTTGGGCACCATCTTTGGTTGGGTTCTCTATCTCCCGGCGGGCGCCATTGTGAGCGTTCCTGCGCTCGGTCAGCCTCGCGGGACACCTATTTAAGGCGGTTTTCTCTTCGCTGGCAGCCTGGACAAGGTATTTGTATAGCTGCGCTTGCGCTGCTGCTAACGCTGTGTGACTTTTAAATTCTCCCGTTTTGTATTTTATTTGATTTAATTTACTTGCCCTTGTTATTAATCTGGGATCAGGTAGGGTGCTCCCCTCCCTCTTACCGCATTTAATTGTGATAAAAACACCGCCGTTTTGGTGGGTCCGGGTCACGGGGGTAGTCCTGGTTGGGCGCCATCTTTGGTTGGGTTCTCTATCTCCCGGCGGGAACCATTGTGAGCGTTCCTGCGCTCGGTCAGCCTCGCGGGACACCTATTTAAGGCGGTTTTCTCTTCGCTGGCAGCCTGGACAAGGTATTTGTATAGCTGCGCTTGTGCTGCTGCTAACGCTGTGTGACTTTTAAATTCTCCCGTTTTGTATTTTATATGATTTAATTTACTTGCCCTTTTTATTAATCTGGGATCAGGTAGGGTGCTCCCCTCCCTCTTACCACATTTAATTGTGATAAAAACACCGCCGTTTTGGTAGGTCCGGGTCACGGGGGTAGTCCTGGTTGGGCGCCATCTTTGGTTGGGTTCTCTATCTCCCGGCGGGCGCCATTGTGAGCGTTCCTGCGCTCGGTCAGCCTCGCGGGACACCTATTTAAGGCGGTTTTCTCTTCGCTGGCAGCCTGGACAAGGTATTTGTATAGCTGCGCTTGCGCTGCTGCTAACGCTGTGTGACTTTTAAATTCTCCCGTTTTGTATTTTATTTGATTGAATTTACTTGCCCTTGTTATTAATCTGGGATCAGGTAGGGTGCTCCCCTCCCTCTTACCGCATTTAATTGTGATAAAAACGCCGCCGTTATGGTGGGTCCGGGTCACGGGGGTAGTCCTGGTTGGGCGCCATCTTTGGTTGGGTTCTCTATCTCCCGGCGGGCGCCATTGTGAGCGTTCCTGCGCTCGGTCAGCCTCGCGGGACACCTATTTAAAGTCGCTCCCCCCGCGCAGCGGGGTCGCGCAGTGGGACGCCGTCGCTTAGCCGGAGTCGTGCCTGAGTCCTGACCGTCTGCGCCCGTCCGCTCTTAGGACGCACGGGACGCGGCGGGTCTCTCCTTGGCACTTTTCATAATCTGGTGTCGTGATGATCACCTATTCCGATGAGACTTTGCGGTCCATTGGATTGACCACTCCGAAGTGTGATCAGCCACATATTCATCCGTTAAGCGGCCCTTATCGGTGTGCCTGCAAGAGATGGGCACTTGGCTCTCCCGCACGCACCCGCCAGTGGCCTTCCACTACCGCCTTTCGAAGTAATGGCTCGGCGCCTGCACTTCGAATACTTAGCCTGAATGTCAGGTCCTTGGTACAACACCATCAAGCCTTCTTGGACCTCATGCAGGATGAGACCCCAGATATATTTGCCATTACTGAAACCTGGTTGCAGGAAGACGACGCAGCCATTATTAACTTGGCTTTCCCCCCTGAGTATTCCATCTTCATTCTAAACCGTTCAACTAGAGGAGGGGGTATCGCCCTTGCTGTTAAATCTAGTTTTTCCTGTAGCTGGAATGGTTTAAATATTGCTGGATGCGAAAGCGCCTCTTTTAAGATCTTGATCAGCCCCCAGTTTTCGATCTCGGGGATGGTGGTATATCGACCCCCAGGCAGTGACGTTGCATTCAGAGAAGCTTTCCCCGATGCCGTTAGCTCTTTGGCAATTGGCTGCGCCAATTTTTCTATCTTGGGAGACCTCAACCTCCATTTTGACAATCAGAGCGCGCCGGCTGTCAATAATATTTTAGCTGATCTTGAGGCCCTTCAACTGTCTCAAAAGGTAGCACAACCCACCCACGTAGGAGGGCATACGCTAGATGCCTTTTTCACTAATCTTACGGAAGCCACAGTCTCTTCCATATCACCCTTGGGGTGGACTGACCATTTTTTAGTGGCTATCCGGGCCCCTCTGCCTGAGACTCCCTCTATTCTTCCATCTAGATCAGTCCCTAGAAGGCATTGGAACAAACTCAGATTAGAGGACCTACACCACGTCTTGGCTGTAGATCCGCTGGGACCCTTGGACAATGTTGAAATGGGTTAAGACCAGTTTTGTCAGTGGATTACCAGGGCGCTTGATTCACTGATTCCCATCATGGCAAGTAAACTTAGCTCTAGAGAATCGAGCCCCTGGTATGACAGCGCCCTTCGTGTTTTGAAGGGCAACTGTAGGCGGGCCGAGAGAGAGTGGCGGAGGTCTTATGACACTGCTAAGAAGGCGTTGTATCTGGCTTCCGTTAAGGTTTATCATCGTGCCATCTGTAGAGCCCGCGCGGCGTTCTACTCGGTAGAATTCCGCAACAGTCCTAACCCGTCTAAATCTATATTCAAGGCCCTTAAAGATCTTTTGGCAGAAAGAATCTCCTCCCCGGCATTGGCTTCTACCTCTCACTGCGAGGCTTTGGCATCCTTCTTCTTGGAGAAAGTGCAGGGCATCTACCGGGCTTTTTCTCTTACGGGGACACCATTGGGGACCCTGGATATTATCCCGGGTCTCCCCACTATGGACTCTCTTCCTCTGCTTCCACCTGAGGAATTTGATAGGGTGACCCAGAAAATTAAATCTGGATCACCTTTGGATCCATTAAGACCTGCCCTCTTTAGGGATCAGTCTTTTGTGGGACGCCCCATGGTGTGCTCCCTCATTAACATCTCGCTGGCGACGGGCACGGTTCCAGCTAAATGGAAGCGGGCAGTGGTCTCTCCTATCCTGAAGAAACCCTCATTGGATCCTTCGAAACCGGAGAGCTACCGGCCCATTTCCTTGCTCCCCTGGCCGGCAAAAGTTGTGGAGGCCCACGTCAACCAGGTTCTCTCAGACCATCTTACCCGAGCCAACATTCTGGATGTTACCCAGAATGGGTTCCGTGCTGGGCATAGCACAGAGACAGCCCTTCTCGCCGGATTCTCTCGAATCTCCTGTCCTCTTATGTACCAACTCGCTCTTTGAGATCATTGGGCCAAGCACTTGCGGTGGTCCCAAGGTTTAAGCTCAGCCGTGTTGGGGGCCGGTCCTTCCGGGTAAAAGCAGCAGTGCTGTGGAACTCTCTTCCGATTGAGATTCGCTTGATGGAAGACCTACTTTTGTTCCGTAAAGCTATAAAAACCTTCCTATTTTAATTTTCCCCGTTACCTGCTGCGCTCTTTCTGTTTTTCTCTGTCTCTATGTTGAGTGTTGCTATGTTTATCTTGTCATGCGCCAGGACGCCCCTTAGCTGGGGCAGCTGTGCGCACTACAAATGTTCCTAACATAACATAGCATAACAAGACTAAACTACAAAAATCCTCAATACTGTAATAAAAAATATAACTTTAAAATGGTAGAAATGGCTTAGTTCAATGTAGATGGTAAATACAACACTTTACTCTCAAAGTACCATGGATGCGTCACGCAATACAAACAAAAGGGTCGCAGGGAAGGTGGTCTGTTGGTTCCTTGCTTCGGGAGGAGGTGATGCGTCGGGTCCTTACTGTAGCGCAGGGGAGGTGATGTGTCTGTTCCTTACTGGAGAGGAGGTGATGCGTCGGTTTCTTACTGTGATCCGGTGTGATGTGACAAGATGGCACCTCGATGCGATGCGACGATCTGGTGCGATGCGAGCAAATGGCGTCTCAATGCGATGCGACAACGTTGGATGTGATGCGTGCACGCCCGATGCCCGTGCTGCGAACTCGGCAACTTCTGAGCCGCGACAGACCCTGTGACACGCTTCTCCGGTGATGCGACGGCGACCTCTGCGGGGGCAACATGCTTCTCTGGTGAGGCGATGTGCTCCGTAGATGATGCGACAGCGAACAGCTGTAGCGGCAGCACGCTTCTTCGGCAAAGCGATGGCAACTGCTGCGGTGGCGACACGCTTCTCCTCATTGCATCGCACTTCCAGCTCCCAGCAACTCGCAGTCTTCTCAGAGGGCTCAAAACACCGGTAGGCACCTCCCTGCAGGCAGAATTCCACAGAAAGGGAATTCAAGGGAGCTGGTGATGAAGTCTTGTATCCCTGAGACTTCAAGCAGGAGGCAGGCACAGTTCAAGCCCTTGGAGATTCTTCTTCAAGATTGCAAAAGTACACACAAAGTTCCTTTTCTCCTTTCCTTGGCAATAAAGTAACCACTACAGGCCAACCCCAACAGCACAGCTCAAGGGCAGTCTCCTCCTTCAGCTTTCTTGGTTCTTCTCCTTGGCAAAGGGTCGTCTTGATTCCCAGAAGTGATCTAAAGTTCTGGGGTCTGGGTCCCCCTTTTTATACACAAAAATCCTTTGTCTCTGAAGGCAGAGAGTGTCTGTACCTAGTCCAAACCAGTTCTGGGTGCATTCTGCCAGTGCACAGCTTCTTCCTTTGTCAGTCTGAGCCAGGGTCATCAGACACACCACAGGAGGTGGAGCCAGCATTGTGGAAGGCAGGCACAGCCCTATTCAGGCCCAGGTGCTACTCCTCCCACCACTCCTCATGCAGATAGGTTTATGCAGCCTTGTGCTGACTCATCCTGTCTCCTAGAGCCACCCCAGCCCCTGTCACTCACAAACCAGACATGGAATACACAACCTAGCAGAGGCAGGCTTGGATGGTTAGGCAAGGAAATACCTACTTTCTAAAAGTAGTATTTTCAAACACAGAATGTTAAAACCAACTTCACTAAAAGATGTATTTTATCATTCTGAGTTCAGGCATACTAAACTCGAATTTCTACCTAATTCCCTGAGTCAGTTAGGATTATAAAATGTTATAATTAAACTGCCCATTCTGGCCTATGGGAGCAGGTAGCCCTGCAATAGTGAAAAACAAAATTGGCTGTAATTCACTATCAGGACATGCTACACACATCAGGGCATGCTCTAAGTCTTACATACAATGCACCCTGCCCTTGGGCCTACCTTAGGGGTGACTAATACGTAGAAAAGGGAAGGTTTCGGGACTCGCAAGTGGGTGCAAGTCGATCTGGCAGCTCCAGGCTGCACACAGGCTCTGCAATGGCAGGCCTGAGTAACATTTTACAATCTGCTTCTGTGGGTGGCACAACCAGCGCTGCAAGCCCACCAGCAGCATTTAATTTACAGTCCCTGGGCACACATGGTGCACTGTACTAGGGTCTGACAAGTAAATCTAATGAACCAATCATGGAGTCACCAATCCAATAAAACACTTTACAATAGAAGCACTTGCACTGTGGCACTAAATAGCAGTGGCACAGTGCCCAAAGCATCTAGACCAGAAAAACATATAGCAAAAACACAGGAGACAACAGCAAAAAAATGGAAGGGAGACCCACGCCAATGGTGCCAGGTCTAACAGTATGTAATAAAGAACAAGATGAGTCAAACACTAGTGTAAAATGATAAAAATGCATGGTAAAACTACTTAACGTAACCTCAGAATTGAATCAATTTTAAAATATTCCAAAATCAGTCTCTGTTCTCAAATAAGAATTGAGCAAAACCAGACTTTCTTATTCAAGGAAAGGGTGTCAAACTAAGGTGTGTCAGCAAATGACTCTAATGTACAGACTAAAAAATGCCTGTCTGGAACCCCAGTACAGAGTGTTGTGTCTCCCAAAATACTGCAGTGGGCTTAATCATGGGTTTATCATTGGTGGCAATCATTAAATCTAACCAAACTTCAAAATATCCCATTCCATCTTTGTGACAGTGTGACGTGCCTCCTGCTCGTTGAGGTACTTTATGACACAGAATATTTACAAATGTCTCTTCTATTAAAACTAAAAGTGGAAGGACCCATCCTTGTTTATATGGACATTTCCTTTTTCTCTTCACTTTACTCATGACGCTGCTACCCCAACCTCTTTATGTATAGGATGAAACCTGGAAGTAATTGGGAAGACGTTTCTCTACTTAGAAAAACCATTGATTCAAACTTGACATGCTCTCATAAAGGAGAGGTATGCAACAGGTACTCTGTAGGAACAAATGATCAACAGGACAACTCTCACCTTGCCTTCGGTTCTTTGTGTTTGTTGTGTATTTTTGGCTTAAGTGCAGAGTGAAGAAGGTCTGAAGTGTTGAATTCTCCAACAAGAACTCTCCATACAATTATAGTGCACTGACTCTGTGTTCTTTAACACATTATTTCATATCCATAATTGTTAGGTGCATATCTTGTAGCTGGACAAATTTGTGATCCCCTTAGAACAATCAATCATGCAATTAAGGAGTTTCAAAGTGCAGCAAATCACCCATGAGGATCTCAAGGTGCGGGAGTTGCTGCTTGCTTCGTGGTGATCTTTTTATTCGAACAACCAGGTCTTGAGTCCTTTCCTTAATTTCTGTAGCGATGGGGTGGTCCTGATTTGCAGGGTAAGCATTGGCTGCCAGGTGGGAGAAGAAGCGTTCTCCACTGTTGTTTTCAGTTGATCTGCGGGGTGTCTGAAAGGAAGAGGGAGGTGGATTGTAGGTGTCTGGTTGGTTGACGGAAGGTCAAGCATTTGTTCATGTAGGCAAGTCCTTGATTGTGCAGAGTTTTAATGTGTGGGTCAAAATCTTGAACATGATTTGTTTCTGGATTGGGAGCCAGTGTAGCTTCTTAAGGTGGGGTGTGATGGGAGTTCATAAGGAGAGGTCGAGGATGAGTCTGGCCGCTGTGTTTTGTAAAGTCTGTAGTCTCTTCAAGAGGTGTGTTGTGATTCCTACATAAAGTGCGTTCCCGTAGTCCAACCTGCTGGTGATGAGGGTTTGTGTGATGTTCCTTCTGGTGTTGACTGGAAGCCACCTGAAGATTTTGCAGAGCATATGTATGGTGAGGAAGCAGGCGGATGAGACTACAATTACCTGTTTCTTCATGGAAATCTTGCTGTCTAGGATGATGCTAAGATTTCAGGTGTGGTCATTTGGGGCAGGGGATGGGACGAGTATAGCTGACCACCTTGCGTCATTCCATGGCGAGGTGTTATTCCCAAAGATGAGGACTTCCATTTTGTCTTTGTTGAGCTTGAGACAGTTGTCTTTCATTCAATTGGCGATGTTCATTAGACATTTGTGGAAGTTAGCTGTGCTGGTGGAGGGGTCTTCTGACAGTGAGATGATGAGGTGGGTGTCATCAGCATAGAAGATGATATTAAGAATGTGCGATCTGACTGTGCTGTCCTGGGAGATCATGTAAGTGTTGAAGGATAGTCCTTGAGGGATGTCGCAGATAATCTTCATGGGTACTAAAGTCAATGGTAGGAGACTGATCCTCTGGGTTCTTCCAGTGACTTACAAGGCAATCCATTTGAGGGCTTCTACCTGGATTCCGATGGTGGAATTTGCTGATCAAAATGTGATGGGACATGGTGTTGAAGGTGGCTGACAGGTCCAGAAGGATGAGGGCAGCCATTTCGCTGTGTTCCATGAGGGTGCCGATGTCATTGGTGGCTGCGATCAGGGCTGTCCAGAGGCTGTGGTAGGCCTGAAATCCAGATTGAGAAGGGTGAAGAAGGTTGGTACTTTCCAGTTGTTCAGTGAGTTGCTGGTTGATTGCCTTCTCTAGAACATTTGCTGGAAAGGGGGGCAGGGAGATGGGCCAGTTGTCCTTAGATTCTGCTGAATCATCGGATGGTTTCTTCTGGAGGGGCCTCTCTTTATCATGTTTCCAGTTCTTTGGGAAGGAGGCAGAGATGATGGAGGTGGTTAGGATCTTTTGGAGCTCATCACCGATCTTCTTGCTCCCGAGGGTGAAGACGTGGTGGGCAGAGGGATCTGTGAGTGCACGTGAGTGCACGGAGTTGATGATGGAGATTGTGGCTTGAGTTGTTTGATGGTCCCAATAGGTGAGCTGGTGTTCAGGGTTTGTGTTAGTGGGTGTGAGCAGGCTGATGCTGTCGGTGGTGGTGGGTTGGGGTTTGAAGTTTTAGTAGATGGTCAATTGTACCTTGCCAATTTGGCTTGATGGCTTTTACCATTCAAACCTTACAGATTAATTGCAACATAACAGGTGTTGAGCAAGATATATTCTCTGCAGTATGGCTGTCAGGAATAGATGAAGGCTGGATAAACATGTCGTTCTCTGTTACTTTCAAAACATGCACACTTGGCAGCTGTGCTGAGAAGCTGTGAGGAGTTTAGTACTATGGGAACTACACATACATGTATCTTAATGGAGCATATGTGCCTGTGCCGAGTCAGTAAGTAGCAGCAATTGCACAAGTTAAAAAAAATAGATGGCTAGAATTAAGGGAAATTGAAGCAAATATGCTTTTCCTCAAAATCAGTATGCACTCTAGAAATAGTATGTGGAAGATAAATGCTCCATCTTTTCTGTTGCCTAATGTTGCTCTAGCCCTTGTGGTGTCTGGCTCGTATTTCCCTTTCAACTTGTAAAACCTGCCATAGGCAGATCCCAATGTGACACTGGTGGTCATAAATGTATGTTCCCTTGGCACTCTGAGGAATTTTCTGTTGATTCCAAATGAAACCTAATCTTGCAGGGCTCCCCTGTTAACAGCCATATGGTACACTAATGATGGCAACTTATCCTATTCAATTGACACTCAACATAATGTGGCTATGTCCTTACTGAAGACTTGAATGTCCCTTGATGCCCACAAATAGATATTATATCAATAATTATCCTAAATACATTATAAGGAAAAGTAGGTACTATTTTTAGGTACCTTAGACCAGGGAATAGGCACTACTAATGCATGGAATGCGTACACCTGTTGTCATTCATAATGAAGGCAGGTGTAGTGCCCTAATTTGTGCAAATAATTGAAAGACAGTTTCAGCTCTTTTTGCAGTCCCCTTGCACCTTCAATTCCTTCAGACTGGGGTCCCAAAGGAGAAGGAACAATAACCTGGAGTTCAGAATACTTTTTACAGCCACAATTACTGAATTTCTTGAACTGAATACGGGATCAGTAAAAGCTCCTTTTCTATTGATTTCCTTAATTGGGTTTACAAATTGGACAAGCAAAGCTTTGCGAGGAGGAATCAGATGGACTTGATTAAAGCATATTGGATTTAGGATTAATAACACGAGTCTGCCTGTAATGCCGGGAACATCATAAAACATGAACTAACTCACGGCATGAACAGTGATTTTCACAGGCGGCACATGAATATATGCAAAGCGGACAGCGTTAGAAAGCCCAGCTGGTTCAAAATTAGAACAATATTGGCAAATCAATGTACATAATAAACTGCTGAAAGCAGGTTCAATAGGTAAAAAAAGCTACAACAACGGCATCCTAGTTTGTATTAAAAATGAAATATAACTATGCATACGTTGATATTGTAGAGCAACTAAGCAGGATTCCTTTACTAAACTAGTTCTACTTGGATGGTGTTGTATGTGATAGTTGGCTTGCATTCGGATAGATCCCTGGAAGACTTAAAATAAAAAACAAAACAGAAAATATTACAAGAAATTGGTCTCTTGTAAAACAAATATCTTAAAAGGTGTGAGTGATGAAAAGGCAAAATAGGCTGTCTTTAAGTTGCTGAGGAAATTATTAAAAATGTTAATACTTGCAATTATGTATCTAACTATTTATCACTCAATAGGGTAATAGTAATGTGTCTACATGGTAATCTATGGGCAAAGCAATAGGAAGGACCTAATTACATTGTATTATTATCAGTGTTATTTGTGTTAATGTAAGTGTTATTGTTATCAATACTATCATAGTTACTGTAGTTTAACTGCGATTATTATAATTACATGTTACGGTAATATAGGAATCATTAATCATTTTTTTCTAACCAGTAAATACTCAGTCAATAGAGCATATATATCAATATATATCAGCCGTTGAACATCATCGCTCAAACATTTCTCTAATTTTATTATGTTGTTGTTACTAAAAGCCACAATCAATATTGAAGAGATTTTACTAGGATTAATTTCCCTGTTATGTTCCTGTGGCCAAACAGTAATGGATTTGGAGATACACTAATAACAAGCATGCATGCCTTGGGTTCATAGGTAAAAAGGAGTATGCCAATAGATATCCATAGAACTGCACAAGACTGCAGACTTCAATAAATATTATTTGGTGCGCTGTTTTGTATATTTTTTTTAAATTTTTTTTTGTTGCTGAGTTTCATCGAGCGCAAACTTGACCCGAATCCAATCAGGTATCAGAGCGCTTTACATAGCACCAGTTACTTTACATGAGGACATTCATTTTTCTTAGGCAGGGGAGATTAAGTGATTTGCCCAGAATCACAGGATGTTCAGCGTCATTACCGAGACTCAAAACCAGTTCCCCAGGTCCGAGGTCGAGCGCCCTATGCTGATCTATGCGTCAACCATAGAGGAACACCACCAGAGGTTGAGGGGAGTACTCAAGAGAATCCAGGAGTCAGGCCTGACCCGGCACCGGGAGAAATGCCAATTTTTACAGAACAAGATTAGCTTCTTCGGGTACACATTCTCGGATCAAGGAGTGGCCCCAGACCCAGACAAGGTGAAGGGCATTCAAGAAGCCCCAGCCCCAACCAACATCTCAGAAGCAAGAAGTTTCCTGGGCATGGTAAATTTCTGCGGGCGCTTCATCCCCGACCTCTCCAACCTCACCAAACCTCTCAGGGAGTTGACAAAATCTACGACCACATGGCAATGGGGCCCTGACCAGGAGCAAGCTTTTCAAGCAACGAAAGCCGCCCTTTCGGCGGACACCACCTTATCGTACTTCGACCCTGCGAAGCCCACCAACGTGGCGGTGGACGCAAGCCCCTATGGTCTGGGAGCGGTGTTGGCTCAGCTTCAGAGCAATGGAGAGTGGGCCCCCATCGCCTACGCTAGCCGGTCTTTGACCGAGACAGAGCAACGATACTCGCAGATTGAGCGAGAGGCCATTGCCATCCACTGGGCCTGTAGACATTTTCACGTATACGTGTATGGCCACCACTTCACGGTGGCGACTGACCATAAGCCCCTCATACCTCTCTTCCAAGGGTCAGCATCGAAACCACCACCCAGAATCGAAAAATGGATACTCCAACTGCAGGGGTACGATTACCGGGTGGAGTACAAACCGGGAGCCACAAACCCGGCAGATTACCTGTCGAGGCACCTTCGGGAGGCCACCAAGGAAGAGAGGGAAGAGGCGGAGGACACAGAGGAATATGTCCGGTTTGTGACGGAGCGGGCACGACCCCTTCCGATGAGTCTAGCCGCAATCATCGAAGCGTCTAGAGGAGACGAATGTCTGCGAGCAGCGGCGGAGGCCGTCAAGTCAGGGGATTGGAAGGCCATCCAATATCGCTAAATCGGAGGACACCCCAAGCCAAACTGACACTGGAATCCATCCTGAGGATAAAGGGAGAACTGTCCATCGACGGCCAAGGATGTCTTCTATGAGGCCCCAGACTGGTCATGCCGGCCAGCCTCGCCCAGCAGGCGGTAGACCTAGCCCACAGAGGGCACCAAGGAATGGTAAAAACCAAGGGCAGGCTCAGAGCCAAGGTATGGTTCCCTGGCATGGACGCTATGGTAGAGCAGACCGTGAGAACCTGCAATTGGTGCCAAGCGGCAGGACAGCCGGACCGCCCTCACCCAGTGGTGACCGAAGCAAACCCCCAGAGGCCGTGGGAGTGTGTGAGTGCCGACTTCGGATACCTCCCAGATGGACACTATGCACTAGTCATCATCGATGATTTTACCAAATATCCAGAGGTCGAAATAGTGGGGAGCCAGACAGCCACGGAGGTGATTGCGAAGTTCGAGAAAATCATCGCCACTCATGGCATATTTGAAGTGGTCAAGACTGACAACGGACCCCCCTTCCAAGGGCAAGAGTTTGCAGAGTACCTCAGGAGTTGGGGGATCCATCATCGCAAGGTGACGCCACGCTGGCCCCAAGCCAACAGAGAGGTGGAGAGATTTATGCGTACCCTCAATAAGACAATACGCATAGCCATGGCGAACGGATCTCCGTTGGAAAGGTCGATCTATAGTTTCCTGAGAGAATACCGGATGACCCCCCACGTCACAACGGAGGCAGCGCCGGGAACGGCCACCATGGGAAGAATAGTGAGTGACACGCTTCCCCACCACCCGACCTGGGTTCCGGTACAGGCCAGTAACGAGAAGACTCTGGCCAATCGGACTCGCTCGAATGATCAAGCCAGCAGACGGAGGGGAGCCAGGGAGTCAACGATCCAAATGCAAGATCAGGTGTATGTCAAGGACCGATACCCTGGAAGCAAATTCAGACTCCCTTTCGAACCACGACCATGGACCGTCACCCGCCGGACAGGCACGATGGTGACCGCCCAGAGAGGAGCTGAAACTGTTACCCGGGATGTGTCCTTCTTCAAGAAAGTCCATCCTGAGACGCCGTCACGGCCCGGGCTCGAGCCAGAGGGACGAAGCCCAAGTCAACTGAGCGGAGACCAGGAAGGGGAGGAAGGTCCAGATGAAGATGGTGATCCCAGAGAACGTGACTCCCAGTCCCTGCCAGCCACTCCTGGGGGTAACCTGCCCAGCTGCTCCCCGTCCCAGGAGGAGCACAACACCCCAAAGCGCAGGACCCCAGAGGTGGCCCTATCCAGAGACGGCCAATCCCGCTATGGCCTGCGGAGGAATCCCGCACCATCGTCCCAGCTTGCTGACTATCTGGTGTAACCCGCAAGGACTGGCGGACTGGTAACAGATCCTTCGTTCATTTGTTTTGTGTCAATTATTTGTTGTTTTGATAAAGGTTGGAAGGAGTGTAATGTCCGGCGCGCGACAAGGCGTTCTAGCCTTCTGCGCTGCCGGGGTGCGCTAGCGCTGATGCGTGACGTCATACGCGCGCATAGGGTATAAAATAAAGAGGCGTGGTCTCGGCGAGCAGTCGGAGCCGCGTGTGTAACTCAAATCACCGGCTCCTGTAGTTCTTTAGCGCGAGCGCGCTGATATGCTAATTAGCATAAATCAAAACGCTACATGTACTACTCAGATACGCTAAAAAATGTTGCATCCTTCACGTGCTGACTGTGATTGATGCATGTGTATGATGCATCCTGGGCATATCCAGAGGTTGTCAAATCTGTGTAGCTATCAAAAGTATTTCAAATACAGGCAAACAACTACCTTTTCTGCAATGGAAAATACTTACCAGTTACAGCCAAAGTTTGTTGTCTGTCAATTCAACGAAGGCAGTGCAAGTCTTAAGGTGCTTGCACCAGCTTGTGTACTTTTGTAGAGAATGAAGAATTCAATAACACACTCTAAAGAACAATAGAACTTTATGAGTGCCTCAGTTGTTTTTAGAATGTGCTGAGCTAATAAAAGATACATGAGGCCAATAAGAGCAGAAACTGACCACTTAATAGATTTCCCATTAATGCTAATATTTTTGGTTTACCAGCAACCCTATATTTACCAGCAATGCAAAACGTCAAGGTAACCGTCAAGTTAGCGTTTTCTTCACAGAACCAGAGGAGGCATAGGATAGCATGGTTTTTCCCAGGCACGTACGTCTCCCGCCACACAGCTTCTGTGTATACCTTGACTCATATCTACCTTGACTCATATCTACACTCCTTGGCTAAACACCTGCCTGGGGCGGTGGCTGTTTGCAGATGATAATGAGGGGCGTTTTTACAAACAAAATTCTCTTTCCGGAAAAAAGTTCTGCCTAAATTACATAGCTCTGAAAGAAGCCTCTATAATTAAGCGTCAGGGGAGAAAAGGAAAATGTCAACAAGAATTAGGAATGGAGCTTCCAGACAAGATTTGGGTTTCTGTCATTGCAGTGTTGCACTGCTGAATATATTTTACATTGTGCAAAAAAACATAATTATTTTGACTTGTATTATTTAAATTAGAATCAAGATATACTTCCTTCTCGATGCTGACTGGTTCATTTACTCTAACTGACATTAATTCTTACATTAGATTCAGCACAATGATACAAATTTCCGCTACCTGTACCATCAGAAAGACATGTTTCTATTAGATTTTAAGGGTCAGATTTACAAGAACTGACGCATTCCTGCATATTATCAGAGATGTGTCAGTTAATATGTGTCACGTAAAAAAAAAACTTTCGCCACCATGGATGCGTTGCATTTACAATGCGGCACACCGTGGCTCAAGGATTGACAGAAGCGTCACGCATCTGTTGGTGTAAAAGTAACGCATTGTTGGAGTCGTTCGCAAGCAAGATGCAACTCCAGCAATGCTTCGGAATGTCTATTTCTGTTATGCTGCGTCACTCCTTTCGCCTGCTTCAAGCAGGCGTAAGCTTTTGTTGCTGTGGTGTTGTAAAAGTGACTCACGGAAATCTTGTAGATTTCACTGCATCACTTTTACAAGGCTTTTTGCATCGGAACGCCCACTCTGCATACATTATACCTGACGCAAGTATAATGTGACGCAGGGCTTTACAACGTGACGCATCTCCATAGATGCGTCATGTTGTAAATGTGTCACAACATGGCACATTGTTTATGACGCGGCTGCATCACAAAAGTGACGCAACAGTAGCATAATAGTGTTGCAAGGGGCTTGTAAATCTGCCCCTAAATTGTTTACCTAATTTCATTTTTGAGACGATCAAACTAGTTCCATTGGAATGATGTTTCTGGTGTATGTGAACTGCATTTCCAATAATGAAACTAAAATATTCGTATTATAGCTGGTTTAAATAAGGATATATCATATCGTAATGATTTAAAAGTTGTATTGCTTGTAAACAATAGCCACTAGACTTATCATTTCCAGTGATTCTCTTCGCTCGGGTACCATTTTAGGCCGATCGAAACATTCTGTCTTCTCTACCTTTAAAAAAGCCAATATTTGCTGATATAAAAATATTTGCAGATTACCGAACTTTCTCCAACTTCCCTTTTTTAACAAAACCCATGGAAAGAGTAGGAAGGAAACAACTTTAAAAGTATTTGACGAAAAGACTACTCTCCTATTACGTGATGTTATTGTCAATGACAGTTGTTCGTTAAACTATTTTGAAAAAGTTTGAACATTCTACAGCAATATCTGGTCCTGCATTGCAATGAGTGAAATTGTTGCTCATCAACTGCTTCCCAAAAGGTCAGGATAAGTTCTTTGAATCATCTACTCATCCAGTGTTCTATGGCGTACCTCAAGTACACTACCAAAAAGGACCTCTAAAATTCAATATCCAAAAGGAAAATTCCATATAAACATTTTGAAAATTAATAAAAACATCAATTAAAATAAAATTACAAATACAAAATGTAAAACATTAAATACATTTAAAAATGTAATACATTACCCACACAAACCCCTATCAAACTCAAAAACCCAAACAATAAATGATATTATTTGTTTTAAATTTTAATGATAACATTCCAAAAATATTTATACAATTTTGAAAATATTAATAAATTACCCACCCAAGGCCCTAAAGTAATCAACAACTACATACAATTAATTAAAAATAATAAATTATTTAAAAACATTTTGAAATTCAAAAATAAAATTTAATACAGCACCACCAAAGAACCCATGAACCCTAAAAAAACAAAAATAAATGATACTATTAGATTTGTATATGTGAAATAAATAAATAAAAACATCTAACATCTGATAAAATAAATACATAACTCGAATAACATTTACAAAATTATAAAAAAACATAAATTACATTAAAATGATAAAAACATTATAAGTTTAAATAAAAAATATACTACCCAAAATATTCTAAGACCCAAAAACATAGGTATAAATAATATAAATAAAATAATGTGAAACAATTTAAAATATCAAATTCCCAAATAAATTACAATTTAAAAATCTATAATCTAATTAATTTCCCTCCAAGGCCCGACAATAACCAACCAATCTAATAATAAATAGCAGTAATTGATTAGCAATAATTAAATCAACTAAAGGCATTTGAAATTTCGCAGCATTCGACACCATATCCCACGCCATCCTCCTTACCAGATTAAAGGAGATTGGTATTGATAGATCCGCCTTGGCGTGGTTCACCAGCTTTCTCTCCGAACGTACCCAGAAGGTGAATATGGGCTCCTTCAGCTCCCCCTCGGCCAGCATCACCAGAGGAGTCCCGCAGGGCTCCTGTCTCAGCCCTACGTTGTTTAACGTATATGTCTCCTCTTTGGCTAACATTATGAGGTCTTTTGGGTTTATGCCCATCTCTTACGCTGACGATACGCAGCTGCTGTTCACTTTTAAAAACTTTACCCCGGAGATAAGACAAGCTTTCTCCAACGGCATGACTGCGATCGCCAGCTGGATGGCCCAGAACTTTCTCCAGTGTAATGTGGGAAAGTCTGAGGTCATGCTATTCGGAGAGGCAAAAATCCTGTGGACCCCTGACTGGTGGCCCTCCAGTCTGGGTCAGGCCCCTTCCCCTAAACAGGTGGTGAAAAACCTGGGGGTCCGTCTAGATCATGATCTCACCCTTGCCCATCATGCCAGCACCACGGCGGGATCCTGCTTCCACATCATTAGCCTCCTTCGGAAGGTGTTCCCCCTTCTACCAGACTATACAAGAAAGACCTTGGTCCAGGCCCTCGTTTTGAGCCGCCTGGACTATTGCAATGGCCTATTCTTAGCAGCCAATGAAGGAGTGCTTAATAAACTTCAGGTGGTTCAGAACACTGCGGCCCGCCTGGTGACCAATGCCCCCCCTAGAACTCCATCCTTGCCCCTCCTCAAGGCCCTCCATTGGCTTCCCATCCGGAAACGGGTGGAATTCAAGATTTGCTGTGTGGTGCACAAGAGTCTTCACAACCTCGGTCCACACTACCTGGCCGAGAAATTTGTATACCACCGCCCTTCCCGCATTCTTAGGTCCAGCAATCAGCTATTACTCCAGGTTCCTAGACATAACAAGACCAGACAGGGAGGTCGCGCCCTTTCCATTATGGGCCCGCGTCTGTGGAACAGTCTTCCCCTTTCCCTCAGAGATTGCCCGAGCCATCTAGCTTTCAGGAAACGCCTAAAGACAACCCTGTTCTAGTTGGAGCGCTGCCCTACCTGTTTCTTCACAGCACCGCGCGGAGATACACCTTCGGGTGTGATGCCGGCGCGTTACAAGCCCATAAATAAATAAATAAATATATCTTTTTTTTAAATCAATGTAATTCAGTACCCTCAAAACCCCTCAAACACCCAAACACCCGAAACTAAATAACATAAACACAGTTTCTTGTATCAAAAATATCGAAAAATAAACTACCCACTCAAACCCCCAAAATAACCCTAAAGACATTAAACACACACACAGACACACCCTTCAGAACTGATTTCAACTACTGGTTCCTCCAACTGATTTCAACTACTGGTTCCTCCCCTCTATTCAGCAAGCAGTATTTTCCCTCTGTCTTGTGTGCTGAAATAAAGCAAACACAAGGAGATGATGGACGGAGTGCTGAAACTTTTAAAACACTCACCCCCAGTCACAGATCTGGGTTGAATCCATCATCGTTCTTTAGCTCCCTTCCACAGGGTCAAGACCGATTGTCATATAGCTGGGTCTGAGCTGAGGTGGGGAAGTGAACTAAAGATGGGGATGATTGTTTGCCCTAAGTTGGCAGGGTATGCCCACTCGTAGGTCCCTTGCCCACTTTACCACTGGATTCAAGGTAGGCTGGCTGATGAGGGGTGTTAGCCCGAAACCAGCCCTAGGATGCTTGTTTACGGTTCAGGGAAGGCCTGGCTTGGCAGTTCGGGCTGGACTGTTCCCGTGAGGCACAGGGTCAAGACTGATTTGCATATAGCTGTGTCTGAACTGGGGTGGCGAAGTGAGCTAAAGAACGATGATGGATTCAACCCAGATCTGTGACTGGGGGTGAGTGTCTGAAAATTTTCAGCACTCCGTCCATCTTCAACTTGTGTTTGCTATGTGCTCTGAAATAAACATCAGACTACATGCAACAGACTACAAAACTACTAAATATTTATTTGTGTCTTTTAGCATTCTCCTCTTTTCATATATTTCCTTCCGTAACACCAATTTCGTTCATTTTCGAATCATTGATGTTCAATTATGTCATAGCTTGACAAGAGTACAAAGATGAATCTGGTATTACAGATACAGTGGAAGTTCTTTCACTGGAACTATAGGTAGGTGGGTGATTGGGGGGATGTGTGATGGAGACAAACACCTTCCCAGCAGAAATCACTGAATGTGGCTGAAGCTTATCACAGATGTTGAAAATCAAGTCAGTGTAGTTTGAAGAACTGTGCTCATTATTTAGGCACTGGTTTTGTAAACATAAGTATGAAGTTCACATACTTCTTTCTTCGTACAGAAATTTGAATCAAGCAGATACATATTTTTGCACAAATCTGGACTCCATCCTTGTACAGGATAGAGGTCAGTATGTTTATGTATACAAACTCTGCTCTCGATTGAATCACTTCGTGGAGCACCAAGTTTTTGATTCATTTTGAATGTCCCTGTTCCCGTGACCTTCATTACAAATAGGGAGACAACTGACATGCAGCAACAAAGCCATATTTGTGTCTGAACTGGAATTACATCTGAGGCGCAAAATGCACACTGCAGCATGCTAGTATTTTAAGTAGTATTGCTTACTTAAAATAGTACACATTGTGGGTTTTGTGGAATTCAAAAGGGGAGAAAGCGTGTGCAATTAGCAAGTTAGCTCCATTTGTGAGGTCTGAAGCTCAGAATGGTGCTGCACTTGCTCACCTGCTACTTATCACGCTCATTAGAGTGTAAATTGTGAGTGTGGAATTACAGCACCAAGGGGCATATTAGCAAGGGTGTCATCGCCGCTTTAGCTGCACTTTTCACCGCTAAAGCAGCAATATTTTCATCGTCCTATCAGCAATCTGTCGCTAACAGCTGTTAGCGACAGCTTCCTGGCGAAAGCGGCCGGTTTGGGTGCCGCTTTGCATGTCAGCGATTTTTATCGCTAATGACATGCAAAGTAGGCGATCCCAACTTCAAGGCAACTGAAAGCAGTCACTAACTCACCTTCCCCGTATTACCAATGGCCGCGAAGCGATGAGATAACTCGCGCTAACTGCGATTATCGCTGCTTCCTAACGCCTGCTAGAAACCTGACTTAGCCATATTTCCAATAGGAGATGGACTGTCAGGCTGAGACCAACTTGGCTTATTACCAAGGATTTCACTATCACAGGAATTTCATCGCTGGATTTCCAGCGATAATCAGGCATTTTGCCGCTATCGCTGGATTTCTTATCGCCGTGGAGATACGCATTGCTGATAACATGCTATCTCCACGATGAAAACCAGCGATAGCCGGGGTTAAGAAAATGAGCGCTATGCGCGCTTTGCGATATTTATCGCAAAGCGTTGCTAACATGCCCCCATATGTGCACCGAACATGCATTTCACCCCCCCGCGAATTATAATGTTGGTGGATTAATGAATGCTCTTTTTACGTTACGCCATGTACGACAAAAGTATTAAACTACTGTGTCTTAATACATGTAATTGATGGTGTAGTAGTAAACGTTCGTTCTTTGTCCGAAGTAATAGCTTTTAAAAAAAAGAATAAAATAACAAAAGCTCAATGCTAGGCAATTTATTTTCTCAAGTTGCATTTCACTGATGGATTTAATGGACAAAATAGATAAAAGCTCACAACTAATCCTTAATGACTTTAAGGAAAATGGCCCATTGTATTTTTGGTGTATACACTGTGATGCCATGGAAATAATGGGTATATGACAATTACGGAACAAATTACCAGTTAGTTGAATGCAAAGAGGAACCATAAAATCTGTAAAGCATTTAATCCTGTCCCTGGCATTGGGAAAAGCAAAGACTGCCAATATCTTTCAGCCGTACCGTCTAATTTCAATACACCCCGTCTGTTTCCCTCATATGTGCGTGGAGTACTTTAGAAATCGCACAGAGGGTTAGAGGTGACACTGTCATGACTGTCTTTGTCAATCTGAATCTTGAATTAATATAATTTGTGGGCAGTAAGTGACAGTATTACAATCAAATGCTCAGATATTGTCACGGTAATAAATGTTCGCTGACAGCCTCGCTGTGAGCGAAATAGCAGGTTGAGCACACACCCAAATTGCAAATCTGGCTTGAGAGGGAAGTAAGGTGAGTGATGCATCGCCCTGTCTGAAATGATAAAATACTTGTCTCCCACCTAATATTTAGCAGCATCTGAGTCTGGCGCCCAGGGGGCAAAGGGAACCTATAGAAGTGCAGAACAGAAGTAATCTAGGGGCATTTCATATAGTGAGGGGAATTTTAATTTCTGTGCAAATGATCAAGATTTGTCTGGTACTTACGGCATGTGATAATTATGGCAGGTGCTAATTACCACAAGGCACAATTTTCCTTGCACACATTTTGCCAGGAAAAACTGTCATATTATAACAGGAAAATGGCTGGAACAAAACAGGATTCGCCTTGTTATTCCTCTCTCCACAATGCCAATTTAAGAATATGTGGTAATTAATCCACACCGGGAATGGGTATTTGCCAGGTGCTTTAATTACCATCTGTGATCCACACTACTCAAAATAGATGCGTAAGTACTTAGGGGCGGATTTACCAGCCCCTTGCACCACTTTTGCGTCATTTCTAACATGGGAAAAGTGACGTAAGGGTGGCGCAAGGGGCTTGTAAATAAGCCCCTTAGGGTCTTATGGGCATTGTTAAACCCTGGTGGGCGGCCCACTAGGCAGGGATCTCTGTGATGAAAGTGCATCTTCCATTACTGTAAATGCACTTTTGTCACTGCTAATGCCGAGCTGGTCACCAAGATTTTTTTTCCAGCTCAGCATTAAGTTTTATTTTTCAGAAACGAGCACACAAACCGTGGGGTTGTTTACCTCAATGGCCATGCCACTCAGGGAGTGTTTTCCCTGTGCTTGGAGGCTGCTGTGAGATGTGCTTGCCTGTGTATGCACGCCTCCCACGGCAGAGATATAGTGATGGTGGAACCTTTCTAAATAGGATGGGTGAGTGTCAATGGGTGGAGAAGCAGTCAGGTGACGTCAAGGGATTCTACTGTGGTTCCCCTATCTCTGACTATAGTGTGGGAACTGCAAGTTTGGCGGGCGCGTACCCCACCAATTTAGGTAGTGTTCCTGCCCCATCTAACTTTAGATGACTCCTTTATTCACTAACAAGGCTTTCAACCAAATCATCCCCCACACCTTGAGTTTACAAGACACCTTGAACGGTTGATGTGACGATGTAAATTGATACTTGTATAGCGCACTACTCACCTGCAAGGGTCTCAAGGCGCTTGTACAAATACTGCTGTGGAATCCATCCTGGCTTTCCCTGTGAGGTGTCCACTCCTGGGCACCCCCAAGGTGGAGGCCAGGCATCCTTAGCATTGTGGGGGCCGTTGTGGAGATTAAGCAAGCTATTGCCCAGAGTTGCAGAGTGGGACTCCATGATTGGAATAGGCACCAAGGCAAGAATTATCAGGTCTGTGGAATTTTTGAGCCCAAGACCTGCGGAGGCGGGGAATTGAACCCTGGTCCTGGGCCAGACCTCTGCATCAGGGTCTGCTGCTCTAACCATTGAGCCACACTTCTCCACGATGTCAATGCTTCCTTTCCTCTGTTTTTGTATGTTTAGGAACAGTCGGCAAAACCTCCTCCAGTATTATAAACCGCAATCCAAGTAATCTGCTATCTTTCATGTTGCAAAATGGCGTCCTTTCCACCATTCCAAAATGCACTGAATCTCTTAATTTGTAAACATTTCACCCCACCACGTTAGTTTAATTGCACTAAGATTATAGTTTGCTCCTTGCTTCTTGCATTCACCCATTTCATATGTGTCTCCTTACTCTCCATACAAAGAGAAGGCTTGTTTATTTCTGAGGCTCTGGCGTGGATCATCTTTATTCTTCCCTGTGTTTTACAACTGTCAGACAAGAAAGATGATTGTGATTTATTTCCACTGCTTGCAATATATCACCGGTGCCATTTTCTTTAATGGAATTTGATTATTATGTCACAACAGTAAAAGCCAAGCCAGACCTGCCAAGTAATAGCAGCGACGTTAAAGATATTTACAGAACCAGTCAGCTTTTACAGTCCTTGCTCTTGTCTTCTGCATTCCAATGAGCATCTTTTAGGGACGCCATCAGATGGGTTTCAAATGTACCATAAGGACAACGCCGGACATTCCTCTGAGAAATGACCAGCGTCGTCTACTTTAAATTATTGAGCATTCTGATATCTGCCAGCAAAAAATAATAAAACAAGTATCCCCCATTCTGTCCTTAGATATGAAAGGAACAAGTATTTAGGATGGTACCATGAAGTGAAATCACCGCTAATGTATAGGGAACAATGTGCAAATGTTTTTGGATCCTCCTATTTTTGAAGGACACAAACACATCTTTACTCCAAAAAGATATCCTGCTGCCAGACAACTCTTGGTATGGCTGTGTAATTTGACTCTCATTTACTCAAACTACAAATTTATGGTATAAAAAAACACCTGAGTTAGCATTTCCACATGAGATAATATATAATGCCAACCTTCTAAGATTGAAGTCATTGAGCCAGTCAATTACTGGTTGGTTATCCACGATGACATGACATGCAATTTCATTTAAAATTAAGATAAACACTTATGTCAATTTAGGAAAAACTGCACATTTTAGTCGAATGTTGACATACCATACTGCTAACCACTAGGTTGCAGTGAAATGCATTGACGATTTCCACATATAAAGCAGGAATAGTCGTGACAAATGTATCATCACCAATGCCTTGGCCATTAAAGTCCTTCTTCAGATTAGCATTTCTTGACCTCAGGGTCCAATTCATAAAGATTTTGCTGTGAAGAGGTTAGAAGGATGTTAGAGGTACTCCTTCCTTAATCCTGCAATTCAAGAGTTCTACACATGACAGCTAATAATTTGTGACCAGGAATGCAGGGCTGTATTACAAGTAGCGAACAGAGTGTAATTTCCCGTACACCTGTCACAGAGCGGCCAGTTCCCTTATATTACATTAACGGTGCAGTGACATCAGCACAAACACACTTCTTATTAATCTTATCAGCATCACATGAACATCTCTACATCCTTTACAATACTTTCTCTTATGGTGCCTGGGGGGGGGGGGGGCTCCGAGCCTTAAACATGGTCTTGTGGACTACTAGAGAAGTGTGGCTCAATGATTAGAGCGGCAGACCCCGATGCAGAGGTCTAGCCCGGGACCAGGGTTCAATTCCCCGCCTCGGTGGGTCTTGGGCTCAAAAATTCCACGGACCTGATAATTCTCGCCTCGGTGCCATTCCAATCATGGAGTCCCACTCTGCAACTCTGGGCAATAGCTTGCTTAATCTCCACAACGGCCCCCACAACGCTAAGGATGCCTGGCCTCCACCTTGGGGGTGCCCAGGAGTGGACGCCTCACAGGGAAAGCCAGGATGGGTTCCACAGCGGTATTCGTAAAAGCGCCTTGAGACCCTTGCGGGTGAGTAGTGCGCTATACAAGTATCAATTTACATTTACATTTACTATAAGTGACTATGACGTGCCTGAATATTTACTCTCTCATGGAATTCTTTAGACTCCCTAAATGGATGGATGCAGAGGTTCCTTTGTGCAGGAACACTCTGTGTAGCAACAGTGAACACATCCTAGCTTTGGGAAATGTCATCACCCTAAATGTGACAACCGTTTACCTCCGCCGCTTGCTCTATCAGAAGCCAGCTTCGTGGCCAGAGCACAAACTGTAGATCAAGCCAGAGTGGCTTCCATTTTGCTCCACTTGTAGGCATTGGGCATTTCCAGTACATGTTCCCTGGTATGGAAACGTTCCTGGTTGATGGAGACTCACTAATCTGCCTCTGGCCAAAGCTAGTCCCCTTAAGGTCTGTTTAAATGCACAGCAGTCTGAACAGTGCTTGTGCTCTCGGTCTGACAGAATGACTCTTCTTCATTTTCTGAAATGCTAAGTAATTCAAGATTAGGGTCCACTATGGCAACGGCAATTAATGCTGTTTTTGATAGACCCATAGATTTCGGCAAGGCAGTACGTATTAATTGCCTTAGGAGTTTTATGTATGTTTATCTTTAATCCATTGAGGGATAGAATAACCTTACTGACTTGCATGACTAGATAAGCCAAACCCCGTGAAGCACATGCTCCAAAAAAGAGATCTTGGCGTCATGGGGATCTACCCGACTTTAGTCCTTCTCTAAAAGCAAACAGGTATAGGGGTGATAGAGACAAGTAAAATCCAGATTTGTCATTTGGATGTGAAATAAGCAGAAGCTGCTGACTAAGTGAGAGACAAATGTAATCCTCATCTTAAAGTGGGCACCTACAGCCAAGGGGAACAAACAATCAATCAATCAATTTTATGTATGATTACAGAACTCCGTGGAGGTCCACATAAACTGGGAAGATCAACAGCACAATAATAAAGATTCTATTTTGATAATAAAATTAACACAGAAAATGTTCCTACCCGACAAGGCATCAGCGAGTCCTAAGCGGAATCCAACAATATAAAAAAATATTCAGATTAAAACAGCAACATAATATACGATACAGAATGCTTAAAAATATCCTTCATGCCCTTAGTGCAAAAATGTAGGAGGTAAATAACATAGGATAAAAAACAAGTATTAGCAGCTGCTCCCTACATGCCTAAAGAGCCTTTGTACATGTTTAGCAAACACTTAAAAAAAGTTAAAAATTCTATAAGAGAATATTTCATTTGGTGGCTCATAAAGAGAATCAATTAGTGCTGAGTCCGAAAGAATAGATAGCTGTAGACATATTGGTCGTATCCATTTTCGCCGACGCAATAATAATGCAGGGCACATAAATTATACATGATTAGCATCTTGCAGGCCATTATTGCACAAATTACAAATTGGTGATGAACCATAACATTTAGACAATGAAGGATTTAACAGGAGCATACAATGCCTCAATAATAGCCAAAAATGGTGCACTCCATGTGACAGGTTCCAAGAAATATATGCCTGTATTTTATTTATCACACAGAAATCAATGACGGGATTGATACCCCTCTTCAGAGGGCAAGCTTCCCTATTCCTTGTGAAACTTGTTTCTCGAGTGGCCAGTTTCAGGGTGGCCCTTAATTGGTACGGCGATAAGGTAAAGAACAGGGACTGATGCAATTGCAGCAAATCAATCGCAGTCCTAACATTTCTAAAAATTAATGACTGTTCTTTTAAACATTCTACATTTCTTTTCAGAAGTAAAAATCTTAATGTACCAAAATCAGCCTTTGCTAGACCTAGGACCCAACGCACTATCCCTGTGAGACCCTAAGCCCAGATACTTCTCAATCCAGATTCTAACCTGAGGGCGGCTGCAGAACATGTCAAATTAACTGAGGCAAAACTTCTCAAAATTCGACTATCCATTGCATTAAAAAAAACATTTCTCTACATCAATCAATCCCATGCCATACAGGAGGGAAGCGGGGAATTTTGCACTAAACACCTCCAATAAAAGTGCAAAATGTCTTTTTCCAGTAGACTTATAAATGGGGCCCAGGTTTTTCCCCTGAATGGTGGCTTTAGGGATGTTATTTTCTATATGGGCTTTATCACTTAGGTTGCCACACACTATTGTTCCTAAAAAGGTATATGATTTTACAAGTTTCAATTTTTGGCCATACAACATTTCTGTACTTCAGCTTCTTTCTTCCATGCATGCAGATAATGTTACTTTTTGACATATTAATCCAAGGGGAACAAACTTGTTTCCTTTAACTTTAAAATTGATGCACACTCAGCCCGGCCAAAGGGAAAAAACTAATTTACTTTAACTTTAAACTTGATGCACACTCTGCCCACTAGGGATTAATGTTGGTTTAGGAAAATCAATATCAGAGATGGCACAGTTGTGGAACAGGCAGTTATAAGAATCTACTTCAGGAACATGAGGGGAAATCTCAAAAGAAATAGATAAAGTGTTAAAGGGTGGTTTTCAGATGTGTATCTGGTAAGGCTGTGGAATTACCTGCACTTCAGTCATTTCTTCAGTCTGCTGATGGGTGCTAGTGTGAAGTGGGGTCTTATATTCTGACTTTTGCCTCTTCATGGACTCATTAAATGTAAGAAGCTAAGAACTTGAGCACAGACCGTGTTTCACAATGAAGGTTGCTTGCTGCCTCTAATGCTAAACCCACACCCTGCTAAAGCTGTTGATTAACATGAGACCTTTGATGTGCCCGGGAAGACGGTAAAAATTGGAGAGGTTAAAGATCCATTTGTACAAAAATAGGGCCTGAGTCACAAGGATGTTGTTTTGAATAGGAGTGACTTAATCTTGCAGTACCCCTGACTTACTTCTGGGTTTCAGGAGAAAGCCAGAAGACCTAAAAATAAACGCAAAATGTTTATGTATCAAACCCAGATAGCAATTTCATTTATATCCTGGGATCTTTAGCAAGCAAGTGGTTTTTACTGGGGGCTTGGGTAATCAGACCCAGAATCCCTGATTCAACCCGGTGACAGTGGCGTAACGGAACTTGATGGGGCCACCCTACACAGTACATGGAACCCCCTTGCTCATCCACCTACCACTTTTGCTGATGGGGTCCTCAGGAGCTCCAGTACCCCCATGCACTTCGGGGTTTGCAGGGGCTTATGTTACACCACTGTCTGGTGAGTCGCCAAGAGATCTTGTCAGTGTTCCATTAACCTTGAAATTCTGCACAACCAACAACTTGTTTTACCCTCCCCTAAGGAGTTAGAGGGTATATAGCAATGGACATTTTACTGTGCTATTTTTACCCTGGCTAATCATGAAAGAGTGAATTTGCATTTGGATTTTATTTAATATTATCATTTGTGGTTTTTTGACTTCGATGTGTGTCATTTTACTTTGCACATATCACATATGTGTTTGCTTCCCAAGGTGCATTTGTAGCACTATTTGTTCTTCTGCTTGCAGTTTGGTGTTCCTGTGCTTGTTACTGGTCAATTTGCTTTCAGAGCTTTAATGAATCGTTCAGTTGTGGTAGTGGCACAATCAATAATGTCAAAATATTTCTTTTTTGCATTTTCAGTTATCGTTACCAACATTTTATTATGTAATAATTGGTATGCTGACAATTGCTCGAGTGCATAGATAGCAGATAAAGAAAGGATGTGTGTGTTATTTGTCTTCTACCGACATATATTCCAATAGGCTACCAAATATGTGTTCTATATCAATTCAGGTGTATACAAACATTCAAAACTTCAATGAGAAATAAGTCAGTGTTCGACACATCCTCCATGATTGTCACACTGTTCGAAATTGATTTTGCAGGAAATAATATTTGCACATGGCATCTTATTTACAGTTGAAAGTATGGCGCATTTCATATAAGGTAAAATAATATCACCACAATCACTACAGCTAAACATATGAAAATCTACATTTGCTTCGGTGTCAGCGTATGCGCATCAGTGTGTAAGAATATCCATTTCATCATCTTCATATTCTGTTTAATATGAGGCTCTGTCATCTGTGGCATGTTGGTGTGTATGGGTATGTGTTTGGAGGCCTTTTGATACTTATGCTATATAAAGTTTTGGCCTACCTCCATATCTCAAGCTTTGTGGTAGGTGAAGTGAAGGGGCGGGGTGGGAATCTGTGATTTAGTCTAGCTACCTGTGTGTATTGATTTCATTTTCTTGTTGATTTAGAAAGGTCTGAACCTTGGGTAATGGGCTTCATGTGGTCTGTATTTAGAATTAACTTCACTTTCCTTCCGTGAGTTTCATCCAAACTAGAATGACTGGTGAATCTTACTTTTATAAAAAAAAAAAACAATCTCACTGAATATCTTATATTTTACATGTTTACGTATGGATCACAATTTTCTACAGTACTCCACATGCAGATTGTGCACGTTGTGATCATGGCTGAAATACTCACTTACATACTTGTCAGCTACCTTTGCTCAAACTAAAAAGTCACACTTTCTTTCAAGTAATTGAAATGTTTTACAGCACGAAAAATGCGACAAGATTGAGGGTACTAATCAAGAACAAATTAGTAGGTCTTCACCCATGGATGGACACCTATGTACAGATGCTGATTTACTTCTTTTAGGAATTCACATACATTCCCTGTAGTAGAGTTTGACATCTGTGCCAAACACATCTTTCCACCATTGACAATGCAGTGTAACATCTATGAGATCCTATTCTAACTGTGTGTAATTCTATATAGAGAAGAATTAAACACAAGTAGAATGGAGTCCACGGTGCCAGATGGAGAAAGCGATTCCCCTACACCCACACAAAATCTAGAGGTGATCTGTTCCCTTTCCCAAATTGCAAAAGGGGGGGGAGCTGGGGGGATACTGCAGTCTATCTTTCCAACAACTGCCAGGATGCCAATGGGTTGGATTGGATCAGAGTATGGAAATGCCCACAAGTGAACATTTGTGGCCATTCACAAACGTACAAGGCCAATAACATATTGTAATGGCCACTTCCCAACCCTTGCATGGACTTAACTTCAATGGATTTCGCCATATTTTGGCAGGGAAATGTGGAGTAGTAAAGGTATTTATGCCTGACAGAGATCCTTTTGAGAATTTCTGACCATTTTCAAATGTACAAGGCAAACCACATCTTGTAATGCCCACTTCAAACCTCTTTTATTTTACTAACTTATACAGATTTTTTCACACTCATGGCGGAGCAATTGGAAGCAGTAAATGCATTTATGCGTGACAGAAAGCCTTTTGTGAATTTCTGGTAGGTGTAAATGAGGCATTTGTGGTCAGAAAACTATATTTGTGCATGATCTCTAACTGGTTTAAATCAAATTACATTTGACCAGATTTGTCATTGTAAATGTCATAATATTGGTCTATAGGTGTATTCTCTGTTCCATCCCATGCTCTGATATTGCTGCTGCACTGCTCCTTTAATAACAAATTGCAGGAAATACCAGCAAATCAGGTATGCCCAAAATAATATCAGACTTCAGAAGCATATCCACTAGCAGAAAATGGCACAATTCGGTAAAGGTCTTCTGCTCATAAAACATGAACACGGTGCTAGATACAAATACAATAAAAAAACATATTATAACCTCTAGATGCACAAATTATTAATACCAATATATTAGAGATCCAAAAGGTCATCTTACTAGTATGTCATCATTTATTCATAAAAATACCGGATATTATTTTACTAAACTGAACTCACCCTGGAATTAAAGCCTCGAGTAACAATTGCACTGCGGGAATTACAAAATGTAGGTAAACAGCATTAGAAAGAACAGAGAAGGAATTACACTTGTGAAAATATGTGAAACTGATTTAAAAAGAAACAGCAGTGCTGAACACAGATGTCAGGAAGTGACTACCCAGTACAAAAAAGTCAAGGAAATACACTTTACTAAAATGGAAATAATAGGCAAGAAAATAAGTGTCTGTAATCAATCATGGATAATGACAACGTACAGTAAAAGCAGAATATGTTTGCGATGTATATTACGAAAAGTGCGGCTAATTTTAGGAAGAAAATGGAAGTTCTGAGCCCTCAATCGGAAGAGTGAATTTTTTGCCGCTACCAGCATTTCTTATAGCACACAGATGCAATACAAAAAAAGACAGTCTTTTTTAAGGCATGCGTAATCGTATCAAGAGTAAGGAAAGCTTTGAGATCAAACCACAATCACTTTTTTTCATGCTTTTTGACATAAACTGCAGATCATATCAAACTATGTTTTCTTAAGGCAATGCTACCTGCCCTGTTGTTTCACAGTTGTTTCTCTTTGATAAATTGGGCTTGAGTCACGAATATTTTTTAATCTAGTAGGGTGAACCTACTTTTGTACAATTGTAGGCGTGAAACAGTGTTCCTGGCATACTCCGAGCTTACGTTTGAAATTTAGGAGTAAGCCATTAAGTACTACATGAGTAAATCACAACTCAATCTTTGTGAATCAGGACCTTCTATGTTTCAGAAATATGTGCACAAACCGAGGCCTCCTAAATTGGACCTCAACTCTCTGTGTAAAAGTTCCTTTCATCTTGAGTGCAGCTTAGCCACTGTGGGGACAAACTTGATTGCACACAGAGGTGTTAAATGTCATTAACAGTCATATTGTAAAATAACTGCTTATACACACAATACTCTGTACACTTAAATATATCACTCAGTTATTGTTTTTCCAAATCTGATTTTAATGTTCACTGTCTTGTCTCAATCTATTCCATTTAACAAAATGAAATTACATTTTAAATTCACAGATGTTTTGCAAAGATGAAGTGTGACTAACTCTTGCAGCACTGATGGTTTACTCCAGTTTTACTCCTTGATTTTAGAAGTAAGCCTGGAGTACAACAAGGATGAGCCATAAATAGGGCACAACACCTTCCTCTGTGGCCCGATGTCTAGTGGTGGAGGGCCCACTGGGTCAAGAGATACTGACAAAACACCTTGTTCCTTGGGAGCAGTACCCTCAATTTGCCCACCTTCCTCTTGCCGAGCTCTGACTCTGCTGTTTGGGATTACCAGAGGTTAGGAGTGGTTAGACGAGTGGACTATTTTTAGAGAGGGTACTGTGGGAAGTAAGACCTGTGAGGAAAAAACCTGAAGCTGGGAGTTCAGTAGGACCTGTAGATAATCACCACAACATAATCACATCTTATGTTGCAATTGACTGATAGATTCTCACATCTATACGAAGATTCAATTGTTAGTGTAGCCTTCGGTTAATTCAGCCCTCAGCTTTGTCTTCCTGAAGGTGCCTGTTGCATATCCTTGGATGGTGGTGTGTTAGAATTATGTATCAAGAGACAGGGACTCGGAGCGCATACAGGTCCAGCATACTTGCTTCAAACAACTAATCAAAGTCAAAAGGGTATGCAGTCTGCAGGAAGCATGACTCTATAGGAAGAATTGCTCTCACACACCTAGATAGATGTCATGCTTTATCACTGGGCTTTTGCTCCACATTGGGCCGGCGATGCAATACCCAATGGGCACCCTCAGTGGGAGCTCTTTACTGGAGATCTTTTCATAAGCCATTTGGTGAAGTGGGGTCTAAATGTAGGTTAGTGTGTAAAGTGAATAGGTGCAAAAGAGAGGTTAAAAAGAGTACAGGGGGTACTCTTCAGAATACGTTTAATGACGGAGTCCTTCTGCCTATGTTAAGAATCTGTGACACGATCTACTAGAAATGATTATCTAAGATAGTTGTGGGTCGACATGTTTCAAGCCAAATTCAGTCATGTAAATAATCTAGCTGCTTTTCTTCAGGACCACTGTAACCTAATATACACAGTGACTGGAGTTTCAATGTGTGGATTCCTATGTCTACTCTCAGTCACACATACGTCTCTGAGTATCAATTAAAAAATATAATTTGGCGTTGACCTATAGTGTAGAGACAATAAACATCATCAATTTATTTGTGATAAAGCTTTGAAAATGAGACACCAATGCATGCTTTGCTCATTCATGCTCAATCTCTAAGGTGTCCCATATATTAAAATGTGAAAGCGAGACACACCACATGGAAGACATAGCATCTTTTATTGAAAATCCAACACTCTCTGTTGATTGGTATGGAAACTCACCCAAATTGGTTATTGTTCAGGACTCCTCGAGTTGTGCATGGTGGCACACTGAATAGCATGCTAAAAATCATTCAATTGATAGGTCAGAGGTCCAGCGTTTCCTATTTTTGCGAAAGCGGTAGAATTTCACACTTTCTCCTAAGTTTAAAGGAAATCGGCAAAGCTGTATGTAGTATCCAGTATATGTATTTATCCTGTTGCTTTCTGTTGGACCCGGCCTCGTGGCGTGGTCCTTAACCCCCTGGATTGTGCCCGTTCCCCGCCCCGGCCTTCACGGGCCACCCGTCTGAACTGCACCAAGACCCTTCACCCGGAGCTGCACGTGGTCGCATACTCCTCGTGGCTCCGCCATCTTGTTGGCATACACGTCACCCCGTGCACCAGCCGGCGCGACCCCGCTCAACCCGGCCTCGACCCCAGCGAAGCCCCGCCATCGAGGCACCACAAACTAGCCAGGGGGTGCCGCAGGAACCATTCATCGCCCTCGGCGGAGGACAGTATCGATGGGACCCCCAACTGTCCTCCCCTCTCGAGGTGTGATCGCCCGGCAACTCCCATGGGCCTGGCGCCTCTCCTGCTGGGCGTCTGGCCACCTCCACCCGGCCACTCCGCCCCCTCGGGCGCATAGGTCCGGACATCAAAGGGCTCCAGACCTATATCTGGGGCGACCCCACCACAGCTCGGCAGTTGTATCCCGGAGTCGAGAGCCCTGCTGATTGAATCGCGGCTGACCCTACGGAGAAGAACTCTTGTCGGAACCATCACGAGCCCTGCTGACTGCGTCGCGGCTCCTTCTTGTGAACCCTTTCTGAACCACCTGGAACATCGGAGCCCTGCTGACGCTGTCGCGGCCCAACCTCGCTGAAACCTTCCTCGGAGCCCTGCTGATGACGTCGCGGCTCGAGCTGAGCAGAAACCATCTTGAGAGCCCTACTGATTGAATCGCGGCTCTCCACGAACTGTACGCCGGAGCCCTGCTGACGCCGTCGCGGCTCGACCCCTCCGAGATCCGGAGGTCCTCCAGCTTGAGGATAAGAACTGGGCCCCAGGTACCCTCGTACCGCATTCCTGCCAAAGACTGTCCCGCTACCCCGACCCTTCCCAAGAGACACTGAGACTTTTGGTGGATCCCTTGATCCCTTCATGCAAATATTGACCTCGTAACCTTTTTATTGCTGATAAAGAATTGCTTGTCACAAGACAACCTCCTTGAGTCCGGTGTGGTGGTGTTACTGTGCTTGTACGTGATAGGAGAAGGATCTCTCAGGAGACTTCTCGGCAGCGCTCGGCTACTTCGTGCAGTGAGAGGGCCCCCCCTTGGTGGTCTCACCGACTCCTCGGGGTCCGCCTTCCAACACTTTCACCCTAGCTGCTCAGTGTCAATGTGCTGCATGGAATGATGGTGTGGTGATGATGTATGGAATGTTTGGGTGCCTGTGAGGTAAGGTGTGACAGCTGGAGTATGGGCTGCCTTGGTTCGGAGAACGGTCAGATTTATTACTAGTTTTTGGTGTTTTTCGGCTTTTCATTACAGGGTCGAGTGGTGAAGGACGTCAGAACGGGTATCACCTCTTTTTTCACTGCATTTTTCAGCTTGGGGTCCTACTACTGACTTGCTGTCTGGCTCTTTTGTTGTTCTGGACTCATTCAGCTGTGAGTGCAACCTCCGGTACTTTGCTTTTCTGCACAGCCTGAGGAACTTTCACAGCAGTGTGCTGTCCAGCCAGTGGCTGCTGAAAAATGGTCCCATTAGACATTCCTTCACTGTGGGTGGTTTCTGCCAGAGTCATGTTGTCTTAGTCATCAGTGAGGACATGATGTGCCAGGTCAACTAGTGCATGTGTTGGAACTTTAGGTTGTGTGAGGGTACCTTCACTGTGTTCAGCCAAGATGTCTTATTTACAGTGTACTGTTTCAATGTTTGGTTCACTCTCTCCATCTGTCTACCCATCTGTGGATGGAGGCTTGTGGATATCTAGGATTTAATTTTTAGAACAGAACACGACACACAAGGTAGTTCCCTTAAGTGTCAGGGACAACTATGGCAATGTGTCATCTTTGAGCCTAAACATTAGGTCTGCTTTTAGCCAATATTGTTTTTAATTGATGAGGGCGTGGCACCTTCCTTAACAATAAAGTTTTATAAAAACCATGACAAAACAAGCAATGACAAAGCCAAAAGGCTGGTAAACAGCAGACCTATTAACCTTGCCAGTGCTTGCTTTTCGTCCTTTCTGAATGTGACTACTTGGGTAACCTTTTTCTCTACAAACCAAACTCACTTATTAACCTAAATTCTCCAAAGTATGACGTGCACCAAGCCGGTCTATCTTCTGATGGATTTCAATTATTTACACTTGCAGTTGAGGCAGGAGCAATATTGATATTAGTTAATACAACCACATGTAGGGCACTCAGTGCAACATGTGAGGAAAGCCAGCCTATTCAAATATTACTTTGCATGTCTCGATACATTTCCCCAGTTTTTCTGAAGGTCTGTAGAAATAATATTTTTTTATTCTTTGTAGCACTTGCTACATTGGTCATTTTGCAGAACTGCATGTACTAGGTATTATTATCTCCCACCTCACTGTATTTAACTCAAAAGGGTGAAGAACTTTGGCTGAACAGGTTCAGGATGCCACCAGCAATTGCTTACCCACTGAGCTATGTTACTGGCTAATATGCATATCATATTGGCATCGTTTAAACATGTCAATGAATTCGTTAAAGGAAAATGCAAGCAATGGACACTAGGATAAGAAAATGTTGGGTATTCTTACATTGGTAAGTACAAGGCCCTGGGCCCAGAGAGTATCCCACCAGACCTGTTTAAATCTAATATTGAGGTCTGGGCTCCACTATTAACACAGGTGTTGAATGCGAGCATCCGGGTGGGGACATTGTCCTCTTGGCCTACTGCTGTCATTTTTCCTATCTTTAAGAAGGGGGACAAAGACAACCCACAATGTTATAGACCAATATTATTACTGGACTCATATTCAAGGTGCTAGAGAAGATGATTTTCAATAGGCTAAGTGACTTGGCAGAGGAGAATAACATCCTGCATGATGTTCAGTATGGCTTTAGAGCAGAGAGGTCCACCTCAGACCAATGCCTGAACCTCCATTTGATTATTAATAAATACTCAGTGGTCTGAATCTATACATTTAGCCTTTATGGACCTGGCCTCTGCTTTTGACAGGGTGAATTGAGCAAAACTTTGGACCCTGCATAGCGGGATGGGGTAGACCTAACCATTGTCGCGCTCCTAGCCAATCTGCACTCAGAGACCACTGCCTCAGTCTTTTTTACTCAGCACGCCGCCTGTACTCTCCCTTTCTGGACCAGTTCAAGTGTGCGTCAAGGATGTATTCTTGCCCCTTTTTTATTTACCTTGTACGTAAATGGGCTTGAGTTCGCGGTGTTATTAGCTGCGTCACATTGCCAGAAGGTAGGTGACAGATTCCTCCCTGTGTTATTATACACAGACAATGTGGTCCTTATGGCTTGGACCCGTGAGGGGCTGGACCTACTCCTGGAGAAGTATATGTCTTTCATGGGGAAGCTTGATCTGGTGGTTAATTTCTCGAAGTCGTATGTGATGGTATTGGTCCCCAAGTCATCTCAAAGCAAGACCGTTAAGGGCACTAATTTTACCTTGGGCAGGTGTTGGAGCCATATCTCGCCAAGGCCGGCTCACAGAATGATAGGTTTCTACTAGCCAAATTCAGGTTCAGCGATTTTTTTGCATCCCCTTCAGGGTGGATGCGGCCTGAGACAAGGGAACCCTGTGGCTGCAACAATATGTATCCGAAGGATATGTTGCATTTTACCATGTTGTGTTCTTATTATAACTGGCTGAGGTAGCAATTTTTAATCCCTTTATTGAAATCCCAGACTTTTAGTCAAGTTAGGCCAGCCTTGATGTATCTACAGATGGTTCCAACAGATCATGTTATCTTTACAGTCCTCTCCTTTTTACGAGCACTTTGGGTGTCTAGAAGATCAAGATTTGATTAATTGCCCATAACCCACTATTTTTTTAATGTATTTTATCCATGTTTTTATTGTCTCTGAATCCTACTAGCAAACTTTGGGTTTGCACTTTTTTCCTTTACGATGATTGCATTGCATGAATCAAGATTCTATGTTCTATGATGTCCTTAATGCCTCAAAATTACGTGCTATTTTGACCCTAATTCATCATTGAGCCATTGAAATCTTTGTTTACATAGAGTGGTCTTGTAATGTATCTGCACTTTATGAAGGATGGCTAATGCAGCTGGGCACAGTTTCTCAATGGTTTTAAATGGATTTTACTTGTATTTTTGTTATCTTGTATTTATAGAAGATGTGATTGTATCATACTACAATGCAATAGATTATGCATTTTATATGGTGTTTATGTGTGATGTTTTATGGTCAATATTGACTGAATAAACATATTGGTAAGTAAGAAAATGTTAGTAAAAGTATGTATTTTGTTTGCCAGCCTATATGGAAATCCATTTCTTTTTCTTTGTCTGAACTATATGTCAAGCTCATTTAAAGCATTATTCCTTGTTTCTCTGAAGATAACAGAATACAGTTCAAGTGATAAGTGAGAGATATATCAACATTGCAAACTTGTGTGAGACTTTCAGATGATTCAAAACCTAAGCCCGATGTTCCTCTGTAAGACTTTCTGACTTGTGTGGTTGTCCACAGCAGACTAAGTGCTTATTTTCCAACATCATTAATTTTATGCACAGCTGTAAGATGAAATACGTTTGAAAAAATTTGGCCTGAAATGTTTTCGCTCAGAAATTTGAATGCATTTGAGACAACATTTCTTTGCTATGAAACAGCCTTTAATCAAACAAATTAAAATCTGCTGTAACATTAATGAGACGAGTGAGCCGTCCTGGATACAGTTTGCTGCTTCTGTTGTTAAAATACAGTATCTCCCAAATTGCAGTTTGCAGGGGAGAACAAACCACCACCATCGTTTTCTCCGAGATATTCAAGTAAGATTAGAGATACTTTGGACCAGAGGCAGTACAGAATTGGCAATAATGTGCTAATAAACTGTAACCTATCTACTACTTTTGACATGGTTTATCACAAAATCCTATTTGCAGGCCTGGATATGCACTGAATGGCTTTGGTGTTAAGGCACTCGCTTAGATTCGATCCTTTCTTACAAATAGGGATCAAAATCGTGTCACTTCTAAAACATCCTTTCAGTAATTCTGTTTTACATGTCTCTTTGACCCTAGCAGATGTGATCTCTTATTTTGCTAAGAGCCCCTGACACCGAACACAACAAATATAATTTGCCCTGGATGAATACCGACAAAACAGAAATATTAACATTATTTGATGTACAAAATCCACCAGATATAACATTTTATTGCCCACCAGAAGTGGAATCTCCTTTTGCTCCCATCAAAACAGTGAACAACCTGGGCGTGATATTTTACTACACCAATTCATTCTCCACTGGTACAACTAAGCACCAAAAAAGCACATTTTTGACGCTATAACGTATCCATAATCTTCTTATCAGAAAGAATCTTTCCAATTCAAGCCCTAGTCTTATCTACATTACTTTACTGCCTGTACTTTCTCCTCAACGCTCCACTGAAGACCTTTTCTAAATTTTAAATAGTCCATAATTGAGTAGTAAGAATTATTTTGACATGAAGGGAAAACATGAGTACATCTTACCATGCTGCCAAAAATTAAAATGGCTTCCCACTAGCCATCAAATCAAAATATATTGCATGAGCATTATCTGCAAAGGTGCCCAACCTGCCTATCCTAAATACTTGTTGAACTTGTTTACCCCTAAAAAGTCAACAAGAATCCTGCATTTAAGCAAAGTTCATCATCTCAATAACGCCACATGGAGAAGGAAAAGCTCTGCAAACAAATCTTCACAACAGTCATCACAAGAGAGATTTACTTCCCTGCAGATTGGAAAGATACCGGATCCCTTAAGGCATGTTAAGGTCACTCCGAAATCAGACTTTATGATTAATTTGGATCCAGATTCATTTTATCTCTTTATACTGTTTTTATTACATTCTCTCTGTGGACATGGTATATCCTGTGACACCTTCATATAATTCAGTATCCTCTCTTATCTTTTCTCTTCTGAAAGTACTGTCTATCCGGCAGACCATGCTCTCTCTTTCCTAGTATTAGCTTTCTTTAATTTGTGCTCCTTGGATCTAGTCATGCTTGTTGTAAGTTGTGCTTCATAAATGAATACAAATATAGCCACAACAAATTATAAGTTGATACTCATTTTCCAATTAAGCCAATTAGTAATATAAATAAAAAAATGTATTTACAAACTAGCAATAACTAGCATGAGTCATTAAAGATATCCCCAAAAACCATGGAAGAAAATAAATACTATAAGTTTAACATTGAAACAAAAATGTGGTGTGAATATTTGAAGATATTTCCATTAAGAACAATTACAAATAATTGAAGCTTTTTAAATTTAAGAATGACAAACATTAATGTTAGTCACTAATGAGTTTTACTTTCTTCGATTATCAAAATAGACAAGTTGGCATTTCCTAACATTCCATTAGAAAATACATCTGACAGAAATATATTGGTAGAATGGCACTAAAAGTTTGTTAGTTAGGGGCCGATTACGATGTTGGTCGGAAAGCTTTCAACTGCTAGTCGGAAGCTTTCCGACCATGATGGGAGGCTTTCTGACCGACAGGGTAGGTTTGCGGTCCGACCACCGAATTACAGTGTCAACGGTCAGAACGTAAACTGGACGATCATTCCGACGCAGTTTAGACCGGCTCTCGGAGTCTTCCAGCCAGTTGGATCCGCACCGTAATCCCCTATGGATGTTGTTTCCGCCATAGGGATTACGATGTCGGTTTCTGTCAGCCTTTCTGTGGCCGCTTTTCAGACACGCAATGGCTGTCAGAAAGTGACTTTGGGGACCCTAGCAAGGCCCCATTTCCTCCGCGGTCTACGGTTGGTGGCCGAAGGGGTGCCTAGTGGCCCCCCTGTAAATCCCTGCACTGTGTGGCAGGCACCATGGGGTGGCTCAGGATTTTACACACTTTATAGGAGCCTGTATTACAGCCAGTTTATGGCCATAACACAAGGAATGCGAGTATGTGAACGAATAGTGTTTGGTTGCATCGTAATCAGGTGGTCAGATCTGCCAACCGGAGGTTGGTTGGTCCCGTTTCCGCCAGGGTGTCGGACAGAGGAAACTCCGACCAACATCATAATAGGCCCCTTAACCTGTTACATGCAACCTTTCATGTATTCCAACCTTTTAATCACAGCTCACCTACCTTGAGCCTTTGATTTTAAATGTTTCAAAACATTGATGGAATTATTCCATGAATGGTCCACTGGTGATAGAGGTCATGTTCTTGACCTGAGCTGTGACTGAACTCCTTCACTAACGCAACAGACAGTCCCAGAAAGGTAGAACCATGTTTCTCTAATGACATATTTGGTTGGCCTTGGTTAGGTTGGCCTGAGCAGCGTGGCCACACTCCAGAAAAGTTTGCCTAAGACATAGGGCTCCATTCATAAAGGTAGATTTGGATGTAAATTTATGTTTAAGACTAAACTTAACTTTTTTACACCTGCCAAAAATTCTCAAATGAAATCATAGCTGGGAAAGCTTATTTGCATGGAGGAGATCTTAGACACGTGCAGAGGTCTCCACACTTGCAAATCCCATTCAAGTAGTAGGAAATTGGGTTCCAAGACATATTTTGTCCTGGAATTTGGAAACACACACCAATGTGAATGTTTGGGAATTCTCAAAATCCGATCCTATCCTATTCAGTCCTGTGAATGATAAAGCAGATCACCTTCCAGAGTGGGAAGGATCACCACCAGTTTTGATTGGGGTGTAGGGACAGGGCTTTCTCTAAGAGGAAAACATTTTCCAGCAAAACAAAGCATTTGCACAGAGGATGCTACTCCCATTACTGAGAACTATGTACAGCATAATAGTCTGCTAGGTAAGTCTCCTGACCTTCCGAGGGGTGAACCTGGAAACCTGAGCCTTGTAAAACCTACTAGGCATAATCCTGAGAATGTCGATAAATAGAAAACATTTGCAAAAATACATGCAGGTGGAAGTGGAGATCACTGTCTGTACTTTTATGAAGTTTTTGTAAATAGAGCTGTAGTGCATAACATATTTCACCAAGCAAAATCACTCTCTAAATAAAATAGCAGCATACAGATACACACCAAGGGCCTTATTATGACTTTGGTGGTCCTCCCTCAGCACTGCCACTGCTCCGTCCGCAGGAGGACCGCCAAGGCTGTGTTGTGCCTGCTCACTGGATTCAGAGTTGAATCCAGGTCAGGTGGGTAGTGCTGCAGCAGTCTCACGGCGGCGGCTGTGTTAGGCTCATAGAAGAGCCTTCACAGCAGACTGCTGCAGTGACAGCACCAGCATATTCCTGCACAATGGGCCATGCATGCCACACCGTGCAGAGTGCCCCCTTAGTTGCCTCTCTACCACCCTTTTCATGGCTAGCTCACCACCATGAAGGGGCGGTGGACAGGCAACTCGTAATAGGCTTGGCGGTGCTGCAGCGGCACTGCCAGCATATTGCTGCCCCCTTCCACTATGCGACCGCTGCATGATCCCTGATCCCTGGCAGATGCTGTGGTCCTGGGATGACCTGACCGCCACACTCAAAATACTCCAGGTGGACACGCAGTGGGGGTGGTAGTCAGACCCTCACAGCACGTTTAGCGGTCCATGTCACTCATAGTAAGGGCCCAAGTCTGTAATTGAAATTATAAAAATGTACTTATCAGCAATTCACAAAAATGAAAAACACTTCTAAAAGGGTTGAAGTGAGAATAACGTTTAAAAATCATTCCCTTGATAAATAATGGGAATAGAAACCTGCCTTTCTATTTTAATTAACATGAGACAAGGCTGACAAGGTAATGCATGTAAAATAGCTGCTGAGGCCTGGATCAGTGAAAGACTTTACTTTATAGCTTAGAAACCTTTCAGAAGTTGAATTCACCTCAAAGGCTCAAACCAGGCACTTCTAGACCACAGGATAACATCAAGCAAGGGTAACCACAACTTGAGGGCTCTGTGAATCAGGTGTTGTTACAATCAAAACTGGTAATAATTACAATGAAAACAGTTGATAATTGCCATTTAGAGGACTGTGATTTGATGAGGGGTAATCGTATATAAATTGTGCCCTTCATCTGCTTTCTATTGAAAGGCCCCATATTTTTAAGTGTTTGAATTGGATAAATACAGTTTATTAAATATTTTATTTTGTATGACCCCAATGTATTTCAGCATAATCTTCAGTATAAAATAAAAATTCCCTAACATGTATACCAAGTTATATAATCTCATTTGACCTTTTTTCAATCCAACACTTTTGTTACTATCTCACTGTGTGCAGTGTAAATAGTTGAATTTTTCCCACTCCCCAATCCAACTACTGTTGCCATCACTGGAGTGGGAATAGTAAATTGTACTGCTCTGTAATCCAAATCTTTGACTACTGTTGCACTGACTAAAGTGGGAACAGTAAATTGTACCCCTCCACAAGCCAACACTTTTACTACTGTTGCATAGACTGGTGTGGGAATAATACATTTGACCCTTCTTCAATCCAGCACTTTCACTACTGTTGTAGTGAGTGAAGTGAGAACAGTATAATTTACCCCTCTGCAATCCAGCACTTTCCCCACTGTTTCAGTGACTGTAGTGGGAATAGTAAAATTAACCCCTCTGCAATCCAACACTTTCCCTACTGTTTCATTGACTGGAGTGGGAATAGTTAATTTTACACATCTGCAATCCAACACATTCCCTACTGTTGCACTGTGTGGTGTGGAAGTAGTGAATTTTACCCCTCACAAGTCCAACGTTTTCTGGACTGTGGTATAAAGTGGAGTGGGAATAGTATATGTATTATTTACAGCATTTTATAGTTTACTTTACTTTATTTTAAATTTAATTATTATGTTTTTGTTTGCATAAAAATCGAATATTAATAATTATGAATATTATTTACATTTGATATATTTTTAGTAAATTGTAAATACATTGGATTTTTTATTGTATTATGTTATCAGATATATATATGGTCCTGTAGAAGGCTGGGAACTGAAATGCATAGATAATCCATTTAATTTATTAAATTATTACATTTTAAATATTAAATTGAAAATATTATTTTAATAATATGTTTAATTATATTTATGTAACTAAATATATGTGCGTTTTAAGTTTTTGAATAAGTATAACAGTTATATTCATTTTAAAATGAATGAAATGTATTTAATTTGTATTATAATTAAGGTTTCCTGTTTTCTGTTCATACTGGTTTTTACGGATAAATACAGACAAAAAACATTTTCTTGTCAGTATTTATTTTTAAATGTGGATAAAAATGGAAATTGGGTTGCTTTTTGAGTACTTCTGAATACTGTCTGCCATGACTGCCAGGCCAATAGATGAGTGGATTGATAGATAAGGGGGTTAAAAAAGAAAGCTATTTTAGTAATGAGGCTTTAACAGCAGTAGATTTGCAGAAGGTTGATACTGAAATGTGCATATTTTCATATAAGTGCTCTGATTTATCTTCTGCGGGTGTTAACAGCACTAAAATCTGGCAGACATTCATGCATGAGTGCATATTTATTGGTTAAATAAATGTGGAAATATACTAATTTCAGCTTAATTTTTCCACCAATCCCCAAATAAATATGGATAAATACAGATAAAATTAGCCAGAAATAAATATGGATAAATACATGTGGCGATGGCAATAAAATAAATACCATAAAACCGGTAGCCCTAATTATAATAGTGTTACATTTTAATATATTAAGGCCCTCATTATGATGTCAGGCAGACTTAAGTTGCATTAAGGAGGCAGCCGCCCAAGTAGAAAATCTACTCAGGGCAAAAAGAAGCGGCGCCCTCTTGCGCTGCACCTGGTGCCTTCGCGCTGATTTTTCAATGTGGGAAAAACACCTGTCGCTAAAAATCAATGCGAACGGCATGGCCTAACGCACCCCACCACTTGCAGAACTCTGCATAGTGCGGCTGAGTTTTTTGTTCACTTTGCGGAGGCCAACTGCCAAGCAGTTGTAACGTCAGGAGGGAGGACTTTTCCTCCTTATTTACGTCTTTTTCTTTCTTTGACAATGGATATCCCATTCTGTCAAGCTCTTAGTCACTCTTTGTTCCAACCACTCACTTCTTCCACGCTAATGGATATATGTTCTATCCACCAATACTAGTTAGTGCATCTCTGCCAAAGGACACCCTACCACAGCATGCCTATGGCGTGTGTCAGCCAATCCCTGCATGGCACTTTGATGACTCAATACCCGAATATTGCTAGGATTTCCAGAACCACTCTCCCCAGATTTTCTCATTTGCCTGCTTCAACTAAACAGAAATCTCTACAGCAGTAAGAAAGTTACATACTTTCTTCCAACTGGAGAACCTCTACCTACGAAAGTCACTGTCCTTGGTGCATTTATTCATGTGGACTAAGGAGCAAACTACCACCAATCTTAAATAGTACAACTGTTCAGACAAAATGACATCCCAATCTTGGTGTAGCTAATTGTGCCTCACAGCACACCTCACCTAAGCAGGCAAGTTCGACAGTTCATTACCCTCACTTGAGATACCTATCTTTAGCTCTTTAACAAATGTATAACAACTCATATACTTATTAATTTAAAAAAATCAAAGAACAAAATCAGGAATTCAATAAATATCACTCCAACAAATTCAGAGATCAGAACCACATTATAGTTACTCTGAAAATACGTTCTCTAGATTTTATCACAATGCACCCAACAAGCACTGCTTCGCAATTTATTTACTTTTCTCTTGCATGTAAATCCCTGTTGATACTCAGGTCATTTTTCTTCAACCACCTCATCTCCCAGAACCAGGGTCAGGTTCAGACTGAGTCAATTTAAATCAGGGGAACCATTTGGACCATGAAGGTACAGTAGTCGGTTCTATAGCCAAGTTGCTTACTGGTCGGATCTAACCGGACCATCACCTCTGCTACCAGATCTGTCAGTGCACAAACTTGTCTTCAAATGAGCATCCCAAAGGCATGCCAATGGCAATGACCAGGAGCGATGTAGTTCCAGTACGGACTTTGGTGCTCCCTGATTTCACTTGCCACTAATACATTTGGGATCTAATTCAATAATCAATGCTCAAAAATCTTTATAAGAATGACCATACCGGATATAGTTTTTATATAAGAAATTACTAAGCAGAATACATGAAATATGCCCTCAAAGGTTAGCAGCAAAGTGTGCAAATCATATAAATAAACAACTCAGTACAGTTCTATATGAACGTCAGCATAGAATCACCTTCTAAAGGTGGGATATAAAGGTTTCTAGGGTACAGAGGGACAGACGTTTTTTTAAAGGACTTCAGACAAAGACTTTCATACATTCTGCACAGGTATATGGTTCCCAGGATATGCACCAATGAGAGACAAGCAAGAGAAACATTTTACTACAGAATACATTCAGCGATTCGCTAATTGCAACATTACATTGGATTTTAGTGGTTCACACAGTTTATTCAAGCATACTAGTTGATGCATTGTTTAACAATAGCCTTGGACAATTGGTGTGTCCTTGCTTACATAGAGTACGAGAAAGGTCTAGGGGAATTCTCTCCGTTTATCCGAGCAAAGCATGCAATTCTTTATTCAGGACAAGAAACAACATTAGTAGTCATCACATGGTGTATTATGACATTAAGGAAAGATGGAGGACAACGTAAATGCAGTTTATATTAGCATAAGCTCAGTTTACAGCACATTTGAATGAGAAAGGAAGGACAACTCCTACAGGAGTTTGTTGAAATCCAAACATTGGGGTCTATTAGGATGGCGGGCGTACTCCTGTCCGCCCCCCACCCTAGCAGTGCAGGTACCAGCCACCAGTGGTGCGGCGGTCCCGCACCGCCAATTAGGATGCGACCGCCACCCTGACGGTCGCATCCTGCATATATTGCATTGTGGCGGGCGGTGCTGTGAGCAGCACCAGCCACAATGCAGTATAAGCATGTTGTGCATTGGCATGCACAATGTAACAGGCACGGTACGGTGGCTGCCAACTTGTGTAGGCCAATGTTGGCAGCCCCCAACCCCCCGACCCTCTGGGGGCCCGTAACGGGCCCCAACAGTGAATTCCCGCATGCCTTTCCATGGGGGAGTCTCCGCCATGGAAAGGCATCCAACAGCCGGCATCATAATATGGGTGGTGGTGCCTGCAAGGCACGGCCACCATATTATGGGCCTTTTCCGCCCGCCTGGTAGGCAATCGTGACGATTGCCTCCGCATCACAGCCTCACAGCTCCTCAGAATGACGCACTGCCTCAACTGCAGGATGCATCCTCAACGCCGAACTTCGCATTGCAAGACCTCAGTGACTGGACCCATGATGATGCCGCAGAACCTTATATCACAACCTCCCCACACCTCTGAACCAAAGCATTGCTTCACGCTGTAACTTTTAGCCAAATCCTCAAAATGCTCCACAAACTATAATTTAATGTACTCTGTTCAGCGGGCCTCGTTGAGTCCCTTTTACTTGTCCAGCCTCTACTTGTGTCTTTATCCTGGTCTGGCGCAACCAGATATCCACATTTATCGCTTTAAAATTGCAAATCTCCCGTTCTACTGATTGGATATTTGTAGTTTTGGTCTTGTTTTATCTAGCAGAAATTACTATACTTTCCTAACTTGGTGCAGGATCCTTTTTGTTTGGTGTTTTTCACTTTATGACTGTTGAAGTGTTGCACAAATACTGACAGTTACCCTTTAAGTTAAGCCTGACTGCTCCATGCCAAGCTACCAGCGGGTTCAGCACAGGTTCATTTAAGGTTGGCTTGTCCCTCACCCTAACAAGGATTGTGGCTGCTGCTTTACCAACTACCAACAATCAAATTTCTTACAGCGCTATATGGAGAGGCCTCTTGCCTGCAAATTAATTGGGTGAAGATGCCTCTCATCCCCATCGGAGGTGGGGTGGATGTGCTCACATGGCAATTCTATCTTGGTATTTGTAGACTCTGTTTCAAATACCTTGGTGTATATGTAGCATTAGAACAGGCAGTCACATGGAGCCTAAACCTCTCCCTATTGTTTACCTGAACACACAAAGTCTTCAGCAAATGTTCGTACTGCCAATGTTTTTTTATACACTACAGAACTTTCTCCAGGTAACCCTGCAGAGGTGGTTTGTGGATCTGCAGTCCAAAATGTATTCCTTCATATAGGTGAATTGATGCCCATTTATCACATTTGTACATGCAGCCAGTCCACTTATGATGATGGACTGGGTAAGGCAGATCCCCAGCTCTATTATTGGGACTCTCAAATCCTGGTGCTGAATGAGTGGCTGTGTGAGGGACATGCATAACTGCTATTTCACACAGAAATCACCCTTAATAGGAATCAGAACATAATGATTTTAATGTAAAGAGATTTTCTACCACTTTCACTCCCTGAAGTAACTAAGGCAGATATTTTAAGATGGGGGATCAGCCTTCTGATTTCTAAGAGGGGATTAAAAGCCCATGATTAACAATTCTCTATGGCAGGGAATATAGTTTCCTCATTGCGCCGACCTTGAGGGCTTTATAAGGTGGGATCCAATCAAAATCTCCAGACTTTGGTACATTTGGCAGGGTGCACATAAAAGACAATTGATTCCTTCAAATTGAATTTGACTTTCATAAAACACAATTTTCAGAAAGTACTGTCCTTCCACCACAATTCCTTGACTAATCCCCCTGAAAATAGCTTGCTAGAAGTCAAAATCTCCACAAGTCTCCTGGGAAAAAGAAGAGTTTCACACATACAAAAATCACTTTTTACAAATATCTCTGATTCATTCTAGGTACTGAATAATGTAGGGAAGCGTGGGTGGGCTCCTTGGAAAAAAGATTGGAGAGGTGCAAAGATGGCCCCATATGAGCTTGCTATACCCTCAAGGTTTTGCGTCATACAACTAAATGATTTACATGCCATCTATTTTACACCACAGAAAGATAATGTGGGCTGGCAAGATTACCTTGCATTCCTGCATTGATTGTTATGAAACTGATAGTGATTTTTTACATGTGATTGGGAAGTGCTCTTTCATAGAACAACATTGGTCCAAGATATTTAGCACTCTTTTCGGATTTACTGGAGAGCTCAAAGACCTCTCCCCAAATTGCTCAGTTAGGATCTTTGGAAGAGACTGCAGAATGCAATTGAGACTGTAAGTTGGTGGGCATGAGGACCATGATGGCCAAGAGAGGCATTGCCCGGTTTTGGAAATCTCCTGATCCTCTCCCATTTGAAAGCAATAAACAGCTGGTTGTAAAACGAAAAGTCTAATTCTATGGCTGCAGGATGCCCACACACATATTGCACTATATGGGGGAAATAGTGTGAATACTACAGACTAATGAACATTTAGCTTGCTTTGATGATGAACTTCTGTGTTGTGATTGCACTGTTTATCTTTTTAAGCTTAATGTTGTGATTTTCAAAATAATAAGAATTGGTATATAAATAACGTACAGGGTGATTAAAAAGATTAATGGAAAAGGAAAGCAAATAAATGCTCAAATAAAATATAAGAAATGTGAGGAAGTGTAATGAGCCAAATTAATCTTTAAAGATATCAGTAACAGATCATCACTGCAGGAGTCAAACTAATGACTCAACATGACTAATAAATGGTGATCAGCTAATTTAGTAACTGCAGATTAAGCATAGTGGCAGCATCTAATGAGTTTACTGTTTTTAAAGAACTGATTGGGCCATGGGCACAGGCGAGTGTCTTTTAGCTGGAAAACAGGTTGGGCAGTAGAAGATGTTCAAAGTGCACACAGAAAGATGAGATAAGAGATTCGAGAATGTTAAACATAAAACATACCAAATTGGGAAGCCTAAAGTCCAACTAGCCTTTGATGCAAAATTGCAGACAGCCAGCAAAAAGATCACAGACAGTTGTTATTTCAATTGACCAGTTCTCTCAGTAGGAAACTGTAGGTTGGAGCATAGCGCTAGAATGCATGGAAATTGAGACCAGTACATATAGATATATATGCTCTCTGAAAAAACACAAAGGTTAAAAGGACATGATAGTTAGATGAATATCTCTGTAATAACATTAAAGTTTTGAACAAAAAAACAGCAGAAATTCACCAGTTATAGTTAGCAGAGCAGAGCTAACTATAACTTGCACTGCTTATGATCTTACATATTACTTCACTCATGACATGTTCAATGTCATCTTTTATGACATCAGTGATGACATAACATGACATGTGTATTTGTGAAGAGCATGTTCACCTGTAGGTATCTTGGTGCTGAATAACAAGTGTTTACTGTTACCCAACTCAATCATACTCATTTTATCATCCTCAGATGGATAAAAGGCTGAGTGGACCTGCTGGATTTGAACCTGTGACCATGAGGTCGAGTACAGGCCCCTGCAGTGGACACATTGGTCCACTGAGCCACCAGATCCGGCCACCACCTCAAATGACATAATTGATGACATCACTTTAACCTTTGTTTTTTTTCAGGGAATTTCTAAGATTTTGTTTTTAATCAAAAACAGAACTTTTCATCACACCTCACTATAATGTTACTTTTTTTAAGGTAAAGTAATATTTTATACCATCTGTGGAGCCAACTCACACCGTGCATGCCCTTTGGCAGTACACAGCAGGGGGCTGGCAAAAGGGCCTGACCTGTGACCAGGGCTGTGGCAACCCACCCGGAGGCAGCCAATCACCCGCAGGCATCCAACTCCACGCTGTGCATGGCCTTTCATTGCGCATGGCAAGGGGTTGGCAGCAGGACATGGAGAGCAGCAAAGTCCTGTGTCTATCTCCCCACAGGCAGCTACCCAAAGGCAGCCAACCCAGCCCTGTGCACAGCCTTTGGTTGTGCATGACATGGGGTTAGTCGCCTTGGCCTGTGTTTCAGCCAGGCCATGCTTCCAACTACCCACAGGTAGCCAACCCTATTCTGCACATAGCCTTTGGCATGCATAGTGGGGGGGTGAACACAGGGCTTGGCTTGCCGCCCGGTCCTGTGGCCAAACCCCCAGTAGGCTTCCAACCCCACATTGCACGCAATGTTTAGCATGCACAGCATAGAATGGGTTTTTGGCCCCAGGGACCTCATCACCTAGGGCCAAAATGTATTAAGGGTAGGGGGCATACAGCCCCTCTCCAATTTTAATTGACCCGGGAGACCCCATCCCATGGGGTCAGTTCCTATAAAAAAGGAGAGAGGGGCGATGTGGCTTCCCACCCCGGGCCTTAAAAGGCCCCAGGGCCATATCCATGAGAAATGAACAGGGGAAGAGCCTAATAGGGCCCCTGGAATCCCATCCTACATGGGTGAATAAGTGGCAGTGGGAGTAGCTTTATAGGTGACTGAGTGCCAGTATGAGCGAGTGTATGGGTTATTAGGTGGCTGTGTCAGTAGGTGTATGGGTAAGTGAGTGGCTGTGTGAGTGGTTGTATGGGTAGGCCAGTGGGTGTATGAGAGGTTGTGTGGCAGTGTGAGTTTTTTTGAGTGGTGCTGTGGATGATGTCATGAGTGATGTCATTTGATAAGTCATGAGTGATGTCACTTATCATGTCATGAGTGATATAATATGTGAGGTCATAAACAGTGCATTGACAGGGTGAGAGTTATAGTTAGCTCAGCTAACCATAACTGCTGAATTTCACTAGTTTTGCATGAGTGAAATTTGAGCCTAACTATAGCGATCCTGTCACCTTTGTGTTTTTTTAGTGACCTTCTAAGGTTTTTCTAAGTCTATTTGCTAACTATAATGCCCCTGTAGCCTTTGTTTTTTTCACTGAATTTCTAAGGCTTTTTGAAGTCTATTTCCTAACTATAATGTCCTTGTAGCCTTTGGGTTTTTTCAGTAATTTTCTATGTTTTTTTAATGTTAACTGTAACCTGTCACCTTTGAGAGTGAGTGTGTGACTAAGTGAATGAGTGTCTCAATGAGTGGGTGTGTGAGTGTCTATATGGATCTGGGAGTGGCTGCATAAGTGCCTCACTGGGTGTTTGAGTGGGTGTGTGAGTGCCTGAGTGGGCCTGTGAGTGGGTGTGTGAGAGTTAGTGGGCATGTGAGTGGGAGCATGAGTGTCTTGGTAGGTCTGTGAGTGGGTACTTGAGTGTCTGAGTGGGTCTATGAGTGGGTGAATGAGTGTCTGATTGGATCTGTGAGTGGGTGCTCGTGTCTGAGTGGATATATGACTAAAGTGCAAGAGAAGCTGATTAGGTCCGTGAGTCTGTAAATTAGTGCATAAGTGAGTGTATGAATCTGTATGTCTCCGAATTCTCAGCAATCTGGCTGTGGTGGACTTACTTGTTGCATCAATAGGGGTTCTTGATCCACAGCTACTCTCAGCAGCCAAGGGGACTTCATCCCCCAACCAGTAGTGAACTGGGAGGCCCCTGTGCAGAGTGGTTGAGAAAGGGGGCTGTGCATCTGATGACGTCTCAGCAGTCTGGGTGTGGGGGACTTACTTGTGGCAACAATAGGGGTTCTTTGCCCTCAACGACCTTCAGCAGTCAAGGGGACATTATCCCCAACTAGGGGTGGGCGGAATTTGCGAAATTCACTTTCGCAAACTATCGCGAAAATGTTAAAAATCTCCATAAACACGCGGAAATATCGCGTAGACATGGAAGTTTTTTTCCCGCCCGTTCGCAGTATTTTCTGCATGATCGCGGCTCAACAACTTACCCATGCGGTTGCTCATGGACGCGGCCTTCTTGTTTTCACTTGTCCCACCCGCGCACGTTCGATATGACGTGCCCGCGTCCTCAGGCTCTCGCTCGCGGTGGAGAATGACGTGTTCGAGATCTCAATCATCTCATACTCTCGCCGTGCATGATCGCGAGAAGAAAGATGTGATCGCACGACGAATGACGTGATCGCGCAACAAATGACGTTTATGCGGGCGCGAACTGTCGTGAGACAGCGCAAATGGCTACCAACAATCCAACATCTCGTGGAGAATGCGACCGGATCGGGAAAACTTGTCGGCGAACGCGGGGATTCAGGTAAGGCGATTGCGCGCACGCAAGAATGTATTTTTTTACAGCGCAAGCAAGAAAAAAAATTCCGGTAAGATGAGGATTGCGGAAATTTTGACATTTTCGCGCTCTCTGCGGAACGCGAAAATGTCAAATTAACGCAATTTCTGCGAGCGGAACGGAATTTTCGCTCAGGCCTATCCCCAACCAGAGGTGTGCCAGGAGGCCCCTGTACAGAGTGGTTCCAAAAGGGGGTGGGACCTCCAATGCCCAATCCGGCTGCAAGTTACTTAGTTATCACATCAATAGGGGTTCTTGGCCCCCAACAACCTTCAGCAGCAAAGGGGACTTTATCCTCCAAACCGTAGTCCACCAGAAGGCCCCTTTAAGATAGTTTTCCATGCTAGCCATGAGAAACGAGAGAATTAAGAGTCCACATAAGCCTAACAACAACAAAAAGAAAAATACAAAGTATCAGTTTATAGTAACAGCTGAAATCCTGTTCCCAGAGGAATAATTCTCTGTGAACATTGAAGGAACATTTAGGAACATCAAATATTACACATGTACTGAACAAATAACCATTTTTGTAGCTGCCAAAAAGGACCATTGTATTAGGTCAAGAAATAAGTAATAGAGAAAATCACACTTGAAAAAGCCTTTAAATTGGCATTACCATGTTAAAATGAAATAAACTTGAAATTGATATCAAAATATAATGCAAACAATTCAATTCAAACAGGAAATAAAATAGAACTTTCACTAAAAATTATCACATGGAAATAACTATTGTAAAATTAGCCTACTACCACATTTTTTCTTAACATTTAAATGAGGATATCATTTTCTAAATTCACACTACTAAAATTGTTCTTAACTTTTCATAAACTATAGAATCTTTAATATTATTAGTTTAAATTTCAAATGCATATCTTGTTTCTTCACATTCTTACAGCAACTTTTCTAAATAGTGCATTCTAATAGAAGGCAACAGACATTTTTTGCCACTTTATTAAGAGCCCAATTTACATCAATAGCACAATTTACATCAGTAAATGCTAATAAACAACATGTTCATAAATAATTCTCATTAGTGCAACTCACTTACTTTTTTATTGGTGAATACAAATAGAAAGATAATACACAAAAATTGTCAACTGTCAAATACAATGTAAATATCAGACAATAACTGGTTAAAATCAAATAATACGAATAATTTCCAATTTGAGAAGGTAGCATTATATGACAATAAATATAGAACAAGTATGTTTTATTAAGAGAGAAAAAAATCTAAAGGAAGAAAGAGATAGAAGAGAAAAAGAAAAAAAGAGAAAGACAGAAATATTGGCTAAGATATAGGTGAGAAAGAAGGGAGAAATGTAGTGAAAGGATCTAGCCAATGATTGAAGTCACCTGCGACAATAATGTTAGGAGTATCGGTAGATGTTAGAGTAATCTTAATTGTTCTAAAAATTTGGATCCTGCTTGACGGGACCAAAAAAATTAAATAAAGAAACTTGTCTATTGTGAATGGCAACCTTAAACAATACCCATTGTCTATCATTATCACATTGAGTTGATAAGATTTGTGCATGTAATGATTTATGAAAAAGAATAGCAACACCACCTTAATGATTAATAGCAGGAGAATATACAATTTGGCCTACCCATTGCCATTTTAATTTAAGCTATTTAACATCGTTACAATGAGTTTCCTGCAAAAGAGTAACATGTAAAGCAAATCTAGACAAATGCGAAAGTACCTTCTGTCTTTTGACAGGATGACCAAGACCACGAACATTCCACGAGACAACGTTAAACATATGGGGCAATGGATGGAAGGACACAGGAACACAGGTGACAATCCGCAAAGACACTGAGGGAAGCAAAAACTAAAATTCCAGACCTTAATAAATATATATACCATGTAAACACAAAGAAACTCACAAAATAAAAGGAATAAAGAGAAGAAAGAAAATTAAAAGGGAAGGAATGAAAGAGTAATGTTAGGTGAAAGGGATAGCTCAAGGAGAAAAATCCAGATGTACAAGGGAAAGCAGAAGAAATGAGCATGGGACGTCCCAGCACCTGGAACAAGATGAGCAGCAGGGAGATAAACATGAAAAAAAAAAGAAGAGAGAACTGCTATGTATAAAAGTTGTAGAGTGAGAAAGGAAGGGATAAGGAGAAGCAAAAGTAAAATGAATTAATTAGGAGCACTAGATAGAGGTTATCCTGTCATGAGGCGGAATGCTTTGGAGAAAGGATTTGAGCTTAACGGGGTCATCAAAAGATTGTGTAGAACCTTCTTAAGTAATTTTACATATACATGGATGTAATATGCCCTAACGAATGTGTAATTGTCTCATTTGTGAGCGCAAAGCAAGAAATTCTTTCCTTTTGGCGTTAGTAGCATTGCAGAGATCTTGAGATATATAAATATTATGACCTGATCGCATAAGACAATGCTTTTCTTTTGCCCCCTTCAACACGCAAAGCAAATCTGTAAATTCCAAAAACAACATTATAATGGTTTGGTGGAGTGAGGATGATGGTGACCAAGGCGATGTGCACATTGAATGTTCATGGTTTGTTCTCGTTGAAGGTCCAATAGCTCAGGGAGGAACTTTTTCAAGAAACCAAGGAGGTCGAGGCCCTCCAAACTTTCTGGAAGGCTGTATTAATGTATGTTATTACATCTATTTATATTTTCGAGGTCCACTGTGGGTGTTTGGGCTTTTGGATTTCATGTTCCAGAAAAGGAATCCTGTAAGTAGTGTCATGCAGATCACTGACGCGTTGTTCCATGTCAAACATCTAAGCTTCCATGGCCATCCATCTATCTTCAATTTCTTTGAGCTTTTTATTAGTGGCAGTCATGAAGGGCTTTGGACCTCTCACCTCGCCAAGTATAGCATCAAGCACAGGATTGTGAGATGATAAAATGGGTGAGGGTGGATCATTTTTCGCCAGATGAAGAGGGCTTGGCGATAGCTAGAATATCACTGGCCATTTTGGCGTAATAAAGAGGATGCTGTATTGACTTTGGTAAAGATTTAACTCTTCCCATTGAATATAATTACAGCACGCAAAAGTAAGCACGTAGTTTGAAACAAAATAAATAATTGCAACTGGGCAAAAATATGTTATTGGGAAGCTAAAAAGCTTAATAGTTCACTCAAAAATGTAGTGAAAGTCAACAGCATGAAGATACCTCAGACCATATTTGTTGAAGGAGAGTTGATGAGGAGAATAAAATGTGCCAGAAGGACTATATGAAAATATAGTAATTTGGCATTGTAGAGCATTCATATAAATATGTATATAAAAAATAAAGAAAGAGGCATAAAGAGACATTGCCAAGTGTTTTGCTGGGAAAAAATGCTGGTTATCTCAGCAAGGGGTCATTTGGTGGAAAGCGAGCGGCAGGCACTCAAAATGGTGGCCGCTCGCAGCTGAGGAGAGGATCACCACTGCAGCTCTGGGCAAGAAAGGGCACGACAGCAGCAAACGCCAGTCAACAAACAATTCCAGTGAGTTGAGGCATCACAGAGCGAAAGCAAACGCAGCAAACAGGCATGAATGGCAGATTTAAAGATGAAACAGCTCCGGGCTCGAAGCGGAGCTCAAGGAAACGCTGCCATCTTGTCTGGTGCACAAACCACGCCCGTACTATATTTTCTTATTCTTACATTTTAAAGCATGCTTTCACAGTGCTTATCCTATATTTTTCTCAGTGTCATATGTCACTGTGCCGAAAGTGTGCAAAGTGCACTTTCGCTTTTCGTGTCTTCAGTTGGTAAATGTGTTGTATTTTATGATTTTTGAATTCTTGCTGTATCCATAGTATATAATTTCTCCATGTTCCCAGGAAAAAACGTTGTGTAGGCCACTTCAAGACATGAAGGGTAGCATAGTAAAATGCACCTCTGCCACTTAAGAGCTCCTGTATGTGCTACATTAATGCCTGTATACAGGGCAATTGAAATTATGCAAATAGATTGATTGATTTATTATGCAAGGAAAGCCAAATTAAGCTGCAACTGTGTAGTATCTCTTTCCAATAAAACAGCTCGGTAAAGAGTATGGGACATTTCATATTTATATGTACATGTCTGATTAGAAGGTGCAATTAAGATTCATTAAATAAACCTCAAAAAAAGATGCAACTTATTTGTGGCTCTTCTAAAATCACAATGCTGTTGATATAACCGCTTCTTTCAGAACAATAACTATAATGTGCACATACATTTCAGTTACTGGTGAAACAAACAAAAAAGATAAGTCAAGCTATTCACCATATTTTAACTATATTTAAGTATTTAAGTTTTTCATTTCAGGCTGCAGACAAAAGCCATTCCAGAAATATTTATATGTTAATCCCTGCAAATTGTGCAGCTAATGATGGCTTGAATGTTGAGTGTAGCAGCATCATATTTATAAGGAAGCATCAAAGTAGCACAATCCCATATTTATTTTAGAGGCCTATTTGCTATATGACAGCTATCATAACACAATGAAAGAGGGACGAGCCAATGGGTACATAAGCAGGATAGAAGGCAGTGCCTCCTGCTGGCTTCACCAAGAACTACATGCCTTGTAAATTGGAGAATACTTGATCAAAATTAATTAAAACTAGCGTAATGGCTGAAAGTTATCTCCCTGTTTGGACAAGGAATATCTCAGTCTTGCACTGTGTTGTCATGGAAGAATGATTGGAGACTTTAAGAGACTGCCTTGACTAACAATATTATTGGGCCAAATACATTTATGTAAACATAAGGCTCCTTAACCCCTTGGCAGCGGCGCAAATTCTGGCGCGGTGCTGGGGGGGTGCGGGGTGAGCGCGGCGCCACCATGCTCGTGACGGCACCACTCCTTTATGAGTCACGGGCGAGCTGTGCTCATGACGGAGTGGTTCCGTCACGACTCCGCCCACTCGTTAATTCGCCCGCACAGGCGGGGAATCAGCGACGCGTGGGCGGAGCGGCCGCAGCATGACGGAACCACTCCAGCATGAGCACACGCCGCCCGTGGCTCATGACGGAGTGGTTCCGTCATGGGCACGCAAGGGGTTAAAATGGAAATTATCTTGGATGGGTTTCTATTTATATACAAAAAACTACAATCTTCAGTGTTCTTGTACTTTGAATGTATAATATTCAGAAATGTGTGATAAGTTTTATGTTTGTATAGGTTTATCAACTAGAGCCAAAAAGTTCACATTTAACTGGTATAAGGTTGGAAACATCTGGATACTGCAGATAATACATCATGCAAAGGAAACAGATGACATTGCTTAAGGCAACATTGTGGTAGCTCTGTTGCTTAAGGCTGTCTTGCAGTGAGGTTACTGGCATTGTATATTAATAAGGGAGCACACTGTTATAAATCATATGAAAAATCTATACTTTTAATGGGAAGTGTATATACATGGGTGCCTGTTCCATGATATACAGAATTATAGATGTGTAGCCATGAATAACAGGAATGTTTTTCACTAAGGGGTTCTGGCTGAGGGCAAATAGACGACGAGAGCGAAGCTTGAGTTGTCTATGATGTCACTGAGAACACTGAGGCGAAAAACATTCTTTTAATTCACTTCTATCTATAATTTTCTGCTATGTATGGCTCCAAAATCATATTCCCCTGCTTCTACCTGCTATGCAGAGGTAGAGGAATAATTGGGGAGCCATACATGACACAGCCTCTGCTCCCTGTCTGAAATAGAAAACAAACCTAGCCTGCAATCCCTATGAACCACAACCACCTTCCTTCCCCTCTTGCAGCTGCGCTTTCTGCTTTCATTCAAAGCAGAGAATAGCAGTGTGCTGACAGGCTTTCAGAGAGACCTGTCAGTCTGGCCCGGAAGGCGTTTATGACCTCCCAACAGTGGGCAACCAGTTTTGTTATCAACTGTTGCAATGCCCTAACAGTGAGTTATGACATTTAGAAAGTGAAATAACCAAATGAGGCTCTCTGTGAGAGCCATACATAACAAATGTTTTCAAATACACATTTTCAGGCTCACTTGCAGGCCAGTGCAGCCCTAAAACCAGTGTGTATCTTGTTTGCATTTTATGTGACAATTATAGGTTTAGTGTTAATTGCACAATTTTTTGCTTTGCACTCTGTCTTGTCATCAACTGCTAGCTGGGGTGTATCATGAACAAGTGACTGGGCACAGGCCTGTTTTAAAACATTGTACTGTCTAACTCAGAAATTACCTATGTTAGTGTACTAGCTCAGACATCACTCTGAAACAAGGAGAGGCTACTACTGCTACCTGTTTCTGTACTGTGCTGTCTGCAGCTCATTCATTCATTTTAGACAGTGCAAATATATGGGTTGGGGTGTGACTATATTGTCAACCCAACCTCAACCACTTGAAGTTTTGGCCCAGTAACTTTCAGATATTGACTTGAGACATTTTTAGCTGCATCATATATTAGCTCATATTTTTCATTATGTTTTGGCACACCTTTTGGCACATCACGTTCTCATGCATGCAATGTACAGGGACATCAATCAGTTTCTAATGCGGCAGCTTTTTTCCCCTAATGTTTCTCTTATGGTTGATAATTCAAGAACGAGCCTGACTTTAACGTGGCCTCTTAATTGCTTTTTGCTTATCACTTTGAAAGGCCTTCTTGAGCTCAGGCAATCCTGATAAAAAAAAGCAGTGTTTCATTGCTATTTGTATTATACACACTATTGCACTGTTTATCGTCACCCACTGTGTGACCACCAGAGCACTGTCATGAAAAAGCTTACATAATCATTGCTGATAAACCACTCAGACTGTTTTTATATCTATAATTACGTAGCTGGTTACCTTTGAGTACTTGTTAATGCATTTCTAATTGATTGCTCAACATGTAACCGTTTGTTCTTTGTGTCCTTCACATTAGGAGCAATGTGAAAGGTTATTCATTGATTCTGTTACAGAGTACAACAAAAATGTGCTAGGTAACCTTTCATTCGAAAAAGGCCCTGACTCCACCAGAAATAAATGGGTCAGTCTGAAGCCAGGAGAATTGGTAATACATTCAGCCACCTCCTCCTAGTAAATAATCTTGAGAAGGTTACATATTTCAACCCAAAGGCAAAGTCAAGTCCTAACAATGTGGATAGGCATGGAGTAGCCCTTTTTTCACAATCCAAACTTCATGGATGGAATAGGTAAAAAAGACAGAAAAGTGCTTTTGTAATGAAAAAAATAATAACATTGGTTGGAATTTCAGTTTGCCTACAACGTTTTTACCATAAATGTAAATTTTAGCTGAAACCACATCACTTTGTGGCAGTGCAGCTTTTGGCCTCTTTATGTGTTCCCCGAATATAAGCGCAGACTAGGTAGCCTGTACCTCCAATACTGGTCAGTATCCCTGCAAATAAAAGTGCCAATTATTAGTTATTTTCCCCAGAATGGTAACTAACATTAGACCAGGTGGTAAATTATTGCGTGGCTTTGTTGAAGTCCGTTGTGCCAGATGTTGGGTGGGGGAGGGCAGGAAAGGAAAAAGCTGGTGGGAACATTTGCAGCATACTGTATTGTGTAGAACCAGAGATGGGGAGGAAATCAGGTGCAGCAGCCAGCTGTCCTCTGAGTCTGTAGCTGTGCACAAAGGTTTGGGTCTGGTGAATCCTGCCCTGCATTATAAGGTATGGAGTTTGCAGATCTGGGATTACCAGGTATGGTGTTTTCAGAGTGGGTAATTCCAGACCTGGAGGGCAAGTGGAATGTCTCAGAACAGGATCCTCTACACCCACCAGTAATGAGAACCGTGGTTGGCTAATAACCACAAGTATGCTTCTCACCTTGTCCTAAAAGTTGTTTTACAAACAAGAGTTTTAAAGGAACTGGTGAAAAGCTACTCTCAATATTAGTTTAAGAAAAGCTGTATATTCATATTATATATATATGTATATATATATATATTCACAGAAAAAACCATAGGTTTCAGGCACGTTATAGTTAGGAATTAGCATTTAAAAAACCTCAGAAATTCACTGAAAAAACCATAGGTTTCAGGGGTGTTATAGTTAGCTGGACTTTTCACTTGTACAAAACCATTGAAATTCCCCCGTTATAGTTAGTTCAGCTAACTATAACTCGCGCGCCCGCAATGCACTGCTGATGACGTCACATATTACATCACTCATGACATCACTGATGACATCTCAAATGACATCACTGATTACATCATCCAGTGAATGTGTGTTTTTCTGAAAATTAAATATGTTTTATATATGTATATCTCAAGGTCGATGGAAGAATAAATGGGTATATAAGTGTCTAAATGGATGATTTGTTTTTGAAAAATTGATTGTGTAACTGACTGATTAAGTGTATCATAGTGAATACATGGCTTAGTGAGTAATGTTTAAATATGTAAATATCTGTATCAGTCTCTCACTTTGTGTATAAGTGGCTGCATGGGTTGGTGAGTAGCTACATGGGTGTCTATATAGGTTATTAGTTGGTTTTTTGAGTATCAGTCTGAGTGTCTGCATGGTTCGGTGGGGGGTATTACGTAGTGCATAGGTGCATGAATGAGTGACTCACTGTTTGTATGTGTTGAACACAGCATGTGTGCAGGACTGTATGGGTGGATGAGTGTGTGTATGGGTGTGTTAGTGAGTGAATGACTGTCTCAATAGTGTCTTTATGAGTAACTACATATGTTTTAAACTAGTATATGTGACTATTGGTGTATATATGTGAGTATATGTGAGAGTGAGAGATTGAAAGAGTTCCTGTATGAATAAGTATGTGTTTCTATAAGTGATTGTTTAAAAGACTAAGTATGTGTAAGTTTCCGTAGAAGTAAGTATGGTGGTGTGTGTATAACTGTATATGCAAGTAAATGTATGTTTGATTCTTTATTAGCATGAGTGACTATGTGTGTGAGTAACTCTATGGATGAGTGGCATTGTGTAACAGGATGTATAGGTGTATGAGTACATATGATGAGTGAGTACATGTATGAGTGACTGTATAGGACTGTTGGTGAATGAGTGGATGTGTATGTGGATCTTAGAATTACTGAAGAGGTTGTTGTAACTGGTATTGGTATGTCCATTGTTTTGAAAATTTTAGTCTCTATTTTTGAATGTGTGTATCAAAGGTTATATTAGGGTGAGAGGAGGTCTGCCACTCTATCACAAGGATGATGTCATCAGTGATGTCATCAGTGATGTCATTTGAGATGTCATCAGTGATGTCATGAGTGATGTCACTGACCATGTCATGAGTGATGTAATATGTGACGTCATCAGCAGTGCATTGCGGGCGCGCGAGTTATAGTTAGCTGAACTAACTATAACGGGGGAATTTCAATGGTTTTGTACAAGTGAAAAGTCCAGCTAACTATAACACCCCTGAAACCTATGGTTTTTTCAGTGAATTTCTGAGGTTTTTTAAATGCTAATTCCTAACTATAACGTGCCTGAAACCTATGGTTTTTTCTGTGAATTTCAAAGGTTTTTTAAATGCTAATTTCTAACTATGCCTACAGAGATAGGACATGTGAAGAAAGAAGAAAAAATGCACAGAAAGAAACAAAAGAAGTGCAGAAAGAAGCAACAGAAGTCCTCAAATACGAAGATAAGTGCAGGAAGAAGGATAACGTGCAGAAAGAACAAAAAGAAGAGCAGAAAGAAGCCTTGTTGCAAAATCATCCTGTACCCTCAACTTTTGCAGACGGATACTGGTGGTAACTGAGTCTGACTAACCAGTCCTAGAGCCAGTGCTATGTTAAAAGACACTTAGAATACAGTGAAAACACCTACATACACTAGGGAACATTATGCGTTGGGGTCCCCCTGTGATTAGCATGACCTCCTCTGTAAGCCCCTAGTGTATAATAGGGCATGGGGATTAAAACTACCTCTTAAAACAGGCCACAGGGCGTTTTTGCACACGTTAACTCAGGCCCCGTCCCCTCCCTTCACCACTGTGTAAACACGCCCTGTGTCCATTTTTAGTTGGGAGATTAAGTTCATTTGAATCCTGAGGGTCCCTAGGGTCCAACTAGCCCACTAGGTACCTCCAGTAAGTGCCACAGAGCTGCGTTGCAGAGAGGTGTAAAAAGTGGCACGGCCTGGACCACCTCTCTGCAATGCAGCTCAGTGGCGCTTACTGGAAGCACTTGGTGGGCTAGTTAGCCCCCAGGGGCCCTCAGTATTGAAGGGAAATTATATCCCCAATTTAAAACGTGCCATAGTGCGTGTTTGCACACGTCACCTCAGGCCCCGTCAACTCCCTTCACCACTGTGTAAACGCGCCCTGTGGCTGTTCTAAGTTGAGAGATTAAGTCCCCCTGAATCCTAAGGGTCCCTAGGGTCAAACTAGACCACTATGTACCTCCAGTAAGCGCCACAGAGCTGCGTTGCAGAGAGGTGTAAAAAGGGGCTTGGCCTCAGAACACCTGGCTGCAGCGCAGCTCCCTTGCGCATACTGGAGATGCCTGTTGGGGGCGCGTTTGCAGAGTGCTGCACGGAGGGGGCATGGCCTCCGGCACGATGCCAGTCTTTTATTTATTTTAGTTTTTTAAGAAGGGGGGCTGTTTGGTTCCCCTTCTTATTCTAATTTATTGGCCCTGATGACCCCATCCCCCAGGGCCAGTCTCCTAATTATATTTTTTTTACCCCAATCCCCAGGGCCGGCCACTGTTTTTTATTATTTTTAAAAAATATATATTTATAGACACACCTAGGACATGCTGGACAAACCGTACGTACCTATCACCATGACGATTTGCGTGATATTCATTAAAAGGCGACTATGCATGCAATGAATCCACGTGGAATGTATTTACACCGCTAGTGAAGCTCTGACATGTCTGATGCCCTACCGTGCCTAATCCTGGTAGACACCCTTGTCGTTTATTTATACAAACATGGGTAGCTATTGACGGGCACATTTAATACACATGCACACCAAGCCATTCAAAGGGGATTCGACAAAAATTCGACCAAAACTATGCAAGAAACCCCCCTCACGGTTAATAAAACACACATCCACTGCCGGATGTGTAATACTTTTTATTTTACTCTCTGGAAAGGGGACGAACATCACTTGAGAGTCACAGCGTGCTCCTGACAGAGCCCAATGCTGTGTTACACCCACCATTGCCTGCCGAGTGCCACACACCTCTGTGTTGTATTCCACTAGCTAGTGCATATGCTATGACACTCTCTAGCCCATGTGCACTGTAACACCACCCCGTGAATATGTCATGCCACACTTGTCTTCGCACGGGTTATATTGCCCCATCTAACGTGCCTTTCTCGATGCCTATGTTATAACGCACAGTGCTATGCCATACATATTACAATCTGGGATCCATATCTTTGTCACAGTGCATATGCAACGTTACACTCCCCAGCACATATTTTATATTACAACTTTAGAGACTAGTTAGGTTACACAACACTGCCCTGTGCATATTACACTCCAAGGCGCATATCGCATAGCACGCGCTAGTGCCTGTGCTATCTCGCGCTCTCCAATGAATCTGTCATTGCGCACAATGTATTGCATATTATATTTCACGCCCGGTTCATCTTATATCACACTTTTTGGTGCATAGTTTATACCATACACTATATCTAGTTTTCATTTTCAATCGTGCTCTCAGGACTATGTTCTATATAACACTGTGTTCACCTACCCTTTTCACGGGCATTACATTTTGCGATAGGGGGTGGAGGGTCAGGGGGTGTTCCTGCCAAGTGAGCTCGGAGTCACAGTCACAAACGTCCTCTTCTTCCTGAATAAAAGTGAGATTATGCTGCATACTTGTTCATATTTTAAGTAGTTCGCACAGACACAATGTTTTAAAAACAATAAAGTTCCTAATACCCGCCTTCTCTGAACAGTTAGCTTGCTGCCCCATCCCCTTCCTCCCTATCCTCTGTTGTGTGAATCCATGGACTAGCCTCCTCCCTCCTGCCATGCATGGTCTGATGTGCTGCCACTGCCCTCAATTTAGTATGATGTACCAGTCCACTCCTCCTGCCCTCCATTGCCCAATTCTATGCCCCATCATTGACCTCCTGCTTAAACTCTGTGCTTAGCTTGCTGCCCCTATTCTCCTTCCCCCTGCCCTCCGATGTCTTTGTGCATGCCCCTGCTCCATCCTTTTTGCCCACCATGTCCCATGGACCTGCCACTCCTATCTACTCTGAGTGTTCTGTTGAGCTGCCACTCCCCTCCCACCTGCCTAGCATTGTCAGATGACTGTAACCTGTCCCTGTCACCTCCACCCTGCCTGTCCACATGCCATGCCCCTATCATCTTCCTCCTGTCCTACATGGTCCATTGTACTGCCACACCCTTCTGCCCTCCCTGGTCTGTTGTGCTGCAACTGCTCCTCCTGCCTGCCCCGTGTGGTCTGTTGTGAGGTCCCTTCCCCTGAACTTTCTTGTCTGTGCACAGGTCCTGACCCTCCCTTCTATCCTCCATCGTCCTTTGTGCATGCCCCTCCACCCTCCTTCTTGCCCATCATAGCCATTGTGCTGCCACTAACCCTCCCACTTGCCATGCATGGTCTTCTGTGCTGCCATGGCCCCTCCCACCTTCCCTGTGTGGTCAGTTAGCTGCCCCTGACCCCCTCCCACCTTCCCTCCATGGTCTGTGTGTATGCCATCACAGTCTCACTGTTGCTCTTCATGGTGTGTCTTGCTTCTAGTGCCCATCCTGCCTGACCTCCATGGCTATCTTGCTGCTCCTGCCCTGCCCCCTTGCCCCCAGCCCTACTCCCTCCCTCCTGGCTTGTCTGTTCCATTGTAATGCCCCTGATCCGTCCCTCCTGCCCTTTATGGTCTGTTATGCTGCAGCTTTCTCTCCTGTCTGTCCATTATGGTCAGCTAGCTACCATTGCCTCTTGCCCCTCTGTTCTCTGTTGTCCATGTGCATGGTCCTGTCCCCTCCCTCTTGCTTTCTATGGATTGTTGTGCTGCACTCCCGTCCTGCATGCCCTGTGTGGTGTATTGTGCTGCTGCAAACCCTGATGCCTGCCCTGCAGGGTCAGTTTGGTGCACCTCTCCATGTCCGTCCTGTCCTCTGTTATCCAAGTCCATGTCCCTATCCCATTTCCTTCCATGATCCAATGTACCATACTTGCGAACATTTTGAACTTGGTAAGAGGGAGATTTTGAAAAAAAACTGGGGTATTGATTTTCCCCTTTGAGTTACATCGAAAAAGAGGATATTGTAGACAGGAGACAGATCAAATAAAGCCCATTTGAGCTTAAAAACATTGGACGTTTCCTGGCTGAATCGGGTCTGTTGGCATGTATGGTTGTACTACCATTGCCTCTTCCTTCTGCCCACAATGGTCTATTACATTGCCACAGCCTTGAAGGAGGGTAGATTTTGTATCACAGGGGGCCCCTGGCCCGTTCTGTCCACACCTGAAGTATGAGACCCTTGTCCTTGCCCTGCCAGCTGCATTTGTAGGCCGTATTAAATTGACCAGCGGGTCCTGTGTTGCTATATAATTATCCTGAGACATCCTTACCACTCAGCCAGCATAAAACCCCTGTGTAGGCCCTTCTGTTCAATATGTAGGCCTCTTTGTTAAATTGACCATAGCTCTGCAATTTTAGTGTATAGCAGTCTGAAGGCAGGTCTGCGAGGCCTTCTGATCCAAACTAGTAGCCCCCACCCTACCCGAGTACTCCGTGCTCGGTATCAAAGTTCAACATCCCCCTGAAGCTGTCGACATACAGTAGGCTGCATCCTGGACTGGTACTTGCTTCCTGGGCAGGTTTCCCGCTTTTAAGGAAGTGGCAACCGCAGAGCGTCAAGTTAGGAGAACTGAGGAGATTTTATACATGAACATATTGAATTCCCGTACAATACCCATTATTTTCTGCTTGCTCTATGGAACTTACGATAAGCGATTGGCCTGAGAGACTGACCTTTTCACCCAGTCCATTGTCAGCATTAAGTGGGTAAATGACGAAATGTCTGGTAAAATCTGCAGACGAAGCTTTTGGGTAGCATACGTAGGTAGATGTAGCGTGCAAAGGAGCCCACAAAATGATATAAAAAGGGAGCACCCACAGATATCGACGGACTACCTCGCCGTCTGTATGTAGGTTAACAGGCAGTGCAGGTTTTCCCCAAGAGCTGGGAGCTCTTGTCTTCCTTTGCTTAAAATGTCTTGCTCTGCTTTGCTTGAAGTATCTTATTCTATTTTACCTATATGAAATGTCATGTTATGTTTAACCATTGTTCTCTTTACTTTTGCATTTAAAAGATTTTGTATTGTAATTGCAGGAATGCTTGCTCTAAGAGTAAACGTGAGTGTTCCTAGGTAACATTTTCCTTGGTGTAACTTGTTTCTCATGATGCATTTATAGATGTGTTTTCTCTCTCTCTCTGTCAGTACATTAATTGAGATACAGAGAATATTATGACAGCTGTATGATTATCTGGATTCTGTATTTTGTACTTTATGTCTCTATTCTGCGGTTTCTTTGAAGTTGCATCTTCTCATTAAACTGCCATTGTATTCTGCTTCCAATTCCATGTCTCATATGTCTGTTTTCTTCATTTTTGGAGCAAGCGTTCCTAGGCACCCCGGCTCAAATTAAGGTGCCCCTTTTGTCCCTGACTCACTCTCCTGCTCAGTTCTGTGGTGGCTCCCGGGGATCTGGGGACCGCCCCTAGCTTCCTTGACCCGTAATAGATCTTCCCTCCAACAGCCTCTCTTGCAAGTCCTGTATTGTTGGTTTGTTGCCCCTGCCCCCCTTTCCACTGCCCTCCATAGTCTGTTGTGCTTCCACGGCCCTTCCTGCCTGCTCAGTGTGGTTAAATTGTTGCCTTTGCACCCTCCTACCTGCCTTCAATTTTCAGAGTCCGTGCCCCTGGCCTCTGCCTCTCAACAGTATCCTAATGAACAAATAGATTGCTAACATTCTATATTTATTACAAAAGTGTGGAACGCCTGACATCATCTTGATGTAATCAAAACTGTAATACCTAGAGCATTTCCTTTAGAAATTACATATATGAGAGGGTCTTATTGGCATCAAAATTATGGTTAGTGCTCTAAAAGACTAAAATAAGGACATATTTTCTGAGTTTTCAAATAGCGACAAAGCACTTTTAAAATATTTGTTATCTTTATGTTTTTTTATCCAGTTGACCACTTGATTAAATGTTGCACTTAGGGGAGAGGATGTGGTGTTACTTCCAGAACTGCAGACTTTGCAACTGGGGAACCAGGTTGAAGTTTCTGCTTCAGCTCGACATTCTGTGATTCTGGTCAAATCACTTAGTCTCCCCATGTCTACAACCAAAATGAATTTGTTCTTGTGTGATGTAACCAATGCTCATGTAAAGCACTCCAATACCTGACAAGTCTGCACTATATAACACTGTAAAAACACAAAATAATAAGTGTTTTGCACACTTCTGTCATTGGGCTATATTTGGGCTACATCTGGGTGATTTTGGGCTACATTTGGGCTCTTTTGTCTCCGGTGGCCATCTTGGGAGATTTATTTGTTATGAAGTTTCCTAATTTCCTCATGTACTGCAGTCTCCTCAGTAGGAAATGCTTTCAGTTTTTTACTTTGATTCCATCATGAAGGTATTCAGATATGTCACACATTTGCCATAAATTCTGAATGTTAGCACTCTAGTTGCTCATTAGATCACTGTAGTAAAACTACTGCACCATGGAAGTCTGCTCCTGGTATTAAAAGTGCATGTTTCAGTCTGCATGTCAGAATTTTTTAATGAAATAGAAGAGGATTTGAGAAGTCACTCAAAATGTGCCCTCATTTTCTTTCTTCAGCATTAATCATAATTTCTATGGCAAAATGAACCTCCTCATTGTGTTCCTTTTTAAATTAAATGTTTTAAGTGTTACCAGTTTATTCCAATCAAGATGGCTTCAGGTGTGCCATACTTTTGTCATAATGAAGACAGTAAGCGCTCTAGTTGTTTTTAAGAACATTCTGGGACATTCTGTCATTGGGCTATACTTGGGCTACATCTGGGTGATATTTGGGCTACATTTGGGCTCTTTTGTCTCTGGTGGCCATCTTGGGAGGCTTATTTGTTATGAAGTTTCCTAATTTCCTCATTTACTGCAGTCTCCTCAGTAGGAAATACTTTCAGTTTTTTACTTTGATTCCATCAAGAAGGCATTCAGATGTGTCACACATTTGCCATAAATTCAGAATGTTAGCACTCTTTTTGCTCATTAGATCACTGTAGTAAAGCTACTGCTCACCAGGGAAAACTGCTGCTGGTATTGAAAGTGCATGTTTCAGTCTGCATGTCAGAATTTTTTAATGAAATAGAAGAGGATTTGAGAAGTCACTCAAAATGTGCCCTAATTTTTCTTTCTGCAGCACTAATCATACTTTTTATGGTAAAATGAACCCCCTCATTTTGTTCCTTTTTAAATTAAATGTTTTAAGAGTTACCACTTTAATCCAAGCAAGATGGCTTCAGGTGTGCCATACGTTTATCATAAGTAGGACTGTTAGCGCTCTAGTAGTTCTTTGGAACACTCTGGGAAGCTGCAGTAGAACACAAAGAAATCAACTGACAGTCTCTGCCCTTGTTGGATGTACATGTTTTACTGAGAATGTCAGACTTCATTCTCACATGACTGAGTAAGATAATGTGAATTTACAGAAAATAAGCTCTCAGTTTAGCCTATAGATCACCTTCCAAACCTCTGTGGTAAAAGCATGAGAAAATATTTTTCTCTCAATCATGATATCCCAGCAGAAGGCTTTTTCACATGGTGAAATCACCTTAGAACATACCACAATTCCTAAAATGAGTATGGTACCATCAACAAATGATTTATAATGTAACTAAAGTCTTAAAACCTTCTATTAACTGCAATGCTTTTTAATGAGGTGCTATCATGTATATTGGTCCCAAGATGGCTGCCAACACTTCTTGGATGAAGTGCTGACAGCCAATCAGATCTCAGGATGAGATGTGTGGTTAGGCTCCGCCCACATATATATATGCTTTTAAATGCTATTTTCTCAGGAAATACTGAACAGATTTACACCAGACCTGCAAAAGGCACTTCCTTGACCTTATGGCTACCTCTCTGCCAAATTTCAAGTAATTCTGTTCAGCCGTTCGGGCTGTAGCTGTGTCTAAAGGTCCTATGGAAAAATGCATGGGAAAAACGCGTTTTGGGACCCCCCTTTTTTCTCGGCCCCTGCTTGACGAATCACCCCGAGACTTTCAGGGTAGGAGCGGAGCGTAGCGCCCCACCTATTTTGAAAATTACGCGAGGATTCGTCGACCGGCGGCAAAGTTATTCCAAATAGAATGTTGCGGATTTCCTATGGAAACAGGGTCCTAACTATAACTACCTACTGGCGACCGCCAGTAGGTAATATATATATATATATATATATATATATATATATATATATATATATATTATCTACTGGCGGTCGCCAGTAGATAGTTATAGTTAGGACCGTGTTTCCATAGGAAATCCGCAACATTCTATTTGGAATAACTTTGGCGCCGGTCGACGAATCCTCGCGAAATTTTCAAAACTAATGGGGCACTACGCTCTGCTCCTACCCTGAAAGTCTCGGGGGGATTCGTCAAGCGGGGGCTGAGAAAAAAGGGGGGTCCCAAAACGCGTTTTCCCCATGCATTTTTCCATAGGACCTTTAGACACAGCTACAGCCCGAACGGCTGAACAGAATTACTTGAAATTTGGCAGAGAGGTAGTCCTCAGGTCAAGGATGTGCCTTTTGTAGGTCTAGTGTAAATCTGTTCAGTAGGTCCTGAGAAAATAGCATTTAAATCAATATATATATCTGTAAGCGCGCTCCGTGCGCTTACCGTAAGCTTACCGTACGCGTACGGTGCCGTGCGCGAGCTCAATTCTGATTGGTGGTTACATGACTGTAAACATTCGAATCGGTCGAAATCAGGAAGTGTCGGCCGCCATTTTCTGTCTCTCGCACTGAGAAACAAAGGTGGGGAACGTGAAACGGGGGCAACGAAGAGAGTTGCAGACTCCCTAGTGTTTGTCAGGGGGTCCAAGAAGGACCCAGAAGTACGAAAAATAAATTTAATAATTTTAAAAAAAAATCGCGGGGTACGCGTACGGTAAGCATACCATACGCGCACGGCAAAAAAAATAAAAAAATAAAATAAAGAAGTAACAATCACATTTATTAAATAAATTAAAGGACCCACAAGGGAGAAAAAAACAAATGTTACTGCGTAAAAAAAGGCGAGGCGCGCACGGCATGGACTGCGCCACAGCGCGCGCAGGGTGTGCGAAGCACACCGTGCGCGCAGGGTGTGCACATAGTGAAAAACCAGAAAAAAAAATAAAAAATAAATACATAACTTAGCATTTAAAAAACCTTGCAAATTCACTGAAAAAACCATAGGTTTCACACACGTTATAGTTAGGAATTATCATTTACAAAACCTTGCAAATTCACTTAAAAAACCATAGGTTTCACACATGTTATAGTTAGCTGTACATTTCACTCGTAAAAAAACAATGAAATTCCACATTATAGTTAGATCAGGTAACTATAACTTGCGCGACCGCAATCCACAATGTGTAATTTCAGATGTCATCATTGATGTCATGAGTGATGTCACTGACCATGTCATGAGTGATGTACTATGTGACGTCAGCAGCAGTTTATTGTGGGCGCGCAAGTTATAGTTACCTGATCTAACTATAACGTGGAATTTCATTGGTTTTTTACGAGTGAAATGTACAGCTAACTATAACATGTGTGAAACCTATGGTTTTTTAAGTGAATATATATATATATATATATATATATATATATATAGATAGATAGATAGATAGATAGATAGATAGATAGATAGATAGATAGATAGATAGATAGATAGATAGATAGATAGATAGATAGATAGATAGATAGATAGATAGATAGATAGATAGATAGATAGATATATTTATATTTATTTCCATCAAAGATTTTCACCGCACTCCAAAAGTCACAGTTTAAAGCTTTCTTATTAAAGCACAATATCCACCACCATTACCACCACCGACGTTTCGACCAAGAAATGGTCTTTATCACGGTAAGCGCTGGAGTTGCAGAATTTTACAAACTCCACATATTATTTGGATAATACTGTCATCAACCTCACTGATGTTAACCTCACTAAAGCTGAGCTAAAACTCTTATCTTTGGGTTTATCATTTTGCCCCAAAAGTTGTTTCAAATATGTCCAGACTAGAATTGACATTTTCAAATTTATAAGAAAATTGACATTATTGAAATACTTCAAACTTAACAAAGCCTCCATCACAGCTGCTACCATTACGACCGTTAACAAACCGAGCATGTTACTTGCCGCCAGTGATGTGACTAATCTTAAAGCAATACATGCTCTTGTCACTGATTCAGAAGATGCTGAGTGTTCAACTCAACAACAACTATCCAGTTTAGGTACTACTGGAAATTCACCTGCTTTGAGCCCTTTTCGTCCAAATTCTACTTCTATTCCACTCATGCCAAAAGATGCTTTGGACTTTTTTAGTGATTGTGTCATTTAAGATCTTAAAGTACTGAATCACAAAGTGTTGAAAACCAGTAAAGATCGATCGTACAGTGATCAACAATACTCTATCCTATTGAAGAGCAATACGAATGTCATCATAACCAAGGCTGATAAGGGAGGCAATGTTGTGATGTGGGCTAAGAGTCAATATCTACAGGAAGCATACCGCCATTTAAACGATGAATCATGCTATAGGAAGGCCACAGTCAATGATATAAGAAAACTAAAAGATACTATTCACAAAGAACTTGGGCAATGGAAAAGAGATGGCCTTTTGAACAAAAATGAACACAGTTTTTTGAAAGTTGAGTTTCCGATCACTGCGGTTCTATACTGTTTGCCTAAAGTGCATAAACAGCACGTGCCTGTTCCAGGTAGACCTATTATTTCTGCCCAACACAGCCTTTGTGAAAAAATGTCCAAATATGTGGATTTTTTTCTTCATGAATTTGTTGAAGAATTACCATTGTATATCACAGACACCAGCCATTTCTTATCCACTGTTCAAATGGTTACTTGGCAAGAGGGGTATTTATTCATTGTGATGGACATTTGCTCCCTCTACACAAGTATATGCCATTCAGACGGATTACAAGCAGTTAAATTTTACCTTGACAAAAAAAAACATTTTCTTCCACCAACACAATATTATGTTGTTAAGAATGATAGAGATCTGTTTATACAACAACTATTTTATGTTCAATAATGAGCTTTTCCAGCAGCTGCAGGGTGTTGCCATGGGGGCTTGCTTCTCTCCCAGCTAAGCGTGTTTACACGTTGGCTGGTGGGAGGAGCATGTCCTTAGGAACACCCACGGTGAGCTGTATTTGTCTCATGTTATACGCTGGTGGAGATTTATCGATGATATGTGCATCATTTGGAATGGATCCATTGAATCAGCTAATGATTTTGTGAACTGTGTCAATATCAATGAATTTAATCTAGAATTTACTGCCCAGATCAGTTCAGATCAAGTTCAATTTTTGGATGTGAAATTGTATATTAAGAACAATGACATACAATCTTGATTACATCATAAAAGTACAGTCGGTAATGCTATATTGCATGCCCATAGTTCTCACCCTTACCACTTGCTTAGGAGTATTCCATATGGTGAATTTCTTCGCATCAACTGTATATGCAGTTCAGAATCAGATTGCATCACATATCAGAATGAATCCCTTTTAAGATTTTTTGCCTGTGGGTACAAAAGGAAGGACTTAGAATTAGCACTAGCCAGAGCTAATACTAGGAAACGTAGTGATTACTTTGAGACAGTCACCAGAAAGACAATCCATAGAGCAGTTTCAAGCACTAGCATTGATCCCATTGATCCTAACCCAGACGGCTCATTATGACTTTTAGTTGTCAGGACAAAGATGTACGGAAACTCATTTACAAGAACTGGCCCATAGTAAAAACTGATCTCAATATGTCACAGCTAGTGCCCAGTCTACCTCAGATTACTTTCAGGCGTCAGATTAAATTCGGCATCAACACCTTTGAATTTAGGGATGCCTTTGAAGAAACTCCAACGAGTATAAAGGGATTCTTCACATGCAAAACTGATCATGCAGTGTATATACTTGAATGTTCATGTAAACTAAAATATATCGGTAGCACGAAATTACAGGTATCAGCACGGATTTTACAACACCTCCGTGCCATTGTCAACTCTGACCCCAGTTACCCTGTTGCACGCCATTTCAAACTGGTTCATCACAATAATCTGAATGAGTTAAAATATTTTGTGATTGATGTGTTACCAAGGCTACCGAGGGGAGGCAACAGGGAAAAACGTCTCAGACAGCTTTAATCCCACTACATATTGCTACTGGACACAAAGATGCCTAATAGTCTTAATACTGGGGAAGACATGCACAATTTTTTATAACACTGTGAGAACTAGTTATTATTGGTGGTTGTGATACGATTGATGTTTCTATTTTGATTACTGCATCTATGTTTACAATGAGGTATTTTATTGTTGACCTTCATTTTATCGTTCTTTTGGCCAGTTCGTTCTTTGGTTTTAACCGAATTTTAACCTATGGGTTGTGATTGGGTTTTTACTGAGGTTTGTATCTGGATTTATTGGACGATTTTATGGATGTTGCACTATTTTTTACTTCACGTTTTTTTAATCACTTTAAAGCATAAACCTCATCTATTAATTTGTTCTTTTTCGCTGCTAGTGTCTTGCCATTTTGCACATGTTCTGCGTATTTTGCACTGGTGGATTTGCACTTTATGCTATATTCAGTGGTTCTTATCCATTGTTCAATAACTGTTTGAGAATGTTTAATACAAAAAAGGTTTTAGTTTGATGTAATCCCATTATTTATTGCATTTTCACTTTATTGGAGCTTATCTTATTCCCATCTACAAATTGATTAGATGAGAAAATGTATGGTGTTAGCAGCTATTTATCAAGCATAGCGATTTTTATACATTCTGTTCTTTATGCTAATAATAATGTCGTCAACTACATGAGATCTATTATTTTACCATTACTGTGCATCAAATATGGCAGCATTAAGGAATATGATGAAATAATGAGTGTACTTTGCCCTTTACGTTCATCTTCATATTTGAACCTTTTGGAAGTTATTTGTCAATTGTAGAGTAATGCTATGGCCTCTCCCTTATATATATTTTTTTTCTTTTTTTCTTTTATATGTTTCTCTTCCTTTCTTTTTCTTTTACTTCTTGTTTACATTTCAGTTGTTTCGTTTTCTTGGCCCTTTGTAACAGAGGCTAATATATTTTACCTGTGGAATTGTGATTAGTGTATGACCAGGACTCTAAAATGTTTACGTTTAACCACTATGGTATTATTTTATTGTTTAATCAGTTCTTTGGAAACAATAATGTGCTTAGTGATGAAGTATTTCTTTCATTTCGTTTCCTTGGTCTCATGTGAAGTTTTCTGTTTGTCTGTCACAATTCCATTGGCTCACACTGGAGGAGGGATAATGTTTTGCACTATATCTTTTTCGATTGGTTCTAGGTGTGTCATGTGATCAAGGCCGTGGCAACATGGCCGAAACGCGTCATGCCGATTAAGGAATAAAAATTGCACCTATATCTACTTTCAGCGTATTGTGGTCTGCATCTGTGTTCCTCTACAGTCTGGACCTTTGGGAAACCTGTTTTCTTTAGATATATATATATATATATATATATATAAGTCCCTTCCTCTTACGGCCCATTTTTTCAACACCTGGGCGCTCTCGGTGGTCCGTTCACGGTACGACGGAGCCAGGTCGTTACAATTTCCAAAAGCAATGTCTCCAGTTGGAGACAGGTCCGCTCGCACTCAGAAATAATCGAAGCAGATTCCAAAATTCCAATTAGCAAGATTGTGATTTAATTCAGCATACCAGTAAAAAATCCTCTACCCATTTCAATCTTTACAAAGATCTTTTTCACGAGGTTCAATCAATACACTTCTACCATGTTTTTCTCATCTTTTAAGCCCATTTCCTCAAGTTCTTTTTCTTTCTCTGTGAGGTTGTTTTTTCTTTTTTCATAGCTCAATTGGTACAAATCCTTTATAACCGCTTCATGGAATATATCAATTTTTTTGCCCTGTGGTAATTGAGGGTAGAATTTTGATTTCATTTTCTTGCCACTTGTCCCTGCTCCTAATTGTGGACAATATACACTTAGTTGGTTTGTTGTGAAATCTGGATCTTCATCTAGTTCCATCAATGTGACAAAACTTTCCGTTTCTTTCACTGTTAAGTCCATTTTTGGTGTTTCAATTTTTTTAGTATATTCTGACATTTTAGGATTTTCTGCAAAGACTTTCGCTAATTTTATTTTACGAATATATTTGTACAGGTCTATTCTCATTTGAGCTAGGTCCAGATTATTGGTTGGGCAGAAATTCAGACCTCTTTTCAGAATTCTTTCTTCCATTTCTGTTAGCACTTTTTTTGAAAGATTGATTACTTCTAGTTCTTGGGAAGTTTCTTCAGATCTTATTCCTAAATCCATTTCTGTCTCATGCTTCTGGTTGTTGCTCCAGCTCTTTTTAGACTTGTTGTCGCGCTTCCCTCTTCTCATGGGTTTGATCTTGTTTGTCCCCGTCCTCTTCCGCGGTTGGCACTTGGTAGGGCTTCCATATTCTTTTCCCAATTCTTTTGTTGTAGTGCCAATCGCATTTCGCCTTAAAAAGAGCATTTTGGGCGTGCCTCACTTTGTTCGATCTCTCCTTCACTTGCATCTGTGGAAGTGAGCGATGATACACTCCCTGTTGCTCCTGTTACCAAACTCGATTGATCTTGTTGCTTAAATTGGTCGTATTTTCTTGCATATGTGAAAATGCGGACATTCAAGTAGTCATCTTTATCCCTTTGGAATTTAACTTGTTTTCTCGTTTTCACGATTTCTTCGTGTTTTTCAATGTAATGTTCCAATTCTTCCTTGAATTTAGTTTGTTCCAAATTGAGTTCTACTGCAGTTAATTCTTTCTCCAATTCTTTTAACTGTATTGTTGTTTTTTCTAATGCTTTTCCAATATGTTTAATCAGTATTTCCATTAGCCCAAGAGATGACTTCAATATGAATTCTCCCCATTCATTTAATAGTTCATTACTTGTTTCTTGATGATTTAATAATAGATGTATGCGCAAACCACGTGGTACACGTTGCACTTTTAAGTATTTTCTGAGTGTGGCAACCTCCCACCATTTATTTATTTCTTTTTTTGAAAGTTTTTCCCACGTTCTTAGTTTGTTTTTAATGTCCGAACTTTTCGAACCGCTGGTTGCGCCTAGCTCTTTATCTTCGATGACTTTTTGTTCAAAGAAGGTTTCAATTACTGCGATTCTGTTTGCCTCTCTTTTTTCCATAACTTGTACTGGTCTCCTTTGCTTGGTTGTGTTTATGATATTGTTAAAGCTTCTTTACATTTCTCCAGAGATAACACGATAGTTCTGCAATATTCCAGATAAGAATAGTTCCCCGAGTATTCTTTACTCGTGTGTTTTAAGACTTCGATGGAGCCACAATGGTACCAGCCGGCATTCAACAGTTTGACATACAACATTGTGACATTGATAAAAGCTCGCTCACCCTTTTGGAGTTTTCCGCATTCAGCGTTCCCCTCCGGTTTCGCTTTCCGCGGTCTGCTCGAAATGGTGATACTGCGTGTTTTCAACGCTCTTTGTCTGTTCTTTTCTGCCGGCGTTCGCCCGTGTCAAAGTTTCACTTCCTTCCTCTTACGGCCCATTTTTTCAACACCTGGGCGCTCTCGGTGGTGCGTTCACGGTACGACGGAGCCAGGTCGTTACAATTTCCAAAAGCAACGTCTCCAGTTGGAGACAGGTCCGCTCGCACTCAGAAATAATCGAAGCAGATTCCAAAATTCCAATTAGCAAGATTGTGATTTAATTCAGCATACCAGTAAAAAATCCTCTACGCGTTTCAATCTTTACAAAGATCTTTTTCACGAGGTTCAATCAATACACTTCTACCATGTTTTTCCAATCTTTTAAGCCCATTTTCTCATACGTCATTGCATCACTTCCTGGTTCTTGTTTGCAGTGCATTCTGGTTAGTGTAGTTCTATCACTATCACTGCGCTTTATTTTATTTACATTATCACCCATAGTGTACTGTTATTCATTGTTTTTCTTACTCCTGACTCCTTTCTTATTATGTTGTATTTTATACCATTTTAACCAATTTTTATGTTACAAAGGAAATTAATATTACGAGCAATTCATTTTGAAAGAACAACAAAAGTACCAAGAATTGAACTATTGAAAGAAAAAACCCCACAACTGTCAGAAGAGGAGAAAAAAGATCAAAAAATCTGCCTAATAACTACACATTCCACTGAAAACAAACAAATTACGAGGATTATAAGAAAAAATTGGCACATCCTACATCTTGATCCAACTGTGGCAAGCATAATAGGAGATCAACCAAACATCACGTACAGAAGGACGAAAAACCTTAAAGATCAGTTGACTCACAGTCATTTCTTACCCAAAAGAAAGCAAGAATCATGGTTGAAACCACAGGGGTTTTACAAATGCACAAGCTGTAAAGTGTGCACCATAGCAAAGAATATGAAAGAAATCAAAATGGCTGACAACAAAAAATGGAAAATCCAACAACTCATAAATTGTAAGAGACAATACGTAATTTACATTATTGAATGCCCCTGCCCACTAAAATATGTGGGCAGCACCATATGTGAACTGAAAAAACGCATCCTGGAGCATGTGTGAGCCACAGTCAATAATGACAGAAGTAATGTAGTAGCAAAGCATATGGAACAAAAGCATGGGGGAGACTGGAAGAAATTAACTTTCTATGCGGTGAAAGCTGTAGCAAAACATACAAGAGGTGGCAATAGAGAAAAAATCCTGAGACAAAAGGAGTCAAGACATATCCTGAACTTTCGTACCTTGACCCCGAACGGATTGAACCAGGATGAAGAGATGCATTCGCATCTGTGAAACTCAAAAAGAAGTCAATGAACTGTTTGAACTTTTTTGCCTCCAAATTGGAAAAACTGTCAAATAATTGTAATTTTAACTTGAACATAAGCAGATTTATAACACTAAGGTTGGTGGTGGGTTTGCAGTAGTATGATTGCAAAAATATTCACTGGAAAATAAATGAGTACTCCTTATAAATCAGACATATGGAGTAAGGGAAGTTAAAATAAAGGGCAAAATTACATGGACAAACTCTAAAAGGATGAGGTCGTTGTCGTTACCCACTGGAGGGTATAAACCAAAGAGTATAATAAATACGAAAGTTAGTTTTATCAAAGAAAGAGCGACGAGACCTAATAGAAATAATTTACTGGATATTGATATCCTAGAACTGTAATTTCAAGAATGCTAAGAACAGACAATGAATTGCTCGTAATATTAATTTCCTTTGTAACATAAAAATTGGTTAAAATGGTATAAAATACAACATAATAAGAAAGGAGTCAGGAGTAAGAAAAACAATGAATAACAGTACACTATGGGTGATAATGTAAATAAAATAAAGCGCAGTGATAGTGATAGAACTACACTAACCAGAATGCACTGCAAACAAGAACTAGGAAGTGATGCAATGACGTATGAGGAAATGGGCTTAAAAAATGGGAAAAACATGGTAGAAGTGTATTGATTGAACCTCGTGAAAAAGATCTTTGTAAAGATTGAAACGCGTAGAGGATTTTTTACTGGTATGCTGAATTAAATCACAATCTTGCTAATTGGAATTTTGGAATCTGCTTCGGTTATTTCTGAGTGCGAGCGGACATGTCTCCAACTGGAGACGTTGCTTTTGGATATATATATAAGTATAAATATATATATATATATATATATATTTATATATATATATATATCCATCAAAGATTTTCCATCAAAGATTTTCCATCAAAGATTTTCACCGCACTCCAAAAGTTACAGTTTAAAGCTTTCTTATTAAAGCACAATGTCCACCACCATTACCACCACCGACGTTTCGACAAGAAATGGTCTTTATCACGGTAAGCGTTGGAGTTGCAGAATTTCACAAACTCCACATACGGAGTGGAGTTTTACACCACGGCATAGAAAACACAAAGGTTACAGGGACTATATAGTTAGGAAATTGAATTTAAAAAATCTTAGAAATTCACTGAAAAAAACACGGTGGTGTATATGAGAGGTCATAAGCAGTGCATTGCAGAGGCATACGTTTTAGTTAGCTCAGCTAACTATAACTGCGGCATTTCACTGGTTTTGTACAAGTAAAATTTGAGTCTAACTATAATGTCTCTGAAATGTAGTTTTTTTCAGTGAGTATATATGTATATAAATATATTACACATATATGTATATATCTATATATATTATCTACTGGCGGTCGCCAGTAGATAGTTATAGTTAGGATCGTGTTTGCATAGGAAATCTGAAAATTCTATTTTGAATAACTTTTGCGCCGGTTGACGAATCCTCTTGAAATGTTCAAAACTAATGGGGCGTTCCGTTCAGCTCCTACCCTGAAAGTCTTGGGGTGATTCGTCAAGTAGGGGCCGAGAAAAAAGGGGGGTCCCAAAACGCGTTTTCCCCATGCATTTTCCCATAGGACCTTTAGACACAGCTACAGCCTGAACGGCTGAACAGAATTACTGGAAATTTGGCAGAGAGGTAGCCATAAGGTCAAGGAAGTGCCATTCGCAGGTCTGGTGTAAATCTGTTCAGTATTTCCTGAGAAAATAGCATTTAAAAGCACATCAATATCTATACGCGCGCAGGGTGCGCGCACTGTGCAAGCCCTGTGCGCGCACCTTGCCGTGCGCGAGCGTAATTCTGATTGGTTGTTAGATGTCAGTAAACATTCGAATCAGTCGAAATCAGGAAGTGTCGGCCGCCATTTTGTCTGTCGCACTGAAAAGGAAAGGTGGAGACCGTGAATAGGGGGCAGGGTAGGGTGTTCTTGACCCCCTTGCCATTGTCAGGGGGTCACAGTAGGAGCACGAAGGGGAAAAAAAAAAGATTTTAATTTTTTTAAAAAACATCGCGAGGTGCGCGCACTCTGCGTGCACCGAAAAAAAAACAAAAAAAAAGTAAAATAAAAATCACGTTTAAGTGTTTAGATATTAGGTGGCTCTAAAAAGAGCCCTTGTGTTTATTGAGTGTTTATTGAGTGTTTTTCGGTACCTACAAGTAAGTACCGATGCAGAGTCTAAAGTTCAAGAGGAAGACTCTGTTCCCTTCATCATTGAAATGTACACCGTCTCCTCTATAAATGTCTTGCATGTTGTAACGCAAGTTGTTGTGGTATATAGAACCCATACCATAGTCTCTGAGGAAAGCAGAAACAGACTTATTGACGTGCTTTCTTGCTTTGTCAATTTGCGGACAAAATTGGTTGGACCAGTTCCACTTTTGCCTTTGGCATATATTAGAATATACAAAGGCAGTTTGTGGAAAAAGTGACATCAATTGCAGAAAGGTGTCCTTAGTAAGCATTTCCAGACCTACCCCAGTTAAAGTGCTCATTACCACCACAGTGCACAATAATAAGGTTAGGCTGTGGGAGATGTAGAAAGGTTTTCACCAAAGGCATTAATTGGTGCCACTTTAGCCCTCTCTGACCAATCCATTTAATCTCTACATTTGGCAAAGCAAGGTCTTTGAAAATACCTCTTTTTTCTGCATACTTTTCACTCCAGAAGACATAGCTGTGACCTACAATCCACACTGTGAACATCTTCCAAGGAGAACAGGATGCACTCAGGAGGTGTCTTTCAGTAGAATGACAATATGAAAAGAAAGACAGTTGAAAAATGGAGGCATACATACTTTTTTTTAATAAAAAGAACTCATTGGCTGATTCAAACCATTTTACAGTTAAAACTAGGCTGTATGTTTACATTTTTAAAAGCATGTTTTGGATTGGTACAGAAAAATGTGTTCCCACTGAACATTACTTTGGATTTGCTGTTAGGTTTGAAAAGTCAAGCAGTCTTGCTCTAAGGATTAGAAACATTGTGTGCTGAACTTCTGACCTCTCTGCTCACACCAGTGTTCCATGACCTGTTGCTATGGTAGCAGGCAGAAGTCATGTTGGGGGAAGGGATGATTTGGAAAGGGGTTGAAAGTTGCAACCAATAGAAATGTGTGATTCCATTTGAAAAAATGTGGGAAGGACTGTGATTTTACATTAACATGTATATGTGGGAAAAAAGAGAGGGAAAAATTGCCATTTACTGGTTGTGGAGAGAGGAGAGAGGTGCACAGCTCTGAGATTCTGGCTCTGATAATCTGCTGTTTGAGTGCCACATTTCTTTCTCAACTAATTAATTTTAAAGGTGAGTTATGAGTTTGAGAGGGGAAGTATGTGGTGTATTTTGATATAAATAATAGAATTGTCATTCTTGTTTTAAAGTTGTGTTTTACATTTTGTGATTTAGGAGAAATTTAACTGTCTTGAACTTGTAACATATTATGGAGTATGTCTTCACTGTAAGTTAAGGTGTACTGGTATCACTGAAGAATACTGTTTTGTGCCTAGAATCACATCATGAGTCTGTGTGCACACAGGATTTGTTGTCAGAGAATTAATTTGTGTTGCTCTTGTTCTGTTAGCCTTGCACTCGCAGAAAAGGGGCAGTTTGTTTGCTTAAAGTTTGATGGTTAGCATTCAGCAGAAATTAGTTACTCACAAAAAAGAGGCAAAGGCAAACACATTTGAAAATAGCATGGTACATTTTCCTACCACTTTAAAAGTTGTGTTTTACATTTTATGTTAAGGAATATATTTAAGTGCCTTGAACTTGAAAGATATTATGGAGTATGTCTTCACCATAAGTTAAGGTGTACTTGTATGACCCAGGAATACTGTTTTGTGCCTAGAATCACACCATGAGTCTGTGTGCACACAGGAATTGTTGTCAGAGATTTAATTTGTGTTGCTGTTGTTCTGTAAAACTTGCACTCGCAGGAAAAGGGCAGCTTGTTTTCTTCAACTGTGATGGTTAGCACTCAGCAGACATCACTATCTCACAAATGAGAGGTAAATGTTGACACATTTGAAAACCACAGGGTAGATTGTCCTTCCACTCCTGCAATGGGTGAGTTAGTTCCTACATGTTCAAAACTCCAATTAACCTTTACCAAACATGTACTCTTACACACATATCTGCAGTCTTCATGCAGTTGAAAAAGTCTCCATGCAGATCTCTCTTGCAACTGACAATACACAGTCTCCAGAAACACACTGTTTGCACACATGCAGCAGCTTCTCCTACACTCCCATGCATAATACTCAGCTCTCTGTTGTGTTTCAGATAGCAGTGTATAACGCAAACACATTCAACGTCACTAAGGCTCATTTCCTTTGCTCTACTCTAATCACCCACCCTGTAACACATGCTGATGGTCTCAAGTAGCTATTAGGACATGTGCTCTTTTTTGCCTCTCTAAAATATAAGGGAAATGTGTGAGGCTGTCTCAGTAATTATCACTTGCTCCATCCACAGTACTAAATGTGCTTTCAAATTGCCAAAGGAAATATCGTTTTCTGCCTAGAATCACAGCATGAGTCTGTGTGGACAGAGGAATTGTTGTCAGAGATTTTATTTGTGTTGCTGTTGTTCTGCAAAATTTGCACTTTCAGGAAAGGGGCAGCTTGTTTTGTTCAAATGTGTTGGTTAGTACTCAGCAGAAATCACAATCAGAAAAATGAGAGGCAAATGGTAACACATTTCAAATCAACAGGGTAGATTTTCCTTTCAATCTTGTAATGGGTGAGGTAGTTCCTACATGTTCAAAACTCCAATTAACCTTTACCAAACATGTACTCTTACACACATATCTGCAGTCTTCATGCAGTTGAAAAAGTCTCCATGCAGATCTCTCTTGCAACTGACAATACACAGTCTCCAGAAACACACTCTTTGCACACATGCAGCAGCTTCTCCTACACTCCCATGCATAATACTCAGCTGTGTGTTGTGTTTCAGATAGCAGTGTATAACGCAAACACATTCAACGTCACCAATGCTCATTTCCTTTGCTCTACTCTAATCACTCACCCTGTAACACATGCTGATGGTCTCAAGTAGCTATTAGGACATGTGCTCTTTTTTGCCTCTCTAAAATATAAGGGAAATGTGTGAGGCTGTCTCAGTAATTATCACTTGCTCCATCCACAGTACTAAATGTGCTTTCAAATTGCCAAAGGAAATATCGTTTTCTGCCTAGAATCACAGCATGAGTCTGTGTGAACAGAGGAATTGTTGTCAGAGATTTTATTTGTGTTGCTGTTGTTCTGTAAAACTTGCACTTTCAGGAAAGGGCCAGCTTGTTTTCTTCAAATGTGTTGGTTAGCACTCAGCACAAATCAGTATCAGAAAAATGAGAGGCAAATGGTAACACATTTCAAATTAACTAGGTAGATTTTCCATCAAATCTTGTAATGGGTGAGGTAGTTCCTACATGTACAAAACTCCAATTAACGTTTACCAAACATGTACTCTTACACACATATCTGCAGTCTTCATGCAGTTGAAAAAGTCTCCATGCAGATCTCCTGCAACTGACAATACACAGTCTCCAGAAACACACTCTTTGCACACATGCAGCAGCTTCTCCTACACTCCCATGCATAATACTCAGCTCTGTGTTGTGTTTCAGATAGCAGTGTGTAACGCAAACAGATTGAATGTCACTAAGGCTCTTTTCCTTTGCTCTAGTCTAATCACTCACCCTGTAACACATGGTCATGGTCTCAAATAGGTGTAAGGACATGTGCTCTTTTCTGCTTCTCTAAAATATAAGAAAAATGTGTCAGGCTGTCACAGTAATTATCATTTGCTCCTCAACAGAAGTAAATGTGCTTTCAAATTGCCAATCAAATATTGTTTTCTGCCTAGAATTACACCATGAGTCTGTGTGCACACAGGAATTGTTATGAGAGATTTAATTCATGTTTCTCTTGTTTTGTAAGACTTGGACTCGTAGGAAAGGATCAGCTCATGTGATAGGATTTGAAAAGATGAAAAAAAAATTGTAATGAATTCAAATTACATAAAGGTATTTTTTTTTAGTTTTTTGCAGGTATTGCTGACCAACAGTGAAAAAATATAAAGATGCCTATAAAGTCAAGAAAGAGAAAAGAAAAGAAACAACAACTATATTTGAAGACAACTGGTAAAAAAAAAATAGGAGGAGAAGCGTGTGTTGGAAAACAGAAAAAGTCTTCTGGTAAGCAAACTAAAGAATTTTTAAAAAATATCTTCCAAAAAAAAAAAAATGATCGAAAGATAAATTCAAACAGTGTTTCAAGTACAAAACAACAACAGAGTCGACAGCAAAAACAAAATGCTAATGTAGACTCAGAAGTAAGAAAGAGTGACTTAACACGGAAAATAGATTTTAAAAACATTCGTCGAAAAATGTTTCAGAGAAGAGTGATGTTAAATTTGCTAAAGGATGTGAAAAAATATAAGAAAAAAAACAAATTTTATAAGAAAAATAAATTAATTGAAAGTATTGTTACCAAGGCATTAGAAATAAAAAAAACTATTCATTTTAATTTTGAACAGGATGCGTAGATTAGATAAATTAGTCAATGCAATGAAGTCACAAAGCAAAAGGAAAAGAGAAGTCAAAAAAATTACTTTTGTAAAGTGTTCTTAGGAGAATGGAAGCATAGTTCAAGTACTGAACCATTTTTTAATGAAGAGAGTTATCTTCAAAGTAATAGTTTGTTGCATGCAGTTGACACCAATGGAAGAGCATATGAAGTTAAGGATGGTTGTGTAATGGAAAAGGAGAAAATGGTTCCAAGAAATGAGGAAGAAGTGATGGCTGATGAGGTTATAGGGAGACGTCCTAAAGCCCCAGTGTACACTTGGAATTGTAGTAGTATTTGTACTGTGCGTCAGGAATCTATTGATAAATTACGTGACTTTCTAAGAGAATATAGTAAAAAGAATGTTAAACAGAATATTAAGGTGCTTCAAAGACTAGATCCATGCAGAGTGAGAGAGAATACTGGTTTGCAAGGACATTCTCTGGCTTGTCTATCTAGGAAAGTGTGTCAAAGTGTTTTTCACCATTTTAGGATGCTCGCTGTTCATCATACTGAAATGAGAAAGTTTGTGAGAACATTGTATTTTGCTAAAAGTCCAACACTAAAGTTGAATGAGTTGAATAATGCTCTGTTCCGTGGATCTGTATCAGATGTAGTGAAAGTTACTGATGAAATTCAGTTTTGTTACTTTTGTCCAGAACAAGAATGTGCAGAAAATGACACAGTTATTGAGGAAAATGTGGAAGACAATGTAGAACTTACTGTTAGTAAAAATTTTGAAGATGAAATGACAAAATTTGCTATCATCTCTAATGAAAGACTTGTATTTGTTGCCGGAGAAGCCATTACAAAATTCAAACAAGGAATGTTGATTTGTATAAAAAAAGTGAAAATGAAGATAATTATAAGTGGAAGGATTTTGCAACATATATACTTCTGGAAAATAGTTTTGATTTGGGTGAAGATCAGCGTATTTGTAAATACTGTTATAACAAGTTAGAAGAAAATAGAATGCCAGCAAGAGCTGTACATAATAAATTAGAATTGGTTGATATTCCTCCAGAACTTTCTGATTTAAATACGTATGAGTCTATACTCATTCAATGTGTCCATCCGTTTCAGACCATAGTGCGTATGGAGCCAAAAACAGGTAAATTACCTCCTTCGGATTTACAAAGAGGTTTAAAAGGAAGAGTTGTCTATTTGCCATTTGATTTGAAAACAAATATGGAAACAATTGATGCAGATAGATTGGAAACTGAACCATTAGTTATTCTGGTTAATGGAGTACCAACAAAGAATAAGAAAATTTGGCAGGAGCTGGTGGATGTACGAAAAGTACAACGAGCAAATTTGTATTTGAAAAAAAAAAAAATGGTAAGAAGCCATTTATATGGATGAAGATGAAGAAGAAATACTAGAAGACACAGGAATACCAACTGGGCAAATTATAAAAGTGGATAAGTCAAAAGAAGAAGAAATTTATGAACATTTCAGCATACATCCTCTTCATTCTAAAGAGGTTATGGGAAACGCTATTGATCTGTTTCAGATGAAGAAAGCAAAAGGAACTCCTGTGAGTGTATGGGAGGAGAGCTTGGAAGCTCGTTGTTTTCCCCAACTGTTTCCTACAGGAGAAGGTGGACGATATGATGAACGTCCAGTACAGATTCCTGCTTCAGAGTATCGGACTACAAGATTATATGCAGAAGAACCCAGATTTCGTCAAAGTATTCCTTATTTGTTCCATCTTTTATTTGAAAGTGACTTGTCTGCACTATCCTATGCAGTAAATCACATTTTAAAAACTGGAGTACATCTACATAATGTGTCAGCAAAGGACTTTCTCAACAAAGTGCAACAGCGAGTTGATCATTTCGAATCTCAATTGATCAATTTGATGGCTTGTCAGCGTGGAACTAATGAATATTGGTACCGACGCCATGGAGAATTGAAGTATGTTACGGAATTTAGGAACTCCTACATGGTTCCTTACCCTGAGCTGTGCTGAGTACGGTTGGGATGATTTACTGGATTTTCTGCGAGAGGCAAATTCAAACATTGAAAACATCCAATACAAGACAGCAGGAGAATTGTGCTCATTAGATCCGGTTAATGTTTGCAGATATTTCAATCATAGATTTGAGGCTATGATGTCCTTCATCTGCAATAATCCACCTCTTGGAGAAGTTGTGGATTTCTTTTGGAGAAAAGAGGTGCTCCTCATATTCATATGCTGTTGTGGATCAAGGATGCCCCAAAATTTGGAACAGATGCTGATGAAGCAGTTTTATCTTTCATTGAAGGATATGCAACATGTGCTATACCTAAAAGCACAGAAGAGAAAAACTTAAAAGAGAAAGTTTTACGTTTCCAAAGTCATCGGTGTGGAAAATACTGTCGACGAAAGTACAAGAGTAAAGATAAATTCTACACAAAATGTCGATTTGGATTTCCATGACCTGTTCTTTCAAAAGGAAGAGTAAACAGTTTTATGTCGGCTGTGCGACATACTATTGCAAGAAAATCGCCTAAGAATACCTACAACCTAAGAAGAAAAGAAGAGTCAAAATATATGAATGACTACAATCCAGTCATTTTATCCATGTGGAATGCTAACATGGATATACAGTATGTGGCTGACAATTCTATTGCTGTTGCTCGGTATGTCACATCTTACATCACTAAATCTGAGAAAACGGAATTGAAGGAAATGTTGGAAGAAATTTCTCATGAGAAGTCTGTCAGTAAGAAGCTATACAGTTTCAGTTTAAAGATGTTATCGCATCGAGAAATTGGATCCTACGAATGCTCAGATAGGTTATCATCTGCAAGTCTGTACTCGAAATCCAGAAGAATAATTTGGGTAAGTTTAGGCCTTGCAGGAATGCAAAATCGGGTACTGAAATCTATTCGAGAAATTGAATATTTAGCAGAGTTCGAACCAGAAAGTACAGACATTTTAAGAACAAACATGTTGGACACATATTACCCACAAAGAAGTCATCACCTTGAGGACACGTGTCTTTATGAAGTGCTGCAGAACTTCATTTTTAAACGGAATACCACAGAAGATATCAACAATGGAAAATATAAAGTCAGTGGTGAGGAGGGATGTTTGGTGAAACAAACAAAAGGAAGTTTGATAAATCACCGGAAGCTGAGTTGCGACACTCCTGACAAAAAGGAATTTTACTACTTGGCACTTTTGCAGCTGTTTAAACCATGGCGTTCAGAGGACGAACTACTTGGAGAATTCCAGAGTTATGAAGATTCCTTCAATGCTAGGAAAGACAGCATAGAATGCAGTACTTTCACAACTTATGTTCAAATGTTAAATGAAGAAATTGAACAAGAAGCAAGAAGCAACAATTGCAGCTGAAGTAGCTAGAGACAGTTCTCAAGACAGTCAAAGTTCTGGGACATTCAGTCAAGATCCTCTAGAATCGTAGAAAATGAAGCAGCAATAGCCATGAATGAAGTGGAAACAGCTATGAATCAAGCTCAGGAAGATTTAGTAGACTTAACATATTTGGATGAAGAACAAAAACAAATTTATGAAGAAGTCAGGAAAAAAATTGATCACGGATTACTACATGAAAATAAAAGTGTGCTCATGCACATCTTTTGAACCAATGAGAATGTATGTAAGTGGACAAGCTGGAACTGGAAAAAGTTTCTTAATTAATGTAATTAGAAGCTACCTACAGAAGAAAATGGATTCCATTTTGTCTTGTGTTGTTACTGCTCCAACTGGGTTAGCAGCGTATAACATAAAAGGAGTTACCTTACATCGTTTGCTAATGTTACCAGTAGCGCATGAGAATAAAATACATTACCACAAACTAGTAGGAGAAGCATGCTTGGAAGTTTCAAGAGTATTGAAGAAATTGAAAGTACTCATTATTGATGAGGTAAGCATGGTATCAAACTTAATGCTTGCCTTTGTGCATTTAAGAATGCAGCAAATTCTGAAGACAGAGTATGATGTGTTATTTGGAGGAAAACACGTCATAGTTTTTGGGGATCTTTTGCAACTTACTCCAGTTAAAGGACAACCGGTATTCCATACTCTTACACATGAAGACACGAAAAAGTTGTTAGGAAGTATAGGTAATGTAAATATTTGGACATATTTTGAGTATAAGGAACTCATTACCAATATGAGGCAAGCCAATGATGAGGACTATGCAAGTATTCTGAAAGATATACGAATTGGACTACTCACAGAACATGGCAGAAAAGCATTACAGAGTTGATTGCTGAGTAATTTGTTTACAACAGAAGAAATAGTTCCAGAGAAAATATACAAGAAAATTGCTGAAAAAAATACTGTAATCTGCTTAATGCCAACACTACATGAATGCTCTGTATTCAATCAAGAACTTTTGAAATTGGAAAATGAAGCAATCATAAAACTGGAAGCTGTGGATAAAATTCAACATGAACGAATAACTATTATATTGACAGGCAAATTGGCTACTAAATTGGATTCTCTGGAGAAAAACATTTCAAAAACAGCTGGTTTGGAAAAGAATCTTTATGTGTGTATGAACTGTAGAGTAATTTTAAGACGCAATTTGGATGTAGAAAAAGGTTTAATGAATGGAGCTATGGGTAAAGTTGTGGGTTTTGTAAAGTACCAGAAAAAAGAAGGAATTGAATTCTTAAAAATAAAATTTGATCAAATTGAAGAGGTTAAAGTCATTAGTCGTTGTTCAGTTCGTTTTTTGCTAGTGAAAGACTTATATGTACGTAGGAAGCAGTTTCCGATTTCTCTAGCATATGCTGTAACTATTCACAAGTCTCAAGGATTAACTGTTGATAGTGCTTTTGTAAACATTGGGTCTACTGTGTTCAAAGAAGGTATGGCATATGTTGCTTTGTCACGCGTGAAAAAATTATCTGGTTTATTCATGATAGACTTTGATGACTCAAAAGTAAGTGCTGATGCAAACTGTGTAAAGGAGTATAATAGATTAAGAAAAAGCTATGCTTCTCATTTAGGTCAGTATCCTGTGTTTGAAAAACGTGTTGTTTGTCGGAAAAGGAGATTTGAGAATATCTGTAATGAGGATGTACAGAAGAGAAAACAAAAAGATAGTGATGTGACTGCAAGCAAAAAGAAAAAGGACAGTGTGGAAGAGGTTGTTGGTTGTCATTTTGAAAATAGCTCTGGTGTCAACTGCTACGCAAATGTAGTGCTGAATGTTGTATTTTATCTTGAAACTTTGCAAGAGCAGATAATACTAAATCATGAAAAAAGATTCTGTTCTTTGCTGAGTCTCCTTTATGAGAAGCTGAGTAATGATAAAAATAAAATAGAAAGTGCTTCTGATGTTAGAAATCTTTTAGATGTATGTTCTGGATGTACACAGTTTACACAAAATGTCCAGCAAGATGCACAGGAATTCTTGATGTATATCCTGATGGTACTGGAAGATGAAGGAGTAGAAGTAGAACATTTATTTGGTGTCTCTTATACATGGGAACATTGTTGTGATAACTGTATGAACACAAGCAGTAGTAATGTAGATTCTGAAAGGTTCATATATTTACCATTACCAGAAAGTAAAACAGTGACTTTTAGTAAATTAGTTAAAGATGCTAATCACAACATGGAATGTTCTAAATGTAAATCTGAAATGTTGTCAACGTTATTTTTAAAGAAATATGGACAGTATGTAATTTTAATGGTACAACGTTGTAGAGCTGATGGAACAAAATTGGAAACTTTACTAAAGAAGTTTGTTGGCAACCAGCTATCTATATCTGGAAAAACTTTTGTAGCAGTTGCAATAATTTTTCATGATGGTCCTTCTATAACTTCTGGTCATTACACAGTTTATCTTAAATGTGAAAAAGGATGGACACTTTGTAATGATTCTCAATTGATTTTCAAGCAACGTTTGCCTTATGATTTACCCAATTGTTACTTAATTTTTCTGAAACCCAAATTTTAAATACTAAAATCAGCATCGGAAGAAAGCATTATTAAAATTTAAAAGGATTAAAATTGGATATTTCACTCAAAAGGGATTTTAAACTTACCATTTGGCCTCAAGGAAAGGTAAAACAAACAATTGTGGACTTCTTTGACAGATATTATTTTGGAAAATGTTCTTTTGCAACAAGGTTTACAGAGGTTATTTCTTGTAAATTGTTATTGTTCTTAAAAGGTATTTTTGACATTTCTATTAAGGTATGTTTTAGTGAGGATACATTTGGGGCTTTTTTAAACAATCTTTCAGATTTTTTTTTTTTTGCCCGCTGTTAAATGATGAATACAATTGATTTCACTATTTTCAGTGAAAATCAAAACATTCTGAAAACAGCAAAAAAAGGGCAAAACATTGCTTTGCTAAATATGAAAACACATGTACTGTTTAATAAAGTATATTGTTGAATATTAATACTTTTTTTCAGAACTAGAAAGAAAATTTAGAAGATGTAATTCAGTTTCCTTGCAATTAAATAAAAACATTTATTTCTAAATAATTTACTTTGATGGTCAGGTAAGTTTAACATATCTGTATGTGTCACTGCTTTCGTTTCATGCTTCCTTTTCTTCAGCTCTCCTTACTCTGCTTTTCTCATTTCTCTTCTCACTCTCTCTTCCTGCTTTACTACTCTTTTCTAACTCCCTCACTCCTTCTCTACTACTCCCCTACCTTTACTACCTCCATCACTAATTTTTCATCCATTTCTTTCTCTGTATCCATATGTCTTAGTCTTCTTAACTGCCTTACTCCTTCTCAGTTGTTTGCTCTCTGTCTCTGTATCTGTCACTCTCGGTTTGTCTGTTTTACCCTTAATTTCCTTAACATCTCTGGGGCACATTTACAAGCCACCTGCACCACCACTACATCACTTTTCTTGACGTACTAGTGGCACAGGGTGCTTTTCCATATTTACAAGGAGAGGATAAGCCACTCTGTGTGTCTTTTCCTCTCCTTGTAAATACAGCCAATTCAAATGCAGCACTAAAATGAGCTATTATCTTTTTTGATAGGTTTAGGGTACCTATAGGTAAGTACTGATGCAGAGTTTAAAGTTTAATAGGAAGACTCTCTTCCCTTCATGTGTGAAATGTACACCATCTCTTTTTTAATAACTTTGCCACTCCCCTCTCTTTGTCAGGGAGTCCCTGAAGGTTTACTAAAGGTGAGAAAAATGTTTTTTTTTTTTTTATAAATGTCATTGGGTGCGCGCACCCGAAAAAAAAAGGCAAATAGATTCAAAAAACAAGTTTTTGTGTTTTGATCTTGGGTGGCTCTAAAAAGAGCCCTTGAGTTAATGTAGGGACAGAGGAAGAGAAAAACGAAAAAAAAAAATAACAAAACTATGGCCTAGTGCAAGGGTGCTCCTCAAATTTCCTCTGAATGAGATCAATACTGCTCTCACCCATAGTAATAGGAGTACCACAATCCATGCACCGTGTACTCATCCTACCAAAACAAGGACGAATATCCAGAGGTGTGTTAGAAGGTGAAGGCACCATTGCAGAAGAAGTGCTCGCCTGAGCTGGCGAAGATGTGCTCGGCTGAGCTGCTGCAGATATCGTCGGCTGAGCAGGTGGAGGGTTTGCTCCAGAAGCTTGATGAAAAGTCACAGGATGCATTGCCTCAACGTGCCTCATCATAGTGTGAATACTAAAAGAGTACTTCTTATTAGCATTCCCATGTGACAAGGTGCGCTGACACAGTGTGCAGGTGACCTTTGGTGCATTCACCTTCTTATGTCCCTCAGGAAAAGTGAAAAACTGCCATATAAAGGAATCTTTCTGCTTCCTCTGCCTCTGTCTCTCAAGAGTGTCCTGCTCACTCTCAGAAGGTGGCTGGTGCTCTGCCATTGTCTCACAAAAACAGAGTAGCTCCTTCTCCAAGGGAATCAGAACTAATAATGAGGGGAGTGGGTGTGGTTTTGGAAGAATCTGGAACAGAAAGTACTTTGAACAAATGAAAAGTGATGTTTCTTGATCACATGACTTGCCATGAGGGGATTGGGTGTGGTGTTGAAACAATCTGAAACTGAAAGCAATGAAAACCAATTAAAAGTGTTGTTTTATTATTCACACAACCTGAGGTGCGCGCACGGAGCAAGCTCAGAGCGCGCGCCGTGCAATTACGCATGCGCGAACGCGTACGTGCGCATGCGCATAAGTATTATGCTTGTACGTACCGTGCATACGCAGCACGCGTGCATGCGCGTACGTCAGCGTGCATACTCTACGTGTATACGCGAGTGTAGCGCGTGGAGCACGTACGACGCACGCATGCGGACTGGGTGCGCGCTGAGAGCACGTACTAAAACGTACGTATGCGTACGTATGTAACGTACGCATGCATACACAAAAAACGCACGCATGGGTACTAGGTGCGCGCTGCGAGCGCGCACTAAAACGTATGTATGCGTACGTAGATAACGTACGCCTGCATACATGAAAAACATACGCAAACGTACTAGGTGCGCGCTCTGAGCGCGCACCCTAACAATTTATAGAAAAAAATATATATTAATGTGGACATAAGTTAATAGAAGATATTATCTATGCTGTTCAACTTTATCCAAATTCAAAGTAAAAAAAAAATGACCCACACAAAATTAAAGGAAACAGATAATTTATAAATGTATACATAGGGAAAATTTTGAAAAAGAAATATATAAAAAATATATTAAAAAAATAAAAAATTAGCATTTAAAAAACCTTTGAAATTCACTGAAAAAACCCTAGGTTTCACACACGTTATAGTTAGGAATTAGCATTTAAAAAACCTTTGAAATTCACTGAAAAAACCATAGGTTTCACACACGTTATAGTGAGGAATTAGCATTTAAAAAACCTTGCAAATTCACTGAAAAAACCATAGGTTTCACACATGTTATAGTTAGCTGGACATTTCACTCGTAAAAAACCAATGAAATTCCCCCGTTATAGTTAGTTTAGCTAACTATAACTCGCGCGCCCGCAATCCACTGCTGACGTCATCAGCAGAGGATTGCGGTCGCGTGAGTTATAGTTGCCTGCACTAACTATAACGGGGGAATTTCAATGGTTTTTCACAAGGGAAATATCCAGCTAACTATAACATGTGTGAAACCTATGGTTTTTTAAGTGAATTTGCAAGGTTTTTTAAATGCTAATTCCTAACTATAACGTGTGTGAAACCTATGGTTTTTTCAGTGAATATATATATATATATGATCAAGATTGCATTCGTGAGATCGAAACTCATCAAGGCGGGCACTATGCCTGTTTTACTTTGAGGTTTAAAAGCTGAAATAAACATATTTAGGAAGCGGCACCTTTGACTCCGTGTGTCGTGTGGTTCGCACCTGTAAAGTCCCACTGTGAAAATTAGTGGGTCAGGATCTTTTGAACTATATATATATATATATTTATATATATGTATTACATACTGGCAGTCGCCAGTAGGTAGTTATAGTTAGGACCTATTTTCCATAGGAAATCCACAACATTCTATTTGGAATAACGTTGGCGCCGGTTGATGAATCTTCGCGAACTTTTCGAAACTTTTGGCCAGCTCTGGTCCGCTCCTATCCTGAAAATTTCACGGTGATTCGTCAAGCGGGGGCCGAGAAAGAAGGGGGGTCCCAAAACACATTTTCCCCATGCATTTTCCCATAGGACCTGTTGACGCAGCTACAGCCCGAACTGCTGAACAAAATTTCAATTTGGCAAAGAGGTAGTCCTCAGTTCAGACACGTTCCTTTTGCTTAAATGGTGTAAATCCGTTCAGTAGTTCCTGAGAAAATTAGAGTTAAAAAGATAGATATATCTGGGCGGAGCCTAACCACACCTCTCATCATGCGATCTGATTGGTTGTCAGTACTTCATCCAAGAAGTGTTGACAGCCATCTTAGGACCAATATACATGATAGCACCTCATTAAAAAGCATTGCAGTTAATAGAAGGTTTTAAGACTTTAGTTACATTATAAATCATTTGTTGATGGTACCATACTCATTTTAGGAATTGTGGTGTGTTCTAAGGTGATTTTACCATGTGAAAAAGCCTTCTGCTGTGATATCATGAATAATGTTTGAGAGAAAACTATTTTCTCATGCTTTTTCCACAGAGGTTTGAAAGGTGATCTATAAGCTAAACTAAGAGCATATTTTCTGTAAATTCACATTATCTTTCTCAGTCATGTGAGAATGAAGTCTGACATTCTCAGTAAAACATTTACATCCAACAAGGGCAGAGACTGTCAGTTGATTCCTTTGTGTTCTACTGCAGCTTCCCAGAGTATTCTAAAGAACAACCTGAGCGCTAACAGTCCTACTTATGACAAACGTATTGCACACCTGAAGCCATCTTGATTGGAATAAAGTGGTAACTCTTAAAACATTTAATTTAAAAAGGAACAAAATGAGGGGGTTCATTTTGCCATAGAAAGTATGATTAGTGCTGCAGAAAGAAAAATTAGGGCACATTTTGAGTGACTTCTCAAATCCTCTTCTATTTCATAAAAAATTCTGACATGCAGACTGAAACATGCACTTTTAACACCAGCAGCAGACTTCCGTGGTGAGCAGTAGTTTTACTACAGTGATCTAATGAGCAACTAGAGTGCTAACATTCAGAATTTATGGCAAATGTGTGACATATCTGAATACCTTCTTGATGGAATCAAAGTAAAAAAACTGAAAGCATTTCCTACTGAGGACACTGCAGTAAATGAGGAAAATAGGAAACTTCATAACAAATAAATCTCCCAAGATGGCCACCAGAGACAAAAGAGCCCAAATGCACCACAAATATCACCCAGATGTAGCCCACATGTAGCCCAATGACAGAAGTGTGTAAAACACTTAGGGGCAGATTTATGTTAACTGGCGCATCCCTGCATATCAGCAGGGATGCGCCAATTATTATGCGCCACAGCTGAGCAACCATGGATGCGCCGCATTTATAATGCGGCGCACCATGGGGCAAAAACGGCACCGATGCGTGACGCATCTGTGCCGTAAAAGTGACGCAGCTCCAGCAATGTTCTGGGGGGCCCTATCTGTACAATGCTGCGTCAATCCTTACGCCTGCTTCAAGCAGGCGCAGGGTTTTGACGCAGCATGGGCCTAAAAGTGACTGAGTGAAATCTTGTAGATTTCACTCAGCCACTTTTAGGAGGCGTTCCTGCGCCGGAACGCCCCCACCTGCCCTGGAAAGCCTACATGTGGCGCAGGGCTTTACAACGTGACGCATCTCCCAGATGCGTCACGTTGTAAATACCCCGCACCATGGCGCAGGATTTGCGCCGCTGCTGCATCACAAAAGTGACGCAACGGCGGCGCAAAAGTGGCGCAAGTGCAACATAAATCTGCCCCTTATTTTTTGTGCATTTGCAGTTTTATATAGTGCAGACTTGTCAGGTATTGGAGTGCTTTACATGCACATTGGTTACATCACACAAGATCAAATTCATTTTGGTTGTAGACATGGGGAGATTAAGTGATTTGACCAGAATCACAGAATGTTGAGCTGAAGCAGAAATTCCAACCTGGCTCCCCAGTTGCAAAGTCTGCAGCTCTGGAAGTAACACCGCATCCTCTCCCCTAGGTGCAACATTTAATCAAGTGGTGAAGAACCAGAACCTTTTGGGCCTGGTGGCGCAGGGTACGCCCAAAGTCTGCGGAGTTCACCTGCTTCGCTACATAGAGACACGGGACACTCTGTCGGTGTTAGAAGATCAGATTTATTTAGCTGCAGCTAGTACAGTTATCCTAGAAGTACACAAAGTAGGTTCTCAGGAGACTGCCACTTCACTCTGTGGCGCACAGGTTTTTATACTGTATAGAGTTCGTACACTTTGACCCAAAGCCCTCCCAGAACATACAAGAAAGAACCAATAAGGAAAGTAGAAAACAGGATGGAACCAATGAGAAAAATTGGAAGACAAAAGTGTCAGATGACTCGAAGAGACCTCTCCTCCAACTATGTTTGTCACCCCACCCTCAAACTAATTCATTAACAGATTCATAACTAACTTGCAGGTGGCGAGATACGTTTGTGTGTGTTGGAGGACAGTTGTGAAACGAGAGAATGCTAGCAGGAGACAGTGAAGGCCAGTCGATAAGATAAGGTCAGGAAAGAATAGTGTGAGCCAACAGATAGTTGAGACGCGGATTAGAAAAGCCAGACAGGGATTAGTGTACTCGGCTAGTTCTAACACCAGCTTTGCAAATAGAGGCCGAAGGCGTATTTCGACACCAGGCTACAGAAAAAGCAGAATAGACTTTGTTCGCCGTGCTGCCTGAGTGATGGCAACACAAAATGGCGGCGGGCCACAAAATGGCGGGTCGATTCGATCGTGATCGAAAATCGAAGTTCCTCAGTGGTCAACTGGATAAAAAAACATAAAGATTACAAATAATTTAAAAGTTCTTTGTCACTATTTGAAAACTCAGAAAATATGTCCTCATTTTAGTTTTTTAGAGCACTAACCATAATTTTGATGCAAATAATACCCTCTCATATATGTAATTTCTAAAGGAAATACTCTAGGTATTACAGTTTTGATTACATCAAGATGACGTTTGGCGTTCCACACTTTTGTAATAAATATAAAATGTTAGCAATCTAGTTGTTCATTGGGATACTGTTGAGAGGCAGAGGCCAGGGGCACGGACTCTGAAAATTGAAGGCAGGTAGGAGAGTGCAGAGGCAACAATTTGACCACACTGGGCAGGCAGGAAGGGCAGCGGCAGCACAACAGACTATGGAGGGCAGTGGAAAGGGGGGCAGGGGCAACAAACCAACAATACAGGACTGGCAAGAGAGGCTGTGGCAATATAATAGACCATTGTGGGCAGAAGGAAGAGGCAGTGGTAGTACAACCATACATGCCAACAGACCCGTTTCAGCCAGGAAACATCCAATGTTTTTAAGCTCAAATGGGCTTTATTTGATCTGTCTCCTGTCTACAATCTCCTCTTTTTCAATGTAACTCAAAGGGGAAAATCAATACCCCAGTTTCTTTTCCAAAATCTCTCTCTTACCAAGTTCAAAATGTTCGCAAGTATGGTACATTGGATCATGGTAGGCAGGAGGAATTGGGGTAGGGACATGGATTCGGATAACAGAGGACAGGAGGGACATGGAGAGGTGCACCAAACTGACACTACAGGGCAGGCATCAGGGTTTGCAGCAGCACAATACACCACACAGTGCATGCAGGACGGGAGTGCAGCACAACAATCCCTGGAAAGCAATAGGGAGGGGACAGGACCATGCACATGGACAACAGAGAACAGAGGGGAAAGAGGCAATGGTAGCTAGCTGACCATAATGGACAGACAGGAGAGAAAGCTGCAGCATAACAGACCATAAAGAGCAGGAGGGACAGATCAGGGGCATTACAATGGAACAGAGAAGCCAGGAGGGAGGGAATAGGGATCTGCACATGGAAACAGAGGGCTGGGGGCAAGGGGGCAGGGCAGGATCAGCAAGATGACCATGGAGGTAAGGCAGGATGGCCACTAGAAACAAGACACACCATGGAGAGCAACAATGAGACTATGATGGCATACACACAGACCATGGAGGGAAGGTGGGAGGGGGTCAGGGGCAGCTAGATGACCACACAGGGAAGGTAGGAGGGGCCATGGCAGCACAGAAGACCATGCATGGCAAGCGGGAGGGTTAGTGGCAGCACAATAGCTATGATGGGCAAGAAGGAGGGTGCAGGGGCATGCACAAAGGACCATGGAGGATAGAAGGGAGGGTCAGGACCTGGGCACAGACAAGAGAGTTCAGGGGAAGGGGCCTCACAACAGACCGTGCGGGGCAGGCAGGAGGAGCAGTTGCAGCACAACAGACCAGGGAGGGCAGAAGGGTGTGGCAGTAAAATGGACCATGGAGGACAGGAGGAAGGGGATAGGGGCATGGCATGTGGACAGGCAGGGTGGAGGTGGCAGGGACAGGTTACAGTCATCTGACAATGCTAGGCAGGTGGGAGGGGAGTGGCAGCTCAACAGAACACTCAGAGTAGATATGAGTGGCAGGTCCATGAAACATGGTGGGCATAAAGGATGGAGCAGGGGCATGCACAAAGACATCGGAGGGCAGGGGGAAGGAGAATAGGGGCAGCAAGCTAAGCACAGAGGCTAAGCAGGAGGTCAATGATGGCCCATAGTATTGGGCAATGGAGGGCAGGAGGAGTGGACTGGTACATCATGCTAAAGGGAGGGCAGTGGCAGCACATCAGACCATGCATGGCAGGAGGGAGGAGGCTAGTCCATGGATTCAGACAACAGAGGATAGGGAGAAGGTGGATGGGGCAGCAAGCTAACTGTTCAGAGAAGGTGGGTATTAGGAACTTTATTGTTTTTAAAATCTGTGTCTGTGCGAACTACTTAAAATATGAACAAGTATGCAGCATGATCTCACTTTTATTCAGGGAGAAGAGGACATTTGTGACTGTGAATCCGGGTTCACTTGGCAGAAACACCCCCTGACCCTCCACCCCCATCGCAAAATGTAATGCCTGTGAAAAGGGTAGGTGGACGCAGTGTTATATAGAACATAGTCCTGAGAGCACGATTGAAAATGAAAACTAGATATAGTATATGGTATAAACTATGCGCCAAAAAGTGTGATATAAGATGAACCGGGCGTGAAATATAATATGCAATACATTGTGCGCAATTACAGATTCATTGGAGAGCGCGAGATAGCACAGGCACTAGCGCTTGCTATGCGATATGCGCCTTGGAGTGTAATATGCACAGGGCAGTGTTGTGTAACCTAACTAGTCTCTAAAGTTGTAATATAAAATATGTGCTGGGGAGTGGAACGTTGCATATGCACTGTGACAAAGATATGGATCACAGATTGTAATATGTATGGCATAGCGCTGTGCGTTATAACATAGGCATCGAGGAAGGCACGTTAGATGGGGAAATATAACCTGTGCGAAGGCAAGTGTGGCATGACATATTCAAGGGGTGGTGTTACAGTGCACATGGGCTAGAGAGTGTTATAGCATACGAACTAGCTGGTGGAATACAACACAGAGGTGTGTGGCACTCGGCGGGCACTGGTGGGTGTAACACAGCATTGGGCTCAGCCAGGAGCACGCTGTGACCCTCAAGTGAGGTTCGTCTCCTTTCCAATGAGTAAAATATAAACTATTACATCCGACGGTGGATGTGTGTTTTATTAACCGTGAGGGGGGTTTCTTGCATAGTTTGGTCGAATTTTTGTCGAATCCCCTTTGAATGGCTTGGTGTGCGTGTGTATTAAATGTGCCCGTCAATAGCTACCCATGTTTGTATAAATATACAACAAGGGTGTCTACTTGGAGAGTACCCACGGCGGGGGCGCTGGGATTAGGCACGGTAGGGCGTCAAACATGTCAGAGCTTCACTAGCGGTGTAAATACATTCCTCGTGGATTCATTGTATGCATAGTCGCCGTTTAATGAATATCACGCAAATTGTCATAGTGATAGGTACATACGGTTTGTCCAGCATGTCCTAGGTGTTTCTATAAATATATATATTTGTTTAAATAATAAAAAACAAAGGCCGGCCCCGGGGAATGGGTTCCCCGGGGCCATAAGTGGCCTGAGGAGGGGGGCAATGCAGATCCCTCCTAAAGAATAAAAAAAAAAAAAAGGCCATGACCTAGGGGTTGGGGTCCCCGGGGCTTATAAAGGCCTTGGGAGGGACAAATTAATTTTTTTCAACAAAAAAAATGAAGGTGCAGGCCCTGTGGGATGGGGTCCACAGGGCCAGTAAATTAGAAAAAGAAGGGGGGGCCACACAGCCCTCCTTCTCACAAAATAAAATAAATAAAAGACCGGCATCGTGCTGGAGGCCATGCCCCGTCCTTGCGGCACTCAGCAAACGCGCCCCCTGGCCAGTTGGAAGTTGGGGAATTAATTCCCCTTCAATACTGAGGGTGCCTGAGGGCCAACTAGCCCAACAGGTATCTCCAGTATGCGCCAGGGAGCTGCGTTGCAGACAGGTGTTCTGAGGCCACGCCCCTTTTTACACCTCTATGCCACGCAGCTCTGTGGCGCTTACTGGAGGTACCTAGTGGGCTAGTTTGACCCTAGGGACACTTAGGATTCAAGGGGACTTAATCTCTCAACTTAGAACGGCCACAGGGCGCGTTTACACAGTGGTGAAAGGAGGGGACGGGGCCTGAGTTAACGTGTGCAAACACACCCTGTGGCGCGTTTTAAGTTGGGGAAATAATTCCCTTTCAATCCTGAGGGACCCTGGGGGCCAACTAGCCCACCAGGTGCTTCCAGTAAGCGCCACTGCTCTGCGTTGCAGAGAGGTGGTGCAGGTCGTGCCCCTTTTTACACCTCTCTGCAATGGCGCTTACTGGATGTACCTAGTGGGTAATTTGCCCCTAGGGATCCTCAGGATTCAAGGGGACTTAATCTCCCAACTTAAACAGCCAAAGGGTGTGTTTACACAGTGGGGAAGGGAGGGGACGGGGCCCGAGGTGACGTGTGCAAACACGCCCTATGACGTGTTTTAAGTTGGGGAAATAATTCCCCTTCAAAACCTGAGGGCCCCTGGGGGCTAACTAGCCCACCAGGTGCTTCCTGTAAGCGCCACTGAGCTGCGTTGCAGAGAGGTGGTCCAGGCCGTGCCACTTTTTACACCTCTCTGCAACGCAGCTCTGTGGTGCTTACTGGAGCTACCTAGTGGACTAGTTGGACCCTAGGGACCCTCAGGATTCAAATGAACTTAATCTCCCAACTAAAAACAGCCACAGGGCGTGTTTACACAGTGGTGAAAGGAGGGGACGGGGCCTGAGTTAACGTGTGCAGACAAGCCCTGTGGCGCGTTTTAAGTTGGGGAAATAATTCCCCTTCAATCATGAGGGACCCTGTGGGCCAACTAGCCCCCAGGTGCTTCCAGTAAGCGCCACTGCGCTGCATTGCAGAGAGGTGGTCTAGGCCGTGCCCCTTTTTACATCTCTCTGCAATGCAGCTCTGTGGCGCTTACCGGAGGTACCTAGTGGTCTAGTTGGACCCTAGGGACCCTCAGGATTCAAGGGGACTTAATCTCCCAACTTAAAATGGCCACAGGGCGTGTTTACACAGTGGGGAAGTGAGGGGACGGGGCCTGAAGTGACGTGTGCAAACACGCCCTGTGGCACATTTTAAGAGGTAGTTTTAATCCCCTGCCCTATTATATACTAGGGGCTTACAGAGGAGGTCATGCTGATCGCAGGGGGACGCCAACGCATAGTGTTCCCTAGTGTATGTATGTGTTTTCACTGTATTCTGAGTGTTTTTAACATAGCACTGGCTCTAGGACTGGTTAGTCAGACTCAGTTACCACCAGTATCCATCTGAAAAAGTTGAGGGTACAGGATGATTTTGCAACAAGGCTTCTTTCTGCTCTTCTGTTTGTTCTTTCTGCATGTTATCCTTCTTCCTGCACTTTTCTTCGTCTTTGAGGACTTCTGTTGCTTCTTTCTGCATTTCTTTTTTTTCTTTCTGTGCATTTTTTCTTCTTTCTTCACGTGTCCTATCTCTGTAGGCATAGTTAGAAATTAGCATTTAAAAAACCGTACAAATTCACTGAAAAAACCATAGGTTTCAAACACGTTATAGTTACGAATTAGCATTTAAAAAACCTTGCAAATTCACTTAAAAAACCATAGGTTTCACACATGTTATAGTTAGCTGGACATTTCACTCGTAAAAAACCAATGAAATTCCCCCGTTATAGTTAGAGCAGGCAACTATAACTCACGCGACCGCAATCCTCTGCTGATGACGTCAGATATTACATCACTGATGACATATGTGTCTTTATGAAAAATAAATGTTTGTAATATATGTATAGCTAAAGATTAATGGAAGAAGACATGGGTAAATAAGTGTCTAAATACAGTGATGTAATATCTGACGTCATCAGCAGAGGATTGCGGTTGCGTGAGATATTGTTGCCTGCACTAACTATAACGGGGGAATTTCATTGGTTTTTTACGAGTGAAATGTCCAGCTAACTATAACATGTGTGAAACCTATGGTTTTTTAAGTGAATATATATATTCACTGAAAAAACCATAGGTTTCAGGGGCGTTATAGTTAGCTGGACTTTTCACTCATACAAAACCATTGAAATTCCCCTGTTATAGTTAGTTCAGCTTGTGTGAATAGTTTCGTATTCACACAAGGCACTTACTCATTTTGGTATTCACAGAAGCCACTTACTCACTTCGGTATTCAAAGAAGTTGGGAGTCCTAACTTTAGGACTCCTAAATGCCTTCTGTCAATACCGAAAGTCTTAAAATTAGAATTTTTCTAAGTTTAGGAGTCCTAAAGTTAGGACTCCTAACTTTACTACTACTAAACTGAGAAAAATCCTAATTTTAAGGCTTTCGGTATTCACAGAAGGCATTTAGAAGTCCTAAAGTTAGGATTCCTAACTTTACTACTACTAAATTGAGAAAAATCCAAATTTTAAGACTTTCGGTATTCACAGAAGGCATTTAGGAGTCCTAAACTTAGGAGTCCTAACTTTACTGCTACTAAATTGAGAAAAATCCTAATTTTAAGACTTTTTGTATTCACAGAAGGCATTTAGGAGTCCTAAAGTGAGGAGTCCTAACTATACTACTACTAAACTGAGAAAAATCCTAATTTTAAGACTTTCGGTATTCACAGAAGGCATTTAGGAGTCCTAAAGTTAGGACTCCTAACTTCTGTTAATACCGAAATGAGTAAGTGCCTTCTGTGAATAACAAAATGAGTAAGTGCCTTCTGTGAATACCAAAATGGTAGTAAGTTTAGGATTTTGTCTTAAGTTAGTTCTGTGAATCGGGCCCTGAGTGTCTGTATGGTTCGGTGGGGGGTATTACGTAGTGCATAGGTGCATGAATGAGTGACTCACTGTTTGTATGTGTTGAAGACAGCATGTGTGCAGGACTGTATGGGTGGATGAGTGTGTGCATGGGTGTGTTAGTGAGTGAATGACTGTCTCAATAGTGTCTTTATGAGTAACTACATATGTTTTGAACTAGTATATGTAACAATTGCTGTATATAAGTGAGTATATGTGAGAGTGAGAGATTGAAAGAGTTCCTGTATGAATAAGTATGTGTTTCTATAAGTGATTGTTTAAAAGACTAAGTATGTGTAAGTTTCTGTAGAAGTAAGTGTGGTGGTGTGTGTATAACTGTATATGCAAGTAAATGGATGTTTGATTCTTTATTAGCATGAGTGACTATGTGTGTGAGTAACTCTATGGATGAGTGGTGTTGTGTAACAGGATGTATAGGTGTATGAGTACATATGATGAGTGAGTACATGTATGAGTGACTGTATAGGACTGTTGGTGAATGAGTGGATGTGTATGTGGATCTTAGAATTACTGAATAGGTTGTTGTAACTGGTATTGGTATTTCCATTGTTTTGAAAATGTTAGTTTCTATTCTTGAATGTGTGTATCAAAGGTTATATTAGGGGGAGAGGAGGTCTGCCACTCTATCACAAGGATGATGTCATCACTGATGTCATTTGAGATGTCATCAGTGATGTCATGAGTGATGTCACTGACCATTTCATGAGTGATGTAATATGTGACGTCATCAGCAGTGCATTGCGGGCGTGCGAGTTATAATTAGCTGAACTAATATAACGGGGGAATTTCAATGGTTTTGTATGAGTGAAAAGTCCAGCTAACTATAACGCCCCTGAAACCTATGTTTTTTTCAGTGAATTTCTAAGGTTTTTTAAATGCTAATTCCTAACTATAACATGCCTGAAACCTAAGGCTTTTTCAGTGAATTTCAAAGGTTTTTTAAATGCTAATTTCTAACTATGCCTACAGAGATAGGACATGTGAAGAAAGAAGAAAAAACGCACAGAAAGAAAAAAAGAAATGCAGAAAGAAACAACAGAAGTCCTCAAAGACAAAGAAAAGTGCAGGAAGAAGGATAACGTGCAGAAAGAACAAACAGAAGAGCAGAAAGAAGCCTTGTTGCAAAATCATCCTTTACCCTCAACTTTTTCAGACGGATACTGGTGGTAACTGAGTCTGACTAACCAGTCGTAGAGCCAGTGCTATGTTAAAAGACACTCAGAATACAGTGAAAACACCTACATACACTATGGAACACTATGCGTTGGGGTCCCCCTGTGATCAGCATGACCTCCTCTGTAAGCCCCTAGTATATAATAGGGCAGGGGATTAAAACTACCTCTTAAAATGCACCACAGGGCGTGTTTGCACACATCACCTCAGGCCCCATCCCCTCACTTCCTCACTGTGTAAATACGCCCTGTGGCCGTTCTAAGTTGAGAGATTAAGCCCCCTTGAATCCTAAGGGTCCCTAGGGTCAAACTAGCCCACTAGGTACCTCAAGTAAGCGCCACAGGGCTGCGTTGCATGGAGGTGTAAAAAGGGGCATGGCCTCAGAACACCTGTCTGCAACGCAGCTCCCTGGCGCATACTGGAGATACCTGTTGGGCTAGTTGGCCCTCAGGGACCCTCAGTATTGAAGGGGAATTAATTCCCCAACTTACAACTGGCCAGGGGGCGCGTTTGCAGAGTGCTGCAAGGAGGGGGTGTGGCCTCCTGCGCGATGCCGGTCTTTTATTTATTTTATTGTTTTAAGAAGGAGGGCTGTGTGGCCCCCCTTCTTTTTCTAATTTACTGGCCCTGTGGACCACATCCCCCAGGGCCTGCACCCTAATTATTTTGTTGAAAAAAATAAATTTGGCCCTCCCAAGGCCTTAATCGGCCCCGGGGACCCCAACCCCCTGGTCATGGCCTTTTTTTTTTTTTTATTCTTTAGGAGGAGGCTGCGTTGCCCCCCTCCTCAGGCCACTTATGGCCCCAGGGACCCCATCCCCCGGGGCCGGCCTTTGGTTTTTATTATTTTTAAAAAATACATATTTATAGAAAAACCTAGGACATGCTGGACAAACCATATGTACCTATCACCATGAGGATTTGCGTGATATTCATTAAACGGAGACTATGCATAGAATGAATCCACATGGAATGTATTTACACCGCTAGTGAAGCTCTGACGTGTCTGACGCCCTACCATGCCTAATCCCGGCGCCCCCGCCGGTGGGTACTCTCCAAGTAGACACCCTTGTCGTTTATTTATACAAACATGGGTAGCTATTGACGGGCACATTTAATATACACGCACACCAAGCCATTCAAAGGGGATTCGACAAAAATTCTACCAAACTATGCAAGAAACCCCCCTCACGGTTAATAAAACACACATCCACCGCCGGATGTGTAATACTTTTTTTTTTACTCTCTGGAAAGGAGACAAACCTCACTTGAGAGTCACAGCGTGCTCCTGGCTGAGCCCAATGCTGTTCAAAAGAAGGGGGGTCCCTAAAGATAGGATGGGTAGACAGGGGAAATAGGGAACAACGGAAACCTTCAATGAAAAACAGGCCCCACTGTCTACTCTGAATTGATTTCGTTAGGCCCACGGTTGGGTCACATTAATGAAGAGAAGCCCCGGGCCAGGACAGACTCAAAAGAATCAGGAGAACAAAGAAAATAAAAGGAACAAATTTTATTAGGACAACAATATTAGAATGATAGTCTTTGTCAGAAAGATAAACAATATTGCAGTCAGTTTATTTTAATTATAAACAAAAGTCCCACACAAAAAGACAAACATGCATACTCTCATTCAAACAACACATTCATGTATATGACAAGACTAATACATGTAAAACACATTATACAGATTACTTTTACCAATAAAGTTAAAATCGCACAATATAGAGTTAAAAAAAATAACAATTCAAATAGGCTTGTGTAGATAGGTTCTTTCAATCAATCAATCAATCAAAGCATTTGTATAGCGCACTACTCACCCGTAGGGTCTCAAGGCGCTGGGGGGGGGCTGGAGGGGGGGGGTGCCGTTACTGCTCGAACAGCCAGGTCTTCAGCTTCTTCCTGAAGGAGAGGTGGCCCTTGGTCAGGCGTAGGTCGGTCAGGAGGGAGTTCCAGGTCTTGGCGGCCAGGTAGGAGAAGGACCTCCCTCCTGTTGTCGCTCTTCGGATGCGCGGGACGGCGGCGAGGGCGTGGCTGGCTGATCGGAGGTGGCGTTTGGGAGCGTAGAAGTTGATTCGGTTGTTGAGGTAGATCGGGCCTTGGTCGTGGAGGGCTTTGTGTGCGTGGGTGAGGAGACGGAAGGTAATTCTTTTGCCCAAAAAGGGCAGAAGCCAACGCACGTTTCGGTGTGAACTACACCTTCATCAGGGCAACGACGATGTAAGGCGTGTGGGACAACACAGAAGAAGCCTATTGTGAGATCATAAACAAGAATGGAAAGGGAAAATCAAATCAGCGAATTAACATTTATACTTTTTTAACAAAAACATTCTAATCAATATATGTATGCATCAAAGTGTTTCTTTCAATGCTAACCAAGATAAATCAAATGAATAGGGAGATAACGTAAGAAAAAAGATTTTATGCAATTAGAGTCCAGAGGGCCCAAGGTCATGGTGATATATAGGTAACACAGAATAGGAGGCTTTGAAACGAGGGAGAACGAGGTGCACACTGCGAGATAAGGTCTAGTCAAAGACAATAAAGATTTCAAACAGAGAAGTAGATACACACCCGTGATGCAGAAAAAGTAGAGTCTGAGACGTGCAAATATAGTCAACCCCATGCCAACAGATAAGGCAGAGAATGAAAACAAAGGAACGGGAGCAATTTCTATATCTATAAAAAGAAAGCCCAAAGGGAACTCAAGAAAATGACCGAATAGTTTTTGGAAGGAGACAATACCTTTCAGTCCAAGGTACTGTTTACAAATCAGCTCTTCTGTAGGATATAGAAGAGACAATAGGTGTGCAACATTGGAGACACATCCGTTCTATAAATAGAAGAAAAGAACAACGGAGATACAATGGTAAGAACAGCCTATAAAGTCAATAAAAACGATGCAGGCAGGCGAAAAAAATATACACAGAGCCTAGGAATTTCGCAGATAAGGAGCAGTATACAGAATATAAAAGACTTACCGAAGGTAAAGTCAAATCAAATGTAGTCCAGAGTCAGTGGGCTGCTATAAAGCAAAGGATAATGGGACCATCCGCAATGGGTATTTAAGATGTGAGATGTGTTGATCCCAGGCTATGGAGGTCGTTGATAATAGATTATTTCTGAGAAAGAGGAAGAAAAACAATAATGCAAGGTGGAGTCAGCTGAAATCAGAATAAACGCTAATATATGAGATGGTATTATTTAAAGATACTACGCTTGTCCCACCTAAGGCAAGCCGTCCAGCCGGGCGGTATATAGTGATACCGCAGGCAGATTCTTGTAGACGTGGCTAATCAGGGGAGGGTCCAATAGGAGTCAAATTCGTCGAAAAGATGAATGGACTGGAGAAAAGAAAAGAAAAACGAGCGATCTATTTCAAACGCTGTATGGAGCTAGTGGTTAAAAGAATAGGTGCAGGGACATCCCACCTAGAGTCCAACAGGTTAAAGGAAAAATCCCAATAGGGTATGACGGAATTACGGGAAATCGACAGCTTTATGTCAAACCCAAAACATAAGTGAAACCTCAAAGATGAAGTAACGGGAACAAGGGAGAGCGGATTAAAAATTCAAAATACTGACAGTACATTCGGAGCTGCAGTTAAACACATTAAATGAGAGCAGCGGGAAATCTTACCTTTAACAAACACGGAGCTAAGACGGGATGAGGCTCTGGCAAGATAACGGCAGCAATAGCGTAACCTGATGGCAGAAGGGATGCAGACCAACCCGTCCAGTATATAGATGCAGCCTGACCAATTACAAGTCCGAGAGGGAAATATCACGCGGGAATTCCAAGGATGCAGGAAATAAAGAAAGGGACTTGAGGAGCAAGGTTTAGACGGCCGGCAATGATGGCGGCCATATTAAAACAGGAAAAAATAGAAGCAATATAGCAAAAGTAACTCAATCTGAGGATCCACTCCAGTTTGGCAGTCAAAGTTGAACATACTGACAAACGGATGATAAAGAGTGAATAAAACTATGTATGCCCACTCTAATAAGGGTAGAATATCCGGATGGGTGTGAATAACGGGGGGGGGGAGGGGAGGGTTAAAGTTTAGAGGGGGGGGGGGATCAATCTCACTTGGGAATTCCAAGAATGCAGGAAAAAAAAAAAGAAGAAAGGGACTTGGGGAGCAAGGTTTAGACGGCCGGCAATGATGGCGGCCATATTAAAACAGGAAAACATAGAAGCGATGTAACAAAAGTAAATCAATCTGAAGATCCACTCCAGTTCAGCAGTCAAAGTTGAACATACTGACAAACGGATGATAAAGAGTGAATAAAACTACGTATGCCCACTCTAATAAGGGTAGAATATCCAGATGAGTGTATGTAACGGGGGGGGGGGAGAAGGGTTAAAGTTTAGAGGGGAGATCAATCTCCGTAACGATAGTCAAGACAAAAAAGTTTACCTAAGTTGTGGTGGGACAAGGGATTACTAGTCTTGAAGTAAACAAAGCAAGCGATCGGATAAACAAAAAGTTCCAGCGTACTAGCTCAGATAATGGCGTTTTCCCAGGGACAGGTCTCGTTAAGGCCCTGGGCAACAGAGTTCAAATAATAAATCCAGAAGACTTCCCTCTTCTTTCTCAGAGTAGTGGGGTCCATGCCCACAGGGGTGCGGATTTTTTCCAAGATAACCCATTTGAGATCTAACTCTGAGTGGGCAAAGCTGGTCCAGTGTGATACGAGAGGGGCCCCTGGTTTTTTCAGGCGAATATTAGACTTATGTTCACCAATCCTCAGGCGGCATTCCCTGCCAGTTTCTCCAACATAGGTAAGGTCGCATGGACAGAGAATCGCGTAAACCACATTGGCGGTACGACAGTTTGTCATTTCCGTCAGTTTGATGGTTCGTTTGTTAATGTTGAGATTTTGTGTGACCAAGGCGTTGGGACATGCTTGACAGGATCCACAACGATGGTTGCCTGTGATGGGGGGTAGGCCAGTGATGGATATTTGGCGGAAAGGAGAAGAAAGTTCTGGTAGTTTGCCACGGACAAGGTGGTTCCTAAGATTTTTGTTTCTTCTGAATGCAAAAAGTGGTTTGGATAGTCGATCGTTATCATCCATATTTAGGAGATACCAAAGGGAATTGATGATCTGACGGATTTTATGATTGATGTTGGAATGCCGAGTAACACAAACCTATCTACACGAGCCTATTTGAATTGTTATTTCTTTGAACTCTATATTGTTGATGCGATTTTAACTTTATTGGTAAAAGTAATCTGTATAATGTGTTTTACATGTATTAGTCTTGTCATATACATGAACGTGTTGTTTGAATGAGAGTATGCATGTTTGTCTTTTTGTGTGGGACTTTTGTTTATAATTAAAATAAACTGACTGCAATATTGTTTATCATTCTGACAAAGACTATCATTCTAATATTGTTGTCCTAATAAAATGTGTTCCTTTTATTTTCTTTGTTCTCCTGATTCTTTTGAGTCTGTCCTGGCCCGGGGCTCCTCTTCATTAATGTGACCCAACCGTGGGCCTAACGAAATCAATTCAGAGTAGACAGTGGGGCCTGAGCCCACTGCTGTGTTACACCCACCAGTGCCCGCCGAGTGCCTCACACCTCTGTGTTGTATTCCACCAGCTAGTGCGTATGCTATGACACTCTCTAGCCCATGTGCACTGTAACACCACCCCGTGAATATGTCATGCCACACTTGCCTTCGCACGGGTTATATTGCCCCATCTAACGGGCCTTCCTCGATGCCTATGTTATAACGCACAGCGCTATGCCATACATATTACAATCTGAGATCCATATCTTGGTCACAGTGCATATGCAACGTTACACTCCCCAGCACATATTTTATATTACAACTTTAGAGACTAGTTAGGTTACACAACACTGCCCTGTGCATATTACACTCCAAGGCGCATATCGCATAGCACGCGCTAGTGCCTGTGCTATCTCGCGCTCTCCAATGAATCCGTCATTGCGCACAATGTATTGCATATTATATTTCACGCCCGGATCATCTTATATCACTCTTTTTGGGGCATAGTTTATACCATATACTATATCTAGTTTTCATTTTCAATCGTTCTCTCAGGACTATGTTCTATATAACACTGTGTCCACCTACCCTCTCACAGGCATTACATTTTGAGATGGAGGGTGGAGGGTCAGGGGGTGTTTCTGCCAAGTGAGCCCGGAGTCACAGTCACAAACGTCCTCTTCTTCCTGAATAAATGTGAGATTATGCTGCATACTTGTTCATATTTTAAGTAGTTCGCACAGACACACATTTTAAAAACAATAAAGTTCCTAATACCCACCTTCTCTGAACAGTTAGCCTGCTGCCCCATCCACCTCCTCCCTATCCTCTGTTGTCTGAATCCATGGACTAGCCTCCTCCCTCCTGCCATGCATGGTCTGATGTACTGCCACTTCCCTCCATTTAGCATGATGTACCAGTCCACTCCTCCTGCCCTCCATTGCCCAATTCTATGGCCATTCATTGACTTCCTGCTTAGCCTCTGTGCTTAGCATGCTGCCCCTATTCTCCTTCCCCCTGCCCTCCGATGTCTTTGTGCATGCCCCTGCTCCATCCTTTTTGCCCACCATGTTCCATGGACCTGCCACTCCTATCTACTCTGAGTGTTCTGTTGAGCTGCCACTCCCCTCCCACCTGCCTAGCATTGTCAGATGACTGTAACCTGTCCCTGCCAACTCCACATTGCCTGTCCACATGCCATGCCCCTATCCCCTTCCTCCTGTCCTCCATGGTCCATTTTACTGCCACACCCTTCTGCCCTCCCTGGTCTGTTTTGCTGCAACTGCTCCTCCTGCCTGCCCCACGTGGTCTGTTGTGAGGCCTCTTCCCCTGAACTCTCTTGTCTGTGCCCAGGTCCTGACCCTCCCTTCTATCCTCCATGGTCCTTTGTGCATGCCCCTTCACCCTCCTTCTTGCCCATTATAGCCATTGTGCTGCCACTAACCCTCCCGCTTGCCATGCATGGTATTCTGTGCTGCCATGGCCCCTACCACCTTCCCTGTGTGGTCAGCTAGCTGCCCCTGACCCCCTCCCACCTTCCCTCCATGGTCTGTGTGTATGCCATCATAGTCTCATTGTTGCTCTCCATGGTGTGTCTTGTTTCTAGTGCCCATTCTGCCTGACCTCCATGGTCATCTTGCTGCTCCTGCCCTGCCCCCTTGCCCCCAGCCCTCTGTTTCCATGTGAAGACCCCTATTCCCTCCCTCCTGGCTTGTCTGTTCCATTGTAATGCTCCTGATCCGTCCCTCCTGCCCTTTATGGTCTGTTATGCTGCAGCTTTCTCTCCGGTCTGTCCATTATGGTCAGCTATCTACCATTGCCTCTTTCCCCTCTGTTCTCTGTTGTCCATGTGCATGTCCTCTCCCTATTGCTTTCTATGGATTGTTGTGCTGCACTCCCGTCCTGCATGCGCTGTCTGGTGTATTGTGCTGCTGCAAACCCTGATGCCTGCCCTGTAGGGTCAGTTTGGTGCACCTCTCTATGTCCCTCCTGTCCTCTGTTATCCGAGTCCATGTCCCTACCCCAATTCCTCCTGCCTACCATGATCCAATGTACCATACTTGCGAACATTTTGAACTTGGTAAGAGGGAGATTTCGAAAAAAAACTGGGGTATTGATTTTCCCCTTTGACTTACATTGGAAAAGAGGAGATTGTAGATAGGAGACAGATCAAATAAAGCCCATTTGAGCTTAAAAACATTGGACGTTTCCTGGCTGAAGCTGGTCTGTTGGCATGTATGGTTGTACTACCACTGCCTCTTCCTTCTGCCCACAATGGTCTATTATATTGCCACAGCCTCTCTTGCCAATCCTGTATTGTTGGTTTGTTGCCCCTGTCCTCCTTTCCACTGCCCTCCATGGTCTGTTGTGCTGCCACTGCCCTTCCTGCCTGCCCAGTGTGGTCAAATTGTTGCATCTGCACTCTCCTACCTACCTTCAATTTTCAGAGTCCGTTCCCCTGGCCTCTGCCTCTCAACAGTATCCCAATGAACAACTAATTTGCTAATATTCATTACAAAAGTGTGGAACGCCTGACGTCATCTTGATGTAATCAAAACTGTAATACCTAGAGTATTTCCTTTAGAAATTACATATATGAGAGGGTCTTATTTGCATCAAAATTATGGTTAGTGCTCTAAAAAACTAAAATGAGAACATATTTTCTGAGTTTTCAAATAGCGACAAAGAACTTTTAAATTATTTGTAATCTTTATGTTTTTTTATCCAGTTGACCACTTGATTAAATGTTGCACCTGGGGGTGAGGATGTGGTGTTACTTCCAGAGCTGCAGACTTTGCAACTGGGGAACCAGGTTGGAGTTTCTTAATCTCCCCATGTCTACAACCAAAATGAATTTGATCTTGTTTGATGTAACCAATGCTCATGTAAAGCACTCCAATACCTGGCAAGTCTGCACTATATAAAACTGCAAATACACAAAAAATAAGTGTTTTGCACACTTCTGTCATTGGGCTATACTTGGGCTACATCTGGGTGATATTTGGGCTACATTTGGGCTCTTTTGTCTCTGGTGGCCATCTTGGGAGATTTATTTGTTATGAAGTTTCCTAATTTCCTTATTTACTGCAGTCTCCTCAGTGGGAATACTTTCAGTTTTTTATTTTGGTTCCATCAAATAGGCATTCAGATGTGTTACACATTTGCCATAAATTATGAATGTTAGCACTTTAGTTGCTCATTAGATCACTGTAGTAAAACTACTGCTCACCAGGGAAGTCTGCTGCTGGTATTCAAAGTGCATGTTTCAGTCTGCATGTTAGAATTTTTTTATGAAATAGAAGAGGATTTGAGAAGTCAAAATGTGCCCTAATTTTTCTTTCTGCAGAACTAATCATAATTTCTATGGCAAAATGAACCCCCTCATTTTGTTCCTTTGTAAATTAAATGTTTTAAGTGTTACCACTTTATTCCAATCAAGATGGCTTCAGGTGTGCCATACTTTTGTCATAAGTAAGACTGTTAGCGCTCTAGTTGTTCGTTAGAACACTCTGGGACATTCTGTCAATGGGCTATACTTGGGCTACATCTGGGTGACATTTGGGCTACATTTGGGCTCTTTTGTCTCTGGTGGCCATCTTGGGCGATTTATTTGTTATGAAGTTTCCTGATTTCCTCATTTACTGCAGTCTCCTCAGTAGGAAATACTTTCAGTTTTTTACTTTGGTTCCATCAAGAAGGCATTCAGATGTGTCACACATTTGCCATAAATTCTGAATGTTAGTACTCTAGTTGCTCATTAGATCACTGTAGTAAAGCTACTGCTCACCAGGGAAGTCTGCTGCTGGTATTCAAAGTGCATGTTTCAGTCTGCATGTCAGAATTTTTTTATGAAATAGAAGAGGATTTGAGAAGTCAAAATGTGCCCTAATTTTTCTTTCTGCAGCACTAATCATAATTTCTATGGCAAAATGAACCCCCTCATTTTGTTCCTTTGTAAATTAAATGTTTTAAGTGTTACCACTTTATTCCAATCAAGATGGCTTCAGGTGTGCCATACTTTTGTCATAAGTAAGACTGTTAGCGTTCTAGTTGTTCGTTAGAACACTCTGGGACATTCTGTCATTGGGCTATACTTGGGCTACATCTGGGTGACATTTGGGCTACATTTGGGCTCTTTTGTCTCTGGTGGCCATCTTGGGAGATTTATTTGTTATGAAGTTTCCTGATTTCCTCATTTACTGCAGTCTCCTCAGTAGGAAATACTTTCAGTTTTTTACTTTGGTTCCATCAAGAAGGCATTCAGATGTGTCACACATTTGCCATAAATTCTGAATGTTAGTACTCTAGTTGCCCATTAGATCACTGTAGTAAAGCTACTGCTCACCAGGGATGTCTGCTGCTGGTATTCAAAGTGCATGTTTCAGTCTGCATGTCAGAATATTTTTATGAAATAGAAGAGGATTTGAGAAGTCAAAATGTGCCCTAATTTTTCTTTCTGCAGCACTAATCATAATTTCTATGGCAAAATGAACCCCCTCATTTTGTTCCTTTGTAAATTAAATGTTTTAAGTGTTACCACTTTATTCCAATCAAGATGGCTTCAGGTGTGCCATACTTTTGTCATAAGTAAGACTGTTAGCGCTCTAGTTGTTCGTTAAAACACTCTGGGACATTCTGTCATTGGGCTATACTTGGGCTACATCTGGGTGATATTTGGGCTACATTTGGGCTCTTTTGTCTCTGGTGGCCATTTTGGGAGACTTGTTTGTTATGATGTTTCCTAATTTCCTCATTTACTACAGTCTCCTCAGTAGGAAATAATTTCAGTTTTTTACTTTGATTCCATCAAGAAGGCATTCAGATGTGTCACACATTTGCCATAAATCAGTATGTTAGCACTCTAGTTGCTTATTAGATCACTGTAGTAAAGCTACTGCTCACCAGGGAAGTCTGATGCTGGTATTGAAAGTGCATGTTTCAGTCTGCATGTCAGAATTTTTTAATGAAATAGAAGAGGATTTGAGAAGTCACTCAAAATGTGCCCTAATTTTTCCTTCTGCAGCACTAATCATACTTTCTATGGCAAAATGAACCCCCTCATTGTGTTCCTTTTTAAATTAAATGTTTTAAGAGTTACCACTTTATTCCAACCAAGATGGCTTCAGGTGTGCCATACTTTTGTCATAAGTAGGACTGTTAGCGCTCTAGTTGTTCTTTAGAACACTCTGGGAAGCTGCAGTAGAACACAGAGGAATCAACTGACAGTCTCTGCCCTTGTTGGATGTACATGTTTTACTGAGAATGTCAGACTTCATTCTCACATGACTGAGAAAGATAATGTGAATTTACAGAAAATATGCTCTGTTTAGCTTATAGATCACCTTCCAAACCTCTGTGGGAAAAGCATGAGAAAATAGTTTTCTCTCAAACATGATTCATGATATCACAGCAGAAGGCTTTTGCACATGGTAAAATCACCTTAGAACACACCACAATTCCTAAAATGGGTATTGTACCATCAACAAATGATTTATAATGTAACTAAAGTCTTAAAACCTTCTATTAACTGCAATGCTTTTTAATGAGGTGCTATCATGTATATTGGTCCCAAGATGGCTGCCAACACTTCTTGGATGAAGTGCTGACAGCCAATCAGATCTCACGATGAGATGTGTGGTTAGGCTCCGCCCAGATATATATGTGATTTTACTTTTGATTTTCTCAGGAACTACTGAACGGATTTACACAATTTAAGCAAAAGGCACGAGTCTGAACTGAGGACTACCTCTTTGCCAAATTTGGTGTAATTCCGTTCAGCACTTCGGGCTGTAGCTGCCTCAACAGGTCCTATGGGAAAATGCATGGGGAAAACGCGTTTTGGGACCCCCCTTTTTTCTCGGCCCCCGCTTGACGAATCTCCGCGAAATTTTCAGGATAGTTGCGGACCGGAGCTGGCCAAAAGTTTGGAAAATTTCGCGAAGGTTCATCAATTGACGCCAACGTTATTCCAAATAGAATGTTGCGGATTTCCTATGGAAAATAGGTCCTAAATATAACTACCTACTGGCGACTGGCAGTAGGTAATATATATATATATATGATACTTTGTGTTCAATTCTATAAGATTGATACTCTTTTCACAGTAAACGTACAATAATGGCATTTCTGTGATTTCTCTTGGTTTTCTGAAAGTAGGTCCGAAATATATTTTTCTATATAAAAGCTAAGTCCTAATATTGTTTCAGGCAGTGTTCACTTTCAATGGTCTTGAATACTGCTGTAACCAAATGTTTGCATTGCAGGCATTTTTATATGACCTCAAAGTTATCGCTGTCAGTCACATGGGATGGATTTTGTGAAATTCTGGATAGCAGTGGAGTTTAATTAAATTTTGCTGCCGGCAGAATTTCTACAGCTGCATGATTTCAGCTGCTAAAAGTATGTTGGCTGCCACAAGAGGCGTGTGTTCAGCCATATTCAGTACTTGCAAGCTTTGCATATTTGGCTACTTTTCCAGTGAATGGTTGTTACAATTGCCATTGTTATTTTGAGCTGATGGATTTCCGAAATCTAATGAGATCAAATCAACAAACCCATGATAGTGCCATCATTGCACTGGACTGTAAACTCCAATATTGAACCAGATGTTGCAAAATCCCCACAAGGGTATTTCAGTGTTTTCTGAAACATGCAAGGATTTTCAACTAGACATGCAGATTTTCTCGAAAATGTTCAGCTGTTCACATTCTATATAATTACAAGCTGGTGCATAGAATTTCCGTAATGTTGAAATTTGTTATCGAATTAAGGTTAGACCAGTGGTGTTGGAACAATTTTTCAAGCAGGGGTACTGTCATTAATATTATATCACTGAGTTCTTAGGGATTGTGAAAAATCCAAGTGTCTTACAGAAAAACAGTCTAGCAAAGATGCCACGCCAATTCAGCAAGAGAGTGTTAATAGTGTGGTATGTAGCTGGTAGTGGATTTTGGCGCACTAGAATAGGAGCGCACTGTCATTTACAGACAGTACATATTCTGTTGAAATGGCCTCTAAATTTGCATAGACATGCAGTTTTACTGGTAAAGCTATTAAGCGCACAAGTGATAATGTGTGGAAACTGTGTTCTAGGGAATATTTATCATTTGCACATCACCAAGTAAAGTGGCTTAATTTGTTTTGATCCTAATGAAATCTTTGTTTCTGTCACACAGAATTACAAAAAAGTGCTTTATTTATGCTTTCATAATTGCTGATATAATTTGAAATATGTGTATATTTAATTTCCCAATATTCAAATGGTATGTGTACAAATAAACTGACATACTACAGCCTTTATTTTGGTTTCTTTTACCCCAGCAGTTTTGTCAACTATATCACTTTTACAAAATCCTCTCATCACTTTACAGTCAGAGAAATAAAAGTACATTCCAGTTTCCAAATAAGCAGCAATTTGTCAGAAGATGTAACCTAATATGTGACTGTTGTCTTTGAGTGTGAAGCAAATGTATCAATATTAACACAAAATGTAAAGCATCTTTATTATTCACGTACCTTCTGAACTCCAGTATGATTCAAACACAACAACATGATGGACCTCATTGCAAATAGGATGGGGCAATAGGGTCCCATTTTAAAATGGTTAGCTTCTTTCATTCAAAACAGAACTCAGAGTATCAAAATCAACCAGTCCTTATCAGACACTACACCAGTAACCATTGGAGTACCCCAAGGTTCCACACTCTCACCCATATTATTCAACCTGTTCATGGAACCTCTTACAGACATTTTCAAAAACTGAAACACACATGTCATGTATTCGGATGATACACAACTGTATCTGAAAATCTCTTCACCTGAAGATATCAAAATATTGAAGTGCACTCTGTCAAAAACCCAACAATGGCTGACCTGCAATCACCTCATGCTCAACACAATGAAAACTGAATCACTTTTGATCGCCCCCACAAACTCTCAGCCCTTGTAGAACACGATCAAACAACTCACAGCTCTCAACTGCTCTCCCCACATTATTGACTCTAATCGACCTGTAGGCATTACTCGGGACAAACATCTTAATATGGAAGATCATATTAGTGCAACTATCACAGGAGCCAACCACCAAATTAACATTCTAAGAAAAATCAAACCATTTCTCCCCCCTATGGATTTTCAAATAGCAATCTCTGCTCATCTTCCAATTAATCTACAGGAGAGCCACGCTTGCTGGCCAACCTAAAGCAAAGTTGGCTAATGAAAGTGCACATTATTGAACTCAGTGGCTAAACTCATAACAGATCCAGGAGAATAGACCACTTTACTCCAGATTTATAGCATCTTAACTGACTCCCTTATAAATCCAGAATTCAATTAAAGATTGCATGCATTTTGCACAAGGCCCTTGATCACAATACACCTGCATACTTGGCCAAAAACGTCAGTTATCTGGTGAAAGGCACTCCTTAGAAAGCACTGACTCCCTTTTATTGAAATCAGAGAAGTTAAAAAGAAGAACACTTACAACCGCTCCTTCTCTGGTCTTGCCTCTAGAATTTGGAACACTCTACCCCAGGAAATCAGGACTAACCCCTCGTCTGCACACTTCAAAAAAGAAGCAAAAAAGTGCTTGATTAATAGATTCCTTCAACAGAAGTGATGAACCTTCTTCAGCCTGGCTAAAGTTGGACGTCCTTCCAGAGGCTCTAAAAATTGATAAGCTTAATGAGACACTGGATATATTTAACTTCATGGTTATTCCTTCTTCAACTGTCATTTGCTTTTTCTCCTTCCATGATATTGTATGACTTGATGGCTATTTGTACAGTGCCTTGATGCCCACACACTATAAAAAACTCCAAATAACTAATTGACAAAAAATATGTGGCGGTGCTGCAGCACCCCAAGGACCCCCTACTTAAAGTGTCTTTGGATTAAAGCATAATTTTCAGAAAACGTTGATACTTCAAAAATGATTATTGACATTGGTTTACCTAGAGAATTAGGAGGGAAAAGCATCCATATGTAACTTACATATAAAATAATTTGTTGATAAGGCAGCATAGTACTCTGTATGTAAAGTGGAGAAAGGTTATGATATTTTGTTTTAAATAGTACATTTGTTTCCAATCTTTGGTTGGGAAACTGCACAATGTGTTTGTGTGTGTCTTTGTGAGGTAAAACATATTTCAATATTGAGATCTCATTGAGAGTAGTCCGGTAATGCCATCTCATGTTTATAGTGGTGTGCTTGAATCTCATGTACTTGCTGTGCCTGAATCTCATGTACCAGGTATGCTAAATTACCACACATCTTAGGATTTTCCACATACACATTTCATTTCTGTAAGAAGTCTGCCAACAGAGAAAATCTGCCTTTTCTGTGCTGTCACTCTTGATTTTTCTCCTTTTATGGAACCATTTTTCCATCTAAATTGTGGCTTTGTGCACTCTGGGACTACCATTCAGTGCCATACTGTGTGCCCTCTGCCCCTCAAACTGTTAAATTGATTTCACCCAATAGGTGTAATTTCCAATACAGTATGGCCCTTGTATATCATGGACGTCATTTAGGGCCTGCAGCCACTCACTGAGCACAGGTGCATCAACCATAGCTTGTGAGGGCATTAACAAAGGGAACCTTATCAAACAAAGGAGGAGGTAGGGAGAACACTGACTTACATCCCGCACTCAATTCACCCGGATGCATTATGGTAAATGTAGTGCATGTAAACACTTACTTTAGTAAAAGTCTTTGGTTTTCACCATCGTTGCTGTAGCCAATGTTGTGTATCTCTAGACATGTGTTTCAGGATTGTTGTCCTTATTGATTAGAGAGTAGCAAATTGTTTAAGAGGTGACCTATACCACTCACAACTCAGCTGCATCAACCAGAGCTTAACAGCTCAAGAGAGCCTTATCAAACAAAAGCACTGAATTTACCGCAATGCATCTAGGTGAACTGAGTGTGGGGGTAAGAGTCTGGGTGCTCCCTTCATCCTTTCATTGAAAACAACATTAGCATTGAAGGATGCTAAATGAAACAAGTGAACAGTCAACTTCTTGTAGCAGATATATGATTTCTGACTAGAATTGCAAGGCTCCAAACTTTAATCTACTCTCTCTACACCTCCTATATATTTGTTGTAGTCCAGAATGCACACTGGTGTGCACTCTTCTGCTACCAGACCCCAGACAGTCACAGGTGTAAAACTTTAATTGTGAATAATTGTGAGCATGTGAACAGCTCTTCTGTCAGAAACCTTTAACCCGGGTAGTTTATTATTACCCAAGGCACTGCTCTGTCCCCTTTTAAGTTTATTGCACACAAGCTCTTTAGGCCAACCATTATGGTTAGAGCTGATTCCCATTGAGAGACTCCATATTTGGAGGTAATTAAACGTTCTTGTTATTCAGCTGCCTTAGGCAGGCCTCGGATGCAAGCATGATTATTTACTCATGACTTTTTTAATCATAAGGTAGTTAGAAGAGGAGTATGCATTTTAATGAGTTACACCTGGGCTTTATGGGTCACATCTCACACTTAAGCTTGCATGTGGTTATTTCCACTGTATCTTAGGCACCCAACATAACTCTTTGTCTCTGAGTCATTGCACACTTTGGCAGCATGTTTTTTTACGTCCACACTATGTCACAGTGGCGGCAAACACAGATAATTCAAGTCTGTTTTATGACTTTGTATAATACATTAAGAGTGATTCATTGTTTCCGCTTTTTCTTCACTGTTCCGGCAGGAGGACGCAAACTACATTGGAACGTACCAAACTATTTTCCACTGATAAAGGGTTTTATAACCCGATATGCATTGCGTCCGCTTCGATTGAATGATATAAACTATTTTTGGAGCATATTGTTTCAAATATTTGAAGGTTTTTATGTTGAATTGTTGACATTTTTGTAATGTAGACATTCTGTTTGTTCATAATCTGTCTGAAAAAAGATATCAAATGAAAGAATCCTTCAGAATCACAAGCCTATACTTTGTTTAATTGTTGATGTAACAGACTGAAAATACGTAAACTTTAAAGAGAAACCCTAGGGGCTTCACGCAGTGCGCTGTGTGTCAAAACGGAGGTTCTCTGTTTTTCCTTTCATTTTAATTTAGTTCACAGGGCTACAGAGAGGCTCTTAAGCCCACAGCAGCAAGCATTGTTAAAAAAGACGTTATCATTTAAAAAAAAATGTGAATATGATTTCTAAATCAGGTGTGCAGGCTGGAAGTCATTTCTATTTCATAGAGCTGATTGTGCCACATGGCACAGTGCCAACTTTAACAGTTCTTGTAATTATTGTACACCTGTGTAGAAGTGGTCCACACATAAATGGTTACCTTTGTGAAAAAGTGTTCTGGCCAGTTCCTACACAATTCTTTCTCCAAAGTAGAAGAACAACTAGGGGGGTCAATTGAAAAATCCCTACCAGTGCACACCTTGAAATTATACAAATATCTAGTGGCACTTTTACAAAGCCTACACAGCATAATACTTTAACATGCTCTCTTGCTGGGTATGTGCTGCCCGAAAACCCTTGAACAGGACCAGAAACTCATCAACAGATCTATCTTGACCTGGAAAATAGATCTCTTAGAAACAATCAACTAAATGGTCAACGACAGGCCAAATCTTGAAGAGACAGTCACAATCAGGGTAATCTTGAGGTAAAGCCGTAGCCTTATCTACAAAATGCAGCATTTGCACTGATCTTGACTCATGGCTGCGGGGGAAAAGGCAGCTGCCATCAAGGGACTCGTAGATCAATATAAAGACTATGATAGCCTCCTCAGCAATCCCATCAGAAAAGTTAACTCCAGAGCTGCTTCGTCTCATGGAGATTTGTAAGAGTCCACTGGGTATCTCTACAGTGAGTCTTAAAGGTGGCACTGTTGCCCCTCAAATACTGTTTTGCATACAAATTGGCCTGCTCAACAATATTATCCAGAAACAAAACATCAATAAAGAGCTGCAAGAGATTGATAGGCAAAAAGTTCTCTGTAATAAGTCTATGCCCTGCAACACAACAACTAAGGGCAGGCAAAACAGGCTGTGCCATGTTTAGGTCAAACTAGAGTTCAGCACTTCCAATGGGATGCCTTCCTGCCACTGGCTGGAATCTAGTTAGCTCATGCTGAACCACAGGCACATTAACGTCCTCCTCCAAATGAGGCATTTCATCAGCGCTAATAATGGACTCATCATCAGATGATTCCTTAAAGACAGAAAATTCACTGCCAGAATCTTGCAGATGGTCCTCTGCTTCAGATGCAGAGTCAATCTCAAAGCCTTGTTGGGAGGCAGATTCAAAGAGCAAACAAACAACCTATTGGGATGTCAGCCTGTGAGCAGCCATAATGCTTGAAAATCAAACTGTCCCAAAAAATCTGTCAACTAACAACACTGCATCAAATTAAAACTTAATTATCAATGTATCAAACAGTAAATACAACTACTGAAATGTAACGATCTGGAAAGAAACTATCAAAACAAACCACACAATGAAGTTTCTGTAACAAAAAAAACCCCTAGATCTATGGACAGCTAGACTGAGGATCAACTGCATCTACTCTACACAGACACAGCAAGCACCAAAGATATCCCACTAGAAAGGAAAAACAAAGAACATTGACACACAAAACAACACATTATAGAGTCTTCACAAATCCAAATGTGAAGTTGAAAGACAATAAAACATAAGAAAACTATAGTAAAATTATTAAGGCTGGGTGGAATTCACAGAGTTTCACTCTATGGAATTCCGCGTAGTGCCATATAAACTCAGTGAAATTCCGCGGAGATCCATCAACCAAAAGGAGCTTGCGGAGTATTGGTTTACAGATGGCAGTGCAAGCAGTGTGAAGCAGCAATGCCGGAAGGAGCTATATTAGCAATGCACATTGCCCTTCTGGTGTGAAAGGAAGCAACTGTAGAATGCGGGCTGGGGCGATGGTGTGGCACATGCTGTAGTTTGCAAATAGATAGGGAATGGTAAGGGATGCACCTACTTCTGTTTTGCAGCACCGAGGTCAGCTAAGTGTTCATGAAACGAAATTAAGCACTAAAGCAAGTACGGCGAGCCATTAGGTAATTCCAGAAGCCCTCAATTTGTTTATTTTTGTACCCGTATGTCAGTTTGTGCTGATACTCAGATGCGATGCCCCGGCACGTACATAAAACCTTTGAAATGAGGCAGGGGAAACATTCAAATAGTATAGGAGGGATGCATTATTCTCTGTCCCAAATTTGTTTCCTGCCAAAGTTCCTCGAGAGCTTTTCAGCAGAGTGCTGCTTGGGTGAATTTTAATATAATGGCATGGCAAGAAGCATCAGCTGCAACGAAAGAAGTGAGAGGCCCGGTGTTGTTACTATTCTTCCCTCTCCCCCCGCTCTTCATGTGACAGCTTGCAAATGAAGAAAACGATGGTCATCATAGAAAAAAAAGTTTTCCCATTCTCCTCCCATAAAGCGCTCTGATCTCTGTGCTCTGGTTTCTTTGTGTCTCCTCGCAGCTAAGAGCTCCTTCCAAATCCCAACAATAATATGCACAGGGCGCTAAAAATTAGAATCCGAACATAAAGCGCTATATAGAAACAAGGGGGTTAGAATCAGATTACACATACAGCACCCATGTGTTAAAGGTCTTGCCCCAAGGTGGTGACCCCTTGCAAACAGTGTGATAACGTAAGCCCTTATAATTAATTATAACTGCTCATCATTCATGATCTGTTCCAACTCGCCGTAGAAACAGGAAAGCAGGGATTGCACTTCCACCCCAGGACCAGCGCATGCGGGCCCGTCTCTTCATGTACTGATAGAATCGCATGCTGCTTGCTAATAGGATCCGGCTTGAAGCCCCAGTCAGGTCACAGGACATCCAGCCTGTTTGCACACGTTCACCTGCTATCACAGCCGGCTCCAACAAGAGCAGGGAGGCAAAGCCTGCACCGAAGGAGACTCTGCGGGCCTCTCAGAGACACTGCTCCTGCCACAGCCCTGACCACAAGGAAGCTGCTAAGCAGAGGCCCTCAGAGAGACACACAACTGAATGGATCTGTAACAATGCCGGAAGCCCTGCCCTTAGACCCCAACTCCGGTCGCATGTGTGCAATAACCGCAGTGTGGCATAGAAATTGGCAGTGGCACACAGATACCCATGTGTACATTTAGATTTTTCACTATATTTAATAAGTGTGGCCGTAAACTCTGCTATGCAGCAGAAAGCAAATTTTTTTTGCAGAACTTCATGCTGTAAGCAGAGCACGGAGTGTCAAAAACTCCGCTGGCGTAGCAAAGTTTACCATCCAGGGTTCAAAATGATTACGGCAGTAAAAAAGCATTCAAGAAGGGCAATGATATATATTTGAAGTAAACATTAAAGATAAGGTTTCTTACCAAATATATATAACTATACAAACTGCAGATCTACCAATTCCAACACCACAAGCAGGATATGCCAAAAGGAAAAGTTAAAGCTTTGCACTACAATAAAAAGAAAAAACATTATGATCATAAATGCACATGATAAGACATGCTGGTGATTGCTGGCTGGATGTTAGATAACTTTCTCCAGTTGAATCCAGGTAAAACCAAAATGATTCTGTTTGGGAAACCAAAGACCTGTGGTCTGTAGACTGGTGGCTTCTAGAGCTAGGCAAGGCCCCTTTTCTCTGTAAAGTAGCAAACAATCTCAGAGTTAAGGTTGACCAGTAACTAAATATGAGGGAGCAGGTTCTATCCACCACAGGCATTTGCTTTTCTACTTGATGCCTACTAAACAAAGCCCTGCCATTTCTTCCTCTGACAGCCAGAAAGGCTCTTGTGGTAAGTCGGTTGGATTACGGAAATATGCTGCTGGCTTCTGTAAATGAGTCTTTAAGAGCCAAATACGTCCACACGTCTAATCTGTAACCCCCTTCCAGAAGGCTCTTGGCTCCTCTTCTGCAATCTTTACACTGGTTGCAAGTAAAGAAAAGAGTTGCCTTCAAAATCTGCTGCTTAACCTATGAAGTCCTTCAGGGAAAATAATCCAAATAACTTTGTCAGAAGTGCTATCTTCCGATTAGGAAATTGTGTTTCAGTGATAAAGTGCTGTTTGTGATTCCACGCATTTGACTTTCTAGATGTGGTGGCAGAGCTTTTTCTTATGTGGCTCCCACCATATGGAACAGTATGCCTTTCTCTCTTCAATTTTCCCTGGCTACAGCAGCATCAGGAAAGCACTAAAAACAGTACTGATCTCATACTCAGGTTTGAGTTGCCCGAGCGCCGAGATACCCTTTCAGGGGCTGCTCGCCAAATATAAAACAATATCCCTTCTTCTCTGGGATCAGTTTAAAAAACGGCTAATCTGCCCCCAGAAAGGTGGAAACAAACAATAATTGGCACTTGAGAGAAGCAGCCTATTCTCTTTTCATTCCCCCAGTGTACCTCTTGCTGACTGCCCACCCCCCCAAGCCAGAGGACTTACCTAAAGGGAGTCCTCGCTCGATGCACTGGAAGCAAATGTATTCCAATGCATCCCCATCTGCTGCTAATGACATTGGTTGCTCCCCCTGCAGGTGGTTGGCAGGATCTGCTGGAAACAACCTCAGCACCTGAGAGCCGGTGCTAAGGATGTATCCAGCATGTCCTTAGCACCCTAGTGGTTAAAAGCACCACAGCAACAGATATCAAGGGAGCGTTTCTGTACCATGTATAGATACCTATTTTTTATATTTTAGCTAAGTCATCCCTTAAAATTGGATATTGGGCTTACAGGGCTGGATCATTATTGCATAAATATGTGGCATACCACACAGGGACTATCATATACCCTCATAGAGAACAATTACCTAGGGACTGTTTTCACTCTTTTGTATTTTCCAAGAGTAGGACTAGATGCAAATTAAATCACTTTTTTATATCTAAGCAAAGGAAAACCATAAAGCGATAAAGACATTATTTTTCACTGCGTTTCAAAAATCAAATTCAGTGGCAAAAGTTGATCTTTAACAACTTTGGTGGAAAAGTAAATTTAAACATGTACTTTGTGCTGGTTCGCCCCATGGCCCTGCTCCAGAAGCAAAATTCACATTCTTACCCGGCCTGCTAATGAATCTCCTCCTGGTAGACAATCACTTGTCCTCTAGTAGTAAGGAGGCATGGGTGTTGTCAGCAAATATTCACTGAGCAGGTAGTGGCATCTGCAAGGAGACAGGACCAACTGGCAGAAACAAAGCAGTGTTTCATAGTTCATCCTTTGACTTTAAAAGGCAAAAAGGGGCTCTCAGGTACTGCTACCATTGATTTCCGGAGCTACCCCAGACTCTCCGCCTCCATCCCTAGCAGGAGGAATAAACATTTTCACACTGACAGAAAGAAGGACACATAATCTCAGTAGTGGAGTAGTCACAGAAGAGCAAGAGCTCTTCCAGGTGCCAGATTGGTGAGTCATCTTGGTTGAGGGCCTCCGGGAAGGTTCACAGTAAACCTAGCGAAGAAGAGCTGCTAAAGGAGATGGGAATCCTGTGAGAAATAATTCAAGATTGAGTGTAGAAAATACTCCATTTACTGACTAGTGCACAGGATAGGATACAGAAGGAAAATAATCTACTTGAAAGGTGGAAGAAAGAAGACCCAGGGGCTCCTGTGTCCTGGCAGCCAGAGAAATTAATTTTTCTCCAAGGGTCAAGTGTTTGACCTCCTGTTACTTGTAACAAGTACATAAAAAGCATAAGGACTCCAGCCTCCAAGAAGGAACAGATGACCATTGAGGACTGAACCCTTGATTGACCTGGTGCACAGAAACATTTCCTGAGGACAAGAGGCTGCTCTGCTATGTGGCACAACCAGTGCTGTAGTCCCACTAGTAGCATTTAACATTTGAATTACAGGCCCTGGCACACTTAGTGCGTCTTACTAGGGACTTACCAGTGAATCAAATATGCCAATCATGGATAATCAATCATAATAACAATTTACACAGGGAGCACTCGCACTTTGACCCTGATCAGCAGTGGCAAAGTGCCCAAAGCATCTAAACCAGCAAAACGATATCCAGCATGGAGCGACTGCAGTTCCTGGATATGTAATTGATGCTACTGCACAATCGGTGCTTAAAACAATGAGCCCTGTTCTCTTGGGCAGAATCCCCTGGGATTAAGGGTGCTCTCCAAGAGGTGTTATGGCCGCCATCTCCACTGAACTCACGCTGTCTCTCGGGCGTTGGGGGGAGTCCGGGTGACAGGGTGTGGGGTGGGAGGTGGGTGTGCATTACAGCCGGGCTCCTTCAGCTGCAGCGCCCTGTGCTCTGCCTCGTGCACCGGGTGAGTGGCTGCACCTCTAATGACAGAGGAGGCGCTTAATTGGATAATTACACACGCACAGGAGCTGCTCTGGTTAAGACTGCCCCGGAGTGCCATACTTTGCTGATTTTAGGGTAGACTGTTCTGTCTGGATAATCAGATAAGACAGAGACAGGCAAGTGACGAGGGGGGTCGAATCAATAAATGTGACAAGGCAGGAGATAAAGTGCATATTGAAGGCAGTTACGAAGAGAGCAGGCGCGCTCAGCGATGCAAGTGGGGTTGGCTTGCCTCCTCGGTTTCTTTTGCTGTTTTGCTCCGCCCTATAAAGAAACCCAAATGCAGGATTAGTATCTGCTTGCCTGTTTACTCTTTACTGCGCTATGTTGGACCGGGTGTGCATCACCGCACTGCAAGCCGCCCACTACTGGAGAAACTCTTGATTTCTGTCTTGGCTAAGGTTGGGGGCTGGGTGTTATCTGACACAGACAGGGTTGTCAGAGAAGTCCCTATGTTGCAGAGTTCCACTATATGACGAAAGGGGTGCAGTAGGTGGCTTGCCCAGGATCACACATTGAAGGCCTGGTTCTCAAAAGTAAACTTACACTTTCGTATAAGTTTACGATTGTTTGTTATTCAAAAGTAATTTACTTTAGGAGTGCGGAGTCTTCGCACATAAAAATACCTATACTTTTCTATGCCGGGACTCGGCTCTCGTAAAGATACTGCTGAATAGCAAATAATCGTAAATGTACACGAAAGTGTAAGTTTACCTTTGTGAATTAGGCCCTCGATTAAGCGAGGGATCTGGAGATACTGTTCCACGACCACTCGCCCCTCCATTTTTCTGCCATGGGGGAGCAGCCTAGCTTTTTACTGAATCATATTTATTGTAGCAAGAGTATTTCCGACCTGATGTGATGTTTCGTCAAAATTAGTGTCAGGTGTTGGCGCGGGAAACTATCAAATAAAATACTTTAACATTTTAAACATATTAACAGTCTGATGTAAGGTGATCTAAATTGCCCCAGGGTCGCTCGGTTCCTTGGTGAAACAGCGACGCCGTGATTTGAGCCCAAGTCGTTGAATTCGGGGGTGCATAAACTTACATCCCCTCCACTGCCATGCCTTTATACCCGTCTGATGTTGCACGCACTGCCTTCGACCCCGGAGTATATCTGCTGCGAGTGACTTTAACTGGATACAGAAGGGCTGTGCACAATGGCAACGGTTTGACTCTATGACTGACTGGTCTACAGTCATTCTCGCTCCTCTCTGCCAGGAGGTTTTTTGTTAAATGCCATCCGTTGTGCTGCTGGACTGAGACCCCTTGCCAGAGCACGCCTATGCTAGGATAGCGCACTGGGCAGAAAGACATTTGGCGCCCTTGCTGACGTGGGCTTCTTGGTGCAATAGTCAAACCCAAATCCTGGCTTAGATCGCTTGCCTGGCTACCACTGCCTCGTTTGCTGGGATAGATCCCTGGGCCCAAAGAAAGTTGTGGACCTGCCTGCTGCTGGTGAATAAAACACAGCAGTAAGTAGCCCCTTTTGTATTCACACGTCAGCTCCTGTCTGATGTCATCACAGCAATGACTGGCTTCGGAACACTAACATCTCCGCGCCTCCCCCAACTCACCTGAATCACTCACAGCTCAGGTCCATCGAAATGGTTTTGTCTGGGTGGTGCTGGTCGTATGTGGTGAGAGGGAATGACAAATAAGCCAGCTCTGTGCTCCTCTCTGACGATTCGCGCCCTGGGCATGGGCCCAGCTTGCCCATGCCAAAAACCAGGGGTGAGTGGGAGCAGAACTCTTCCACAGATGCCTGGGATCTCCCGCATGGGGTAGGCTTGGGTTCTTTATCTTCGTGCAACCCCCATCCTCCCCCTCCTCCATCCTGAATAATCGCAGCCCCACTGAGTATGACGCCTTCTGTTCAACACGAGTCTAGCGACACATTTCAGTTAAAGGGAAGAAGAGTCTTACGAAGTCTGGCAGAAGTGCAACCAAAGGAGGAAAGCTCATGAAAACTGAAAGCGCTACATTCAAACACAGAGCAGCAGTGAGTGTCACTAGAGCCAGGTTTCAAGCAAGACAATCTGCAGTTCTACTACCGGGCAGGCAAGGCAGCAGAACAGAGGGGAAACGAGACGCCCACCGAAGGAAAGGTGGGGGCAGGGGATAAAGGGTGTGGAGGAGAAAGGTAAAAGCAAGAGTGGGGCACTCTACCTAATAACTACATCGTTGAGCAGACACTCAACACACACAATATGCAATGCAGGCTATCCAGGGCACAAACACTTGAGGGAGACTATGCTTTCACGCAGTTGTGTACTGTACGCTAGTAAAGGCAGCAGAATCACCACAAAGGCCAAGAGCCTCTTCACTGCAGGTGTTCACTGCCACCTACTGGCGTCACTAATGCTCGGTTTAAGGAAGGTCAAGGGGGAGGGGCTTAAAGAAAAGCACTAAGGGGCCGATTCCGATCCGGGTCGGAAGGGCACCGAACTCGATCCGGCTGGAAAAACTACGAGCCGTACGCGTGTTTTCCGGCCGACTCGTACAGCTGTACGAGCTAGCAAGTACGATGCGAGCTACATGAAATTCACCGACCGAGTCGTTGCTGGGTCTGAACCGCTCCATAAGTGTCGGTCGGAAGCTAGCCATGGCGTGCAATGGATGCGATTTACAACCGAGCCAGTACGATGCACGCGTCGGACAGCCTGTGCGAGTGTCCGGCTTGCAAAAGTTCCCGGAGTCGGATTTCGGGGGTCTGCGTCGGACCCCCTAACACCCGCAGCCCTACGACTCAGACACAGGGGGAGACCTATGAGTCTCCCCAACACAGGCATTTACGGTGCAGATGGCACCGATGTGAACCCACTGTAGGGGGCGCACTTGTTCGAGACATACCCATTCAGTCAATGGGAGCCCATGTACGCATCGTACGACCGGCTCCCATTGACTTCTATGGGAGTCCGACCGAACCGAGTCCGACAGCATACGTGCGCATCATACTCGCTCGGTTAGACTGTAGGGGTCCGGCTCGGTCAGAAAACACTCCGGATCCGACTCGGTTGGAGTGCTTTCCGATCAGGATCGGAATCGGCCCCTAAGTGTATGGTTTTACATAACTAGTAATGCTTAAACAAGAAAGCGTAATGCTGTAGGCAGAGCGGGCCGACTCCAAGCACTTTAGCTGGTGAGCACATCTGCTGTTACCGCATCCCCACTCCCTCCCACCAGCATGCAGTCACAAGCCTGGCCATGCACGTCCATTGCTTTACCATTTCTGGAGTCATCTACACAAATTCTGAGGGTAGCTCACGCTCCTTACCCAAGAAACACAGACCTTTCTTTTTATACCTCTCTTCCCCCTATTAGTTTTGATCCTTGTTTTCTTAGCTGCCCAAACACACACAACAGCCCTTGAGTCCTAATGCCAGCAACCTTTAACCTGCTTAGCTGAGCTATCCATCCAGCGCATACATAACACCCGGCTTCTGGGTCGCTGCCTCCTCAAACTGCATCCGCCTTCCCGGTATACACTCCATAATGCATGGATAAAAAACATAGTCATTTACAACGCCATTTACAACGCTAATAGCTCTAACTTAACCAAAGGCGAGACCTACTGCATTTCCAATGCTTGTCTTCATTTGTAATGTGGGGTGCTGTGTGAGTCTATTACAGACATTTTGCAGAGAAATATAATGGTTATGTTTTATACTACATACATCTATACAAACAGTTTCTTTTAGATCAAAACAGGACCTCTCATATGAGAAATAAACGGGTGACACAGATTATTTGCTGTAATATTAGTGAGCTGCTGCTGTGTTACAATATTGTCACTATCCCTGAATATTAGATGTAAACACATTTATCATTTGAATGAGTGCGAATGTGCATTCTGTGGCCTGGCCAAAGAGGGCACGAAAGAGCTGATATTGGAATATAAATTAAAAGTTGTTCGAACAGGGCCCCAAAAATACGTTTAGCCCAGGGCCCCCAAAATCCTTAAGATGCTCCTGCTCACAACTAATCTATACAAATCAGTTACAAGCAATTTATGAGAACAAGTAAGAGCCATAAAATTATAACAAGGTATTTGGATCCAAATAGCTGTGTGCACAGACAATTCATAGTTTCAGTCCTTCTAAGAAGTAAACATACTTAAGCAATAACTACAACAATAATATAACATTCAAACTGCTGGCAAAAGGGAGAAAATATCAAGATTGAACATGTTTGCACTAACATGGCAAGCTGGGTCCAAAACATCACCTCCATGCTTCCCAAAAGCCACAGACAACCATACAAGGATATTATTCTAGTGAGTAATAGATCTGTTGAAAGGAGAGTGGGATTAGGTTAAGAATCAGAGTTACTGGATATCTTCACTGTTTTTACAGCTGGACTCATCCTGCACTACAGAATATTTGAAATATAAAACATAAGTCATTTTCTATTTAGTCATTTAAATTCCAGTTCACTATTCCTAATATTACATATGATATATATTGTGAAAATATCTGCATTTTTGACTCTGTAATAATGAGTTTAAACTGGGATTTTCTAGAGCTGAAATCCAAATGAACATATATGCAAGAAACACCCTGAACTAAAATACATATTTCTGTATAGACAACTTCCTTAATTGATTTATAAATTATGTCTGTGATCTGAATGATTCCCAATTTAACAAGTTCATCAGCTGCAACAATAGACTGGCCTATTAGAATGGCGGGCGGACTTTAGTCCGCCCACCATCCAGGTGGTGCTGGGACCGGATGCCAGATGTGTGGCGGTCCCTCACAGCTAATTAGGATGCGACCACCACCCTGGCAGTCGCATTCCACATATTTGACATTGCGGCGGGTGCTTCTAACAGCAGCACCTGACGCAATGCCAAATTAACATATTGTGCATTTCCATTCAAAACGGGGCAGGCACCGCGCGGTGCCTGCCACCTTGGGCATGGAACTGAAGGGGAGTACCATGGGTACCCCCAAGTGCACCCCCCACCCCCTCTGAGGGCCCACAACAGACCCGCAAAGCACATTCCCACCAGCCTTTCCATGGCATCGCCACCATGGAAAGGCCTTTTAAACAATGCATCATAATATGGATGGCACCGCCACCATATTGTGCCCAAGCTCCGCCCAGCCGGCAATCGGAACGATTGCTGACCGTTGGAAAAGTGGCGGAGGCAATTTGCGTCCGCCGCGATACCTCCCACGATTATAATATGGCAGGGGGTAATTCGGGTTAGGATGGCGGGCGGATCGCCACCGCCAGGCTGGCAGTGGTGTTTCGCCCACCATCCTAATCACCCCCTCAGTACTTTAGTAGCCTAGAAAACAACAATCTGAAATATGAGAAATTTATATTCCATAAATCCAAGATCATTTCCACCATTGCAAGCTTTGGGTGAGTCATGTTGTGCTCTGGGGCATGTAGTTTGTCTTGACTCCCCTTTGGCTTTCCATGTAGTGCAAGACTTACAAACGCAAGGTTTCATACAAAGCGACACCCACACTTTATGTGTGCCTATGAAATTCTCCACTAAAGATGACTGGAGAATTTAAAGCGGCTCATGACATCCCAGTTTATAAAAGTAAGCTGCCATGGATCATGACAGCAAATGCAAAGTGTTTTTTTAGCATTTAGGCTATGAGCATGAGTGGGCTGAAATGTGATGAGGTATTTCATGGTAAGAACTGATACATTGGGGTGTAGTGTTTGTCAGCATAGGAAACACCTCATATTATGAGGTAACAAATAAGGAATTACTTGAGAAAATAATTGTTTACTATACATGTTTCCATACTTTTCCTCCAAGTAAATTTATGTGCTTAAACCTGCTGAAATTTGCCAGTGGAATATTTCAGGACTACGGTAATTACTGTGCCACTGATAAATCGGATCGATGTGCCAACTCATGTTTGGTTAGGGATGGGATTTTAGCCCTGTACTCATGATCCGCAATGCGGAGAGAAAAAATATTATAAAATGTGCAAGATGTAATACATCATCATATACTTTAAACTGGGGTTTCTGCCTAAATGTAGGAGCTTCTAAGAGCTAATGTGCAACCTAGCCATGGATTTTATATTAATTAGAGGGGGTGAGACAAGGATACGTACTAGCCCCCACCCTATTTTGTCTCTACATTAATGGGCTTATTGATTTTCTCAACAACATAAAAAAGACACTGATGCCCCTAAGTTAGCCACGGGGAAGATACCCGCGTTGATGTTTGCAGATGATACCCTGCTATTGTCCAAGTCACCTCTAGGTATTCAACGCATCCTGGATGGGTTTGCACAGTTTTGCTATATGAGAGGTCTGGAGATTAACTTATCTAAGACCAAAAGTATGGTCTTTAATCTTCTGATGAGTATGCGCCCAAACCCCTCTCTCAACGGTATCCTCCTTGAAAAAGTGAGGATATTCGGCTATCTGGGTATTACATTATCTGAGCAACTTGGGTGGGGCCCCCAAATGGCTAAAGCAAGACTTAGGCTAACCCAGACAGTGGGCGGGATCATGAAATTGTTTAGAACATCTGTATATAAGCCAGCAGCTCCTGTGGTGGAGATATTCAAGGCCGAAGCAAGGGGGGCTACACTATATGGGGCGGAGCTTTGGGGGCACTGTTCTACCTCTGATCCTGTCAAGCTGGAAAACAACTGTATGAGACAGCTTATAGGCCTTCCACGCAGCACCCCGCTAGTTCCCCTTCGTTTGGATCTGGGCATGAGGCCAATTGATGAAGAGATTGCCCTTAGGCCTCTGACCTTTTGGCACCGGGTATGGTTAACTCCAGAGTTGTCCTTCTTCAAAGTCGAGCTAAAGAAGCTCCTCCCAAGATTAAATCCCAGTAAAATACCGTGGCTGGCCCACATAAGGAATCTCTCCGCTATGCTGGGCTGGCCAGAGCTATGGTCATCCCCAGAGATTTCCTGTGCTTTTATATCTAGGTCTGACCTTGTAAAACATTATAGGCATTCCAACCTTCTGTCCCTCCAAGAAAGTGCCAAATAGGGCAGGCTGACGATGGAGTCCCTACAAATTAAAGAGGTTTGCAAAAAAGAACTCTTTCTGGATGTAATCTACCCTCCTGTGGCTAGGAAATTGTATCTGCAGTTCAGATTGGGGAATCTACCACTGGCAGCGCACACTAGCTTATGGGCTCCAGGGAACTAGAGTGTGTGTCCTGCATGTAATTTAACTGCAGAGTCTGAAATCCATGTACTGTTTTTCTGCCCTGCCTGTGTTCTGCTCCGTAAACATTGGATAATCCAACTATGCAAAAACTTAGGGTTTGTTCGTTGTCTAGAGGATCCACAGAGTGCTAAAATATGATACTGATCCTCCAATTGTATTTGCCGTATCTCGTTTTTAAATGCAATGTGGCACATCGGAAGAGGGTTTTTAAAGTAATCATAGGGGAGGATCATTTGGAAAAAACCATTACAAGTTATATTCTGTGTGCTTCCAAAATAAATCACAACAACTCATGTAAATTCTGTTCATTGTATTTTAATGACTGTTTTTATGAATTTTAAATTCTTGTGTAGCTGTCAGTCTTTTTAATCTTGCACAAATGTATGGGATGTAAATATTGATCAGTTTGTGTAAATGTCTGAAGATTTTTATCTATTAATGTACTTTTATGGCTCGAGGCCGAAATAAAGTTTTTGACTGACTATATTAATTAGAGATATTGCACTATTTCCTTCTTTGAGATTTTTGTTCAATATGAGGAGTTGGGAGGGTATAAAATTAACAAGAAGAAGACATAACTAATATTGAGTGGATGTAATTCTGACGTCTTACACTCGGATATGGTCTCATGTGTTAATTCACATCCGGAGCGATATCCCAGCATCAGATTTTCATCTAAGATTGATGATCTGTATGCCCTTAATTTGGCTACCCTCCTTTTAAAAGTTCAAGATCTATTTTTACAGTGGAATTCTCTCCTGTTCTAGGGAGAGTCTTGCTAATTAAAACGTCGATCCTTCCATTATTCGATTTTTTTGTTCTCGGCTACTACTTGTGTTTTATCTGCCTCTTTTAAAAATGTGTAGATTTCTCATCATTGATTTGCCAAAAAAACAGCCAGAGCTGCACTAAGCACTTCATGCAAACTGTGAGAGGATGGAGGGTTGGCGCGCCTCAATCTTAAGGATGATTACTTTGCCTATTTTGCACAATATGTGTCTAGGTTTAATTCAAAGCTGCATATAGGTTTTTTAATGAATAATTTCATGAAGTTGATCTTCAAAGAGTTTCATATTTTGGACGTGCCAAAGTCAGTTAAGTCACCCAAAAGAGTTTGCTATAAGAACTTGAAGTGGTTTTTACGGAAGCGCGGCGATCCCTATAGGAGATATTCCATTCCCCGAATTAACGCGGCAACACCTCTGTCTGTGTTAAACCTCAAACCTGGGTTAAAGGTTGCATCCAAAAGTGTTAAAAAGCGGAATATAGGAACATTTCAGATTTTCGTGTTGGGGATAGATGGCTAAACATAGTGGAAGTCCAACAGCATATACCGGACAACTTTCTGCTCCTGGGTTCATTTAGAACACTCAATAAAATACTTTTTAGTCTAGATTCATGTCAGATTCTCGGGCAGCAGAGAGGCTGTTTCCGCTTTTATTGAAGAAAAAGCACTGGAAGAGCCAGGAGAATGGAAAATAATTCTTTCCTCTATAAAAGGCCCGATCTCGCCCAAAAAACCACAAATAAATGATACAAATACAAAGGCCTGGAAATGACAAATAAGATGGGAAAAGAAGTAAATATACTGAACTTTAGTGTGTTGAGGAGGGCTAATTGGAGTTGAATGCTTTTTTTTTACCGAATGGCTCCTATGTAGAACACTGGTTGTCTTAACACATAATAATTCCAGTCTCCCAGTCAACTGCTTCCGATGCATAGGCTGATCTCCTGCCAATTGGGCGCATGTAGTCTGTCAATGCGTACCAATTCAGGGATTCTGAGATGAAATATTCCAGTATCTTACAAGGGAATGGCAGACCAATCTGGCTTCAACAACTTGGCTGAGAGTTTTGGGGTACTATCCAGCACTGGGCCTGCCCAGTAAATGGGTAAAATTTGTATCTATAGCAACAGCTGTAGCTTGGTCCTTTTTACTTAAAATTGACAAACTCAGTTGATCCCTACAATTAAGGACTGGCTAATGAAAATGAGGCGAGTTAGAATAAGTGAATAAGTGAACAATTCTATGCAACACAAATTGGGGGGGTTGAAGAAATTTGAAAAACTCTGCGGACCATATTTCTTGCCTGAAGAACCAGCGTTAGATTGAAGGAACTGAATAAATCACTTGGGTTCCTCTCCCATATTACGTTTTTAAGAATTGTATGAGCTACTTTTCTACACAACTGTGTTTATTGTATATATTGCTTTTGTGCCCTGTTGACAGCTGCTTATTGTAATTTGATATATTTTGATCATCAATTCAACTATATAATATGAAATAAGTATTTATATGTATTACTTGTATGCTTAGTTCATGTTGAAAATTACCTGAAAGATGTATTTATATAAATTCAATGTTTGGATCCTAATTATTAAAAAAAATTAAATGAGATATTGCACTAGCTCACACTTAGAGGATATTCTGTACTTTTAAGAATGAGTCCAGGAGCAGCTGTCAGGACCATCAAAGGTTGTACCTTATCTTCAAATACCTTCAATCCTAAGATCTTTCACAATAAAAGTTTCTATAAAATGTTCTTAACAAATCTAACTTTGCCTGCAGCCTAAATTATGCCAATAGCTTCCTCTATATTATAACAAGACCCTCAGACCTTTGTTCTACAAAAGACTGACATGTGTGCATTACACATTTTGAAACACATTTCCATTGTGCATTGGCTCTAAACTGATTTATCATTACCTTTTAATTAGTGGTGACCAGTGGCATAAAATGTAAATATCACATGTAGGCTGCAGTGTACATTTACACCACACAAGAGTGCCTGTACAATAATGCCTTCAGGATCATCATTGTAGCATATTGATCAGTAGCCGTAAGCATTACAGCAGCGCATGTAAAACATAAAGTTAGCTTGTTGAAAAAACTAATTTTAAACATTAGCAAAGTTGCCCCTAATGTGTCCGCAGTCCTGGGTGCTTACTTTATATGCTGAATATTACAAAGAGTGTGTGCCTACAGTACCTAGATACAAAGTGATATTGTTACTATGTAGACTAATGTGGCTTTTACATTGGATATTTACATTTTAGACAATAATGGTTCCTTCAGTGTCATTCAATACACTTTAAACATTCTGAAGGAATTCATGACTATATACACAAAATGATAAATGAACAAATACAAATTAATTGCCAAAAATAATACCAAATTGTACTGATATACAAATGTCAATATTGGTGACAAATGAAAAATGGTGCTCCAACTGAGTGAAGGGTGCAGTAAATTGGAATTTTGCACAATTGAAAATGAAATCTAAGATGACTCTTTTGAGTTTTTGGGCTGAAGCATTAAGTGGTAGTCATGCATCACTCAGTCTAAATGTTACAGTCCATCTTGCAACAACAAAGATAACTCTTTTTATTGTTTTTTGTTGATTTTAATGAATTAAATTGTCAAAGTAGATTTTTGCTAAATATAATACAAAGATGATTACAAGAAATTCTTTGAAATTCCTGGACAGTCTCTCAGTATTTATAGTAGTTCTTTGACTTCCCATCCCTGTGCTCACAGGTTTTTTATGTGGTTTCCAGAACAGGTCAGAAGAGGTTAGGCAGGAGTGAATCCTTCTTGCAATAATTGTGGCCCTGGTACAAGTGTCCTGCCATCTTGGAAGACCCTAGAATTAGAGATCATAAAATAGTTTTCAGACAACTCAAATAGTAGCTATTTCAAAAGTGGGAAAGCTGACATGTATGATTTGTTTGAGACTGGATCATATATGCAAAAAAAACGTTTTTGGCCTGGTGAAGACAGAGAAGAAAAAGCTCTATCTGGACAAGACTGTAAAGAGACCTGAGGTGTGACTTCTCCATATTTATACTGCGACTGTATGTGGTCACTTAGATGGTCTGCAATAAGCCAAAGGGTCTGGAAAAGCTGAATAACGGTTTCAACTACGTGGAAGAACTAGTTGCCCAGATTGAAGTGAACTGCACTGGATCCTGCTGAAGCACAGGCTGAAAAGAGAACTGGAATCTGGAAGAAGAGGACCGACAAGGAGTAGTCATTCCATGTATAGGAAGTGGGTCATTTTTCGCCTCTATAGGACAAGGATAAGATGCCAATGCCCTCTGATAAAATGTGACCTAAACATGTACGAATTGACAGTTTGTTCTCCTCAGAGCTTTTAATGTTACACCGGTATCACCAGAAGGGTTATCTGACCTCATATGGCCCTCATCAGGTAAAGCAGCATATCTTTCCTTCTGGACAATTTTGAGCACCAAAACTGTTTCTTAGTGTAAAACTTGGGACCAGGACAATGCAACAAAGCCATCGCAGTAATGAAGCTACCTGAAGGACATGGAATCAAGCTTTTTTTTTCAGCTCAGAGTTTTTTGCATTAAATCAAATGTTTTCATTTTGCGCGTAGACTCAACCTATTACTTGAAATTGTCCTCTCTACTTTCATTTGGTACTTGAAACTCTCCAGAAAAAAAGATTGGTTACAAGATAACATTTTTACTGCTGCACCCCGCTTGACCTGATACCATTATCACAACTGTAGGCTTGAAATCCAGCATAGTTTCTGGTCAGCTGTAGCCTGTGACTTGTATTGACAGTTGATGTTTTCTTTTCATTTTTGTCCTAAAACTGTAAACATTCATATCTTTTGGATCCCTTAATTAAATGTTGGCAATTTGCATGTATTTTGTTCATTAAATAGATTCTCCTTTTTTCTAAATTGATTTGAGAACATCATTACTTGGTGTTCTTACTTAAATATTGTTATTGTCCTCTGTTACTGCTAAGCATGCATTTTTTCAGAGGAAAACCCTACTGCTTTGGATAACAGCTATCAGGAGTTAAATCCAGGTGTCTTCATTGAAACAGTGTTTTGACATAGAAATAAATTGCATTAAGTTGGTGGCATCTTCATTAGATTTCCAGAATGCCATAGCCACACTACTGTCAATTCTAATCACTGTAAATAACGGATGTTTTAAAACCCATTGCAGTGCACTCAGTGTGCTTTCCTCATAGGAATGGTAGATTCAGTCCACCTTGCCAGGATTCACATTTTTGATCTTGATCTCTTTTCAAATGACAGTGAAGAACATTTACCCACAGAGCCATCTTGCTGGCTATCATACTCCTCAAGTGCTTTACCTTAATGGCATGATGGCCCAGGGGATGTGACCTAGAGCTGTGGTAGGTATCCCACTGGATTTTAACACCTCATTCAGATATTTGTAAAAGCAGAAATATGCACTGAATATGGAATTGCTTGCAATATGCTCTTTACAACCCAAGATGCACTCATTTAATCTTTGTATAACAGTGATTGTCTCTTGCAACGTTTAACAATGTTTGTATTTGGGACAAATATTTTAGCGATACATAATCCGCTCACTGTTAGGTGGTATTTTGATCATACTCATAATCAGAATGTAAAATTAAACTTGCAGACTGCGTCAGGGCTGTCTATGGGTTTGTGAAACCTGGAGATATAACAGTAGCGTTGCCCAATGGTGAGGATGAATTAGGCACAGAGCAGATTTTTGAGTCATTTATTAAACAGAACATGCACTGTCTACGAGTCAGTGAATATGCAAATGTATCTAAGTGCACATATGTGCAAAATAAGATAATGCAATGCATTGACATCATGAAGCAACACCCTGATCATGCACATTACAGAGGAAGGCTGTAATTCCTGAAGGCTAACAACTTTTCTGTCTACAGTTGTCCCCGCAATTGTTCATTTCAACCACCTCCTTTTGTTATCTAACTTGTCCAATCACATACTTCAGCTCTGCCAGATGCCTCTCCTGCTTACCAGCAGAGTGGCCAGAGAATGTGCATATGAATGTGCAAGCCATGTGACTAGCAGACGTAATTCAGTTTTGAGGGGCTATTGACATCTCTTTAGGGACATGACATCAGCTGGTGCATCTGAGTCCTTATAGTTGTCATGTATTCTGTTAGCTCTCACTGTCAGCATGCCCTTCTAGAACAGGAGGGTATGAGCTCCAACAGGGCATAATCACAAAAGCTGCATAGTCGAAAGTCAAAAATATGCACCCATACTATTCGATCTATATTCATAGTAGATTTGCAATGGTGTATGAATATGAAAGACTTCCAGGAGTACTCCTCAGATGATTCAGCTGTTTCCAATGAACCATTTTCCTCGCAAACCCACACATTTTTAGAGTATTGTCTGTTCATTCTAAGAGTGGATAGCCACCTTCAAATTGTTAATGAACCCACAAAAACGCAGGTTGGTGGATGTTCACTAACTTTTGTCGATGAACCCAATTTGAAACATCCATTGCTCCCTCTCAGGAAATACAGCCACAGACTCTTAAAGGTGCACGCCCCACAATTTGAAGACCTCTGCTCTATGACTCTTTTGGTGGATGGACCATTTGGTCAATGAAACCCAGCAGCTCTCCCACCTCTTAATGGAACTACAAGTTTGATGGAACAATGCATGCACCATTGATGCCAGATGCATCATTTGACTAAAATCAAAATACTACCTAAGACAGTAGGAATGTTCATACCCCAGGTAGGCTGAGAGACAGGTGAATGGAGAGTAGTTTTAGAGTGCAGTGGGAAGGTGACATTCATGCCTGACATGGCTGTCTTGGGAAGAGAAAATTAATGAAGATCACCTCACCACACACAGAGCCAGGTCGTTAGTGACCCTGTGAGCCGAGGAATGGCGAGTTTGAAGAAATTATTAATTTGCTAATTCATGTTGGATGTACCATTTCATCAAATTCCAAATAACCTCATATGTTTGTTATTATGCATTCCTATAAATTACTTTGAATGTTGAGCTCAGCATGGATAGCCAACAACAATTAGCTTATGTGTCCTGTTCCTCTTGCCACTTTCCCAGTGACTCCGAATTCCAAGTGGTGCCAGTTTGGGAGGTCATTTTAGGAGATTACCATACAAGACAGTAATGATTTATGACTCAAGCTTGAAATATATATACATGGAGATATGCTTTGAGTTCCAGAGGCATCTGGAATTAGAGTGGACCGGCCTATAACAAGCAGAGGACAAAGATTGAGGAGTCCTGAGGGGATGAATGGAATTTTGTGGGACTGAAGCTTGCAATATCTGAGCAATAATTCCATGTGTTTTAATTTATAATGTAGTGTACAGTATGATAATAAAGCTGTAAATATACATAAATTGGAAGAGTATATGCACTGTGTCCTGAAGAAGTATATCCTGCTCATTTAAGTCAACTAAACGTGCCAATGAATGATAAGAAACCATTGCGACCTTTATATCAGATAAGTGGGACAATGGACATTTATTCACAGTTGTATAATGATATGAGGGATGAAGCTTATTAAGGTTATAATTGATAATGGGTTTGTATTTCTTTAGTGAAGTGAAAAGAATATGAAATGTGTGTAAGAATCTACTACAACAACAGATGTCTATGCATTTTTAATCTTAATTTCTCCAAAGCAGCTGAATAGATTTACTAAAAATCCCAAAGAGCATGATTTTTGGGTAACGATGGAGCTTTCTGCCAAGTTTGGTGTAATTCTCTTCAGTGATTTTGGATGTAGCATTGCCTAAAGTTACATGGGGAAAACATGTTTTGAGACCCTCCTTATACTGAGCCCCTGCTTGACGGATCACCCTGAAACGTTCCAGGAAGGCGCTGAGGTGCATGCACATTTTCTTGGAAGGTTTTGTGAAGATTCGAGAAATGGAACCAAAGTTATTAGTGAAGCAAAAACGTCCATACTATGGTTCTAACTACAACTACTATGTATGTATATATATATATATATATATATATATATATATATATATATATATATATATATATATATATATATATATATATATATATATATATATATATATATATATATATATATATATATATATATATACATACATATATAAAAAAAAATTAAATAAAAAGTTATCTATGACAAATACATTTTTAGAGGACTGGGATTTAATTATCAAAACTAATTTAAAAAAAATAATTAAATTAAAAGGTAACACTGTAACAGGAGAACACATTACAATTACAAAGATGTGGGCAAAGGGCATGTTCGGATAGTTGGAGACAAACAATTGATGGTATTGAAACGTGACCTAGAAATGCTGCAGGAGACTCTCCGCTCCATTCAGTCCGCGTAACACTGACTGCACAGTGCTTGAAGTTGCTCACTGCTGCTCTCAGCCCCTTCGCCTTTCTCTGCACGGCCCTCCAAATGAGTGGTGTTCTTTCCAAGTAAATTTGCTGCTTCTGGCTTTATACCAGTACTTATCTTAAAGTGCATTACAGTGTGATGGGCAAATGCCATCATGTATTTCACACATTTGATTTGGATGTAAGTGAATTGTTGTTCGATAGGTGGGTTTTAAAGCGAATGCTAACAAATGCTGACATTATGACAGTATCCCTCTCCTCTTATGAGGGACATGTCTGCTTTTAAACAGGATCTTTCAAAAGGTTGTAATCAACAGTGTCATTGATGGATGAGCAGTAAGTCTTGGTGCTGCGCCATATATTTCCAGAGGTTCAAAGCCTTGTCGTTCTGGTTTAAGATATCCCTCTTCCTTAGCATCATCTTATAATGTCCTGCTAGTCTCATACTAATAAGGTTCTTCCTGTATTTTCCTGTGGTGTAAACGGAATAGTTAATCGAATACGTGATGCATTTAAGAGACAATACCTTAAGCAAGAAAGATGTTGACAGTGTATTGCAGTTCAGGGCATAGTTTGGAAGATTTCTTTAACACAGTACTTAGGGTGAAGGTGTGCGGCACTGTCATAAATAGAGCTTTTTAAGTTTAATGTTAGACAATAATATATACAGTGACTACCAAGGATCATAGCAAAGGAAGATATTACAAATGTCAAACAGATACTAATTTCAGGAAAAGCTTACCTCCTCAATAATTCTAAGGTCCGTGGTAGCCAGCAGGCATTGTGGAATAGAGTTAGATGGAATTATTCTGCTGCCGGTTGGGACTGAGAAGCAAGTGCAGCCTGGCAAAACCTTGCGAACTCGTTCCACTCCCTTTCTGGTCTCTGAATCACCCTCTTTCCATCCATCCATCCACTCACTCTGTTTCCTTCTCTCTCTCTCTCTCGCCCTTTCTCTTTCTCTCCCTCCCCAATGTAATTAACCTCGGGGGAGCTGGGGAAAGTGACAGAGGCACCATGATCGACTCTGGGCCTTCGAAAATTGCCCTCACATGACTGCAGCTCTCCAGGGAAATTGCAGAGGGAATAAACTGCCAGTCCGACAATCCTACCTCATGCACTTGGTACTGCAGGCATCAGCGGAAGTGCTAACACAGGACAATCTACTCGCTGTACTCCGTAACAGCACCCATACATTACTGCCAACCTGACAGCCTGACACCCTATATAGTCTTCATGTGATACCTGTATTTGCTCTCTTTGTTCACGCATGTAGAGAGTGTTCTTGCTAATCGTTGGCCCACCCCTTCCTTGCAAATATAAAATTATACACATAAATGAAGTAGGAAGCACCCATAGCCACTGACTTTCCATCAGTGTATATAGTAGTGTTATTATGTGTATTGAAGATTTCAGTAGTGCTGGTACAATTTTCGGAGAGAGGGAGCTGCTATCAATTTTACTTGACTGAGGTCATAGAGATTAGGAAAAATCCAAGTGTGACACAAATATCTAGTATAGAAAGTGAGCCACACCAATTCAAGAGGAGAATGGTAAGCATGTAGAATGTAGTCTCTGGTGCATTTTGAAGTACACAGTGGCAAATATATTAAGGGGCATATTTACAAAAAAGTGTCGGAGAGTGGAGATGCACCAAATTCATCAGCGACATGCTCCGACATTTTTAAAATGCAGGGATGCTCTGTATTCACAAGAATATGAATCACCCCTGTGTTTCCCCCAATGATGGCACAAACAAAGCTGCCTAGTGCAGACACCCTGCCGCCTTATTGCAAGGGTGCCTGCGCTGCAGGGGTGATTGTTTATGTGCAGAAAGGGACACCTTCCTGCACCAAAAACAATCAATAATGGCGATTTGCCCTATTCTGCAGCACACATGGAATCTCGCCATTATAATCCCTGGCAATCCAATGCGCTAGAATGGCAATGTTTTTGGCACTGCCTCGACCTTATAAATCTGGGGCTGCATCAAAAAGCAATGGATGGTGTGGTGGAATGCACACAGCAACACCCATGCAACACCCCTTAGCCGCAGACGACTGCAGTGGAAAGGGTCATATTTACAAGGTGGCATAAAGCCAGGTTAAGTGGCTTAGCGCCACATTGTAAATATGGGAAATGTCACTATGCCACCAGATCGTCAAATGACACTCAGGTGGTGACAGGAGCTTGTAAATATGCCTCTTATTCGGTGTAGAAGGTCACACTCGTTTAGAAACAGAACATTTTCCATTGAATACATATTTATCATTTGCATATTACCAAGTAAACTGTCTTGATCTGTTTTGATACTATTAAAACCTTTGTTCCCACAAAACCTCTGAAGTACAAAAAAGGGTTCTTCATCTGAGCTTCCAATATGCTGATGTATTTTGAAATATTTGTACAGTTATTGCACAGGTATGTAAATGTTTTTGTATGTTAGAAAACCAAATACATCCTACAGTCTTCCCTTTCACACTCCCTGTACCTCAGCAAGCTTGTTAAGAATTTCACTTTATATAAACTCTAAATTTGCAGTCAGAGAAAGAACAGTAAACACCTACTTAAATGTTAAAAGAGTAAGCAGCAATTTGTCAGAAGACATAACTAGAAATGTTACTTCTGTCTTTAAAGGCAATGTGACAAGATATAAACAAAATTTAAAATCATCTTTATTGCCCAATATCCTTCTGAAATCCAGCATGTTTATTTTGGGGGTGCTGCATCACCCCAAACCTCTACTTCCAGCGTCAATGAAACATGGATAACTGTCTTACCATTTAAAGGAGACCCTCAATAAAAGAAACCCAATAGGATGATGTCTGTATAGCAATAGGTCTCTCTGACTGTACCTACGTACCCTTTTGTTGAACAGCACATAATGCAGGGTTGCTCAAAAACAACAACAGAAAGTAACCTAAAAAGAACATTTTACGTGAAACTAAAAATAAACTCACAAGAAAGGTGAAGGGGGCTTTAGAGTGATGGGTTCTCACATAAATGTGAAATTGTTATCAGTGCATAGAAAGTATGCAGCACAGATCACACTAACATTCACTGTTCAGTGCTTGAATTCTCTTTTATAAGCCAGGTCCTTCCTGAACTGGAACACAAGCAGCCCAGGACCGGTTTCACCCTAACTGTGGCTCTTCGGTCTGGTGCATCTTGGTTTACTAATACATCTTCAGACTTCATTTGGCAATGAGTGGGGAGTTGTTTTGTTGCTTTGCTTTGTACTAGTTCTCACTCGTGCTTCTCTCCCTCCCCTTCCCTGTCTCCCTCCCTATTCCTTTTGTACGAGTGTAAATCATCATGCGCATTGTTCGGCAGGGTCTTTCAGCTGGTATTCCCATGTGGTTGCCAGGCGGGGTTAAATATATCATACCAAATCCTAATCATTTGTAAATACACATTTAAATACCTAACAATATAAAACTACTAAACGATTGAAAATGTAAAATATCTATTAAAAAGAAATAAAATTAAATGTAAAAAAAAAATAATAAAACAATAATACTTTTAAAATATTATTTAATTTAAGAAAATGGTACTAAAACCAAGAATAAATATAAAATACATGAAAAGGTTTTTATTAAATACAATAATCAATAAACGATTAATTAAAACACAATCAAAAATAGTATATAACAAGTAATCATTTATGAAAATAACGAAATTTTTGGGCAAATAAATATTAGGTTAAGATACAAAAATGATATATATATATAGATATTGATATAGATATATAGATATAAATATAGCTATGGATATATAGATATATATAATTGACATCATTATTTTGCATTTTTTTGTATAGTTTGTGATAATGAATGTGTAACCAAATTATTTCTATTTAATTAGTAATTTACAATTCAGCAAGGGGTAGTTCCGCTTATAGGGGAATAGTGTGGGAACCTATTTAAATTACAAATTAATGTTCTTTATTTTTAATTAATGATTAATGTTAATTTAATATTTAACTGGTAATTAATTATGCAAACTGATTAATTTATTCCTATTCGAAATATTTATGTGATTTGTAATGTATAGTTCTGTCTATTTAAATTAGTAATTTATATTTAGTTTTGGGTTATTTTAAGAGGGTGGGAAGAGATTTAAAATATATATATTACCTACTCGCGGTCACCAGTAGGTAGTAATAGTTAGGACCTAGTTTCCATAGGAAAAGCATTTTTTGATTTGCCATTATCTTTGACGTTGTTTGACGAATCTTTGCAAAATTTTCAAAACTAATGTGGGAGTCAGTTCAGCTGCTGTGTTGAAAGTTTCGGGGTGATTCGTCAAGCAGGGCAGAGAAAAAGAGGGGGTTCCAAAATGCATTTTCTCCATGATAATTTCCACAGGAAACTTTAGGCACAGCTACAGCCCAAACTGCTAAACGGAATTACACCAAATTTGGCAAAAAGGTAGCTCTTAGTTCAGAAAGCACTCTTTTTGCTAAATGGTGTAAATCCGTTCAGTAGTTCCTGAAAAATGTAACACTTCAAACCAGGAAGTGTTAGCAGCCATCTTGTGACTCGGTTCAAAAGGTGAAAAAAGGTTAAAAAACAAGAAAAGGGCACAGGGTAGAAACATCCTGACCCTCTAGGCCTGCTCAAGGTCCAGGGCCTAAAAAGCATTAAAAAAAAAACATCAGCGGGATTTATGTTGGATCTTCGAATCTAGCTTCATTTTCTTTAAGCCCCCGGGTTAGCCAGGTCCCGGGGGCAGTGATAAAAATAGATGCGGGAGCCCGCGGGGGCCACCTCATGCCCAAGGGACTGCCACCTCCCTGGGGCTTCATTGATTTAAAAAATGTGTGGGGGGCTCATGTCGCCCAACGCAGCCCCGGGGGCTGCCACCTACCCAGGGCTAATTATCTTAAGTGCGGGGGGCCATGCGGCCTCCTTGGGGCTATTTGAAAGATGGGAGGGGGCTGTGCAGCCCTCCTGTAGCCGTAAATGGCCCCTGGGACTGCCACCCACCAGGGCCGGCTCCAGCTATGCCCTGGGGGTGCCAATCCCAGGGAGATTGCAGTGTGCTATGGCATGGTGGGAGTGTTACGGGAGGTTTCAGGGACATTATATTTAGGAATTAGCATTTAAAAACTATAACTTGTGCCCCTGCAATGCACTGCTGACAACGTCATATATTACATCACTCATGACATGGTCAGTGACATCACTGATGACATCTCATATGACATCACTGATGACATCATCCAGTGACTGTGAATGCTTCTAAAAAGTTTAAGAATGCTAAATATATATATATGTAGCTATATATATGCCAAGGTATATTGAAGAATGAGTGTCTGTATGGTTGAATCAGTTGGTGCATGACTGACTGTATAAGTGAGTGGTTATACGTGTCTATATATATATATATATATATATATATATATATATATATATATATATATATATATATATATATATATATATATATATACCTATATTAAGAGGGTGGTATGTATATCTATATTCACTGAAAAAACCATAGGCTTCACACATGTTATAGTTAGCTGGACATTTCACTCGTACAAAACTAGTTCAGCTAACTATAACTCGCGCGCCCGCAATCCACTGCTGATTACGTCACATATTACATCACTCATGACATGGTCAGTGACATCACTCATGACATCACTGATGACATCTCAAATGACATCACTGATGACATCACTGATGACATAATCCATTGAGTATGTGTTTCTGAACAATTTTAATATGTTTAATATATATAGGGAAAGGCCTGTTGAAGAATGAGTGGGTGTACAAGTGTGTGAATGGGTGATTTTCTAGGTGCGTAACTGACTCTATAAGTGAGTCATTAAATGTATCTTACTGCAGACTAGTGACTAAACTGTGTGAATGTCTGTATGTGTCTGTGTGTTGGTGTATAAGTGACTGCATGGTTTTGTGAATAGCTATATGAGTGTCTATATGGGTTATTGATTGGTTGTCTCAGTATCTGTATGGGTTCCTGAGTGTTTGTGTGGGTAGGGTGTGTGTGACTCTATGCATAGATGTGTGAGTGGGTATTTCTATGGGTGCATGGTTTTAAGAGTGCATCTGTGATGGACTGTATGGTTGAGTGAGTGTATGTATGGGTGTGTTAGGGATTAATGTATATCTCAGTGGTACATTTGTGACTAACTACATATGTGAAAGGCAGTGTATATGCATGTAAGAGTATATAAGTGGGTAGATGTGAGAGTGTGTGATTGTGAGAGTGACTGTATGGATGAGTGTGTGCTTGTATCAATGATTCTATAAGAGCGTAAGAATGTGGTACTTTTTTTATGAGTAAGTGAACTTGAGTGTGTATAACCGCATAGGTGAGTAAATGGGAGTGTGATTATTTGCATGACTGACTAGGCGTGAGAGTACCTCTATGGATGATTGGTGGTGTGTGAGTGTCTATATAGGTGTATAAATGCATTTGATAGTCTTGTATGGAGTGACTGTAAGTATGAGTGACTGTACGGGTGAATGAGTGGAGGTGTATGTAGACCTAAGAGTTAGTAAGTGGGTATGTAGTTATTGGTATTGGAGTATGTAGGGTTTTGAGAATGGAACTCTGAAATTTTGAGTCGGTGTATCAAAGGTTATATTAGGGTGTGAGAAGATGTGGTAATTTATCACATGGATGACGTCATCAGTGATGTCATCAGTGATGTCATTTGAGATGTCATCAGTGATGTCATGAGTGATGTCACTGACCATGTCATGAGTGATGTAATATGTGACATCATCAGCAGTGGATTGCGGGCGCGCGAGTTATAGTTAGCTGAACTAACTATAACAGGGGAATTTCAATGGTTTTGTACGAGTGAAATGTCCAGCTAACTATAACGTGTGTGAAACCTATGGTTTTTTCAGTGAATTTGCAAGGTTTTTTAAATGCTAATTCCTAACTATAACGTGTGTGAAACCTATGGTTTTTTAAGTGAATTTTTAAGCTTTTTTAAATACTAATTTGTGAATGTATTATTATACTTTTTAAATATTTAGTTTACAATAAGCTACCTATGTATATAGTTATAGATTGACTTTATCCTGTAATATGGAATGGCTCAGCTCTTTTTTTTTTTATTTGGATAAAGTTGAACAGCATAGTTAATATCTTCTATAAACTAATAACACTTTAAAAAAAAAGATATATTTTTTAAGGGTTTTTGACCGTGCGCGCACGGTGCACACATGCGTACGTGCTCCGTGTGCGCATGCGTACGTGCTCCACGTGCGCATGCGTACATCGTGCGTGCTCCGTATGCGCAAGCGCGTGTGCTCCGTACGCGCATGCTCCCTACGCGCGTGCTCCATACACGCATGCGCGCGTGCCCCCTATGCGCGTGCTCCGTACGTGCATGTGCGCGTGCTCCCTACGCGCGTGCTCCGTACGTGCATGCGCGCATTCTCCGTGCGCGCACCGTGCGCACGGCAAGTCATGTGATTTAGAAACAACACTTTTCATTGGTTTATAGTAGTTTCAGATCATGTGATTAAGAAACAACACTTTTCATTGGTTTATAGTAGTTTCAGTTCCAGAAACTTCCAACACCACACCCACTCCCCTCATTATTTCTTATGATTCCCTGGGAGAAGGAGCTGAGCAGCTTTTCCAGTACTCCAGTACTTGAGAATGGCAGAGCAGCAGTCATCTTCTGGGAGTGAGCAGGAGACCCTTGTGAGACAGAGGAAACAGAAAGACTCTTTTATATGGCAATTTTTTACATTTCCAGTGGGGCAGAAGAAGGTGAATGCTCCAAAAGTCACCTGCACTATTTGTGGTGTTGTCTTATCAAGAGGAGATCCTAAAAAGAAATACTCTTTTAGTATTTTCACTATGATCAGGCACGTTAAAGTAGTACATCCTGTGGCTTTTGCTCGAGCTGCTAGAGACAACCCTCCAGCAGCTCAGCCGAGCACATCCGCAGCAGCTCAGCCGAGCACATCATCGGCAGCTCAGCCGAGCACTTCATCTGCGGTGGCAGCTTCACCTGCTTCTGTTCCTCTGGATATACACCCTCTGTTCAAGAGGGTGCATATACGGTGCAATGCTCTTCTCTCTTATGGTGACACCAGCATTCCCCTAATAGAGAGCAAGATACAACAGCACACATGCGGCACCCCATAATTTTTTTCATTTTTTTGTTCCTCTGTTCCTCAATTAACACAACGGCTCTTTTTAGAGCCACCTAACATCTAAACACTTAAATTTGATTTTTAATTCTATTTTTTTAATGATTTATTTCTGCCGTGCGCGCACCGTGCGCGCACCTCGCGAAGGTGCGCGCACGGTGTGTGCACCGTGCGTGCACGGTGCATGCACGGTGCGCGCACCTCGCGATTTTTAAAAAAAAATAATGTTTTTTTCACCCTTCGGGGTCCTTCAGGGACCCCCTGACAAAAGCTAGGGGGTCAGGAACTCTGTACCCTGCCCCCTTTTCACGTTCTCCACCTTTCTTTTTCACTGTCACACACAAAATGGCAAACAACACTTCCTGATTTCGACCGATTCGAATGTTGACTGACATGTAACCACCAATCACAATTACGCTCGCGCACGTTAAGGTGCGCGCACGGTGCGCGTACGGTGCGTGCTTATAGATATTTATGTACTTTTAACTGCAATTTTCTCAGGAACTACTGAACAGATTGACACCATATATGCAAAAGGCACATGCCTGACCTGAGGACTACCTCTTTGCCAAATTTCAAGTAATTCTGTTCAGCCGTTCGGGCTGTACCTTCGACTAAAGGTCCTATGGGAAAATGCATGGGGAAAACGCGTTTTGAGACCCCCTTTTTTCTCAGCCCCCGCTTGACGAATCACCCCGAGACTTCCAGGGTAGGAGCTGAGCGGAGCGCCCCATTAGTTTTGAAAATTTCGCGAGGATCCCTCAACCGGCGCCAAAGTTATTCAAAATAGAATTTTCAGATTTCCTATGAAAACACGGTCCTAACTATAACTATCTACTAGCGACCGCCAGTAGATAATATATATATATACAGATGAACCCACAACTTTTGTTTTTCTGTTCATGTTAGGTTTCATGTTTTTTGTAAAAAAGGTTATTTGTTGGAGTGGAAATAGTAAATTAGAATGTATTAATGTCAGCCACTTTCACTAATGTAACTTTCATTAGAGTAGTAACTCTAAACCTTTCAATGCCCAATACTTTTCCTAATGTAGCCTAGGGCCTTAATATGAGTTTGTCAGTGTGGGAGTGGGACCGCCCCACTCCCGCACTGCCAAACCTGTGTACAAACTACCTGCCAAATCAGGAGTTTTTTCCTGGTCTGGCGAGTCGTTCTTTGACGTTCTCAGAGCGGTGCCTATAAAAGGGAATGGCAGTTCCCATGCAGTTGCAGTGGTCCCAGGGAGACCAGACCACACTAGTCATAATAAAGGCAGTCAGGAGACCCGCCACTGTGAGTCTGACAGTCCGTGGACCACCAGACTCATAACAGGGCCCATAGATTAGAGTGAGAATAGTAAATCTATACCAGTCAATGTCCAGCACTTTGATCAATGTAGCTTAGGTTGGAATGGTATTAGTAAATCTAAACCTCTGAATGAATGTCCATCAACTTTCTCTTTTTAGCTTGGATTGGAGGGGGAATGGTAAATCTAAACTCCAATGTAGCTTAGATTCTAGTGGGAATAGTAAATCTAAACGCCTCAATGTTACACACTTTCCCCAATTTAAATTCACAACTGGGGCACATTCACATAGACCAGCAACAAATGATCTGTCAGGTTGGGCCTGCCTCCTGCCACAGGAACACAGGCTGATATACTGATTGTGGAAGGGCACTATGCTCGTTTCTCTCCTCATTATACTAGAACTGTCTTTAATTTGAAACTTGAGTACATCACTGCTATTAGGGAAACCATCCTTGAAAATAAGAATTGTTTGATTTACTGGACTACTGGAACTGTTAAATATGCTCTGAGGAAGCAGGAAGCAATTTTTATTGTGAAACATGTGTTGGCCAAGTTGTGCTTGGACAATACATTTATCGCGGATATATTTTTCTTTTTGCCTCTCGCAATTCTTTCTTTCCCCAATGTAGCTTAGATTGAAATGGGAATATTAAAATTTAAACTTCTCAATGTCCAGCACTTTGATCATATAGGTTTGAATGGAGTGGGAATCGAAAATCTAAACCTTCAACCCCTTTTGTAGAAAATTAGCTCCACATTTTAATTGGGCTGGTCACACCAATTTTTGCAAAATTTCACACCGACATATCCCCCATGCATATTTTCCCAGGTAACACCTGTTGCAATTTGTGTGGGGAATGACACGTTTTGTAGTGCAAACTTCAGGAATACATATAGTAATATTGTATTATTCCCCCTCTTGGCCTATACTTCTCGAAATCAGGAGGAAACACTTGACCAGGGAAAACTGAACACCACCATGTCGATATTTCCTCTAAATGGTATTACCACAGTCGAATTCTCATAATCTGAGAATGTTAGCCTTGGTGCACCCTTACTCTTCCACCACAAATCTATGTATTTTAGGCCATCTTTCATACACCTCACCGAATATTAGCCTTCTATAATTCATATATTTTCATTATGTTTTTATTTACCAGGAAAAGGTAATACCAAAGATAATGAAAAGTTTAGAATGAATGCAAAAAAATCGATTTGATGCAACCTATCTCTACCAGCGAGGTATATCGTAGGAAAAAATATCAATCTAATTCAAAATCAAATGGAACTTTAATTGCACAGGATCAAATAAATGCAAATTTGAAAGTGATTAGCCGCGACTGGCTTGCTGAGAATATGCCCGAGGGAAGTATTGAACTGTGCTGACTTGCTCAACTTTTCCTGACTTAACTTTCCGAATAGAAATGTATTTTCTCCGAATCCTCTACTGGTATTAAATTCCAATGGTACGCTGGGGTTGGACTAAAATAAATACATGATTAATGAAAAAGTATGATGGCAATTTTTTGTGTTTATGCAGTTATAATTAGTAAGATCGTGCTTCTGTTGAAAAAATTGGCAAACGGGAGAAACCTAACGATGTAATTAAAATTGCCTGAATTTGCAGGCGCACTGCAAAGTCTTTGGAGGCAGATCACATACACCATGCACCTATACAGAACCCGTAATTTTGCACTGAATAACCAGTGCTAAACAAATGGCAGCTGCTTATTTTTTTGTGAGGTAAGGTATGAACTAATGGCATGTAGATTATTATGAATCAAAATGCTCACACTCGATCATTGCTCCTTATAGAAATCTCCATAATTCTCATTACCAATGTGAACGGGAAATGTGTGACTGTGGCCATTGCCACCTTTGTGATTTCTTTTTTTTCAACTTTGCGAACTTTGGCGAAGATTAAAAACAGAAATGGTAAAATGTCCTGCAAAATGGTCATGCGAAAAAAAATCCCCACTAAACATGTTTTAGTTGGTGATTCTCCTCGAAAAAATCTTTCTAAAATCTCCTCTGTCAACAATATTTTTCACCCCCTGGAGAAGATTGCCAAGGAGGCACTCGTTTTAACTTCGTACATTTTTTAAATATTTAGACTATGCAAAAAGTCGGTCTCAGAATTATAGGGGGTTATTTACAAGCCCATTGCACCGCCGGTGCGTCACTTTTTTGGACGCACCAGCAGCGCAGTGTGCCTATCCATATTTACAAGGCCACATAAAGCCACCCTGTGCAACATACATGAAACCTGACACATTCCCAGTTTTACAAAGTGTCCTAAACCTGGGAATGCATTCAGCAGCACACAGAGAAGGAGCAAAATGCCATTAATGATTGTTTTTGTGCAGAAAGGTGTCCCTTCCTGCACAACAACAACAATCTTCCCTATTATTTTGACGCACGGCAGTAGAGCAGGAAGGCTCGCTGTGCCTCGGTGTGTCAAAATATAGTAAATGAGGCCCATCATTTTTCACACTGATACAGAGGGCCTCATTTACAAGAAACTGATGCATTGGACACATGGATACACTGTATTTGCAATCCAGGGCTACATGGCACAAGGATTTAACAGATGCATCAGAAATTCTGACACATCTGTTGGAGCAAAAGTGACGCATTGCTGGATTTGGTCATAAAACTGCCGCAACTCCAGCAATGCATCAAAGCATATTGGCTACTCCCATGTAAAAAGCCCTGCTTCAATCCTTACCTCTAGTCTGAGAAGCCGTAAGGAATTTGATGCAGTCAAGTTGTAGAGTGACGCAGTGAAATGTAAATTTCACTGCACCACTTCTACGTGGCTTTTATGCATGGCAATGCCTACCCTGCATACATTATACCTAGCGCAGGTGTAATGTGAAGCAGGGCTGTACAAACTGATGCATTGGACCCAATGCATCAGTTTACAGATATGGAGCAGTGTGGTGCACTGATTGATCCGCTGCTGCGTAAAAAAAGTGACACAGCGGCAGTGCACAGGGCTCATAAATAATCCCCAAAGTGAACACAAACTCATAAATGGCCATCTGCTTTATACCCAGTTTCTGAGTGAAATAGTTAATGTGGAATAGAAAGAGTCCCCAAACATTACAGGTGGTTTACTTGTAATATTCCTTTATATAGGAGATGTAATGCAGAAGATGACTTTGGGTATGCATGCATACCCAGATTTTCAAACATTTTGTGTCAGTGTTGCATCACCTTTTTAATGCAGATTCGATGCAAAAAGTATTTCTGGATTTACTAAGCCATTCAAAGCTAGGTTTGTGCAGACATGCCTTTTTGTGTTGGGTAGGGGCGCTCTCATGCATCCACCCCTGGGATTTTGATGGAACCTCAGATTTACTAAAGGCAGTAAACCTGGGTTTGCACCAAATTGGTGTGCTTCCAGAGGCGTAATGAGGAGAAATATATTCATTTCTCCTTATTACTTCCTGTTTCAATGACTACTGCATTTTGCAGCGCACATACTGAGAGGATTATGCCTCTAAGGGTTGTTTTTGTGCAGGAAGGTTTCCCTTCCTGCACATAAACAATCCTGCCAGGAAAGCATTGTGCACAGGTGCCTGTGCACACCAGCACTATCAGAAAGTAGAAGTGTGCCATATCTTAGTATATAAGGTGCATTTCTGCTCTCTTCCTTTCACACAGTGAGTTGCTTTGATGTGAGCACACCTTGACCCAAAGGTCCATGTGGGGAGTCCCAAAGGCCCACCAGTAATGACATCAATGATGTCATGTGAGATGTCTACAGGGATGTCATTAATGATGTAATTTAACGTGGTATGAGTGATGTAATATGTGATTTCATACGCTTAGTTCATAAACGTACAGCCATATGTATTTTGTATTTTGTTTTTATATGTATTCTTTTATGATAGTCTCTGACTTTCAAATTAAGATTGATGTTTTAGTGAGTGATTGTCTCAATCTTTATAGCAAAACAGCATAATGTCAGCAGAATTTGCTTTGCTTAGGGTATGCCACATTTCTATACATTTTGAAAAAAGCACAGTGAATTGTATGTCATGGATCTGCAGGAATTGTTGGTGCATGTGCTAATAATCTATCGCACGGATACATATTTCAACTAATCTGTGGGCTGCACACCTTAAATTACGAATAATTAGTACTATAAGATGGTGAGTTTATGGTTCATGAGCTTGGTATTTGTGAACAGTCATGCTATGTGAAATGGTAAAACGCCTTGCCCTCTATATGTTTCAAAATGCAGGAATAAAAGTGTTCCTTTTTGACTACCACATTTGCATTCCCATTCATGGAGAGTGATTTCTAACAATATTATCGCTGCAAGGCACATCCTCTGCTGGATAATAGAGATGCTTCTGCCTTTTTCAATTGTAATATATTCATCCTTCTGCTTCGAACGTGTCTCACGAAATGGAGCATTGTCCAAACAGTGGCAAAGGCTGATGAATGACACAGAGTCATGTGATCCACATACAATTCTGTCATCTACAAGGCTTATTACAATCTACCTCATCAAACAAATTAATAAGAAGAAACTGTGATGCCTCCATCTAGGACTGAGAGGCTAGTTGCATAGTGTAATTCACTGCAAAAACACAATAATGCTGTGCCTGAGATATTTTTCAGATATTTGAGACATTCTACAGTGTATCAGTGACTTTCCCGAATAGACCCAGAGTAGTTTCAGACAATGCAGATGCAGCACTTTTCTTTACTTATGCCAATGTGTCAGCTAAAACACAGTCATGGTTAGTGCTTTGTTTAATTCACCTCTTTGAGTTGTTGTGTTTGTCTCAGTTTTATTGAACATGCTCATTGGGTGGTACGCTAGACATCGCCTCACCCTCACAATACACAAAGGAAGTGATGTTACTCAACTTTATCTAAAGATCTCAAAATAACTTGACTGTTCAATAAGGGTGAGTGTCAAAATGTTTATCTCTACTAATAATCATGAATCTCATTAGAGCCTCAGTCTGAAACTGAATCTCCGCTCTTTTGGACATTGGAATTGCCCCCTCCAATTTTACAAATGTATAGTCATTGGGTTTATACTAGAATCTAAACTATGGGCCACATTTAAATCTTGGTGGTACTACCACCATCCTCCGAGGTGACAGTCCCAAGTACTCCATCAAGCTGATGGCAGTCTGCCTGCCGTATTTAGATGTTTCGTCGAACGACAAGAGACCGCCACAGCGGCAGTCTTCTCTGCTGGCTAATGGTACTCAGTTGCGGTCATGCTGGCAGGTTTGAGCCAAGCGGATGTAAATGTACCCGTTGTGCTGGCAATGTCCTGGCGGCGGTGTCCTAAGAGAGGGAGGCGATGGTGGTGTGGAGACACATATATGTGGTGAATGTGTCATAATCTATATGTAGTTATTGGGCTATGCCCCTTTCTGGTAAATATTGCATGCCACACAAACAACATACACATACTATTTAATGCACACCCACATGCTCCAAAAGCACAACACCTGCAAGCACCACAACAATATATTTTTTTAAGTGTCTATACAGGTGTGTTCATTTTACCTTGATGAGTAGAAAAATTAACACAACTGCATTACACTTACGTAAAATGTTGCATGTAAGAGCAATGCAGAAGTACACAAGGCTAGAGCAATTGTCAATACACGATACATAGTACAATTGTGCAAGTAGCTTACCACAGTTCTTGTTGACAAGGGAGTAGTTTGGCACTGTGGTGGAGTCGGTGCAGCAAAGGAGGGACCAGGACGAGGGTGTACAAGACAGAAATGGAAGCAGGAAGCATGAAAAAAGGTAGGTTTTAACCTCATTTTCTTCAAAAACACCAACTCGAAGTAGGAGGGAACAGTTGCCACAGCGGAAAGGCACATCATAATCGGGACAGCAGGAATCTGGCACTTTTCGTCTATGGACCAGCCAGCATCTAAATATTGTGGGCGGACCACTAAGCTGGCAGGTGGGAAGACCGTTAAAAAAGCGACGGCTGGACCTGATCCGCCAAGATCTAAATTAGGACCTATATCTATTCTCAATTTCAAACCTACTTTAAAGGAATGCAATTGCTTCTCATCCTGGTTTTGCAGAAGATTAAATTTACCCCTTGTTCGGTTTCCCCACAGTTGTTTAAGCGCTGACCCCAGGTTTGTCCATGGCAGTGCAATTCTGAGAAGCCTCCCAAATCATATGTGCACTCCACAATATGATGCAACGTTCAGTAACATGATTGTTGGCAGGCATGAGCTCATAAGAGTACCTAAAATGCGTTCTCATATTCTTTTATTGGCCTTCCCCAAGATCATGAACTGTGAACACAACTTATTGTCTCAGCTACTGAGCTCTGCACATTAACACATCAAGAAAACATGCTAAGGCTGCTCAACATGTCAGCAACGCCCTGCTCCTTGAGCAGCAAATATATACTATGCATGTACATTCCATGCTTTTATAAGAGCTTTGAAAACTTCAGCACCCTAAAGTAGAGAAGTGGTCCAGTCTTCTTACCATTCATGAAGAACATAAATAAAATGTATTTCCAAAATATCTTAACCACACATGTCTGAGCATAAAAAGAAAGACATCTATGGATCTCTGTAACACCCTATCGACTTACTGTGTATGTGCATTCTTAAATGTGATCAGCAGACTACTGCTTTGGTATTTACCTGTATGGCTTCTACGACAGCATCATTATACAAAGTAGGCCTATTATCTTAATAACTAAGCATGTTTGCTAACTACCTAACTAATGAAACACATCTGCTGGCATTCCTCACTGCCTTTATGAAAACCTAAAATTCAGTATTAAAGCTTACTCATCTTCATCTTGATATACACACTGCCCAAACAAAAACTCTGTAAGTATTAGGTATTTAGGGCCTTATTACGAGTTTCAGTGGTCCTGGAGCGGGAGGCATGCCACTGCTCCGCTCTAGGACCACTGATACTAACTGCTGCCCGCACACCAGTAATTTTGTGCTCTGGCGGAGGGGCGGCGTGGCGGTCCTGCAGTGGTGCTGTTTTAAGGCTTATTGCGAGTCTTAAACAGCACCTTCATGGGGCCACCAGTGCACATTCCTGCACAGGAAGGAATGCACCATGATGTTCATTCCTTCCTGTGCAGGAACTGGGGGAGCAAAACTACAGGAGGGCACAACATGTGCCCACTTGTATGCACCCGTGTGTACAAAGGCACAAGATTGCCTTGTTTGGCCCCCTTTGTTGCCTCAGCCCCACCCTTTTCATGGCAGTGCGAACACCATAAAAAGGGTGGTGGTGAGGCAACTCAAAATATGCTCAATGGTGCTGCTGCGGCACCGCTAGCATATTTTGGCCTCAAATCACTGCTAGACCACTGCAGGATCCTTGAATCACGGCAGTAGCAGTGGTTCTGTAGCGGTCCGACCATCACCCTTGTGATACTGCAGGTGGTCCCACTGTGTGGCAGTGGTTGGACCACCAGCATGACTACGGTGGTCCCATGGGCTGCCATATTCGTAATAAGGTCCTTAGTTAGGTATCAGGTGCTTGAAGCCACCTCTCTGACTGCTTGCATTAAAATGAGACAAGTACCACTATCTTAGGTCTTTGATTACATTATAACTACAATTTTAACGTAAGCATTGTCTAATACATGAAAGTCTGATTGCATGAGCTGGGACTAGCTCACAGATCATACTTCGACAAGTTTCTAAAACGATGAACAAATGTCCCATTACAGTTTCAATTATACCTAAGTTATTGGAAATCTTTTTCAGTGCATCCATGCAGGGAACTTGTGAGGCACTATCATTGTGGTGCCTTTTTCAAAAGTATCATGGCCTTTGAAAGAGGCACCCCACTGGAAATGCCACACAGCCCTCCCTCAAGACTACAAATAACTTGTAATCTAGCGGGTGGGCGGCAGTGAGTCTCGGCGATGCGAGGGCAAAGCAGTGGAGTACCTCCCGTCCTCGCACCGGGAATACAACCTTATGAGTCTTAATACGGGCATTTTCCTTTGTTTGCCAAGTGGGTTGAATTATTATGCTATATTTAGAAAAGTGTGTTCTATACTTGTGAAGTTAAATATATATGGTTTCTATGTAAATGTATACATGTCAGTGAAGTGTTATTTGTATATTCACTCTGAACATTTATTGCATTTACTTGTTGGACCTGTATTCTTTAACAGGAAACAGCATTTATAATGCAGGCTAAACCACGATGTACCTTTGGAACAAAGTCTTAACCTTACTTCAGTCTTTACTATGCAAATTTTTGCAACTAATATGTGTTTACCACTAGTGTCATTACCACGCAAAACTTTACAACATTTTTTGGATCAAGACATTTAACACGCATGTGTGTACCACTAATCATTACTGCACATTTTTTACCACCAGTGTCATTATCACTAATATTTTTACCATGCATCAATATGTAAGTATATAAGTAAGTATATGTTTTAGATATTTGGTAAGTATTCATTTTATAATTATTTTATATATTTATTCTACTGATAATACGTTTTAGGGAAGGGATCTATGGGCATTGTATTATAATTTATGTAATTGTTATAAATTAATAAATATTTTTAAATTTAAATATTTTATAAAATTAAAACATGTCTATTTAGGGAATGGATGGAGGGGATAGAGGGGTATTCGGTGGGTAAGTGTTTTAATACTTTAGTATTAACATGGAAGAATTGTAATTTTTGTAAATTATTAATAATATTACATTTTCAAATATTTTTCAAAAGTTTAACATTACTATTAAGGGATGGGAGGTAAGGGATATAGGGGTATTTGGTGGGAAATTGTGTTAATGCTCAGCTATTAATTGTAATGCTTTCCTATAAATATTTAAGAATTGTAGTTGTAAATTAATAATAATTTCACATTTTAAAATATTTTATAAAATTGTAGCATTTCTATTTAGGGAGGGGATGCAAGGGATATAGGGGTATTGGTGGGGAAGAGCATTAATACTCAGGTATTCATTTTAATAATTTACTATTAATATTTAAGAATTGTAATTCTTGTGAATCAATAATAATTTTACATGTGTTAATATTTTAAACAATGGAAACATTACTATCAGAGATGGACCAGCAGCCCACCCCTCCCCAGTGCCTTGAGACCCTCACGGGTAAGTAGTCACGCTATATAAACCCCTGATTGACCGATTGATTGATTGATTGACTATTTAGGGATGGAATGCAAGGGATGTAGGGGTATTGTGTAGGGAAGTATAGTAATACTCTGGTATTTTTTATAATCCTTAAGTATTATTTTATATTTGGAATTGTTGGAAATTAATAATTACATTAAATTCTAAAATGTTTTTCAAAATTGTTACATTACTTTTTAGGGATTGGATGCAAGGAATATAGGGGTATTTCTGTTTCTGCAGTCGGTGGAGAATCACGGTCAGGATCGAAAGCAAGGAAGAGTTGCGGTCAGGTAAGAAAAATGTATTTTATTTTAATAAGTATATAGGTGGCTACATTTTTGTGCAGTACAGGCTTGAGGTAGTTAGATGGTAGATAGAAATACATTGTATGTTTTATGTGTTTTTACCACTTTCCATTACCATGCAGGTTGTGTTCATATGTTCATGTCGGGCAGTTGTTTTTTTTTTAAAGTAAGTTTAGAAAAGTTGAAAGAACACATTTTAAAATGTTTCTAAACTTATAGGAAATAAAAGCAGCATTTCTACTTTTTGGGCTATGTGTTCTTTATACTGTTTTGGAGAATTCACAGGACTAGAATCATGTGGCTGCAAGAGGAAGATAGATGTTGTTAATCCAGTATTACAGCATTATTTTTGAGAAATTTCTATTTGGAAACAGTGTTCATTTTTATGGTTAGGCTTGTAATAACAGAGTTTCTGATACGCATATTGATTTTTGCATTGCTTAAATCCACACTTATGTATTGCTACTGGCTTTTTTGGGAAATTATTTGATTTTTAAAGAGTGGTGTTTTCAGGCTATTGGATTTCTTATGCATTATTTATACTCAAAATGCATCCATTTGTAATAATTGGGTGTAGGCGATGTTTTCACATTTAAAACCAAGCTTTTTCGGACTTTATTTTTTCAGAGGATGTAAATTTGTCTAGATGGATTATTGGAGTACTGTTGAGTCCCCAAGAGTTGAAGAAAGAGCACAACTAAAGGTAAGAACTAGGGGTGGGCGGAATTTGCGAAATCCACTTTCGCAAATTATCGCGAAAATGTTAAAAATGATCGCAAACACGCGGAAATATCGCGAAAATGCGGAAGTTTTTTTCCCGCATGTTCGCGAGATTTTCTGCATGGTTGCGGCTCGCCTACTTACCCATGTGGTTGCTCGCGGGCGCGGCCATCTTGTTTTCAGTTGTCTCGCGGTGCATGATCGCGAGAAGAAAGACGTGATCGCGCGACGCATGACGTCACTGCGGGCGCGAACTGTCGCGAGACAGCGCAAATGGCTAAAAACAATACAACATCTCATGGAGAACACGACCGGATCAAGAAAACTTGTCGACGAACGCAGGGATTCAGGTAAGGCAATTGCGCGCGCGAGAATGTATTATTTTACAGCGCGAGCAAGAAACAAATTATCGGCAAGCTGCGGAATGCGGAAATTTTGACATTTTCGCGCTTTCCACAGAACGCGACAATGTCAAATTATCGCAATTTCCGCGAACGGAACGAAATTTTAGCCCAAGCCTATAAGAACCCCAACATTATAATAATTTGGTAAATAAAATTAAAACATTTCACTTGAATTGTATACAATTGTTAAAACAAGGAGGTAATTTAGGGAAATATTAGTGAGCATTAGTAATATAATATGTATGCAATACTGTACAGGTAGTCTGAAGTCCCCATCAATGAAAATTGTTGAATTTGACCCAATAGTCTCTCAGACATTTTTTTAGTCTTTTTTGATATACTTGGTTTCAGGCTACCTGACAGTGACTGTATGACTCTCAATTCTTGGAAACTTTATTCCTTTTCAAAATTTCCAAAAAATGATATTGGTTTGTGTAAAGTTTGCCAATTGATTTACTGAAGGAATTGCGCCATCCCTCAATGTCATTGTTAGTCTTTGCAACTCCCACTAAGCAGGTTGTGTAACAGTTCCACCATTTAATAGGAAGCTTTGGCTTCCTCCTGTGACCCAACCTGGTTAGATGGCCAGTCAATGTATCTTTGGAATAATTTAGTAGGAGTGCCAATTTCTCTTCATTTTGTGTAAAGTATTCTGATTCATAAATTGCTGTGTAGTACTCCTCTACACTTTCAGGAAGTACAAAGCATAAGGCAGATAGTTTTTTAATTTGAAAGTGAAGTTTACTGTTTGATAAGTGACCCTCAACTAAGGATGATTTTGGGATTTTTCACCAATATACCTGTGAAAAGTGATGTGTGGTATGATATATTTTTGTAATTGTGTTAATCATTGACAATTTGAAGTAAATTATTACTTTTGTAGGACATTTATTCATTGGTTCGATTTTACAACTGTTAATAATTCGGTGCATGTTGAGGATTGCTTGTCAGGGAGTAAACTATACACTAACGGGACAGTTGTGTTATTTATGTTAGTGTGATTAGTGTAAACGTGGGCGAATGGATGGGTGTTGATTTAAAAGTACCATTCATCATACAAATTTCACTATTCTCAAGTGTTAAAAGGCTATGGGTTGTGCTAAATACCGGTATTCTTTTTCAGGATTTTCATTATCATGCAATAGGAAAGGTTCTTCAGAGAAAGTGGCAGTTAGTTCAGGGAGGATGTTTATGTCAGAATAAGTGTATGGTGTTATCTGTTGGGGATTGCTTGCATGTTTTTGTTTGTGTACTATTCTCCTCATATTGGGAATTTTGGGCATACTACCACATAGCTCATTGGAGGTGGATGCAAGTTCTTAATTTTTTTGTATGTTTTCACATATTTTAATCTCTACTGCAGAGGTTCAGTGGTTATGCTCAGTTGTGCTAAATATGGTGCCTTCCACAGTACCTGCTCTGCCTGTGCAATGGGATGAAAAGTGTTCCACACACCTCCAATAACACCTGGGCTCATTTAGCCTGTCCTTACAATAAAGGTAGCCAGCATACTTTAACAGTCTGTTGCCTCTCTGGGATTTGAAATTTAACTTGCTTGATTAGCTGATGCCATTTATGTTCATTCTGATAAAAAAAGAGAATTAGAAAAAGATCATAAGTTAATATTTTTACTGTTTTATTATTTTTGGGTTTTGTGTTTTTGCCTGCTAAAGAATGAAAAAATATGTTGTTACATTTTTTTTTCTGTGGAGGATAAAAGAACGTTTAGATACTCTGGTAAAAAGAGAATATTTATTGTCAGTTAATATTTTTCACTTAGAAAAAATGGTTATGTTAGGAAAAATGATATTTTTTTACCTGGAAATTGGTGAGTTGGTAACCTTGAGATTTATGGTGTTAAGTATTTGGTGAACTTAAACTACTAAGGGGCCGATTCCGATCCTGGAAAAACCGGGTACGAATCGTCGGACGGAGCGTTTTTTTCCGTCCGACTCGTACCCGGGAAAAATACCTTACAAACATGCAAGTACGATTCGTACGGAAACACCATTTCCGTACAAATCGTAAGAAACACCGACCGGCTAAAATATACCCGCAATTCCGATCCGGGACACTGCGTACGCGACATTCGCACGGAGTCAGGCGGGGTTTTACGGACCAGCAAGTACGATTCGTACCCACAGCACTTCGCACGGCGATATTTTTACGGGACCCAAAAAGTGCCGGAAAAGCTAAGTACGCCACGATGCACGGCGAAAAGGGGGCCCGGTACGCACCGTACCCCCATCCCTACACGTCCGCACCATACCCCCAGCCCCCCCATGTCCGCGTCGTACCCCAGCACCCCCCCATGTCCGTGCCGTACCTCCACCCCCGTATGTACGGTGCGTACCCCTCGTAGGTACGGAGCGTAACCCCACCCCACCCCATAGGTACGGAGCGTACCCCCACACCACCCCGTAGGTACGGAGCGTACCCCCACCCCCGTATGTACGGAGCGTACCCCCACCCCACCCCATAGGTATGGAGCATACCCCCACCCCCGTATGTACGGAGCATACCCCCACCCCACCCCGTAGGTACGGAGCGTACCCCCACCCCGTAAGTACGGAGCGTACCCCCACCCCACCCCGTAGGTATGGAGCATACCCCCACCCCCATATGTACGGAGCGTACCCCCACCCCACCCCGTAGGTACGGAGCATACCCCCACCCCCGTATGTATGGAGCGTACCCCCACCCCACCCCGTAGGTACGGAGCGTACCCCCACCCCCGTATGTACGGTGCGTACCCCCAGCGCATAGCGCTGTGGGTATGCACCGTACATATGGGGGTGGGGGTACGCACCGTACATATGAGGGGTACGCACCATACATACGGGGGTGGGGGTACGCACCGTACATACGGGGGTGGGGGTACGCACCGAACATACGGGTGTGGGGGTACGCACCGTACATATGGGGGGTGGGGGTACGCACCGTACATACGGGGGTGGGGGTACGCACCGTACATACGAGGGGTATGCACCGTACCTACGGGGGTGGGGGTATGCACCGTATCTACGGGGTGGGGGTACGCTCCGTGCCTACGGGGTGGGGGTACACTCCGTGCCTACGGGGGTGGGGTGGGGGTACGGCGCGTACATGGGGGGGCTCGGGGTACGGCGCGTACATGGGGGAGCTGGTGATATGGCACGTACATGGCGGGGCTGGGGGTACGGCGCATACATGGGGGGCTGGGGGTACAGCGTGTACATAGGGGGGCTGGGGGTATGGCGCGTACATGGGGGGCTGGGGGTACGGCACGTACATGGGGGGGCTGGGGGTACGGCACGTACATGGGGGGCTGGGGGTACAGCGCGTACTTGGGGGGTGGGCTGGGGGGTGTTCGGCACGTATGCGGGCACATGTTTGGACGTCTCCATGATTGCTATGGGAGTTCGCTCCGTACGGTGTTTTTTCCATACGGTTGTGCATTCGAACGGACGGGACGGATCGTACTTGCGTGCTCGAACTTCATTTTCCCGATTCGTACGTAAAAATGTCCGGGGACGTGTCGGACACTTTTTTCCGACCCGAGGACGTGTCGGGGAATTTTCCCAATGCGATTCGTATGGATTTTTTTACATACGAATCATACTTGCCAGTTTGTACGGGACTTGTACGATTCGTACGTAAAAAAATCCGGATACGATTCGTGCGGGGAATATTTTGAACGGATCAGAATCGGTACCTAAATCTGTGCTCTAGTTAATGTCCAGCACCTGCCCTGACATAAGTTCTGGTGGGGTAAGAATAGTAATTTTGTTCCAATCACTGTCCAGCACCTTCCCTGAGGTAAGTACTTGTTGGAGTTAGATTAGCAATTTTGACCCTAGTCACTGTCTAACAAATGCCCTGAGGTACGACCACGGTAGGAGTTAGAATAGTAATTTAGCTCCCAGTCACTGTCCAGTCCCTGCCCTGGGGTTAGTACATGATAGAGTTAGAATAGTATTTGGCTCCCTAATCACTATCCAGCACCTGCCCTGAGGTAGGTTGCTGGTGGAATTAGAATATTACTTTTGCCCCCTAGTCACAGTCCAGCTACTGCCCTGAGGTAAGTACCTGGTGGAGTTAGAATAGTAATGTTGACCCCAGTCACTGTCCAACACCTGCCTGAGGTAAGTACATGGTGGTAGTTAGAATAGTGATTTTACTCTCAGTCACTGTCCAGCACATGCCCTGAGGTAAGTACTTGATGGAGTTAGAATAGTAATTTTGCCCCCTAGTTGTGCCTTGAGACCCTCATGGGTGAGTAGCGCCCTTACAATTCCCTGATTGATTGATTGATAGTTACTGTCCAGCACATGCCTTGAGGTTAGTACCCGGTGGAATTAGAATAGTATTTTTGACCCCCATCAAAACATAATGGGAGTTAGATTATTAATTTTGCACCCTAGTTACTGTCCAGTACCTGTCCTGATGTAAGTATGTGGTGGAGTTAGAGAAATCATTTTCAACCCCAAGTCACTTTCCAGCACCTGCCCTGAGGTAAGTTGCTGGTAGAATTAAATAGTAATTTTGCACTATAGTTACTGTTTAGCTTGTACTCGGAGGGAAGTATCTGTTGTTTTTAGAATAGAACGTTTTCATCCCAGTCATTGTCCAGCACCTGATCTGAGTAATGAAGGTGGTGGAGGTATAATAATAATTTGTGCTTATTCTAAATTATTGGTATTTGCTTCTAAATGTACACTTAGCTATTTTGCTATAGTTATTTAAGTTAATGTTTAGTAATTGTTTTGTGGGGAAAAACCTGCATTGCAAAATGTTGCTACTTTATTAGTTTTCTTTAGTAATATAAAATATATATTATTGTTTTATATAAAATTATTTTAGTCTTAAAGTTAGGATTTTTCTCAGTTTAGGAATCCTAAAGTTAGGAGTCCTAACTTTACTACTCCTAAACTGAGAAAAATCCTAACTTTAAGACTTTCGGTATTCACAGAAGGCATTTAGGTGCCCCAAAGTTAGGACTCCTAACTTCTCTGAATACCGAAATGGGTAAGTGCCTTCTGTGAATACAAAAATGAGTAAGTGCCTTCTGTGAATACCAAAATGGTAGTAAGTTTAGGATTTTGTCTTAAGTTAGTTCTGTGAATCGGGTCCAAAGTATTTTTCAGCATTGGTAATAATGACGAGTTGTAATGTTATGAGTGCTACTGTGAAACGTGATAATGACATGTGTGGTAATGCCACATTTAATGATACTCTCGTATATATGTAGTAGGTGTTTTGTTGTGAAAACGTGCTTTGTAAAAAAAGTGTTTTGTTAAGGCGTGCGTGGTAAAGGCCCTTGTTGTTCCGTCACACATCCTTATATAACTGGTAGTACACGCCATTCTAACTAAATTATATTTCCTAATAAATTGCATATTTCTATTGAGGCCCACACTAGTCACCCTTTTTCTGAAAAAAATATTTAATAAACATATTTTTCAGCAATAAATATGGCATAACAGGTGGAATGCAAAATTTCCCACAAAGAGGTATCTTTGCACTGTTTAGTCACACTGGATGTTTAATGTTGCCCAACTCAGTAGTCCTCATTTTAGCAAACAAGGAAGGTTTAATTTCTAAGTGGACCAGGAAGGATGTGTTCCAACATGTACCCATGTGGTCAAATACAGATTGTTGTCATTAAAGTACGCTCTGAGGTACCAGACCTTGCTGGAGTTTGTCATTCACATCTTTGTGTAATGCCACAGCATCTGCATTACATTGCTCGTTATTGCCCTATTGATCTTTGATTCATTTAGTGGCTGAAATAAGAAAAAAACCTTCCTTCTTCCTCCCTTAAAGGATGCTATGTTTAACTTTTTTACACAAGGCTTAACGCCAGGGCCCCGTTAATAGAGCCCAAGAGGGCACAATCCCAAAATACTTAAAAAAATGGGCACGACATTATGACCCAACTACAAACATTAATACATCAACTAAAATTGTGATTAACCAAACGACTTTTCTTAAGCTGAAAACCAAAGGCTGATATCCAGCAAAAGAATTCCCATGGCACAAATTGGGGAACATACCAATGAGAATCTTCCCACATAGACTTGCTCTCAGAAATCTGTCTAAATATAGAAACCTGATTAAAACTGAAAAACATTAGATACGGTTTTCCAACTCATTCGATTAAACATCAACATCCTTTTCCCCATCCTCGCCTTGAAGGTTTATTTATCACCATCAACGCTCTGAAGTAGCTGAAGGGTGCAAAAACGATGTATAACTTCTAAATAAACAAATAAATAAATTACACATCTTAAATTATGTTGAATTTTAATGTCTTCGAGGAACATAACTTAACACGATAAACATTGCCATTCACTAAAAATTAATACTGATAAACATTTTCTACTTCCGTTCAAAGCACTATCTCAGTGGCATTTATATATTGTTCAGATATACATACACGTATATCTTTTCATACATATTCTGTTTTTTTTTTAACTTTCAGATCGTCTGATCATTAGTTTCTTCTGATTCCTCTTATCCCCCACCACACGTGCACAAATCTCAGAATTGTTAATGCTGCAGCTGGTTTAGCATCTACTGAAGTTCGCAGACACATTTGGTGTTTTGGATAACAACAACGAAGAGGAAACATGAACCCCTAAATGTCTGAAACTGAGGCGGTGCAGCGGCATTTCTGTTTGCCAGTCGCAAACGGTGTTGTATCCACGTATAAGAAGTAGGAGCGACTTACATTGGTTCATTTGTAGCCACGAGGCCTCCCCATAGAGCAGCAGAATTTCCAATAAACTCGGACCCGATTGTGATGCACTCCATCTTTAGCCGCGTAGCAGAGCATCCCAACGGATAATGTAGGCTAGGGGTTCAAAAGTAAGCTCAGAAAGGAGAGAGATAATGGGCATCCATGACGGGTTCCACGTCAAACCCAGAATTCGAGTGACAGCACCTCATTAATAAGTCTTGCGCCGAAAGTCGTGAGTAAAAAACACCGACTGACAGATTTACAAGCCCCTTGCGACATCTTTACGACACCGTAAACAATGCGCCACTATGTGACATATTTACAACGTGACGCATCTAGGGAGATGCGTCACGCTGTAAAGCCCTGCGTTGCAAAATACCTGCATCAGGTATAATGCATGCAGGGTGGGCGTTCCGACGCAAGGAAGCCTCGTAAAAGTGACGCAGTGAAATCTACAAGATTTCACTGAGTCACTTTTACGATCCCGCTGCAACAAACCTTATGCCTACTTGTAGCAGGGGTAAGGCGTGATGCAGCACAGCAAGTATAGGCCGCCTCTGAGCAGGGCTGGAGTTGCGGCGTGCTTGCGACACAACTCCAGCACTGCGTCACCTTTACGCAGACAGGTGGGTCACGCATCTGTCTATCCTTGCGCCACGGTGCGCCTTATTGTAAATGTGGCGCATCCATGGTGGCGTAAGGTTTTTTTTTACGTCACGCAGAATAACTGGAGTATCCCTGCTATTTTGCAGGGATGCGCCAGATATTGTAAATCTGCCCCCAACTACTTTGTGACAATTGGCACCGTGACCAAAGCCTATGTATTGCAGCACAGAATCCAGGTAGTTCCAGTCAACAAGCTAACGTGCATCCTTAACCTTGACCCCCTACTCTGAACCACTAAAATGAGCCTTTACAGCCCGGTCAACTTTGCACCTCCAATGTTCTGGGGAGTATTGCACTCGTAAAGATGATGTTGCTTCCCCATTTTCTGTACAAGTTGCACAACCTTCTACTACTCATTTCTAACAGCAGGTTTATTGATGTTGTGGCTAGACTCCGGGTCTTCCTCTAGGGTGGCCGCTGCCTCGCATTGCATTTAACAAATGCCATCTATGGGTGTATGATGGCAGCCTGGGTGCAGTGGACATCCACTTGTATTATTCAGCATCCCAACTCGTGGTTATCGATGAGTGGCTTTCCGCTGGTTCGAGTCACCCAGCATATAAACTTGAAATGTTACGACTGGGCCTGGACTGGGTGATACACCACCTGTACGACCGTCCTATCCCTCTCCAAACCCCAAAGGTTACCAAAACAGTCTTCCTGGTGTGGGTGTGAATGACTGTCTCCTAGAAAGGGGGCAGGAATGTGACCTACCAGAAGCCCCTCTGGATGAGGCGCTGGCTGGACTACGTTGCACAACCAAAGGGATTCCAGCACTGGGACTGAGTTAGGATTATAAACTTGGGAGATGTGTGGTGGGGTTCTTGCATGTACTCCTTTGGAGATCTGCAGGTGCAGATTGTACTGTCCCAATCTCTGTTCCATAAATATCTGCAGGTGAGACATGCTCTTGGCCATTATCAGTCTCAATTAACTGACCTGCCCGAATGTAGCCCCCTCGAGGCCAGACTACTGATAGGAAGCTTTGTGGGATTTCCATATAATACCACTCCATGATATGCAGGACACAAGTCGGGGTACACACGGGTGGATGGCATCCCCCCACTTTTTTCACAGGGTGGACGCCGTCCACCCTGCCAAGAAGTTGTGCCCCACTGAAAAAGAGGCTGAATTTGTCCTGGTGTAATTTCCAAACAATGGGACACTTTCAGCAGCGCCTGCACGTTGTTTTCTGCTTTTGATCTGAAACAACGTTCAGGCGGGGATGGGATGGGGCTCTCTTATTTCTGACTCCTGCTGGGCCCATAACAAAGGCCGAATCTGAGGGGTCATCAGGCCTCCTTTTGTTGGAGTCTCCTGGTGGCAGCAGTTAGGCACCTCACACCTGATGCAAATGCAGCAGAGGGGAAACAAAGGCTCACACCTTGTTAGCACTTCACACATACTCAAGAGAGGCAGCTTTTCACTTTGTTCAGGCTCTCTTTAGGAGATATGCATTCACTATAAGATGTGTTGATCTTTCCCAGTATTTGCACAAAATAAATAGCATTTATATAGCACTTACTACCCCTGAGAAGTCGTTGTAATAATTTAAATATCACTATTTCTTTTAAAGCACTATAGCTAGAGAAAGCTTAACGCTGACAAAAGGTAATATTGTTTCATGTGTAGTATAAAAAAGTGTAAATCTTCTGCCTAAACCAGGAGAGTTTGCAAGTATACTCGAAATGTGCTCAAATGTACTCAAGATACACCTGCTAAACATATATGTGAGGGCTTAAGATCTGATGTCACTTCTTGTGATGCCAGTTCCTGTGATGTCACGCGCTGTGATGTCAAGTGCCACGATGTCACACACCGCGATGTCACGTGCTGCGATGCCACGCACTGCGATGCCACTTGCATACTGATTAACTAGCAGCCGCGGTGCGTCTATTAGGGCGTTGGTTATAGCCCCCCCGCCCGCAGGTCCCTCGGCATCTTTGATCTTAAGTAAACTGAATCAGTTTACTTAAGTACAAAGACACCGAGGGAGAACTGACAATCATGTCAGCCAGCATGACGTCAGTCCGGCGTCATGTTGACTGACATGATTGTCAGACGGACCAGGGGCAACAGGCAGCAGCACAAGTGCGCATGAGTGGGGAAGGTGAGCAAATGTTCGTGCCGTGCCAGTCATGCGCACTATTGTCTTCTCTGGCTGGCGCATGCCCATTAGGAGAGTGAGGTTTGAGCAAAGGCTCAAACCTCAGTCTCCTAATGTGCAGGCGGGCGAGCATTAACCATGCCCTAACCCAATCCTGTTGGCTGAGAGGGGCTGTAGGCGCCAACGGACCCAAGCCGGCGCGGACCTGCTCAGGACCTCATGTAGGATAAGGATTTATTTTATTTATTTTAACCCACCCCCTCCCTCCCCGGCCCCCAAGCCCACGCGACACCCCCCCACCCCTCCATGAGCCGCGACTGTTCCATTGGGGCGCTCTGAATTCTGCTGGAAAAGGCCGTGGGTGAAGTCACGGATCTTCACATCATCTAACCGAGCATCAGCAGAGAACCCGCTGCCACCCTGAGCAGGATTTGCTGAAAGCTGCTGGGCCACAGATCATAATATGCTCATAGTGGCCGCCTTTGTTGTAATGTTTTAACACAGTTTCAAGGAACAGAAAAAACCCATCAGCTTGATTTACAGGCGATGGAAATTCATCGAACAAATGTTTCGATGGATTAAGAGCTGATATGGAGAAATAGACACTAAGTTGGGGTGTCTTAGGTTTGTTAATGCATGGATACAGAGTTTTCATATCCGGGCTCTCTTTTCTTTTTACGGTTCCTCCGAGTACCTACACGATGCAGAACGCCCAGATTGCAGTAAAGGAACAATGATTCATATTAGCTACTAGAGACGTCAGGCGCCGGTCTGTGCGGCTTTCTGCTTTTATTAAAACCGTTTAATCCTTATAATGTTAATAAGAAGAGCGAGGGAAACACAGCCACGTTGTAAAGTGAATCCATAAACATGCAGAGCGGAGGGCCGCACAGCAGCTTCTCCTAGTGCCTAGTGGCCCAATTCCTTACCCTTAGTGCTTACAGATGCAGCTTCTGTTCCTAGCGCTTACAAACAGCTTCTGTTCCTAGTACTCACAGGCACGTCTTCTGCACACAGTGCCTAAAGGCACAGCTCTTTGCCCTTATTGCTTTCAGGCACACCTTCTGTTCCTAGCGCTTACGGACACGACTTCTGCTCCTAGTGCTTAGAGGCAGAGCTCCTTACCTCGCCACTGGAAATGTCCTGGGCCAGACGAAATTACAAGCACTCTCCAAGTCACAGAAGCGGCTGGCCACAGAGTAAAAGGTAAACTCCGTTTGGTTGATTTTCTATGTTTAAGACAGTGTTTCTATGGTATGCCAATGCTGCCATCGCCAGTGTTCGAGTATGCGGCTGTAAGCTTGTTCTGTTTATTTTTAAGGGTGCTAATAATAAATTGTGTTTGTGACTACTATTTATAAATTACAAGCAGGGGAACCAAGATTGAATCTCCGCGTCCTCTCAACCTCCTGTGATCCTGGGCAAATGATTACTTAGTTAATCGAAATCTTCCAGTGCCTAATAATAAAGGAATGTCTTTGTGTACGTAACTGGTGCTCATGCGAGGGGGCTGCCGGAGACCGTCATGGTGGCAGAACTATTACACCTCACCACTTTCAAATGTCACCAGCCGCCCCTGTTAACTAGGTTAGTCCCCCCAATTCTTTTTTAGGACTTGTTTCCTGCTGATATGCAATGCCCCTGAGGCGCTGGGTCGCATCTGCCAGAGATGCGAGGGATGGGTTGGGGAAATAAAAGATGTTGAATGGCGGGAGATCTGTATGGCCCACAACAACTCACCATCTTGGCTAGTTCAAATAAATTTAAATAAATAGATTACGTCCCATTACATATATACCGCCTCTTAGGCTCTGGCATGCGGGCCCCCTTCCCGAACCTGACTGCACCCATAGCATTTCCCCAGAGGCAGACTTCTTTCACATGGTCTGGCAATGCCTTTTGACACGGATGATAGCTCTCCTGGGACTTCTGGAAGGGTTTGGTGGTGTGAGGATGGATTGGTGGCTAAGAGAGACATTGCAAAATTTTGGAAATTGCCACGCCCACCTAGCCTAGCTATGTGGAGATCTGTGACGTAAGAACCAGAGTTGTCAACTTTGAAACTGGGCAACTGGGTTCGAGTCTTGGCGTCGGCTCAACATCCTGTGATTCTGGGAAAACCACTTAATCTCCCAATGCCTACCAAAAAATGAAGGTGTCCTTGTGTAGTGTAGCTGAAGCTCATGTAAAGCACTCCAATACCGTCGAGTTGGCGCTATATAAAAACTGCAAAAATAAATGTGGTATGGACTGGCGCACTAAACAGGAGGAGCTGATCTTTCTTGTTAGAAGTTGCCTTCGGAAATTACACATTTGAGGTAGATGGTGGGACTATAATGGTTTATCTTCTACACCAAAGGATGTGCCAACCAGCGCTCTGGATTCACTGTTACTGCTGATGATGGAGGGTGGACGGGGATGTGGCGTTTTATTGGGAATCAGTTCTTATTCTTTTTGTCTACTTTTGCTGCTGTTCATCAGTATAAACCAATACAATGTGTTTATTAAAAGAACAAAAAGGAAATATTTATGAACATAGACAAACAGTTTGAGACTCTAGGGTGCAATCCAACCTTACATTTTAGTCTAGATGTCAGGGGTTATGATTTTAATCATAGTTGGCTTCAGGGAATAGCACAGGTGGTGTTCAATTATTCATTGAATATAGCTTGAATTCTGAAATGTAAGCAGCAATTATTAAAATTGAAAAATCTCCTTGGCGAAAATAATTATTATTTGTTACTATCGTTCATAATTTATTAGGACTGTTTCCCTTACAAGGAAAATGTTATTTTTGTATTCTCGGCTCCCCATTGCATGGTGCAAAAGAATAAACAAGATAATAAAATGTCAAATGATGTACGAGAGAAAAGAAATTAGAGATGAGAATAGAGCATCTTTTTTAGGGTGGCTATATGGTGCATAATGGATTGAAAATATAAACTCGCTTTAGGGAGATGTAAACTGGATATAAGAAAAGAAGCCTGGGAACAACTGCATGTAGCAGTTCAAAATAAAGATCCCAGACTCTTTTGGAAAACTGTCAACTCTGATTTTTTCCAGAGCTCCCACAATAGCAGTATTGATGTCACAATTATGCCTGATGTGTGGGTACAGCAGTTCTCCAGTCTATATAGTGCCAATGGTGAGTACTGTCCCAATTTAAATCAGGGCACCTCAGAGTTGGTCCAACCAATGCTTGATAAAGTTGAAAGGGCATTATACCAAACAGTGAAGAATAAGGCACCTGGCCCTGATGGCGTCCCCGCCGATTTGTTTTTGGCTAACCCTGCCCTATGGCTCCCTCTGATGACCAATATTTTAAGTTGCGTAGCATCGCAGGGCCCCCCAAAATCATGGGGATCCGTGATAATAGTCCCCGTTTTCAAAAAATGTTGCCAGCCCATCTCATTAATTGACTGTACTTGTAAATTGATGGGTAGGTTCATATAAGAACGGTTGGAGGCCTTGGTAACCGAAAGCAGGATGTTTTCAGACATACAATATGGCTTCAGGAGGGGCCTGGGAACCATCAAACAATGTCTTAATCTGCACCTGGTCATAAGCAAGTACACAATAGCCAAACCCAGAACCCTTTACCTCCGGGTTATGGATCTTACGTCAGCTTTTGACTAGATGCAGAGAGGGAGATTATGGGAAAGATGCTGGATTTGGGCATCGAACCATCCATAGTCAATTTTTTTGCCCGAATGCATCAAGATGTGACTGGGAGGGTCAGATATGTTGTGGGTGGGGAACTCTCTGCTCCCATCAAAATGAATCGAGGGGTGCGTCAAGGCTGTGTCCTTGCCCCCTTTTTATTTTGTCTTTATGTTAATGATTTAGAAAGTTATATTGATCATGGGAATGTGGAAGCCCCCAAGATAGGTACCAGAAATCTCCCGACATTGCTTTATGCTGATGACTGTGTTTTAATGTCTAGAGCCAGTGTGGGTCTGCAGAAGTTAGTGACCAGGTTTAAGGACTTCATGAACGATCTGGGTTTAAGGACTAATATAGCGAAATCTTACACAATGGTGGAGGGCAAATCACCCACCATTTTAAAATCCTGTTTTATCAAAAATGAAAAGCTGTCCTACATCCCTACTTTTTTGTACCTAGGAATCGCAATTGATCAGAAAAGTACCTGGCACCATCTAGTCAAAACACACTACTACCAGACTCTCAGTTGACAACGTCCCACAGCAGAGGTATGTAGGTGCAATCCGTGATGGCCCTGAGATTGCAAAACAGCCAACAAGCCCTTGGAGAACACTTAAGGCACAAACGGGTAGAAGGCAGCAGGCCAACTCATTCAGATAGTTGCAAAGTGGCAGTCCCTCTTTCAGCCCAGCAATCAGCAAGCAGCAGGCCAACACAGCAGCAAAGCAGTAAATTGGAATGGCGGTTTATCCTGACAGCACTGCAGTCCTCCTGGCAATGTGCAGATGTGGAGCCAGCAGCATTTAGTTACAAGTCCAAAGCAATGTCTAAAGATGCGTGTCAGACCCCAGTACTTATGCTTAAATATGCCTTTGATGTAGGGGATGACTTAAAAAAAACCTTAGAAATGCACAACAATCCCTTTCAACCCAGCCCTGGCTCCAGATGATCAGTTGGGGGTAAATCAGCCCTTTGTGTGAGGGCACGACACACTCTATTTAAATGTAAGCGTGAACCCTCTCTCCCTCTATCTGCCCAGGATGTCTATCAGTATGCAGATGAATGCAGGTGTATCCTTCGTCACACCCAGACCGTTTTGTGTGGTGGCTGTTTGGAGAGAATGCACAACGTGTAGCTGTCCCCAACTGTATTGGAAACAGGCTGCAAAGCGTTGTAAACACAGAGAAATGCCCACTTCTAAAAATGGCATTTCTAAAATAGTAATGTCAAGTCCACTTTACCAATGAGTAGAATGTATCACTACTATTCTAAACATACCAGACATGGCAACACCACTTCTTTCTGATCAGAAATTACCCCTTTAAAGTATGTAAGGGAATTCCCAATGCTAGCCTATGAGAAGAGTAGGCCTTGCATCAGTGTAAAATGAAATAGGCAGTTTGTTACTATCACAGCATAAAAAAAATCATAAAGGTACATGTCATTCCTTTTACTTACAGAGCACCCTGCCCATATGGCTATCTAGGTCCTACCTTTTGGTGATCTATGTGTAGTAAAAAGGGAGTTTACGGCTTGGCAAGTAGTTTTAAATGCCAAGTTGAATTGGCAGTAACATGTGCACACTGGCTTTGCGGTGGCTGGTCTGAGACAGGTTCGAAAGGCTACTTCTGAGGGTGGCACAATCAGTGCTGCAAACCCACTAGTAGCATTTCATTTACTGGACCTAGGTATATGATATGATACTTTAGAAGGGTTTTTCTAGTAAATCAAATATGCCAAACAGGTGTGAACCAATCATACCATGTTTAGGGGGGAGAGCACATGCACTTTAGCACTGATTAAAGTGTCCAGCGTCCTAAAGCAAAGAACAAGAAGGTCAGAAAAAAGGAGGAGGAAGACAAAAGGATTGGGGAGAACCCTGCAAAATGGGCCAGGTCAACATCTATTATGAAATGTGATGATAAAGGCAGTAGGCCTGACATATTAATTGGGAAAAGCATTTGTTAACTTAAATCCATTTAAGGATGGATTGGTATTACTCTGTATGAAAGCATCCAGAAAAAGGACTATGTTACATGGATTACTATAGTAGCTATTGATGTTGGCAAACCACGGTTATAGAAGATCTGCCTTGTCATAATCCTTGTTGGGCCTTCTTAGGAAAGATAGTAATGTTATGCTGAAAGGAAGAGGCCTAGCTTATGTATTATGAAAAAATGTATTAAAGCCAGCAGGCCTTTAACAGTGGATTACAGGCTATAGACAGTTATTTTTGTTGTAGGCAAGGGTTTCAATGTTGGCTACCCACTCTGACAAACCCTGGGGATTTTCACTGTGATAAATCTATTCAGAGGGGTTGTGTATGATTTGTATAGGTATAGGATAAAAAAATTGAGTTTGGTATACCAGAACTCAGGATTTAATAACACATCTTTTAGCAAAGATGGTTTTTAGATTGCCTGTTTGAAAATACCACTTTTCGAAAGTGGCTATTTTCTTGTTCAACCTTCCTGAGTGGCTCTGCCTGCTTGTGGATTGACTGTCTTGCTTTGGAGTGACAGGTGCTGGGGAGGTGCAGTGGCTCCAGGAGTCTGGATGAGTCAGCACTAGGCTAAATAGGCCTGATCTGCATTTGGAGTGGTGGGAGGAGTACCACCTGTACCTGAATAGGGCTCTGTCTACCTTCCTCAATGCTGGCTCCGTCCCCCTGTAGTGTGTCTGGAGCCAAGGCTCATACTGACAATGGATGTTGTTGTGCACTTGCACAGTGCCCCCCACAACCAGTTTGAACTGGGCACAGAGCCCCTTGCACAAAGAGAACAAAGACATTTTGGGGTATAAGTATCAGACCCAAAACCCCAGACTTTAGATCATTCCTGGAATTCAAGAGGAACCTTTGCAGAGGAGAAGAGCTGGAGAGACTGAGGAGAAGTACTGACTGCCCTTGCTTTCTGTGTGTCTGGGGTTGGCCTGCAGTTGTTGTTTCTGCTAAGGAAAGGAGAAGGAATTTGCTGTGTGCTGTGTTCCCTGTTTGAAGGAGATCTCCAAGAGCCTAAAATGAGCTGGCCTCCTGATAAGAAGTCTTAGGGACACAAAGACTTCATCCCCAGCTCACCTGAATTCTGCTGCTGTGAGTTCTGGCCTGCCAAGAGGTGCCTGTGCCAGTTTTGGGCCTCTGGAGGTTGTTACTGCTGTTTGGGAGCTGGAAGAAAGAAGAAACTCAAAGAACTACAGAAATTAATGCATCGAGGGATAGCGGCTGAACAGGACCGCTGCAGCGCCGCCACATCAATTGCCGACTGTTAGAAATGGGATTTCTGGTTGGCTAAGGCTTGCGCCAAAGCCAGGCAGAAACCACCACTCTAGTCAGGGCAAGGAAGTTACACACCAACGATAACCCCTGCTCACCCCCTTGGTAACTTGGCACGAGCAGTCAGGCCTATCCCAGAGGCAATGTGTAAAGCGTTTGCGCGCGCACACAGCAACAACACGCTAGGCCCACCACAAAAGGAACTCCACACAAGGATATATATAAAAATAGCCTTTGTATTATAATAAACACATTAGATCATAATCACATAATATACACTGTGCCAACTGGCACTGGGCAGTATCTACAGGGGATTATATACACGACAGGGCCAATTGGGCCACTGTCAGAATCATCACAAATCACCAATTGTAAATGTAGAACATATAGTAAATGTAGCGCACAACCAGTAACTACTGGTGGAATACTGAACTGCAGCCTAGATCCTGCAACGTAAATCACACTATGCAATAATCCTCACATTAGGCCTAAAACACAGTATGCAATCCCTGTAGGCATAAACACCTGCGATCTAGAACCCATTAGCCTAACGCATTACGCATGAATCATTGTAGGCATCACATTAGGTATAAAATCACCTTAATTACATTAGGTAATTACCTGCATAACCACAGTGTACCCCAAGCAGGGGCACAACACATGAAAAACTGTCCCCAGGCCAACTGGCCTCTCACAGGGCTCCAACGCCCTATGTCCAACAGTGACGGGGTTGGCTGCACACGCAGCAAAAGTAGAGGGTGCAAAAGATCAAGCCTAAACGTGGCAGCTGCCCACTAATTGCTGGGCAGCTGTGCAAAGGAGCCCTGGCACCAGTGTGCCTCCTGAGCTCCTCCTTGTCACCCAAGCAAATACCCCACGTCCAGCGCAGTCAGAATTCCCCTGCCAATGCAGCGGTCTCCAAAGGGCGCAATGCACTGGGGGACCTCTCACCCCTTTCAGGCTAGAACCACTAATGCCCCCCAGTTCCACCTTGGGACGTCTAGAGATGATCTGGCCCCCAAACATGAAAGGACACTAGCACCATGGTCCACGCTGCAGCCCCACTCTGGGACTCTAAAAATAAACTTGGCCCACAATGTTGCAGCGGCCCGCAACTGCGGCGCCGCCGTGGAGTAAAGGAAAGAACACTAGCACTTCTGGTGCTCCTCCGGCCCCAATGCTGCTCTCCTCCCGGCCCCGCTCACCAGGCTCTTCGGGTGATCCCCCTAGCAGGGGGAGGCACCCTCCTTAGGAAAAAGCAAGCCCCACTCACCAGGACTGTCTTGGGTGTTCCTGCACATGGGGCCGTATCCTCTTCAGGCGGTCTGCTTCAGTTCATGGAGCGAAGTCTCCATTGTCTTCTGGCTGTTTGCCAGCACCGGGTGGGCTCCCGCCTGTCTCTCGTTGCAGGTGCGTTCCCCAGCGTGGAGTAGGCTCCACACCGCGGGGCTCTGACTGCACTGGGGTGCAGGCACGGCAATCCGAAGGTGGGGTGGTCTCCCGCCAGGCCCAGGCTCCACTCCAAGGTACAAGCAGTGCTCTCCACTAGCACGGGAGTCCTGCAGGTCAATCCACCTACTTCTGGTTAACTTCTGCCGAGGCCAAGTCCTCTTCCGTGTCACTTCAGGCAGCGCAACGGCTCCCCATGAAGATGCGGGGCTCTCTCCCAGCATGGGAGCCCCGCTCTGTTCCTGGTAGCAACTTCCGCACTTGACACTGCCCAAGGTCAGGCAACACACCTGTCTTCCTGCCCGGGCCATGTCGGTGATTCCCTTTTTTCATGGCGGCAATGTGGGGTAGGCTCCCGTAGCGGGGTAGGCTCCCGCTAAAATCACAATATAAAGCAGGGTGGGCACCCGCTCGGAGTAGAAAAATGCAGGGTGGGCACCCGCCGTAGAAGCAGCAAAAAGCGGGGGAAACCCTACGTCAGGATTCCCTCGAAAATGACCGTAGTTCAGCGCTGCACACCGCCAGCTCTTTCCCTGCTGCCCAGAGCAAAGCGCTCTTCGCAACAAAAGTAAAGCGATCTCCAAAAAGTAAAGCGCTCACAGGCACTTTTCAAAAAGGACTAAATAAAGCGTTCCCAGGCTCTTGCAGTCCCAAGTCCAGGGACAAAAATGGAGCGCTCTCCCCAGTAATGAAGAGCACAGCGCTTCTTCCAGATAACGGCAAAGTTTAGGGGGGGCACAAGGCTGGGCTCAGGCAGGCCAGCACACAGGACCCTCCAGCAGGGAGGCAGTCCCTTGTGGCGGTTCCTCCTAGAGCCCAGCAGCAGCAGCCCCCAGCATCAGGACCAGCCCAGCAGAGAACAACTTCATGGGGTCACAGCCCCTTTCTCTTATACACAGGTTTCCTTTGTTCCTACAGCACAGGGCTGGGGGAAAACCAGATGCAACTGGTTTGGGGGAACTTTGGAGCACTTTGTTGTGCTCAGCTTAGGCAGACACACAGCACACAGAAATGCCAACTTCTAAAAGCGGTACTTCTCCACCAGTCACAATAAATCTGCGCACACCATGGCGCAGCATTTATTCTCACGAGTTCGCACATACTAAACTTGACCCTGCACTCCTCTCACACCAGGAATTACCATGGACACACATATCCCCATGCATTCCTATGGGAGGGCAGGCCACTCTCACCACACGCACTCAGAGCACGCACGCACTTTACACTGGGACACAGTGCTAAAGTGCCTAGGGGTCTAAAACCACTAACACTACATAGGGAAAAAGGTTAGGACAAATGCAAAAAGTTTAGGGGTGAACCTGCCAAAAGGGCCAAGTCCAACACCGACGCATCAGGATTTCCACGCATTGTGCCTGTGCGGCAAGCTCATCCGACGCTTCACCTGCGGACCGGAACCGGTATGAAGAATATACGCATCACTCCTCATACAGACCGGATTCGATGCAACCCTTCCTCTGCGTGCAGCGGGACTGCTGAATCGCCCCCGCCCCCAAGGTCTCCAGAGTGTCGCATCTCTTTGTTTTCCGGCTCTACTGCTGATTGGCTTTGGAACTTTGACGCATCTACAGGTACTTTGGTGAAAAGTCATGCATCCATGGTTTTCTATGGTACATGTTCTTGAAACCTTTTGAAAGTCATATTTTTCACTGTGTATGTTGGGTTTTTGTCGTTTTGGTCTTGTCTAGTTTAGATAAAGATATTTTATTTGTATAAACTGGTGTGGTGTCCATTTTTGGTGTGTTCACTGTGTTACTGTGAGTGTTGGTACAAATACTTTACACATTGCCTTTGGGATAAGCCTGTCTGCTCGTGCCAAGCTACCAAGGGGGTGAGTAGGGATTATCTAAAGTGTGTATCCCCCTTACCCTGACTAGAAGCAAGTGTCCCTATTTGGACAAAGGTATCTACCCCTGCCAACTAGAGACACAGATTTCTAACAAGATGTCTATCAAGAACTTGTGATTGAAAATAAATCAATAATAACACATTCATTAAAAATAGATCCATCTAGATACTTAGAGGTCTTTGGGTCTTTCTTCTTCTACCATTGGTCTGTCTAAGTCCCTTTCCCTTTTTATTAAATGTTTTAAAGAGAATACTACAGCTCCCCAGGCATAGCTAATGGGCTGCTTGCTCACCGCTTATTTAATTTTCAGTGCACTGTATCCCATATGGCCACTTGCTATACTCCAGGGAACCATTACTAAATCCTATTATCCATATTATATGATTGTTTTACTATTCCATGATGGGCAGCACATTTGTTCTAAATGTGGCAGCGATGTTGGAACTTTAAAACAATGAGAGACTATGTACAATACCACTGCAAGAAGGACACCTGCTACTATGTTTAATTCTATTATTTTAAGGATATGACCACTGTATTAGTTGGTAGTATTTTTTTTTCTTCATAATATTTTAATATATCTTTCCTTGTTGTTGAGTTTGTGTGTGTTTTATTGAGGTTTTGTCAGAGTGTGAATGCTAGAATGAATCAGTGGTTGGATGCAATGATTTCATGAGTGACAGATTGCATGTAAGGTGGCTTATTGAGAGGATAAACCCATCTATGACAAAAAGATACTTTTCTTTGTAAGCCAGACATATTGCCATTGCTAATGCTTGTTATACTAGTAGATGTTACTGAGTCCTATGATCATTTATGTAGTGGCTCGTTTTCTATGTAATTCTTTTTTGTCTTAGGCCAATTCTGCAGGTGACAAATGGCCCTATGTAATGTGGGACGCTTCTGTATACTCCTGACTTCTTGGTCAACACCAACATGATTTGTGTCCTTCGCTTTGAACAATTTTAGTATAATCTAAGAAACCAAAGAATGCAAGGGCTGTTTGCTTAAAAATATGCAATGACATGAATATTGGGTCACTTGGATCAACGGGAAAGGATACACCAAGGCAATATGTGTTATGTGGACAGAAAACGTCTCATGTAGTCAGGGAGGGCTGAGGCATGATTTATTTAATCACAGAGACACTTAAAATTTCTGCAGTTTTAGCTTACGTACACAAAGATCCACAAACAAGTCCACTTGCAGGCTGTAGCTTCAATAAACATTTCCAAAGCATCAAGTTATCGCTATATCTGCAGGATGTCTATGCGTACATAGATCGGTTACTTCTCTTGCTTTGGACATAACTATATACCATAAATAAACATGAACAACATAAGAATACTGACAGACAGACCTTCAAAGAAACACTTATACAGAAAACCGAGGAATTATATTAGATTTCTTTCTCTTCAGAAATACTTTAAGAGGTGCCACCATAATCAAAAGCTAATCTGAAAAATCAATATTTCGTTTTAGAAGTTTGCAACATGATCCAGATGCAATCAGGTGAAAAAGAACAATAAAACGAAAGCTGGAACTGTAGCCCTTGTATTAGACCTGTCAGCCTTAGGGTGAACGTCCTCCAAAGTTGTTTGCCTTCACCCCTCATATTTTTTCTGAATTCGTTCTTGTTGGCCTTAGGACTGTGTGCACTTTACTACTACTAACCAGTGGTGAAGTGCTTGTATCCACACGCTAAAACATGGTAAAACAGGCTTACACCTGATTTACATATTTAAATTACCGATAAGCCCTAGTAAAGTTGTATACCATATACCAGGGCCTGTAAATTAAATGCTACTAGTCGGCCTGAAGCACCTATTGTGCCACCCATTTAAGTAGCCTTTTGAAACTTGTCTAAGGCCTGCAATTGCAGCCTTCTAGCAGTTTGAAATGGGCAATTCGTCTTGGCCAAATAACCTCTTTGTTGAGCCCACAACTCCCTTTTCAATACACATGTGACCCACATAAGCTAGTCCCTAAACATGTCATAGGGCAGGGTGAATTTTAATTTTAAAAAAAAATTGGATTTGTACTTTTTATTGGGAAGAGGTAGGAAATTTGGGTTTGATGTCTGAGGTATTGAAATTTACAATACTCTTTAATGGTAAGGTCTGATTTTAAGTCACAATTCTAAAAATGCTGATTTTTGAAAGTTGGCATTGTGCCCTAACCGTGTGGTTCGTGAAGCCTGTTCCTAAGTCACACGGCTAGGTGGGAGTGCCAGTTGGCCTGCGTATATTCCTCCCTGACAGCTACGCAATAGAGGGACTAGATATGCCTGAATGGGCCATCTACCCCTGAAGTACTCCAATTTTTGAGACCCCTATGACTTCGAGTACTTCCTGATGTGGTATTATAAAATTCTGCATATCTTGATAATATAACAAAGAACTTGGCAACAGAAGCTGAAATATGAAAAGACATCTTTATTAAACTCAAATGAGTGAGACTACGTCGCACAGAAGCCTTAGCAACTGAATGAGGCAGTCTCCAGAACAGAAACCAGTCTCCTCTTTTATGGAGAATGTTACGCTCTGGGCAACACCGCCCTTCTCTTGCAGTTGGTCATTCACATGTATACATTGCAAACGAAAAGGCAGAGTCATGATGACCATCCCACATTCCAGTTAAGCCAGCCCGTAATTATTTACCCAGCAAGGCTCAGATCCCACATCAGATATCGATAGGCCCCAATAAACATGAGCATCTCCTGTTTTGGGAAACAAGCCATAAAGCAGGAACAGTCAGGTGTGAAAGAGATTAGCCGGAGGCTTGTGTAGGATGAAAAGACTTTATGGTGTGTCAAGCCCTGATGCTAATCACAGGTGGCCAGAGGACGGGGAACTCGTGAGACCAGTTTGACCTGGGGTGGCGGAGCCAAGCTGCCCAGGTCACAGAAAAGTCAAAGAAAGGCACATGTGCTCCAAAAGGCCCGTTTTCGCTTCATGCTATATAGCCTATGTGAGGGCAACCATAAGATGGCCACCGCTACAAAATGGAACCCACGGAGTCAATGTATAATAACGTATACATAGTGCATTCATAGCTAAAACGTTACACAAAGCACTTGTACATACCGCATTGACCATTCGCGGTTCGCTAATACCGGGCTAGACAGGGGTAGGGCCCTGCCTCCTACGCGGTCCCAAATTTTAAAGTACGACAGACCCTCCTTTTGCCCTTACATAGGCAATAACTATACTCTCATCAATCCGAGTCCAGGTCTACAGACATGAAGTCATGGAGATGTTGCTGTAGCATCATCCTATTACTTAGCGACTCTCACGGGACACGTCTCCTTACACATGTAGTAGCACAAAGGCCACATATGGCAGGACAAAATAAGGAATACCTCTATCTGGGTGGCATAAGATCACACCCCCAACAATTAGTGATGTTTACTACTAACTAGTGTCGATGCAGAAGCTGTACAAAAGAATTGCTTACGAATTTTGATCTTTTAACCTGCTCATGTTCAGGAAAAGGGTGAAAAAAGTGCAAAGAAACAGTGGTAGGGAAAGACATAGGTTGGGAAGAGGGTGCAGAAGTCAATTGAGTAGAGAAAATCAATCCCACCCATAAATGACAACGTCATGTTTAAAAAAACACTAGAAAACACGTTATTAAGAATATATAGACAACGGGAGAAAGTAGCGACCAATATTACAAATGAAATAATAATTGTCTACAACCCTGAGCAAAAAGCAAATCCTAAAATTATTTAGTAACATTTTAGGGCTCCTATACATTTTGTATGTTCAGGTGAAACAGTGGTGACCCTCATCAATGCTCTGAGGTGAAAAGGGGGTACTCTTCCACAGAAAATGGATTTTATTCTGCTTATACTAGACAATGCCAGCAAAACAAACAGTCTTCTAACACCTAGTCTATACAATCACACGGAAACCTCTTGTGAAACCACCTATGCCCAGAGTCCGTTCAAAAAGCCTCTCTGGCAGGCTTCTATTGTCCATCAAATCTCCTTCTGTTGTTTTCTTTTGCCTGGGCCTCTTCATTCAAGCCTTTCATGAGAAAAGTACTGCTTAGTTGGAGTGCCCTCCTGGCAAACACCCACAGCTCACTCGAAAAAGTCTCAATGTCTCAAGGCAGTGCGCCAGTATTTTTCCTTTGCGGCAGGCACTACAGGTAGTGTGCTCTCCATTGATCAAGGGCACAGGTCATCTCGTGCAGATTCGGGACCATTCTCAGACTCCAACACTCGTCATTCAGTGTCAGAGGACGCTCATGCTGCTCTACCATGGGCACTGGAATGTAGTGCCTTCTGTCAATCTTGGATCCGCCGATGCACTGCACTTCCATTGAAGCAAAGGAAAAGAGGGGGGGTGTGTGGCCAAAAACTCAGGCCAAGGGGCTCAAGGGACTGCACACTGTCAGAGGTTACCAGCACATGACAGGCGCTCTTTTGCACTGGAATTCTGGTTCTGTGGCAAAACCAGCTCCTCCTTCTTTTCTGATGTTGAACGCCTTCTGATGAAGCAAGTGTGATGCTTTAAACAGTTCGTTGTATAACAAGGGGACTGTAAACAGGTGGCCTGTGATTTTCAAAGGAGTGGCCACACGCCATGGGACAATTTTCATCTAGAATACACTGTCTTTCTCAGGAAGCAATACAAATAAAAAGGCAGTAGGCAAAACAGTGCCTCTAACCTTTTCAATTGGGTTTCCGTGTGAGAGCCTCCATCATCTAAGGGTAGATAACTACACGAGAATTCTATCTAAATGGATGTCTTTACATATGGTGGCATTGTCTAACAGGGCAAACACATTTTTTTTCTGAATGATTACATCTAGGTGTTCCTAAATTCCTTATCCAGAACATCTCAATAGAGAAATCACATGGTACAAATTATCATGGGCATGTAGAAAACTTTCACATCAGGCGCAATATGCAATACACAGGCTAATAGTCAAATATGCAAACAAAAGACAAGAACTAGAGGGTCCTGATATTTGCATGATTAGAACACATCTGATCCCACCAAAAATTAAAGCAGCAGGAACAAAAGGGTAAAAACCACATTAAAAAATAGATATTGAAAATTCGTCAATGTTCAAAAGAGGTAAACGTGAGTTATCTCCTATCGGGATGGAAAACTTGTCTTACTATAATATAATATACTTGACAGTCAGGCTGGAAAACATTGAAGCAGGCCTAGGGACAATTCTTAAAAACCAGTCTGGTCATACAAGAGGGGATTATACATAATATGGAGGTTCCTGGTGCATCACTGCAGTCTGGAAGTGTGTACCTGAACAATACACCTACAATAATAAATGGGCTGACTGGTGAAAGGAATACAGAAAAGGGAATTGGAACTGGGACACAACTAAAATCCCCAATAACTAAGCATGATGCGAGATCGGTCAGGGGAGAAACAACAAAAGCAATTAAAAATAAAAATCTATAGGAAGGACAAGAATTTACTTGGGTGATAGTCAGGCATGTGACACTACACCAAGAGTACGGGTGGTACACAAAAGGCCAAAGTTACATACATTTTAACTCTACCGCTGGTGACTACACCATATACGGTAATCTTAGGTAATGTTCCAGTTCCTTCTGCAGGGAAAAATGAAAACCTAGTTTTCTTTTAAGAAGCAAAGGCCATATGCTACTTAGGAGACAGGACACCATTAACTAATGTAATATAGAAATTAGGCCACCTTGAGTCACAGATCTATAATTTCATCCTTAGGTCCAATCAAGGATACATAAACGTAGGGCTGCCTGTTCCTTTAAAGGAAAGGGGCAGTAACGTGACTAACTGCAGGTGACACACTTTGATCCTGTAGATCTCTTTTAGTTTTCTGTAATACCATTATAGCCAATTTAGACATGCACTGGTAAAGTGCTGCCTCTCATGTTCACAGCATGAAATATCATTAGCTGTGGAATTTAGTAACCAGAACAAGTTCAACCAACTGTTGCGTAGCGATGGGCATTGTCATGACCATCCCCTCACAACACAGGTAAACATGTAATAGTATCAAAAACAGCAACAAAAACAACGAAAACATGCAAAAAATAATAAAAACGCACAAAACGTCAAGCCATCAGATATACTTGCTGTATATCCAGCACAAAAAGCATAGACAAAAAAATAGCATATGTAAATAAGCGGTGACACACAACACCATGTCATGTACTTTTATGCACTGTAAACCTGCAGCCCAAAACCCAATATTTGGGCCTGTTTAATTTGTCAGGTTTAAAATCCATACCCTCCTTTTTGACAGTAGATCACCAGGCAATGGAAATCTGCTGTCAAATATAACGTTACTGTCTCTCTTCTAACATACAGGACCAGAAAGAACAATTCATGATAGGACCAAATACACAAAAATAAATTGCCATTACTTAACTGTACCCCCTTGTCAGTCCTTGCAACATCCAGCCACTTTAGTTTTACCTTTCTAAAAAAATCGTTACACTGACACTCCATATTAATTTGGCACCTACAATTTCCACTGTGAAAAATAAGTCGTAATTTGTCAATTCGTTCACATTTAGCCATGTAGCCTTAAAAAAAATTTAGAATCTTTTTGTCTGTCTAAGACTTAATGCAACACTCCGTTTTCTGTTAAATAAGAGCTAATAGCAAGCATCGTTCTTTTTTTTTTTATTTTTTTTAGAGCGAGACGCAAATGTATCAGTTCTGCAAAACATTTAACATGATGTTTGGGCTTCCAAAGAAACCCCTTTGCTATATTTTCCCTTTGGAATTAAGTTCTTTAGTTTTATTGATGTTCTTATGGAGAAACCAGAAACCCCACCTTCAGAGGCCCGTGTAGCAAGGTCATTCTGCATTCCACAGAGGCAAGGCCCTAATTTAAAAGGTCATAAATGTCAACGTGGCAGCTTACTCCATTGAACTAAAGATAGCATCTCAACAGCGTAAATTGAGCCAGCCTCTGCAGCTCTCCAAACCCCAGCTTCTGCCACTCTGAATTTGTCAAAGCCAGAAGGCCTTCCTAATTCCTCCTAACTTGCAATAATTCACTCTATTTTGAAAAATAATTTCTCCTTTTTAGGCGCTAAAAAAAAAAATTAGCTCTATTCCCAGATTATTAAACTACATTTACTGTGAATAATTCACGAAACTTAATAACACACATACCACTTTTTAGAATAAATCCTTGTTACAATCCTATGTAATGGTACACATTTCAACAACCTTAAATGAATGAACGTCTCAGTAGGCCCAGCTAAAGTTAGACTGAACTCCAGCAATTGGGACCGCTTTCTGCCCCAGTCCACTGGCACTGCGAATTGCATTTGCAATGAGTTTTGATATTTTCTTCATCATTTAGTCACTTGCCTTTATACCACATTCCTTTTTATTCCCTTCGTCAATACAACCTTCCTCACGCTACTCTTCATGTCTTTATTACTCCCCTTCCTCATCTCTCTTCCCTCCACGGCATTCTATTTTCCCAATTGTTCTTCTCATTCCTACGTATTACCTAGTTCCTATAACCGTAATTCTAAATTTCTCCACCCCTCTATCATTACTGACTTCATCACGTACCTGCTCACAAGCATCCTCTTTTTCCTTCATCAAAAAAGAATTCTCCATTTCTCTTTCTCTATGTGGGTGCTAACTCCATTAAGGCCTTTTTTTATTAACATCAAATAGTTGTGGGTTGCGACACCATATTTTATTTAATTTCTCCAAGTTTTAAAAAGGTCCTGTTTTTCATAGCGTGTTCAGTAGTATCGTGACAGACACAGCTAAAGTTAGAACCTTCAACCCTGATATTAAAACAAGCCTTTGTACTGGCACATTGACTCATTGAATCATAAGAAGGCACAACCTGTAAATATATATCAAACCTAAACGTATGCATTTACTGAAGTCTGAGACACTTTAAAAAGTACTCTGAATGGAAGAAAATGCAGTTCAAACAGTGTTTTCTACACAAATTCGACTTTCATTCTTTTGGCATTAAAAAATGAATATCCTACAATTTTTTTGCATAATATGCATTACCAGAATGTTTATTACATAACCCATGAGTCAGGCATTGGAAATAATAACTTATACTTTATAGAAATGGGCTTGTTTGCGCCTGCGCCAAGGGAAAATTGTACACGCGAATGCTTGTCATTTTAGTGATGCAACACAACTTAAATCAAATTTTAATGCTAGGAGGTCATAGTATGAGTATTAAGCTTTATAAATATCAAAAAACGATTTTGAAAAGCACTTATTTTTTTAAAATAATTTTTCCATGATTAATAATTTTCTTTTTTTTAAAATCCCAATTATTCGTTTTTGTGATAAATCCATGTATAAAAAACAAGCTGCATCCCTTGCCTATCATTTTGGACACATTAACTCACACGCCTAAGCGCATAAGCCCAACTTGAAACGCGTCACATTTTTGCGCCACTTTCATTTAAAAGGACGGTTCTGCAAAATTCCACCCGTGTTCAACAGGGAAGGTGCTGGCTGAATGAACATTTCTATCAAAAATACTGCAGCTGAAAAGTTTGCCTGTGAACATCTAATACAATGCATCTAAGGAAAATGCTGTAAATTTATTTACTTTTGCAAAAATAGATAATTTCGTTTTTGGGGCCTGATTTATATCTATTGAATCTGTTTCTAATTTTATCCTTTAAGCATTTAACGGCAGTTTTGTATATGTGCACAATTGCTCATTCTATAAATTAAAGAGCACCATATAGCTATTTTAGCACGTCACATGGTTCGTTTCTGGATTTCTTTTTTAAGTTTCTACTTGATATTAATTAACCAACAATTTACTTAACAGACTGGAAACATCAGAAGACCCACAAACACATAATGAGCTCATTTCAGACATAAACAGAAAGGGGTTAAACAGACAATACAGCGCGCTTTAGCCATTTTTCATAAATAGCGCCGTCGCAATTTACTTACAGAAGTTGCACTAATGATAAAAAAAAACCCAGACATTTAAACACACAGTTGATTTACAAATCAATACGCATGACAGAAAAAAAGAACAGCTCACAGACTATACTTGAAACAAACCATTTGCAAATACTAGTTGTAGGTCATATTTACAAGCAACGCTTTTCAATAGTGTTCCAAAAGGCTGCATAAACAGCCCCACAGACAGATGCATGTCCAAGAAGTAGTGAATGCGCTCAATTCACTAGCTTTGCCTAGCAGAACACCACACAAAATCGTTCTGCATATCTTCATTCATGAAACTGCGCCGAACGAAGGATCCTTGTTTTGTATTATGTCATATTTTAATTCCCTGGGGATACAAAATCACCAAGGAAGAAATATGTTTTTAAATTTAACCTATTTAGATATTTCCCACACTATGGTACCTTTCAAAACAAAAAGCAACACATTTTTCCATGTAAGCTTACAAACAGGCATGCCAAAAATACTGCGGAAAACGCAAGTATTATAATCCAAACCAAATGGAGAAATATCTCCTCATTACCTGCCTACACAAATTGCAATTCGCATATCCAAACCTATACAAACCAAAAGCTACATTTCCAAATTTGCTAAGATCAGGCATCTTATAGCTCACTAATCTAGCTTCAAACTTCAAGGGGTTATCTCTACCAATACACTCGCAAATATGCGAGACCCTCGGTTTTGGTAATTGCAATGACCAAATCAGAAACCAAGAAACCAACCCCTCGGCTTTGGTAATTGCGATAACCAAATTAAAGACCCAAAGAACCAAAGGACTGGGAGCGACCCACTTATACTTAATTCTTATTCTTAATAATCAAAAGGTTATCCAAATTCTAATTGTCAAGTTCTACATGACCAAACGTCTTCTATAATACTCACGCCAAAAGGGTTCTTTTTCTCACCTTTGAGTAACATCATGTGGAGGATCAAAATCAGGAAGAGCAGAAATATACGGGGCTACATAATCAAAGAATCTCCAGAATCCCTTCTTGGTAGAATCCCGTTCTGTCCTCCTCAGTAGATTTCAGTCTCCTGACAAGATCACTCCCACAGAAAGTCACTTCTCTGATGAGGCCGCGCTGGTGGGCGCCAACTGAAGTACTCCAATTTTTGAGACCCCTATGACTTCGAGTACTTCCTGATGTGGTATTATAAAATTCTGCATATCTTGATAATATAACAAAGAACTTGGCAACAGAAGCTGAAATATGAAAAGACATCTTTATTAAACTCAAATGAGTGAGACTACGTCGCACAGAAGCCGTAGCAACTGAATGAGGCAGTCTCCAGAACAGAAACCAGTCTCCTCTTTTATGGAGAATGTTACGCTCTGGGCAACACCGCCCTTCTCTTGCAGTTTGTCATTCACATGTATACATTGCAAACGAAAAGGCAGAGTCATGATGACCATCCCACATTCCAGTTAAGCCAGCCTGTAATTATTTACCCAGCAAGGCTCAGATCCCACATCAGATATCGATAGGCCCCAATAAACATGAGCATCTCCTGTTTTGGGAAACAAGCCATAAAGCAGGAACAGTCAGGTGTGAAAGAGATTAGCCGGAGGCTTGTGTAGGATGAAAAAACTTTATGGTGTGTCAAGCCCTCATGCTAATCACAGGTGGCCAGAGGACGGGGAACTCGTGAGACCAGTTTGACCTGGGGTGGCGGAGCCAAGCTGCCCAGGTCACAGAAAAGTCAAAGAAAGGCACATGTGCTCCAAAAGGCCCGTTTTCGCTTTATGCTATATAGCCTATGTGAGGGCAACCATAAGATGGCCACCGCTACAAAATGGAACCCACAGAGTCAATGTATAATAACGTATACATAGTGCATTCATAGCTAAAACGTTACACAAAGCACTTGTACATACCGCATTGACCATTCGCGGTTCGCTAATACCGGGATAGACAGGGGTAGGGCCCTGCCTCCTACGCGGTCCCAAATTTTAAAGTACGACACCCCGATATGTGAACCTGGTGTTGGAAGGAATATTTAAAGAACAATGGTTCTAGTGTGGCCTAAAAGGTCCAAAAGCAACAGGGGTGACCCAGAGAGGGGCACTGTTTTTTTATAAATGAAATTAATTCAAAAAAGGAGCAAAAGACAGAGTCTGTCAAGGGTCATGAAGGTCAAGAGATGACAGAATTTTATTTGAGAAAAACAAATTAGGGTGCTCACATAATAATTAAAAGAAAGCGTGGTGTGCAATAGTGATAGTGGATTTAAAAAAGACATCGTATTGACAGCAATACAATAGAACTCCATAGATGATTTATACATATTATGTGGAGTTCACGTTATAGGGTGGTCGACAGCGTTTCAAACCCAATTGTTGGGGTTCATCTTCAGGACAATAGTGAGCTAGTTGAATTGCGTTGGCGCTGGTGGTGAGTCAGAAAGAGGTAAGGAAATTATTGTTCCAGAGTAATTTTTAATTATAATAAAGAGCCGATATTATTTGGGTAGTTCCAAGTGAAATGCACCAAGGTAGGAGTCAGGGGCTTCACGTAGGCAATATTAATTAAAAGCCAAATGAGTTAATTGTGAAACAGTCAAATGTTATGTTGGGCAGCTGGGCGGTGCTTAGATCCGCCTGGGCAGTTACAATTTCTTAGAGGAGGTGACAGGGCAATTAAATGGGTGTCTAAAGCCGAGCAGCCGGGGACATCCTGCTGCTGCTGGAGCTGGCTGGTTACTGCCAAGGCGGATCTAAGCATTACCCAGCGGCCCAACATAACATTAGACTGTTTCACAATTAACTTATTTTGCTTTTAGGCCACACTAGAACCATTATTCTTTAAATATTGTAGCCAGGCTGGAGCCAGGGTAGGGGTGCAAGAAATTACAGACATTTATGTGAAAGGAAGCCATCAGATGTTTCTACTGCTTCAAAGAAGGCACCAGGTATAAATAGGAGACAGGAGACCCCGAGACCCACTCTTCAGTTCACTTTCATGACCTGCGGCAGGACTCTGAGGATTGCCTCCTGTAGTGGCCCGCTGTTCTCTTCAGACAATTGCTCTGCTGCACCAAGAAGGTCCTCTTTGCTGCTTGAAGCCTGCCTTAAACCCCAGAGGTCTGCCCTCCTGCTTAAGTCCTGCACTTCATCTTAAAACCAGTACTTCCACAGTGACTCCAAGGGCTAATTGGCTGGCCTCAGAGGCAGAAAACACTCCAACCATCTTGAACCCACATCTGGACCCGGCCTGAGTCCGGACTCTCCTAGTGATACTTTTCCAGTCCTGGACCCTTGAACGTGGTGATTAACGTGCCCAGATAGCCAATTCCAAAAATGTTCTGCCAAACGTGCGCTGAGAACCTAGAGGGGATTAACCTAGCAGCTTGTTGACCCACCCATGGTGCATTGCTGGTTGGCCTGACAACGCAGCAGCTTCCGCTTCATTCATATCCACAGCAGCAAATCCTGTTCAGTGGCTCCCCGCAAAAGGGGTACCCAGTCTTGTGGAGCCCTCATCGGCTACAGCCTGCAGCTTTGTCCTGCTGGAGATTTTAAACTTCCATAAAAGAAACTAACTCTAAACATAAGCATCATCACTGTAACTTTTTCCAGCGGCTCCCCAATGTTGCTGCCTCTTCCTTGGACACCGCCAGCTGCTTTGTCCCGCTGAACTTTACATTCTCAGTCAATTCTTCTTAAAGGTCAGCGAGACCAAGCCCATTCCCCTTTCTGTATCAGAACTGCACTCCTTAGTGGTCAGCCATAACTTTTGACTGTGCCCTGGTATTACACAACTAGATGTCCACGGTTGGCGCTTTGATCTTTTAAGCATTTGCTTTCTCTATAAACTTTAAAAATTAATAACACTGATTCTACTGATGAGATTTTTTTTTGTACATTATTAAGATTTACTTTATTTTTCCTTATTGGTTTGGGATTTTTCTTGTGTTTTATTTTCCCTTTATTACTGTTTGTGTGCTGCATACATACTATAAACATTGCCTCTAAGCTAAGCCTGATTGAGTTTGTGCCAAGGTGCTTGAGGGTTTAGCACAGGTTAATCTAGTGATTTATGTGGTTCATACTGCCAGGAATTATGCCTGTTGCTTGAGAAGGGGTCATACATTTCTCAACCAACAACCAATTTCTCAAATATCCCAACAGTATTGTGACATTATAGCACAATAGCAGGTGTGATTTTATGTAACTTTGTTTATCAACAATGAAAGGATGAAAAGTTGAATTGGCTCACACAGACTCTACACTGAATCTTGCTACACCTGCAGTATTCCATTAATCTATCTATTTCAAATACTGACACAATGTTTCCTCACAGTGTCACTTGAGAGTTGAGGTGAGAGTTACATTCATTTTAAATTAAATGATTTTCCTAAATTGGTTTCTAGTGGTGATATTTGATCATTATACATTTGTATTTATTTTTAGGTTATTTGTTTTGCTTATTCGTGTTCTCTTTTTACTTAACCTTTGAACGGACTTGGATGTTTGTCATTTCTTATTGTACTAATGTGTTCCTAAAGTGATTAATTTGTGATTTCTTCCTTTGAATTTTAAATGAGTTGAAGCCTGACAGTGAGGTGGTGAAAATTGAAAGTTAACAGTTGAGAATAGAGAGCGGAGGGAGAGGCAGCAAACAGGATTGAGATTGAAGACAGATGAAAGCTAATGACAGAACCTTAACGGCTGGAGTCTCAGGGTGGAAGGAAGTCTGCCCAGGGCCTTCCCTTTGCTAATCATGGGAAAGGATCCCGTTGTCTGGAATTCTCAAAACTAGATCAATGCGGTGCTGTAAGCTAAGAGATAGTCCCCTAATTATAGGATAAGAGTGGACTAGCAGGTTTAAGGTTGTACACATTTGCTTTTGTTTAAATTAAATGTAATGCAAATCTGTCATTTAGTGCTATATTTGAGCTATTTTTGAGTTCAAAATGCAAGGACGCATTTCATGCTAAAAATAGTACCAACAACAGTTGCTCGCACTCTGTTGTTCCCGTACATTTTCTGTAAATGTTTACCACAAATGGCATGTTCCTGGTATATTTTACCGGGAACAGCTTGTAAATATGGTGTAAGTCAAATATTCTGTATCCAAAGATAGGGGGGGGACCAGGAGCTGGTTAATGGTCCAGTGCCTGTGCTCCAAGAAGTCAATAGGGTAATTACTATAAGGCACTGTTCCAGGGTAGGTATGGTTGAAAGTCAACCAAGACCGTACCTCAACAAAGGGAAAGTAAAGAGAAAGATCTATGTCTTAGAGGTCTAGGATGGGGTACTCAGGATGGGGGGAGACAGCATTAGTGTCTCTTGTTGCCCTCACACACCCCGAGGGATGTCATGCTTCATCATCGGGCGGTGCTCCTCGTCGGGCCGGCGGTGCAATGCCCTACGGGTCCCCCGAAGGGTCTCTTTAGCGGAGATCTTTTAAGAGCGCTGCCGATTGGTGCATGCGGGTATGTGGAGGGGGAGTACCACGGTCAGTGGTGGCTGTAGTGTGTGCAGGAATAAAAATACCTAAGGGTTACCAGGGAAGCTATTTTAATAAGAAGGCACCCTTGGTACATTAAAATACGTGGCAAAAATGTTACTAATTAAAACGTGATGTGTTTAGTAGTAACTTAAGGTACAGGTCAAATGGTCGACATGTTTCGCGCCTTTCAGTGGTCAGAGTGATCCATGGCGCTTCATCAGGACCAGTAGAGGTGAAAAGTGTGGGGAAAGGTGCCCAGACTATGTGTGGTGGGTGGGGTAAAATATCACCCTCCCACTCAGCAATGAAAGGGAGTACAGTGTCTCCTAAACAGGTGGTGTGTGCAGGGAGGAGTCTGTTGTGCCCCCTTTGCGTAAGACCTAAAGTAAGAGCTTGAATTGCTCCTTGAGTTAAAAAGCGGCGTAGGAGGCCCACACCATCTAGGGGGGTTGCTCAGGTGACGGCACTGGAAACCTGCCCGGTCCTGACGCCTGCTCGTAAGTCAAATATTCTACACTTATGCAAATACGACAACATAATTAAAGTTTTGCATAGGCCTAATCAGTATCCTTGAGTCAGGTAATAATTTTGAAACATATAACCACTTCAAAGGTGCTGACTAACATGCCAGAAGGTAGGGCAGAATGAATTTGTAGGGTATGTTGTTCTTTCATGAAACAGAACTATATTTTATCTGAGTTTTCACTACAGAAAACAAAGCATTCCTAGAAAGAAAATGTCTTATAGTTTTTGTCTTTGTAAAGGAGATAATGTGTATCTGACTAGAATACATCAGAAATACAAGTGATTGCTGTAGAAGAGCAAAGGACAGGTATCCCCCTAGAATAACTGTATTAATAGCAGGTAGTCAGAAGAGCATGATGCTTCCAAATCAGAAATATGTTTTTAAGAGAAAAATGTGTGAATTACAAGGGTGGCTTTAGTTCACATTACTGGATAAAGCAGGATAGTGGTAATTTACATTCTTTGTTATGTCCTTAAAACTGTGCAGCGCATAAGGTTAATCGGTACTTTACAGAGATGTTAACAAAAGATATCCTTGAAAGCATTTGAGATTGAATAGAAGGAGATGCTAAGTGCATTGGGTTCATGATAGCAAAATGACCGCATTTAATGTTTGTGCCCATGTTACAGTTATATCATTTCAGTTGTATCATAAAGTAAACAGATTTTTAACTCTAGAACTTTACTGGAGTGGAAAGTATATTTTTCAGCTGACAGAATAGCAACGGGACCAGGAGCAATGAAGATTACCGGTAAGTAATAGGGCATTATCTTCCGGTCCCTCCAGCCCATGTCCCATTCCTTACAAAGTGGAGAATACCGAAGCAGAAAAACCCGGCCTTTCGAACTCCCACTAACACCAGGGATACCACACCAAAAGCAGCACCCCAAAGGAAGAAAACGAGAGAGCCACAAGAAAAACCATAGGCAGAAACACACAACCTGCAATGCCCCCAACCAAATAACAGGGCCGAAACCCCCAAAACAAGCTGGGGACGACCAATGAGGGCCAAGCACAGAGCAAACCCAAGGAGCCGCCATCCAAAGGGAAGAAATCCTACACCAGGGACCTCCGAAACAAACACAGATGAGGAGAACCCTACAAGAAAATACCAGAGGGGACCCCACCAAAAGGACAGTGGTGAGGCCACCCACAGAAGAAGACCCAAGGCAATCCGAAACCTGCAAGAAACCAGGGAAACATCAAGAGGGACATGACCCCCAGGCATGGCCAGAAAGGAGGCCAAACACCGAGAGCCAATCCCCAAGGGAACCGCCAAAGGGGCCAAAGCAACCAGCCCCCCCTCCAGAACAACTAGCAGAAGGGGGCCCAAAAGAAGGGAAGTGCCCACAGGGCACAAAAAGCCCAGAAGGGCACTCGACCAGCGAGAAGGCTGCGCCCAGAACAGAGCAGCAGAAACAACAGAGAGCGACTCCCCCTCAGGCATGGAAAGAACGCTACATACCAACGAAGAACCCACAATGACCCCACCAGAAAGCCGAGGGGAAGCAAGGAGAGACCCAACAGGACCCACCCAAAGTAAGATACAAAGGAACAACATGACTAACCATAGGACCAACCCCAACACACCAGGAGATGCCCCTAGCACATCAGCACAGAGCAAAGAGGGCAGACCCACTGAAAGAGCCAAGACACCGACCCAGAGAAACAACCAAGGGCAGGCCCAAAACAAGCAAACCAGGAAGAGAGGGAGCATCGACCAAGAGCAGGACGGCCCAAACCCGACAGTACCGCCAACAGAGAGCCCAGATTCAGCCACAGAAACCCCCAGAGGCGGACCAAGCCAAGGGGCAGGAACGCCCAGGATCAAACACCAGCAAAGACACTGGACAACAGCCCAATATCCCCCAAACCTAGAGAAGGACCCAAGGCAAAGGGACAGGCCAACAGGCCAGTACAGAGGCAACCACCCCGAAAGCAGGGGACACCGGGACATAAACCCAGCACCCCACCCAACAAAGTCAAAGGAGAGGCGAGAAGCGCAACCCCCCACCAAAACGAGGCCAACACAGGACCCTGCCAAAGGAATAGCAAGGGATGGACCCCAGCAGACCCCAAACCAGACCTGTGTACAAAATCAAGAGCGGGGAGAGGAAAAGTCCCCCAAGGCCGCCGAGACCAGGGGACACCCCCAACCAGAAACCACAGGGGAGAAACACGGGACCAGGGAAGGTCAAGTCACCGGACACTGAACAAAAACTCAGAACAGGGAAGGGGGAAACACCCAACCAAACCAACTGCCTACCCACCGGCCATGACAGCAAGGCAGGACACCAAGGAAACACCCAGGAGAGTCCCAAGAGCAGCCGCAGAAGGTAAAAAACAGGAGAGAAGAACAGGGGGGCCCACAGCCCTACCCCGCAGACACCCCCACAAACACCTAGTAAGCCAGCAGGCTGAGCAACAGAAATGCCAGCAAGACACGAGGCCACCAACTCGGTGCCCTCACAGGCCCGGAAGGAGTGGCAGAGGGCCAACTGCCCCAACCCCGAAACCCCCAACCAACAAGGGCACAGGGAAAAGCACAGGAGCCAGGCCCCACAGGGAACACAAAGCGACAGGAAGGCAGGGAGGAAGCCAAGTAGCCCACACCTCCATGCCAAGGCCCAGCCCGCACCAAGCAGGTGCAGAGGGGAAGCCAGAGGAAAGGGAAAGCAGGTCAGTCCGGCACCCAGCAATACCAGGCATAGGACCGCTGAGCATCAAGGGACCGAAAGACCCACACCCAAACCAGGTGCAGAGTGACCTCAGACAAGGGCACCAACAGATACCCAAAGGCGGCTCCCAAGGGATCAAGGCCCCCACAGGCTGAGCCGGACCCAACCAGGCAAAAAGGCACCACTGATCCCCCCAAACAGGCAAATGAGTGGCCAAACACAGGGACAGTGACACACGGCACCAAAACACAGGGTCTGTGACACACTGCATCCAAACCCCACCAGCCAGCCTAAGCACCACCAACCACCCATCGCCGGGCAACCAGACCCACCAAGGGCACCACCACCAGCGTAGCCCTGGAGCCAAAAGTCAACCCCAGACAGCCGCACGAGACCAGCAAGAGGCAGCTGAGGCACAGCGCACCAGTGCCAAAGGCCACTCCAGATGAACGAAAACCACCTGAGAAGGCAGACATCACACAACACCGGCAACCCCTACCAGCCAGAACAGCAACACAGCGCTGGAAAACAGGCTGCAAGCAACAGAGAGGCCAAGGTCCCCAAAGGACCGAGCAAGAGAGCCAGAACAAAAGACAAGCCGCCATGCGGAACTTACCTCCAGGGGAAGCAGACACCATAACACACTGCCTGCCCCCACTAGCCAGCCCAGAAAGAAAGAGACAACAGAGACACAAACATCAGACCAAGCAACAGGGATGCCGGGTCCAAAAGGCCAGAGAGCAGCCAACCCCAGCAGGCAACTCCAGGTGGCTATCCAGAGAAGGCACCCAGAACAACGCTAGAAGGGCAAAAATGGCCGCAGGAGGAACCAGGCCCGGAAAAGAAAAACGATATGCGGTACTCACACCTGGGGCAGGCAGATATCAACAAATACCTCCTGCCCCCACCAGCCAGCCCCGGCACCATCCAACAGACCAGTGCTGGACAAACAGAAAAGGCCTGTGTAATGGTGTGACTTATACTCTTCTTTCTGTTCTCCCTCTTTCCCCTTGCTGTTCAGCCTGAGTATGTGTGGAATGTTTATGAGGTCATGGAATGTTGGGTGCCTGATGTGAGTCAGTTGGTGTTAGCAGGCTGAGCAGCTAGGAGGCTGCTCCTGGTGGGGTGTACATATTGGCCTACTTATCATCTTGGCTATAACCTAAAACTTCTGTAATTTCAACCTGAATAAAGTTACTTCTTGGAACCACAACCTGGTCTTCTGTGGACTTTCTACCTTCAACATTTTTGCGACGACTTGGTCTTCAAACCTGCATGTTTTCCATATACAATTTACTTTGGACTTACTTACAACGAATATTCATATAAGAAATGAGAAATCTTCACCTTCATCAAGGATCTCAAGCTTCAAGCTTCTACATCTTCATTAAGAAATTGGCAGCCCCTGCCCCACTAGTGACCATTTCAGACTGGTCAGCCTCAACTCAGGCGTGCCAGTTTCCCAATCACCTCACTTGTGTGGACAACCTGTTGTGTTCATTGGAGTTTTTCAACATCCTACCGTGCGTTGTACCCTTGACTGCCTACATCTTTCTGGAGACCTTGAACTATGAGAAGCACCTACAGCGCATCAATATGTTAAGTATATTGCAGCCTCAGTGCGTTGTGAAGTGTCTTTGTTGTGCGACATGCTGCTTGGATTTATGCCACACATGTGTGTCTTTTTACAAGTTACAGTGGGCCTTGCTTGGTGTTTTCAGCCCTGCGTGCCAGCACAAGACTTGTGAATCTCACGTGTACATGCAGTTACCGTTACCTTGCCATATTTGAACACGCCGCAAGTTCCTTGAGACTCAGTCACCCGGTTGCCATGGTGCCTTCTATTCCAACGATTCTTTGATGCGTCACTGCCGCTGCATGTCTCTTTTGGAGGCATGCCTACACCGTTAGCCACCCTGCTTGGTGTCACTGAACGTGCCGCCATCTTCCGGCTGGCACCATCATTTCTGCATGCCTTGCCCCGCTCTACACGTCAATTTTCCAACCACGTTTCTTTCCTCGGTTGCGATATCTTCTCAACAAAGTTACATGCAACTTGAAGTCTGACTTGGAACGTCGCACTGACAAGAATGAACATTCTGCGTTTTCCCTTCAGGTATACTTCACTTACAGTTCAGGGCGTCTTCGGAACGTCATTGGATCCCCGCGGTCTAGTAATTTTTGCCTTCTGTTTATCTTTACTCAAGTTGTGTTTCTGCTGCCTTTTGCGCGCTGCTCTTCAGTGATTATTCTTCAACAAAGGTGCTGTTTTTTCCATGTTTGCGCCCCACACGTTTCCAAGCTTGAGTATGACCATGATGACTACGTTATTTATTTTAGTTTATTATTATCTTGAGCCTGAGTATGTGTGGAATGTTGATGAGGTCATGGAATGTATGGTGCCTGATGTGAGTCAGTTGGTGTCAGCAGGCTGAGCAGCTGGGAGGCTGCTCCTGGTGGGGTGTACATATTGACCTACTTACCATCTTGGCTATCAACCTAAAGCTTATGTAACTTGAACCTGAATAAAGTTACTTCTTGGAACTACAACCTGGTCTCCTGTGGATTTTCTACCTTCAACAGCCTGCACCATCCAGCCGGAAATCCAAGGCACTCTCCCAGCCAGGAACCAACCAAGCATGAGGACTACCGACTGCATGAGAAAAGAGACATGCCAAAAGAAGATTGAACCATGCAGCAGTGCGTAGTTACAATGGTCACCCATTATTCCAGTCTTGCCACAATACAGAAGAACAGGGCTCGTTGTGGAACTGGCATTAAATGGCTGGTTGGAAGGCCAAAGGCCTCGAGAGTAGAGACAGCCATGTCCCCTCTTCTCCCGGCATGGTACGAAAACCGGAGCACCCAGGTAGGAAGGCCGCAGGAAGAAATGGCCAGAATGCAGCCAAAAGCACACCAGCCAGCCAGGAACTCCAGCGGCATCAGCCAGACCAGCCCCGAGTCACCTCACAGAAGTAGCCGCAGCGAGTTTTCCAGACTGGCCCAGCTACAGGAAGACGCATCCTCCAACCCGGAACAGACCGGGAGGACCGGTGTCCCAGCCACAAAGGGCCGGACACCAACCAACGCAGCCCGGCAGATGAGGAGACCGCGCACCAGGACGTCGGGATAGCACAGCAGCCCAAGGAAGACATCCAAAGTGCAACAGGTAAGTGCAACCAGCAAAATCCACATCCCATTCTGTCGGAAGACAGGAAAAGAACAGGCGGAATGCTGGGTTGGTTCAGCTTATGTACTCCCAGTGGAAAGGGGTGTGGTTAGGTGTCCCAGCATTCTCCTGTTCTTTTTTTCTGTTGTGGAGATGGTCATCTCCACTTTGTAAGGAATGGTATGAGGACTGGAGGAACTGGAAGGTAATGAGTAACAGTGGAGAATGAATAAAGTATCTCAGTTTGTCATCATAAAATGGATAGAGTGTGAGCATAAGAACAGAGAATATTTCAAGTTTATTTATGGGCTGCATTCAGAATGTAGTAGTTATGGACACCAGAGTCAAAACTGCAGAGTACATGAGAGAGTGAGAGACCCTCTCCAGTGTAATTTTAGTGGATGATGTAAAGTAGTGGGTGTAAGGCCAATCTACTTGTGAAATAATGCATGCACACACAGTAATAGGGTACTGGCAACAGGCCCAGGGTACGTGCACCAGCCCCTTTTATTAGCAGGGTCACCAGACCAGTGACACCTGTGATGGGTGGATGTATAGTGTGGGTACAGCAGAAGGCTGAACACTAGAATGTGTCAAGCAGGACACTACATCCCTCCCAAACTTTATTGGAAAACAAACAAACAAAGTCCAACCTATGGAAAAGAACAAACAAGAAAAACACAGCACCACTGAGTCTCTTCAGGCAATCTACCGTGCAGTGCTGGATCTCTGGATCTGGGTGGTCAGCCTCCCACAGAACCAGGAATGCCTTGTTGATCTCCGGACATTCCAATCTGGTAGTGCCATGCTCCATAGGTGTTTGTGATGATGCACCTTGGTAATGATGACAATTACCTTCTTACACTTGGTCTACAGGTAGCTATCTCTAGCTTGGATTGAGGAGGATTGGGGGGACTTCGTAGCCACATGTAGTTTTTCCTTCGGCATGTGCATTTAATAGCCCGGATGATATCTATGCCAAGCAGCCATTGACAGGTGTCTGGATGGTAGCACTATGAAGTGTGGGGCTTGGACACAGTCCACTGTGGCTTACAGTTGGTCCACCGGTGGGGCTTACATTTGGTCCGCCAAATGGGGCTATCTCCAGTTATGTCTCTGTACCCCAGTGGCTGGCTTGTGTTGACGGGTACCCTCTCTGGTAGTGGCATAATTCCTCTGTCTTATCGCTCGTCCCCCTTTTCGCTTGCCCACCTGTGGTGGTTGTTCACCCTGTGGCATCGTACCACTCCCATCTTCCTCTCAGCTCCTTTGCGATGCGGCATCATGCCACGCTCTTCATTAGTGCCGACCAGGTTCCTCACAGTGATGTGGTGTTATGCCAAGTGTCTCATGTTCACTCCAGATGGACATCTCACTGTTCACGTCCAGTTCTCATGACTGTGTCTTTTCTCTGCTGCAGACTTGTTGCAGGTCAGATTGGTTGATAGTAAACTCTTCTCTTCCTCGTGGACCTCTCACAGACCCCATCCTCTCCTCAGGTATCTTCTCAGTGCTCCTGTACCTGGATGGAGGGTTACCATTGTTCCCTTGCCTTCACTCGAGGGCCAAGCACCTGCACCTCGAACCTGCACCATCGCTGCACTTCATGTTCATTTAGGCATGCTTGGCATGGTCAGTCACTTCATGTGACATGCTCAATGCTGGGTCCTTGCGATGTGGGCTGATTAGGGATAACCCCCCATTTATTTTTTACATATGTTTGCACCTGATCAGGTGTTTGGTGAACCTTTCTAGGAATTACTTTTTTAATGAGTGCTTTGGAGTATTCATATTGATTGTAGCTGTATTCCCCTTTTCCCCTTTAATAGTTTGCGACCCCATAGACATGTCAGAACCACATATAGCAAGCTGAACAGTCTACTGGAACACCCTTCATTACTAAGTGAAGACCAAATCACCCCTAGTGTAAGTAATATAAACAAAGTTGAAAAACTAAAACAACTTAAAAAGAAAAACATCAGGACCCAAGTACATACCCAGGTATTGTTAGAACATCTAAAAAATAATACAATCCCTGTGGGCCTACAGGTGAAAAACGTTCCAGTCATCTTCATGTTCGATAAACCGTACCTACTATAATTTAGTGGGGTAGGGTCTAAATGTTCACGGGACTGGTTAGCTTTATCTATTGAAACAGAATTACGTGTTAATGAGGTGGAGCTAAAAGAGATAGATGCTCTAGAAAGAGAGATAGCAAGTGACTCCACCATCCAAGACACGAAACAATTGTTTGATACAGTTAATAAGCCTATTGCAGACTTTAGGAAACATACAGTTAATAAGAAAACAACAAAGGTGTCAAACGATATCAAGAATTATAAAATAGAAAACGTGCACCCAGGACCATTTCTATAAAGCCAACAATCCCAGTAGTCTCAACTTGGGATATCGTACTCAGTCCCGTAGAAGATTTGTTACCTTCTCGGATACCTCCTCAGACTCTAACCAAGAAAACTTCGGAGCACCTAATCCTAATTCCCATTAACCGGGGGCCCAACCTTTTCACGACAGAGGCAGCCACAGGGAGAGATGGGGTGGAACATGGAGAGGACAATGCATGGAACAGAGAGGACAATATATGGAACAGGGCAAACTCAGGACAAGGAGAAGAGTATACAGGAGGAGCTGGAAACAAGGTAGAGTCCATACCTATATACAATCGGTCAACCCATCGATTGACAGAAACTGAGGAAAGTGTATTGGATAAAGGCTTATCCTTTGTGCCCCTCAAAGTGCAAGATCCGGTTGAGACCAACATTGAAATTTTACATTTTTTACGCAAAGTTAGATTAAAGCATACTTTGCAGACACTAATGACACTTACAATATTAATATGAGCGGGTTAAAATGCAAATACATTTGTTGTCCTAATACTGATCATATGCTGTCTGGGATATTGATTATTTTAGGACAACGTAATCAGAGAGATAGATCATTTGAACAACAAAATAATGTTTTTCCATCAAAATTTCTCTAAGGATTAGTTTGGAGCTATTAGAGATCTGTCCAATAATACTAACATTGTGACTGAGCCTACAGATAAAGGCAGTGGGATAGTCATTATGGATAGTGCACTGTATGACCAAGAGGTCTTGAGACAACTTAATAACTGCGCACACTACTGCCGCCTGCTAGACAACCCCCCTCGGATGGTTTCTGCTAAAATCAAGGAGCTTACAACAGAGGCACTTAGACAAGGGTGGATATGTAAGAAATACTTTGAATTCGCGAATAACGAAGATGGGAGGATCCAGTCAATATATATTCTGCCCAAACTTCATGAGGATTCCACCAGTCCACCAGGGTGCCCGATTTTTTCAGCTTGTGGGTCATTTCTGGAGCCAGTTGCACAGTACATCAACTTTTTTTTAAAAACCTTTTGTGGCTAAGACACAAGCATATGTATGGGAGACAATGGATATTATCACTAAAGTCGAGGGATTATCTTTTGATGAAATTAAACAGCTATTTGTGATGTTTGATATCAAAGCCTTATACACCAAGATCCCGCAGGATGAGGCACTAGAAGTGATTTGAGACGTTTTGGATTCTAGAGCAACACCACACACTGTTCCCACTGAGTTATTAACATCATTAGCTTCCCTGTGCCTCCAAAACTTGTTTTTCAATTTAAACACAACCTGTATTTACAAACCAAAGGAGTTGCGATGGGTTGTAGCCCTGCCCCGGAGATCGCTAATTTGGTAATGTCTTATTTTGAAAAAAAGTGAATTTACACTACAGATAATCCATACAGATCCCACATAGCACAATGGTATTGTTACATCAATGAAGTTTTTGTAATGTGGAATAGAGAAACCTGTGAGCTGAAAGAGTTTCATGGGTGGCTTAGTAGCAGAACATCTGATTTGAAGTTCACTGTCCTACGACAGGAATAAGATCAATTTTTTTGTTCTTTGGAGATATAACGACTGTGGCATAATACAAGTGAGTCTTTTCACCAAACCTACAGATCATAACACTTTATTACACTTTTCAAGGTGACACCTACTATGGGCAGTTTCTCTGGATCAGAAGGAACTGTTCCAACAAGGATGGTTATTTTCAGAATGATGAGGGTCTGATAAACAAAGTCGGGAATCGCAGTTATACAAAAAAATTTATTAAAGCGGCCTCCAAAAGAGCATAGGTTCACACCCAGGGAAACCCTTCTTACCCCAAAAGAAACAACAGGACACTAATCATTTTGCAAGTGTCACCACGTACGTTCCTAAATCCAACAAAATTAGAAACATCATTTAGAGAAATTGGAAAATCATGACCCCCCTGGCAAATCCTAAGCCCATGTTCTCCTTCAAAAAAGCTAATAACCTCTCAAATCATTTTGTTAAGTCTAAACACCCTGAAGATATAAGGAGAAACTTACGAGGGATGTTAGAGCTGCCCCCGATCATAGGTCATTACCAATCCTGTAATTGCACAGTGTGCAGTTACACTTCAGACACTAAGACTATTGTCTTGAATGATAAAACACATAAACAATTGCGGTTTTCTAACTGCAACACAAAGAATGTTGTTTATTGCATACAGTGCCCATTCAATGTGGCATATATTGGACAGACCACACTGCTAGTTAAAAACAGGATAATTCAACACATTTCTAGAATAAGATGTGGTACCACAGGTGACCCCTTAGTTGATCATTATAAAGAAAAGAATCACCAGGTAGAAGAGATATGGTGGTCTGTTCTGTATGTGGCACACACCACCCAAGGTCCCACAGTGTTAGCTCTTAAAAGAGTCGAAGCGCAAATGATTGAACGATTTGGCACAGCAAGGAAGGGACATAATGATCTAGATGAAATGTGGTTCTTGATAGAATAATGGACATATGCGCTCGCTATGTTGTAGCTACACAGATTGTTCATAGTATTCCCTTATTCCAGTTGCTGACTCAAGATTGTGATTAATTTGTCAGCATGAGATTCGTTTCTTACACTAGGTAGTTTCTATCACCTTTTGGTTTTCCAACTTGTACATAATGTGTTTAGAGGAAGTATGTTGCACATTTGTTGCTTGTCCTTGTGATTTTTTTCTAGATGTGTTTGTGCTTCCATTGCTGCACTTTCATTAATTGATTAGCCATGCCCTCTACACATTTGGAGCCCCACTCCCCCCTCTTTTTCAGGCAGGCCGCTCACCTCTCGCTCTGTTTCAGCACCGCAGCTGGCTACTCATTTACCCACGAGGACCATCAGGGATGCTGTCAACGCATACGTGGGGAGTGACCCTCTCTTCGCCATTGTAAAGTATTGGGTGCTAGGCCCACCTACTTGTGGAATAATGCACACACAAACAGTAGTAGGCTACTGGCAACTGGCCCAGGGCATGTGCACCGGGCCCCTTTTATGGGCAGGGTCACATGACCGGCGAAGCTTGTGATGGGTGGGTGTATAGTGTGGGTACAGCACACGGCTGAACACTAGAACATGTCCAGCAGGAAACGTAGATGGCAGCGCCATGAAACTGAATCAAAGGGAAGGGCATTGCATTCCTCCTATGCTGTCACTGCGGGCATTTATTTTCTAAAAGTGAGGGGGGTTCTTCGGCGGTGGCACACGTGCTCTATCTGTGCTTTCATGGCTTCGCCATAATAAAAGTTTGCAGACTGTAATCTTCTGATTTTTCAGCTGTAAACTAACTAGCACGCTTCACCATTCCACTTGCTCACTCTCAGGGTTTCTTTCTGTTCATGTTACAATAATTCAAAGGTCAAGATAAAACTATTATGAGTGGCACTAATGTAAACTTGTTTTGTAGAATTATGATTCAAATCTGTGGCTCTCCACATGTTCTCTCTCTCTCTTTCTCTCTCCCTCCCTCTCTTTCTATGCCATTCTACCTGCATACCTTGGTTTTGAACCACTTTGGGCCTGATTCTGATGTCACGAGGAAAGGCTCCTAACGGCATTGGTACTCTCCGATTCGGCTTCCGAAGCTATGTTTCTGAACGATTCAGTTGAGTTTCTAAATGAGCGATTACAATGCTCTCAATGCATCCGGGCTGTCTGACTCGGTTCCCATCGTTGTTCAGAAACGCAACGTCTTCCATATCCATTTCGAACAGCCCCATAGCACTGTATTCCGAAAGAGCGATTACAATGCACGACTCCGATAGTAGCCTGTGTTCGCGTTCTGAACACAGGCTCCAATTGAAGCCAATGGGACTCTGAGCGAGTAGTGTACGGAGTCATCCATACACATTGAAATCACTTGCTTGGAGTCCACGGAAAGCCCTCTGGAGCTGTCATCCGGAAGGCTTTCCTAACAACGGGGCCGGACTGGGAAATGAAACCGACCCTGGCAAACAGCTCGGGTGGCCCCCCTGAGGGTGAGAAGGGGTGTGCGGTCGAGTTGTTTGATACGCCCGATTTCGGACGTTTTTGTTACAGGGGGCCGGTATTGCCGGCCGCTGGTAACAAAAAAACGGCCCCCCAGGGCCTAAAACTGGCCCCCTCCCTGGCGGCCTACTGGGGAAACGCCCGGTGCCTGCAACAGCCAGTCCGGCCCTGTCTAACAACATTGGAATCAGGCCCTTTGAGTGCAAACTACGAGAAGTTCTGTTTGTATAGCATTAAACGTGAAAACACAGACATCTTGCAATGGAACCACAAGATATATTTTAGCTTCTATTAGAATTTATAGTAGATTGAGCACTTAGAATGTGAAGAAATCTTATGATCTGCCTCTAAAGATTATGAGATTATTCAACCTGATGTGATACCGGTGTTTAGCATGACCATTGCAGTTTTGAATACTGACACGTGTTACAAAGGAAAAACACTTGTCATTGATTTAAATAAACAGTACAGTCTCTCATTCAAAAACGGAATGCACTTTAAGAAAATTGCCAGTAGGTAGAGCGTTGTGACATCTAAGACACTCATTACAGCGACCCCTGCTGAGAAAATGCACTATTGATGCTTCACTCGATAGACTAGTATCTATAGGGATTTCACATCCTTTTCGCATCTTCTTATCTGTTCAGTGCCTCCCCTGGGTCACTATGTTTTAACGTCCTTTTGGGACTCGCACACAATGTACTGAGCTCTGCAATTGGATTAAGCAAAGTGCATAGTAGGCCTCAATTAAAATGGCTTCTTTACCCTGTGTGAACCACTTCCGGCCACTGTTCCAGCATTGTTTAATGAACTAATGAAAAGAGCCATCTTTAGGTATTTTTAGGCAGTTGGCAAACAACTAATTTCGAACCCCTCAATATTGAAATTTCTAAACTTAATGTTTGGTAGGAAATATCTCAATGATCTACGTTAGCCAATTAATGACATTTTGAAAGAATGTTTTTCAGTATATTTGTAATCGTAGTAATTTGTAAAATAATATGGAACTGTGAATTGGATCAAGCAGTTGCCAGAATTCTGAAATACCCTTCTTATGGGCAACATATGTGAATCTATATCTACCTATCAAACAAGCACTGGCCTATAGCGTTTGATACAATGTTATAAATTGGGGTGTACAATATTTGCATAATTTCCTTTGGCCTAATTATAGAAATTGTTGGCAATGGAAAACTGGTATTTGGCACTGTGTTCAAGAGCAAGATGTGTCCCTGCATCCACTTTGGACACAAACATGCATTTCATACTAAATAAAATAGAGCAAAAAAAATCAAAAGCGCTTCAAACATCCCCTCACGCTGTGTATGGCTTTTGATGTTCCCACGCACTCGCTTTCAATTTTTACTGCGGATGATTTATCTTCTGCTGAGCCGGGACTCACCGGTACGGAGTACCAGCACATTTTCTTTTTCTCCCCTTTAGTATCGTAACTTTTCCTCGGACAAGGGGAATACTGGTACTCGCAGGGGCCTGGGTCCACGCAGGCGGTGCTGCGCTCATCAGCTCTATCCGACAGCACCTCTGGCACGACCTTGACAGCGTCGGTTTCAATCTAGGTGTTCGGTACCCTGGGCTGAGCTGGTGCAGGAGCGTCTGCACAGCTCCAGGACACATGTGTGCTGCTGTGGCTGGTATAGGAGGAGGGGTGCAGTAGTGGGGGTTTCTTTTTTCCTTTCATCTTTAAAAGTTGGGATAAAAGGGGATTGTGAAACCTAATAGGTGGGGGTATTGGCCGCATTGTTCAGTACAGTACATCTATTGAACGCACGCCCGCGAAAAATCCGCACACATCAGCAATTTCAATTAATTGTGTTGTTTTTAAAGACAATACTATCTCCCTCCACTGATTTCCTCAAAGAAATAAATGTTTATTTTTTTTACGTTTTGCAAGAAAGCATTTGAGAACAAAACACTTATGACAGTAAGTCTATACTTGCGTGCTTAACTGATCACAACAGGCTGCATGTCACATATCACATAGTATAGCCCACAGTGGCATTTTAATACCTAGGGTGTTTAATGTACTTGCTGTAATGCTCTGTGTGCATTCTTATCAAATGTTCGACTTAGCATAAAATTGCATGGAGTGTCAATGTGCCTTCTTAAAAGCACAGCATGAAACGTGCAGATCACAGATTATTTTTAATAGCTCAGGTGGTTATTGCTTTTGCTGCAGAGATACTTGTGTTACCTGTAGGTTACAAGTTAGAATCCATGCCATATAGCTAATTGACTTATGATCCTTCATCAAGGAAATGCATATTAACTACAAGGCAGACCTTTAGAACCTTTCTGTTTTCCTCAATTGTTTGTTTTTCCAAGGTTGCTAAACAAGTATAACTTTGGTTAATAATAAACACTTATTACCAAGTGCTATATAAACTGTTATTAGTGTGATAACTCATGGAGAAATACATCAGACGTTCTTACAATGTATGCAGATTTTATCATATAGAGCTTAGAAAGGTCGAAACCTAGTTATGTAACTTGTCTCGCCCTTAAGCCCACCCCAATCTCCACCTCAGTCCAAATGAATGTCTGGTCAAGCTTTAGGTTGTATTCTTTTTTATGGAGTAAATTCCAAAACAAGGTGTGCAAGGTGAAGATATTTAATTGGTGATTACCCCTCTATCCATTACAGTCCACCCCCAGTCCACCACTCCTTTCGGTGAGGACCTGCACTTATTTTTTTCATTCAAAGCACTGATCTGCTGTACATTTTTACAGTGAGCAGCATGTAAGCAGTAGTAAAAATGTGGCATATTATCGTGGTTTGTGAAATATTGCCTGACAAGAGCATCATGAAATTGCATAAATTACATTAATTACTTCCGAGCAATGCAATTTTCACGTGGGCCTGGTTCTAATGTGCGTGAAACGTGGGTAACAATGATTCTGCTCTGCTAGCCTTTCCAAAACATCAGCCTCTCTGATGCAATTTCTATAGCCTAGTCAGCCTGTGGTCTCAGAATCTGAAATATGCACCTTGAGGGATAGCTTTCCTGCTTATTACGAGCTCTGCTTTATAGGCCTAAGTGTGTAAGAGGAATGTACCCTATGGCCTTAAAGGACAGCTCAACTGCATAAAGACCAAGGGCCTGATTTCGAATCTGGTGGTCAATAGACCGCCTCACTCGCTGTTGCGGTGGTCTGTCTGCCCGATTATGACTTCCTGCATCATTCCAGTGGTAGACCTTCGGCTGCGCCAGGTAACCACTGGTCCCTGCCGATGACACGGTGGGGCGTAATATAATATGCTGAGCGGGACTGCCGCAGTCCCGCCAAGCATAGTTTGAGTTCGTCCAGTGCCAGCCTTTTCATGGCAGTGAGCCCGCCACAAAAATGCTGGTGATGGGGAATCAAAGGGGGCCCATGCCCCCATGCCATGGGGATGCATTCAGGGGGGCACAACATATGCCCCCTGTCTGTTCCAGCACGGCATGGGCTTCACAGCCCATTCCATGCTGAAAATATTTTGCCGTTCCCATTACATTGCCCTTTTTCAGGGCACCGTCTTGGGAATGGCAAAAGGACCAGCCACCTGCATGAGCTGAACTCGTAATCAGGCGGGAGGTCTTGGCGTGGTTTTGTCGGTGCTGTGCTGGCAGAGAGTCGGCGCTGCACCGCGAAAGTCGAAATCAGGCACTAATTCTGTGAGGCATGTGCCACCCATTAAATAGTTGTGCTGTTCAAACATTAAATACGCAGACACTATAATCTGAGGTTCTTAGTCGAAAACACCATCATCACGCAATATTTTTCTGTTATGAATTACATACTTGCCAAATCCCACAATTCTAGAACACAGAACGGATAATTCCTACGTGCCTTTAAGTAATCCCTATTATTAAAAGGCTCAGTACAGTGGATCTCACGGTTCAGTTGACACGTGTCCCGCTTCTTAACCAGTGGTAGCTCGGTAACCAAAACGGGGTTTACTTGTTGTCTTGATAAAAAAACATTCAAGGGAATATAATTAGATGTAGGCATTTCACCCAGACTTGCATCTTTTATTTTCTATTAATGGTGAGCTGACTGCTATATTTTAAACCTCTTTCCAGTACAAGTGACAGTAGTTTAATTCCAGCAATTCACTTCTTCAATTTTTGTCTACTTCTATGAACAATCTTGCAAGTTTCAGGAAATTCTACAGATCTTTTTTAAAACACTGTGGAAAGAAAAAGTCGACCCAAAAAATATTGTTCACAAAAACTTTACAACTCGTTGTCTATAGAATATTTTTCTATGAAAATAGAATGTACTTTTACTTTTTGGGGTTGAATTTTCCCTCCAAATCAGGAGGATTTTCCAAAGACTATATAAATGAAAAATAAATTTTAAATTTAGCAGTTTTATCATTTTTGCTATTTTAATCCAGCAGAATTATAATTCTGCACATCATTCCGCAATAGCCATCACTACTTTAATTTGCTCTTCATTTTTCATTGATAGATCATAATTTCCCTTTCTGTTAAATTCTTCCTAAACAGATTCAAATTTACTTTCTTTTCACCTTTTTCTCGAGCAGGTCTCTCCCTGATTTGCTTTACTATAGTTTCTTTAGCCTTCTCTTTCTGAGCAGTTACCTATTTTCCTGCTTTAATCTCTCTTTGTGATTAGTTAGAAAATTCTAAATTCTAATTTTCATTCGCTTTTTTTCCTTCACTCTAACTATTCTTGCTCCTCCCTCTGTACTTCCGTAGTACCTTCGTATTCAACACAGTCCTTGTTATAGTTCGCCTCCTTATCAGAGGGTCTTCCTCATGTGAACATTTTGCAAGTATGCTCATTTGCCGCTGCTCTCCCTGCGGTAAGCACTCTTCTTCAACAGTTATTGCGGGCAAGGAGGGTACTGCCCTCCAGCTCTGACAACACAGAACAGCAATACATTCACTGGTCATCACGTGACTTCCGTAAGATGAATGAAGATTGGCTATTATAGTGCAGGCCCCTCTCAATCAGTCATAATGGACGTTTTATAGTGCTCGGACTTCCAAAATAACGAGGATGAGAAAGGTCACTCTGTTTCTGGTCCTTCACTTGTCTTGGCACCACTCTGGTGGCGAAAAGAAGTGACTGATTATCGGTGGGGGAGACTGCACTGGCCGGCCATTAAGTTCTGTAGTTTGCAGGGGGATAATGGGAGTGACTTGGTGTAAAGTGTATATGCATGTGTTTATTGATGTGTCTGGATGTATGTGCGTGTGTGCTTATGTATGCACTGTTGATGGTGTGTTCATTAATTAACATAAGTAGGCTTGTGTAGCTTCTGCTAAGAACGTAACCACCTCAGTTGTATTTCTTCCAGCTCAGTTGTATTTCTCCCATTGTACCCTTCATTCTTCCTTTCCCCTCTCCACTCCACTCTCTCTTCATCTCCATTCTTGCCCTCTTTGTTTTCCATCTAGCCTCTTTCCTTCATCCCTCTCTTCCCTCATCTTCAGCCAACTGTCTACTACTGTCAACCCACTGCCACTGACTTCTGCCTTCCGCAGTTCTGGCATTCTGCCTCCTTCCCTTTTCCACTCCCCTATTTTTACCTCGCTAACTTGCAGACTCCCCTCTTTCCCTCCTCTTTCCTGCACCTAGCTCCTCCGCTGCAACACTTACTCCCTCCTCCCTTACTGCTGCCAATATCTTACTGAACCACTCCGCAGCTTCCTGTTCCTATGTCTCCTCTCCCCTCAACCTTCCCACCCTCCTTCCACCCCCTTCTAGGTTCTTCTGTACTCCCCTTTACATTTTCCTCTGCACCCCCTAATTTTGCCTCTTACCTCAATCTCACCTGCCCACTATTTAGCACGTCCCATCCCTCATACTTCCTACCCCTCCTCGCACTTCCCTCTTCACACCCTTCACCTTTTTGGTATAATTCCTTCCCTAATCTCGTCTTGTTCAACTTTTTCCCACCCCCAAAACCTCCTGTCAAACTTACCTACCTCTCTCTCATCCCTTCTGTCTCCCCTAAGCCCCTCTTCCCCTTTTTACCCCCACCAATCACCCACTCCTCCTCTTCAGCCCTCCCACCCTCATGTCCCCCCTCCTTCTCCTTACCCCCACTTTCAAAAGTGCCCCCTCTTTCAACTGTTATTGTTGTTGTTCTCTGTTAAGCGCTCTGCTAGCCTCAGGTAAAGTGGAGCTATAGAAACACGTAAAATAGATAGACAAATAAATAAATAAATAAATAAATAAATATGCCGTCGTGACTTTATTTGTGTGTGTGTTTATTTGCGGTGGGATCCCGCTGGCATCTGGTGTCCATCACCCTTCTTACCTGGTGCTCCCCATATAAGCCCTCACTCTTATATTGTGGGCATTCTGGGCACCATGAGGCACTCGAGTAATAACTTGCCTCCCTTGGCACTCTGTGGGGGTTCTAGCATTATTGCATCCCTTCTGGGCTTCTTTTTGCCAGTCCATGCAGTACAGTGACTCTGATATAAAACACCTCTTGGCATAATATGTGATTTCTGGCACTATGCTGGCTCCTGATCAAATTGCTCTCCTGACTATTATGGACACTGTAGGATTTTTAGTGGCCCGGGCATACATATGCTTTCCTTGGTATATTGCAGACGTTCTGTGCCTTATGGTGGCACTGGCTTAGGGTAGCCTTCCTTTGCCCATTGTGCATGTCCAGTACATTCTAGTGGCCCTGTAGTAAGCCCCTCGCCATAGCATATTATGGAAGGCGTTGTGATTGCCCTGGCAGACTTCTATGGTTTAGGCAGTTGGTAACTTATGGTGACTCTAACATAAGGTTGCAGCCCTTTGCATATCATGGGCATTGCAAGAATGATAAGTAGCAAGGCATAGGGATGCTCTCCCTAGAATATTATGGGTATTCTATGTGTAATGTTAGCCCTGAGAAACATGACTCTCCTTGGCATATCACTGAGACTCGTGCGATGGAGTCCTTAGAAGGAATTGTATCTCATTGGCATGCAGGCATTTTCTTTGGATGACGACCCTGGCATGTCTCCACCCTCACTTTTAATTTATGGAAATTAAGACGCTCTAGGAATGATTCTCACCTTGGCATAAGGCAGATTTCCTATTGTGAGCACCCGATGCATTATTATGATCGTGGCACAAGGTGACATTCGTTCATGTTATAAGTACTTTAGGGAATATAGCTGCCCTTATCTTATCTTATCTTAAGTGCCATTTGTAAAGCGCGCTGACGCCGAAGCTTCCTGGCGCTAATAGACAGAGTGGGTAGGGAGGGAGCATAGAAGGCGGAGTTTTAGCTAATGGGGAGGAATAGGTGAGTTTTTAACAATTTTCTGAAGTTCAGAAGGGAAGAGGAGGATTTTATTGGAAGAGGAAGGAGATTCCAAAGCGCAGGAGCTAGGTAGGAGAAGCGGCGACAGCCGAATTTCTTGGTTTTGCTTTTAGGAGTGATTAACAAATCACGGTGGGCTGAGCGGAGATTACGTGTTGGGCAATGAGGATGGATGAGAGATTTGAGGAACGCCGGGCCAGGGCAGTGAAGGGCTTTGAAAGTGAGGCATGCCACCTTGAAGGCCGCCCTTTGGGCTATTGGAAGCCAATGGAGGCTGTGGAGCAGAGGCTTGGCTGATTGCCATCTAGGGGTTCCATGAATCAAGCGGGCGGCTTGATTCTGGACGACTTGTAGGCGATGTAACAGGAGTTGTGGGAGACCGTGATAGATGGAGTTAGAAAAGTCCAGACGGGAGAGCACAAGAGAGATGACAGTTTGGGTGAGTGCCGCTGGGGGAAGAAGGTGACGGACTTTGCGGATCCTGCGGAGTTGGTACATACAAGATGATACTACCGCTCCAACTTGGGCTTTGAGGGAGAGTTCGGCGTCAATGATTACGCCCAAGCTCTTTACTGTTTTTGCTGGGATAGGGTGGGAGCCAAGCTCCGGAGGCCAAAACTGTGGGCCCCAGTGGGCATGGCTGAGTCCAGGGAGGAGGAGCTCAGTTTTTCCGGGGTTCAGCTTCAATTGGTTCAGATTCATCCAGAGTTGGATATGAATCATGACTGCGTGGAACGTTTTGATGGCATGTGGTGAGTTGAGTGAGAGGATGATTTGTAAGTCGTCGGCGTAATTATAGACAATGATGTCCCATTTCCGCAGAGATTGAATCAGGGGCCGGAGGTAAAGATTAAATAGAAGTGGAGAGAGAGAGGAGCCCTGGGGGACTCCGCAGAGCGAGGGTTGTTTTTTGGCAGTGTAGGGACCCAGGCGGACCGCCTGTGTTCTTCCAGTGAGGAAGGACCTGACCCACTCGAGAGCAGTGCCTTGGATGCCTGCCTGCTCGACACGGTGGAGAAGGATGTTATGATCCACCGTGTCGAACGCGGCTGACAAGTCCAGGAGGACGAGGGCTTGGGGGAGCCCCACGTCCGCATTGCTCCTGAGTGTGTCAAGGACTGCCAAGATGACTGTCTCTGTAGAATGGGCGGGTCTGAAGCCGGCTCGGTTATGCTCGAGATGACAGGAAGATTCGATAAAATTTGACAGGCACCGGGTGACATGGGCCTCCATTTATTTTGAGAAGTATGGGAGGAGGGAGATGGGGCGATAATTCGACGGCTCCGCGGGGTCGGCGCCGGGTTTTTTGAGGAGGGGCACTAGGATGGCCTCCTTGAAAGAGGTAGGAAAGGTGCCACTGCTGAAGGATTTGTTAAGTAAGTGTAGAATACGATCTGGCAGGTTGAGGCATATACTCCGCAGGACCGACGGTGGACAGCAGTCGTTCGGGGAGCCAGATTTCACGCGGTTGGCAAGTTCCGCTAGAGAGGGAGGGTCTAGAGCAGGGAAGGTGGTAAAAGTCAAGGAGTTGTTAGAGGAAATAACCGGTGAAGGTGACTGGGGAAGGGGGGGAATAGACTTTTTAATTTTTGTGATCTTTTCCAAGAAGAAAGAGTTCAGGGTGTCGCAGGCCTCCTGAGTGGGGGTCTGGGCTGGGAGAGTTCTATCATCTGTGGTTAGCTCGTTTAGGACTCTGAACACCTCCTTAGATTTGTTGACTGCCGAAGAGATCCTATTGGAGAAGTGTTCCATGTTAGCTGAGCTGATGGCTGTTTTATAATCTTTACGTGCGGCCAGATAGGACTGTCTAGCAGAGACAGAATAGTCACGTCTCCAAATACGTTCTAGCTGGCGAGTTTTTAATTTCTGAGCCTTAAGGTCGTCAGAAAACCACCTATGGGAGCGCTGGTGCCTGGTGCTGGGGAATTTGACTAGGGGAGCAAACAGGTCGCTGTCCGATTTTAACCAGGAACCAATGTCTTGTTCTAGTCCGTCGATGACATTGGGGGGGGGAGAGACTGGGCAGGAATCGGCCAGGGCAGTGAGGAAGCCCTGAGAGTCGTATGTGCTCCATTTCCGTGAGAGGCCACCGGCCATAAGGGGGGCAGGAATCTGACCGGCGACTGTGATGGTAGTGTCCACCAGGTAGTGGTAAGACCAGACACAGGGGAGTATGTCTGGTGAGGATATGGCCAGATTGCAGGTCCAGATCTGGTCGAGGATATGTCCCTTGACATGGGTGGGTAGGGAGACGTGTTGAGTAAGATTCAGATTTTTTAGAGTCTCAAAGAGCTCCGTGGCATGGGGTCCGGCCTTGGTGTCGTTAAACCAGTAGTTTAAATCGCCGAAGATAGCGAAGCAGGAATGCAGCGTTAACAGAGAGGACAGTTGTTCACTCAAGATGGAGGAGAAGGATGGCATGGAATGGGGGGGTCGGTATAGGAGGAGCAGGGTAAGGGGGCCGGTATCAGTTTGTACGGTGATGAGTAAGTTCTCCACCTCGGGGAGGGGAAGAGAGTAAGAGGAGATTGAATTCAAGCGTTTAGATATAATGGCTGCCACCCCACCCCCGGGTCGGTCACCAGGGCGATCGGCATGGAGGATATAATAATCAGGGGGAAGGGCAGCCAGGATGTCTGGGAGGGACTCTGGTGTTAGCCACGTTTCCGTGAGCAGGAGCATATCAGGATTGGAGTTGGATAGCAGAATAAAGATGTCTACGGAGTGTTTCACCAACGAGCGGGTGTTCATATATGATACCCTGATGGACGTGGTGTTCCTGATCGGCATAACTGGGGGTGAGAGTCCGTGTAAGTGGGGTTGGTCAGGGCGCATAATGCCAGCAGAGAGTATGCGGCGAGTAGCTGTTGGGGATGGCGTGATGGCAGTGTATTGTAAATCTCTGAGTGATTGAGGTGAGTAGCTGATAGGATGGTCAGCGTGGCGTGCCCTAGGGCCCGTCCTGGCGCGGACGGGCGCAGACGGGCTTGCCTTAGGCGCGCCTTCGGCGCGCAAACGGCGCTCCCGCTGCGCTCGTCCGCTGCGCTTCCGGTAGATGCACATGATTTATGCTGGGAGGAGGGGATTGGATGGGCGTGGCTTAAAAAGGGGCGTGGCCTCTCTCGTGGCCAGTGATGGCGTCAGGGGGAGTGTTGTAGGAGGCTACGTGGCAGCGCTAGAATCCGCTGTGCGTGCCTGTCCAATTCGAGCGAGTGCTCTGAGGTGATCTCGCTAGCTGGTGAGTTTTAAAAAGTACAAGTTATTTGTGACAATCAATTTTAAGAGAACGTGAGTAAAATGCTCCCGGCTTCCACCTCAGGAGAAAGTCTGTCTGAAGGGACGCTTGTGTTCAGCGTCTTTATACGCGGCGACGAAGGGCGTGGCTTAAAAAGGGGCGTGGCCTCTCTCGTGGCCGGTGATGGCGTCAGGGGGAGTGTTGTAGGAGGCTACGTGGCAGCGCTAGAATCCGCTGTGCGTGCCTGTCCAATTCGAGCGAGTGCTCTGAGGTGATCTCGCTAGCTGGTGAGTTTTAAAAAGTACAAGTTATTTGTGACAATCACTTTTAAGAGAACGTGAGTAAAATGCTCCCGGCTTCCGCCTCAGGAGAAAGTCTGTCTGAAGGGACGCTTGTGTTCAGCGTCTTTATACGCGGCGACGAAGGGCGTGGCTTAAAAAGGGGCGTGGCCTCTCTCGTGGCCGGTGATGGCGTCAGGGGGAGTGTTGTAGGAGGCTACGTGGCAGCGCTAGAATCCGCTGTGCGTGCCTGTCCAATTCGAGCGAGTGCTCTGAGGTAATCTCGCTAGCTGGTGAGTTTTAAAAAGTACAAGTTATTTGTGACAATCAATTTTAAGAGAACGTGAGTAAAATGCTCCCGGCTTCCGCCTCAGGAGAAAGTCTGTCTGAAGGGACGCTTGTGTTCAGCGTCTTTATACGCGGCGACGAAGGGCGTGGCTTAAAAAGGGGCGTGGCCTCTCTCGTGGCCGGTGATGGCGTCAGGGGGAGTGTTGTAGGAGGCTACGTGGCAGCGCTAGAATCCGCTGTGCGTGCCTGTCCAATTCGAGCGAGTGCTCTGAGGTGATCTCGCTAGCTGGTGAGTTTTAAAAAGTACAAGTTATTTGTGACAATCAATTTTAAGAGAACGTGAGTAAAATGCTCCCGGCTTCCGCCTCAGGAGAAAGTCTGTCTGAAGGGACGCTTGTGTTCAGCGTCTTTATACGCGGCGACGAAGGGCGTGGCTTAAAAAGGGGCGTGGCCTCTCTCGTGGCCGGTGATGGCGTCAGGGGGAGTGTTGTAGGAGGCTACGTGGCAGCGCTAGAATCCGCTGTGCGTGCCTGTCCAATTCGAGCGAGTGCTCCGAGGTGATCTCGCTAGCTGGTGAGTTTTAAAAAGTACAAGTTATTTGTGACAATCAATTTTAAGAGAACGTGAGTAAAATGCTCCCGGCTTCCGCCTCAGGAGAAAGTCTGTCTGAAGGGACACTTGTGTTCAGCGTCTTTATACGCGGCGACGAAGGGCGTGGCTTAAAAAGGAGCGTGGCCTCTCTCGTGGCCGGTGATGGCGTCAGGGGGAGTGTTGTAGGAGGCTACATGGCAGCGCTAGAATCCGCTGTGCGTGCCTGTCCAATTCGAGCGAGTGCTCTGAGGTGATCTCGCTAGCTGGTGAGTTTTAAAAAGTACAAGTTATTTGTGACAATCAATTTTAAGAGATCGTGAGTAAAATGCTCCCGGCTTCCGCCTCAGGAGAAAGTCTGTCTGAAGGGACGCTTGTGTTCAGCGTCTTTATACGCGGCGACGAAGGGCGTGGCTTAAAAAGGGGCGTGGCCTCTCTCGTGGCCGGTGATGGCGTCAGGGGGAGTGTTGTAGGAGGCTACGTGGCAGCGCTAGAATCCGCTGTGCGTGCCTGTCCAATTCGAGCGAGTGCTCTGAGGTGATCTCGCTAGCTGGTGAGTTTTAAAAAGTACAAGTTATTTGTGACAATCAATTTTAAGAGAACGTGAGTAAAATGCTCCCGGCTTCCGCCTCAGGAGAAAGTCTGCCCTCTTTGCACTTTTGAATTTTATGCTCCTAGGCAGTTTGCTACCCATGGAATATGTTGGTGACTCGTGGCTTCTGATTGATACTCTGGCCTAAAGTTGGCATCTGTGAAATCTGGTGCGTATTGCACGTGATTGTGATATCTGCACACGTGAGGCAGATTCTGTTTAAGGAGGGCGGTAGTGCATGTGAGTACTTCATGAAAATGAGAGCTGGTGTTTGAGGGGTCGGATATACTCATGCATTCACTAAATCAAATGTTAGCACATTGGATGCAAAAAGTTATTTTAAAATGGAATAGTTTTGTTTGACGGAATTTAGATTATTCAACGAAATGAAACGGTGACATTCAGGAATAAATCATACATGAATAGTTTAAGAAATTGCCAAGCTGATGTTTGGAGGCAAAAATATTGCCTACATAATATATTTGATGCTGACATTGGACTCATGTTTTGTGTTGTGATAAGAATATGTACTTTCGATTTTATTTCCTTGAGGGTAGATGGTACTTGTTATGACGTGTGGTGATATATCAAAATCTACATTGATACATCTTTTTATCACACTATGAACATCTAGCTTGATAAATAGTTTTATGAAATTATCATCTCTAATGCTGTTCTAGGCCAGAGGCTGTAAGTTTTTTTTAACTGTATAGACATGACTACTGTCCAGGCATGTGCGGTCTCTGTGACCCAAGCAGTAGCTTGAGTGGCTGCACTTGTGAAACGTGTAACCTCAGGGATGCTCCTCCCCATCCATAGACTGAAAATATGAAATCTGTAACAATGTCAGTCTTTCGATCCTGCTACTTTTGCTATTGATATATTGCTATTTGCTGTTGTTAAATTATTATTGACCTTCCCGTAAAAAAAGATGAGATATCATATATTTGCTAGTAATCATAACGCATTCCGTTTCCAGGACTGTGAAAACACGCAAAATGTAGGAATTTCCGAAAAAGATGCTGGTCTTTTTATTTTTCTTATTCTGGTACACAAAATGAAAGATAGGTCCAAAAGATCATAAAACATCCTGCATTTTTGAATTACACCCTGGAGAGAAAACAAAGTGTCATATTAATTGCCACTAGGTTCATTTCAATGACAGACTTGGATATCATTTTGCCAAATTGTTTCTACGTGTATTTTTGCAAATCAAATCACTCCGAGTCTCATTATGTCTAGAAATGTTTGGCCATAAAATGTGTTATTCATCATGGGAAACAACGTTGTCAGAGATGTACCGTGTCGACGAGCCCCACTCGTTTCATTTGCATATTTACTTTGTTCTTTCGTCGGTTCCATAAACTCTGGGACGGTCTGCTGCAGCAGAACACCGCAGGATACAGGCCATCTATCCCTGCAATCTCCTCACAATTTCAAATCCCAGCAGGACGCTGAGCGCGCAGTGCCAGAGACGGCAAGTCAGCGCAGAACCGCGCCAAACAGCCTCTCTTTAAAACAATATTTCTAGAGACACACAACGGTAACAACATGGTGATGAATAACTTGGCCACAGTGGACTAAAAAGATAAAAATCAACACTGCAGCCATATAATCCTGCTGCGATCCGTATGAAAAGTGCCATTAACGAGCTGTTGTTCTGAAAATTCGTTTGCAAATAGCTTTGCTACCTGATGTATTGGGTATGGGAATGAGCAGGATGCACTAATACCAGTGAAGGTATGCTAACGTCTCATATCCTCCGGCACAGAGCCTTTCCTTTTACCCGGTATGAAATCTGTCTTTTAGAAAAGGAACCGTTTCCACAGCTGGACACTAGCAGGCTCGCCTTGAAGAACACCTGCTGCTAGAGTCCCACTGGATGCATTCACTTCACTTGCAATGCACTCCTTCGCTTGAGCTGCCTAATGCACTTTTAATGAGGAGCGCCAGTCCTTTCGGTTACAAAATCCAATTTTACTCTCTGTTTATGTGGAGTATTTCTTTGCTTGCAATAAATAGAGTGTTGATTTTTTTAACTGTAAATTGGAACAATATAGAACAAGCATTTGCAATGCAATAGGTCTCGCACTGGTGAAAGTTAGAGCTACTGGCGAGGTAAATGGCAATGTTTCCTACTTATGTTTTTTTTCTGCAGTCGAGTGGTTGTGGGCATGCATGAGCGGTTTGATGTTTACAATCAGCAGGTTTGAAAACATCTAAACAAAAAGCAAGCTAATAAAGTGGATGGATCAGGAGGCAGAAAGTAAAGCCAAAAAACCTGGATTAATCACAGCTTCCGAGCGTAAGTAAATTGTGTGATATGAGGCAAATATTTTATTTTACTGATAACACCCTAACCTGGCTGCAGCAGCAGCTAGACAGGTGGCATTTGTAGAGCGGTTGAGGTGGTTACTCCTCTAACTAAAGACAGACTGCAAACAATCACATCCCTCAAAATGAGAGCTAGTTCTATAAAGAATAATAAAGACACCGCTTTTGTCGAAGGGATGGGGAAGAAACAGACCAGTGGCAGCTGGTGAATTTTCTAAGTGGTGTGGCGAAAACATGCATCATGAATTGCACTGAGCGAGGTAATATGAGCTGGTCCCTCTCTCCCATTTGGAAGTAGAGAGGCTTCTGGCATTTATCTGCACAGTAGCACCAGTGGCCAAATGTACTATATGCCTAACTACAAATGTGTTTCAACTGCACCCAATTTCTCTCTCCCGCAGATGCATCTCTTTAGTAACGCTATGTTGCCTTTGTGGCCTCGTTTGCACTATAGGATACTGTATACATTTATACAGTTTACCCATTCAGTCTACTGGCTAAAAGCTCAGAGAAACCAGCACTGGTTTCTGTGACAGACGAGACCCAGGGACACCAGACGCTGGAGCCTGGGGACGACAAAACATACGTTGACAAAATGTTTCATATCTGATCTAGTAGACAAAGCAAATAGCTTTGGCACGGGGAGACTGTTCAGCGTGATTTGTTGAGAGCCATGGTCGAGAGTCACTGTGTACAGAGCCATTAAGTGCACCAAGAACATTGGACAGCGAGTGCAACGTCTGCTGCGCCACAGGAAGGAGAATGTGCAAAGTTATCACCAGGAAAGGCAACGCTGTAATAGTAAAGCAAGTATTATAGAACATCAAAAAGAGAGGGAGTTCAATCGCAAATACAACAGGTGGAATCACATTAACAGAATTTGCATGACCTTCATCTAGGAATAATTGTACTTCTTTAAAGCATAAACTTGACCGTATATATTGTAGCGCTTTAAATGAGCACCAGTTCAATTATGTAGAGTTTCAGACACTGGTAGATTACGTGATTTGCCCAGAATCAAAGGCTGTTGAGGCTACGCCTCAGACTAGAACCTCGGTCCCCGGTTTCAATGTCGGCAGGTCTGGCCATAAGGCCACATTCTCTACCTGTATTAAATAAACATAAGCCATTATTTTCTTACTTTATTGCCTACTACATTAGAATATGTAATCCTTCCACTTAAAGCTTTATAACGCAGGCATTAGTCCACGAGAGACAATGTAAGTCACTAAACAGCGTGGTTGCAATTGGTGACAGACTGATGCAAACAAGGAAATTTCACAAGGCCGTGAGAGATGATGGCATCACGCGGGGCTTCCATATTCAGCGTCCTCTAAAACCGAAACTCCTGTGATACTAGTATTCACTCTGCTGCAGTCCCTCTGTTATGATAACTAAGGGCTGTAAAAAGGTAAGCCCAGACATGCGCCTTTCAGAGCCTCGCTTTTGCTTACGATGCAATAATGAACAGAACGAGGAAAATTAATCAGCGATGGTTTACAGTGCTACCAATACAATACATTGTAAATGTATGCAAATTAGAGGGCCAGGCCGCAAAGCTATAAGGCAGAAGCCGGTGCCGAAACACAAAATGGGGGAGAATCAATACAAAGCTGAAAGAGGTCTCGACCTCGGAGGGTGATGGGGTGGGCAAATGGGATGGGTGTGATGGTGTTGGGCACAGCACGGGAAATGGGGGAGAAGAGTCATGGACAAGCTGACAAAAAAGATAAATGTTACCGTGTGCAGTGAAACCAGTGCTCATGTAAATCGGTCGAGATCGCTTCCTATAAAACTGCAACAAAAAACAAACAAGCGGCCGTGAAAGTGAAAGTAATCGCGATAAAGCGCGGCGCGCGCGCCCGCGCACATGCACTGTAGCCCTAGGCTGGCCTGGTAGCACTTTTTGGAGCCCTCTCAATAAGTCTCGCCAGACCAGCGCATGCGCTGGGTCAGGCGAGACCTAAAAAGGGCTTACTAACTAAAGCCCGTTTAAATTCGATAGAAGGAAAAAATGGAAACCAGGGGTATTACCTGAGAAGGCTGGATGACAGAATATACGGGACAAAAATATTGTGAGGCCAAATATCAAGAAATATCATCGAGGAAATAAGTGCATATAGGTAACCATAGATTTACTATTCTTAACCCCAAAATATCTTTAAAAAAAAGTATATACATATCATGTGATCAAGGCCCATCAGGGCTGAAACGCATTATGGCGGCCGCATATTTTATTAGTAACAAATAAATACTGAATCGCTAAATTGTGGTACGTGCTCCATCTTTTTTGGAAGATTTCAGAAGTTAATGGAGTTCCAGTGATAGATATATATATTTGTTTACTTATGCATGGAGGTATACAAATGAGGCACCTTCACCCACTGGGGTTTTTATCATGGACTATTAATCTGACTTTGGCGGCACCCACTGGGTAATACTACAAGCACCACAAGCTCCAGCATGCCTTGGTGCACCCACTGATGGAGGCGGAGCTATGTATGTTTATCAAGGAGGTTCTCGTAATTGACTGCCATTTCAGTTTCCTTTTCCCGTGAGCAAGAACACTGGGATGTTCGAAACGCGTTGGGATTATATGATTGAAGGGAGTCTTCGTGTTGCAGGCCACGTTGCTTTTTTCCTCAATAAAGACGTTTTACTTTCTGGCTGAGGCTCCTCAAATGTACGCTTTCTTATCTGGAGATATATATATATATATTCACTTAAAAAACCATAGGTTTCACACATGTTATAGTTAGCTGGACATTTCACTCGAAAAAAACCAATGAAATTCCCCCGTTATAGTTAGTTCAGGCAACTATAACTCACGCGACCGCAATCCACTGCTGATGACGTCAGATATTACATCACTGTATTTAGACACTTATTTACCCATTTATTCTTCCATTTACCTTTAGCTATATATATATTAGAAATATTTATTTTACAGAAAGACACATATGTCATCAGTGATGTAATATCTGACGTCATCAGCAGTGGATTGCGGTCGCGTGAGTTATAGTTGCCTGAACTAACTATAACGGGGGAATTTCATTGTTTTTTTTCGAGTGAAATGTCCAGCTAACTATAACATGTGTGAAACCTATGGTTTTTTAAGTGAATTTCAAAGGTTTTTTAAATGCTGATTCCTAACTATAACATGTGTGAAAACTATGGCTTTTTCAGTGAATTTCAAAGGTTTTTTAAATGCTAATTTATGTATGTTTTTTTTTTATGCCATTTTCACCGTGTGCGCACCATGCGCGCACCGTGTGCAAACCTTCGCGATTTTTTGGTAAAAAAATAAAATGTTTTTTTTCACCCTTGGGGGTCCTTCAGGGACCCCCTGACAAAGGCTAGGGGTCAGAAACTCTCTACCCTGCCCCCTTTTCACGTTCTTATATGTTTTTTTTTTTTAAAGGTTTTTTACCGCGCACCCCACGATTTTTTGAAAAAAAATAAAATGTTTTTTTCCCCCTTGGGGGTTCTTCTGTGACCCCCTGACAAAGGCTACTGTCCACCCTGCCCCCTTTTCACGTTCTCCACCTTTGTTTTTCACTGCCTCAGACTGCGAGAGACAAAATGGCGGCCGACACTTCCTGATTTGGACCGATTCGAATGTTTACTGACATCTAACAACCAATCAGAATTTCGCTCGCGCACGTCACCGTACGCGCTCGGTGCGCGCACCGTGCGCGCGTATAAATATTTATATGCTTTTAAATGCTATTTTCTCAGTAAATATTGAACAGATTTACACCAGACCTGCAAAAGGCACTTCCCTGACCTGAGGACTACCTCTCTGCCATATTTCAAGTAATTCTGTTTCGACTAAAGGTCCTATGGAAAAATGCATGGGGAAAACGCGTTTTGGGACCCCCCTTTTTTCTGGGCCCCCGCTTGACGAATCACCCCGAGACTTTCAGGGTAGGAGCTGAGCGGAGCGCCCCATTAGATTTGAAAATTTCGCGAGGATTCGTCAACCGGCGCCAAAGTTATTCAAAATAGAATTTTCAGATTTCCTATGGAAACACGATCCTAACTATAACTATCTACTGGCGACCGCCAGTAGATAATATATATATTTACCGGCTGGTCCAGGTCGGGAAGGCAGTACCACCATTTGGAATGGTACATGGACTGTGGATTTCAGATACACTGAAATCGTACAAGCAGGATGGCAGGTTTGCATGTATTTTAACTGGCTATGCACTGAAGCCTCTATGGAGAGTTTGAAATAATGATGCTCGAGGCAGAACCCACTGAGGGTCATATTGTAGCGACAGAACTACAGGTCCCACAAGCCTCGTGATGAAGGAAGCCCAGCAGAGGGCGATAAAAACAGCTAATTGGGGACTTGTTTCTCTCGCATCTGCCCATTTGCATGCTGTCCCGTGACCAAGCGGCAGGAGCTGCGAAACGCGTTGGGAAAGGTAAACTGAAATATTCAGCTATATGTGCCGGTTTTGCTGAATAAAGGATTCTTCTGTGAAAGGCTGGATTCGCCTGTCATTGTGTGCGCCTTCGCATGTGGGCAAAAAAGTTCGATGATATATATATATATATATATTTATATATATATATATATATATATATATATATATATATATTACCTACTGGCGGTCGCCAGTAGGTAGTTATAGTTAGGACCACGTTTCCATAGGAAAACCTCAACATTCTATTTTGAATAACTTTGGCGCCGGTCGACGAATCCTCGCGAATTTCTCAAAATAGGTGGGGCGCTACGCTCCGCTCCTACCCTGAAAGTCTCGGGGGGATCCGTCAAGCGGGGGCTGAGATAAAAGGGGGGTCCCAAAACGCGTTTTTCCCATGCATTTTTCCATAGGACCTTTAGAACGAGCTACAGCCCGAACGGCTGAACAGAATTACTCAAAATTTGGCAGAGAGGTAGTCCCTAGGTCAAGGAAGTGCCTTTTGTAGGTTTGGTGTAAATCTGTTCAGTAGATTCTGAGAAAATAGCCTTTAAATCAATATATATATCTGAGCCCGCTTACGGTACGCTTACCGTACGCTTACGGTAAGCGTACGGTGGCGTGCGCGAGCGCGATTCTGATTGGCTCTTAGATCTTAGTAAGCATTCGAATCGGTCGAAACCAGGAAGCGGCGGCCGCCATTTTCTGTGTTTCACTCTGAAAAAAAAAGAGTGAAAACAAGAAAAGGGGGCAATGAGGAGAGTTACAGACCCCCTTACATTTGTGAGGGGGTCAAAGAAGGACTGTAAAGTACAAAACAAACATTTATTGATTTTTAAAAAAAATCACGGGGTACGCGTACGGTAAGCTTACGGTAAGCGTACGGAAGAAACATGGCGTGCGCGAAGGAGATTCTGATTGGCCCATAGATCTTAGTAAACTTTCGAATCGGCCGAAACCAGGAAGCGGCGGCCGCCATTTTGTGTGTTTCACTCAGAAAAAAAACAGAGAAAACAAGGAAAGGGGGCAATGAGGAGAGTTACAGACCCCCTAACATTTGTAAGGGGGTCAAAGAAGGACAGAAAAGTACAAAAAAAACATTTATTGATTTTAAAAAAAATCACGGGGTACGCGTACCGTAAGCTTACGGTAAGCGTACGGTAAAAAAAATAAAAATAAATAAATGAAAAGCAGATTTAAGAGTTTAGAAATTAGGGAGCTCTAAAAAGAGCTGTTGTGTTTATGAAGTCATTTTTTTAGTGGTACCTACAAGTAAGTACCGATGCAGAGTCTAAGGTTCAAGAGGAAGACTCTGTTCCCTTCATCATTGAAGTGCACACCATCTCCTCTATAAATGTCTTGCATGTCATAACGCAAGTTGTTGTGGTAAATGGCACCCATACCATAGTCACGGAGGAAAGCAGAAACAGATTTGTTGACGTGCTTTCTTGCTTTGTCAATCTGCGGACAGAAATGATTGGACCAGTTCCATTTTTGCCTTTGGCATATGTTGGAAAACACAAAGGCAGTTTTAGGGAAAAGTGTAAACAGTTGTGCAAAGGTGTCCTTCATAAGCATTTCCAGACCTACCCCAGTCAAAGTGCCTAGGTCATTGCCACCACAGTGCACTATTATGAGGTCAGGGTGTTGGATTTGAATGAAGGATTTCACCAATGGCATCAATTGGTGCCACTTTAACCCTCTCTGACCAATCCATTTAATGTCTACATTTGGCAAAGCAAGGTCTCTCACCATACCTGTTTTCTCTGCAAACTTTTCACTCCAGAAGACATAGCTGTGCCCTACAATCCACACTGTGAACATCTTCAAAGGAGAACTGGATGCACTCAGGAGGTGTCTTTCAGTAGAATGGCAATATGAAAAGAAAGACAGTTTGGAAATGGAGGCATACATATTTTTTTCAAAACAAAAAGAACTGATTGGCTGTTTCATACCATTCTAGAATAAAAACTAGGCTGTATGTGTAAATTAATAGAAGCATGTTTTGTATTGGTACAAAAAATGTGTAACCAAAGAACAGTACTATGGATTTGCTGTAAGGTTTGAAAAGTCAAGCACTCTTGCTCTGTGGAATTGAAACATTGTGTGTCGAACTTCTGACCTAACTCTACACAGCAGTGTTCCATGAGCTGTTGCTATGGTAGCAGGCAGAAGTCAAGTTGGGGGAAGGGTACTTTTGGAAAAGGGTTGGTTTTCAACCAATAGAAATGTGTGATTACATTTGAAAAAAAGGGGGAAGCACTGAGATTTGAAACTTACATGTATATGTGTGGAAAAATAGAGGGAAAGTTTGCCATTATCTGGTTCTGCTGAGAGGAGAGAGGTGAACACAACAGAGATCCTGGCTCTGATAATCTGCTGTTTGAGTGTCACATTTCTTTCACAACTAACTAATTTTAAAGGTGAGTTTACAGTTTGAGAGGGGATGTATGTGGTAACTTAAGAAATGAATAATAGAAATGGGAATTGTTTTTGTTGTAGTTACACATGGTGGTTTCATAATGTGTCAGTCTGTAAAAGTGATTTACACTTGCCCCGAAAAAAAAAAGAGCAGTAAGTGTGCTTTCAAATTGGCAAAGAAATTTCGTTTTGGGACTAATGTGAAAACATGACTCTGTGTGCATAGAAGAATTATAGGCAGAGATTTATTGCGTCTTGCTCTGGTGATTTCACAGTTGCATTAGATGGAAAGGGGGAGCGAATTTTTGGGGGAAGAAGCAGAGTCTTAGCACACACCCATGTGCTTGCCATGTATAGTCATGCACAGTATTTAGAAGCGAGTGGGGTTTTCAGGTTTAAGTCTGTAATGCAAATACATTCAGCATCACTAAGGCTGGTTGCCCTTGCTGGAGTGTAGGCAGTCACAGAGAATACACATGGTGGTGGTCTGAAAAAACAGCTTGGACATGTGCATTTAAATAAATCAAAAAAAGTGGTTTTATAATGTGTCAGTCTGTAAAAGTGATTTCCAATTGTAAAAAGTGATTTTCACTTGGCCCGAAAAAAAAAGAGCAGTAAGTGTGCTTTCAAAATGGCAAAGAAATTTCGTTTTGGGACTAATGTGAAAAAATGACTCTGTGTGCATAGAGGAATTATAGGCAGAGATTTATTGCGTCTTGCTCTGGTGATTTCACAGTTGCATTAGATGGAAAGGGGGAGCGAATTTTTGGGGGAAGAAGCAGAGTCTTAGCACACACCCATGTGCTTGCCATGTATAGTCATGCACAGTATTTAGAAGCGAGTGGGGTTTTCAGGTTTAAGTCTGTAATGCAAATACATTCAGCATCACTAAGGCTGGTTGCCCTTGCTGGAGTGTAGGCAGTCACCGCGAATACACATGGTGGTGGTCTGAAAAAAACAGCTTGGACAAGTGCAATTAAATAAATTAAAAAAAAAGGTTTCATAATGTGTCAGTCTGTAAAAGTGATTTTCACTTGCCCCGAAAAAAAAAAGAGCAGTAAGTGTGCTTTAAAAATGGCAAAGAAATTTCGTTTTGGGACTAATGTGAAAACATGACTCTGTGTGCAAAGAGGAATTATAGGCAGAGATTTATTGCGTCTTGCTCTGGTGATTTCACAGTTGCATTAGATGGAAAGGGGGAGCGAATTTTTGGGGGAAGAAGCAGAGTCTTAGCACACACCCATGTGCTTGCCATGTATAGTCATGCACAGTATTTAGAAGCGAGTGGGGTTTTCAGGTTTAAGTCTGTAATGCAAATACATTCAGCATCACTAAGGCTGGTTGCCCTTGCTGGAGTGTAGGCAGTCACAGAGAATACACATGGTGGTGGTCTGAAAAAACAGCTTGGACATGTGCATTTAAATAAATCAAAAAAAGTGGTTTTATAATGTGTCAGTCTGTAAAAGTGATTTCCAATTGTAAAAAGTGATTTTCACTTGGCCCGAAAAAAAAAGAGCAGTAAGTGTGCTTTCAAAATGGCAAAGAAATTTCGTTTTGGGACTAATGTGAAAAAATGACTCTGTGTGCATAGAGGAATTATAGGCAGAGATTTATTGCGTCTTGCTCTGGTGATTTCACAGTTGCATTAGATGGAAAGGGGGAGCGAATTTTTGGGGGAAGAAGCAGAGTCTTAGCACACACCCATGTGCTTGCCATGTATAGTCATGCACAGTATTTAGAAGCGAGTGGGGTTTTCAGGTTTAAGTCTGTAATGCAAATACATTCAGCATCACTAAGGCTGGTTGCCCTTGCTGGAGTGTAGGCAGTCACCGCGAATACACATGGTGGTGGTCTGAAAAAAACAGCTTGGACAAGTGCAATTAAATAAATTAAAAAAAAAGGTTTCATAATGTGTCAGTCTGTAAAAGTGATTTTCACTTGCCCCGAAAAAAAAAAGAGCAGTAAGTGTGCTTTAAAAATGGCAAAGAAATTTCGTTTTGGGACTAATGTGAAAACATGACTCTGTGTGCATAGAGGAATTATAGGCAGAGATTTATTGCGTCTTGCTCTGGTGATTTCACAGTTGCATTAGTAGGAAAAAGGGGGAGCGATTTTTTGGTGCAGAAGCAGACTCTTAGCACACACCCAGCTCCTTTCCATGTATAATCATGCACAGTATTTACAAGCGAGTGGGGTTTGAGGTTTCAGTCTGTAATGCAAAGACATTCAGCATCACTAAGGCTGGTTGCCCTTGCTGGAGTGTAGGCAGTCACCCAGGATACACATGGTGGTGGTCTGAAAAAGCAGTTTGGACATGTGCATTTAAAAAAATCTGAAAAGTGGATTTATAATGTGTCAGTCTGTAAAAGTGATTATCACTTGCCAAAAAAAAAGAGCAGTAAGTGTGCATTCAAATTGGCAAAGAAATTTCGTTTTGTGACTATTGTGAAAAGAAATGTAGTAATATATTTAAATAAAATAAAGGAATTTTTTTTTAGTTTTTTTCAGGTATTGCTGAAGAGCAGTGAACAAAATTTAAGATGCCTACAAAATCCAGAGTTAAAAAAACTCACAAAAAAAACCTATATTTGAAGACAGAGGAAAGGAAGCATGGGAAAATTATTCAAAGCGACAAATGTGCTGATCTATTTTGTTGTTCACTAGGGAAACACTGGTCTCCCTATGGCAAATTAGATCTTTACAAAATGTGCAATGAATATCAACCTTCCGAAATCGAGGGTTCATTTCCAGAGGGCCAGCAAAAGGAGATTCTCCCCCCACAGATGAAGGGCTCACCTGACCTGCAGAAGAAGGAGTAAGCCCTGCAGGTGATGGTCCAGGCTGAGCTGCTGTGGATGTACTGGCTCGTCTTTCTGAAGAGTTACCTCCAAAAAGATGACCATGTGTCCTTCTGTGTACATCCTGGAGGTGTCTCTTCATGGTGTGATTCCCAAAGGAATACTTCCTGTCAGGATTACCTCTAGAAAGTACACGCTTACACAGCCTGCAAGTAACTAAGGGTGCATTCCCCTTTTGCTGGCCTTCTGGAAAAGTAAAATAATCCCAAACATAAGAAGGCTTTTGTTTCCTCGATCTCTGCCTCAAGACAGTGCTGCTAGTGCTAGCCTCACTCTCAGAAGAGCTCTGCTGTTCTGCCATCGTATCCCAAAGACAAACCAGCTCCTTCTCCCAAGGGATCACAAGCAGAAATGAGGGGAATGGGTGTGGTGTAGGAGAGTTCTAGAACTGAAAGTAGTTTCAACCAATCAAAAGTTGTGTTTCAAGATCACATGACCTACCGTACGCTTACGGTACGCTTACGGTACGCTTACGGCAAAAAGTACGCGTGCGCGTAAAAAAGACACGCGCTTGCGCGCATGCGCATAACAGTCACTCCCCGGCACTTCCGCGTAACGTGCGCGTGTGGCGTAAGCGCGCACGCGTCCCACGCGCAGTACGCGCGGCTACGCAAAGTGCGTAACTATACGCAAGCAGCGTAGATAGATTACGGACGTTGCGTAAACCGTACGCTTACCGTGAGCTTACGGTACGCGTACTAAAAAAAAATAAAAAAAAAAAAAAAGAACTGGAAATAAATTTTACATGTTTATTTTAAAAAATATATTAAAAAAAAATATTTAAGGATTTTAAAAATTAAAGCATAGTCTTTATAAAAGGTAAGAAAATTAAATTAAAAATATGTTTGAAAAAATTGAAGAATAAAAAAAAAATTAGCATTTAAAAAACCTTGCAAATTCACTGAAAAAACCATGGGTTTCACACACGTTATAGTTAGGAATTAGCATTTAAAAAACCTTTGAAATTCAGTGAAAAAACCATAGGTTTCACACACGTTATAGTTAGGAATTAGCATTTAAAAAACCTTAGAAATTCAGTGAAAAAACCATAGGTTTCACACATGTTATAGTTAGCTGGACATTTTACTCGTAAAAAACCAATGAAATTGCCCCGTTATAGTTAGTTCAGCTAACTATAACTCGCGCGCCCGCAATGCACTGCTGATGACGTCACATATTACATCACTCATGACATGGTCAGTGACATCACTCATGACATCACTGATGACATCTCAAATGACATCACTGATGACATCACTGATGACATCATCCTTGTGATAGAGTGGCAGACCTCCTCTTCCCCTAATATAACCTTTGACACACACATTCAAAAATAGAAACTACAATGTTCAAAACAATGGACATACCAATACCAGTTAAAACAACCTTTTCAGTAATTCTAAGATCCACATACACATCCACTCATTCACCAACAGTCCAATTCAGTCACTCATACATGTACTCACTCATCATATGTACTCATACACCTATACATCCTGTTACACAATGCCACTCATCCATAGAGTTACTCACACACATAGTCACTCATGCTAACAAAGAATCAAACATACATTTACTTGCATATACAGTTATACACACACCACCACACTTACTTCTACGGAAACTTACACATACTTAGTCTTTTAAACAATCACTTATAGAAACACATACTTATTCATACAAGAACTCTTTCAATCTCTCACTCTCACATATACTCACATATATACACCAATAGTCACATATACTAGTTTAAAACATATGTAGTTACTCATAAAGACACTATTGAGACAGTCATTCACTCACTAACACACCCATACACACACTCATCCACCCATACAGTCCTGCACACATACTGTGTTCAACACATACAAACAGTGAGTCACTCATTCATGCACCTATGCACTACGTAATACCCCCACCGAACCATGCAGACACTCAGACTGATACTCAAAAAACCAACTAATAACCTATATAGACACCCATGTAGCTACTCACCAACCCATGCAGCCACTTATACACAAAGTGAGAGACTGATACAGATATTTACATATTTAAACATTACTCACTAAGCCATGTATTCACTATGATACACTTAATCAGTCAGTTACACAATCAATTTTTCAAAAACAAATCATCCATTTAGACACTTATATACCCATTTATTCTTCCATCGACCTTGAGATATACATATATAAAACATATTTAATTTTCAGAAAAACCCACATTCACTGGATGATGTCATCAGTGATGTCATCAGTGATGTCATTTGAGATGTCATCAGTGATGTCATGAGTGATGTCCCTGACCATGTCATGAGTGATGTAATATGTGACGTCATCAGCAGTGCATTGCGGGCGCGCAAGTTATAGTTAGCTGAACTAACTATAACGGGGCAATTTCATTGGTTTTTTACGAGTAAAATGTCCAGCTAACTATAACATGTGTGAAACCTATGGTTTTTTCACTGAATTTCTAAGGTTTTTTAAATGCTAATTCCTAACTATAACGTGTGTGAAACCTATGGTTTTTTCACTGAATATATATATATATATATATTACCTACTGGCGGTCGCCAGTAGGTAGTTATAGTTAGGACCCCTTTTCCATAGGAAATCCGCAACATTCTATTTTGAATAACTTTGGCGCCGGTTGACGAATCCTCGCGAATTTCTCAAAATAGGTGGGGCGCTACGCTCCGCTCCTACCCTGAAAGTCTCGGGGGGATTCGTCAAGCGGGGGCTGATTTAAAAGGGGGGTCCCAAAACGCGTTTTTCCCATGCATTTTTCCATAGGACCTTTAGACAGGGCTACAGCCCGAACGGCTGAACAGAATTACTAGAAATTTGGCAGAGAGGTAGTCCCTAGGTCAAGGAAGTGCCTTTTGTAGGTTTGGTGTAAATCTGTTCAGTAGATTCTGAGAAAATAGCCTTTAAATCAATATATATATCTGAGCCAGCTTACGGTACGCTTACCGTAAGCTTACCGTACGCGTACGGTGGCGTGCGCGAGCGCGATTCTGATTGGCTGTTACATCTAAGTAAACATTCGAATCGGTCGAAACCAGGAAGCGGCGGCCGCCATTTTCTCTCTCGCACTCTGAGGGGGGCTGTAAACAAAGGCAAAAAACATATAAAGGGGCTGTTTAGACAGCGCCCATGCACATAGCCATGTTAGTTGAGTCCTCAAAGATCCCCTAAGGCCAAAAACGGTAAATTTTTATTTTTTGAAAATTTCGCCGATTACGCTTACCGTACGCGTACGGTGCGCTTACGCTAAAAATTTTCATAAAAAAAAAAACACTCTGTGCATGGCGTATTATTGTCATCACTTACAAATAAAATTTAACAGATTACCTATCACAAGGAAGCGCATAATATGTCCTCCATGTGCGCACGGTGCGCTACGCGCACCGCGTGCCCACCTTGCGTGTACGGCACTAACTGCGTAAAGTGGGCGCACCGTGCGCGCACGGAACGAACTGCGTTAAGTGGGCGTGCACGCCACGAATGGCGTAAAGTAACTTAGCATTTAAAAAACCGTACAAATTCACTGAAAAAACCATAGGTTTCACACACGTTATAGTTAGGAATTAGCATTTAAAAAACCTTGCAAATTCACTGAAAAAACCATAGGTTTCACACATGTTATAGTTAGCGGAAATTTTACTGATAAAAAACCAATGAAATTCCCCCGTTATAGTTAGTGCAGGCAACTATAACTCACGCGACCGCAATCTTCTGCTGATGACATATGTGTCTTTATGAAAAAAAAATATTTGTAATATATGTATAGCTAAAAATGTATGGAAGAAGACATGGGCAAATAAGTGTCTAAATACAGTATTAGCATCAGCAGAGGATTGCGGTCGCGTGAGTTATAGTTGCCTGCACTAACTATAACGGGGGAATTTCATTGGTTTTTTATCAGTAAAATTTCCGCTAACTATAACATGTGTGAAACCTATGGTTTTTTCAGTGAATATATATATATATATATATATGCATAGAAGTCCAAACTTTTTTACAGAAGTATCCCAATACTCGAGGCTTCTGAAGTAGGAAACGGACACCAATTAGTGCTATTTCTTTTTTTTTTTTCTTGCAGTGAATGCCGCCGTGACGCGTTTCGGGCTCTCAAGCCCTTGATCACATGACATGCCATTAGTTTTTTTCCTTTTTATAAAGTGCACGTGCAATCATAGACCATGAAGACAGACTATGCATCCTCATTGCCAACAAATCATTGTTTTTGACATAATGCCTTAAGTCACAGGGTTACAAAAAGATCATGCCTGGTTTTGAGCATTAATCAATACATGCCTATATTGATTTAGACCATTATAATCATATGATGTGCATAAACTATTCAACAAGCATTGAGAACAGGTTGTACATTTGTCTCCTGTATGTTTAGACTCGCGGCATAATGCCGAGGAATAACTAAAACTAATATCACTGTATTGCAATAGATAGTTTCACTTCTTGTATAAATACACTAAACACAGTAAAAGATTACAATGGTATTTGCTGTATAAATGATGTGACCCTGTGGCATAACAATTGTTTTTTTGAGTAAGAAATGAATAGGAGGGTATACATTCAAATACGTGCTAAAATCATTCTAAATGTAAAAACACTCAAAACAACTTAACCTCTTGAGTGCCCATGACGAGATGGTCTCGTCATGGGCCGCGGTTGCGCTGTGCCCATGACGAGACTATCTCGTCATGAACCCCGCCCGCTAATGAAAGGGCCGGCACAGGGCGGGGAAAGGGCGGGGCACTCAAGGGGTTAAACACACATTATAAGATGTAAAATTGATTCCTTCCTTAGAAAAGGACATTTCTTTACTTGTATTTGAGGATAAATGAATTGTTGGGCTAGGTCTAACAATGTAAAGTGCTGAGAATATGTGCAAAACTTGGAATAAAGTGCAAATAGTGCTAAAATACGTTTTGGAATAAACCAATTGAAATCCAGTGTTTACAAAGACAATCCTCTTTTAGCCAAAAGAAAGGAAAAAGTCTAAAATTTAAATTTTAAAATTACAGATAGTAGGGAGTCTGCTGAAATATAGGAGGATACCACAATTATTTGAACTGGAGTACTGTACAAGGCCACTTGGCTAATGCTAGAAGCCGAATATTTATATCAGTAAACTTAATTTCAGAAACTGTTTGTACAAGTTATAGATCTTTTTATAGAATTTAGAGCCAGGTGTATAAGTCTTCGGTCGTTTTAAGACCATTCGGAGACTTACTGTCAAACTCCAAAATATATTTGGTTTCCAGTTTCCTCAATTGGGCCTCCCTGTTACCCCCTCTCCTAAGTGATGGTACCGTGTCCACAACATAATATTTGAGGTCATGTACTGAGTTGTTGTGGACTTCCTTAATATGTCGGGCCACAGAGTAGCTGGGATCTGCGTTGATTACAGCTCTCGTGTGCTGGAGAATGCGCTTGTGGACTTGCAGCTTAGTGCTACCGATATACTTCAGTCCACAAGCGCATTCCAACACATAGATTGCATACTCTGATTTGCAGGTTAAGGATTTGGAGATTGTGGACGGGGCCAATTTGAAAGGGGTTATAAAAGAATTTTTGTTCAAACCCAATTTGCAGGCTTTGCTTTGTATATATATTTCTATGAATATTCGTTTCTCGCGCTAGTCCTCCTTCACATCATTCACCATTTATGGAGGGCACAGGAAAACAGCACAGATCAGGTAAGAGAGGCAGCAGGAGCCGTTATTTGTTTTTGGAAGACAATTTGATTCTTTTTTTTTTTCTTTAAATATTAGCAAAGTGCAAGTAAGAGTAGAGAGAAAAAAGAAAGACCAACGCGTTTCGGTCTGAGGAGTTTGGCGGGGTCATGGAGTGTGCTGTACAGGGTGTCAATAAAATAGGGACTCTATTGGTCCCTCCCACAAGCATTAAAAGCTCAATTTAAAGGAACCTCGACAATTAATTCATATATGATGACAATAGTGTGCTGGAATCCATATAACATATATTGATACAGTCATTGGAATGTTCATGTGAGCAGAGATTCAACTCATAATGTTTCAAAGGTATGGTGAAGTATCCAGCAATGTACTCTTTATAATACTTAGCATTCGTCTATATGATATACAAAACAATGTATTAAGTCTTGATTGCAAAAAATCTTGGTAAAATGTCACATGATTACATATTCTGAAAAAAACATTACTGCTGTATTATTTATGACAAAACCAAACTGTAATTGGTTCCTCTTCATATTGTTATCTAATTTGAACAGACCTCTGTTACAGGTGCTCACCCAATGTTAATTCAGGGAATCTAAATGATGTAAAAATATTTAAAAATCCCATCAGATAAGATGTTATAGAGTGCACAATGTTGGGCTGAGACAGGCTCTAAGTGAAATATAGTCCAGCATGGTTTCATTGAACATAAGTTGTTGTGATATACGGTATTCAATTAACAGAATATGGATTATCTAGGCCCCTGTTGATATCAGGGGCTTTTGGACGCATTGTGAAGGTGCACAATGCTAGACCAAGGCCGATCCAGAGAGCAATATAGTTTGACGTATTCCCATGGAACATGAGTTAATGAGGTGCATGATATCCTGATCCTGATGGTATGCTTTCACTTCAAGAGACTAGTTTGATGTCTATACCTGATTCTATAACATGTCACATACTTGACTAGCGCGAGTACTAAATTGCAAGGTGCTTAGTTGACTATAAATTCAAAGGATCAGTCTGTGCATCCATCTATTGTATAAACGATCTCTGACCTCAAGAAAAGTAATTAAGGTGCACCATGCTGAATAGGAAAAGGGGTTGTAAACAAATGTGAGCAGTCTGCTCTCTTATTCTCATGCTAAATTCTCTCACAAAAGCCTGTAATTCCCCTGATACAGTGCTAAATATTTGGTTAATGCCCCGGGTATTTGAAATGCACAGTGCTCAGCTAGTTTGGTGCTTGAAAACAAACCATATGGTCAATCTTATATTTCATAATCAGCTCAAAAAACCCACAAAAATCCCCATTCTCATGTTGTCAAGTGCAAAGTGTTGGAATGACATGAGAGTAGGTCAAACACACAGTTCTTTGGTATTAAAAGACTATAAACAAAACATTTTTGATCCTCAACTAACAGAGGACGCTATAACTATGGACTGGGAACTCAAAGAAAATTATGTAACTCTGCATCCATGTTGAGTCCCCATGGTATTCCTGTTCCGATCGTTATGATCCCTTTAGATTCAGCTTTTCTTAGTAAAAGTTCACGATCACCTCCTCTTATCTTCTAAGGCAGATGTTCAATCCCATAAAACAATAACTTATTCAGGTATCCTTCATGATCCCTCCAAATATGTTTCACCATGGCATATGTAAAATCTTTGTTATTCGTCGCTCTTATATGTTGGAGGTCTCTTAGTTTAATTTTGTTTATGGTGCTGCCAATATATTTCTTTCCGCACTGGCATTCAAGGACATACACCACATGTGTTGTTTCACAAGAGATTCTTTCTTTGATTTTTCTTTTCTCTACTGTGAGGGTCACCATGACCTGATGATTGCATCCATACTTGCAGGCTTTACATTTATGGCACTTGTAGTAGAAACCACTTGTTCTCAACCAATATCCAGCAGTGTTTTTTTGTTGTTTTGATTTCTCAAAGTAACTGTGTGTTAAAATGTTGCTTAAGGATGGAGATTTTCTGTATGTGATGCTGAGATGATCTTGGGTACAGGATCTCAGTTCTTCAACTTGTCTGAGTGATTTCCAGTGTTTTTGTAAGATGCTTCTGACTGAGCCACTTGAGGTGTTAAATCGTGTTATAAAACTCAGATCATCTTTTTTCTCACCTTTGCCAGTCATTTGTTTGGGATGTAGAGGATCCTCCCTCCTTTTATTCACGGTTCGTACTTTGGCATTATCTAGGACCACTGTAGGATATCCTCTACTCAAAAATCTGGCATACATTATATCCAATTGTGAAACAAATTCATCCTCTTCTGAGCAGTTTCGTCGGGCACGTAGAAATTCACCATGGGGTAATCTCTATTTCAGGGACGCTATTTGCTACGAGAATGCTATTACACAATGTTGGCTTACGATATAGGGTGATACAAATATGTTTGTTTTTGATATGTATGTTCCCTGAAAAAAACCTAAGGTTATAGGTAGGTGAGTATGTCAGTGACAACATTAACGTTTTCAACACAAAAAAAAACAGAAATTCACCAGCTATATTTGGCAGAGCTAACTATAATTTGCGCCCCGTAATGCACTGCATGTGACCTCACATATTACATCACTCTTGACATATTCTATTACTTTGTTTATTACATAACTGATGACATCACTGATGACGTCTTCCAATGAGTGTGTTAGTTTGTTTTATAGTTTAAATAGTGGTGGGTAACTACCATATTATTTTTCTACCTAATTTTGTATAACCTATGTCCAGTTAATCGGTATAAGTGTTTACAAGACACATGGGATCCAAATGAACCATAGGTGTGTATAAGTATTGAACACGTTAGAAATATTTGTATTGAAGAGTAACTCTTTGTGCAGGTGACAGTTGATGACTTGTGTTCATTATGTTCCACACAAGTTTTTTAGTACTGCAGAAAAAGTTTCCAGCCGGACAAAGATTCTATGTACCACATACTAAGTATTGTAAACAGCCTTGAGTTATTAGACAGAATTAGACAGAATCGTCTCAGCATGATCATTTTTTACTAAACACGGAAGACTGTGTGCTCCCGGTACTAACCTATGTACATGTCCTTGTACTGCTTCAGAAGATGGGCTATGTGTAAAGTTCTGACCACAATATGATGGCTGCAGCTGGTATAATCTTCATCACCTTCAGACCTTGGTTATTTTAAGTGAGCAGTCGCTCTTTGGACAAGTTTTGCATAGAGTTTACACTGTTCTTAGTAGATATTTTCCAATACTCTGTGGTGTATTTCTCATGAGAGTTTCACTGTCTGCAAACAGAGTGGTACAGAGTAAACTCTCTCCATAGTGTAAACAGTGTTAACAGTACTCACTTTTCTACTAATATCCACTTCTTTTCTCAACGTAGGTTCAGTGACTGTCAAGGGTTTGATACAGGTAAAGACTGTCCGTAGTAGGACATGAGTTATGTAACAGGGTTTCAGTATCTAGAGGAACTTGGTTTTCCCTGAACAGTTGTATAAAGATTGAACACCATGTGCAGGATAGGTTACCCTTTTATCTGTGTTTCATAGTCAGCACGAACTTGGCTTTTCACGAGGTGTATGGTATATGATCAATGTTGCATGTAACACAAGCTTGTTTTACCTATGGGTGTTGTATGTAAGAAGCTTTAGCTATTTTGCACTATTTCATGACTCTAATGCTAAACCTGTTTATAGAGCAATGTGTACAAAAAAAATTGGATGATGTCATCAGTAATGTCATCAGTGATGCCATTCGAGATGTCATCAGTGATGTTATAATGATGTAATAGAACATGTCATGAGTAATGTAATATGTGAGGTCATAAGCGGTGCACGGTGGGGGCACAAGTTATAGTTAGCTCTGGTAACTATAACTGGTTAATTTCTGTTTTTTTTGGTCAAACCATTAATTTTCTCACTGACATATTCACCTAATTAAAATATAACTTTAACATTTGTCTTTTTAAGTGAATTTCTAAGTTTTTAAAAAGAAAATCATTTTATCAGACATAACTTTAATGTTACTTTAATCTTTGTTTTTTTCAGTGAATTTCAATTTTATTTTACATAAAGTAATATTTTATCACCAGGACGTTATGTTTTTATAAATGGGAAGGGTCCATGTGCCCCCCTCCCAGAGCCTTATTCGACCAATGGGACCCCATCCCCCAAGGCCTTTTTTACTGAAAGCGGAGGCGGACCATGTTGCCAGCCTCCTCAAGCCTTATTAGGCCCTAGGGACCCCATCCACAAGGGCCTTTTATTATTTAGGGCGGGAAACCCCCTGCCCAAGCCTTATTAGATGCTGTGTCTGAAAATCAGGTGCTAGAAGGGAGATGCTTCGATTTTGCAGTCTTTTACAGCAGGAACAACCTCCAAAGACCCAGAACTGGAAGTGGCACCACTTGGCAGGCCAGAACTCCCAGCAGTGGAGTTAAGGGGTGCTGCAGGTGAAGTCTTTTATTGCCCTGAGGCTTCCAACAGGAGGCAAGCACACACAAGCCATTGGAGATCCTTGGAAAAGCAGAATTCAAAATCAAAGTCCAGTTCTTTCACTGCCCACAGACAGAAGTAGCCACTGCCGGCCAACCCAGGAAAGCAACACACAGCAAAGGGGCAGTTCTCCTCCTGACAGCTCTTCAGGTCTTCTTTTTGACACAGTCCTCAGTCCAGAAGTGTTCTAAAAATGTGAGGTGTCATGTCCAATATTTATACCACTAGGAGGCATACTTCAAAGGAACGTCTTTGTTGTCCACAAGATTCTGCCTAGCCCTGCCTTGGCTGCAGACACACTACAGGGGGGTGAAGACAGCATTGTGAGAGGCCAGGCACAGTGCTATTCAGGTGTCAGTGACAGCTCCTCCCATCACTGTAGCTCAGGAAGGGCCATCAGCCGGATGATGGGCCATCAGGATATGCAGGGTCACCTAAGATCCCTTTGTGTGACTGTCTAGAGTGAATGCACAAACAACCCAGCTGTCTTTGTAAACCACAGGTTGGTTCCACAGGCAGGTAGAGGCAGAGGATGGTAAAGCAAGATAGTGCCTATTTTTTAAAAGAGGCATTTTCAAACACACAATTTAACAACCACCTTCACAGAAAGGTGAGTTTTTAAAAAGTTAGACTTGTACGATGTTACAGGGCAGCTCCAATGATAACGTATGGGAGAGATAGACCTTGCAACCGTGAAAAATTAAATTGGCAGTATTTCATTATCAGGACATTTAAAACACACCAGTACATGTCCTACCTTTCACCTACACTGCACCCTACCCATGGGCATACTTTGAGCCTAACTTAGGGGCGCCTTACGTGTAGAAAAAGGGAAGGTTTGGGCCCGGCAAGTGAGCGCACTTGCCAGGTCGACATGGCAGTTTAAAACTGCACCTGGAGACACTACAGTGGCAGGCCTGAGACATGTTTACAGGGCTATTGATGAGGGTAGCATAATCAGTGCTGCAGGCCCACTAGTAGCATTTGATTTACAGGCCCTGGGCACACACAGTGCATTTTAATAGGGTCTTACCAGTAAATCAAATAAGCTAATCATGGATAACCAATCATAATCACAATTTACACAGGGAGCACTTGCACTTCAGAACCGATCAGCAGTGATAAAGTGCCCAGAATACACAAACTCTGATGTCTATGTTTTTAATAAATGAAGGTTGAACGTCATGGGTACACAGGGAGTTTAGATGAGAAATTTAGGGATAAGTAACCCATTATTGCCACTTCCCTGTCCTGTTCTCATTGAAGGAGGCATTGCCAGTTTGAAGGCTGCTGGGGTGCCTCTGTCTTTCTGGTCAGTCAATGTGAGTTTCAAAGTTGCCAGAAATATAGAGGTTTTGTGCTTGAGGAAAGATAATCCTATTGCTAGCACTTCATACTCATCAAACAATGGAGTCAATATAAGATTTAGGGCCACATGTATGAAACTCACAATTTGCGATTAGCTATTAGCGATTTTTACCAAATTGCAAATAGGTAATCACTAAAAAGTAATATAACAAAACAGACAGGAAGTAGCGATTTCTTAAAAATCGCAAACTCAATTAGGGAATTGCAATTTGGGATCAAAAAGCAGATTCTCTAAAAGGGGATACAGACAAGAGGTTTTGGATCGAGCCGAATCGAGGATTAATAACATCAGTAGGAATGATACACTACAGAATAAACATACCAGGGAGGCTACCAACACTAAGGCAAGGTTTATAACTCAATATACAGCTCACAGTGGTGCCAGTTTTAATATTTTTCGGAAACATTGGCACCTTTTAACCGAAGTCTCAGGCCTGAAAGATGTAATCGAAAAAAAACCGTCAATTACATATAGGAAGGGTATTTCCTTGAAAAAAACTTTGTGTCCTAGTTATGTAGTAACACCTAAAACAATACAAACATGGTTACCAGCTAAACCCAGGATTCTTTTTACCTGTGGGACATGTAACGTCTGTCCCTTAGGTAAGAATAAAACCCTTGAATTTGGGTATAACACCACTAGAAAATTCACGATTGATTATTTCGTGAATTGTAACACCACATATGTGGTGTATGTTCTGGGATGCAGATGTGGAACTATCTATGTTGGTAGTACTAATCGTAGCCTGAAATTAAGAATTCAAGAACATCGACGGGCCATAAGAACTAATGATATCAGGTATCCGATTACCAACCATTATGTCAGAGAACATCCTGAAGATTTATCTTTCTGGTTCCATGCTATTGATCATGTCCCGGTACCAGTAAGAGGTGGCAACAGGGATCTGTTGTTACGACAAAAGGAATCTAAATGGATATGTCGTCTGAGAGCAACTAGTCTGGGGCACAACACAGATGGGGAGATGCACTATTTTCTCTAAGTGGTAATGTTTATGCCTCCCTTAAAACTATACTTGGCTCATTATGTTTTGCAAATGTTTATTCTTAATAATAAATTTGAGTTAAGTGATGCCCAAGGTGGGATATCCACTAGGTTGATTATCATTCATGGGTAAAAAATACTCTGTCTTTTCTCTATATCGTTTTTCCTTCTAATTTTTCTTTACATATGGTGGTATTGTATTTTCTTCATCTCTTCTCCTGTTTTCTTTCTTCTTTTCTTTTTTTAAAATATTTTGAATGGTCTGAAATATTTGGCTTAATCCCCTAGGATGATCTTTAATTTAATCAAATTGGTCATACTGTTATGCTGTTTTTGTTATTTTTTTCTTTGTTTTATATTTGGTAGTTTCAACATGGCGCTGTCGCTTGGACATTTTGGTACTTAGTTTTTTCACTCGATATGGTTGTATAGCAACTCCTAACGTAGATGACCTTTATCTCATTACTGTTTATTCCTTGCTGTTTAATCATAAATATCTTACAATAACTTGAGAAACGTTGCCCAGGTCTTATAATGGATTTTTGGCTAATTAATTTCGTTAACTATTGGCTCACATCGTTCATTATGTACCGCGCTGTCCGCAACGAGCGGTACTTCCAAGATGGCGTTACCGACTTGAATATTCTATCTTTAGCACCTTCCCATGGGGTGTGGTCACGGAGCACTTCATATCATAGTCGACTCTCGGATCATTGCGATTATGTTTGTTTTATGATATTTAATTCATTGACCATTTACTAATTGTTATATTTTGGGTTTAATTTAAAAATTAATTTTTTGATTATTTACTATTTATATTTTTGGAGTTCGTAGGGATATATTGTTTAATCTTTTTTGATTTTCAAATCAGTACTGATATTGTTAATTATTTTTGTTGAGTATTATTTGTTTGGAAATATACTGAGAATCCGAAGAGTTAATATAATATTATCTCGCCGGATATTGTTTTGAGACCTTCTACCATTGAAACATGGCGTCGTTTTATCTGAGACTCCTGACAGTATACTAGGATGCAGATCCGATCAATCATGTGTTCATCATGACACGTGATGGGATTGGCAAGACTTATTTAAGGCGTGAGCATTATGGTGTACGGTTTCTTCCTCGGAATATGTAAGAGAAGATTTCTGCAATAAGGTAAAACGAGACTTCTTGCTTTATTCCGGCTTAGACGGTTATGGGGCGCAGTCTTATTCTTGCGATTCCGCGTTATTGGGCTCGCCGTATGGAGACCGTTAATATCGCTTAATATGTGTCTTTCTCAAAGATACACTGCTTATTTGTAACATCATTGGCGACGTTTGACCATTGGACACGCTTTAAGGAAGATCACTTTTAGTACTTAAGACGCGCTTTTTTGAAAGGTTCATTATTTGTTTTTTATTTTTTGGCATGTATTTTTCAGTCTTTATATGTCTGTCGGTTTTTGTTACAAACTTAAGTCCGCAGTAATTGATAATAGGTTTCTACTCACTATTGGCTATTTACTTATCAATGATATTATTGCATTTTAGGGCTTGTGGTGAACGCTTATTTACGGCGATCTCCGCTTTCTCTTTCAGGAAAGATGGCCAATATATTGGCGCTCAATACACAACTACATTGTTGATGTGATATTTGTACATCATTTGTGGAGGTAAGATGGTGCCTCCAAATGCCATGGGCTCTATATTAGGTTTTCTTCGGGGTTATGTTGTTTCCTTAATATATGTATGTTTATTTTTAGGTGGTTTGAATTCTGACTGGTACCTGATGGTATTTGACTTGTACGGATCCAGGGGTTATATATTTTTTGATGTTATGACCTCTATCATTTTGAGAGGTAAGACACTTGCTTTCGGGTATATGGTCTTGCCTGTTTAGAACTTAGTACTGTTCCAATCCGCTTGGTTATGAATTGATGAATATGATCTTGCAATTTTTTCTAATTAGGCTGCATAATATTTTGGTTTTTGGAACCAGTACCACTCCGGACTTGATTGTCTATTGATATTTTGGAACTTGTCCATTTGTGAATGTTTCGGGTAAGAATATTTTATCCTTTGTTATTTGTTTATATGGCATACTCCAGCACCTTTCTTAATGCCTCTCAGATCCGTTATTACTGTAATACGTTGGATGTATGATATTTATCATGATTATTATTGTGTTCTTTTCTTTTTCTTTTGTATTTTCTTCCTTTTGCCTTTCGGTTTTATTTTGTTTTCCTTTTTCATGATTTTTTTGTTTCACTGTCCCTTTGGTTTGTTTGATTTAGGGTTTACGTAATGTAATTTTGTTGTTTGTATGTTGTTGCTTCTCTGGCATCTTTTAGCACTGAAATTAAGGTATAACTTGTTCTCAATGATCTGCTTCTTTCTGTTCCTTATGGATTTCCATGTTCTCTCCCATTCCTCCAAGTATTATATATGTTAAGATTATTTGCTATACTGATATAAATAAGCACATTGAGCTTTATGTATCAAGAGATTGGCGTATATTTAGGTTGGATGTCTAAGTCATGCTCTTAAAGTTTTTATTATTGTTGTCTTGATTCATGTACTTAATTTATCGTCTTTGTTTGTTGTATATACTTCTTTATGTATATATTTTTTCATGCAATATGTTGTAATCTTTTGTATATATCTATTTGAAGTCTTCTGTTTTGTGTTCTGCATATGTATTTTTCTTCTTTTTTATGTATATATATTTCTATATATATGTTTGTATCTGTGTTTTGTTCAGCCCTGACGAAGTTCCTATGGAACGAAATGCATTGGCTGTGTCTGAATTTTAAGATTTAAACAAAGAATAAAGGACGTAACTTGGATAACTTGGAAGCAGTTTTACTCTTTGGTGCACCGTCCCTTTCCTCAAAAAGGGAATTGCTATTTGTAATTGCCACTCCATTCGCTCACATGGGCCTCAAGGCTCATTGGTGCGAATGGTCTTGCATTACTTAAGCTGTGGTTACCTAATTGGTAATTGCAAATTAGTTAATGCATAGGCAAGGGTGCATGGGGCCTTAAGGCCCCCTGGAGCAAACCTAAAAAAGGCCATAGGGTCATGTGTGCTCCACTTGGCATTTTGGAAAATGCATTTTCCAAAATTGCAAATGTTTACCATCAAATTGAAATCGATGGTAATAGCATTTTCTAAATGCATAGTTTGTATTTATGAAAGGCTTCTTACATGTGCATTAGGGAATTGCAAATTGCGATTTCCTATTTGCATTCACAATTTAGGTAATTGCTAAAAATTCAGATCACCTAAATTGCGAATCCCAAAGCCTTTCATACAATCAGAAAGGCCAGATTACAGTCGCAAACGGGAAAATTTAGCGATTTGCACCGTTTGCAAATGCAAAATACTTTGATTGATGTGGCCCTTCGTGATTAAGCATTCTCAGTGTCTGTTGGATGATGAGACTTGTGTAGGTGAACATTCCATGGGATGTTTTTGTGGCACATTTTTGGAGGATTGTCTGGAAGCACTAACTGCATAACGGGACAAAAATAATGTAGACCTAAGCCTCTAGACCTACTCATATTTCAAATAATCTCTTACAATGATTCCATCCTTGTCATATACAGCAAATAAACATCCTCATGATGGAGCAGCAAATTAAAATTAAGAAAGCTTGAGCCACATTATTACTTCTTTGCAGATTCCACACACTTCAATATTTCTTTTTGAAATTTGGTACATTGAATGCTTTGCATTTTGTGACAGCATCACTAATACACAAATATTTTCTCTCCAGTTCACATTGTAAGGAGAGTGTATTCAATAGGCCTGCAGCCATGCTCTTTTGACTATATGTAGTGAGGGGTGTTATTTATTGCTGCAGGTTATGCTATAACCCTTTAATATCACATTCCTCACCTGAAACAGCCGAGTAATTGGCTGCTGCAGGGTGTAATGTTCAACTCCGAGACATTTTGATTGGACCCATATTTCACCACTAGTGCCATTAGCGTCAAATATTTTAGGCACCAGAGCTTTACACATCTCTTCTAATGCAACGGAAATTAAGAAAAGCAGAATACCTGTTCAACAGATAATGACACATGAAATAAGCATTTGTAAGTTAGAAAGGATTTCAGTGTTTCTCGCATGTTACAGTACAATTTGCGAGCTTCGTTTAAAGAAACTATACATTATCAACTGGATTATTGTGTAATCGTTTCTCCAGACCACAAAGCAGGAAGCATACACAAAATGGAAAAAAAGGAAGTGAACCAAAATCGACTCGTGATCCCTGTCCTTCATCTACAGAAAAGGTTTCATAGAAGTAAAATGTACAAAATATACAAAATAGTTCATGCCGCTATGTCACACATCAAGTGAATGAATGAATGAAACAACACTTGTTGCATGGCTACCCGGAGGCATCCCTGTGCTAAGCAAGGCAATTGAAACCACCTCAGGGTTATTTGGGGAAGAGCCATGTTTTCAGAGCTTTACGGAAGGCCAAGTAATTGGGTTCCTTTCGTACCTGAAGAGGTTGGGAATTCCAGAGTATGGTAGCGTTATATGAGAAAAGCCGACCACCACTTCAAACGCCTGTTAGCTCGATAGGGCTGGACCAGGGAAGATATAATGGCTGGTCCCTTCCCTCTAATCAACTTGTTGGTAATACACAAGGCCTTAAAAAAGACTCTCTCCTGGACCGGGAGCCAATGGAGAAACTTCAAGGCCGGTTTAGCCGATTGCCGGCTCGGGATCCCCAGGAGAATCCTTGCGGCGCAATTCTGCACAGTTTGAAGCTTTGCCAGGACTGAACATGGGGCACCCAGATAAAGGGCATTTCCGTAGTCCACGTGCGGTAAAATAAGTGCCTGGACCATGAGCTTTCTTGCTTGAAATGGTAACAAAGGGAGCACTTTGCGAAGCATTCTTAGAATACCAAAGCAATAAACCACAACCTTCCTAGCTTGGGTTTTAAAGCTGAGGTCTGAATCAAGCTAGAAACACAAGCTCTTTATCTCTGGCTTAGGGGTGGGAGCAGGGACCATACACACTGGCCACCTTTCAATTTGAGGTGTGATTGTTTCATCCATCTTGTTACCTCTTCGAGGCAAGAACAGAGATGGATAGAGGCCCTGTCAGCATGGTTCAGATCGACAACCAATTGGGTGTCGTCTGCATATGTGACGATATGCACCCCAAAAGGAAGAATGATATTGGCAAGAGGGGCCGTATAAGCATTAAAGAGAGTAGGGCTCAGAGACAACCCCTGCGGGACCCCACAATATAGGGGGCAGAGGGTCTCAGATGGCCTCACCCTCAAAGACTTGGAAGGATCTGTCCTCCAGGAATAATTGCAGCCAGGACAGAGCGACTCCCGACACACCCAGGCTTCGGAGTCATTCGACCAAGATACGGTGGCTAACCGTATCAAATGCTGCACTGAGGTCTAAAAGAATCACAGCCAAAGAGCCTCCTGCATCGAGGATTTTCCTGGAGTCTGCCAGTAGGGCCGTTGTGTTCCTTGACGTGGGCAAAAGCCCGTTTGAGAGGAATGGAGAAGGTTAGAAACTTCTAGGTGTCTAGATAGCACTGAGTTGACATGCTTCTCCGCAATTTTGCTGATCCCTGGAAGGAGCGAGATGGGCCGGTAATTACTAAGACAGTCAGGGTCGAGGCTAGGTTTTTTCAATAGGGGTTTCACCATAGCTTTTTTCCATAACGGAGGGACCACACCGGCAGATAGTGAGGAATTGATCAGGTCCAAAATAATAGGACTAACTGATTAAGCGACTAATTTCAAGATTTTGGGTGTGGCGGGGTCTCTGGGCGACCCACTTTTTACAAGTGCAGAAGTTATCTGGAGTGTATCATCATTCATTAAGGGGAAAGCTTCCAGCGGTTGTTCCATGCTCCAAGAGCTAACATCCTCTGGGTGGGGACTAGTGTGATAGTCCGTCGAGGTGAAAGAGCAGCATATTGTTTGAATCTTGTTATAAAAATACTCAGCGAGTTCATTGCAGCGGCGATCTGTTGCTTCGAGAGTATCAGGGGGAGTGGGGGCTTTCAACCGTTTCTTCGCAATGTGAAATGTTTCACGAGTGGAGTTGACTGCCAGGGAGATTTTTTCCTCGTAATAGAAGGTTTGAGCCTTTTTAGTTTCCATCTTATAAACTTTACTAGCCTCCCTGTAATCCCTTTTCTTGCTTGGGCAAAAAAACCCTCTTCTCTGGTTTCTGTCAGTTTTTTTGCATATCTGCTTGAGCTCTCAAAGTTTGGAGGTGTACCAGGCCGTTCTGTTGGACCCCATATGTGCCTTGGTGGTCTTCTTTGGGAGGACCTGGTCTAGTGTCCCCTCAATCCAATTATTAAATCGTGCATTAGCCAGTATGGGGTCGGAGTGTGAGGGTGGCTTAGACTTTTCTAATGCAGAGACCCACTTTTCTAAAGAAAGTTTTGGCCAACTACGTGCCGTTATTTGTGTTTGCCGGGTCGAAGGGGTGACTTGGGAGGGGGACCAGGGAAATGGAATCAAAGAATGGTCTGACCAAGGAATAGAAATTGGTTCCTGACAGAGTAACTCCTCTACGTTAGAAAATATGGGGTCAAGGAGGTGTCCTTTTGTGTGCTGCATGAGACACCTTCTGTGTGAGATGGAGAGCTGCAAGATCATGGGAGAGCTCAGTTGCGGTAGTTGATGTAGAGTCATCAAAGTGAATGTTAAAATCGCCCAGAAGGGTAAAATTTGAAGCAGTGCCTGCTAGTTCTGCGACTATTTCTGGAAATAATTTATGAAATTGACCCATGGGTCTGGGGGGTCGATACACTAAAATACCCGAGAGGTAGAGCGTGGGGGAGAATCGTATTGAGAAGTGGAGGTTCTCACAGTCAGGCAGAGGGCTCCTGAGAGTTCGGCAAATTAGTTGATTTTTATAGATAATAGCAATTCCTCCTCCTTTGCCTGAGGTTCTGTCCAACCTTTGCAATACATAGTCGGGAGGGAGAGCTTGGTTGATGTCGGGTCAGAGCCCGCGTTCGTCAAATTCTCAGGGAGAAATAAAACATCAGGGCTTTCATCCATTAGAAGCATAAACAGCTCTATAGCATGTTTAGGCAAAGACCTGCCGCTAAGCAGTACCAATTTAAAGTGTTTGACAGACGGGCATGCAGAGGGAGAGGTAAGTGAGTGCGACCAGAGCTTAAATGTACAGTGCTCACAACTAGAGACTAGGCTACTAGGGTTAATAAGGTGGCTGCAGTTCAGTCTATTGACTGAATGTAATTGTTTTAACTGCTCTGTACTATAAACATACCTATCTGAATTAGGAGGAGCAGGGTAACTGGCCTCTGGCCCCGTCCGGACTTGGACGGGCGCAGATGGGCTTGCCTTTGGTGTGCCTTTGGTGTGCCTTTGGTGCGCATGCGGCGCACCCACTGCACGTGTCCGCTGCGCGGTTGCATCATTGGGCTCTCAAATAGCCTGAGCAGGGTTGAGCGACTAGAGCGCTGACCCAATATGGCCACCAAAGTGCGAGTGTAGGTAAAAAAATAAACCATGGTAGAAACAACTTTCCCCCCGAGCTATGACACAGCTCGAGTAGACAGGTAAAACAAATTTTAAAGCGTACCACAATTCAGTTTTATAAAATGATTAAAAGTTCCCCACTAATTCAGTTTTTTCAAATTGTTAAAAGTTCTTAAAAGATCACTCTGAACCCCCCTTCCTGTCAAGCGTGCCTCGTAGCGGCCTCAGTGCCTGCTGCGCGGTCACGTTCTCGGGCTCTTAAATAGCCCGAGCAGGGTCCAGTGACTAGAGCGCTGACCCAATATGGCCGCCAAAGTGCAAGTGCAGGTAAAAAATATAAACCGTGGGAGAAACAACTCCCCCCCGAGCTATAACACAGCTCGAGTAGACAGGTAAAACAAATTTAAAAGCGTACCACAATTCAGTTTTATAGAATGATTAAAAGTTACCCACTAATTCAGTTTCTTTAAATTGTTAAAAGTTCTTCAAAGATCACTCTGAACCCCCCTTCGCGCCAAGCGTGCCTCATAGCGGCTTCAGTGCTTTATCACTGGGGATACCGTAAAATGCTGGTACAACTGGATTCAAGCTTGGATGCCCCAACTCAGTGAAACTTTGCACCACCATTTAAGGACTCAATTACACTGTGAAGGGCGTATTCTATCAATAAGAAACTTGCACAAGTCAAGAATATTGAACACGTTTTACATATTTGAGTTAGTTGTTAACTAATTGCACCAACATCTGAGAACCTAATTTCTATCCTACCACTTTCTGTTGTAAGAAGAATCTAGGGAACAGAGAAGTGAACATAAGGCTGGGACTCTATCAAGTACTCAGGGACTGGTTCACATAGGGCCACTGCACTCACGACGTAGGCCCTGCAGTCATAGGGGAGACACCGCCACCAGTGCCCAGGCCCTTTGTGAATCAGGTTCTCAGATCCCTGAAGCCATCCACAGAGGATGCAGACATTGTTTGGAGATGAAGCATTGAGCAACAGCAGTGGCATACTCAAGAACAGTAGCAGGGTATTCGATAATAGATGCACAGCAGACTGCCTAGCAGTAAAGTGTAAGTGGACATTAACTCATTATTCTCCAAGGTACTAGATGGCCATCAGGGAATACATGCACTGATGGGAATTGGGAGTTAGCAATGAATGAGTAGCCAAGCTAATATGAAAGAATGTGATCAATCAAGGGGCAATATTTAGAATGAACGTCCAGAAGAAAAGAGCTGGAGCTGAGCTTCACAGACTAAAAAGTTTTGATGCTGGGGACGATTTTAAGGGAAGAACTGAACAGAGTTAATAGCACCCTTTTTGTATACCATATTTACACAAATGGAAAAGCCATGTTGCCTCTTGAAGACACTTCTGTGCAATATCGACTTAGTAAACCAGAATCAGCATATGTTACTGTACTGCAGGCCAGGATGTGTGCTCCGTTGTGCCCACTGCCAAAAATATCCTCTCAAGAGAAATCTCACCAGAGTGATATTGGCAAGAGGGGCCGTATAAGCATTTAAGAGAGTAGGGCTCAGAGACAACCCCTGCGGGACCCCACAGTATAGGGGGCAGAGGGTCTCAGATGGCCTCACCCTCAAAGACTTGGAAGGATCTGTCCTCCAGGAATAATTGCAGCCAGGACAGAGCGACTCCCGACACACCCAGGCTTCGGAGTCGTTCGACCAAGATACGGTGGCTAACCGTATCAAATGCTGCACTGAGGTCTAAAAGAATCACAGCCAAAGAGCCTCCTGCATCGAGGATTTTCCTGGAGTCTGCCAGTAGGGCCGTTGTGTTCCTTGACGTGGGCAAAAGCCCTTTTGAGAGGAATGGAGAAGGTTAGAAACTTCTAGGTGTCTAGATAGCACTGAGTTGACATTCTTCTCCGCAATTTTGCTGATCCCTGGAAGGAGCGAGATGGGCCGGTAATTACTAAGACAGTCAGGGTCGAGGCTAGGTTTTTTCAATAGGGGTTTCACCATAGCTTTTTTCCATAACGGAGGGACCACACCGGCAGATAGTGAGGAATTGATCAGGTCCAAAATAATAGGACTAACTGATTAAGCGACTAATTTCAAGATTTTGGGTGTGGCGGGGTCTCTGGGCGACCCACTTTTTACAAGTGCAGAAGTTATCTGGAGTGTATCATCATTCATTAAGGGGAAAGCTTCCAGCAGTTGTTCCATGCTCCAAGCGCTAACATCCTCTGGGTGGGGACTAGTGTGATAGTCCGTCGAGGTGAAAGAGCAGCATATTGTTTGAATCTTGTTATAAAAATACTCAGCGAGTTCATTGCAGCGGCGATCTGTTGCTTCGAGAGAATCAGGGGGAGTGGGGGCTTTCAACCGTTTCTTCGCAATGCGAAATGTTTCACGAGTGGAGTTGACTGCCAGGGAGATTTTTTCCTCGTAATAGCAGGTTTGAGCCTTTTTAGTTTCCATCTTATAAACTTTACTAGCCTCCCTGTAATCCCTTTTCTTGCTTGGGCAAAAAAACCCTCTTCTCTGGTTTCTGTCAGTTTTTTTGCATATCTGCTTGAGCTCTCAAAGTTTGGAGGTGTACCAGGCTGTTCTGTTGGACCCCATATGTGCCTTGGTGGTCTTCTTTGGGAGGACCTGGTCTAGTGTCCCCTCAATCCAATTATTAAATCGTGCATTAGCCAGTATGGGGTCGGAGTGTGAGGGTGGCTTAGACTTTTCTAATGCAGAGACCCACTTTTCTAAAGAAAGTTTTGGCCAACTCCGTGCCGTTATTTGTGTTTGCCGGGTTGAAGGGGTGACTTGGGAGGGGGACCAGTGAAATGGAATCAAAGAATGGTCTGACCAAGGAATAGAAATTGGTTCCTGACAGAGTAACTCCTCTACGTTAGAAAATATGGGGTCAAGGAGGTGTCCTTTTGTGTGCTGCATGAGACACCTTCTGTGTGAGTTGGAGAGCTGCAAGATCATGGGAGAGCTCAGTTGCGGTAGTTGATGTAGAGTCATCAAAGTGAATGTTAAAATCGCCCAGAAGGGTAAAATTTGAAGCAGTGCCTGCTAGTTCTGCGACTATTTCTGGAAATAATTTATGAAATTGACCCATGGGTCTGGGGGGTCGATACACTAAAATACCCGAGAGGTAGAGCGTGGGGGAGAATCGTATTGAGAAGTGGAGGTTCTTACAGTCAGGCAGAGGGCTCCTGAGAGTTCGGCAAATTAGTTGATTTTTATAGATAATAGAAATTCCTCCTCCTTTGCCTGAGGTTCTGTCCAACCTTTGCAATACATAGTCGGGAGGGAGAGCTTGGTTGATTTAGGGTCAGAGCCCGCATTCGTCAAATTCTCAGGGAGAAATAAAACATCTGGGCTTTCATCCATTAGAAGCATAAACAGCTCTATAGCATGTTTAGGCAAAGACCTGCCGCTAAGCAGTACCAATTTAAAGTGTTTGACAGACGGGCATGCAGAGGGAGAGGTAAGTGAGTGCGACCAGAGCTTAAATGTACAGTGCTCACAACTAGAGACTAGGCTACTAGGGTTAATAAGGTGGCTGCAGTTTGGTCTATTGACTGAACTTAATTGTTTTAACTGCTCTGCACTATAAACATACCTATCTGAATTAGGAGGAGCAGGGTAACTGGCCTCTGGCCCCGTCCGGACGTGGACGGGCGCAGATGGGCTTGCCTTTGGTGTGCCTTTGGTGTGCCTTTGGCGCGCATGCGGCGCACCCACTGCACGTGCCCGCTGCGCGGTTGCATCATCGGGCTCTCAAATAGCCTGAGCAGGGTTGAGCGACTAGAGCGCTGACCCAATATGGCCACCAAAGTGCGAGTGTAGGTAAAAAAATAAACCATGGTAGAAACAACTTCCCCCCCTGAGCTATAACACAGCTCGAGTAGACAGGTAAAACACATTTTAAAGCGTACCACAATTCAGTTTTATAAAATGATTAAAAGTTCCCCACTAATTCAGTTTTTTCAAATTGTTAAAAGTTCTTAAAAGATCACTCTGAACCCCCCTTCGTGTCAAGCGTGCCTCGTAGCGGCCTCAGTGCCTGCTGCGCGGTCACGTTCTCGGGCTCTTAAATAGCCCGAGCAGGGTCCAGTGACTAGAGCGCTGACCCAATATGGCCGCCAAAGTGCGAGTGCAGGTAAAAAATATAAACCGTGGGAGAAACAACTCCCCCCGAGCTATAACACAGCTCGAGTAGACAGGTAAAACAAATTTAAAAGCGTACCACAATTCAGTTTTATAGAATGATTAAAAGTTACCCACTAATTCAGTTTCTTTAAATTGTTAAAAGTTCTTCAAAGATCACTCTGAACCCCCCTTCGCGCCAAGCGTGCCTCGTAGCGGCTTCAGTGCCTGCTGCACGGTCGTGTCATTGGGCTCTTAAATAGCCCGAGCAGGGTCCTGCGACTAGAGCGCTGACCCAATATAGCCGCCAAAGTGCGAGTGCAGGTAAAAATATAAACTGTGGGAGAAACAACTTCCCCCCCTGAGCTATAACACAGCTCGAGTAGACAAGTAAAAGAAATTTAAAAGCGTACCACAATTCAGTTTTATAAAATGATTAAAAGTTCCCCACTAATTCAGTTTTGTCAAATTGTTAAAAGTTCTTAAAAGATCACTCTGAACCCCCCTTCGTGCCAAGCGTGCCTCATAGCGGCTTCAGTGCTTTATCACTGGGGATACCGTAAAATGCTGGTACAACTGGAATCAAGCTTGGATGCCCCAACTCAGTGAAACTTTGCACCACCATTTAAGGACTCAATTACACTGTGAAGGGCGTATTCTATCAATAAGAAACTTGCACAAGTCAAGAATATTGAACACGTTTTACATATTTGAGTTAGTTGTTAACTAATTGCACCAACATCTGAGAACCTAATTTCTATCCTACCACTTTCTGTTGTAAGAAGAATCTAGGGAACAGAGAAGTGAACATAAGGCTGGGACTCTATCAAGTACTCAGGGACTGGTTCACATAGGGCCACTGCACTCACGACGTAGGCCCTGCAGTCATAGGGGAGACACCGCCACCAGTGCCCAGGCCCTTTGTGAATCAGGTTCTCAGATCCCTGAAGCCATCCACAGAGGATGCAGACATTGTTTGGAGATGAAGCATTGAGCAACAGCAGTGGCATACTCAAGAACAGTAGCAGGGTATTCGATAATAGATGCACAGCAGACTGCCTAGCAGTAAAGTGTAAGTGGACATTAACTCATTATTCTCCAAGGTACTAGATGGCCATCAGGGAATACATGCACTGATGGGAATTGGGAGTTAGCAATGAATGAGTAGCCAAGCTAATATGAAAGAATGTGATCAATCAAGGGGCAATATTTAGAATGAACGTCCAGAAGAAAAGAGCTGGAGCTGAGCTTCACAGACTAAAAAGTTTTGATGCTGGGGACGATTTTAAGGGAAGAACTGAACAGAGTTAATAGCACCCTTTTTGTATACCATATTTACACAAATGGAAAAGCCATGTTGCCTCTTGAAGACACTTCTGTGCAATATCGACTTAGTAAACCAGAATCAGCATATGTTACTGTACTGCAGGCCAGGATGTGTGCTCCGTTGTGCCCACTGCCAAAAATATCCTCTCAAGAGAAATCTCACCAGAGTGATATTGGCAAGAGGGGCCGTATAAGCATTTAAGAGAGTAGGGCTCAGAGACAACCCCTGCGGGACCCCACAGTATAGGGGGCAGAGGGTCTCAGATGGCCTCACCCTCAAAGACTTGGAAGGATCTGTCCTCCAGGAATAATTGCAGCCAGGACAGAGCGACTCCCGACACACCCAGGCTTCGGAGTCGTTCGACCAAGATACGGTGGCTAACCGTATCAAATGCTGCACTGAGGTCTAAAAGAATCACAGCCAAAGAGCCTCCTGCATCGAGGATTTTCCTGGAGTCTGCCAGTAGGGCCGTTGTGTTCCTTGACGTGGGCAAAAGCCCTTTTGAGAGGAATGGAGAAGGTTAGAAACTTCTAGGTGTCTAGATAGCACTGAGTTGACATTCTTCTCCGCAATTTTGCTGATCCCTGGAAGGAGCGAGATGGGCCGGTAATTACTAAGACAGTCAGGGTCGAGGCTAGGTTTTTTCAATAGGGGTTTCACCATAGCTTTTTTCCATAACGGAGGGACCACACCGGCAGATAGTGAGGAATTGATCAGGTCCAAAATAATAGGACTAACTGATTAAGCGACTAATTTCAAGATTTTGGGTGTGGCGGGGTCTCTGGGCGACCCACTTTTTACAAGTGCAGAAGTTATCTGGAGTGTATCATCATTCATTAAGGGGAAAGCTTCCAGCAGTTGTTCCATGCTCCAAGCGCTAACATCCTCTGGGTGGGGACTAGTGTGATAGTCCGTCGAGGTGAAAGAGCAGCATATTGTTTGAATCTTGTTATAAAAATACTCAGCGAGTTCATTGCAGCGGCGATCTGTTGCTTCGAGAGAATCAGGGGGAGTGGGGGCTTTCAACCGTTTCTTCGCAATGCGAAATGTTTCACGAGTGGAGTTGACTGCCAGGGAGATTTTTTCCTCGTAATAGCAGGTTTGAGCCTTTTTAGTTTCCATCTTATAAACTTTACTAGCCTCCCTGTAATCCCTTTTCTTGCTTGGGCAAAAAAACCCTCTTCTCTGGTTTCTGTCAGTTTTTTTGCATATCTGCTTGAGCTCTCAAAGTTTGGAGGTGTACCAGGCTGTTCTGTTGGACCCCATATGTGCCTTGGTGGTCTTCTTTGGGAGGACCTGGTCTAGTGTCCCCTCAATCCAATTATTAAATCGTGCATTAGCCAGTATGGGGTCGGAGTGTGAGGGTGGCTTAGACTTTTCTAATGCAGAGACCCACTTTTCTAAAGAAAGTTTTGGCCAACTCCGTGCCGTTATTTGTGTTTGCCGGGTTGAAGGGGTGACTTGGGAGGGGGACCAGTGAAATGGAATCAAAGAATGGTCTGACCAAGGAATAGAAATTGGTTCCTGACAGAGTAACTCCTCTACGTTAGAAAATATGGGGTCAAGGAGGTGTCCTTTTGTGTGCTGCATGAGACACCTTCTGTGTGAGTTGGAGAGCTGCAAGATCATGGGAGAGCTCAGTTGCGGTAGTTGATGTAGAGTCATCAAAGTGAATGTTAAAATCGCCCAGAAGGGTAAAATTTGAAGCAGTGCCTGCTAGTTCTGCGACTATTTCTGGAAATAATTTATGAAATTGACCCATGGGTCTGGGGGGTCGATACACTAAAATACCCGAGAGGTAGAGCGTGGGGGAGAATCGTATTGAGAAGTGGAGGTTCTTACAGTCAGGCAGAGGGCTCCTGAGAGTTCGGCAAATTAGTTGATTTTTATAGATAATAGAAATTCCTCCTCCTTTGCCTGAGGTTCTGTCCAACCTTTGCAATACATAGTCGGGAGGGAGAGCTTGGTTGATTTAGGGTCAGAGCCCGCATTCGTCAAATTCTCAGGGAGAAATAAAACATCTGGGCTTTCATCCATTAGAAGCATAAACAGCTCTATAGCATGTTTAGGCAAAGACCTGCCGCTAAGCAGTACCAATTTAAAGTGTTTGACAGACGGGCATGCAGAGGGAGAGGTAAGTGAGTGCGACCAGAGCTTAAATGTACAGTGCTCACAACTAGAGACTAGGCTACTAGGGTTAATAAGGTGGCTGCAGTTTGGTCTATTGACTGAACTTAATTGTTTTAACTGCTCTGCACTATAAACATACCTATCTGAATTAGGAGGAGCAGGGTAACTGGCCTCTGGCCCCGTCCGGACGTGGACGGGCGCAGATGGGCTTGCCTTTGGTGTGCCTTTGGTGTGCCTTTGGCGCGCATGCGGCGCACCCACTGCACGTGCCCGCTGCGCGGTTGCATCATCGGGCTCTCAAATAGCCTGAGCAGGGTTGAGCGACTAGAGCGCTGACCCAATATGGCCACCAAAGTGCGAGTGTAGGTAAAAAAATAAACCATGGTAGAAACAACTTCCCCCCCTGAGCTATAACACAGCTCGAGTAGACAGGTAAAACACATTTTAAAGCGTACCACAATTCAGTTTTATAAAATGATTAAAAGTTCCCCACTAATTCAGTTTTTTCAAATTGTTAAAAGTTCTTAAAAGATCACTCTGAACCCCCCTTCGTGTCAAGCGTGCCTCGTAGCGGCCTCAGTGCCTGCTGCGCGGTCACGTTCTCGGGCTCTTAAATAGCCCGAGCAGGGTCCAGTGACTAGAGCGCTGACCCAATATGGCCGCCAAAGTGCGAGTGCAGGTAAAAAATATAAACCGTGGGAGAAACAACTCCCCCCGAGCTATAACACAGCTCGAGTAGACAGGTAAAACAAATTTAAAAGCGTACCACAATTCAGTTTTATAGAATGATTAAAAGTTACCCACTAATTCAGTTTCTTTAAATTGTTAAAAGTTCTTCAAAGATCACTCTGAACCCCCCTTCGCGCCAAGCGTGCCTCGTAGCGGCTTCAGTGCCTGCTGCACGGTCGTGTCATTGGGCTCTTAAATAGCCCGAGCAGGGTCCTGCGACTAGAGCGCTGACCCAATATAGCCGCCAAAGTGCGAGTGCAGGTAAAAATATAAACTGTGGGAGAAACAACTTCCCCCCCTGAGCTATAACACAGCTCGAGTAGACAAGTAAAAGAAATTTAAAAGCGTACCACAATTCAGTTTTATAAAATGATTAAAAGTTCCCCACTAATTCAGTTTTGTCAAATTGTTAAAAGTTCTTAAAAGATCACTCTGAACCCCCCTTCGTGCCAAGCGTGCCTCATAGCGGCTTCAGTGCTTTATCACTGGGGATACCGTAAAATGCTGGTACAACTGGAATCAAGCTTGGATGCCCCAACTCAGTGAAACTTTGCACCACCATTTAAGGACTCAATTACACTGTGAAGGGCGTATTCTATCAATAAGAAACTTGCACAAGTCAAGAATATTGAACACGTTTTACATATTTGAGTTAGTTGTTAACTAATTGCACCAACATCTGAGAACCTAATTTCTATCCTACCACTTTCTGTTGTAAGAAGAATCTAGGGAACAGAGAAGTGAACATAAGGCTGGGACTCTATCAAGTACTCAGGGACTGGTTCACATAGGGCCACTGCACTCACGACGTAGGCCCTGCAGTCATAAGGGAGACACCGCCACCAGTGCCCAGGCCCTTTGTGAATCAGGTTCTCAGATCCCTGAAGCCATCCACAGAGGATGCAGACATTGTTTGGAGATGAAGCATTGAGCAACAGCAGTGGCATACTCAAGAACAGTAGCAGGGTATTCGATAATAGATGCACAGCAGACTGCCTAGCAGTAAAGTGTAAGTGGACATTAACTCATTATTCTCCAAGGTACTAGATGGCCATCAGGGAATACATGCACTGATGGGAATTAGGAGTTAGCAATGAATGAGTAGCCAAGCTAATATGAAAGAATGTGATCAATCAAGGGGCAATATTTAGAATGAACGTCCAGAAGAAAAGAGCTGGAGCTGAGCTTCACAGACTAAAAAGTTTTGATGCTGGGGACGATTTTAAGGGAAGAACTGAACAGAGTTAATAGCACCCTTTTTGTATACCATATTTACACAAATGGAAAAGCCATGTTGCCTCTTGAAGACACTTCTGTGCAATATCGACTTAGTAAACCAGAATCAGAAAATGTTACTGTACTGCAGGCCAGGATGTGTGCTCCGTTGTGCCCACTGCCAAAAATATCCTCTCAAGAGAAATCTCACCAGAGATCTACCTTTAGGTTGGAGATGCTATCCCAAGACTCCTCAATCCATGGGTTTGCCAGGTTTCTTCCCTGGGGATGTCCCACAGTCCTACCACCTACGAGGTCTACGCAAGTTTATTAAACCTTGCAAAAAATAGCATGGTCTCCCATATGTTCCACACTTGCAAAATCTAGAGATCTGCAGCAGCTATAAGTATTACAAGAATACTAAAACTAACAACCGCCTCTTTTAATGTAATTAGCTATTCCTGACCTCCTGGTGCATATCTCTGGTTCCTGTTTCAGGCTGACTAAGAGTGTAATCCACCACCATTTGCAATAGACCTTTCCAGCATCAGGGTCTATAAGCTTTTTTGGTGTTCTCCGGTCTTTTCCCTTATCTATGTTAACACATAGTTTCCCTGATAAACCCACATTCTCAGTGAGTTAGTACGGTGTTTGAATTGTAAGTATATTTAATATTAGCTACATACTAAGGAGCTATCGTGGCTACTAAAGCAGCATTTTATGATTTAAGGATTGCTAAAGCCTGTGACCGACCAAAGGAGACCTTTAGGGTGCTAAATGAACTAACCCAGATTAAAGATAAGGCCCGGTGGCAGACCCAGAGGACTGTAATCAGATGCAGGACTTTTTCAGGACCAAGATCAGGATACTCAGTACAAGATAAGGAATACCCTGCTGTGCCCCTGTTCTTTGGCACCGGTTGATGTGCCTCCATATCGAGGCTTGCAGTTATCTGCACTTCTACTATTGGATACTTAGACATTCGCCTCTTTTCTGGCAGCTATCAAATTTAGTTTGCCGTATGACCTTTGTCTGCCGGTGGTGTTTAAAGCAGCGTTCCCAGTTATGGTGGGAAAGCTTCTGTCTCCTCTAAATGCCTCTTTGGTGACTAATAAAGTTCCATCAAGGTTTAAGAGGGCTATGATAAGGCCTCTGTTGAAGAAGATGGGAGCGGACCCAAAAGATTTAAACAACTATCACTCTGTATCCCTGCTGCCATTTCTGGCTAAAAGTCTGGAGTGGCATGTAACTAAGTTCCTTACAAGATTTGTGGATGATCAGCAACTGCTTGACCCTTGTCAATCATGCTTTCAGTCCCATCACTGAACAGAGTTGGTGATGCTCTCTCTACTGGATGAACTTAGGTTGGTGGCTGATAATAATAGATCTTCTGTGCTGATTTTGTTAGACCTTACAGCAGCGTATGATATGGTTGATCATCAATTGCAATTGAACCAGTTACTGGCTTGTGGGATTACAGGGTCTGCCCTTCTATGGACTTTGTCATTCTAGAATGACCACTCACAGAGGGTGCAGATGAGCGATCATGTCTCCAGGGCAAGAGTAATAATCTACAGGGTCCCTCAGGGATTTGTATCATCCCCATTGCTGTTTGACATCTATATACAGCCGCTGATTACAGCACTGGCACAGTTGGATTGTCAGTTGTTCAACTATGCGGATGATAGTTGGTTTCATGGATTGAGAGTTCTACGCAGTCACAGTTGAACGTGCAGAATATCTTGTGGTTTACTGTGAACTGGATGACTGCCATCTTTCTGAAAATCAATACAGACAAGACTTAAGTGCTGGCAATCACCATGAAGGAGATCCCCTGGTTTGACAGTTTTTGGCAAGTGGAGTTAGGACCCCCGTGCACCATACCAGCAGTAGAAATCCTTGGCAGTAAGCTGGACAGTAATCTGTCAAAGTCTAAGCAAGTGGCGACAATATGTGGGAGTTGCACACGTCACTTGAGACAGCTCTGGAAACTGGTTCCAATTCTTTCAGTTTCACTATGCTGACAGTGGTGGCGGCAATAATATTGTCATGGCTGGATTATGGGAATACCTTTCATATTGGCCTTCCCAATAAGCTGTTGGGCAAGCTCCAGGTGGCAATGAATGATGCAGCAAGATTGCTGCATAAACTACCCAGTTGGACGCATGCAATGCCGCTGTTGCAACAACTTCATTGGTTGCCAGTCAAACAGAAGATCATGTCTAAGGACTTGTGCATTGCGCACAAGAGTGGATGGTGCTGTGCCAGTTTACATTCCTCCTAGGTGAATTTGCTTACCTGTCCATGCTTTAATAAAGCAAATTTGGGGGGGTAGGCTTTTTCAGTCTTGATACCTCAGATTTGGAATGGATTGCCGGAGAGTCTGAGTAAACAGACTGCCCTCCTTACATTTCGGAAAAGTCTAAAAACTCTTCTCTTTAAACAAGCTTGGCAGTAACATTTTATAACAGTCCTCATGTAAGCCAAGAGACTAGTTGTATTTGTGCGCTATATAAGTGTTTTTTTTAAAAACTCTTTTTATTAAAAATAAACATAAATCAAATATAAACAAAACCGGTGCAGTTTCAAAACAAAATACAGTTCCTGAGGACAACAGGCAGCATAAGTGAAACAAATGAATACATTGGGTCAAAAATAAAGCGAGTGTATCATCAGTCCTTGCGACAAACCGCTTATGGTGTTTCCGTATCAACAGTATCTAGAAGCGCATCATTAAATCAGTTGCAGATAAAACCTCTACTTTTGTTCCAGGGGCCCCACACCTTGGTCCACTTACCCGGGCAACCCCTGCTTTCATACACCGCCCTTTCTGCTTGCATGCACCAATCCATGTCCGATTCCCAATCATCATGCCTGAGTGCAACTCCACCCTTCCAGGTTCTGGCAATATTGCGTTTAGTGATCATACAGCCCAGTGTGACCCAGAGTTGTTCAAACCTGGTTAGATCAGTAGCTTCCCAAAGTTTAAAAGACAGAGACGAGGGGATATGACAATTGTTTTATGACATATTCTGGACATGACTGGAACCACTCTCCCCCAGTATACCTGAAGGTCGGGGCATTCCCACCATTGGTGCAAGAAAGTTCCCAGCTGCCCACAGCCTCTAGGATAATCAGGAGAGGATAATAAACCCATCTTGACAAGAGCCGACCTGGTGTAATATGCTCTATGAAGTAGTTTAAGATGTATCAATTTTAAACGAGAGCGGATCGCCACCTCCCGAGGTGACGCCAAGGCCTCCATCCACTCTTCGTCATCAAGCTCTCCCACCTCATCATTCCATTTTGCCCGTTATTTATCCAGGGAATCAGGCATATTATTGAAAATCTTATGGTACGTCAGGGAAATCGCTTGTTCTGGGAGGTAGTCAGCCAGTAATCTATCTTCTAGCGGTGAGGAAACAGGCAGGTCAGAGCCACCAGGTAGCGCTTTCTGCAATACACTAAGTACCTGAAGGTACCGGAAAGCTTCCCCTGCCTGAAGGTGGCATTGCTATTGTAAATCACCAAACGGGACAGCCCCCCCCCCCCGGTCCAAAGGTTAACCACTGTCGAAAGGCCAATTAAATCTCATTTGTCAAATCCTGGGTATTGTGAGAGCATGCCTAGCTTACTGGACTCAAGCAGCGGGGTAGCTTTAGTAATCTTGCCCTTTCACCCCAACGCAGCAGTTGCCGTATACCACAAAGAAACCGTGGTAGAGGTCGGAGTGAATTTAGGTGTATATTTTTTACCGCCGTACAGAGCTCTGAGGTAAGTACCTGAAGACATATTATCCCTGCCCATTGTATACGCCGGGTCTGTGAAGGAACAATGCATCCAGCGGTTGAGCACCACCAGCTGTGAGGACCAATAATAATATTTAATGGCCGGCAAAGCAATACCCCCATCATACCAACTCTTAGTTAGCTTGGCGAGGGCAATTCTGGGCGTACCATTATTCCATAATAGGGAACGTACCTCGAACTCAATAGAAAAAAAATACTGTGATGAAACCAAAAAGGGCGTATTTTGCAAAACATAGAGAAAGCAGAGAAGTGCCATCATTTTATAAAGAGCGGGTGTACCCAGGAGTGTGAGGGGTAAAGATTTCCAATGTTGCACGTCGGCCCGGAACCGATGGAGCGGAGGGACCAGGATGTGTCGGTGGAAAGCCCCTTCATCTCTGGTAATATATATATCCAAATACCGAAAACCATCAGTGACTATTTGGGCCTGACATCCCAGAGGGAGTATCGACTGCACACCACTCAAGACATGTACCAGAGATTTATCCTAGTTGATCGTATAACCAGAATATTTTTGGAAGAGGGCAAAAATATGAAGCACTCTATGAATTGAAGACCGGGGTTGGACCAAATAAAGTAAAATATTGTTGGCATAAAGGGAAATTTTGTCTGACCAATCTGATGACCAGTTCAGACTGCGAATCAAGGGGTCACCTCAAATCCATATGGCCAGAAGTTCTAGGGCTAGGGCGAAGAGAAGAGGTGACAGGGGGCATCCTTGTCTTGTGCACTTGCCAAGCTCAAAAAGTGCGGACTGGCCTCTATTCACTGTAACCCGGGCCCATGGGCAGGAGTACAGCAAGCGTACCCAGGATATGACCCGAGCACCGAATCCATATCTCTCAAAAACCGCAAACAAGAAAGGCCATTCATTCATATCGAAAGCCATCTTAGCGTCTAAGGACATGTTCACCGAGTCCTCTTGAATAGTGGAGGTCCGGCCCAACACCCCGAACAACCGGCAAGGATTAAGCACTGTATTACTGGCTGGCATGAAGCCAGATTGATCTGGAGGGATCAATTTATGAAGACATGTGGAGAGACGAAGGGCCAAAATTTTGGCCAATATCTTTACCTCGGGGTCTTAGAGGGAGATTGGTCTATACGAGGAGCAGCGACCGGGGACTAGTCCTTTTTATGGATGACTACAATATTAGCTAATCTCTGTGTAGCAGGTAGAGTACCCTGGGATACGCCTTCATCATGCATAAGTACTAAAAGGGGGGCAATAACTGGAGGGCTAATTTTGTAAAGTTCAATTGGGAGGTGTTGGACTTGGCCCTTCCGGCAGGTTCACCCCTAAACTTTTTGCTCTTTATTGTGACCTGGTGTTAGTGATTTTTGGCTTCTGCGCACGTTACCACTGTGTCCCTGGGTAAAGTGCGTGCGTGTAGTGAGGTTGGCCTGCCCTCCCATAGGAATGCATGGGGGAATGTATGAGTCCCTGGTAGTTCCTGATGCGTGGGGAGTACAGGTGCGAGTTTGGTATGTGCGGACTCGTGTGATGAAATGCTGTGCAATGATGTGTGCGGTGTCCATGTAGCTAGTGTGGAAGTGCCACTTCTAGACGCTGGCATAGATGTGCAGTGACTGCTTGGCACGTGATCGGCTGGCTGAGGTCATGTGATGGACTAGGGAATCCCCAGAGTCAGGAGGAGTCACCCAGTGGTGAATGGGGAGATCAGCAGCCAGATGGGTGGGAGGAGTACACCTAGGACCTGAATAGGGATGGGCTTTCCCCACACAATGCTGGCTCCGCCCCCTGTGCTGGCCTGTTCTCTGAATAGGGAGAGGGGCTGAGCAAATCAAAGTGCTCAGGAACCAGTTGTAACTGGTTCGCCCCTTCCCTGCACCTCGAGACAAAGGAAACCTGTGTATAAGAAGGGGCTGTGACCCCATGTACAATGTTCTTCTGATCCTAAACCTGAGGGGGCCTGTTGCTGCTGGGCGCCAGGAGAGACCGCCACTGGGGACTGCCTCCCTGCTGGAGGGCCCTGTGAGCTGGCCCCTGGGCCCAGTCCTTGCCCCCCTGCCTACTGAAAGACTTTCCATGGACCTTGCCTGGTTGGTGGGGAAGCTCTCCCCATGATCACCCTCTTGACTTGGTGTTCGCCGCCCTGAGGAGCACCTTCGTGAGAGACCCAGTGCTGGACGGCGATCCTTTGCAAGGGAATACCGACGTAGGGATTCCCCCGCTTTTGGCTGCTTTATGGAGCGGGTGCCTACCCCGCCGTTGCGTGCCTCTGCGTAGCGGGACCCTACCCCGCATTTTTATATCCATGGGTGGCGGGTGCCCACCCCGCTTATCTCTTTATTTAAATTGCGGGAGCCCACCTCGCATACTTGTGCCTGCCGCGGGTGCCCACCCCGCATTGTGTACTTAAAAGAACGGAAGCCTACCCCGTGTTGCAGGCGCCAACACCTTCAGGGCCGCCGCGCTGCCCGCGGTGACCCGGAAGCAGTCCGGAAAGCCCTGGTCGTGGGCGGAGCCTGACCCTTAAAGCAGGAAGCGGACGGGAGCCTACCCCGCGCTCCTGTACCGAAGAACGAACAGCAGGAAGCAGACGGGAGCCTACCCCGCGCTCCTGCAAACAGAAGAAGACCGGGACAGTGAGGACGGCGGTGGCGGCTCCTCACGCAGGGCTCCCGTGTGTGGAGGGAGCCCTGCAGGTCTTCAAGAAGAGAGAAGACCCAACCGGAGGAGTCTCCGCGTCAGTCCGGTGAGTGGGGCCTCGTGTCAGACCGGAGGAGGGAGGTGTGTGAAGGGCCTTGCCGGTGCCTCCCCCCCCTGCAACTCCAACATCGGGCATTCTTTGTTTAGAGCCTGTGAGGCTCCATCGGCGGGCCTTCTTTGTTATAGAGCTCTGAGGCTCCAACCCCGGGGGCATTGTGTGTTTTAGAGCGCTGGTGCGCTCCAACGACGGGGGCAGTATTTTGTAGAGTCCAGAGGGACTCCAACGGGCCATATTTGTTTTAGAGCCCTGACAGGCTCCAACGTTTTGGGGGCATTATTCTTGAAGAGCCCAGAGAGGCTCCAACGTGTGGCATACCCCTTCCCAGAGCCTATGTGGCTCCCGGGCAACATATTTATTTTAAAAGGCACAGCGGTGCCCAGGCTCATTTTCCCAGCTGCCCAGCACGTAGTGGGCAGCTGCAACGTTTAGGTTGTGCCCTGTTGCTTTACGCTTTGGCTTGTGCAGCCTGTGCAGTCTAGCCCTGACTCTGCTGGAGAAAGGGCGTTTGAGCCCCTGAAAGGCCAAGTTGGCCTGGGGACAGTTTCTTGCGTTGTGCCCTCACCTAGGGTACATGATCATTGTGGCCTGTGTACTTTTGCGCCTGTGCATTGCCGTGCTATGTTCATTCCTAATGTGATTTATGCAATGCTTTGTGTATCCCTCTAGATGTATTTTTATACCTAGGAGGTTGTGTTACCTAGTATAGTGATACTAGTGAGTTCATGGTCCCCTGCGTGATGTGTACCTAAGGTGTATTAGGATTGCGTAGGGTGTACTTACCTGTTACCAGTGGTTACTGGTTGTGCGCTACATTCCTTATTTGTTCTACATTTCTACATTTACCATTTGGTGATTTGTGCTAATTCCTGACAGTGGTCCATGAGGCCCTGTCCCTTGTAGATAATTCCCCTGTAAATTCTGCCCGTGCCAGTGGCACATTGTAAAGTGTGTATTTATTATCTAATGTGTTTGGTATGATACAAAGGCTATTTTTATATATAACCTTGTGTGGTGTTTCTTTTGTGGTGGGCCTTGGGTGTTGTTGCTGGGTGCGCGCGCAAACGCTTTACACATTGCCTCCGGGATAAGCCTGACTGCTCGTGCCAAGCTACCAAGGGGGTGAGCAGGGGTTATCTTTGGCGTGTAACTCCCCAGCCCTGACTAGAGTGGTGGTTTCTGCCTGGCTTTGGCGCAAGCCCTAGCCAACCAGAAATCCCATTTCTAACAGAAGGCCACTCGGACCCATGGCCTTCCTGGATTGTAATGCGCCGATGGCTTTAGAAACCTCCTCCGAGGTCAAATCAGCGTCAAGATCTGACACCTCTTGTGAATCCAATTGTGGTACGGGCAATGTGTAGAGAAATATAGCTGCTGTGGCATGGGGGGATGTGGACGAGGGAGTATATACGAGTTTGAAATGACTGGCAAATGCTTTTGCAATTCCGAGTTTATCGTGGTGGCGGACACCATGTAAGTCTAAAATCTCTGTCACCCATCTATTAGCCAGTTCCCGCTTATCCAGCCATGCCAACAACTTACTCGCTTTGTCGCCAATATCATAGATACGGTACTGGGTGGTTAGATAATGTGTCCTCTCTGCGTCTTCGCTATATCTCGATATTCTTTCTGTTTTATAGCCAATTTATGCGAGGCCTCCGAGGATGCAGAGGCAACCAAATTGGCTTCCAATGTTACCACGTCCCTTATTATATCCTGTAACTGTTTATGCTTCTCCTTCTTATGTCCTGCCACAGCTGCCACCCCACAACCGTGGCTACCAGTCTTATATGCCTCCCACAGTATTGTATCAGAGGCCACCAAACCATCATTTTCACTAAAGTAATTTTGGGTGGCTTACAGCAATTTGGCGTGCACCGCGGGTACCCGAAGATACCAGGGATGGAGCGCCATTTCTCGGCTATTGGGGAGGGGAGTACCTCCATAATGGGCTACAAGAGAAGAGTGGTCGGAAATACCCCTGTGAAGAAAAGTGATCTCGCCAAATTGCGGAAGGTGGGTTGCCTTGCAAAAGAAGTAATCGATACGAAACATACTCCTGTGTACCCCAAGTGAAAAGTGTATTGTCTAGATGTGGGATTACATACACGCCATATGTCAATCAAACCTAAGGCATCTAAAAATTCCAACAAATGCTTTCCAGGTAACTCCCCCCGCTTGGGCGGCAAACGATCAAGGTCACCACTAAGGGCCGCATTAAAATCACCTCCCACCAGCATGTCACCCTCTGGTAAACTGAGCAAATGTGAGCCAAGGTCGGTCAGAGTGGAGGACTGGAGCTTGTGGGGGACATAGACAGAAGTTACATTTAAGTACCTCTCTTCCCATTGCCCGGAGACTGTGAAAAACCTACTCAGGGGGTCGGAAGTGATTTTAGATACATGAAGCGGGAGGGAGGTGTGGACCAGTATGCCCACCCCTCTTTACCCACGAGTGTAACCTTCATCAGCAATCAATTTATAGCCCCGTCTATTAAGTGCGCAGTAGGCTTTGCCCTGAACATGTGTCTCCTGGAGCAAGACTAAGTCAGGGGACTGACATTTTAAATATTGCAACACTATGCCTCTCTTGATGCGATCCCCCAACCCGTTTACATTCCATGAGAATAGTTGGAGGCGGCCCCTGGATGAAATAGAATTACAGTCTTGACTCATGAAATCCTATAACATTGAATCCTCCCCCAGCGAACGAATGAACACATTCATACACTCTGCCCCCGCACAATGAACACCACAATGAAAGATAATAGCGAGTGAACATTGAAATTTGCATAGACCTCATATCAAGGACCCAACTGCTGCAATGAAAAAAATTGTTTGCGAAACTGCTCCATGGAAAAAAGAACATAATGAAAACCAACAAAAAATCAAAAATAATAAAAACACACAAAAAAAATACAAAAACACCCAATACCAGTCCTGGGTCCCCCCTACCCTGCCTCCCTGCAACGTGGAATTAAAACTGCCCACCCCCCAATTTGCAGAGTGCCTGTAGACCCCATTGAACTACTCTATAGAGGGATCGTCACTCAGCCAAAGCACCAAAGTAGCTACTTGTCCATCCCGCTCAACAATATATTAAATCAGCCCTAAAGTACAATAATGACAGTACCCATGTCCCCGCCATGCTTCACAAGTAGGTATCTTCCCACCCCTGCCCAACCTAATTCAATAAAGAAAAGAACAGATTGATACCAGTCCCAACTGCATGCCTATAAAAGCAAATTTATACTCATCGTGGCAGGGTCGAGGCCTGGGACCAGCATTGTTCCATCAAACAGTACAAGTCTCTCTTGCAATGGAATCAAATCCACACTCAGCCAGTCCGGTCACCTCTAGAATGTTCCTGCTGATCCGCTAGGCCATGTACGTGACCCGAGGGTGTCGTTGATGAGGGTTTAGAAGCACGCCAGTTCTCAAACCAGTCCCAATTTTCTTCGGGGGTTGGAAAAACCATGATTTGCTATCAGCCAGAACCCGCAACTTGAAAAAATATGGCATTTGAGGCCTTGCTCACAGAGGGCACGTTTAACGTCCAGGAAGTTTCTGCATTTTTGCTGTACTTTATAGGTAAAAAAGTGATGTTGGCATTTTCAAATTTCAGTGGCAGAGCGGATCTCGCTGTTTGGAGGATAATATCCTGATCCCGGAAATTAAAGATCCACGCCAGCAAGGGTCTGGGAGGTGCACCAGGTTTATGAGGACCACCCGGGACTCGATGCGCCCGCTCCACAGAGAAATATTTAGAGATGGACCGAGGTTGTAAATGTTTCTGTATTAGTTCCTCTACGAACAAGTCTGCAGTCTGCCCCTCTGACTTTTCAGGGACCCCCAAAATACGGACGTTATTTCTTCGTGTCCACCCCTCATAATCTTCTAGTTTTGCCTCGAATTTTGACACTTGGGCCTGCAGGCATTTGACAGATGCCTCCAGGGACTTTGTTGTAGTCTGAAGGGTTTTGACGGAATCTTCAGTTTCCTTGACCTTATCTCCCATTTTACAAAGGTCAGCGTGAATGAGGGTCATTTCCATCATGGCAGTGTCCATTATTGCCTCCAATGCTATGCGAACTCCCGGGATGGCCTCCAATACATCAGCGAGGGATGGGCTTTCAGTGAGCATCTGTTGTGTCGTCCCAGACTCATCCTGCTTGTCCTATGCGGCGTCCGAATTAGAATGCACGTATTTGGACAACTTAGTCAGGCCAGATTGCCTGGTACCCCTATTAGTGGCCATAGTTCCAGGATCACAAATGATGGTGATGTCCAGAGATGAAAACCCAGAATTCACTGCGACAGGGGAGGGACCAACATCCCACACAGCATAGACCCAAGTTCTGTTACGAATCTGCGTTGGATCCAGCCATTCAATAGAGAGAGAGAAAGAATTAAATTGCACCACTAATCAGTACCGGATAAAATTACTCCAATCACCTCTTTCGGCACCGCGTGATGCCCAGTACAGCAAAGGATCCTCGTCACATCCCCTATGAGTTGCGGCACCAAGAAGGCTTCTGCAAAGCCTATCTTGCATTACATGGGAGCGGGGTGTCATGCAGTGATATGGTGCCAGCCAGAGGGACCTGAGTTGCCGACCACCCCAAGCGCATCGAAGCGAGCCAATTTGTCAGAACTGTGGAGAGGGACCAATGAAAGAGTGGGCATACACGTCGCCAATCACCACCAGGCCGCAAAGAGAGTCCAGTCACAAAATGCCACGATAAGATCAAGTGCACCAGAGCCTACCCGGCGCTGCTCGGAAGTTATGCACAGTCTAATGGGGATCCAGCACGAGGAATAATCGAGGCAGTGTTGCAAGCAGGAAAGCGGTTTTTGGTCTCCGGCGGTCAAACCACTCACTCAAGCCCACCTTCGAGACCGCGGTGTGCCCTAGATGAGCGCCGGGCGACGTCGCATCTGGAGCTCCGCCCCTACACGGCCAAATGCCATGGAGCCAGTAATTTCGGGTGCTGTCAATGGATTTTCGGTGTCGCAGGACCGGGTGTGTCCTGAGCACTTGGGGCACACAATGCACTAGTTCAGCGGGCTCACTGGATCATTTTAGCAGATGTAGGGGGAAGGTCAATTAGTCTACACCCGGAGCTCTACACACTTGCGGCCATCTTCATTTTAGGCTAGCCATGCCCCCCTATTTAAACGTTATTAACATAACATAACATCAAAAACATACGATGGGTGGATGGACAGCTGTATGCAAATATATATAGCTGCAGTGTGTGCCTGTCTCAAAACAAACACTAATCAGGACAAACTTTGCCTATTGAAACGTCACAGATTATACAAGTCAGCTATCAAAAAAGCTAAGAAAAGGTTCTATTCAGACAGAAATTAAAATGCTAAACGTGCAAATAAAAAATAAAAAATTCTATGAAATTCTTAATGAATTTCATATAAAACAAATTGCTTAGAAAGAGCTCATCGCGTCACTCTAGATTTCCCTGATAATCTGTCAAATCCTCACATGGCCAAAGCGGACACGTTGGACTCATATTTAAAACAAAGACAAAGCACCAGCATGACCCTTTTCCAAAAGAGCAATCCAAGAATACTCTAACCCAGCCTCTCTGTTTGTTGCAACACATTTCTCACAATGAAATTATGGACTGTGTCAAATGAAGCAAACACTGTCCACCACAGATCTTCAAGAGACTTTTAACAACCTCTGTTGCCACACCAGTAAGAAGAATCATCAACAATTCCTTAAGTTCCGGAATATTTCTAAAAGAAGTCAAAGAGTAATACATACGCCCATTACTGAAGAAAACAAACTTGAACTTGCTGAACTGTGACAACTACAGACTGATTACAAATGGACCTTTTCTGGGCAAACTTATAGAAAGAGCAGCATTTGCCCAGAAGTCACAAGTCAGTGAAGAGAGTGCCATACTTTTAGACTTCCAAACGGGATTCCTCCCAGGAAGACGCACAGAAACTGCCCTTGTTGCCATCTGGGATGACCTTAAGAACACAGGTAACCATAACAGAGTTGCTACACTACTTCTCTTGGATCTCTAGGGGGTCTTCGACATGGTTGACCATGACACTCTGTTACAAAGACTGTACGAAGCTGGCATAGAGGGGACTGCTCTAGACTAGATCAAATCCTACCTTCACAACAGAACTAATGTCATCCATACCCCCATTTCTTGTCCAAACCACACTTATCAAAAGCAGGGGTCCCTCAAGGCTCTATCATCTCACCCATGCTTTTCACCATCTGCATGAAGTCATTACCAGCACTGATCAATCAATTTTACCTCACGTGATATAACTGTGCAGATGACACGCACATACTTCCAGCCCCAGAGACATTGTAAACTCACCAATTTTCAGTTGTCTCATTGCAGTGGATCAAAGGATGACATGGAGCCAACTCAAATTGAATGCCTCCAAAATGGAAATACTCATGTGTGGTGATTGAAAAAATTAAGACCCGCTCACCGCTTGGCCTTATGATGTGACACCTCCTAAAGTTCCATAGGAAGTAAGAAACCTCAGAAGGACCATAAACTCCAAACTATCAATGAATGTCCAAGTTGACAAACTAGCAAGACCAAGCTTTGTTACTACAAAAACTCTGCAATGAATCTTCCCCCATATGTGATTTCCACGCAAGGTCCAGGCTACCATCTCACTTGTTCTGTCCAAACTCAATTACGCCAATAGCCTCTACCACAGATCACCTTTAAGGAGTATGAAAACACTTCAAAGGATTCAGAACTCGATTGCCTGACTACTCTTACATATAAAGCTGCAGGACCACATCTCCCCTGCCTTAAAAGCCCTGCATTGGTTACCGCTTGCCAGAAGATCGACATTCATGCTGCTTTGTATCACTCGCAAAGCTATACATGAAATCACCAAACACATACAACAAAGGAGCCTCTGCTTTAGAGTGGCACCTCGCCTCAAAATCCCAACATACAAGAAAAAACCCAGGGTGGCACATCTGTCTCTGTTCAAGCATCCAAACTATGAAACTCTTTACCCCCCAACATAAGATCATCGGATAACCACAGTATCTTCATAAAACTATTCAATAATTGGGTCTTCCCCACATAACCACCATACACAAACAGAAATATTCAGCATATCCTGCTGTATATAAGCATTTATTTGGACTATAGGTATGTGCATATACGTGTGTATTACTGTGTAGAAACATATATAATAATTATGGTTTTTTTAAATATAGATATTCGTTAGTTCTGCTTAACTAATACACATATTACTGATAGTTACATTATTCTGTGTTTTTAACATGTATATAAGTTACTGCATAAATATGTAAATCTTTTATCATAACTATTTATCTACAATTGCTTCACAATTAAATTACAAAAAATAAAAAACAAAAAATTTTAAAAAAAAAGTAAAACAACGCTTTAAAGCCAAACTTTATTAAATGTATCTTTAATCTACATATACTACCTTCCTTATGCATATATATATACTTTCCACGTACTTATGTACCTATATATTTATTACTTTCCTTCTAATTCAGCATATCCAATGCACTACCCTATTTCTCACCCTACACCTCTGTGAAATATATCCTCTACCTCCACTCTCTAATTCATCCTAACCCCCATACCACTATTGTGATTCCCAGGATAACCCTTTCTAGACTCTTCCATCCTCTGCTCCTCCTTGCATCATCTCCTACCTTTTTTACTATTCAGATCTCCCAAACAGGCCTTTCTAAACCCTTACCTCTAGCTCTTCCACCACCCCTTTACTAACCCCATGCTCCTCCTACTGCTATGAACTAAAAAACAAAAAGAAATTCAATACCCTCCCTTCTTCTATCCCTCCACTATTCCATTTCAATCCAAAAAGCAGTATACCATGTCCTCCAGTCAAATTAATTTCATTCTTCCCTAAACTAACTCTCCTCCACCTCCCCTTTACTCATCCCAAAACACCTCCTATGGCTATAAACTAAAAAGAAAACCAATGTAGACCCGTCCTTATTTCATCCCTCCACTATTTCTTTGCAATTCAGATAACAGACTAACATGTGAACCACTTATATTATTTGCATATTTACCTATACTAATTCCCACTAATCCTGTTTGGATTCCAGAGTAGCGTGCTGCTCACAGAAAAGCGCTCCAAAACCTCATCAGGCGTAGCAAGTGCTACATAAAGGCAAACCTTTTCCCTCTTCTATCCCTCCACTATCTTTCCAAATCCAAATAACAGACTAACATATCCACCGCTCAAATTACTTTCATATTTCACTATACTAATTCAGTACTAATCCTTTATGGGTTCGAGAGAAGTGTACTACTCACCGAATAAGCGCTTCAACGCCTCATCAAGAGTAGTAAGTGCTATATAAATGCAATTACAATACAATACAATAATTTGATTAAATGCTTGTATATAGATATGTGCATTTCTTTCTACAAATATATATACTACTTATGGTTTTAAAATATATTGATATTCTTTAACTCTGCTTAACAAATGTATGTATTACGTATGGTTAAGAAATATATATATAAATATATATTCATAAATGTAAATCTGTATTTGTAAAGCACAAATGACTCACCCTTACGGGTCGCAAATCGCTGGGGGCCGTTGTGGAATTTTGGTGAGCTATTGCCCAGAGTCACATGGTGCTGAGCTGCCGCTGGACCCGAGAATCGACCTGTGCACCCTGTGCTCTGAAGTCAGCTGCCCTGGCCGCTGCACCACACCTCTCCACCTGCACCATACATTATTCTATGCTTAACATGTATGTAGGTCACTGCATAGTTACTTAATTAGATGTTTATGGGTCTCTGTTTATTTTATTTATCCATCACAATATATAAATATGATCATAACAATTGTATCTATAAATGCTTCACTATTGATATAGTGAGGAAAACATACAAATTAAATAAATACAAAAACATTCCTAAAAATACACAAAAAGAAGTTAGCTTTTACGTGCAGCAACACCTGAAAGTCAGAATTTCTAACTATCTATCCATACCTGCACATCTGGAATTTTATGCAATAGAATTTAGATCTCTTTATTATATTCCTTTCTATGTGGTTATGTATCTATATATGTATTAATTTACCCCTACTGCAGAACAAAAGAATGCCTTCAACTCCCTCCAATGCACTACCGTATGTTTCTTTTTATATTTCTTACAGTATATCCTCTACCTCCACTCTCTGACTCATCCCAAGCCTCATTCTACTAGTATGATCTCCCTAACATCCTTTCTAGACCTGTCCATACTTGTCTATCCCTCCTTGACTCACCCCTAACCTCATTTTACTACTATGATCTCCCTAATAACCCTCAATAGACTCTTGCATCTTCTATCCCTCCGTTGACTCATCCCAAACCTCATGTAACTAATGTGAACTCCCAAATAACACCATCTAGCCTCTCCCCTCCTCTATCCCTCCTTTATTCAATTCAATCAAACTAACAGGCTTAAATGTCCACCGCTTAAAATAACAACTTATATTGTTCTATACTAATCCATCACTATTCCTTTGGGTTCCGGAGTAGCGTGCTACTCAATTAAAATCGCTTCAACGCATCGTCAGGGGTAGTAAGCGCTACATAAATACAATTACAATTGATTTGCCATTTTATGTTCTGAGTTGAGTTGTTCCCCATTATATTTTGCCTTAGCTGATGCCTGATATGGGTCTGTCTAGAAGCCTGTTTAGAATTAGATTCAAATGTATTTTGCTTGAATTATTCTTCAAATTTAAACTCAGAAAAGCTACTTTGGTTCTATTCGGGATCAGACTTCTGAGATTTGTGCATGTTTTTATGAGTTAGCAGTGTATTTAAAATGTATGTGTTCTTAGAAGATTTATTAGTAAATAAACATATAGGAAACAAATACAAAGTGGATCTATACTAACAACATGTGGCCAGAAAACAATGGTTATTCAAAAATATATTATTTTATTTATTTGTTTTTGATATAAGAGGATTATTCTTAGAAAAATATTTTCACTATTAATTAAAGAGTCAATTAGATTTACTGAAGTATAACACAATCAACAGAGTACATTAACCCACTAATGTCTCATTTATTCTTAGAAAAATATTTTCACTATTTATTAATTAAAGAGTCAATGAAATTTACTGAAGTATAACACAATCAACAGAGTACATTAATTCACTAATGTCTCATTTAGCCAATGAAAAATGGTACATATAAAAAATTGTAAATGATTGCAACCATCATTTGTACTCATTAATCTAGTCATACATATCTATTTTAGTGTGTAGTGTATTATGTCAGGATTAGGTCAAACACAAAATCAAATCAAAAAGCTAAACAAAGACAAATACATTAAAATAGATCAGTACAAATTTTGTAACAGACTACCAAACAATATGGTCATGGCTAACACGGTTAGAATCTACGCGCGTTTCGGCTGGACGCCTTCATCAGGTAGCCATATGTGTTTAAAAATGGACAAAAACACATGTTGAGAGAACACACACGTATATATATATATGTTACAGTCAAAGTGTGAAATCCCACATTCTATAGAATGCCTAGGTAATGTATAGACTGCCTGAAAATGCCTGAAAATCGAACGTCAAAGTATGAAATGATTGATATTTTATACATTGCCTAGGCATTGTATACTTTGCCGGATTGCCTGCCGGGAAACTATATAATACGCCTAATCCCGCCATTTTATTCCCGCCCGGCAATGTGTGAAATCGGCATTCTATAGAATGGCTAGGTAATGTATAGAATGCCTGAAAATCGAACGTCAAAGTATGAAATGCTTGATATTTTATACATTGCCTAGGCATTGTATACTTTGCAGGATTGTCTGCCGGCAAAGTATATAATAGACCTAATCCCAGAGACAGCACAAGTTATCAGCAAGCGTGGGGCAGAGACAGCATAAATTATCAGCAAGCGAGGGGCAGAGACAGCACAAGTTGCCAGCAAGTGAGGGGCAGAGACAGCACAAGTTGCCAGCAAGCGAGGGGCAGAGACAGCACAATTAACCAGGCAAAGAGCAGGTGGCAGCCGTGCGATGGTGTGGGGAGCGACCTGCCTGCAAGCAGGGTCAGAGGTCATGTATAGCATCCGGCTGAGGTTCCACAGACGCTCTGCCGTCATCCTTTCCCGTGGTTCTTGTATCACCATGTCAGAAGGGAGTGTAGTGCCAAGACAGGAATCACGCCATGCTGATATGCAACGACGGTTCTGCGATGAATTATCTCAAGTAAGAGCCAATGCTGCTAAAAACGGTGTTTTCCTAACCGAAACCAGTTACCAAAAGTTAGTGGACGATGTGAAAAAGGCTAAGACGACCATTAAGAAGGAACCACAGGACTATTGGCTGGTGAAACACTATGACGTAATGATGGTCGAGAATACGACTAAGTTGATATATCCTGTTAAAGAAGGTACGAGTGCTATTCAGTTTTACGTCGCGGACTCCGAGTTATTTGACGTACTCCATAAGGCCCATTTGGCTATTGGTCATGGAGGACGGGACAGGATGTTGAAAGAACTTTCACCCAAGTATAAGAACATTACCCGTCATGATATTGAGCTGTACATTCACCTTTGGGAGCCTTGCCAGAAGAAGCAAAAAGGTGTTAAAAAAGGTGTTGTGGACAAGCCAATGTTTTTTTCTGAATTCAACTCCCGTTGTTAGGTCGATCTCATCGATTGTCAGTCCCATCCTGACAGAGATTACAAGTTTATAATGGTGTACCAAGATCATCTCACTAAGTTTGTAGTTCTCAGGGCTCTGAAATCAAAGAGAGCGGAAGACGTAGCCTACAAGCTCGTCGATATATTTTCGTTGCTTGGTGCTCCAACGATTCTACAGTTCGATAATGGCAGGGAATTTGCAAACAATGTGGTAAGCAGTTTAAAGGAATATTGGCCCACCTTGAAGATCGTCCATGGTAAGCCGCGCCACTCACAAAGTCTGGGGAGTGTCGAAAGAGCTAATCAGGACCTTGAAAATATGCTGTGTGCTTGGATGCAAGATGAAAAAACTAGCTGCTGGAGTGAGGGATTGCGGTTTGTCCAATTTATGAAGAACAGAGCTTTTCATTCTGGGATTAAGAGGTCACCATACGAAGCTCTGTTCGGCTGCAAAGCTAGAGTAGGTCTCTCGACGTCGTCCCTGCCTGACGATGTTTTACAAGACGTAGAGACTGAGGAAGAGCTCGAAAAAAAAAAAAAGAGAGTGTACAAGCAACACAACACCAGGAAGAATGATGAGATGAATCAATGCAAGAGGCACAGCTCCCTGCAGAAGACATAGCTGAGAATCCAATTCATGATGGAGGAAACCAAAACAATGATGAAGCCATGGTTATCGAAGAGCCTTCCAGTTCCGTGGTTACCGAAAATCCTTCTTCTTCCGCTATCTGTTGTGTCTACTTAAAAGAAACCAGCGCTGCTCATACATGTCGAAAGTGTGGCCGAAACGTTCATGCCATCTTTGGACATTCTCCTAAAGACGATGACGGCGACGAAGTAGAAGGTTATGAGGTTAGCATTTTGTGTAATGTTTAATTCAATATTGAGAAAACTATCCAAAGTAAAATGGAATCGAAATCGAACCTTGAGATTCAGGCCAAAAAAATGAAAAGGGATTCTGACAAAAAAATTCCTCCTGTGCCTTTGGGTGCCACTATGCGAGTTCCGATTCCCGACGTCGACAAAGGGCGGGGTGACTCACGCAATCTCTTGGCAGTTGTTATGAACGTGACGGAAGATGGCTTTTACCGACTTGGAACTGCACAAGGAATCTTGAAGCAACTCTACGCCAGATCACAATTCACCGTATGTCCAAAGAACTTAATGAGAATTGAAGACGTTCTTGACCACGAAATACCTCTCCGATCTGCAGCTACTTCTCAGTCCACAGGAAGCTGCCAAGGATTCGTCAGGTGTATGTGCAAGACGAAATGCCAAAATATGAGGTGCCTTTGTGTGAAAAAGAAAATTAAGTGCAATTCAAAATGTCACTTTAGCCTTCCCTGCTGCAACAAGTAGGTCATGCCAGTTCTGCTTTGTGTTTTACCGGTAACAATATTCTGTTCGCATTCTTCTTTAAGTCGTTGAATGTATGTACAAGATCAAAGTGCCAAAATATAAGGTGTTTTTGTGTGAAGAATAAAAGTGAGTACAATTCCACGTGTTACTCCGGCCTTTCTTAGTGTAACAAGTACTTCAATCTCAGTTCTGCTTTCATTGTTTTCCGGTAAAAATATCCTGTGCTTTATTTCGTAGTTTGGTTCTTTCAGCTTCAAAGGCATGTTAATTAATAAAGGCTTCTCATCTTGTGCCCTTTTAACACTTTGCGTAAATGGTATGTAACATTTTCACAAAAAACTTATATTTCAGAGTTTGCCGAAAACCATCAGGCATTCTATACATTACCTAGGCATTCTATACAATACCGGGATTTCACACTTTGACTGGAACATATATACATACATATCTGGGCACATATTGTAGATCCTACAGGTTAATCTCTTTTCTAATAGATCAGACCTCTTAAATCAAGAGATACAATGGATTAATAGAAAGGCAAAGTCACAATGAGGAATTGAAAAAAAATTGAAAAGAAGAATTAAAACGAAAGGCCCCAAATCACCACATTGAATAAAACATTTAGACCAATGTGATACAGACCACCTAAAACAGATGTGGAAAGATGAAGTAGGTGGAAGTTCGAAGTTCACGTAAAGTGGTCAAACGCATGAGATATTCTTCTCCAAACCAAATGGAGGAAGTGATGTTGAAATGTCCCAAGTGAAAGGTTTAGAACTAGATCTTGGAGTTACCTTATTAGATGTTTTCAAAAGGCTTCAAACTGGGAAGCTCAGAATATCGGCTGATAATGCCCATGAATATATCTTCTACTTCTGCAAATAGGAATGCAGATTTTGTAAAATTCATACAATCTATAAGTCAGTCAGTATAGAAAGAAGTGGAGAGGATGCCAGCAATAATGAATAATAACAGGAATTTGACTATAGCTGATGAGTTATTAAAATATACATAAGATATGTACCTTGAGTTTAGAGATTGGGCTCTAAGATAGATAATGACTTGATGCAAAAACGGATTACTCGAAATTCTCTCCAGGGTAACCAGAAAGAAAAACTACAGGAAAGGTCCTGTTAATAAAAACAAAATATTCAACAAATGGCTAAAGAACCAAGATAGTTTGAGAACCTATGTTCTGCTTATATAATTATATTATCCAAAGGCCGATATGCTACCTTCAATTTAGACAAATATGGCTACCTGATGAAGGCAATAAGAAAAAGTCCACCGTCAAGGGCAAGAGAAGATGGTGTCACCTGCCACAGTATAGTAATGGAGCGGATTCACATCTCCAGTGGATAAAAAAAGACAAATTAACTTTGTTCCGAGGAGAAACAAAATCATGAACAAAATTATAAACACAAACAGGATACAATACAAAAAAAATAATTTTTTTATTCAATAATATGATTAATACATTCTTTTTAAATATCAAGTACTAATAAATCATGGAGCACATAAGGAAAATAGATACACAGTAATATATAGAGTTGGCATATACAGTTGACATAAACAACGAATAATTAGGTAAATGTTTCCACCTGCCCAAAAGAGCTCTACACAATGTAGTAAGCTAAAAAGGAAAAAACATATACACATATATTTCCACCAGTCTTACCGTTCAAACAACAATACATTCTCACAAACATCCACTGAAATACATACTATACAAAAACAAGCCAAATTTCTAAAGGACAGAAACGCAAACAAAAATGAAGGGCAATAATGCATCAAATGGGTACAATAAGTAATGTGTCGCACAATGGTTTCTGGCTTGCACGGTGCAGACATGCGTTTCAGTGCTAGGCTAGCAAGTAGCCATCACCTTCCTCAGGGCACTGAAGACTTGAATATCTAAAATGAGCACAAGATTGGGGAGGACCAGGAAGCTAAGGAAATTTTTATAGCTACTGCCTGGGTATAAAATATACACTTCTCAAGAATAACAGCTCCGAAACAGCTTACTAATGATCCAGAAAGTGCAGCACTACGTGTGTGTTCTCTCAACATGTGTTTTTCTCCTTTTTTAGACACATATGGCTACCTGATGAAGGCGTCCAACCAAAACGTGCATAGATTCTAACCATGTTAGCCATGACCATATTGTTTGGTAGTCTGTTACCAAATTTGTACTGATCTATTTTAACCCCTTCGCTGCTAGGCCTATTCCCCCCTGTGCTAAGCCGTATTTTGTCTATTTGGGGCAGTGCGCGCTTAGGCCCCTGTAACTTTTTGACCACATAAGGTATCCACGCCAAATTTGCGTCCTTTTCTTCCAACATCATGGGGATTCTAACGGTACCCAGGGTTTGTGGATTCCCCTGGAGGGGTCCAAGTAATTAGCCAAAATACAGCTACATTTAGTTTTTTGGGGGAAAAATGGGGAAAAAGGGCTGCAAATGAAAGTGTCTGGGTTTTTCCCTGCAAATGGTATCAAAAAAGGGTTTGTGGGGCTGAAATCACCATTTTCCCAGCTTTTAGGGAATGACAGACTTTTGTCATAAAACAAACATTTTCTACACAGTTTTGGCATTTGTCTGGGACAAGGCCTATTTTTGCTATTTTTTGTGATTTCAACCTCCTTCCAGTTAATGGTAGAAATGGGTATGAAAGCAATAATGGAAAGCTATACATTTTAGAAAAGTAGACAAAATTCTGAATCAAGCAAGGGGTCATTTGTGTAGATCCATCAAGGTTTTTTTTATAGAAACTAACAGTTAAATATAGGAAAATTTAAAATTAGTTTAAAAAAAACAGCCTTTTCTGTCAACGTTTTCACCTGTAACTGCTTCTAATTATGACAGCCTTTTGAAAGCAATATACCGTTACTTCCGCTGGACCTTACTGGTTGTGGGGATATACAGGACTTGTAGGTACACCTAAATCCCGACGAACACAGAGTCAAAAACTGAGCAGCAATTTGCAATGGCTTTTTATTATGTACCGGGTATATAGCAACTATTGTGGGAAAATGTATACATGGAAAAATCGGTATGAAAGACACCTATGTATTTCTGAAATGGGAACAAAATATAGATTTTAGAAACAGTAGATATTTGCACATTTCCGAAATTGGAAATACTCATACTAGCATGAGAATTATCGGTCATTTTTCAAAATGACTTCTTTTTTACACAATATCTTTCATTTGGAAAGCAGAAATGCATCGAAAGTCAATAGGTAATAACAGTTGCTTTACAAATTAGAATTACCCTATTTCTCCCAATAAAAATGGTACCTCACTTGTGTAGGTAGGCATAGTGCCTACGACAGGAAATGGCTCAAAACCCAACATGAATACACCACATTTTCACAATGAAAAATTGCCTAGCTGTAGATTTTAAACCCTAGTTCTGCCAGCACCTAGGGAAACCTAGCAAACCTATACATTTTTGAAAACTAGATACCCAGGGAGATCCAGGATGGGGTAACTTGACTGCCTCTCACCAGGTTCTGTTACCCAGAATCCCTTGCAAACCTAAATAATTGTAAAAAAACACATTTTCCCCATATTTCTGTGGTGGAAAGTTCTGGAAACTGCGTGGATCCACAAATTTCCACCCACCCTGCATTCCCCAAAGTCTTCCAAGAAAAATGGTACCTCACTTGTGTGGGTCAGCCTAGTGCCCGTTACAGGGAAAGGCACAAAATGCAACGTGGACACACCTCAATTTCGCAGTGAATAATGACCCTTTTTTGGATCCACACATTTCTTTCCACCCGGCATTCCCCCAGGTCTGCAGATAAAAATGGTACCTCACTTGTGTGGGTGGGTCAAGGACCCGCAACAGGAAAGGGCCCAAAACCTATTGAGGAGACATCAGAATTACTTATCACAAACCAACCTGGTTTTGCAAGGGGGGTCCCTTGAGTTTTTGGCCAGGGGCTCGGAGGCAATCTAGGGAATCCTACCTAACCCACACATTTCTGGAAACTAGACACCTGGGGAAGTCCAGCAAGGTATGGCTTGCGTGGGTCCCCCATCATTCTTCTACCCAGAATCCCCTGCAAACCTCAAATTTTCCGCAAAAATTCACTTTTTTCTCACATCTCTGTGGTGGAAAGTTCTGGAATCTGCGTGGATCCACAAATTTCCTCCCACCCAGCGTTCCCCCAGGAGTCCTGAAAAAATGGTACCTCACTTGCATGGGTGGGTCAAGGCACCACGACAGGCAAGGGTCCAAAACCTATAGAGGCGACATCAAAATTACCTATCACAAACCAACCTGGTTTTGCATGGGGGGGTCCCATGAGTTTTTGGCCCGGGGCTCGGCAGTCATCTAGGGAAACCTACCTAACCCACACATTTCTGGAAACTAGACACCAGGGGGAGTCCTGCCAGGTATGGCTTGCGTGAGTCCCCCATCATTCTCCTACCCAGAATCCCCTGCAAACCTCAAGGGTGTGATCAGGAAAGTGACGATCTTTCAATCCAGCAACATCCTCCACCACTCCAACTCTAGGAACACTTGCCTGTTCCACTAAAACAAGGCTGCCTATTACAGACTCCTGAAACTTAACAAAAGTCATCTTTGACTCAGGACAAGAATCCTGGAACACAACAAAAGCATTAAAGGTTGGCAAGTGGAAAAGATGGATAGACAACTTCTTTAACTAAATGTAAGCCTCACAAAGAGCAGCATAAGGTTCCAACCTCTGATCTGCTCTGTCAACACCACCCATGTGCCTATTATAGTCTAAAATGCACACAGGTTTGCGTGCTTCAGCCACCTGACCCCAAACAGTCACAGGTGCAGTTCTTTCATCATGGATGGTAGTCAGCATGTAGACCTCTCTCCTGTCTGAAAACTTCACATCTAGAAGCTCCTCGCAATGCAACGCACTGCACTGTCCCCGCACAAGCTTTTGACAAACAAGTTATTTTGGGAAACCTTTACGGTTAGAGCGGATTGTGCAACAAGCAACAGTGTCCACTTTGGCCAATTCCCTGAAAAACCGCACACCAGTGTAGAAGTTATCTACATATAAATGGTGGCCTTTGTTAAAAAAATCCTCTACCAAGTTCCCACACAATTTTCTCAGTCACTCCAAAAGTGGACGGACAACCAGGGGGGTTAATCCTAGATTCCTTACCGGTGTGCACCCTGAAATTAGAGACATATCCAGTCCTACTGTCACACAGCATATACAGCTTAATACCATAGCGTGCCCTCTTACTAGGAATGTATTGCCTAAGATCCAAGCAGCCCTTGAACAACACCAAAGACTCATCCACTGCAATTTCTTTCCCTCAAGCATAGATCTCAGAAAATCGATCAACAAAGTGATCAATGACAGGCCGAATCTTAAAAAGACGGTCACAATCAGGGGGATCTCTTGGCAATGCTAAACCATTATCGACAAAATGCATCATCCGAAGCAGAAGCAAATACCTATCACGACTCATGACTGCCGGAAATTTAGCAGTTGCCATCAAGGGACTAGCAGACCAATATGAAGACATTGATGGCTTCCTTAACAAGCCAATCAAAAAAGTTAAACCCAAGAACTTCTTCATCTCTTCCAGATTTGTGGGAGTCCACCGGGTAGCTCTAGAGTGGGGCTTAAGGCTGGCACTGTTGTCCCTCAAAAACTGTTCGGCACACAAATTAGTCTGCTCACCAATCTCTGCCCAAAATACATTGTCCATAAACAACTCGCAAAAAGTTTTCAGTTTTCACAATACACCCTGGAACAACAATAAAGTCTGGCAATGCCGGCTGCACCATGCCTGGGGCAACCCAGAGGTCAGCACTTTCAACGGGAAGCCTTGCAGCCCCAGGCTGCAGCCCAGATGCCTCTTGCTGCACTATCGGCACAACAATGTCCTCCTCTAACAGAGGCACTTCATCCTCACTAAGAGTAGCTTCATCCACACTGAGAGTAGCTTCATCATCAGATGATTCCATGTGGAAAGAAAACTCACTGCCTGAATCTTCCCCTGCCTCCTCTGCCTCAGATGCAGAGTAATTCTCTGAACCATGGTCAGAGGAGGACTCAAAAAGCATACCAACAACCTGCTGAGCAGTAACCCTGTGGCTAGCCATTATCCTTACTAAGAAAGGAGACTGCACAAACAAGTCAACAACAACCAACACTGTGCAAAATAAGTAAGTAAAAAAACGTGTGCCTTTATCACAAAGATCTATATACTCAAAAAAAATACAATTCACTTACAAGAGACAGCTACACTCACCAGCACCAGCTGCAGAGACACAGCAAAAACCAACAATATCCCACTAGAAAGAAAAAAACAAAACCAATTACTCACAAGACAACAAAATACACATCGAGCACCAATGCAAAAAATGTTTGACACTCAAAAAACAGAAGGCAAACATACTGCTATTATTACACCATTTGCAAAAAACACATTCATGTAGAGAAATGAAACTCATTTACATTGTACAAAAAAAAGTCTCTTACCAAACACATGCAACTACACAAACAGCAGAACCACCAGTAACAAAACCGCAACCTGGAACATTCTAAAGAGCAAAAGCCTTCATCTAGAACAAAAAAGGAGAAATAATGCATTACAATTGCAATTCACAAAAAATAAAACAATTAACATTATAACATGACGGTCGGGACCACCGGCGACTGCCTGCATTGAGAAAATCTTTCTAGAGGACACCAATTCGTGCTCTCTCATTTACCTTCAGTGAGCCATCTGTGAGAAAAACTTCTGCCACATGGCAGTTTACAGTGCTTTTTCCCAACCTTCGAGTTAAAAGCATAACGTGGAGTGGGCAAAACACCATAAACTCTGCCAGGTCAGCAGAATTTATCGCCCATCCTTAATCTTTTCATGAGAGCGTAGCTGGAGATTTACCAAGTTGATGATTTTATTTTGTGTAAAACAAATTATCAGGTAGGATCAAGTGTGAATGCCAATATATTTACTGAGGAAACCAGTGATGGATCATTCCCACTTGAGGGCTGGGTCTAACATGACTATGACAAAAGTCTTAGGGTCAGTTTTAGAGTTTAGCAGACAAAGTACTACTTCACAAATGTGATAGAATACACTGTCCGCCAAACCCTCAGTCCATCTGTCTTATTTAGAGTTTGGTGGACTGCCAGCTTTATGTCAGTGGAGACCCCTTTGGCTATGTTAATTGAAGCCTTCCTCCAATGCCCCCAACAGAGGAGAGGCCTTCAGAGGAAGGGCGTAGCACTGCCTGTTATGTATTAGAGTGGAGCATGTGACGTCCTTTTTTGTGACCATCACCACCAGGTAAAAACTATGAGGACTTCAGGGATGAGGTTCTTGCAAAGGGCAAATTATTTTACTGACAGAGAATTCTTCTAATAGCTCATGTGCACAGGAGAACACATTGCTTCTGTGCAGCGGCGTCACTATGGGGGTGCGGGGGGTGCAGACCGCACCGGGTGACACCCTCACAAGGGGTGACACCAAAGCCAAAGGTCCGGTGTATGCAGGGGCAGTGCAAAGCAACGCAACCTAACCTTTCAGGAGGAGGAGGTGCATGTGCGCAGTGCGCACTGTCTCCTCCTCCTCTGCCGCGTGTGCGCACCTCTCTAGGCAGTGGCGTCGTCACTAGAGACACTAGGCCCGAGTGCAGGTGGCCGCTGATGTTATTCCAAAACCGGGAATCCCGCATGCGCATTGGGCCCTATAAGTGCGTGTGATTGGCGGCATCACGAGTGACGAGGAGGTTGACCACCCGTTTCTGGGCCGCCGATAATTTAATTTTATTCCAAGCCTCAAGGCTAGCCGCCCACCGACGTAGCCCCCCCTGTCTGCCACCAACACAGCAGGTGAGTTTCTCCGGCAGACCGGTACCAATCATTTCACTTACAATTTCTAATCTCTTATAATTTGAAGCTTCTATTATAATCTATTGATGGACACCAATTACCTTCATTTCTAATTGCGGAAAATGACGGGAAATGGGTAGTTTGAGGACTTTTGGAGCAGCATGGGTGTTCCCTACAACCAACTGTTCCTTCTAAAAATGTAAGATAGCTGACCGTACCTCGTGGTCAAGCGGACGCTGTGGACCGGTTATGCTTATTGCTTATGCTGCATGTGCTGTGTGTTGCTGGGAGTGTCGACTTTTTACTTTTGTGACATCATGAGCAGCGCGCAGGGCGGAGGGCGGAGGCAGTGCATAGCGAGGTGGCCTGCCTGCCTCTCTGATCAAGTAGTCTTTGAGAGTTGTGGGCCCATCTTTTGAGCTGTTGGGACTCGGGAGGCCTGCAGTGAGAAGAGACGACTTTCAGGCACAGCAGTTCTGTACATGCTGGCTGGACCTGCCCAGAGACCCGGATGCAGGACTTTGGCTCGGACCCGAGGCGCTTTAACACCAGTGTCTCTGCCGCATTGTTAAAACTCAGTTTAAAGCTCACTCCAGATATTAGGCGCTACACACTTGACAAGCGTCACTCAAAATGATGGAAATTGCAGAAATGTCCTGACCCAATTAGCATTTTTCAACCCAGGTCCGTGATCTGGTGATGTTGCTGCAGCCGCTTTAATTAATTATCTGTCTCCAAAAAAGTGACCTTTAACCCAGGAAGTGCCTTCTCTTGGAGGAGGCAGATCTCCGCTCGTGTCAGTACCCCTAAGGGTGTTATACTGTTTGTATCTCTTCTTTATAAATAACTTCAGGCATCAGTCTCGCCTGCTAGCGCGGCAGTTCATCTCTTTTACTTTTACAGAGTTTGCCAGTGAAGCGCTATTTTTGTTGTCTTGGCTTTGTTTTCCCTGGGCTTGGAACTAGTGCACCAATCCTGGAGGTACTGCAATGTGAGAATTGAAAAAGAAAATGTGTACTGCTGCTCTGCATCTAGGGTTGTTGTCTTTTTTTACCATACTGATTACGTTTTGTAAGGATATACGCAATGGCCATTGAAATGGGTCCATTCAGGGCCCTGTTGTCATGTCCTTAACTTTTCAGACAAAAGCACTCACTGATTTCTGAACAGTGAGTGTAAAAGCTTTAAGGTAACCATGTTGTTCCTGCTTACATTTCACATGGTTTGTAACATTTTGCATCCCCTTTGATTGTTTGCTTTTTCCAGGATGCTGTCACTTTTTTTGTAAATGTAGGCCACATATTGCTCTTGCCCAGTGTGTAAATTAAATTGAGCCGCATCCAGGTGTTTATAGCCGGCAACAATTGGGTTGTAGTTGAAGGCAGTCTGAGTTTTTCTCAGTGGGGCAGTATGGTGTCAGTGGGGGAGAGGATGTGGCACTATGGCCATTGCTGCTGAATTTGGAACTGGGGAACCAGGTTCAGCCTTAATAACCAGTCCGCCAGACCACTCTCCTGAGAGAGCACTATCTCATGCTAGACCTTAGAAGGCTTCGCAAGACATTAGAAGCCCCGGTGTCGTAGCACCAGCAGGTGGACCCTAGCATGACAAGTGTAGGTTAACCTTCAAGGCTTGTCCACCACTATTCATACTGAAGTTCACCTCCAGTCTTGCGGGCAGGCCTATGAAGCAGCACAGCCAAGAACAACAGTGACCCTGTCACTGAGATCACAGGACCCTTGAGAAGGGCCAGCTCTAGGGTGGTGCAACCGTTGTGACTGCACCAGGTGCTGACTTTAGGTGGAGGCATTATTTTTGCAAGTATATTATGGTTTTAAAAGCACTTGCTGCCTCCTTCCTGGCCTCCAGCAATTTTCAGTAACAATAAAAATGTCATGTTGACTCTGGTGATTAATGTTCTTCGTAGAGAGAGATCTGAATTTTGTCTAATGGAAGATTTGACTCATGGAAAGGTAGCTCAGAAGGTTAATGTACCTGCTGCAAAGAACATGTACCATGCAGATCACAAAGTGCACATAAGGTAAATAGGCCAGTGGGGTACTGCTTTTGTCAGCGAGCTCCTTTTGTTACTTGCAGTTTATAAGTTAAAATCCTAACATAGAACAGTGAGCTATTAACTGTCATCTACTCCGCAGCAACACAAGTCACATTTTTTATTAACTTTTGATACGTTTGAGCTACAAACAATTTATTAGTTTAAATGGTCAGATCATGCTGCAGATCTTGCATTATGAGGCAAATATGGCAGAGCCATTATTATTTAGAAAACATTTGCAAACTAGGATTTTTAGCCATTCATGTTTGAACTGCTGTTGTGGAAAAGGGAGAAGTGCTGATGACAGAAACCCCATGGCTCGGAGACAAATGGCTTGTGCTTTTTATCGTTTTTGGGGACATTCTGTGATTAGAAGTATATCCCACTTTGTGAATACATTTTACTGTCAATAACTCATTATAACCTTAAATAATCACGTGTATCCATTGGTTGATAAAACTGGGCAGTGAAACCAAACAAATACAAAAAATAGGGATGTTTGCGCATTCTGGCCACACCTCTGGCTCTGCCCACTGATCCAATCCTTGGGTTATTCGCGCCCTCTTTTTTTCTCCCACTTCGACCACTGATATATCGTGTTGCCAGATAGTGGGAACACCACACCAGTACAAAGTACCATACCTAAGATATTGTAAATTCCAATAAACTGTTGACTAGCAGGTATCCCACTGTACAACCTGATTAATGAGTCATTATCACACTGTTGTTAACAGGCACTATTCTGCAGGCCTATGTCTGCAGAGGCACGGCTGGGCGCTCACTGTCTACACAGATTTGGGTGGTAGAAGAATAAATTGGTTATATTTAAATTCATGTTTCATCCTCGACATTTCATTTTTTAGTGTTCTCTGTAGGAATGTCTGTGATTTATGACTAGATATCCTGGTGCTCTATAAGGTAATCATTTACTATGCTTTAAAAGTTAATACAATGTAATATGTAATGAACAATGTGTTGAAAAATGCTTTGTTTTGGCCTTTCTGTCTCCCAAATTTTCTTGGGGGGGAGAAGTTCAACCCCCCAAACTCCCCCTAGTAGTGGTTGCTCACTGCGCTTGCTCGCTACACACCATGTGGGGGCTGGTCTCACTTTTACTTTGTTCCCTCTGATTCACTACTTGTGTCTATTTTTGGTGCTATCTGAAAGAATGTCTATGGGTACATATGACTGAATGGGTAACCTGATGTTATTTAAGATCATCATCTACTATTTACTGTGCTTTGAAAGTTGATACAATTTGAATATGTAATGAAAAATGTGCTGTAAAATTTACTATCATGTGACCTGGCAGCCATCTGTAATTTGAAATGTGAAGACGACACAAGGGGTGAATCTGTCGCGCTATCATTTTTCAGACCATTTACTTCTGTCACTCCCATCAGAGTACAGGAAGGGGGGCTGGGGGCTATATTTGGCTGCCCTTTATTGGGCATTTATGTGCTATTGAACTTAGACCTTTATTTGGAATAGCTTGTAGGAGCACCTCCCCCAGATGTCCAAGCCTGGGTGGGAGGCTCAACTACGGTGTCATTGTCACACAGCTCCACCATGGTGGAGAGCTGCCTGGCAGAAACGCATCCACCAGTTAAATCTGGTTAAACTGCCAGGCACGCCCTGAAATGAGGGGGGAAGCCGGACTCGGAGCGAGGAGGTCCATGCGGTAAGTCGTGAGGGGGTGACACCATGAGTTACCCGCACCGGGTGACACCAACCCTAGTGACGCCACTGCTTCTGTGTGTACTTTTAAGCTATGTAGAACTTCACACGGAGAGAATAGGATTCAGCTGGAAAGGTCAGATTACCTTCCAAGGAGAATACCTGGAGACCTGCTTCTGGCACAATTCCCAGTCAGAATCATTGAGTGATTTAAATTCCGAATAGTATGAAAAGTATGTTCAGGCAGAGGTGAATATATGTGCCCATACCGTTCCCTCTTTTTTGTAACTCGGGCTCCCAGTGTATACTTTGGAGGAAACAAGAATAAAAATCTTCATCAATGTAGTATTTTCTTAATTTAAAACAAAAATCATTAATAAGTCCTCATGTTTCTAAGATTTTCAGAGGATGTCTTTTTATTCTGAAAGAATTTTGAAAAGGTGTGTCTATGATTCATAATGTCTATTAATTAGAGTCCCTCTTTTTTTCAATGCAGAACTGAATATCCATAAAAAGCAGTAAGTTCTTGCCGAAATATTAGTTGGCGTATTCTCTTCTCTATTACCTCCCCATGTCATCTTGGGTACATGATTAATCACAAAGTGTAGGAGCATCTCGTTCTCTCCCTTGTGCTTTGACTCAAAGTGGCGCACCACTGGGTATGCTTTATCTACATTTTTCATAGCACGTATGTGCTTCAGAATACATTTGTGGATTGTGCGCACCGAACTGCCTACATAGGTCAAATTGCAAGGACAGGGTATCTAGCACAAAATCGGTTTTACAATTGAAGGCTCCTCGAATTTTTACTGTTTTTAATGAAATGATGTGGTATGCTCTGTTTTATTTATGGCATTTTGGCACACTTTACATTTCAGGCATCTTTTAAATCCTCTGCTCTTAGATAGCCATTTAGTCATGTTCTTACCTCTCAAATTGGTTTGATGCATCCCTCATCGATTTTCATTTTCTGTAGGTGACCAGCACCTAGTACTGCTTTACTGTTTACTAAATGCCATTGCTTTGTCATTGCTTATTCGTCTCCATTTTACACAGTAGATTGTCATACATCTTTTCTCATTGGAGGCCTGATTATTTTTTTGGGGAGGATTTTTCCCCAAACTTTAACTCCTCTCTCTTTATCTTTTGGGCCCTTAGTCTTGCAGCAGTCGTTGGAGACACTGTATATTCTCTGGGTTTAAACATACTCTCAAAATCTTTCTGTGCTAAGAGGGATTTTATTTTCACGCTGCAATTTCTCATAATTCTCAGTTTCACTATAAAGAATACTTTTTTCAGGCTTTCTGGGTGGAAGCTTGAGGCATGGAGAAATATGTTACCTGCCATTGGTTTACAATACATTTTACTTTCCAACCTTCCATCCTTCACATACATTGTTAAATCTAAGAAATTGATCACTTTTGTTTAACTCACTTACAAAGTTTCAGTGCTACCTTTCCAGACAACAAATAAATCATCAATAAAACTAATACATAAAATAATATTTACTGATCATTTCTTCTAATATTTCTGATGGAGCACATGTTCCTCCAACAAGTCCATATGAAAATTTGCCGGCTGGGGGACGAAACAGGAGCCCATCACTAGCCCAGTGACCTGCTGGAAAATATCTTGATCAAAAATAAAAAAGTTGTAGTTAAGACAATTTTTTCATCTCTAACAACATTTTAATATATGCCAGCACAAAGGTCATGCTCCAAAAAAGTGTTCAATTGCATTGAGTCTAGTCAAGTCAAGTAAAGCTTTATTTCGATTGCCTTTTTACAATCATAAAAAGCACAACTAAAATGCAAAGATTTCATCAAAGTTTACACCAAGGTTTGAAAACACTATCCATTAAAGAGAAGAGTTTTAGACCTAAAATATGTTTCATAATATTAATAAAAATAGTGGACATTAAAAACGACAGTACATCTAAACAATGTCGCCCCTCAAATCGCGATGATCTTCCTTTGACAAAGGACTTGCTTTAAAAACATGGATATCCTCCAGGCTACATGTTCATTTTCTACAAGCTGGAGCTTGATAAAAGCCAGACGGCATTGCCTCTGTCCCCAGTTTTTTAAACGTGGAACTATCCAGTCCTTTCTTGACTCAATGTAAAATTTACAAAATAAGACTAGTTGGAATGAGGATTGAGCCGATTGGTTATCACAAGGACATAATTGTAATTCACTTGCCCAATCATTCACTATTGGGAAAGAAACAAATCAGTGTCTGGTCCCCAATCTGAATCTAATTAATAGGAGCCTATCAAAAACTCCAGGTACAAATATTAAGTATGGCTGTAAACTAAAAGTAGTGAGGACCCTCAGGTGTTGCTGGACACTTGGCTTTGTGATTTCCCCTGATAACATATCCAGGAATTGGAGCGCATCCTTTCTTAGGCTTTTTCTAGTAATCAGCATGAGCGAGATTGGGTTGGTAAAATATTCCGGATGGCCCAAGTCTTTCATAAACTCTTTCACAAACTTGACCAATGGAATCTTTTGTGCCCCTTCCAGCATCAGGCTGTCCTGTAGAATCTCCCTGTTTAATTTGGTCTCCTCTCTTGTCCAGATCCTATACCAAAGGAGAATAGGCTCTAATTGTATAAGGTCGGATATATATGGGAGGCCCAGCTCAGCGTGACCGACATAAGTGGAGGCAGTCGTAGAAGCTGACAAAATGTATCTTAAAAATATGTTCTCCATCAGTTGAATTGAGTGTGTGTCAGCAAAACCCCAAACCCCCTCTCCATATGTGATGGTCGAAACACATTTTGCTTTGTATATTTGCAAGATTTCTTTCGGGGGCTTCCTGCCAAATTTTTTTGAAAAGCTGGCAAGAGCAGTTGTAGTTCTAATAAATGCCAGCTTTTTTGTTGAGACCGCTTAGGCCCACGTGTCATTCTGGCTAAACACAGTACCTAGATATGAAAAACTGTTAATTGGGGCTATTAAGAGTCCATCTACGTACATATCCCTACAATTCTGGTTCCCACGTCCACATCTCAATATGAAAGTCTTCGAGGTGTTAATTCTAAGACCAAGGTCCTTCATAAAAATAAGGAAATTATTTAAAGCCTTATGGAGACCAATCTGCTTACGGCACATTATAACAGCGTCGTCGGCATATAGAAGAGCAGGTATGGGACGGTTGCCTATTTGGGGGAAATTTTGAGTGTCCTTAAAGAGCCTGTCCTCGCCCATTAATATAAAGGTTAAAAAGAAAAGGGGCTAGGACACAACCTTGTCTAGCCCCCCTCCTAATAGGGAAGGAGGCAGTACACTCTCCTCCCAGGCAGAAGCAGACACGTGCCTTTGTTCCACTATAGAGGCGCTTAAGGAAGTGAATGATATTTTTATCAACCCCCAATAATTCTAAAATCTCCCAAAGTTTAGGATGCCTCACACAATCAAAAGCTGTCGTTAGGTCAACAAAAGCTAAAAACAATCTGCCCTTTTTTGCCCTAATATACTTCCCCACAAAAATAGCTAGATTTAAGCTCTGCTCTACAGTCCCTAGTCCTTCACGGAATCCACATTGGATATCTGATAAAATTTGGTTATCATCTGCCCATGCTTGTAGGCGTTCCAGAATAATTTGTTCAACAACTTTGGCCAGGGAATCCAATAAAGAAATGAGCTTGTAACAGGCGGGATCTTGCCGATCCCCTTTTTTAAATATGTGGATAATAGTGGATTCCACCCAGGTAGATGGAAAAGAAGCTTGACAGCTAGCATTTATTATTTGTGTAATAATGGGTGCCCATAGAGTAGTATTGGACTTATACAGATCCACAGGGATCCCATCAGGTCCGGAGGCTTTGCCGCCTGTGCTTGATGAAAGTGCTTTATTAACTTTGTCTAGGCTAAAGTGTAAACCCAGGGTATCATTAGGAGGTCCATGGATATCACTATCTTGGCCATTAGAGATTACTTGCCCATTGTATAGCTTAGAAAAGTGTTCAGTCCATTGGTCCTCTCTTATTGCTATTTCAATTGCTGGACCCCCACCCTCTGATAGGAATGGCCTCTTTACTACTTTCCAGAAAGCAGCACTGTCTTTCATTTGTGCAGCTAAGGTGAGCGACTCCCACACTTCTTTTCTTAAAACATTTTTTCTCTCAGTGAGGGCCAATTTATAATCATTTCTAGCCTTCCTGATCTTAATGGTGTTTCTTGGGGTGTTATGCAGCTCGTGTTTCAGGGAGGAGTATGCTCGGGAGCACTTTGAGTCAAACCACCCATGGGGACCAGACTTTTTCCCACCTTGTTTGCATAGCACATCCCTTACATAATCCTTTTGCATAGCAAATCCCTATTATTTGAAAAGAGGATAGGATGCTTTCGAACGATGCTGATTCGTTCAGGCAGGTATCAAACTCCATTCTGCACTTGGTAATCAGCTGTTTATTTACCACAACGGGGTCCACCATATTCCAGCGAAGGGTGTACCCATTAACTTTATCAATTTTTACATTGGCTAGCGCCAGATCTACAGCCTGATCATCCCTACCCTGTCTGTTAGTGGATAGTAATACCGATATGCATAGTGGGAAATGATCACTCAAGGGATTAAGATCAACTGAGAGAGAAAGCAGCCAAGAGGCGTATGTATTTGATAACAATATGTAATCTATTGTAGAGCAAAGGCCTCTACCATGAAAGGTCTGTGGCATTGAGTCAATCTTTATGGTTTATACTTGTATATAATTATGTTACTACTAAAGTCATTAGTACAAAGTGATTCTCAGCAAGAAATGTGGTACATTTTCTTGAAAAAATCTCAAGTGTCTTTGACATTGGATGGCAATGACGTAACAGAATCTTGAAGAAAATTATCAATATAACGTGATGTATTCTGAAACACCCCATCAATGGCAGAAAGTATCTTTGGATTCCTATAAAATATTAGTGTTCCTGCGAACTCCTTTTTAAAGTAGAAGTACACCTCTTGGCTCAACAAATCTTGTGCTTTCCAATTATCTAATGCTTTGAAATATTCCAGATTCACTCCTTGCATCTCATGGTGTGTACGTCTCCTATAATAGTTCTTTTCCTCGAGCTGCCAATAAGATTCTTTGTAATACATTTTTAGAGGCCATAATACTGTATTTCCCCCTTTGTCTGCTATTCTCACTACAATTTATTTTCTGTTTACATTTTTTGATATTAGCTTATAGTATTTCTGCCTCTTTCGTTCCTGTTTGTACATTGTCTCATGTCCAATTCTCTGATATAGCCTTGTTAAGTCTTGTATGACTAGTTCAAAGGAGACATCTATGTTATCCCTGTGTAGGACTCGATACAAGACAGACACAGGTCTAAATTTGGTTGGGGCATCCCAGTAAACTTCAAGCTCAAACTCTTTAATGTCAACTTCTTCTTTGATTATCTCTGTGATGCCCACATTCTCACACTCAAGTTCTTTGAGATTCCTTAATAGTTCTATGTCTGCCACTCATGGATTTTCCACCTTTTCCGGTTGTAGGTCTTGTATTTCGACTTGTTTTTTACAGACCTTGACTCATAAAATCTGTTCAGCTTTACACTTCTTATAAACTTGTATACATCTTCCCATGTTCACATGTAGTTAAATGAAGTTTCAGGGCAGTAGGTAAGGCCCAGTGCTAAAAGTTGTCTCTCAGTTTCGTTTAGTTGCAGGCCACTCAAATTGATTACTGCTTTAGGATCACTCATTTCTTTCGTGTCCACTTCCGTTTTGACAACACTGCAGTTGTTTTTTTCACCGACCCTTCTCCTATTCCTCCCATTTTCGGTTTCTTTCTTGGTTGCCTCATCAGTCTTAGATTCCATCTTCTCTCTATTTGTTAAAAGATTCAATTAATCAATTTCAGATGGAACTTCAGCTGCTGAGTTTCTTCTTTGTGCAGCTAGACTGTCCTCTACATTAGTTTCAAACTCAGAATATCCTGGACTCATATCTGGAGTTGCTTTTTCTGGCTGTCACCTATTGCTCACTACTTGCCCAGATAACCTTTGTCTTCGAATATTATTGAAACGACTGGCAAACTTATAAATATGTCTATGCTCATAGTCGAGTTTGTCTCTTTTGAACTTCATTAGGATGTCAGTTTCAATTGTGTCTTCTTGTTTTTTCAGTTTTTCTTTGATTGCTAGCTTTCTTTTATTCACAAATTCTGGGTCTGGCTCTTTTTTCAAATCCTCAGCTACTTTTTCAAGCTCTTTCAATATAGTTTATCTACCTATTTCAGCATATTTGATTAAGGTTTCGATTAGTCGTGCAGATGCATCGTTATTGTTTGCAGCCCATTCCGTTAACATCTCTGGATGGGGATGTTCATAGTTTGGTGCTGTGAGGATCCTTAGGTCCCCCGGTACCCGCCTAACCTCCACATACTTCCTCCAAGATTTTCTTTCGCACCATTTAGACTTTTCAGTGTGGGACAGCTTCTCTTATTTTTTCAGTTTACTCTTAACATCACCAGTGGCTGTGCCCATGTGAGATTTAGCCTCTTCAGCTGCTATGCTCTTGATTTCACCATCAAGCACTTGTTCAGCAATCTCTTCTCTATATATCAGCCATCAAGTTAAATGCCGCAGTCCAGGAGAGTTTTGATACCATTCAATTTATTCTAAATTACAAATGCCACCACGTACACCACCACCAATACGTTTCAACCAACAGGTCTTGCTCACGATTTTGTGAGTCCATTGTTACTTTCAAATTTATATACAGACTGCCCAACATACCTGTTATGAGGCATTGTGGGATTTGTAGTTAACATAACACCCAACATTTAAAACTGATTAAGGACCAATGTTTCAAACAAGCATTTTGGTCAGGAGGTTACATTATTGCATGTCAATGTCATACATTGTTGGAAGGAGCATATAGGACCTGTCACCCACTACTTTGTTATATCATGGTGTCCTATGATTGTTTCGGTTTGGTATGCCACTGAGACCTCAGGGATTTAGCTCATGTATTGCTGAATTATTTCTGAGATGCATCATTGTGTGTTTTGTTATTATTTATCAATTGTCCCTCGATTGCTCGGCTTCCGCCCATGCTCTGGTTGATCAGCTCTCCCTATACTGCACTCGTATCACCTGACTGCCATTGGGGGCCTTTCTCGTTTCATTGCTCATACGGTATTAGATATATGGATGCAGGTTGTATTTCACTAGGCCCCTCTCTGTTGTCTCTCATGGTTCTTGTGTAGGGTGCCTAATGACCTTCTTCACATGTGTCTTACTAAGTGCCTACAATTCAGTATGTGTTCCATGAAGGGCATGTGCCCAGGCTCTTCCAGTGTTGTAGGACTTTATAACTCTCTGTGTCTTACTGACATTGTGTCAGTTTTTGGACCACATTGTGTGGAGTGGGCCCCTCTCTGTTTTCTAATTTAGTTCAATTACTAGGTATTTAATGCCCTACTTTGCTGGACCTACATGCACAAGTGGTAGTTCATGCACTATCTTTGTTGTTTACTCAGTTTATGTGTGCTGAACCTCATTATGACAGCCTGTCTCCTGAGGCCGATTATCCTATTGCATCTTTATCATAAATTATGGCCCATACGCAGTAGCTCTAGGCTCTTCTATAATTAATTAATAATCAACTCATAAAAATGATATATACAATGTTGTCGACACAAAATGTACATTTTAAAGGATATCTAATTTATAAATTAACATGAAGTTCTTCATCCCAATCAAACCATGGGGGTATTAGTTTTAAATCTTATATTGGGCCGCGACTCCAAACATCAAAATTTAAGCATTCTGTCTCCTTCTCTCTCGTTTCTAGGAACATTTGCTATTCCAAAACAATGCATAATTCAGGAGCTATAGTTAATCTTATCTCAAGAAACTAACTTGTGCTCTAAGGTAACTATAACTCAAAGCCTCACCAAGCACTGCACCTTACCCCACATATTACATCAGTCATTACATCTTCTATAACATCATTGATAATATCAGCTCAACATTTGCAATAACAGTATTGATTCCTGAGTTCTTCCCAGGCTAGACTTCAGTTCCCTCTGGATAGGGCACACAGGCTGCTCTGTAAGGGAATATATGCTGATGGGTTGGCACCGGTGCTCTAGTCTGCCTGGTTGCAGTCCTGACATACCTAAACATTGAAATTGTGCTGGCTGACAATGTGACCTGAGACAAAAAGAAGACCCAGACCCACATCATCCCCAAGCATCTGCAGTTTGCTTTCTGCAAAAATGAGGCAGCTTAACAAGCTGCTGGGTGAGCTCACCATCACTCAGGGTAGAGTTCTGCCCAACATCCAGGTAGTGCTGCTGCCCAAGGAAATGGAGAGCCAGAAGGCAGAATGCGAAGTAAGCAAGTGAAGTCAAGTGTTCTTGATATTTTGTGGCAGTCTTAGAAATTTTGAGTTTTAAGTTGTCAAGATTCATGTCATTGAGCCATGTTTGTACTGTTTTGTGTTTTCTGTTTTTGGCAAATAACAGAATTTCTGTCTTGGTAGGGTTGCGCTTCTGGTAGGTGCTGAACATCCAAGTATGTATGAGGTGCAAGCAGTGTTTGAGTTTGTAGATGTGTGGAGCGGAGGACACTTTCAAGTACAGTTCTGCATTATCAGCATGTTGGTGAATTATCCAACTATATCACTTGTATTCACATAACTCACCAAATAGATAGGATTGCTGTAATCCTAGTAATACACAAAAAGTCTGCTGGTGGAAAACTGGGGAAAACAAGCAGCAATTGACACAGTGACTACAATCCAAGTGCTATTTCCTAAAAAAGTCTTAGTTACACTGTTTCTAACCCCGCCCATGAAATTACGGGGACCTTTGCTATTGTATTTCCATAGTGTTTTAAATGTTGGAATTGGAAGTTTAGTGTAACTTTATGGCAAAGGATACACATTAATAGTAGCTTAATGTGGTGACAGGTGTAATTGGTATCAGGTGGATGCCAAAACATGCTGAACTGCTGATATGTAGCTGACGATTTATTATGTTTGAATGCTGTATCAACTCTTTGAAAAAAGTTCCTCTTTAGTGGTTTTATCGGTATTACTGTATTTATCACAACAGTAAAATCAACAATTCTCAATAAATCGAAGGTGGTTTCTCACTAGGTTATTAACATTGAACGATTGATATGCTCATTTATTGTTGGCCATAAGAGCTTCCAGGATTGAGAAGTTTTACTATACTTTAGTCCACAAATGTGTATCTTGACAATATATTTATTTTTCTCTTCAATGCACGTAGATGTGGAGTTAATATTCTTAAATCTATACTTACCTGTATGTAGCTACCATCACAATGTTCTGATAGTCGATATTTTGGTCACAATATTTTGACATGTCCATATTTTGTCCTCGATATTCTGACTTAGAGGTCCTAGGGCATCACAATGGTGATAAATAATAGTGTATGCACTTCATGTTTGTGGATACAGTCTTGTTAGACCTGACAGCCTTACAGTGATGTTCCCTCATCTTTTTGCCTGCCTCCCTGAATGTTTCTGTCCTTTGTTTTAGCTGGTTTTTGGATTCTGAGGTATTTAACACGGCTAACCACTGCTAAAGTGCATGTTCTCTCTCCCGTAAACATGTTATGATTGACTTACACCTGTTTGGTATATTTAACTTAACTGCAAGTTGCTTTTCAGGTTGTATACAATATACCCAGGGCGTGTAAATTGAATGCTACCTGTCGGCCTACAGCACTGATTGTGCCACCCACACAGGTAGAATTTCTAACCCGTCTTAAGCCTGCTATTGTAGGGCCTGTGTTTGCAGTTCACTGCCATGTCAACTTGTCATTTAAAACTACTTCCCAAGCCTTAAATTACCCTTTTACACATAGGTCACCACTGAGGAAAGCCCTTGGCAATTCAAAGGGCAGGATGCTGTGTATGTTAAAGGTAGGGCATGTACTATTATGTTTTACATGTCCAAGCAGGGAAAAACAGTCTTTTTATTTTTTCACTACTGTGAGGCCTACTCATCTCTTAGGCTAGCAATGGGAATTCCTTAGTACACTTTTAATCTGCAATTCCTGATTAGAGAGGAGTAGCTTTTTCATGCTTCATATGTGTGGAATGGTCTTGATAAATTCCTGAAGTTGGATTTAACATTACTGTTTTAAAAATGCCACATTTAGAAAGTGTACATTAGTAGTGGTGGGATGCACACCAGTGTACTCCATTATATAACCATGCCTAACTGCTTCAGACATATATAGGCGTGCAAGCTGGATTTGCACTCTGCCCAATTGCACGTTGCTATGTAAAACAGACACATGGGGACCTTTGTCGATCCCTCTCCAGATGCACAGCCATATCCGTTACCAGTGAATCGAATAAATCAATTTAATATTTTTATTCTTCAGTTCATCGACTTGTTCGCTCAATCGCTTTTCACCTTTTTTCGTTTTTCATCAATTTATTATACTCATTTCCATATCACATTCAAGAATATCCATAAACAGGAGATGTTTCCACATGTCACAACTTTATTTAAAATTCACCCAATCCATTTCGGGATATTTCCCTTCGTCAGGGGTATCTATAAAAAAATTCATAAACACACCATCAGCCTGAATATTGTAAAACTAATTACAATGTGTTGGACTTGGCCCTTCTGGCAGGTTCACCCCTTAACTTTTTGCTTTCACTGGTGACCTGGTGGTAGTGATTTTTGGTTTCTGCGCACTTTCCCTGTGTCCCAGAGTAAAGTGTGTGTGCACTCTGAGTGCATGTGGTGAGATAGGCCTGCCCTCCCATAGGAATTCATGGGGAATGTATGTGTCCCTGGTAGTTCCTGATGCGTGGGGTGTGCAGGCTCGAGTTTGGTATGTGCGGACTCGTGTGATCGAATGCTTCGCAATGATGTATAATGCGTGATTATGTCATGTGCGGAAGTGCCACTTTTAGGAGTTGGCATATTAGTGTAAAATGTGTCTGGCGTGTGATTGGCTGGAGCTGGCTGGTGAGCCTGGCTCCAGGAGTCTGGGTGGGTCTGCCCCGGTGGTGATTGTTGAGATCAGCATGTGTGATGTGAGGGAGTGGTGCACCTGAGTCCTGTGAATAGGGCTGGGATTTCCCCACACAATGCTGGCTCCGCCCCCTGTGGTGCGACTGATGACCCTAGCCCTGCCAGTGAATAGAGTGAGGGGCTGAGCACATCAAGGGTGCTCCCCAACCAGCTGCGACTGGTTTTTCCCCTCACCCTGAGCAACAACAAAGGGAAAAGGTGTATAAGAAGGGGCTGTGTCCCCTTACAATTTGTTCTCTTCCAGGATCCTGCCTGAGGGGGCTGCTGCTGTTGCTGGGCCAGAGGACCGCCACTTGGACTACCTCCCTGCCTGGAGACCCAGTGAGCTGGCTCTGGGCCCAGCCTCGCCCCCCCTGCCTTGCTGCATACACAGGAGAACGTTCCTGGACTTTCGTTATTCTCTCCTAAGCGCTGGGAGCGCTTCATTTGCATCTCTAAGCGCCTGGAAGCGCTGGACTGGCCTTTAGCGCTGAGAGCGCTTTCACTTTGTCCCTTAGCGCTCGGAGCGCGTTATTTCTGAAAGCCGGTGCCCACCCGGCATTTGCCCCGTCTTTGCCGATCCTGAAGTCCCCTGGCAGGTGCCCACCCTGCAAGGGACATTGCCGCCCATAGCGGGTGCCCACCCCGCATTGTTGCAACCTCGAGCGGGTGCCCACCCCGCTCGTATGATTAAGGAAGAGGGAGCCTACCCCTCATTGCCACTGTATCGCCGCCGAGAAACCCTGGGCCGCCGCGCTGCCTGCGGCGACCCGGAAGGACCCCTGATTGCGGGCGGGGCTTGTGACGCGCCCCGGAAGTAGTCAGGCCTTCCGTGAGCTGAGGGAGACCCGGGTCACCACTAAAGAGAGGCGGGAGCCCACCCCGCTCTCGCAACCGGAGGAGAGAGCCCCGCCGCCGCCGGAGTGTCCGGAGCAGCCGCCAGAGTCCCGGTGAGTGGGGGCAGCATTGTTGTTTGCAGAGCGCCTGACGCTCCATCGAAGGGGGGGCAGTGCTTCTCGAGCCTGTGAGGCTACAACGCGGTGATGTCACGAGTCCCCCGAGTGGGACTCCAACATAGGGGGCAGTTTCCTTGAGCCCCCGAGAGGCTCCAACGAAGGGGCATATTGTTTTTAGAGCCTGCGAGGCTCGCGAGTTCCCCGAAGCGGAACTCCAACCCCGGGGGAATTATTTATTGCTCGAGCCCCGAGAAGGCTCCAACGTTACGGGGGCAATAATAGTCACGAGCCCAGTGAGGCGGCAGCTTCGGGGGCATTTTCGTTGTAAGGATAAGAGCGGCCCTGGAAGGCAGCGTGCCGCTCCAGCGTTTTGGGGCATATTTGTGTCCTAGAGCCCCCGAGGCTCCCACGCTGTTTTGGAGCATATTTCTCTTTGGGTGATCTAAAGCCCACGAGGCCCCCTACGCGCTGCACAATTGAAGTACAGGCACAGTGGTGCCCAGGCTCCTTCCACAGCTGCCCAGCACTTCGTGGGCAGCTGCAACGTGTATGTTGTGCCCCCCCTTTACGCTTTGGCTTGCGCAGCCTGCGCAACCTTGCCCTGACATTGGGACACAGGGCGTCCTAGCCCCGACAAGGCCAGTTGGCCTAGGGACTGCCACAGGTGGTGGCTAATGTGAGTTTTGCGCTATTGTCCCTAACCTGCACCTCTGAATGTGTTTTTATGCGTCATGTGTAATGTGCTTATACCCCTACAGGTATTGTGATACTTAGGTGGTTGTTTTCTCCTAGTACAGGTGGTGCTAGTGAGGTCCTGGTTCCCTGCGCAACATTTTCCTAAGGTGGTTAGGGTTGCGTAGGTGGTACTTACCTGTTTCCAGTAGTTACTGGTTGTGTGCTAAATGTGTTATTTTGTGCTACAGTAATTTTATATCCTAAGTTCTAAAAGTGCGAATTCCTGACAGTGGTCCATGTGGCCCTGTCCCCTGTACATATAATCCCTTGTAAATTCTGCCCGTGCCTGTTGGCACATTGTAAAGTGTCTGTTTTTATCTAATGTGTTTTGGTATAATACAAAGGCTATTTTTATATAATACCTTGTGTGGAGTTTCCTTTGTGGTGGGCCTTGGGTGTTGTTGCTGGGTGCGCGCACAAACGCTTTACACATTGCCTCCGGGATAAGCCTGACTGCTCGTGCCAAGCTACCAAGGGGGTGAGCAGGGGTTATCTTTGGCGTGTAACTCCCCAGCCCTGACTAGAGTGGTGGTTTCTGCCTGGCTTTGGCGCAAGCCTCAGCCAACCAGAAATCCCATTTCTAACACAATGCAAAAACATGAGACCTCTTATTCATTTCTTTATAAAAAAAACTTTCTTCCAAAAACACTGCATGCTAAGCAACACAATACCGTAATCTTCAGAAATCTACCATTAGTCATGTCTGCATTAAAACGTTAATTTCTGTCAAACCACCCCGTTTTCTGGAAAGGATCACGTGTCTCTAATTAAAGCTTGTGCAAACAAGTGGATGAACTGAAGAATAGAAATATTAAATTGATTTATTCGATTCATTGGTAACGGATATGGCTATGCAGCTGTAGAGGGATCGACAAAGGTCCACGTGTGTCTGTTTTACATTGCAACGCCCAATTGGGCGGAGCGCGAATCCAGCTTGCACGCCTATATATGTCTGAAGCAGTTAAGCATGGTTATATAATGGAGAACACTGGTGTGCATCCCACCACTACAAATGTACATTGTATGAAATTTCCGTCCTAAAAACGATGAGATGCACCCAAGGATCAAAGAGGAGTAATGAATGTTTACAATGTACTGATAAAATTTGAACAGCAAACATCATATGAATAATAATCATCATCGCAGGAGTTTTGCTTCCGGGCATGAGCGACTACCATGAGTACATTTAGAAAGCGGACATAACTCTGCTCTTAGCTATTCTGTGCCTCACAGCCTGTCTCAAATACATGTCTAGGTTCGGTGACAGCTACACTTTGAGCATTCCCTCTAGACAGCCGCAAACACAGGAAGGTGAGGCTCATCTGCATTCTGAGCACTCATATGCATTCTGAGGCAGGCAGGAATGGAGGAGCTGACAGTTGCGCTATAATAAGTAGTGTCCTGTCCACACACAAAGCACTGATTTACCCCCAGAGTTAGGCTGGCAGACAGGATTAGGCTAAAAGGGATTGTGTGCACTTCAGAGGCCAGCTTTGATGTCACCTCTGTTTCAAAGGCACTTTTGGTATAAGTACTGGGTCCTAGACCGACACAAATCGTACACTTCTGTATCTTGAATGGAACTTCTGTCAGAAGGACTGCTATAGTGCTCAAAGGACTCAACTTAGCTGTTTTTCTGGAAGGACCGTTTTCCTGCTTGTTGCCATGCTGCCTGCTGCTCCCTGGCTCTGCTGAAGGAGAGCTGAACTCTGCCTTACCTCCAAGTGATATCCAAAGGCTGGCTGGCTTGACTGATTTCTGAAATCACCTAGTGCCCTTCGATGATGAAGCAGTGCCGACCTAGAGACATCGCAGTGTGGCTCAACAACGATGCAGTATCTGATTGTACGGCTCGACTTTGGGGCATTGACCAGACTGCGAGGCTCAACTTTGGCTCATCGACCTGACTCAAGGTTCCACGATGCAGGGCTGATCCAAGGTCCTGACCACGAGGCTTGACTGTGACACATTGTCACGTCTGCGTGTATCAGAACTGGCGCATTGGTTTCAGTGCATGGGGAGGATTGACACATTTCATTGCCTGTGGCCAGGAAAGGTACTTTCTTCACCAGGGCCTGCGTGGACCCTGTGGCCGGCCTGCTCTTCTACGAGCCATGTCCCAAACTTTGAGTTTGCCCTGCTACAATGCGACCAAAGGAACCTTTTTAGTGCTACTTGCTTGTAAGCACTTTACTGCATTTATTTCTTCAAAATTCAATATTTCAACTGGTACTCATTAGATTTTTGTTTTTTGGTCGTATTTTACTCCATCTTCTCTATTTTTCTAAACTGCTGTGGTGTATTTTTGTGGTGCATTTACTGTGTTGTTCTATGAGTATTGCACAAATATTTTACACATTGCCATCTAGGTTAAGCCTGCCTGCTCTATGTCAAACTACCAGAGGGTGAGCAAAGGATAATTGAGAATTGGGTGGTGACTTACCCTCACTGGGATTGTGGTCCATAAATGACCAGGATGCATACCTTTTCCAACTAGAGACCTGATTTCTAAGAAGTCCCCTGTGCAGTTAACATTTCTTATAAGTCTTTTAGGCAGCAGTTTCATCTTATAATCGTACCATGTTTTGTGTGTCACATATAAAAGTTAGTTGTCTTAAAATAAAAAACTGGATGGTGTCCCAATTACCCACTTAGTATTGTTTTGACAGCAGCACCACTAAGGATCCACAGCTGGACACACATTCGGCAATTATTTGATTGGTCCGAAACTGTTCTGGTACATTATGCTATTAAAATGTGGGTTGAGCCAACTGTGCATTGTAAAATAAAGACTTCTTTCAAAACTGAGAGTTTTCTCTGCCAAGATTTGGTTCACAAATTACATACTCTACATAAACTGAATCTTTAAAATAAATTCAAAGCGTGATCGGTAGGTATTATTCAGAAGTAAACTAAAGATTAACAAGACAAAATATTGTCACTTATAACAATGTACATATTGCCGAACATTTTGTATATGTACTGTGAATTTTATCTGCTTAAAGTGATAAATATAAATACCCATATTTCCTGGAATGCCATGCACTTTATAATTAATATATAAGTTGTCTGAAAAAAACAGTGCCAGAAAGCAGCTCATCTTCACATATTCACAGTATCCAGGGATAACAGAATATCAATAATTCTCGGAAATCCCAGACATTCTATTCATTCTAATACTACAATGCACAGTAGGGACCTGAAATCAATTATCTGTTCTCAATGAACATGTTTTCCTTTCTGTTCCAATGAATTAATTGGCATAACATTTCCAATAATTCAAAGGTTCTACGACAGAAACTCCCTACAGTAAAAAGTCATAAAAATGATCCACTATGTTACCTTTATTACCTTTTTTTATTATACAAGCAGGACAATTTAGAATATGTGCTACAAGTATGACATGCCGAAAGGCACATAACAAACACAGTAAAGGTCAGTATTACTATCATGCTCTTTGGCATGCCCCTTAGAACTACCAAATTCATATTAGCCACCGCCTGCATTTTCTTTTTGCTCAACAAAATGCAGCGTTCCAAAATATACGTTGTTATCAAATTTAAGGTTATAAGGCTTTCTTTTAAAGGTTCATGTAATTATACACTACTCCACAGAAGAGATGATCGTCTGGACTTTGGATAATACCTTGATATGTCAGTCATAGAAAAATCATTTGGTTTAAGAGCATTGCAGGTTGTTTGGAACTTCAACAACTATCACAAGCATTGCTTATTGTAATAAAGGCATTGCATTCATTTTTATCTTCTATTTCATCTTTGAAAAAGCTGCAAACAACTTTGAAGCTAGACTTTAATTGTTATGCCATTCGCATCATTGTTTCACCTTCAGTTTTTCACAATTCTAAAAGCTAACTGTGTGCAATATGAAGTCAGTGAATATTGATGGAATAGAATATTATTATCATGATGAACACTAACCATTGATAGATTCTTAAGGATCTATGGTCGCAGCCACAAGAGTTCCACAGGTAAAGTGGCAACTTAGTTTCCATAATTGTAAAAATCATGGTGCAATACATATAAATCATACCACAAGCATTACTGCATACTCCAAATAGCCATATCAATAACTTTAAAGTAAAGCTGTTGTCATCAACAGGCACAATATATCTTACCATGTGTGCCTTAGGCTTTGTTAAACATAAAAGATGTGCACTCCAAAGATCAGTGAAATAATCACCAATGATTGTATGAAACAACGTTAAGACAGCAAAAACTAAGCCGGATAAATCAAGGGTGAGAACTCAAAGCAAATGATCAAAGTAGACAAGATCAAATGGATTATTTATAAAGCAATGAAATAGAATTCACTATGGGATAAATCAAAATAATTCATGTAGAACAACTACAGAATATAGTTTTGGTTTCCTGGCCACCATTATAGCCATCAATTTAATTGTGGATATGTTTTTACTTTACACTGCCAACTTCAACTCAAGCGAGAAGCAATTCAGATTATAGCCAAGATACTACAGAGCAGGAATATTCAAACTGGTCATTATTGGTGGCAGGCTGGGCATAAAGAGTAATAGTAAGAAGCATATGTTGTTCAGGAATGTGTTTGTCTATGACTATATGAATATAATCTAATGAAGAAAACGATATGGTGTATATGGATATATATAAAAGAATATATATCATCTATGTATCCAGAAATCAAACATACATCACAGACCCAGAGAAGTAGAGAGCTCTGCTAGTCTAAAAAACATGAATGGTGTATGGGTAGTAGTAGTAGTAGAATACTTTATTTTGGTTAACATGAACCATCAAAGTGTACATACAGCAATACATTACAATATGTCCAAAATTAATAGGTAAATTAATAAATAAAATTGCACATGCCCAAATCGGTTTAAACATTTTTTCCCTAGCTGTAGAACTGTAAAATCTTATACACCTTTAATTCCTCCAAGTAATCAATTACTGCAGAAACAGCTTAAAAGTGAATATAGATAATTAATTATCAGGAGATTAAAACCTTGAGGAGTTTAACATTTTTATAATTGTACATGAAATATGTAGTCCAGAGGTTGTATTTATAGTTTGTTAGTGCTCAGCATGTTTCAACATGCTAGTTCCTTTAAAACGTTACTGCGCCTATGCCAGGACAGATTGCAAGAATTTGCTAACAGCAAAAACAGTTGCCAGAGATGGTTCACTTTTTATTACTCTATGGGCAACTAAATATCTTGACAAGCCCAGGGACCGACATATTGGGTGGATCCATTTGCGGCAAGACCCAAGGCATGATGGACAAAAAAACAATATACGCGTCCCGGTCGCTTTGTCCAAGTCACAAGCAGGACAAAGGCTTGCGACCAGATCTTTATTCCATTTATCAGTAAAGGATCTCAATGTGAGAATGCTTAAACAAAAATGGACATACAGGCTTTTTGCTAGGGGAGGAGATATAGAATCTAAAAATGTTTCAGAGGGGAGGAGCCTAGTGCGCAACCAAGATGGCCGCGTAGGTGCGAGGCTCCCGAGGACCTCCGCGACCTCCTACGATTATCCTGACATTATCCTGCCCTGGATGAGGGGACTAGGTTGGTGAACCTGAGCTGAGGTGGCACCCGTTTCCCGCTTCCGAATCGGACCTCGGACACCGGAGTGAGCACCGATTGAAGTGTGCGGCCTTCCCCTCGCCGGACCCCGGATTTGCGCGGTGGGGTGATCCAGTGACAAAGTGAGCAACAGCGGCAGGCAGAGCCTGGCGACTCGCGTGCCCCGCACTTTCACTTTCGCTTTCGCACCACCTTGTCGTCTCTGCGAGGTTGGGTCGCGGAGCCCTTGGTGTTGGTGTGGTGTGGCCTTGCTGGGAGACCCTGCCTGCCTGCAGGCTGTGATCTACCCCGCTGCCCTGAGGGGGCCCCCCCGGAGCTCGTGTCTGCTTTCCTGCTCTACCCGACGTGGCTGGTGTGACTGGGAGACTGGTGGCCATGGCCACGAAACAAGATGGAGACCGGGCAAAGACCAAATCGACCCGGCACTGCGCCGTCCATCAGGCCAACAGCATGGACCGCTATACCCTCCAGAAGGGATCGCCCGATGGACCGCGCAAGTCCCCTGAGAGCCCTCCTGATGCCCCAGACCTTCCCGCAGATTTGACTCTGCGAGATGTTATGAGCGCCATTGCCGAGATGAAGGCCTCGGTGGGCCAGCGGTTTGATACACTGGCGCAGAAGATTGACTCGGTCCTCGTGGATGTTGGCCTGGTGAGGGCCGATCTTTCCAAAACCAATGACCGAGTAGAGTCTTTGGCCCACACCGCATCGGGCCTAACGACAGATGTGGCGGCCTTGCAAACGGAGGTGCGCCGGCTTAGTCGGGCGACTGCGCTAATGGATCGGCGCCTGGAGGACTCCGAGAGTCGGGCACGGAGGAACAACATCCGCATTATCGGGGTGCCCGAGGGACGCGAGGAGGCGGCGGCGGATCTTTTTGTGGAGGACCTGATTGCTACCCATCTCCAGCCACGGGGGCTGAGCAAATTCTTCGCTGTGGAGAGGGCTCACAGGGTTCCCGGGGGAAGGCCGAATGTCGGAGCCCCTCCGAGACCTCTCATCGCCCGGATTTTCAATTTTCGGGATAGAGACGCTATCCTGCAAACCTCCAGACTGCATGGACCGGTCAAGCTTGACAATATGGAGGTTAATTTCTATCCTGATTTCACCCCAGCGGTCCAGAAGCAGAGACTGAGCTTCCTAGGCGTCAAACGCCGTCTTCGAGACCTAAACCTCAAATATGCCATGCTTTTCCCGGCCAAGTTGCGTGTGGAGGTGGATGGTCGCACGCATTTCTTTGATCGTCCCGAGGCGGCCGGGGACTGGCTGGATACTCTGCCCGGGGATCGTGATCGGGGGGGCGGGGTGGGGGCGGCGGGGGGAGACGGCACGCTGGATCAGGACTGAGGGTCTAATAATGGGCCTCACTCTGGACGAAAATAATGCCACTTTTAATTCTGCGTCAGTTTTTTGTAAGTTCCCCTCCTATGGAGGTTGTGTTGGGTCTCTTGGGGGTTCTCCCTCCTCTTCTAGGGGGTTTAGTTAGTCTAACTACATATGGGGCGACAGGCACACTGCACGTTGGGGGGGCTGTTTGGGCTCATGCAGGGGTGCAGGGAGGGGGGAGTTCTGTTGGGGTGGGTGGGTAGGGATGGGGTGTTGTTCGTTTTTATCACAAGGCAAACGTATTATTGTGTTGGTTTTAAAGTGCTCTCCGGGGTGCGAATGATGGCTTTTGTATATGATGGGGGGTAGGGAACTAACTTTGTTATCCTGGAATGTGAATGGACTGGGGGACAGGATCAAACGGGGTGTGGTCCTGCAGTTTTTGAAGCGAATCTCGCCTGATGTAGTCTTTCTACAGGAGACACACCTCATTGGTAACTCCTTCTGCGCCATGAATCGGCGTGGCTATCGTCTAGTGGCTCACTCGGGCTTTACGTCCGGCTCACGGGGTGTGGGCATCATGGGAAGAACTCGCTCCCGTTGGAGATTGATGAGGTGCTCCACGATGATAGGGGACGTTATACGGTCTTGGTGGGAAGACTGGAGGGCAAAGTGGTTGTCTTTGTGTCAATATACATCCCACCGGGGCTGCAGTCGACCACCTTTGCTGACCTTGGGCGCCTTCTCCTTGGCCTTCCGGGGGGCTTTTGGTTGTGGGGGGGGACTTCAATGCGGTGGTATCTGGATCTTTGGATCGTCACCCCCCTAGGGACATCCCCCGGGCACAGGCGTGGCTCTTAGATACATTTGGATTAGTGGACTGCTGGCGTTTAAAACACCCCGCGCAGCTGCAGTACACTTTCCACTCGGGAGCCCATGGTAGTCTCTCACGACTAGACTATGTCCTTGTCCCGGCGGCCTATGTAGGGAGGGTGGGAGAGGTACGCCATTTGCCACGAGGTATTTCGGACCACTCCCCGCTCCTACTGCACTTTGATGTCTTTCCGAGGGGTGAGGGCAGGGTGGTCCCAATCAATCCTTGGTACCTGCGCGACCCCTCCATTCGCGCTGCATTGATTAAATCCCTCCAGCGATATTTTGATGAGAATGTGGGGTCTTTGCCTTCGGCCATACCGCTGTGGGAGGCCTTCAAGACAGTACTCCGAGGGGAGGCCCTATCCCTTATTTCCCATGCCCGGAGGCGCGAGCGGGAGGAGGTGACCCGGATGGAGGCGGAAATAGCAGAGTTGGAGGGGAATTTACAAGGTGGGGTGACGGATGCTGCATTACATGTCCTCCAACTCAAGCAGGCGGCCTACAGGGCCCTCGTCACGGAGGCGGCCAGGGGCCTCAGTAGAGAGCAACAGGGGCGTCTGCATGATGTGGGTGATAAGGCTGGTAAACTTATAGCGTGGTTGGACAAAAAAGAGAGAGCGAATCGTGTGGTCCCGCTGATTGAGAAAACGGATGGTGTGTGTGTGACTGAGCCAGAAGAAATTGTCTCCTGCTTTGCGGATTATTTCCATGGGGTGTATTCCCCGGTGTCTCCCTGCTCTGAAGAGGATTCCCTTGCCCTGCTCAGTGATATCGCGCTGCCCTCCCTTTCCGGGGAGGACAGGGTGTCGTTGGACGCCGCTCCCACCTCCGACGAGATCGCCCTCGCCATACGCTCGGTCGCTTCCGGCAAGGCCATGGGTCCGAATGGTCTCCCTATCGAGTTGTATAAGTTACGACCGGATACGCTGGCACCCCAACTCCGGGCTATATTCCTGGCGGCACACTCGGTGGGCTCCCTCCCGCCGGACCAGCGTCTGGCTACAATTGTGGTCATCCACAAGGAGGGGAGACCTCGGGACCGGGTTACATCCTATCGGCCCATTTCGCTGCTGAATGCAGAGCCCAAGATTCTCGCTAAGGTACTGGCCAATCGGCTGGTCGGCGTGGTGGGCGATTTGGTTCATCAGGACCAGTCTGGCTTTATTCCTCATCGCAACACAGCCCTTAATCTTCGGCGTTTGCACGGTGTGCTCGCACGTGCCCCGTTTATACGGGAGCCGGCCATTTTGGCGTCCTTAGACGCCACCATGGCGTTTGACACGCTTGAATGGCCATATATCTGGGCGATGCTTGCGAAGTTTGGATTTGGCCCAGGGTTCATCAGTTGGGTCAAATTGTTATATTCGGGCCCATTGGCGCAGGTGGTGGTAAACGGAAGAGTATCGGCTCCGTTTGAGCTGGGCCGGGGCACTCGACAGGGCTGCCCCTTATCGCCGCTCCTCTTTGCACTTGCCTTGGAGCCCCTGGCGGAGTGGCTGCGGTGGGAGCCTTCCATCCGTGGTCTCCGCTGGACCCCCGAGTATGAGGATCGCGTATCCCTATACGCTGATGACATCCTTTTGTACCTAGCTTCCCCTCGTAAATCACTTATAGTACTAGTTGATGTTCTGCATTCATTCGGTCGTAACTCCGGTCTGGTCATCAACTGGGCTAAATCGTGTGTGTATGTTCTCTCTGGGGAGGCTCCTATCCTCCCACGGGGCTGTCCGATCCAGGTCGCCCCGCAGGGATTTAGGTACCTGGGTGTCTTCATTACTCTAGACCCGGAGGCTCGGTATGATCGGAACTTGCTTCCCCCCCTCCAGCGTCTGAAAGAGGATGTCGCGCGCTGGCGGCGTTTTGCCACTTTCGCCGCTCGGCCGGGCGGCATTGTTTAAAATGATGTCGTTGCCGCGTTTCCTATACGCGTTGCAGAACACGATGGACCTCGTCCCAGCGCGCTACTTCCGCGAAGTGGAGAGTTTGCAGCGCCGCCTGTTCTGGGACGGGAGGCCACGTATTGCCCTGGCTAAGCTGACGCTCTCCTGGTATGATGGGGGGATTGCCCTCCCGGATATTAAACGGTATTATTGGGCCTCCCAGCTGGCTGCAATTAATCAGGGCCTATATGGGCCAGCCTTAAACCCGGCGTATGAAATGGATAGGTTGCTACTTCCAGGTGGTGACTATAATCGCGCGCTCTACTCTAGCGCGCCCGACGCTCGCCTGACGGGCCCCACGCGTGTCATGGTGCGAGTGTGGCACGCGGCCAATGCTGCAATGGGGTGGAAGGACCGTTTGACCCGGGCGTCACCACTATACGCATCTGAGCGGTTGGGCTCCTTGTGGACCTCGAAGGGCTTTGAGAAGTGGGATTTAATAGGCATCAGCAGTGTGGGGGATCTCTGGACGAGGGGAGGATTTAAAACGTTCGAGATGCTGCAGACGGAATTTCAGTTGCAGGGCAGCGAGTACTTTCGGTACTTGCAGGTCCGGCATGCGCTGGGCTCCGTCTTTCCGGACGTTGCCTCCATCCCGGAGTGCTCCCCCCTGGAGGATAGAGTGCTGGATGGACACGTCCCTGACAGCACGATCTCACTGATCTACAAAAAACTGATCAACGATTGGTCAGACTTGCTGACTGCCCTTCGTGAGGCTTGGGTAGCCGATGGGCTGGAGCTGGACGACGAGGACTGGATCTCCGCGGTGGCCTCCCCGAAAGAGGTGGCCATACCGGCTCGCCTTCATTTCGTCCAGCTCAAGATACTCCACAGGGTCTATATGACGGGGCCAAAGCTCCTGCGTATGGGCTATGCCTAGGACGGTTTGTGTAAGCGTGGGTGTGGTGCGCTGGGGACTTTTCTGCATATCCTTTGGGAGTGCCCGCAAGTGGAGGGGTTCTGGCGAGGTGTGCATGAGGTGCTGCGAGTGGTTACGCATGTGGCGCTGTTGCCCGAAGCGAGGAGATGCCTGTTGAATGTGTAGGAGCCTACCGATTACTCGGTGCCGCAGACGTGGTGGGTGACTCTGGGGTATATGGTTGCCAAGCGTGATATTGCCCAGCTGTGGGGATCTCAGAACCCCCCGACAGTCTCGGCCTGGAAGGAACATATGGATTGGTGCATGTTTCGGGAAAAGGTGGTGTATGTGGCGAGAGGTAAGCCTGCGACATGGGTGAAAGTGTGGGGCCCCTGGAACGCCTACCGCGGGGGCATCTGTGCTCCACCCCTATTGCCTGATCCGTCGCCGGCCCCGTCCCCTTAGCCAACTCATCCCCCCGGTACCTGGGCATCGGGTGTCCCCAATCCTAGTTCTGATCTCTCCCCCCCTCTTGAGATTCCTATGGATGGCTAGAATCCCCCCTCTAGGGGAGCACGTATTGCTATTCCGATTGAGTATTGCCTTGTGGGTTTGTTTGTGTTTTTTGTGCTTTAAACTTAAAATGGAACCGTATAATGGGGTCTGCATAGTGTGGCACGTAACGATGTTATCTCCTGTAAATGCTCGGCCGCAGCACCATGTGTCTTAGAAATGTATACTGTATGCTCCTTTTATTGCTAGCGGCCGGCCGGAAGGTTGTAGGCCCATACTTGTATAATTTTTTGAGTCTTGTAATAAACGGTTTCAAAAAAAAAAAAAAATGTTTCAGAACACGGAACCAATTTAAAATCAAGGTACATGTTAGTCAACGTTCCATTTGATCCACTTCTTACATAACATTCATTTACGCGGTCCCAGTGGCAAATTTTCAGATTGACAATGCCGTCTCAGGATACAGCATTTGGTGCATCCCATAGCCTATTAAGACCCAGCCTCTTAAACCAATGTTAAACATATTTAAGCCAGGGAACAGCCTTTGCACCCATTAAATATAGTAGATCTTTGAGAGCATCTCTATAATCACTTAACTCCGGTGTAGACCAAAGACAAACCCAATACATTAAAGGTTTAAGCGCTGCCTTGTCCTTAATTGTCTTCAGTCCCAATTCACAATATAGTGGAATTAAAGGGGTGCTGTTGGGGACAGAAACTAACTTTCTCGTGAATGGGTAACTATTCAGAGTATACTGGGTAGCAGAACACTGCACAGCACATCAAACTAGGACACTGAGCTGCACAGCACCTATTTGGTGACTGCTCAACTGCTTTACTGTTAATTGCAGATCGGCACTATACTTACATCACTTCCAACAAGTTTATGGTTTTGAGTTTTGTGTTCAATTGTTTTTGCTTTTTTTTACTTTGCTCCTTGCATTTGTCTACTACAGTGTGGAGAGTGATGTACACTATGAAATACTACAGCACTATAGAAGGGTTGTTCTTTTTATTGGAATTTGTTTATTTTTATCAGTAATATTGCCATAAGGTGAATGAAGTCAACGTCTCTCAGTCTGTATAGCTTTTCACTAGAGAATGTACATTAAAATGGAATATGTATTTTTCACAATAACAATGTTGGCTATAGTGGATGAGCACAACTTTAAACTGGCAGATGAGGAGCATTTCTCCGGATAAAACATAGAACCCTGAAGAAATATACACTAACTGGCATTAGAATAAACACAATGTGGTTCTAGAGTAAAACTATGGCTACTGATAGCCATGACAAAAGGAATAAAAGACTCAAAAGCAGTAAAAGTGGTAAGCATAGACTGGTGACACATCTACTGTTTTCATTTTAACAGAGCAACAAAACTCTGGAATGTCCCACCCATACCTCTGTATGCTGCCCATGGGTGCAATACCTCAGAGGTTATTCACTGGTTGACTTAAGACCAAAATTGTAACCTATTCCAGGGTGCCATATGTTTCCCTTACTACACAATACAATTCCAACCAAACAAAGCCACATGCCAAAATGTCCTAAGATTGTTCGGTGTTTTGACACATCAACGTAACACAATATGAAGTACATTATGCCCACTGATATACTGATATGTGTGTAGTAGGTGACAGGATCTCAAGAGGACTGTAGAAACACTGGAGAGTGTGACATTCAGCACTACCGCCTTATTTCCTTGGATCAAACACTATTATTAGAAGTGAGTATTAACAAATATATGCATTCCTTTTAAAATAGCATTAGAATTGCTCACATGGAGTATAGGAAGGTGTATCATTTTGTGATGTCGAAAGAAAACACCATCATGTCATGAAAGTATATTTACCTAAAATTAATCTACATTCCACAAATGGGCATGCAATACAGCATGTAAAAATATTCAGGATCAATCGTGAACAGGATGATCTCTGATGCTGGTCAAGCTTTTAAAAATGCATCGTAACTCCTGAAATATATTTTTCTTAACTGTTATTAGTTGTTGTACTACAGTTCTGATGTTAGATCTGGTTAACACCTGCTTTCAGACAATGTATACAATTCCATATATACGAAGCAGTCTGAATAACCTCTTGATGAATTAAAGTTTTAGATTCAAAGACTGTCCACAATTCCTTTTTTGTTTCAGCTATACCTGTTTTAAAAATCTAAGAACAGGGCGATATTAGAAATGTATGCTTTTGTTTGTGCCCTCTTTAGAAAAAAAACCCACACATTTTGACATGCATTTTATGGAAATCTAAAAAGAATTCTCATATTATGCATTAATTCACTAAACCTGTTTATCATTGCAATCATCATAATGTGGGGGCAATAAAACTCTTTGCCTTTGATATCATGCATTGGAAAAAGTGATCAAACTTTGAACATAAATGTGCTCACTATTCAAGATCCGAAACAAAAGCTTTGCACTTGGCTTGGAAGAGGTTTATTTACCTATATAGTTCTAGGGAGAGATAGAGGATACAACACAGTGTATCATCCACACTAACACCTATCAAAGCACAAAGTACACAGTGGCTAAAGACTTTGGGCCTTATTTACTGGTTTTTGACGCAGGGCAGTGCACTAAGTCACTTTGCTGCACTACCCTGCTTCAAAAGGAAAGGGCAGGTATTCGTCGTATTAATGATATACGGTGCATTCCTGTCCTTTCCCACAATTTGGAGGCGTTTTGTCTCCCTTGCGCCAATAAAGGCACCCATGCGTAATGTTGCAAGGGTGTCTGCATTTTAGGAATGATTGTTTTTGTGCAGGAAGGTACACCTTCCTGCACAAAAATAATCAATGGAGACGCTTTCCTCCATCTATGTGTGCTGCACAAGGTAGGCTTTTGAAGCATTCCCAGGTTTACAAGTCCTTGTAAATCTTCAAATGCGCCAAAATCCATTGGTGTTGCGTTGGAACAACCACTGTAACTCCCATGGAACGACTCTTTTGATGCAGAGTAAGGCAACACAGCGATGTGTGCTGCTTTGCCTTACTCCATATCTACAAGGCCTTGGAAAGCCATGGAAAGTGGCTTTGTGCGGCCTGGTATATATGGGTCTGCACTCTGCTCCACTGGTGCATCAAAAATAGTGATGCACCTATGGCGCAATAGGCTTGTAAATAAGCTCCCTGTATTCTTATCTGGTAACGCAATGTGGTTCTGGAAACACAGGAGATACAAAGAATATTTCTCCATTGGTTTGATTAGAATAGCCCATTCAGACATTGCTTTGAAGCAGTATTAATCCCATTTTGAGGCCAGAGCAGTATTTTATTCTTACCATTGGCTTTTGGTGAGTTAGTCTTGCTCTATAAAGATGGCTTCCAATGCAGTGTATGGATAGTTGAAATACATCTTCAGCAGTGCATTGATTTAGGTTTATCAGCTAACCCTGGCCCAAGCCAGCCCTTTTGGTTCTCCATGAAGTAGCGACTCACCACAGCTGAACTCCATTTAGAGGCCAAACTACCCCTCATTTTTCCCTGCGGCACGTGCACTGATTGTTGGTGGCAATACATCAGAGCCAGGCGCCCTTAAAGACCAGGTGGCTGAATTTTCATGTTAGAGTTACACATGGTGGAGCAAAATAGATGCAAGAGTAAATTAGCAAAGTGATAGTCTGCATCTTGCACATACAAGTACCCCCTGGTATTGAAATGGCCATGTTGGAATGGCATTGTTTTCCTCCAATGGAAAGCATGTAGGCAGTAGAACATATTTGTTTTTCATATACTAATAATGTCAGCTTTCAGAAAAGCAATTGTATAAAAAAACTTTATTACATCAATATAATATTTTGCCTGGGTGGAGTTCCCAGAGTGAAGTGACTAAAAAACTCTGCCAAGCTACACGGAGTTCCGCAAGGGGTGGAGTGTGTTTGCTCATGCTGTTCATATTGATATTCAGCAGTAGGTGTTTGTCCCGTACTGCAAAATCAGCGCAAATGGCACCATGTGCAGCGGAAGTGGGCGTTACTTCTTTTCTGCCACTTGAGTAGATTTTCTACTCGAGTGGAAGCTTTCTCAATGCGAACGGAAGGTTTCTCAGCGTGAGCGGTTGCGACTTTCCGTGATTGCCCGCGTTGAGGAATCCGACCGCGCGATGAGAAATATAACCGGAAGGTGGATTTTCCTCACTTGTGCTCGCCAACTGATTTTTAGAACTCTTTGTGCTCCGCGGAGTGCAAAAACTCTACAAACTCTGCGAACAGAGTGGAGTTAACCACCCAGGCCTATATATTATACAAATTACTAACTGTACTAACACTTTGTTGGTATTTTGTTTGTATTGGTACTTTGATAGCCCAAACCGAGCTGGGCTGGGGATCAATTGAACACTGAACCACAAAAGAGGCCACAGAACATTAAATGTGTGCAAGAAGCAGGTAACCTGGAGAGCAATGTTTCTTGAAGAGCTGTGTATTTAGTTTCTTTCTGACTTACAGGAGGATCAGAGCAGTTTTGATGTCAATGGGAATATTGCTTCAGATCCTGGTTAGATGAAGATGTCAAGTCTTTTATTTTTTTCTTTCTTGCACCTTGGCCAGAAAGTTCAGCTTGCTGTTTCCAGCTTCCTTGTAGCTTATGCAGCTGGGTTTGCCACTGGCCCCTTTACTACGGTTGATACACAGTATGTGTTATTTTGTCTGTAAGCACTCTTTTCTTTAATGAGTTTCTCATGAGTTTCTCTTCGTGCAGGCGCGATGTGCGCTTTTTCAGCTGTCCCAGCCAGAGTAGCCACCCTCTTTCTTTCAGTGTGCTTCTAAGCTCGGGCAGCCACTCACTGGAGCTGTGCAACACAGGAAGAGGTTGGAGCGCAGAGTGTCTCCCAGACGAGCGCACGCCCCGGCCCGTTAACTTCGATCACTTTTTCAGTGTTCATTCCCTTCCTCAGCATGCATATAGCACATACATGTCCCACACTCAAAGACCACCCCCACCCCATGGTGACCGGCATGGCTTGTTTGTATGTGAATTGAAAATCACTTTCTCAATGGGGTAATTCGCACATCGGGCTACACAGATCCCCAAATAGGTTTTGTGTTTTTTACATTTAATCATGGCAGCCTGTTGCCTGGCCTCCATCCCTGCGTTTGCCATTTCCCATGCCCATGGATTTGGTCATACATCTATTTCCTTGTTCCCTAGCTAACTGCACTACCACTTCCCCTATACTCTCCACACAGTTTCCTCCTCTGCCCATTTCCCAGATACACAGCCTGCAGCCATGCACCTGCATTGCCTTTCCTGAGGCCCATAACCACAACCCACTTCTTACATTATCTGTGTAATTTTAGACTGGTTCAAAATGAATGGAGAGTCTACTGCTAGAGATGAGCAAGCTGCGGAAAGCTTGAGCCTTACTCTGGCTCAGCTTGAGGTCCCATTGCAACCTTGAGGCCACAACGAGCCAAGCTTTCAAGTTGCTTCTTCTTGCCACCCTCGCTCTTACTTTATACACAAAAAGAGAAAAACAAAACATTAACAGGTGAGATAAAAAGGGGAGACAAAAGGTACTCATTTCATTATAAAAAACAGAACCAGAAAGCCTGGATTACCCCCTTCTTAACAAAATTGTGTGATTTTAGCCAATTATTTTCATTTTACCAATCCTTCTTTTAAGAAAGAACCTTCAAATATGCAAGTTCAGAATGCCACCTCTAAATAAAAACATTATGTTTGATTTACTAGTCTATAATGTTGCACTAAAATATTTTATATATTAAATTTTTTTATGGTGTAAAGTAAACATTGGCGTCAGGAAGAATGTTGATCCATGCTTCTTTTAAACAATTTTTAATCATCTTGTTGATAAAATGCATCATATGTTTATTAAGCATCAACTATTCACCGTACTGCAGTATGTTTGAACAACATGTCACATGATTTTGAGATATTCCCAGCAGATCACCATACATCTCAGTGGCGAGTGTTTAAATCATGGAACCACCCTGCTGAATATCTGCACCTGCGACCACCAGCTCAAATTAAGCACTGGCTGCAGGCTCATTCATGAACTGAGCAGGGACAGCGTAGTAACTTCACTGGCTGTCTTGAGTTCAGAGGCTCAGGTGCAAAACACTATGAAACAGACAGGCCTTGTGATCTGCAGAAGTGGCATGTAGGTTTGCCGGTACGGTGGAATTTTTGTAACAATATTTGTGAGGCACTAAAGCAGTTTAAAAATGTGTTTCTTCAGTGCATTGCTTGCGAGTTCCAAATAGTGTTTTACGTACAGGGCATTGTTTAAGGCTGAATGAGAACAGTCGATATAACACCCAGGATAATGTGCCGCATGGCTAAATGCTTTTAAGTTCCTAATGAACATGCACCCACTCACACATCCTCACTACTACACACACACATCAATCATCAGAGAAGCGGTTTCAGTTATTAAAATAGCCAGACCTATTGCCTATGCCCATGCTTGCTTGAAGAGAAATGGGGAACTTCAACAAGTCCCTTAAGCTTTTTTTTTTGTTGAAATTTTATTTATTGACATTTCAAACAAACAATGCCATGACAATACAACAGGCCAGTTTCATATTGAACAGTTGAGAATCAAGTACATATGAAGCCACTTCCGTACATTATATGAATGATAGGTTGCATCATACCCACCTTCCCCAAACCGCAGACATGATATAAATTGAACATCATAGTGTACTCACATTTTATCAGAAGTAATACAAAGATAAAAGTGTCTTACACGGCGTTACCTGAGAGGGTCATTTCCCAATCTACACACCCATTTATTTGCCCAGATTGGCGTCTCCTGCACTATATATCAAGGAAGAAATGTGAGGTGCTGCTGTTTGTGTGTTAGCTTTCCAAGTCAAGAACGGGTCCTAAATGTTTCGGGGTCTAGAGGAGGGTGGCATAAATTCCCAAAATATACTCAGTTGGGTGTGTCCGTATGTGATGTCTCTAACCCACTCTTTAATGGAGGGCAACCGCTGCCTACCCCAATAAACAGCGACCTGGCGCTTTGCAAACAGAAGGAGAAGGGCATGCAGCCTATGCAACTTAGGCGGAGTGTCCTTTACATACATTAACAAACCCAGCGCAGGAGACAGAGCCAACGCCAACCCCAGTATATCATTCACCGACTTCACCCAGAAATTAGCTATCCTGGGCCAGTGTCACGCCACATGGAGAAATGTAGATGGAGCATGGCCACATCTCCAACAATCACTCTCTACGTGAAGGCCCATACGGTGGAGGCTCACCAGAGTCCTATAATATCTATGCAAATATTTAAAGTGAATCAATCTTAACTTATAGTTCGGGGAAAGCTCCGAGAGCTGCCCACAACAATATTCCCTCTGACTCTGACTCTGACTTGCTTGCCGGCCCACGCCAGCATGAGTAGGTGGGATTTGAGTGTATTCAAAAAGTGCCTGGTGAGTGGGATCGGTATATTGACAAACAAATATAAAAATTTTGTCAGGTTGACCATTTTGGCTAGTGCTATCCTGCCAGCTAATGACAGCGGCAGCCTAGCCCATATTTTTACTTTGTCCTCCAGCCACATCATCGTTCGGCCGTAGGTTAGTCACCACACCTCCTGCGTATCGCGACTGATCCAGATTCCTAGATACTTAACCTCCACAGCCTCCCAGCATAAGGGGAATTCTGAGGTTATTTGAGGGGGACTATCCATCAATGAGAATATCACAGACTTGGCCCAATTGATAAAGACACCCGAAAGCCCACCAAAGCGGATAAATTCCCTCAGCAACGGTTCTAGATTGTTTTTGGGGTTTATGATGTATAGCGTAACGTCGTCCGCATATAAGGATATGAGCAGATTACAGGAACTAAAACCAATACCTCTCACAGTATGGTGTTGCCTGATATGAGGCGCTAGGGGCTCCATTGCATTTGCGAAAAGTAGAGGGGATAATGGGCATCCCTGTCTAGTTCCTCGCGAGATCGGAAAGGGGTCGGAGAGCAAACCAGTCACATGTACATGCGCCATGGGTGAGGTGTACAGTAGCCGGATGCAGTTTATAAAAAGCGGACTAAATCCGATGCGCCTTATTATAGAGAATAGGTAGGACCACTCAAGTATATCAAAAGCTTTGATGGCATCCAAAAACACCACTGCAGCCTTTTCGTCTGGATGGAGGTAATGCAGTACCGAAAATATTGTTCGCAAATTGTGAGAATTCGATCTCCCAGGAATGAATCCCGACTGATCCGGAAGTGGAGTGGCTGCAGCCTGTTGGTAAGCAGTTTCGCGAAGATTTTGACATTTACATTTATCATAGAAAGCAGACAGTAGGAGTCCAGCTCCTCCTCCGATTTCCCAGGTTTTAGGAGCGTAAGAATCGTCGCCTCTCTCATGGACTGAGGCAGTACCCCTACTTCCACTGCCTCCCCATAAACCACCAACAAGCGAGGCGCCAGCTCCTCGACATAGGTCTTATAGAATGATGTGGTCAGGCCGTCAGGGCCAGGAGCCTTACCTAGGCACAGGCTTTTAATAACCTGTGCTACATCTTCCACTGTAAATGGGAGGTCCATATATTTCCTATGGGAATCGCTAAACAAGACCAGTGCCAGAGTGTCAAGGAACGCATTTAGCTCTTCCGTACATGCCCCCTGAGTAGTCGTATATAGCCGAGTATAGGATGCAGAGAACTCGCCAGACGCCCCCATGTGACCTCTAACCATGTCTCCCTGCGAATTTCGTATCTCATGGACAAACGTCGCTGATTTAGATGGTCTAATCATGCCAGCCAGTGTGCGACCCGGCCTATTCCCTTCGCGTATCTACGAGCTTCAGCATATTTGCCTAGAAATTTCGTCTCATGCTGTGCCTCCTCCGCATAATCCAATAGAAGAGATTTTAAGTTCCCCGCTTTGTGGGGATCATTCGTGGAGTAAAAAACACCCTCTAGTGCCTTAATCTGGGCCTCCAGGGAGGCGAGAGTGCTACGGATTGCCTTCAGCACCCCCACTTGTCTCGCAATGCACTGGCCTCTAATCACCACCTTAAAAGCCTCCCAGAGTGATGCTTCAGTATCTACCGACCCCTCATTGTTAGCAACATAATCAGTTATATCTCCCGTATCTCTACCTTGAAGGCTTCATCTAGCATAGCATGTGGTGGGAGCCGCCTGGAAAACGCTCGGGGGTGTGACCCCGGGAGTGTCATTTGTAGCAGGCATGGGGCGTGGTCTGACAATGTGCGTGGCAAGTGCAATATGGCGACAGTCCAGGCTGCAGCATCCCTGGAGACCAGCCAGAAGTCCAGGCAGGACCACGCACAGTGATGATCATATATACATGTACCTTCACTCACCAGGGGGTGTCTACCGCGCCATATGTCTACTAGGTTCCCATCCCTGACTATGGACTGCAGAGCTGCGCTCGCAGCCGGGTGTAAGGTGCGAGCCACTCCCTTCCTATCTGTGGCATCATCTAAGATGGCATTAAAATCCCCACCCCACAGCACAGTGTCACATCCTGTCGCCTTAATCTTGGACCATACATCATGAAAAAAATCAGGGGAGTCAGCATTAGGACCATATATCGCTGCACTCACGAGGGGGAGCCCCCCCAACACTTCACCTATAATAACAAACCTCCCCTCAGGATCCCTGTGTACCTCCCTCTCGCACCAATTCACCCCCTGTCGAAGCAACACAGCTACTCCTCTGGCATAATTGGAGTAAATGAACGTGTGCGTATGTCCCCACCTGCGATTTCAAAACCTCTGAGACGGTGCGGCATTTAAGTGTGTCTCCTGCAGCAGACAAATGTCAATGTGATGCCTGGATAAATAAGCATGAACAAGCCTGGACTTACGACAATCATTCAGCCCTCTAATGTTCCACGTTAACAAGTTCAGTGGTTGTGCGTGTGTGTATCAAGACAGAGTCCCGCAGCGAGAATCAGGTACTCAGCAAGCTTAACCATCAAAGCATGAAGTGTGTACAGTGGCCCACATCTCGTAGTCATACTGGCATCAAACAAACAAACAATCCCCACCCCTCACCCACTCCAACCCCCCAATCAGGTTGCAGAATAACCCCCCTAACAAACTAACACATTACCATATCCGGGAACTGTAAGGGAAATTTCCCAAGGGGGGCGTAGTGGCGTCAGCAATCATCCCTGAGTGAACAGGGTGGCCGGGAGCTCTGCAGTGTACGCTACAAACCCTCCCCGACATCCTAAAGCAGAGCTACTAATAAAGAAGGAACATCATAATAACCCACAATTGCATTTAAAAGCATTACCACAAGATTGTGCCCCGAATCAGTCATTATCACTAAAGTGGCCTGACGCTGCTGGTCCACGAGGGTCTTTACCCTTCCTCCCTCCAATATGCTTGGCAAACTTTAGGGCAGATTTTGCATCAGTAAAGTAGTGCACAGTGCCATCATATGAAACCTTTAATTTCGCAGGGTAGAGCAAGGAGTAAGGGATCTGCGCCTGAAGGAGTATATGCTTGGCCTGAAGGAATTTGCGTCTCAGCGCCTGCACAGCCGGGGCAAAGTCCGTATAAAATGATATAGTGTTACCTTGGTGGGACAGTTGGCCCTTTTCCCTCGCCATTCTCAATATATTATCCCGATCCTGATAGTTCAGCAATTTGGCCAGTATCGGTCTAGGCGCCGCGCCCACCGGGGGCTTTTGGCCCAGGGATCTGTACGCCCTTTCCACCACGAAGACAGGGGACAGCTGAGGATCAAACAAAGCATGCAGAAGATCTGTCAGGTAGTTTTCCATCTTGGTAATTGCAGTGGTCTCCGGAATGCCAGTAATGTGTAGGTTATTTCTACGTGACCTCGCTTCTAAATCATCATTCTTGGTGCGAATAACTCCCAAAAGTTTATCCATATTCAACAATTGTTCTTTGGTTTCCACTTGGAATTCGTGTAATTCGGTCTGCCGGTTTTCCAAGGCATCTAGGCGAGTTTCATGGACATTAACCTTAGCTTTGACCGAGTCCAGCTGCTTGGTCAGGGTATCTAATTTAGAATCAATGTTTCGCAGGCTAGAGAGCATTTCTAACATGAGGGTGAGCAGATCCTCTCCCCGATCCTCAGAGTGCATCTCCTGTTGTTCTTCTGTTTGCGTTTCAGAGGGCGTCTCAGTTTGGCACGTAGACCGCTTATCAAAATTCAGCTTTGGTTGTTTGGCATCTTGTTTGCCCATTATGAGTCAAGCTGACAGCATCCAGGAGTGACCAAAACAGATCCAGAAACCCCGGCCTCAAGTATGACTTCGTGCTTCCCTGCCACCAATCTTCCCGCAGCAGTCAGCCCAGCACGAGGCACGCGGCACAGCCCGCCCCCAGCCCAGGCTCACCCCAACTCCCCGATCGCGCATTGTGCCTGTACCCACTTGATCACCTGCGGTAGACTATGGCACCAGCGTCGACCAGGTATGGCAGAATAGGCAGGACAGCAGGCCGTAGCACCGCCCCACCCAGACCCCACCAGGAAGCAGAGTGAACACCCCAGACAGGTGAGCCCAGCACAGGCAGCAGCGCACAGATTCAGTCCGGGGCTCCACGCAGGGGAGTGCAGATTCACCACAGCATCCACAGGGATCTCACCCACAGGGCTCTTCGATGTCTGTATGCCTAGGCCCCTCGCTTACACCAGCAGCATCCAATCTTCTGCAGCACAATAAACGGGCAGTAGGGCAATTGAATAACCGCCGCCGCCGGGTCTATGGCACAGCAGTACCACAAAGCAGTGTTCAGGGTCCGCGGCTCGTAAGAGTGTACTTCTTACCGTCCCGCCTCTCCCACAACTGCCGCAAAGCTTCTCCATGCACTCAGCAGTGGGCACTCCTCCTCGCATCAACTCAATCGGGTTCCACTTCAGAGCCACAGCCTCTGCAATGTGTGCCTCGGCCCCATATAGCACTTCGCAGGGTACCACAGCAAGTAGGGGCGGTCGAGCAGTTCTCCCCCAATGCGCCTGCAACTACCCCCTCCACGATCGCGGATTTTCAAAATGGCAACAGCAGGCCCTCTCGGTCGCGCCAGAGCTCCCCCTCACCGCAATCAGAGCCGTCCGCCAGTAATAAGTGGGGCCAGATATCACAGGCTGTAGACGCTTTTCTGCCACACATCTGCGTCTCAGCTATCGCCGGCATCCAGTCCCACCTGTACAGGGCCTCCGCATCTCCGCTGTCAAAGCAAGGCCCGTATCTCCACCGCAGCCCCGGGCTCGATTTTCAAGACCACCGGCCTCCACAGTCACATCGAGCAGGAGCCGCGCAGGCAGCAAGCAGCCCCCTCGTTCTGACATTTCAGAGCTCGCACGGAGCTCAGGGCTCACACCGCAGCAGTGCACAACAGGTCAGCAAGTCAGGGATGCCGGTTTCAGGGTCGCCGCAACACCGTATGCCAGGATAATTAGAGGATTAGTAACCCAGCCGGCGGAGCGCACTCAAAGAGCGGCCATTCCGCTGCTCGGCAGAACACGCCCCCCTCAAGTCACTTAAGCTTAACCTATGCATAATAGAGACTGCTATGCAATACATAAATTGGAGGAACTACCAACCTACTACCATCAGGACAGGAATGTAGCACCACAAGAACCATCAACCATCAACGGACTGCAGCCTTACATGTGCGATATTGTGAAATTTCATGCATCCAGACTCTGAGTGAAATTCTCTCTTCATGACTATACAAACAGATTTGAATTTGATACCTTTCTTTCTTTTGTAAATTCTGCAAGGAACCAGAACACTACAGCAAGGTGCATCCCACAGCCGAACTGTATTCATCACCCACTGGCATATTCATAGAAAGACCCATTCTTCTTCCAAATAAAGTCTCAAAGATGTTCACTTGAGCAAACGATCCACAAAAGATTGTTACACCAGTTAAATATCTCTACTTAAAAAAAAGAAGAAACACCTCAGTTGGAGGTTCATGCTCTGCACAAGCAGAACATCTTTGGAAGTATCTCCTGGCTAAGACAAGAAACATAGAGGGCCATCTGGAATTCAGGAAAGGAAACAGAGCCCGCTGCGACCACAAGAAGACACAACCAATTGCCATCCGAAGAAGAGAGTGGGCATTACAGATAACTGAAGGATTCCCACTTGCAATTGGACCAAATCTCCCTCAAATTGGTAGACCCAACCACATGTGTAACTATATTTCACTCTCCTCTACTCCATTCAATGCATAAGCAGAGTGCTGGACTTGGCCCTTTTTGCGGGGTCATCCCTGAACTTGTTGCCTTCCTCCTATATTTTTTCTGACCTGTTGTTGGCTGTTTTATGACTCTGGGCACTTTACCACTGCTGATCAGTGCTTTAAGTGCATATGCTCTCCATTGTAAAATGATGTATGGATTAGTGACTCCATGATTGGCTGGTTTGGTTTACCTGTCAGACTGTAGTACAGTGCACCAGGAGTGCCCAGGGCTGGTAATCCAAATGCTGCTGGTGGGCTTGCAGCACTGGTTGTGCCACCCACAGAAGCAGCCTGTGAAAGTGTGTCTAAGGCTTGGCATTGCAGAGCCTGTGTGCAGTCTGGTACTGCCATGTTGACTGGGCAAGTGCACCCACTTGCCAGTCCCTAAACCTTCCCTTTTCTGCATATTAGTCACCCCTATGGTAGGCCCAAGTGCAGGGTGCATTGTAAGTAGAAGGTAGGACAATCCCTGATGTGTGTGGCATGTCCTAATAGTGAATTACAGCCATTTTAGTTTTTCACTATTGCAAGGCTACCTGTTCCCCATAGGCCAGAATGGGCAGTTTGATTATTACATCATAAAATCCTAACTGACTCAGGGAACAGGGTAGAAATTCGAGTTTAGTACTGAACTCAGAATGATAACATACATCTTTTAGTGAAGTTGGTTTTAACATTCTGTGTTTGAAAATACCACTTTTAGAAAGTAGGTATTTTCTTGTCTAACCATCCAAACCTGCCTCTGCTAGGCTGTGTATTCCTTGTCTGGAGTTTGAGTGACAGGGGCTGGGGAATTCCAGGGCGCTGGGGAATTCCCAGAGACAGGGTGAGTCAGCACAGGGCTGAATAGAGAGTTGTCCATGTAGATGGATGGGAGGAGTTGCACCTGGGACCTGAATAGGGCTGTTCTTTCCCTCCACAATGCTGGCTCCACCTCCTGTGGTGCGTCTGATGTCTCTGCCCTGCACTGTGAAAGGAAAGAAGGAGTCATGTCAACAAAGTGCTCCAGGACTGACCAGAACTGGTTTGGACTAGGCAAAGGCAGCTCTGCCTTCATAGAACAACAAAGAGAAACTGGGTATAAATATTGGAACCCAAACCCAAGAACTTTAGATCACTTTGGGAAACATGAAGAAACCTTTGCAGAGGAGTGGAACCAGAAGAAACTGAGGAGAGACTATCCCTAAGCTGAAGTGCTGCTTGGGGAATTGGCCTGCAGTGCTTGCCTGACTGACAAAGAAAGGAGAAAGGACTTTGTGTGCACTTTATTCAACTTGTGAAGGATCTCCAAGGGCTTGGAAAAGAGCTTGCCTCCTTCTGAAGTTTAAGGGCCAACAGACTTCACCCACCAGCTCCCCAAGAGTTCTTTTGAAGTGCCTGCAGTTGTGCTGGACTTTTTGAGGACTTGCGTGTCGCAAGTAGCTGGAAGCATGACAAGAAGTGTGTCACCGAACTGCTGCTGCCGCTTCACAACATGAAGCACCTCGCATCGCCGGAGAAGAGGATCGACGTCGCATCAGACGCCGCCGCATCACTGGAAAGCGTGTCGTAGAAGAAACGTTGAGTCATCGCAGGTCCACCGAAACGCCTCGCATCGCCAGAGAAGAGGATCGACATCGCATCAGACGCCGCCGCATCTCTGGGAAGCATGTCGCAGGGCCTGTCGCGGTTCATCACCGGAGAAGAGGATCGATGTCGCATCAGATGCCGCCACATCTCCGGGAAGAGTGTCGCAGGGCCTGTCGCGTCTCGCATCTTTGTGGAAGCAACTCACATCGCCAGGAGAGAGGATCGACGTCGCATCAGATGCCGCCGCATCACTGGGAGGAGTGTCGCAGGGCCTGTTGCGGCTCGCATCGTGAGGAAACATCTCGCATCACCGGAGAAGAGTATCGACGTCAAATCAGGCGCCGCCGCATCACTGGGAAGCGTGTTGCATCAAGAAAGAAGCGCCATCTTTGTTTCTTTGCACCGGATCTTCAACGCATCACCGTCCATGCAACACTTTTCGATGCCCTGCGTGTTGCATCTTAAGGTACATTGAACTCTGAGTGTCACATTTACCATCTTAAGAGAACTGAACTAAATTCTACCATTTTAAAGTAACAATATTGTGCATTTGTGTCGTTTGTGGTCTTGTGATAAGTCTATGTAAAGAATACTTATTTTTTATATAAAACTGGTGCGGTGTCCATCTGTAGTGTTGTCACTTGATTACTGTATATGTTCACAAAGGCTTTACACACTGCCTCTGAGATAAGACTGTCTGCTCATGCCAACCTACCAAGGGGGTGAGCAGGGGTTATTTTAAGAGTGTACGCAAAGGTCCCTATTTGTCACAGGTACCTACCTATGCCAACTAGAGACCCCCAAATCTAACACAGAGCATGGCACCATATGAGCTGCATTGCATAATGCAATACACCCATATACTCCACTTGCACATTTATTGCTCCTATCACTTCACTTCACAATAAAACCTTGCGACAAAAACACAATACGAGCTCAACTCAGTGCTCACACTAAGCATCAAAACACAACTCACCTAGGTCTCGTGGAGGATGCACACTCTTCCAGCCAAACATTCAAGCAGAGTATTATGATACCCGTCTGCAATTGCACTTTGGTACCTCATCAGGGGTATAAAGTGCTATATAAATGGAACTACAAAACACACCTTACCAAAAGACTGCATGACCTTCTTTTTTCATATGATATCAACATTGAAAAAAGTATTAGGTTCATTTCACTTAGTAAACAGAAAACTCAACATTCTAGTGCTCTCTTTCTACCCCTATTTCTCAAAAGCATAGACATTAGCCTCTACACACACAGTAAAACATGTTTTTGTACTTCTCTCCATAAACTTTAACATAATCTCTATACTTCTAACTCATCTCTTAAACTCTTTCTTCATAGTCTCTTTGTAATGTTCCCAGCACAGTACATAACATTTTCAGGTATTTGAAGGTATGTGCTCCTCGGCCGTCTTTTACACACTGCAGGCTTTCAGAGCCTTGTATTAGAATAAACCAATCTTTTAAACATTTTGATTGGGTGATACAAAGGCTTGCCTCCTGAGTGAGACTTTGAATAGGCTAATGAAGTATAGAGTATTTGCCCACAGCATAAAGAGAACAAGAGCTTCCAGTCCAGAGCAGAGCAGTCTGTATTCAGAATGCCATCTATTGATGCAATAAGTATATATGAAGAATAGATATACAACCAAAATACAAACTTCCATTTTAGTACTAACTACCACAGAGAAACTTAACCATTCAGAATCAAAGTGGTTCTCACAACTGACAACAAGAGAAACAGCATCAAACTCAACGGTAGTTGATTTGACCACAATCCACCCCAAAATCAACAAGAACAAAATGATGGTGAAAAGAAACATGTCACATTTAAATTTGTCGGAAGTTCCTGAGGCCATATTTCCAATAGCATAAACCTTTCTCAAACTAGGGTGTATGACTCAAATCAGCTTTCAAATCCACCACTCTTTGGACTCTGAGCTAATCATCAATCATATGCCAATACAGATGTCGATCATGCTGTTAATGCAAATTCACGATGGCTGGACTGGAATCAGTATGGGTGGTAGGATGGCAAATTCAGGTTCCTGGTATATCAGCTGAATGGCTAGAAGCTGACTAGCCTTTTCATTCTACTCATAATTCACTAGCGCAATCTGGACAACACACATTCTGCCTTTTTAGTTAATAGTGCATTCAAGTCAAACCTTTTTAGTTCCAACAGCCTACTTAGCGTGTGCCATTGTATGTCATTGTATGCTGCAGTCAGATTCTTAATATGTGTCTCTGACCTTCGTAGCTCTAGCTTTGACTTGTTTCTACTGTTGCAGAATCCTTTAACAGTATTACCTAGGCCTGGGCCAAAATTCCGTTCCGTTCGCGGAAATTGCGATAATTTGGCATTTTCACGTTCCGCGGAAAGCGCGAAAATGTAAAAATGTCCGCATTCCGCAGCTTAGGGATAATTTGTTTCTTGCTTGCGCTGTAAAATAATACATTCTCGCATGCGCGCGATCGCCTTACCTGAATCCCCGCGTTCGCCGACAAGTTTTCCCGATCCGGTCGCGTTCTCCACGAGATGTTGGATTGTTGGCAGCCATTTGCGCTGTCTCGCGACCGTTCGCGCCCGCAGTAACGTCATGCGTCGCGCAATCACGTCTTTCTTCTCACGATCATGCACCGCGAGACAAGTGAAAACAAGATGGCTGCGCCCGCTAGCAACCGCATGGGTAAGTTGGCGAGCTGCGTCCAAGCAGAAAATACTACGAACGGGCGGGAAAAAAACTTCTGCATCTTCGCGATATTTCCGCGTGTTTGCGGAGATTTTTAACAAAGTGGAAAACGTTTAAAAGTAAGTCTAAGCATAGTAATTTTTGCCAATTTAGAAAAGAGAAAGTACATGCCATTTAAATATTGTGACTACATTAGCTTTCAGTAATACCAAATGGGCTAAGGCTATAGTCTCTTCCACGATGCCTATATATTTTTTTCTTAAACCATCTTTATTGGAGTTTTATTATCAACAATACGGTGAGAATGCCAGCACTTGCTAACCGGTTGGACACGTCAATGCTTCTCCAGAAATTGAATACCTTTTTGTATTCCATATACTCCACTTCCATGCTAACAATTCAAACAATAAGCTAAGTCAACAGCAGACATGTCGCATAACATCGTAGGGCAATGGGATGTTCCCGCCACACTTGTGTCTCACCAGCCCTCCACAATACCCACCTGTGGGCGTGCCAGCTGTTGGACCACTGTATCTGCACCGTTAGGTACTAGAGTTCGAAGTTTGGTGCACCGAGCCCACTCCTCTCCACTGGGGGCTGCATCTTGGACAAAGCTATTCTGCATCTACCCTTATCCATAGCAAGCACCGGAGCATCCCATAGAGTGTGCATAATGTGCTGCCAGGAATGTTCACCCGGGGTGGAAATAATACAGGAGCCAAGGGAGTATCACCATCTTTGATAGGGACACTCTACCCTGTACGGGGAGCGGGAGTCTGCACCAGAACGCACTCTGTAGGCAGAGGAAGGCGGCAGCTTTCGATAGGTTACCGGCTATAAAGTGTCGGATGGGAATGCGTGTCCACCATGATTCACTGCGGGATCCACTCTGAATGAATCAGGAACAAACACGCTTTCAACCAGTTTACCTCAAGGCCAAGGTGGCTCATAACTCTGCTAGAATACCAGCCATTTCAGCAATGCCTGTCCCTATGTCTCTCACATATATCAAAACCTCATCTACATATAGCAAAACCACATGCGTCAACCCCACCAGTGGTATGCCCCAGTTCTTACCCGCTTCGCTGTGCCTTTGCACCAATGGCTCAATTGCCAGTGCACACAGCAATGTAGAGAGTGTGCACCCCTGACATGTGCCTCTGCTTACCTGGAAAGGTACTGAGACACATTGTCCTATTCTCACCCGTGGTGTGGGCCTCATATATAGGAGCCTTAGGAACTGTTGTAACCTACCGTCAATACCCATTGCGCTCAATGTCGCAAACATGTAATCCCAGTCCACTTTGTAAGATACTTTTTCTAGATCCAATGCTATGCATGCAGCATGGGGTCACTAGCTGGGTGCACTTTCCAACCCTCTGTAGAGACTACGGGCATTGAGTGTTGTGTACCAACCCGGAATTAATCTATTTTGATCTGGATGGACCAGGTGTGGGAGTTGTTTGTTGAGCCTCGCAGCTATTATATTACTCCGTATTTTATAGTCTGTATCTAGCATTGATAAGGGCCTGTATGACGTCAGCCCCTTCCTGGCTTTGGAAGCGAGACTAACAATCCTTCACAGAGTGTCGGGGGCAATCACCCCACAGTGAGGACGGTGGTATATAGTTCTAACAGCTTTGGGGCCATTTACATTTTATTTGTTTTGTAAAATTCAATAGGTAACCCATCCAGTCCCTGGGTCATACTTGTGGCAGCACCTTGGATAGCCCCTCATATTTTCTGTTCTTTTATGGGGGCGGTCAGATCTTTTCTCCCCATCAGCTTAATGATAGGCAGTGTAATAAAGCAGAGGAAATATCCACAATGCCGATAAGAGTCTCTTTTTCATATTGGAAAGCCACTAATTATTGGCTAGTCATTCCCATTTCCAAAATTCCGATGCAATAAAAATACTTATGTGTTGAAGAATACAATTTCTGTAACGTATTTGTATGTTAAAAAATCTGCTTCCGTATCTTGCACATTGTGACATGTTTCTGTGATGTGTAAATGGCATCATTTCACTGAAGAAGGAAAATGTTTGACGTGAAAATTGACTACTGAAAGAACAGAAGAAAAACATAAGATCAGGCTATCTAAGTTTCCAACGTTCCAGTGACTTTTTCACAGAATCCCAGATGCTAGTTTCCGCAAAGCATACATGGACGAATTACACACAGATTCACACGCACATCTCTCTCTCTCTCTCTCTCTCTCTCTCTCTCTCTCCCCCCCCCTTTCAAAGCCATACCAGAAGCTGTATTTGCCCTTGTAATATAGAACTATGATGGGTGCTATACTTGATGGGAGAGGGTACATGAGTTTTCTGCTATTCTAACATTGTGTGACCTTAGCTGGCCATCAAGGGCATTAACAGACAATTAGAAGGTTGCTAAAACTCAAGAAGTGCAAGCATACAGCAACCTCCACAGGTCACTGTTAATCCTCCTCCATTGATCTTTAAGTACTGAATCGCATAATATTGAGTCGCAGAAAGAATCTGCTTTTACAGGTTTAGTTTGGAATGTAACCTTTAAATCCTAACATCCAAAAACCAAATGATCCCAAGGCTCTTTCATTGTTTTAAATCTTCCACTGAGTATCTAATCTACGGATTTGTGCCTTGAAGAAAATGTCACGTTATATCTAAATGAGCCCGTTAGTCAAAGCATGACACTACCTTGAGAAAAACACAGTTTGAAGAATTACCTGTCACCTGCGAGCAAATTGAAAGGTATACTTCATAGTGAGGGTGAGTGGAAATGTAAAGTATTGTATGGGAAAGGTCAAGAGAAGATGGAACTTATTTGATTGTTTTACCTGCTAAAACGGGGGAAGCTGAACTTTATAGGACTGGAAGGGAAACAATTCAAAACCTTTATGAATATCTTTTTTTAGTTTCAGAAAAATATTTATTGAAGAAAAAGGTGTAAAAGGTGGCATAAAACACTACATAACTTTAAGCAATAAGCAATATAGCACATGGGTAATCCATATAACCATTCAAATGAAAAACATAAGATAAGAGCACAGCAAAGGAGAAATATAACTGATATAACTTACAGATTGGTGAACGAGCTAGAAGAAAAACAGAAGAAATCATACTAGGAGTAAAAGTCATGGCGGTTTGAGAACTTCTTGTTGAGAAGGGAGTTGTAGAGCATGTTTCAATGCACATTTATCAAAGAAGGTAGTGACCGGTGACCATCGCTGGAGTCTTTTCAAAGCCATGCAAAGAGGAAAAAGTAAAAATGTGTCCCATCTATGATGATAACAAACATCATACCACCAAGCTTTGTATGAAATTTTTGCAGAGTCTTTCCAGTTCCTCGTAATTTGTTGAAAAGCAACAGCTATTAACAAATCTATAATTTGAACATTGATATCACAATTATCCCACATAGGGGAAATGCTTCCCAAGAAAATGTCCCCCACAAAAAATGAGAAATTCGTGCCAAATATCGAGTTAATCTGAGACCAGACCTCAGTCCAGAATTTGTGTACAGGAGGGCAAAGAAAAAGCATATGAAAAAGAGCGGCATCAGTAGACATGCAAGACCAGCAGGTAGATTGTACAGTAGGGTATCTAATGTGTAAAGAATGGGGAGAGAGCAAGATCCTGTTGTATACATAAAATAATGTTTGTGTTAAACTTGCCGTTCGTGAAGTTTTACGGATTTTAATCCAAATCTTGTTCCACTTTGGTATGGACCAAACGACATTGAACTTCTTTTCCCAAGCGGTTTCAATTTTGGACTTTTGCCTCGATATTCCCATGGACTGAAGAAGTGAGTATAGGACAGAAGCTTTTGGTTTAGTACGTAGAATAGTGGACAGGCCAGCGGGGGAAGCATTAGTGGGAGGAACAGCAGAATTACTGGCAAGCTGATTGTATATGTCAAGTGTTACGGTGCGAAGAGTATGATATTTAGTTATGCAAGAGGCAGGCAAACCATAGGATTTCTGAAGTGACGAAAATAAAATAAAACCATCCCCTGAAAACAATTGATGGACCCATAATAAACCCCGTTGCCTCCATGTTTTCCAATAGAAGGGTTTATTACGTATTAGTAATGCTTTATTATGCCAAATAGTTGAGGCCAAAAAAGAATCAAGAGTATCATAGGTCAAAGGATATAGAGGATGGAGAAGTTTAGAAGTGAATTTAAATACGGGAGTGGATAATGTTTGGGGTTTACGAGAGAACGAAAGATATTCAGTAAAAGAAAATGGGGACAGTAGCGAACGTTCTACAGATATCCATAAAGGACAGTCTGCTGTGGAGTCCAGCAACCAAAATGAGGCTTGTCGTAACAAGAACGCTTTGTGATAAGAGGGGGAAGTTAGGAAAGTTAACGCCTCCTTCAGTTTTGGGGCGCATTAACTTGTAGGCCGATAATCTGGGTTTTTTATCATTCCATAGAAAAGAGGATAGCACTGAGTTAATAGATTTAAAAAATTTAGTATGAATTTGAACCGGGATATGGGAAATAGTATACAAGATTATGGGAGAAAGCATCATTTTTATAGTATCTAAGCGGCCCCACCAGGAAAGATAAAGAGGGTGCCATTTAGCAGCAAGTTCAGATTTTTTTTTAAGGCAGTTATTCATACACAGGGTCACAGTATCTTTTATTGTCGATTTAAAACATAGACCTAGATACTTGATATATGATGACTTCCAAGCGAAATTAGTTGAGGTAAAGTCAGGTTTGAAGGTAAATGTTGTCAGTGGTAAAATTTCACATTTATCATCATTTAATTTATATCCTGAAATAAAAGAAAAGTCCTGAACTTCATGTAGAAAAGCTGGAATGGATTCAGAAGGATTAGAAATGAAAAGTAAAATATCATCAGCATAAGCTGCAAGTTTGATGTTAACATTTGGCGTCTGAAACCCATGTATAAGCGGATTTTGACAGATTTTCGAAAGAAAAGGGTCAAGAGCTAAATTAAAAAGAAAAGGGGAGAGGGGTCAGCCCTGACGTACTCCTCTACCAAGATTGAAATAGGAAGAGATGAGGCTGTTTGCACAGACAGCAGCACGTGGGTTGGAATATAAAAGAGAGATTAAGGACATGAATTTAGGGCCAAAACCAAACCATCTAAGGGTGGAAAAGAGAAACTGCCATTCAACTCTATCGAAAGCCTTCTCAGCATCTAGCGCTATAGCTGCAAAAGAATGTTTCAAGTGCGGGGCCTTAGACAATATATTAAAAAATAATCTTGTATTGTCACTGATAACTCGGCCTTTCACAAAACCAGATTGCTCTTTGCCCAAAATGGATGGCAGAATAGGGTCTAGGCGAAGGGCAAGTGCTTTAGAAATGATTTTATAGTCTATATTGACAAGTGAAATAGGCCTGTAATTCTTACAGAACCATGAGTCTTTGCCTTCTTTAGGGATTAGGCATATGTGAGCGTCTGAAAAGGAACCCTCCGACCTTCCCAAAAAAAGAAAAGAGTTAATCAAAGTGTACAATTTAGGCAATAATAGCTTAGAGAAGTGAAGATAAAATTCGACAGTGAAGCCATCAGGTCCAGGTGCTTTATCCTTTTTTAAATGTTGGAGTGCAAGGACAAGTTCCTGTTGTGTTATGTCTGTTTCTAATGAAGACAAAGCGAGGTGTTGTTGAGGAGTATGCAACGAGGAAAAGAAAGTTGAGAGTGTGTGACTAGAAGGATTTGTTTCAGAGGTGTATAGTGACTGATAAAAAAGAGCAAATTCTTCCAAAATTTCTGCGTCTTTGAGTTTTAAAATGGAATTATTATCATATATGGACTCAATATTCAGTTTGTTATGTTTTGTTTTTAGATAGCTAGCTAAAATTTTCCCCGCTTTATTCTTCCCACCACAATATTTAGCACTAGATTTTAGCAAATATAATGAAGCATTGTCAGTTGATTCCTTGTTAAAAAGTAATTTACCTTTTATGAGGGTATCAAGAATAATTTTCGAATTAGATGTGTAAAAAGAATGCTCCAGTCTCTTGATATGCTGTAAAAGAGAGTTTGATCGCTTGCGGGCAATATTGCGCTTACGGGCTACAAATTGTAGAATAAAATCTCTTGCTGAAGCCTTAAAGGCATCCCAAATGATGGAGAAGGCCATAGAATTAGTATCATTTGTGAAGAAATATTCCTCAACAAAGGCTGCAAAGGAAGAGGAAAATGCTGGGTCCAACAAGAGGTAGTTATTAAATCTCCATCTTCTAGGGGTCTTAACTTTAGGTAAAACATCTAGATCGATTAGAATGGGTGCGTGATCCGATATTAATATAGGTCCTATCTCAGCCCTTGTAAGTGCCTGTGATAAGTTATGGGATACAAAAAAATAGTCAATACGAGATTGAGAGTGGTGTACCGGGGAGAAAAAAGTATATTCTCTGGTGGTTGGGTTACACAGTCTCCAAGCATCTAAAAGTTTATGCTGGGTAATCGCATGTACAAAGGACTTATGAGGTTTATTGGGGACAAATGAAACTTTCGAGTTCCTATCCACAAAAGGATCAAAAACCTGATTACAATCTCCAGCTAGTATGAAATTGTCCTCCATATGGAGGGTGAGCTGTTGATTTATTGAGGACCAAAAAGAAGCATCACCACCAGTTGGACCATAAACATTAAAAAAAGAGACTGGAACATCCTTCAACATTAATTTGACATAAAGCCAACGACCATCAACATCAGACTCCTGTGAAATGAACGTGAATTTAAGCGACTTACGACATAGTATCATGACTCCATTACGTTTACCATCACCTTTGGAAAAGAAAACTTCTCCCACCCATCCTCTTTTTAGTTTTAATGATTCATTTTCCGTGAGATGAGTCTCTTGCAAGAATATTATGTCTGCGTTTAATTTAGCCAAATGAGACAGAACTCTTTGTCTTTTGATGGGAGAATTCAATCCTCCAACATTCCATGAAATTAACTTCAGCGACATGACAAAACAGTAATGTTAATAATGAAAAATAGGCATAAAAAAGAAAAGAGAGGAATAGCAATACGAAAACTAAATTATGAGGAGTCAAGAAAGAGAAAGAATGAAAATACTAAATAATGAAAAGTAGTGTCAGAAGTCACAAACGAAATCAAAAATAGAAAAAGCCAGAGCCAAAGCCGTGATCTAGTAAGAAGAGATAAGAGCAAATGAATATTAAGAAAATAAATAATCCAAGACTTAAGAACAAGCCACCTTAGAAATGGAACTCTTAGAATCATGAGAAAAATTGAAAAATAAAATGCGAAAAATAAGAGATTAGACATCACACAGGATAAGAGGAAGATAGGAAATGCAGAAAGAATAGGAGAAAGGAGGAAAACAGAAACATATAAAAATAAAAACAATGAGAGAACAACATACCTACACAAAAAGGGACCAAGTGAACACGAGGGGAAGGGCGGAACCACATGGAATGGACGACACATCCAGGGATCGGCTAAACGGACAGCCGGGAGGACATCGTGAAACCTAATGGGAATATCTGCGGAGACAAAATAGGAAAAACATCAGAATAAATAAGGTGAAAAATGGTAATAAGAAAAATAGAAGAAAACAAGCGAACAAAGGAGAGACCAATAAAAGGTCAGCAACAGTGAGATCGGAAACTCTGATCCTTGAAAAGGCTCACTCTATAAAATAACAGAGTATGTTATGGACAACAACAATATAAATAACAAATATAACATGGTATCACATCAAGCATTAGAAGATGGAGCAAATCTAGAATAATCCATAGCAGTCGGTTTACATGAATTAATATAGCTCTGCAGCCGCACAGGATCCTCATAAGCAATTGTTTTATTGTTGTGTGTAACTTTGAAGAGACAAGGATGAAAAAGGCCATATCTGGCTCCTATGGAACGGAGCTCAGCTCGCATGTTTAAAAAGGCCTTGCGACGATTTGCAGTAGCTTTGGCATAGTCTTGTGCGAAAAACAAAGATGAACCAGACCATGTAATCTTCGGCGAGGCTCTTACTGCTGAGAGGACCTTTAACAGATCTGTGTATTCCAAAAAATATAAAATAACACCTCTTGGTCTTGTTGCGGATGAGGTCTGTGATGGAATATGACCTAAACGATGTGCCCGCTGAATGTTAAGGACTGTTCCATCTGGCATGTGGAGCAGCTTCGGGAGAAATGATTTGAAAAATGAAATAGAGTCCGTCCCCTCAATACCTTGTCCCAGGCCATAAATGCGGAGGTTATTCCTTCTATTGCGATTTTCTAAATCCTCGACCTGCTTCTGTAGAACGGATACTTGAGAATGGAGATGAGAGACCTTGACTGACGTTTCTTTAAATGAGGAGACATTTTGTTCGACAGAGAAGACCCTTGCCTCTAACTGAGACCAATTATCTGTTAAAGTTTGTAATTTAGCGTTAGTTTCTTCCATAAAGGGTCGAAGAGCTCTTATCTCATCCAAGAGTAGCTCCATCGACACAGGCAAAGTTGGTTTGGGTGGTGACGGAGGGTCTTTCTTTAGGCGTTTAGTGTTTGACTTCCCTTGAGCTGTGGACGAGGGCTCCATCGCAATGTTAATTCTTGAGAGGAGGAGTCTAAAAAGTCTGTTAGCCTAGAGAATTCAGAGAATATTTTCGAATTCTTGATAAAAACGTGTTTTGGCTTGGGATTTATAGAGTGTGGTATCTTCGCTCTGCTCATAAGACCAACTCCACATACACTATATTAATGCAGGCTGTGCAGCTGACGGGCGCAGAAAATATAAAATGTCTCAAAGGAAAGTAGACTCACTTCCGTACGAAACAAGATGTTGGACCAAGAGGTAAGCCAAAATAAAATAAAAATAAAAAAGAGACTGTCAATTTGATGGAATAAAGCAATTCTCAGAGTATTATAACCGAGAGTCCAGGAATGACAGCAAGTAGAAAATAGAATAAAAAATATTAAAATTGGTAAACACATCCACTTGTGAAAACCATCCACCTGGAACTCTCTAGAAGAACCTCCAGATAACTTCTCTCCTCAATACAGAGTATGTGTCAGATTATGATGAAAGGTCAAGGTCTACACAGCTTATAGCGGCTTCTGAGGGCAGAACGCAATTGCAGTGCCAGTAAATACAACCCATGCCAGCGCTGATAATTAGATGCCGACAAAGGCTATTTAATCTATGTCCTTCACGGCGCACATAGCCCTGTCTCAGTCTCTGACAGCACACACATCATTGACATCTGACAGGGACATTGCCTGTAAAAGCTTCACCAAAAAACTGGGCACATAGTAAAGATATCGCTAGAGCAGCCTTAGAAACAATTGCAGGGGAGCGAGAGAGCTCACAGGAACAAAAAAAAACAAGTTTGCAATGATATGTGAGGAAACGCGCAACGCGCGCGAAAAAACAAAATGGCGGCAGCGCTTCTAAAATAGCCGCTACTGAGACTCACTGTCGGTGAAAAACATCTTTGGACGCCGGTACAGGGTCTTCAAGCCTTCCCCTGTAGGCTACTCAGCTTCCTGAGCCTCCGCATATCTTCTGACAAACAGCAAAATTACCGCATAATGTCAAATCCTCTGGGCGAGTCGGGAGCCTCACCCACACGCCGCCATTCAGCTCGGGCGCCAAGCCCCTTTATGAATATCCAAAAATTGCAATATACAATTCGCACAAGTAAAAGTCTAACCCTGGCATTTTATGGAGGACATCAAGAAAAGAGTGGTATTTTTAAATATAGTGTGTTTTAAACACTAACGTTACTTAATATTAGAACAGTGAAACATGGTCATAATCTTTCATCATTCCCAAAAACTGCTATACAATTATACGAGAGAGCCGCTAGCAGGAAGTCTTCATTGTGAAGGTAGAAATGGTCAATTGGATGGAGACGCTGCGATACATAAAGTCTCAGCCAACGATTGTTGCAATGCAATCTCTTTTTGGGTAGTCACCCCCAGTTTTTTCATTGTATTGAGACTCACCTGCTGCCAATGTTGAATTCAAAAACAGGGGCACTGATATCCTGTGCCCAGTGTATGTGGTCTAACACCTAAAACATGTCAAAATTGACTCAAAATCGGATTGACACTTATAACATTCATGCAAGTTCATAGTGTACGATGCAGAAGTACACCCATGGCACTGAAGTTAGAAGTCACTTTTGGACTGCAACGCCTTTTGTGCCCTCCACTACAGTGGCAGTGAAAAAGTGACTTTGGGCAAACCCTGTGTAGCCTGACAGCAGCAGCTTGAACCCTGCTGTAAAAACCTGTAAAAATCATCCTTTTTACAGTTATGAAAACCTGATTTAAAATATTGTCAGTCACCCCTAAGTGCACCTTGCTATCCACAAGGTAAGGTACAAAACATTTAGGAGTTGAACATTTGTGACATTAGAAATGGCATGTTCCCCAAGACTAGGTCCAAAATGATGCTGTCACTAGTCAGGCTGTAATTGGTATATAGGAAAAATCTAAATATAGATAATACACATTAATCTATCACTTTTGACCTGCACCAGATACAGACTGCATTCAAAGACTTATTTTAATGTTTAGCAAATGTCCAATCCAATGGTAAATTCAGTTTTTATTAAATATATGGAGAATTTAACTTTTAGAAAGTTACCTTTACTCTGCAAGAAGATGCTGGAGGCTAATTTGCATTAGTTCTCCAGCAACTGACCAGCCTGTATTTTGGGCAAAATTAGGTGTGAAAGATGTGGTGTGAAGACTGATCCCAGAGCAGGGATAATGGCCCCTGGCAGGAAAAACATTTGGGGTGGCCCAAAGGGGTCTTCCAATTCACAAGTAAATGTAAGGTGAAACCTGGAAAGTTCTCCGTTTTTTACCCCCAATCAGGCTTGCATCAGACACAGTGGGAGGAAAGCTACCACCAGAACCAGTGTTGAGTGACCACTGAGAAGGGAACTGCTCATTACCCTAGCCAGACCTCTATGTGGAAAAACAAGCTCTACACAGGAGGAGGAGGATTCCCCATCTTGGAGCGTAAGAGTGAAAGACACACAAGAACTACTGAGAAAGTAGATAGGATTGACCCCAGGAGCTTTTACAGCTTTGTTTATTGAAGGCACAGGATACACCCCCTCCCATTAGCTAGTAGCAACCATTTAGGTGGCACCCGAAGACACCTTCCCTGGAAATCTTTCTGGGTCTGATGAAGATTATAAGAGGGTTGGCCCTGCTGTCTGACTTGAAAGGAACCCTGAAGGATTTGACCTGCTCCCCTTGTACCCAAAACAATTTATTTTTGGGGCTGTACAGGCATTGTGCCCTCTACCTGACCAACTGGGGTTTCTGGATCATGATCTGGACCTGGTGAAGCCTGGACAGGTTTTTCTGTACCAAGTAATCCTGGCCGGGTGATCAGTACTAGGGAGCCATCTAAGATCATGTTGTGTGATTGATGTCCAAATGGGTTGATTAGAAGATCCAGGAAAGGAGGAATCAATATTGCAATGTCCGAGGACATCTCCAACAGAGAGGGATACAAGGGTTGGGCCTGCCAAAATGGAGTTATCACAACTAGAGAGGATTGTTGTTAGAGAGCCTGAACTCATGCTATGAGACGAAAAGGAGGAAAAGCCAACATGAGAGTATGAGGCCAAGATTGGAGATATGGCATCTTTAGCTAGAGCCTGAGTAGTCGGTCTCCAACTGAAAAAAGAAGAGACCTGGGTATTGAGACGGGAAGCGAAAGGTTTATAGACACTCCTCCGAAGATGGAAGAAAGCTGACTGAATACTGAAGGATGCAATCTCCAGATGCTGGAATCTTGCCGGAGTCTGGAGTACCGGTCGGCTACCACATTGAAGGCTGCCTGGAAGATAAACCGCTTGCACCGAAAGGTTGAACTGCAGACAATAATCCCAAAGATGGCTGGCCAGATCTGCAAGAATTTTTGACTTTGTATCGCCGAGGTGAATGACCGCAGTCAGATTGCCCATGCGAAGAAGGATAATGCAACTTGCTCTGTTTTTGGTGAAAGGAGTGGATGGCAAAGGAACATGCAAGCATCTCTAAACTGTTGATATGCAAGAAGGACACCATTCGCCTCCAGTCGAGAACGCACCACATCTTGCGCCCCAACCTGTCCAACTTGCATCGGATTCTAATACAATATCTGGGGCGGCAGAGAAAAGTGTTCTCCCTTCCAGGCATCTGAATGTTAAAGCCACCAAAGAAGTTACTCTATGGACTTGTGATCGAGGAGAATGGGGTCTGAGTAGGCAAGAAATCAGCAAAGGTGTCAAATGTTTAAGTGTTGAAGGGCCCGATAATGAAGAGGGCCCGGAAAAATGGCTTGTATTGAACAGGCCAAAAGACCTACCAACCGGGCCAAAGACCTGAGGGAAAATACCGGGAGAGAGAGAGTTACAAATCTCCTTCTTTATAAGAGATACCTTGTGAGAAAGAAGTTGAAGCATGGGTCGGGATGTGTTTAGCTACTGGAGCTGTGTTTTACCACCCCCATAGGAGTGAGAGGGGCCATTTTCTTGTTTTTTCCAATGCTCGTGGCATCCTTGCTATGCTTTTGATCTTGTTTGGAGGACCAACAAGCAACTCCCTATTGGCTATTCTGCTCCTGCCAACTTGTAATGAGGTTTCATGTTTTGAACTTCAAATTTGGGAATCATTTGTGCTCTCTTCCATGAGTCTGTGATGCTCATTACAGACCACAAATGTTGCTTTGACCCCCATTTAAATCTCAATTTTATGGAGGATTAAAGGAATTAAATCCAAACGAGGACCTTTAAAGGGGGCATCAAGTTTATCGTGGCAAAATAGGTTTTGCAGCCTAACCAGACATCCTTAATTTAAAGAGCATTTTGGAATCCCTGTTATTGGTGACTTTAAATCATGTAAGATTAGGTAAGAGGACCAGCTTCATTAGCATCCCTCTGGTGCAGAGCCCTATGCTGACATTGTGCAGACACAATAGCCTTTCCATTCCCCCTGGGCAAACTGGAGTTTCCTACAATCTGGTCCCCCAGGAGAAAGGAAAGCCAACTAGCATCAGGCAATATTAATTGGAGGAAATTCTACCCCTGAAGCCAGCAACAGCCTTTCACCTTCTCTAGAAGTGAAGATGGCAGAGTTTACCACTAATCCACTTCCCTAAGGATAGGTGAAATCCCACATGATACTAGACATATTCAACTATGAAGGGCCCTATCAGAGGGTCCACCTGCCCTCTCATGGTGAATATCATGGTATTATCCTCTGATACACCTCATTATGAGTGTAAATATCAGCAGTTTCCAGGAACGTTTGATCCCCACAAAGTGAAAAAGGGGCCAATAAAGTGTACACCAAAAATCATGGGAGAGGCTTGACTTGAAAGGTGTTGCTATTGTCCTCCAACTGCTGCTTCTTTCTAGAGAAGTATTTGTGTTCAATGATTGTGACAGAACTACGATTTTGGGGATTTCACTCAATCTTTTCACCATGAGAGGGAAAAGCCCACTGGCACTGAAGACTTTAAATAAGGGTTCAGACACTGCTGGCATAAGGCCCCACTCCCACTAACTAGAGACTTTCCATGGTGTACAGCCACTAATGCCAAAGGGCCCTATTTTACAATCAACCGTGCTGTAAGCTACAGCATTCACAGTCCCCGGATTGACTAGTCTAGTGGGATTCACGATATCTGTCCACCAAGGAGACAAAAGCCAAGAAGGATTCAATGGGGGAGCAATCCGGAGCACAGAGCTTAACTCCTCAAGTTCCCACAGAAATCAATAGCATTACCTCTGCCCTGAGCTACTTACTCACATTTGAGTAGACATTTTGTGGCAACATACAATGTTAAAGAACAAGTTTTAGACAACAGCACCAAGCACCAGAAATTATGGGAGAAGCGTCACTGGTCAGTCGAGACTCAAGGCATAACTGTGCTCCTAAAGCAGGAATCCATCTACTGGCTATCTACAAGCCTCTTATTAGCTGCCTAATTGTCTTCCAACAACCTTCATGGGAGTAGCTTGTGGGGCTTACCCTGATATTCACTTCAATTAAGATAAAAGCCCAGAACCAGGACGTGTTTGTTGTGTCACAATTTCGCCAATACAAGGGGGCACTATAGGGCTTCTCTGTACTGTCGGTGAACACAAATTTAACTTTGGAAAAAAAGACTCTTCTCTTTCAATAGTACCTCTCAAACAAAGTCCTGCTTGAGAACCACTGCAGGATCACAGTCACAAGACAGGCACTTATGTAGTATGTTGCAGGGATTTAAATTGAGAGAACTTTCCCTGACAAAATGCCTGACTTCATGAACCTTCTCAGAACTAATAAAGTTTCACCTCCTCTGCTGAGGCAGATATGGAGATACTTTACTTCTATCATGTGCTATGCCCATCCAAATATGTTGGATACTCATAGCTGTTTTCCAGTAGGTAAAAGTGAAGAAATATTAATTAACTAAAGTTTTTAAATGGCAGCTTGTTATATGTCAAAAAGTGATCCATTCCATGCAACCATGCCTTTATCGATTTTACATTTTATTTAGATCTCGAAAGCATTTGGGGTCGGTAAGTTTCCCTGGGTGCTGGGACATACAGAGAGAAACTTCAGCTATCCAACATGTAACATATATTTGTTAAATGCATGCTTTGGCAATTCATATGGCAAGGATGTGTTTGCACCCATTCCTATCCAGTAAATGAGGACCATCTGACATAAAATATTTAAGTTACTAGAGTACATATCGAAAAAATCAATTTGAATGCTCCAGTTTTCGGGAAGGTTCATATGTCACTTAGCACTGAATGAAAATTGCAACACGCACTGTTGTGCAAGTAAAAGAGTTCTTGCAATGCGCCTCTAGACTGACTTCACCATGCACCGCTATCCTAGTACTTAGACATGCATTTTATTGTGGAATGTTTATGGAAGATAATGCTATCATCAGAGATTTGACTGTTGTTTGCATTGACTGGTAATAGCATATTACTCTTTTTATACTTTAACGCTCTTCTGACAAAGCCTTGCTTTAATACTTCTATCCAATTATTCAGTTTTCAACATGCGTGAGGAGGATTTTGAGTTTTGGGTTCAAACCTTGCTGGGGTATCAACAGTTACAAGGTATCACCGTTGGTATTTTCACCTGCCAAACTGTATATATTTGTGAATTTGTTTGTGCATAATAAAGTATGTTTCCTTTTTATCATTAAAAACGGTTTCTGAAAAATGAATTCTTAAGTTTTGGTGGTCGAGAGTAGGAGATCATTGATAATTCACCATGGCAGTAAGGCCCTGCTACCAATCCCACTGCGTACAACTAAGCCATATCGCAAAGGTGCGTGCCTGAGTCTAACATAGGTTTTGTACAGCAAGGGTAACCTTCCTTTGCAAAATACTATGCCTAGACAGGTTCAAGCACTTTTTCCACTTTGTATGTGTGCTGCACAGTGCAGCATGCATACAAAGTAGGAATAGAAGGAAGAAATGAAACCATTTCTCCTCTTAACATCTCCTTACAGATGGTGTTAATTTTTGGTACTAAACACTGTCTACAATTGTTTGTAGATAGGGTTTTGCATCAAAAGGCATGGGTGGTTGCATGGTAATGCCATGTACCACCCATGTAATGACCCCTTGGCACTAAGTAATGCAAAGCAATGCTATGCGCTGTTTTGTGTTACTTGTAGGATACGTTCCAGCGTAGTTTTGCATTAGAAATGGTTCAAGGGCTAAATATTTACTTATGCTGTAAAAGTCATTTGTCAGTTCACTTAAATATTTGTTTCTGACTGTCTTCAACAGCATAGTTATCTACATAGTGCGTAATATATTGCAGACCTACTGCAATACAGAATTTATTTTTAATTTTTGACATTGACATATACTTTAGTGACTTGAAGTAAGTGTTAACATTGTGCAATCTACAAACAAAAGTAACCCGCTTTCAGTTTATGCTAATAGTGGCGCAACCTTGCAGTATTTGTTAACACACATTTATTCATATTTTACTTATTGAGAATGAAAAGCATACAGATTTTAGGGGCTTGTGAACACACCGTACAAAGGTATTTTTGGTTGATATCTTTTTTGGTGACATTAGTTCACTATTCTAAGCTAAAATGGCTGACCATGCAGGGATGTGAAGCAGTTCCTGGAGCGACTTATCAATGGATAAGAGACAAGATCATACATGACATAAGAGCTATCTTGGCAAATGACATAACTGTGACCAAATGTTTTCTGGAAACTTTTGCGTACATGCATGAGCTTATGCTAATGTAGAACCAAAGTTTGAGAGCCTTTAAGCAGGCGAAATCTGAAAACTTGCAAACTGTTTTGTGATCAAAGTTCATGATCAGTTCTATTTACACAGATTCAATAAAAGTATTGTATATGCCTTTTCAATATCATCCTGAGCAGACAAAGGAGAAGCTGGCCACTGTAGTTTGGGTTTGGGCACCACGGACACCGAGGGACCCAGTTTCAGGGGAGCAAAAAGAGGTGGCCAGCTCCTCATCATCTTCCGTGGAAGCCTCCTCCATCAAGCACTCCCTAGTGGTGGTGGACCCAACAGAAAGTCTACCAACTGCATCCTTGTCTGCTACCCAGGGGACGATCTCCACCCTACGATCTTGCTCCCCGCCGGTTGGCCAAACCCACCATCTAGAAGGTGTGGATTCTCCATCGCTTTCGCCTGGCCCACAAATGACATTTCAAGGTTTAGGCTCCTCATTGACCGCAGCCTTCCAACCAACCCAGCCTTGTGCCCCAGCTGCCACCACTTCCCCATCCGAATTCCTTATTCCCAGAACTGTCCCAAGCACATTCACACCTTTGCATGTATCCACAATCACAGACACAAGCACCACACCTACACAGAAACTCAAACACCAGAAAAACACAGACACACTTCCACTCTGCACAACCATTCAGGTACACACCAGAATTCACCACCCACAAAACTTAGACACCCACACCCCTTCAAACAAGATACTCCAAAGACACAAGACACACCCAAATGTGCACGACCTACACCTGACCCACAGGCACCTGCACCCTCAGCAGCCACATGTGCATCAGACACTGCCACTTCCTCCTGCTCCCAAACCCAACTTCCTGCCAAACATACTACCCATTTTCCCAATGAAGTTGTCCTTTTTAGGTCTCGCCGGACCCAGCGCATGCGCTGGCCTGGCAAGACTTTTTGTGAGGGCTCAAAAAAGTGCTACCACTGTAGGCCAGAGCTACAGTGCATGTGTGCGGGCACGCGCGCCTTGCTTTGATGTGTGATCGCGATTGCGATCACTTTCACTTTCGCGGCCACTTTGATGTTCTCCGTGAGCCCGTTTTTTTTTCTCATGTTTATTATTTCTATGTAGTAATGGTGGCACCCATGCGCCGCCATTACTACAAAGCAGTAATAAACCGAAACAAGCATTGGCATAGCCAATAGGTCTTGCTTTTGGGACCTTATAAGTATTTAGTTATGCAACTGTTGCATGGCTAAACACTTACAAGGTCCCAAAAGCGAGACCTATTGGCTATGCCAATGCTTGTTACATTTGCTCTAACCCTTTCCAAACCCCAAAACATCCCAAGGAAATCTACCCCTTCCACACTCCAACCCACCTCTACCAAATACAGATGTACTCCCTCCACCCCCAACCCACACCTTCCACATCCCAACCTACCCCAAAAACATCCCAACCCACCCCTACCAAATCCTAGAGCACTCTTCCCAAAAAACCCTCACAAACCCATTGGCACCCCTCCCAAACCCATGTAAGATCCTGGAGGTGCCTGTTCTGCCCACTAGATGCACCTTCCTGAGGAGGTTCCCATTAGAAGTGTATTTGGAGGCAATCTTTAGTCCACTGCAGAACAGTGCAGAATTTTTCACGTTCTGGACATCCATTTTAATTAGTAGTTTGAGAGCCTTATCTCTTTTGTGTAATAAATCCATACTTTTGATTTCACCAAATTAGTCCTGGCATTATTTTTCCATAGCAATTGTTTAATTTCTAGCAATGTTTCTGAGTAAGATGTGAATTACTTATTTTCTTTTACCACGATGGCAGGTAATACAACAGATTTTGTTTAATGTCTACTTTGTTAAGTGTATACACTGGTTAACAAAGTATGTGGTGGTCATTTGCATTTAGGTGCAGGCATTCATCATAGTAATGGCCACTTGCACCAACTAATTGTTGTTACAAATGTATTTGGATGTATTACTACGGGCCTGTTTGTTTCTCATTGATTGGTGATCAGTATGAGATATTTTGTGACTACTGAAATTGGATACAGTTCAGGACTTGCACTACGTAAGGGTAAATGTTTCATGGATGTATGTGTTGAATACTTTTAATTTGTGACTGACATTGATATTACATTTAATTTCTAAAGTGAAGGTTACACCTTGTCTAGTGCAATTTCTATATCATGTTACATTGCAAATCAAATTTCAAAGCTTTATTCGACAGCATGTCATAAAAGCATGTTTACATCCTAACAATATCATAAATATAAATACTATTTTTAAAAACAATGTACAATTTTTAAAATTACATTAACCCATGATGCTGGCGAATAGTTCCGATGAATTAATACCATCAATTTAAAAAGCAAACCTTTGTAATAAAAGTAGAACAATAACCTTAGTGTCAGATACTCATTGTCCAACTTCTAGCATTTTTAGGGTACGCGAACGTATTACCCAGGCCCACCCCAAGAATTTTGCTACAGCAATAACCAAGCATGGGGTACAATCAGATTCGAGTATCCTTAGGGCATCCTTGTATCTACGTATTCCCAAATTTAAACATACTGGTTTTATCCACCTTTGACGTGGGATAACATACAATGGACAGACAAACAATAGATGGCCAGCATCTTCAATCAAATCTCGACAGTGAGGACAACTATTATCATTATTAGGTAACCAATTTTGGGTAAATGCTTTGACAGGGAGAGACCCAATTCTAAACTGAAAATACAGTTTTCTATCAGTGGGCCTCTCTATGTAATCCCAAAATGCCTCACAAGATGGAATACATTTAGTGTCAAGGTATCGTCCTGTTAGATTGGAATTCTGGCCAGAGCTAAAAGCAGATGTTAAAGTCATGTCCCAGTACATTTTTTTAAGTTCAAACTTTGAAGGAAATTTTAACCCATTTGGGTCATTCCATAGATGTCCCAGGTCTAATTTTATTAACAAGTCTCTGATTTCTTTAAGCCATGCTATAGAGTGAAAATGGTCAGCCCTGATAATGTCTTTTAGGGCAGTAGCATAATGCGCAAGTTCCGGTGTGACCATGATGCGTCGCCAATAAAGGAGTGGGCGCAATCGTGCCAAGTCCTCAACTCTTTTCCTACCAAGATCATATGCTAGTGGAATCATAGGGGTACTTCGAGGAACTCCCGTTAAACAACGTAAGAACTTATTTTCGGCTAATCTTAGTTGTTTCAGGTTGCCAAAGCCCCATAATTCCGATCCATATAGTGCAGCACTAATAGCCTTCATATTATAAATCTCTAAGGCTGGAGTGATGGGTTTAGTCAAGGATAGTTTATATTTCGAAACAATTGCTCCCGCTAACTGGTGGAATTTTAGGACAGCCATATCAATATGGTTTGTCCATTTCATATTGTTCTGGAGGGATATCCCTAGATATGTGAATGCCTCTACTTGTTCCAGCGGGGTGCCATTGAATTTAATAACACCTCTAAAATTTTGTCGCTTGTTTAAGCACATGAACTTTGTTTTGGAGGTGTTTATTTCAAGACCTCGTTCTCGACAAAAGTCACCGAATGCATTTAGCGCCTTCTGCAGGCCACTAGGTGTCCGTGAGACTATCAGCGTGTCGTCCGCGAACATGAGAACAGGCACGCGAGACCCAGCCAATACAGGAGCGTCTGTGGGGGAACGGCTCAAGTATTCTACAATGCCATTAATAAACAGGGAGAACAACGTGGGTGCCAAGACACATCCCTGCCGAACACCACGCTCTACAGGGAATGTGTCAGTAACCTCCCCCTGTGTTCCCCACCTAATTCGTGCATAGTTGTTCTCGTGCAAGCGGACGAGTAATGTTAGCAGTTCCGGTGCTATCCCTGCTTCGTCGAGAACCCTCCATAGTTTAGTACGGGGCACTAGATCAAATGCGGATTTTATGTCTATAAAAACCGCATAAAGGGTCCCATTAGTTAGCTTTACATTCCTCCAATAGAGTGCTAGAAAGTAAAATACCTGGTCAACCGAGCAAGTACATGGTCTAAACCCAGCCTGGAATGGGGACAAAATATTGTTTTCTTCAATCCAGGTATGTAGTTTATTTTGTACTAATCGACCTATCAGTTTCTGAGCAGAATCAATGAGACTGATAGGTCTATAGTTACTGGGTAATGATTTGTCCCCTTTTTTAAAAACTGGGATTATTTCAGCCCCTTTCCATGAGGGGGGTACGGGCGCCCCCATAGCTATAGAATTTGCTAGATATTGAAAGTACTGACACCAGGATGATCTATCAGTTAAAAATACATCCGCAGGTATCCCGTCCATCCCGGGGGCACGGCCCCTGGTTATACAATCTAATGCTAAATTTACATCTTTGATCGTGAACACCTGCGTATGAAAATAAATAGCCGGAGGGGGTGGGTGCTCACCTTCTAGCGAGACTGAAGCATATTGTGGTTTGAAAAAATCAACCCACTGGTTTATTGCCACATTATTTTGGGGAGATGGTGCAACCCCGCCACTATCCCACTTCACTATTGCCCAAAACTTCTTTTGATCCTTGGACAAACACGCAGTTTTCAAATCCTGCCAGTGATCCTCGTCCCATTCCTTCTTTGCCACTAGCTGTGTGTGTTTATATAGCTTTCTGGCAGATCTCACATTTTCCACATTTTTCGATCTAAGGGCCAAACTTAAACTCTGGCGAGCTGTTCTACAGGATTTATTGAACCATCCCGCCATAAGTTGTTTGCCCTTATTAGATTTCTCACCCTCTAGGGGTTTTATGAAGAATTTTTGGAGATTTAGAAAAAAGGTGGTATGGACCTCATCCATAGATGAGAAAAATTTATTACCAGTCGTTTGGGTATTCAATTTAACCACTTCATCGGTTACCACTTTTTTAAGATCTTCTAATTCCTCAGGCTTCTCTATGAATCTTCCCCATTTAACATGCCTCCTGTTGTTTGATACAACAACATCCAGGCTGATTTTCCCTCCATCAATTTCAGGTTCTGTGGGCTCATTGGGGGTTTGTAGCTCCAAGCACAGGGCGTTATGATCACTATCTCCTCGTGCGATTATGGTCATATCATTCAATCTAGCCCAAATCCTTATATCCACTAGAAAATAATCAATACGACTAGTGGACCTGCCATTGTCAAACGTATTTGCGCCCTGGCGATCTGACCGGGTACGTCCATTAGCAGCTCTGAGCCCTCTCTCTAAACAGAGTGCTTTGAGTTGGATGGCCGCGGCAGTCCACCTCTTAACCGGGGGTAGATCCAACTGGGGAACCCCCCACCTACTATCCTCTTCTTCTGCTAGAAACTGATCCTCCGAGCCAAGAGGCTCGAACGTCGTGTTAAAGTCACCACCCACTACAATAGGCTTCTCCGATGGTAATACAGAAAGGTGATGGTCTAAGGCGGATATCACATCAGATGAGGTGCCTCCAACCGTCCCTCTAGCATAGATATTTGTTATAACCACTCCCTGGTCATTGGGCCAAGTGATATTTAATGACAGGATGTCGCTAGATTGAAGACTATGTTGGTCTATCTTACAGCGTAGGGATTGGCGGATCCAAATTATCAAGCTTCCTGAGGGACGACCTTTAGTTTTTTTAGTAGCAGGTACATAGAAGTTAAGGAAACCCAAACGATAAACCGGGTCCGTTGACCATGACTCTTGGAATAAGATTATGTCGAACTGGTCGACAAAAATGTGCCACTCAGGGCAGTGCATTTTATTGCCAATTCCTGCAAGATTCCAGGATAAGACGGACAGATGTGACTCGGGTTTAAGAGGACTAATAAACTCATTTAACATTGGTGAGCTTTAAGTCTCACCACCAATCCCATTCACATAATCAACACTACTGCGTGGAATGCCTGATGATTCAATTATTGGTACCTGGGGTACGATGTCTCCAGATCCTAAATGAATGGGTAATGTTGATCTATAGAGTTCCTTTGCAATGGGCTGGGTAAAACTGAGGTTGCTTATTTCAATACTGTCTTTATAACTGGCTGACACTATAGGGATAGATGAAGTATCGTGCAAAGTTGATGCAATGTCCTCGAGTCTCACATTCCCATCAAGTCAATCACAGTCGTTCAGATCTGACAGAACCCCAAATCTATTTTCTATGTTGATGTTCCACATCCTAGTGGGGTCGCTCCCACCCCTACATTGCACTTGTCCCTATTATGTGTTGCATATGTTTAATGTAGACATTTTTTAAATTTCTTTCAACACACCTATATGGTGACTTTATTTGGATATTTTTTTGGTGCACGTGTCTATTTTTTTAAGGTAGCTTGCACTAATATTTTTACATAGAATGTGATCATACAGGTGTGTTTCTTAACATTTCTTGTACGCCTACATGACTGACATATGCATTGCACATTGTTATGCTATTGCTTGTAAGAGGAATTTATAAATGCTCGTGCGGTGTGCACGAGTCAATAGGTAACAGGTAAAAGTGGAGCGTAACCGGCGATTACATCCACAACGGTGTTGGTTTTATTCGTCACCTAGAAGCAGCAGGAGTAGCAGGACTTGGAAGATCGGATTCATGGTGGAACAGGAAGTGTGAAAGTGAGAAAAGGTAAGTTTCTGCCTTATATCCCTTCTTTTCTGCCAACTCATGTGTTTAGCCTTTACCGCCACAGTCACAACAGCGGGAAGGCACATCATGATTTGGCCATGGGAAATTTGCGGTCCTCCCTCCGATAGCTTCTTTTGCCTATCTTGCTGTCGCTGCGGGCAAAATTTCCTGGTGGTGACCACAGGACCGTGGTGGTTTTTCATCTATGAATCTGCTAACATCTAAATGGGGTGGGCGGACTGCCAAGCTGGCGGGCAGGAAGATTGCCAAAAAAGCCACAGTGTCCAATGAGCACACCACTGGAGGATAGAGGTGTAAAGTGTGCCAAGTTTTAGCAGAGACAGAACAGATGGCTACCACTAGGATTCACCCAAACCTAATAGACACCACACAACCATTCAATTAGTACATTAGAGACAGTCTTTGAAATGCACCCATCACACATCTATTTTCAATTACTGGTTATCAAAGATCTTCTTTCCAAAATATACAAATGTAACAGCGTTTCAACACAGCTGGGTCCTAATGCACTGTTAGATTGACATTACCGCTCCCTTGATCAAAATGTACTGTGCGTTCTCTAAGAGAAATAAGCAGTTTAACAGAGAACATGCATCGAAGCTATGGCCAAGTTTTCCCTGCAGTCCGGTTGTATTTGCAAAGAAAATACATTTGACTAAGTTCAAAAAGAGTATTTTAGTGAATATATATAAGTAGTGCTGACAGAGCACACAGCAAACTACTGAACTAAAGCTCACCGGAGGCTTGTACCTGTGTTTTTTCTCGTGGCCTCAATTATGTTGCTGCAAAAGTTAAGACGGGCAGGTGGTAATACAAATTTGAGTTTCGATTTAAAAAATTGGAATCAATGTCTGCACAGATTTGACGTTTCTGCATCTGCCCCTATTCTTTGCAGACTGGTCTCTTCAGCTTGCATTTATTTTTTGGCATCAGAACTTGTTCTATGGTTGAAAGCTGTTACTCTGCAGGTTTTTCCACCACATGCTGCAGTGGGGCGCTTTGTTTGCTCAGGAGCATCACGTTTAGAATTAATTGGCCGTGGCTCAGGTCCCTGAAGCCTCTCTCTAATTGAATCCGCTCATGTGTTTCTAAACTTCTCTTCTGAAGCTCGTTTGGTGATTGATGAAATATGAGTGACTTGCGCTTTATGTATTGGTCTGAAAAGGGACAGTCTACTTTCCAGTTAAAGATAATAACTTTTTCTTGTCTTGTAACTACCATTAGCAGGATTAATTTTTTACAGAAAGTGCACTTTTATAAACATCTACATTTGAGACAAACGTCTCTTTCAACACAACTAAAGATTACCTTGAATAAAAGCGTTTTTACTTATTAGCATATATATGTTTATATAATAGAGCTGCGTTTGAATGCATGGTTATTGACAACTGTGCTTCTAACATTGCAAGGTATTGCATTTATTTTCAAAGGGAAATTTGCCCAATTGACCACGCTTTTCTGAGCCTTTGTTCTAAATAGAGACATTCATGTGGGCAAATCACAGATACTGACGTGCAAAATGCTTATCTGCAGACGTTTACATCGCAAGGTAGAAGTGGCTAATAACAGTCCTACTGACCAATAGTGCTGGCTATCTTTCAGGGGTGGAGGGGGTGTTGATGTCCTCGATGTTATGTCACTGCAATCATAGAGATTGTGGAAAATGCAGGCGTCACACAAAATTACAAGTGTTGCAAATTAACCACATCCACACTGTTGCAAGTAGATGACGAAAGCATGATGTGGTAGTATGCAGTCATTTACAGAGAGGACATTTCCATTGAATGGCTCTAAAGTTGCATGAAACATGCAGTGCTATTGCTAAACCTGGATCACTCACAAACAATGAATCTAAATCATGTTTCAGCTAATATTTTGCATTTGCACATCACACAGAAAAAAATTCTTGATAGGTTTTGATCCTATTGAAATTTTTTCTATTACACTTCCGAATTAACAAATACATGCCATATCTGTGCTTTACTTGCTGCTGATATATTTTGAAATATTTGTATAATTCAATTACATGTATTTATATTTTCTTGTGTGTTCACACACCCTGTACCCTGGCAAGATATTTACACTTGTTTAACATTACAAAATCCTCTGACTTTGCAGTCAAAAATAAAAAATATACATTAATACCCATGTTAAACGAATAATCAACAATTTGTCAGAAGACATTGTGTGACATTTGGCTTCTTTTTTAATGCACAGCAAGTATGACCTAAGAAATCAATCAATGCCTCTCCATTGCTCTTTCACTTTGTGAATCTAGCATTGTTCATTTCAGTGTGCTGCAGCACCTACTGCACCCCTACTTCCGCCCATTGATATTAGCACACAATATAACATTTTGTCCAATACTTTGTCTCCATAAATTCTGAGATTGGAGCGTTTCTAAAGAGATAAGAGTTTTGTTACCTTTACATGAAAGGTCTAAGCAGATTTATTTCCAAATCTTTTACATGTTTTGTATTTCCCAAGGTCCATATTTTGTTATATAATCATGTCATTTTTAATAACTTCAGCTTCGCCGATAAGCGTAACAATGTCTACTTTTCAATTTCATCTCTCAACTGACTCAACAAAGGCTCTAAATGTTCATATTTTTTTCTTCCTCAGGTCATTTTAATACCCAAAATAGCATTTGTAGACTGTTAACAACTCAAATAGAAATGTATTCCTGGTAATTTCTGATCATTTTTAAAGATCATCATTACAAACATTTCTGCCAAATAATTGTATTGTTCGATATTTCCCCAAACTGTGTTTTCAATTTCACTATGTCCAGAACTGATGTTTCGGGGTGAGGTGTTAATAAAGGTGTATGAATGCGGATTATTAGTTGGGGTTGATGGTAGTTCAACCCAAGTAATAATGGCACTATTCTTGTTAGGTCCAGTAAAGGTTTCAATAACTTTAATATGAGCTCATCACCTGGTAGCTATGGCACAGAGCAGACAGGCTTAACTTAAGAAAATATGTAAAGCATTTAGAAGTACAAAAAAGTAAAAACAAAATACAGTAAAAAAAGCCACTCCAATTCATAAAAAAGAAGAAAATGTTTTAAGGAAGAAAATGACATCAACAACTACACGATTGCAATAAGGGGAACTATATTATATTCACCTTTTCATCAGCAGCGAATACAAGGACACCAGGCATGGAAGCACCCAAAAAAAATATTTTGGTTTTAGTTCATGTGCAGAAAACTGTAAGATAGATTGGCAGTGTGTCGCATTTCAGGCCCAATTTCACAGACATTCCTTGCTTCCTTCGACATCAATGGTAGTTTCTTTCTTCCCCACAGAAATAGAAAAATATCGTTCAGAATGTCAATGTTTAGTGTATAGATAGCAAGGAAAATCGTCAATTTTATCTATTATTATCATTTTTTTTTCAAATCTCATATGACAGAGCATTCTTGATTCCCTACAGTTATAAGAAAGAAATAGACTATAGACCTACATATTTTTGTGCATAAAGTAAATAGGAAGATATATTGAAAGACCATATCTAACAATAGCATGCGACATGCAAGTAGTGCCCATTATACTCAGGAGATAAAGAGTGCAACATACTAAGAAATTGCAAGGGCAGAGAGACGTTATAGTGACCAATATGTTTTTAAGGCAAATATAGCATCTCTAAGAAAGTGTTTTCAAGGAAGAGGTCAGAATTAGGACATTTTAAGCAAAGCTGAATGGAGAATGAAACAATTGAGTTGAAATGACAACTTGCCAGGGTCCAAATATAGGAAAAATTGATTACCATTAGTGTGTGTAATGGAATGCAATCTGTGGACCAATGACATTAACATAATCATTACTAAAGTTTGGTCACTAATTTCAGAAGGCCCAGGACTAAATGAAAAAACATACTAACCTAAATGAAAATACATACTAACCTAAAATTACTTATTCTAAGGGATCCACAATTAGAAAAATGACCATCCCCATTTATCTCTCCATTTCAGGGTCCAGAGAGAATTTGTTAACTTTAAAACCAAAATGATTTTTCGGGTGTAAGTGTTGCAAAGTTGCTTAATAAGATCACTGAATTTTAGTACGACTCTCACATGTATCAATCAATTTATTAATTGTAAGCCCAACTTTGTTCTCCTCGTTTTGATTTGCAAATTTAAGTTGGTTAATGTGGGCAGTGCTGCAAGGCACGTAAAAACCCACGTATAGGAACATCCTAGTGGGATAAAAAATAAAGATGCTATAACGCTTTTCACTTTAAATTTCCTGGAACATCACAGTGACACTTCTGAACTTAAATAACCTGGGATTATTCAATATATCGAAAGCAATATTAGACATGGTGGTACAGAATTACACTTAGGTTGTATTGAGTTGAAATGAATTAATTACTTGAGAGCAGTAAAGAAGGTATGTAAACATTATTATGAATACCCCTTTTTTATGGAGCAAGCCGACCTGAGACTAGAATATGAATTAGAGTACATCATAAACTCAGAGAAAATATACCACAACCGTACCGCATTTATTGTAAGATCAATTTAATATGAATATTATCTATGCTGTAAATTGGATTATGATGTATATATTTGTAACTGAGTAATTAAGATGGCAACCATTGGAATTAGCATGTTTTCAAACAATACAATTAAAAATTAGATGGGTGTCTCCTGTCATTGTATTTCTTTTGTAGATAATCCTGCTACATGCGGTGCCTTCTGTAGATAATATTGGCATTACTTATTGTTTTTGGGACTATGGAATTCTGGGATTAATCAATTGGTTTTGATTTCCAATACTAAAGATATAACATTATTCTACAACCCCACCTATATGTAATGGCAGTAGTTGGTTTGTGGCCTGTTATCAATTTTAGCTTGGTTATATAGAAAACGAACTTGTTCTTGTAATGTTAAACCCAAATGTTGATATACCATAGGTATTGCTCATCATTTTAGCAGTATCAAGCCATGTTCAATCTACTATATGAGTGTTAACCCATCTGGATAATTAGTTCAGTTGCTTCTGCCCTTCACCAGGTATTGACTCTACCAGGGATATATATGTGTGTTGAACATAATAAGAAAGGGGCAGTGTCATAAAAAAATACAATTATTGGTGGCATAGCCAAGGCCTACACTGATGTGGGATGATTTAGACAATAGTGCTGGCTCCGTAAACATTTTGAAATCTTCTTGAAGACTTCTGAACTGTTCTTAAACATCTGTAAATTCATTTAAATGTTGCATTATCAGACTTTAGTCCACTGATCTGCCTTGTGATTAAAAACTCAAATTATGTTCGAATTGAGGGATTCCATCATAGCACCATCCCTTCATATTCTTTTGATAGGTGTTGTGGATTTCTTGCATATGTTTCTATAGTCTTATAGTAAGTATGATGAATATGGACTCTGGTGCTTTCAAATTACAGCAGAACAAAGTGATTAGTGGCATCAACGACATTTTACTGAATTAATAAAGAGGTTGCAACTCAAGAATTGGGATAGGGTTTGTGTATACATTGTGGTACATGAAGGTCAGAATGAATACTTCAGTAATGCTCACCAAAGTCTTTTAGCTAGTAACTAAAAGAATCACACATCATGCCTAGACAGGCCTCTTCTGGATACGAATGGGAAGGCATCTCAAATCATCTTTTTAAAACATCTATAGGATACATTTATTGACAGTCCTCTAAATAGGCATAGAATTTTCAGCATGATTTACATTTCAACCAAATTGGCTTTTTCCAGGTTTCAATGTGGCAGATTATTTCATTAAATTATAATTCAACATGTTTCTCATTTGTTAGCATCACTCATAAATATGTACTTCAGACAAGATACCAAGATGCAGAAAATCTGGTACGTTTACAGTTATTAACTGTGCCTTTTCAACATTTAGTATATACCTTGAAGCCTCTCCAAACTGCAAAGTTAAATCTGCCATTGCTGTAATTGCTACCAAAGAATTGCTGATACAGATCATGAATTCTGCACAACACATTAATTTTCTTGAGCTGCATTCAGCTACAGCATGTGTATGTTCCCTGACTAAGTTAGCTGTAACAAAAATGGTTTAATATATAATGCATGTAGAAGTGGCTAGAGGAAACATTTCTGCTGAGTCAATTTCTCTATTTTGAAATGAATATGTCAAAGTGTTCCATTACAGCCCAAGAAAGCGCCAGTCCTCTTACACAAAAACCTTTTCAGCTCTAAATTCTATTAGTTCAAAAATTAGGACCAGTTTACCTCTAGTCAATGTAATCTACTTCTTTGCTAAAAATCTTGAATTTAGTAGTGAGATTTGTGTATAGGACCCAGGGGAAAGGATTGATTGGTCCCATTGAAACACTGTGATATTGGCTATATTCCAAATCACAGGGTGTTTTCCTCTGTCCAGCTACTCAACACCAGGTTACATATAAAGTCATCTAAATACTGGGAGGATGGTTATTGCACCTCCACCGGATAGCATTAGATCTGGCTTCCTTAAATTGAAAAGCAAGCTTTTAACATCCCAAACTTCTGGAAAGGAAATTGGATGGACCAAACTCACTGCTTGTTCCTTTTGTGAAATTTTGAAGTGTGAACTGATTTGGATTGTCACTGATTGCATGGATGTCAAAGGTTACTGTGGAGGAACGCAGTGTTTGATAATAATGATTGAATATTTCTAATAATTTATCCACATAACTTGTTGACGTTGGATCCTTTTTTTGCATTCTATACAAATATTGTTTTACCTGGTCAGGTAGCTTTCAATTTGAACCATAGTCCTATTGTACCAACATTTGTTATTGTGATTTTCTTTTTTTTTTAACTACGAATCAGTGACTTTCAGTAGCTATTTATGATTCCCTGTGATCACAATATACCAATTTCCAAATTGTTATTTTTTTTCCGTTTTTACCTGGAGGTATTATGACACATCTCACAGACAGAAAACAATAAAACAATCTGTGCCATATGAAAGCAGCATCAAAAATACATGTCATAAATCACCAGTCCCCGAGACTCCCCCAAGACATCCTGGAAACTCCCTTCTAACAAATGCTACAGTACTTTCAAGTGCCTGATTTATTATAAAAGAGCCCCCAACTTTATGAAATTTCTTCATATTGCCAGACCTGGCAGAGATCAGCCTCTGTCTTTACCTGACGCTTACAAAGTACACTCTAGATCCAGCTAATTTCAAATAATTTATTTTGCTTACTGACCACATTCTGTGTACTTTGAAAATGGCACCAGTTTAAAAAACAGCTGAGTAAGCCACAGTGGAACTGGGTTTACGTAACCAACTCAGTGGCACTACCTGCCACTTCCGGTTGAAGGGGTGAGAAAATAGATGTAGGCTAGCCACTGAAACTTGAAGCCTGATTTCTGCTGTAGCTCATCTCACGTTCCTCATGCTCCCTAGAGCTCAATAGCAGACAGCCTTTATTGTGACTTCGGCCCACCACCCCAACTATAAGCCAAAAATGAAAGTCAGAGTATTAGCCTTTGGTATAAAACAGGTGAGATAAATATATTTCTATCTAATGGACAAATTGCACAATTTGAAACTACAGAATTTAGGATCAATTCGAGCCTCCTCTGCATACCAATTTGTGCAAAGATTTTGTTTCAGTGTGCCAGGTTTTTCTCAAGTATTGCATATCAGAACACCTTTCAACATGAGCTCAGGATGCAAAAACCTACTTTGTTAGATTTAATAGGGTGTAATGTTGCTCCATATACAATTTGAATGTAGGGCATACATAACAACTGTCTTGCCTCTTAGTGTTTACTAATGCCATTGTCATCTGGGTTTGGGGCAGGAATGTTTTAAAAGTGAAGTTTAAATAAATGACTCTCAATGAAGTGATAGGATCTGATATTTTAAGGGCAAACTCTTCCACTTTCTGGAATTAAGAATTAAAGTAAAATCATTAAGCATTGATCTAAAACAAACAGATGATGAAAAGAGATTCCCAGCTAGCTTCTAAACTGCATAATATGAAAGTTTGAAACATTTCTCGACTGCCCCACTTGACAACACTATCGGCCCGATTTCGAGTTTGGCGGTCCGAGGACTGTCATACACGCAGGGGCACGGTGATGCCGTTCCAGCCACCACGGCACCGGTGGTCCGAGTGCCCCATGATGAGTTGGGTGGTCGGACCACCCTGAGACTGCTGACACTACCAGGAAAATGCCATTCCCTGGTGGTGTTGTGGCAGTCAGAGGCCGCAACATGCTTGGAAGGACCACCAAGGTCCCGCCAAGCATATTACGAGTTTCCTCTCCGCTGGTGGTGCCATGGAGGAACTCCTCCATGTAAACTGTGGCAGAGAGGAAACAAAAGGGGTGCTACAGGGCCCCCTGTGCCTCCACTGCATGTGGATGCACACAGGAGGTATAACAGGTTTCCCCCTGTGTGCATGGACACCTGTTCCTGCACAGTATGTACTTTTGAGTTCATGTCGTGCAGGAACCTAGTGTGGCATTCCCATTGCAGTGCCTTTTTCAAAGGAACTGACGGCTTTGAAAGAGGCACCGCCGCAGGACCGCCACACCGCCTGCCCACCAGACCACTTTAAAAATCATAATCAGGCAGGCAGGCAGTGGTGAGTCTCGGCAGTGTGGAGGTGTGGCGGTGGCCTACCGCCCTTTCTTGCACTGCTGAAAATCGTAATCTGGCCCTATGTATATTTTAGTTCCCGGTGCCACCTTTATCTGCATTATCACAAAAGAGAACATCTTCAAATATATGAGTTTAGTATGTGCACAGTGCAAAAATCTCTGTTTAATTTAATAAGTGATGCAAAGTGAAGAGGACGCTGTGGTAAAAGTTGAAGTAGAGTTTATTCAAGGGGTACAGAGAGCTGTCCCAGCTGGCACAGCCCAGGCACAAGTGGTAACTGCCACTCAAAGAACACTTTATTACCACCCGATGTGTTCACTGTAGCCTTTGATGGTAGTGGAATTGAGTTGTTGGGGTATTTCTGGGCTGTCATTAGTGTTCTAGGAGAAACCATCAAAGGCAAAGTGTACGTTGCTAGAAGAGGGATCAATGTTCTTGGTCTTCTTCATCAGGCTGAGTTTGTTAATCCCATCCAACCAATGGAAAAAAAGGCAGGAAGTAGAAGGAGGGATATATAGATGAGAAGTGTCTTCTGGGAGCAAGAAATGTCTCTGCTTGAGGACTCGAGGAACACTGAAGAGAAGAAGACACACAATGGTAAGTGCTGAGTGTGTCAGCGCGAAGAACAGAATCACCAAACATGCATGTGTAGAGAAATGGATTCTTGTTTTTTTAAAAGTATGTTTATTGAGCAGCTTGTGAATATTACAATCACATTCCCCAGTGAACGGGGGCAGCAGATCTTTCTATGACAGTGCATCTTGAACAAGCTATTTTGTCAATAAAAAACAACAGTAGGATTAAAACAAACCTTCTCCCATCCAACCCCCCTCCATCCCGGCACTTGTATGTATATTAATGGTTCTGGTTGCAATATTTGTGGTTTATGATGTCCCAAATGGCAGTCCCATAGCGCTCAGCTGGTAGGCAGTGTTCAGCTGTGTGGCAAATTATGCCAGATCCGGATTGCAGAGGAGATATCCAGTGAGAGTTGCTATGGCCACTAGTGGCCTATTACAAGGCTTAAGTTTCTGCACCCATCCCAGCAGACATATCTCAGGTACACATCCAACAGGCTCCATAATGATATCAGTTAATACCTGTGTGACGCGTGTCCAAAATTTTAAGATGCTAGCACAAAACCATGCTAAATGTATAAAATCCGCGTCGGCCTGGCCGCACTGCACGCAGCATGCATTTTCACGTAAACCAAATCTGTGCAACTGAGTCGGTGTGTAATAGAGTTGGTGCAAATATTTAAAATGGATGATGCGGAGATTACAATTCGCCGTCAGTCGCCCCGTTAAGTAAGCCTGGGCAAAGCACTATGCTACGCTTGCGTAGTTTGCGAAGTTTGCGCTACTTTGCACTACACGAATTGCACGTAACAGTGCAAACATGCGTAGCGTACCATTGCGTAGTGCAGCGGTCATTTTTTGCTTGCTCGCGGTCCTCACCATCAAGTTGGTGACCGCGAGCAAGAAAAATGACATCCCGGCGAGACTTTTTCCTTGTTCGCAATCAGCAACATCAAGTTGCCGATCGCCAGCGCGGAAAATAAACATCCCGGCGAGATTCTCCATGCGAGGAGTTCAGGTTTCTCATTCTGAGTGGTCGTGTATGCTCGCGACCTCTCACGATGAGAAAGAGAAACGACCAGTCCGCTTTGAGAAATCTGCCGCTCGAGTAAAAATCTACTTGAGCAGCAGAAAACTACAACTTGCATTGTGCAAGATGCCGTTTTCAATGATTGCTCAGTGCCGGATGCTTGTCCGCACTGTGCAATCATTGAAAACGGCATCTTGCACAGTGCGAACAGGGTACTACGCAGTTCACGAAGTGCTACACGTAGCTCGCGTCATGCGAAGTGCACTTTGCGTAGCTTCGCGTAGTGCTACTTCGCGAACTACGCCAATGGTTACCGTTAAGACAAAGCAAGCCTTCCAAGCCTCTAACGTCAGTGGAGAGGACAGGATGCCATTCCACCTCAAATAAGAAGGGGAATCACTCATCTCTTGTTCCCGGAGAGATGCATTGTATAATTTGGTAATGAGACCTCGTCTGTGTTCCCCTCCTAAAACCGCACGCAAGGCTAGTAGCGTTTGCGGTTCGGTAGGGAACGCTGGATAAACATCCCGCATCGCCTGTCGCACCCTTACATATGTGACTCCCAAGATCATTCCAGTTGCCTGACCCGCCTGCAGGTCAGCCAAAGTGCGGAACCGACCTTGTTTATATAAATCACCAATATTTATAATTCCCACCTTACTCAATGTTTTCAAGACTGCCGGATCCCTAGCCACCGGTATATCAGGGTGTGCAAGTGGTAGATTTGGTGCGTAGAATAGAGTCCGCCTCAATCACGACATGCGGTTGAAATTTCTGTGGAAAAAAACAGAAGTGGGCGAACTGCGCTTGAGTGCATAGATAATATAAGCGCAAGTCTGGGGCCTCGAAGCCACCCCGATGAAAGGGCTGAGTTAGTACATTCCAACTGCAGCGGGGCTTTCCAGCCCCCCAGAAAAAACGCTAAAAGGGTCGACTGCAGTGTAGTGAACAGAGCTTTATTTAGTCGAATAGGAATGTTAACAAATAAGTAAAGTAATTTAGGTAAGAAAGACATTTTTATGACAGCGATGCGGTCCGCAAGCAAAAGCGGGAGTTTGGCCCAGCACGCAACTTGGTCTGTAATCCCATCAATGGCTCGGCCATAATTAGTCATTATCACTATATCAGGGTCTCTATGCAGCCATATGCCTAAATATTTTACTGGGTCAACGGACCATGTCAGGGGATAGTCCAAGTCGAATTCCGCGGTGCCTGTGTCAACGGAAATACGGTGGACTTAGTCCAATTGATATCTGATCCCAAGTACCTCTCAAATGTAACATATTTATGGAGAAGCGCAGGCAAGTAGGTGGCTGGTTCTCGGACATATAGCATCATGTTGTCGGCGTATAATGACACTACCAAAGGTCTCTGTCTAAACCTCAGCGACACCTGGGCATGTAGTTGCCGCAGCTTGCACGCCAAGGGCTCCAGTGCCAATGCAAATAGCATAGGCGACAGGGGGCAACCCTGTCTCATGCTGCTCTTGATAAAGAAGGGATCAGAAACCCAGCCATTCACGCGGACCCGTGCCACTGGTGCTGTATACAAGAGATGTATCCATTTTAAAAAGAACGGTGGTAGGCCCATCCTCAGCAAAACGGTGAACATGAACTCCCATTTAAGGGAGTCGAAGGCCTTAGCCGCTTCTAAGAGCACGGCTACTGCTTGGAAATCCTATTCGAAGTAATAGAGGGTCGAGAAAATTGTGTGGATATTGTGCATTGTGGAGCGCGAGGGCACAAATCCTGACTGGTCTGGCAGGACCAGCTTGGGGACCAGTGGTTGAAGCTTGGTTGCGAGCATCTTAGCCAATATTTTGGCATCTATATTTATAATGGAGAGGGGCCTGTAGGAATCGCAGACATTAGCTTCCTTATCAGGTTTCAGAAGCATGACGAGCAGAGCCTTCCGCAGGGAGGGAGGAAGGTTACCCGATTCATACGGCTCAGCAAATACTTCTAATAGGCGCGGTGCCAAAGCATACGCCTTGTAAAATTCACTAGGGAGCCCGTTCAGTTCGCTGCCTTGCAGGTCAGGAGGGACATTATGGCCTGCTTCACATCTTCCACTCTGAACGGTTGTGTAAGATATTCTCTAAAGTTAGGGGGAATCCAGCCTAGTGACACGAGGTCACGGATCGCAGCCAACTTCTCAGGGGCCGGAGCAGATTCATATGCACGCTCCAGTGTTGTAATGTCACCAGCCAGCTTTTGGATCCTGCGGCGTAGGTTTCTAAGGACTCCTGCTTGGGCGCCAATACACACTCCCCTAATGGTAACCTTAAAGGCCTCCCACAGAACCCCCTGTTTGTTGACAGCCCCCTCGTTTTGCCGCAAAAAGTTGTGTATGGCCTCACGACAGTGTGTCTGAAAACCTGGTCCATCAGGGATGACAGCTGCAGTCTCCAAGTGAATGAGGGCCATTCATATCCCGGGACCTTCAGTTCCAGGAGTACAGGAGAATGATCGGACAGCGTTTTCGCTAAGTGTTTCACATCCACAACCCAGGTACATGCATTCTCAGATAACAGCCAATAGTCCAACCTGGACCAAGTAACATACACAGCTGAAATGAACGTGCTCTCCCTTGTCTCTGGATGCCTCATACGCCACAGATCCTGCAAACCCCCAGCCCCCAGTATGCCCAAAAGTGAAGTAGTTGATAGTCTCTGTCGCATTACCCCCACACCCATTCTGTCAGCGTCAACATCCAAGCAAATATCAAAGTCCCCTCCCCAGACAATTTCCGCTATCGGGAGAGTAGAGATTCGACGCCATACATTCGCAAAAAAGGGGTGATCGTCCACATTGGGGCCATATACATTTGCCAAGATCACACTCGTGCCCCCATGCGTCCCATGCACTATAGCCAGCCGACCCTGATCATCTGTATCTGTGCCATGAACCTGAAAATGGACCCTTTTCTTGACCAGAATCATCACCCCCCAGGAGTGTGAGGAGTAGGAGGAGGTAATCCACACCCCTGCCCACCTTAATCCCACATTACGTTCAGAGAGGGGAGTGAGATGAGTCTCTTATAACATGGCCACGTGCACATTCAGCCTATCTAGGCACGCTACCACTGATCGTATCTTTTTTGGGTTGCTGAGACCCGGTACATTCCATGTTAAAAATCTAAATTACCTATATATGTTTGGTACATTATGGTGAGCATTGCAGTAGATATCAATAGCGCAAAACCTCTGAAGACATTTGGAGCCACATGTATGCCAAGTCTGGAACTCAAAGAACCACAGCATATTCCTGCATTGATTTACAAACCACAACACATGAGAACTCGTGCCAGGTGGTATACTCAGACCATTTAGGTTCATACCCACCCGACCCCCACCGACCCCCACCCACTTCGTTCGCCCTCAACTTGCCAAAGCCATCCTTGTCAAAACTAATCAAACCCCAAAAAACACAACAATCAGAGAGCAATGTGTGGGGAATTCCCATGTCGAGGGCGTCAGAGTGCTACTGTCCTCCCACTAAGTAGGAGGTGGCTGATCAGTTCATTTACCTGTGTTACAATCAATAAGCAGATACTTAACTGAGAACATCCAAGCTATTATGCATTTGTCCTATGCACAGAAGTAAGAATCAGGAAGCAGAGAGTCCTGCCTCAATAAAATCAACAATGAAACCCAGCAGCATGAGCGCTCACTCAGAAACCCCCAACCGCTCATTCCTTGAACATCATCAATTCTCCTCTCCCCAGTCAGATTCGGTCTCTTGACGGTGCCTCTTCAATTTCTTTGCATGCTCCATCACTGCCTGAGGGGTCGAGAAGATTTTGAAGTTCCCCTCCTCTCCCACACAGAGGCGCGAGGGGTACAGCATGGCGTACGGTATGTTTTCGGACTGGAGGAATTTTTTGACTGCCCCAAACTCACGTCGTGCAGACTGAACTGCGATAGTCAAGTCAGGGAAGAAGGCCAATGTGTTCCCCTGATGACATATGTTGCCCTTCACCCTGGCCAGCCGCAGGATGACATCCTGGTCCCGGTAGTTCAGCAGCCGGGCTATGATTGGTCGAGGAGGAGCACCTGGGACCGGTCACGCAGCCAGGGAGCGGTGGGCCCGTTCCACTACAAACATTGAGGACAGCTGCTCAGAAACAAATATTTCCTTAATGAGAGATTCGATAAAATGCTCCATTTTGCCAGTGTTCGTTGATTCTGGAAGGCCCATAAGGCCGATGTTATTCCTTCTGGACCTGGCCTCCAAATCCTCATTCAAGGCCTGTACGAGGGCTAATACCTTTTCCATACTGAGGGTCTTGCTAGTGACGTCGCTTAGGCCATCTTCTGTATTAGAGACCCTCTGCTCAACTTCCCCCATTCTTGCAGTTTGCTTTTCTAGTTGCGAAGACATGTGGTCCAGTCTATGATTTAAAGTGGACATACTACCCTCAATGGCCTGGAGACTCTTTTGCATCGCCATCAGCGTAGACTCCAGACTAGGCGGGTCCTCCCCCTGTCCATCTGCCTCAGAGTCAAAAGCCGCCTTCTGAGAAGCCCTGCCAGATTTTCGCATCTCAAACATGAAGCGGGCTGTCTTCCGGTTTCCCCATGATTAGCGATAGAGACGTCAGACGCTGAGCAGCCCTCACAGCAGTAGTGTAGCTTCCTCAGACCCAGTACCCAGCAATAGGTGTAATACAAAGGTCAAAACAATACAGCAAGCCTTCCAGGAACCAATGAGCTCCAGATACGTCTACAATCAGGACCAAGCCAGTGTCAGCAATTGAAAGAGCAAATGGGACTCCCAGTGACAGTCTAACGGTATCTGACCCGATGGTGCCCCCGTCAGAGGGACATTCCCCACTGTGAACCCAGCAGCTTGGATCACCGGTCAATAAGAACTGGGGTTGGATATAACTAGGTAGAACCGATAGGCCTTGCCCTAGTACATACACCAGCCTGCAGTCAGTTCGTCCCCACAGATGAAACCAGGCCAAGTCAAATCAACAGGCTATGAGTGCTGGAATGTAGCAGCGGGCCTCAGAGCCAGATAGCCCGTACCCCACAATAGGCCGCCGATACAGGACCGACCCCTCCTCCCGCAGCCACGCCGAGGAGAGGTTGGGCCTCCCCAGCTCCAGGCGATCCACTCCAGGAGCTCTTATGCCAGTTGCTCCATAGCGAGCCCCACGCCGCTCCATCACGATGCAGGGGAGCAAATCAGGGAGGCGAGGGCCAATCCACACCACCAGGAGTCGACAAGCTGGAGTGTCTCTGCCCCTCACTCACTCAGCGCCGGCAAAGCGGACCAGGCAGCCGATGATGCACGCGCTGCACACTCAGACCACAGCAGGTGAGCCACAACCCACGGCCCAGGCCCACTCCCACCTCTGCAGATGCGGGCCAAAGCCTGGACCACCCCTCACCTACCGCAGCCCACAGCGGCCAGTGATGAAGCTCCACAGCTGTCAGCTAGTTCCACCAGTGTGCCCCGCAGGAGCCGTCCAACTCCTTGCAGGGCTCCGACACACTGCCGCCGATCCGCAGGCTGCCGGCACAGGACCCAGAGGTGTGCAGCAGTTATGGGCCAAGCCGGACCATATGAGAGAGCCCGCAGGGGAGGTAAGTGCCAGCAGCCACCGGCCTCAAAGGATCGGAAGTACAGAGGCTGTCGCTCCGTGCGCTCTCATCACCACAGTGCCCCTGCCTGCGCTCAGTTCTCGCTCGCTGCTCTGGCGGCCACCATCTTGTCCTTGAGGCGATCGGGACAGCCTCTGCCAAAATACCGCAATACAGAGCTCCCCAACTGCTCCGACGGCCCACACAACAGCAGGGGTGTCTCACAAGTCAGGGCAGCAATGCAGGTTCTTGGATTGTCAGCTGATTTTGGGCGAATGGAAGATCAGCCAGGCAGAGCTGCACTAAAGTGCGGCCATCTTGCTAGCGCCCTCTAGCGCCCCCCAGAGAGAAATGGATTCTTGACGGAGGATCTTTAAATTGACACACAATAGTAAAAGCTGTGTGTGTCAGCACGACCAATAAAGATTTCCTTTGTTAAATTGCTGTGTGGACGTGATACGCAGCTCCGTGAATGGACTCGGTTGCTAGGCAACCACTGCAAGCGAGCCGCTAGAGCGAGACAGCTCATGAAGACAGCTCGTAGCGTTGCGCGTGAGCAAGGCTGGAGGGAGGAGCAGTTCGAATTCAGCTCATGGAACTGGAGACAGCACGTGAAGGCGGCTCGTGGAGTTGCGCGAGACAGTACAAATGCAGCTCGTGGAGTTGCATGTGAGCGGAGCCAAATTAGCGCTGCAGCTCCTTTTTTTAAAATAAATAAATTGAAAGTCAAAGTGATATCAGTTTTTAATGCCAGGAAGCATATGCACAACACAGCAGGAACCTCACAAAACAGCAGGAGACCCTCGCTGTGAGTTTAAACGAAGCGCAGGGTTTAAACAGAGCATAGAGAAAGTCCCATCGCAGCGAGTAGACATGTAGAGCAGAAGAAACACTTAGAAAATGGGCACGTGTCTCTGCACCATCGCGTCGGTGCCCTGGGTAAAGAAATAGAGGGAAAAAAATGGTACTCACAGCTGTATCTCCATATGACACATAGGAATACTTGTAACACAGCCCCCGAAGATCATAAGCAAGTAGAGATGGCTGTGGGTGGGAAAATCCTGTCTTCTGTCGCCACTGATGCGAAGTGAAGAAAAGTGGTAAAAGTTGAAGTAGAGTTTATTCAAGGGGTACAGAGAGCAGTCCCAGCTGGAACAGCCCAGGCACAAGTGGTAACTGCCACTCAAAGAACACTCAGGGTAAAATGCTAGTACACACTCCAAATTACATCACAGTATTCATGCTAAGCTCAGCTAGCATCACATCACCACAATACGTCATACTGTTGCTCCACCTGTATCAATATAGGTCACACATGACAACTGACTTGCTTCTCAGAGTTCACCAAAGGCATTGTCACATTGGAAGGGGGCAGGAATGTTTTTAAGTTACTTTAAAAACTATCAACATGCCTCTCAAAGCAGTGATATAATCTGATATTTTAAGGTAAAATGCTACTGCTTTCAGAAATATAAGTATTAAATTCAAACCATTAACATTTGATGAAAAACAGGAGAGAAAGAGATTTCCATCTAGCGGCTAATTTAAGTTGTACAACGTGAAACAATAAAACATCGGACAAAACCCAGTTTCCCCGAAATTGTGTGATCCTACGCAAAGATTTGATTTCCTCATGCCTCCTGCTATACATTATCGCATGTAAGAACACCTCCAAATATGTGTGTTTAGGATGTGTGCAGTAGAAAAACTGTGTGAATTTGATTTAAGAAGCTATGATGTTGCTCAACATATAATAATGATGTAGGGCAAGTATGACACTCAACTTGCTGCTTAGTGTTCACTAATGACATTGTATTCTGGGTTAGGGGTAGGGGTGGGCGGAATTTGCGAAATTAACTTTCGCAAATTATCGCAAAAATGTTTAAAATTATCGCAAACAAGCGGAAATATCGCGAAGATGCGGACGTTTTTTTCTCGCATGTTCGCGAGATTTTCTGCATGGTTGCGGGTCGCCAACTTACCCATGTGGTTGCTTGCGGGCGCGGCCATCTTGTTTTGAGTTGTCTCGCGGTGCATGATCACGAGAAGAAAGACGTGATCGCACGATGCATGACGTCACTGCGGGCGCGAACTGTCGCGAGACAGCGCAAATGGCTAAAAACAATACAACATCTCATGGAGAACGCGACCGGATCAAGAAAACTTGTCGGCGAACGCAGTGATTCAGGTAAGGCGATCACGCGCGCGCGAGAATGTATTATTTTATAGCGCGAGCAAGAAACAACTTATCGCCAAGCTGCGGAAACCGGAAATTTTGACATTTTCGCGCTCTCCGTGGAACGCGAAAATGTCAAATTATCGCAATTTCCACGAACGGAACGAAATTTTCGCCCAGGCCTAGTTAGGGGCAGGAATGTTTCTAGGATGAAATTTAAAACCATCAGTTTTATTAAATTCCGCTAAAGGCAGTGATGCAATCTGATCATGTTGAGGTGAAATGGTTAAGCTTTCAGCATGTTTAAGAGATGCACATTTTTAAATCATGAAAAGGTTTTACTACATGTTTACATCCCTGCAGAAATTTTCATGGCTCTCTGCTCATGCAAGGGCTCGGTAGGCTGTTCCCTGTTAATTTATTTGCTCGCTCACATCTTATGAGAAAGGGGCAGTTTCGTGTTTTATGTGTTCATAATTTACTTGGAGAGCAGCAGGCAACATTTGCTCATCAATCGAACAGCACTGAGGTTCCAGCCACTAATTCTTTGATGAACTGGTGTACCAAGCTACCCTGGTTAATGACACTCTAAGCAATACTTGGTAGGTGTAGAGCAGAGTTCTGCAAATACTAGGATGCCACTTGTTATAGCACCGAAATGGGCAGCTCTGTGCCAGCATAAAGCAATACACAAACTGCTCATGCTTATGGGAAGAGGCAACACTACCATTGGCAGGCAGGTGGAAGGTGGTGTGCTGCAAATGTGGGCCAGGCAGCAGGTGCATTGAAAGCAGGACCAACTTTGGGTCCTCCATGGAAAATAATGGAAGATGTTCCCACTCTGAGCAGTGCAGCACACCTATGCACCTCCAGGATGATGTTTTGATTGTAGGCTGGCAAAGAGCACGCCCCACAGCCCCTCCTCTGCCTCTTGTTAATTATTTTTCTTTCTGGACCCAATGAGAATCATGTGTGATTACATCAACCCTTTCCCACTCCCAGAAACTAGTTCTCACCCAGCCTCTGCCCCTTACTCAAGACAAATCTAGGAACAGGCCTAAAGAGATAATTAAAACCATAAAGTACAATCGAAAAGCATGTACAAAGCCTGTGCTATTAGGGAGCCACAGATAAATATAGGCTGGCCCGGCCCCACTAGCCCCCCCCCCCATAGCTTTTGCCCTGCTCACACTTTATATGGCCAAAAGCAGAATAAATTGATGGATAGAATGTTCAAAGAAAACTAAATCAGAGACCTTGCGAGATATAATAAATGACCTAAAAATGTGAGATACAAGATGCTGCAAGGGCTCTTTTTTTAAAAGAGAATATTCTATAAGGCTTACAACATTCCTTACATTAATTCTGAAACTAAAATAGGAAATGGATCAAGGTACTGTATCCAGGTGGTTAATAAATGGCATTTTGAAACTAGATGATTTCCTCTAGTATAATAGATGGAAACCATTTAGTGGGGCTGCAGTGGTGATATAGGGCCTCCTGCAGGGTACTACAGAATCTTGATCATAGGATCATGTTAGACAAAAAGGAGCTTATACTAAGATTGATGGTTAATTCTGATAAGTTGAAAATAGGCCACTTGAATCATTTTTTTTTATCTTGTGAGAAAAAGGATGTGTATGAACAGGTCTCTGTGAATTGACTCACAGTGGAGAATGTGCCCCTATCTTTTGACATCTCTGCTTTAAGAGGGGCCAATTTTTAACAGATGCAATTTTTTTTTTAAAATGGTTGATTTACAGGACCCATCAGTTTTTGAATAAAATCAATCTGGATTGTCTGAATTAATTTTTTAGGTGTGATATGACTGATGGTGGAGAGTGGGGGCCCATTATATGTAAATTGGGTTTTTTCTGGAAAAATATACTCAGATTTTTAGAGAACCAGTTAAAGACCAATATGCCAAAAAATCCCATGTTGGCACTGTTGTGTTCTTGCCCTATGATGGATATCCATGGAAGTTTCAGAAGTTGATTTGTATTGCTATGATTGTGGCACCGTCTCTGTTGTAGAGATGTGGTGATCTAAGCTTGTACCCTGTTTCCTGGATTGGTTATAAAAAACATAAAGAGCGTCAGGGAAAGACAGAGGCTGATCTCTGCAAGATCTAGCAATATGAAGAAATTTCATAAAGTTTGGGGCTCTTTTATAATAAATGAGGCACTTGAAAGCACTGTAGAATTTCCTGGGAGGGAGTTTCCAGGATTTCTTGGGGGAGTCTCGGGGACTGGTGATTTATGAAATGTATTTATGATGCTGCTTTGATATGGCACAGATTGTTTTATTGTGTTCTGTCTGTGAGATGTGTCATTATACCTCCAGGTAAAAATGGAAAGAAATTTGAAAATTGGTATATTGTGATTGTACTCACAGGGAATCATAAATAGCTAATGAAAGTCATTGATTCGCTATTTGAAAAAAAAAGAAAATCACAATAACAAATGTTTGTACAATAGGACTATGATTCACATTGAAAGCTACCTAACCAGGAAAGTACCCAGAATGTGGTCTGTAGAGGTATATAAGTGTAGCAAAATTAATTATTTGACATTAGCTGGATCTAGTGTTTACTTTGTAAAAGATGAAGTGCTGGGTCCCAAAGTTTTCCTCTGAAGCCCACAGTTGGCTGTATTAAAGGCTGAGGTGCCAAATACCTAGGCTGTATAGTCTTGATTCTACCTCATGCATCTTTGATCCACCACCAGACACTCCCTACCTTTCTATCTCACTCTTGTCGGTTCTTTTTATCCCTTCTTTCTCCCTTTTTTATTGATTTTCCATCTTTCTCCTCATACTTCTTTTCCCCTTTTGGATCTAAATCTGTTGAGGAAAAACAAGTGCCGGCCCCCACAAACAGTGCTGGTGAAAAGGGTGCTAGTGGGCCCCACCTGCAACCACTTTAACCAGTCAAATTATGCACTGATCATGCCTGTGCACAAGGTTAGAAAGAAGTTGCAAAGTGTGAGGAGTTTGCTTGTCACAATCTTTGTATTGACTCTCTCAGTGGTGCTTAGATCACATTTATTTCTGCTAGTTGTAGAGTCACCAGGTTTTTAAAACCAAGACATGCTGTAGGTGATATCATAGGAATACGAAGACCAGTCAGGGACAGAGAACTATGATTCGCACAGCTCCAGGGAAATCACTATTAGTAATGTTTTTGTGGTAATCAAAGATTAAAAATTAAATGGAAATGCTGTGCTCCGTGCTACAATTCCACATTACAGCACCGACATATGGGGTTGTAAGTGAACCTGGGCTGCAGAGATCTAGTTAGCCTGGAATAGTATATCTGAGCTGGCTTGCTGTGTGCTCACATTTAGCAATTTTCTCCAGCAATCTAACACTATGTAAACATAGCATGAAACAAAAACATTGTTCCAATTGGATTACTTTATGTGGCAAAGACACAAATGCTTGACATGCTGAGCTTTTACCCCCTTTTTTGTAGCAATGGTAACAAAAGGCAGCAGCTCTGTTCATACCATAGCTGCCATATTTATCAGGTCCGCGTGTGACTAGGTGCTCCACATTCATTTTTTTCTATTCGTTCTGGGGCTTCTAGTCCTGGTTTTAGAATAGAGCAGGCAAGGCTAGAAGTACCAGAATGCAAAGGAAAAGCCTAAATTGTAGCAGCTAGTCACACATAGACCTGGGAACCTTGACAGTGCTGTGGTAAAGGGATACCTGTCTTTGGACATTGCTGAATGTGAAATGTGTGAAGCACATCATGCTTGTGCTCATCAAGCCTCACAAAATTACAAGTATTTCAGTTAGTGAAAAATGTCAGCACACTTTGACATATGCAATAAAAAGAGACTATCCCAGCAAATCTGAAACATCTAGTCACCTTAAGTGGCATCACCCTTTGCTATCGCGTACCATGAGGGCTGCTGTAAACACAGTCCACTGATCCTTCACAGGGCCCAACTATTCATTTTTGATTAGTGGCTTTACATAGAACTAACATGTCACCTTGCAGTCATTTCAGAGCATTTGGCGATACAGTAAGCAAATTGTAATACCATAATATAGTGGTATCCATAAAGTCAAAATGAGCAGAAGGAGCATTGTTCTTCAAGCAGTATGCACCGGGAGGCAAGTTATCCCACTAATGACCCATAATCCATTCCATGTGGCTGTCCACCATCAATCCAATCATGGCCAACAATTAAGCATCCATCAATTTAACATTCATTCCCCCTATATGAACCATTGTCAATGATTTATATTAATTTACCATACATTTTTCGCTCCATGCACCCTTACTGACTCTTGAAACAATACTTCAGATGATCCCCATACAAAACACAACAGAGATGATCTCCAGAAATGGACATAAACTTCCTATGTGGTCATCATAACAACACTTCAGATGAGTATTGAAACAAAAAGAAAAAAAGTGACCTAAATTTCAGACTGAAACATAAAATGCTAGGGGTGGCCTCTACACACTGGGGAAATATTCTCCTGATTGGTTAATAAGCACTCATACTAAGTGCTATACACTGAATCCAGACTGTAGTCCATAGGGGAAGCAAAGGGACAGATAGGGCCAACAGATGGACAGAAAATATGGATAGATAGAAGATAGATAGATAGATAGATAGATAGATAGATAGATAGATAGATAGATAGATAGATAGATAGATAGATAGATAGATAGATAGATAGATAGATAGATAGATAGATAGATAGATAGATAGATAGATAGTTAGATAGATAGATAGATAGATAGATAGATAGATAGATAGATAGATAGATAGATAGATAGATAGATAGATAGATAGATAGATAGATAGATAGATAGATAGATAGATAGATAGATAGATAGATAGATAGATAGATAGATAGATAGATAGACAGACAGACAGACAGACAGACAGACAGACAGACAGACAGACAGACAGACAGACAGACAGACAGTCAGACAGACAGACAGACAGACAGACAGACAGACAGACAGACAGACAGACAGACAGACAGACAGACAGACAGACAGACAGACAGACAGACAGATAGATAGATAGATAGATAGATAGATAGATAGATAGATAGATAGATAGATAGATAGATATCAACAACTTGATACACAGATATAATCAGCTACAACAGCTTGATACACAGATGTAGTCAGCTAGTGATGGATAGACAGACAGCTGGATATCAATACAGGCAACAACACAGAAACAGATATAGACCAAGATAGAGGTACAGACATATGTTAACAGAGATAGGTAAATAGATTATAGACAGTAGGATAACTAGATACAAATAGAAACAGATGTATCCTGTTTCTTCCTCGACCTCTCCATTGTTAGCTCTCCCTCTACCCTCTTTGTTCATGTCTTTGTCTCTCCCTTTCTCACTTTGTGTCCCTATCTGTCTCAGATTCTGTCTTTCTGTGCCTCTCACTTCTGTCTCTCCCTATCTTTCCCAGATGCACCTAGCTTTTCTCTTCTTATCCTTTGTCTCTATCTTCATCTGTCTTTTTTCTCTTGCCAATGGACTTGTTTCTCTGTCTTTTTATGTCTCTCAGTGTCTTTCTGACCTTTAGTTCTCAAGTATTTTATTCTCCCCCTCTTACCTCTACACCAATTGTATCCATCTCTCCCAGTCTTCATTTATGTCCACTTGTCTTTCTCTGCCTTTTCTTTTCACTCGCTTGCTGTCTTTCTAGCCTTTTGTGTTTCTGTGTTTTGTCTCTGCTGCTCCATGTCTCTCCTGATGTGTCTTTCCACCTCATATTCTTTCTGCGTTTTCCTGTTTTCTCTCTCCCATCTTTCCCTACCTCTTCAACGTTCTGTCTTTCACTGTCTTTATATCTTTTTTCTCACTCTCCATGTATTTTCTCATCTCTTCCAGCCTTTATCTGACATTGTCTCTCTCTATTTATTCTATTTATTCTCTTGTTTATTATTATCCCTGCCCTTCTTCTGTCTCTCCCACTCTCTTCCTCTCTATCTCTGCCATCTTTCACTGTCTCTATCTCCTTCTCCTTGCCCATTTTTAATGTCATGTGGTGGGTGTCTTTTGCAGTCTGGTGACTAGCTGGACCACATATGTGCATGTCTAGTAGGTCTCTAAAAAGGCCCGAGTAGTTGTGATTCCTGGCTCCCTTGCAGGCTTACACAAACTATGATATGCACAACAGAGGTACAACATTTTTTCATGTTCAGCATTGTCAAGGTTTTGTATTTTGAAACTTTTATTTGGAATCGGTGCATCATTATACATTATAGAAGAAAGAAAGTAAGCATAAAAAAGAGAACTAGTTACATGAGTGCCAATACACTTTTAGGAGTGTAATCTAAGGATGCATGTGTATTGTTCTGTATGGGTTCAATGGCATCAGTGAGGACATACATATTAGTAGACGGTCTGTACCTGAACTTTTTAATCAGTCATATTATATAGTAGCAGAACATCCCCCTAATGTATTTATAGAGAACCCTTGATACTGCTGCAACTAGGTCATTGGTTGGAGTCTCTGACAAAGATATCACAATCTTTCATACTTTTGAGGATGAAAATTTGAATATGATTAAACTGAGAGATAGTAATACCACATATTTAAAGCACTTTGAATTCAAAACTGCAAAATATGTGCATACCTACAAATCTGTTAGCAGGAGAAAAAATCTCCATACATCCAGCCACACAAAATTAAAAATGCCACAAAGACACATGCACAAAGACTAGGCACACATGCACCTATGTCCACAGACCTATAGTTGCACATATACACAGGCCATCTGACAATCAGTGACTGATACACACAGACAAATAGACATGTGGGATGATAGATTGGTGGCTTAGAACTTCCGGGAATGCTGTAAAAAAGCAGGTGACCTAACAGGAGAGTTGAAAGACAGAATAAGGGAGAGGGGAGTGAGGAATCTCCTTTATAAACAGCATGACTTTACAGAATGCGGAGCAGTAGGTAGTAGGTATTTGCTTGTCGGAGAAAGCTGAAAGGTAAAATAGTCTAAGGTATAAGAACAATTACAGCAAAGAAGGCAGGAGGAATGAATCAAGGGAGAGGAAACTGACAGTGTGAGGGACAGGGCTCTAACAAATGCTAAGAAATGGTAAACTGTTACCAGAGATGCCAGAGAAAGCTGTGCACGATAAGCAATAAACACAATTCACATCTAAAGTTCCATTCAGCACAGATGCATACAGTCAAACAACAAGGTATCCATTTTTTTAGGAGAATCTCCAAATCTCCTTTGCAATATTTTAATTATATCCAGAGTAAGCTATAGTAACTGCTTCAAGAAGCTTTATGATGTATCATCTGCCACAAACCTTAGTCCAAACTCCTGTGATGGAACACCCAAAGTTCCATTAAAACGTTTCGATGAGGATTACTGATCTTACATGATAAATGTACACAACTGCACATTTATATTCCCCAAAACTCCTTGTGGAAAACCTATCCATCCTGCCCCACACATCGAATAGTGATTTAAAATGATATCCCATTTTTACTTAACATGCCCATTTTCAGCAAAAATTCTCAGGAAAGTATGTATTATAATTTTAAAAAAGCAAATATAAATATATCATCTGCTTTGAAATCACAATAATACATCATTTTATTTTTTTAAAATGTTAAGGCAATACAACCTAGCTGAAACCTTCTCTTGATGTTATCATTACATGGGCCATGCCCCCCTAACCAAACATCCCTGGCTACGGGCCTGAGTGTGATCTTTATTAAACCTAAACATTAATTTTACATAATGTTCAAAGTAACATGAATTCTGACATGAAAAACCGGTCCATCTTCCTCTCTGCTCCTATATAAAGTGCTTGGTGCCAAGCTTGGGAGCCATTACGTCATAAAAAAGAAAAAGTGTAAAGGATCTACGATACATTAAACATGGAATGGCTGTGAATAAAAAAATTAAATAGAAGTAGAACTGCCAATTTTATTAGGGTGACCCTTCCAAGAAGTGTAAGGGGGAGCAGCCCCATCTATTAAAAAGATAATTTGACTTTGATTAACAGAGGCTTATAATTTAAATCATACAATTTGCTCACATCTTCTATAAATAAAATACCCTAGATCCCGCTTAGGGCTGGTGTGAATGCCCTCCATAACACTGAATGTAACTCCTCCACTCCACAGTTACTCAAAATTATGTCAGCTTTGGATTGATTCACCTTGTACCCACCCCAGGTGTTTGAAAAAGTGGAAAGGATGGCAAATACTTTTTCCTGTAGTTCTTTCTTAGAGGCCAACAAAAGCATGATGTCATTGGCATATAATGTAATCTTAGCCATTGGGAAGTAAGTACCCTAATTATTCCGTCATTTCGAATGGCTAGAGCTCAATATAAAAGGAAAAAAGAACAGGCGAGAGTCGGCGACACTGCCTCATCCCACCCTAAACTCTACAGGTTCTTTAGAAGAATTTAACATTAATTTAACTTTGATGTTTGAATACATCTTGCGAAAACCTGTGATCTGGGAAGAAAATCAACCATTTTCTAATATACAAAAAGAAGTTTCCCAGACAAACAAGGTTGAACGCAATTTAAACATCCAATAAGAAGATCCGTGCTGGAATCTTATATATAGCCCACATGTCCAAAGCCTCAATCAAATAATTAAAGTTGATGCTTAGCTGTTGACCAGCAATAAAACTATTTTGATCCCAACGAATTAACTGGGCACCAATTTATTAAATATATTTGCAACCAATTTTATAATCCAAATTTAAAAGTGAAATTGGACTATGGAAGATTAGATCTTTAGAGTCTTTGCTCTTTTTAAGAAAACTGATGGCTTACCCTAGATCTCGCTTAGGGCTGGTGTGAATGCCCTCCATAACTATGAAAATAACTCCTCCACTCCACAGTTACTCAAAATTATGTCAGCTTTGGATTGATTCACCTTGTACCCGCCCCAGGTGTTTTAAAAAGTGGAAAGGATGGCAAATACTTTTTCCTGTAGTTCTTTCTTAGAGGCCAACAAAAGCATGATGTCATTGCCATAAAATGTAATCTTAGCCATTGGGAAGTAAGTACCTTAATTATTCCGTCATTTCGAATGGCTAGAGCTCAATATAAAAGGCAAAAAGAACAGGCGAGAGTCGGCGACACTGCCTCATCCCACCCTAAACTCTACAGGTTCTTTAGAAGAATTTAACATTAATTTAACTTTGATGTTTGAATACATCTTGCGAAAACCTGTGATCTGGGAAGAAAATCAACCATTTTCTAATATACAAAAAGAAGTTTCCCAGACAAACAAGGTTGAACGCAATTTAAACATCCAATAAGAAGATCCGTGCTGGAATCTCATATATAGCCCACATGTCCAAAGCCTCAATCAAATAATTAAAGTTGATGCTTAGCTGTTGACCAGCAATAAAACTATTTTGATCCCAACGAATTAACTGGGCACCAATTTATTAAATATATTTGCAACCAATTTTATAATCCAAATTTAAAAGTGAAATTGGACTATGGAAGATTAGATCTTTAGAGTCTTTGCTCTTTTTAAGAAAACTGATGGCTTTCTCTATCTTAAGGGACAGAGGAGGCAATTCTTCATAACAAAATAAAATTAGCAAGCTCCAATAAATAGTGTTTTTAATCTTCTGAAAAGGTATTTTCAAATTCAGCGGGAAACCCGTCGGCCCACATACATTGCCCCCTGGTAGGCTGCCTATTTTTTCCTCCAGCTCTCGCAGGAAAAAGAGGCTATCCATAAATCTCCAATCTTCTGAAAGAACTGGCATAGTGAAATGATCCAAAAAACAGTTTGATTTTAAAAAAAATGAACATTGGTGGAAATATTATTGATATTGATAAAATGTTCTAAAAAATTGCATTGATCTCTTCCTCAGATGTAAATTGCATGCCTATTCTAGGGCAATTCATGGAATTATTAGAATTGCATGAGACCCTTTCCTGTGCCTGCTAAGCCATATATTTCCCCGCAAAATCACTTTTTTCATATGCTTTTTGTAAGTATGTTGAATTGTACACATAATTCTTTGCACAATAATATTCCTGAAAGACAATTTTTGCTTCTCTGAATGTTTTCAGATTCTTGTCTGAATTATGCTTTAAAAATGTACTTGTATATAAATACTTGTAATTAACGTTAATCTCCGAATTGTTTTCCTCCTGTTGAAAAATTTTAAGCTGAACTGTATCTCTGGAAATACAAAATGCTTGGACGGATGCTTTCATAGCATAGAATATTAATGGGGGCAGAGCACTTATTTAATTTAAAAAACTCTCATTCTTTATTTTACGAGCCTCAGTCCAGTTCTTGTCTTCCAAATATACAAAATCCTTCTCTGATATTTGGTGCCACTGTGGAGGAAATTTAAAGAAATTAACATGTGTTGCCTATTTATGTCTTGCTGAAAAATAAATATATTTCCTTTTAATTGTGTATGATGCCCTCCAGAGATCAACTAAACCATACATTCTCTTATATTCCCCTCAAAATTTCACATTCTAGGTTTCGTTAAGTATTTTTATGAGAGGAAGCATCAAGCATAAAATTAAACCAGAATGACAAAAATCCAATCAGTAGAACCGAAGATTTATTTATTAAAGTTTTAATTGAAAATAGTGCCTAAAAGCACAAAGCGCTGCTTGCATGCATCCGATCACACAAGACAGTGGAAAAGGCATACATTCAGGCTGAACACAAAGGAGTACAGGTCGGATACAGGGACCAGGTTAGTCCCAATCAACAGTTATCTTAAATTCCGGTACAAACAGTTCCGTTCGCATTGGGAGAGTCAACAAGGAGGTGTCTAAGTTTCACTGATGGTAATTGCTGTAGCGCACAGAGCAGGGCAGGCATCACATGATCATTGCTGTAGTATGAAGATCCAGTGGGGCATCGCAGATGGTCTATGCTGTAGCTTCAGGTTGTCTATCGGTGCTGGTGTTCGCAGTCAACAGGAAGAGCAAGTCTCATCGGAGCCTTGTGTTTGCGGTCAGCGCAGGCAGCAGAGACTCGGTTCAAAAGGGCCCATTAGTGATTGCAAGGATCCCAAACTTCAGGATTTTCATCTATTCTTGAGGAGGAGTTCACTCTGATGCTAGCCAACGGGCCCAAGACCTGGGGAGGCACTTCTTGGGATCAGGGACTCATTTCAGCGAGGACCGCAGCGCTCAGGCCAAGCAAGTCCTGTTGCAGGTCTAGGCAGGTCCAGGTACACCAGGTGAGCTACACAGTTCCTGGGATGTCCTCTGAAGCTCATTGTGTCCCTATAGCTCACACAGGCGGTCGGGCAACTGACACTTTAAGTCACTCTGGTTAGCCTTGGATGAACGCAAGCAGGTCCAGTCTTCCTTCTCTGACCGTAAGGCAGCAGAGCGGTCCTCTGCAGCAGGGCAGTCCTACTGCTTTAACTTCCACAGGTCCAGGTGTGTTCTAAAGTGTGGCTCTGAGAGGTCCAATATGTATACATGATGCCAGCCTTTGTGTGGGGGACTCCCTGTCCTACGCCAACATCTGATTCTGGAACATTCTTCCACTGTCAATGCTTCAAACTGTCTGAGGTGACAAAAGACAGAGCGTGCCTGGTGTCAGATTCCTTTGTATGTACAGGAGGAAAAAACCCTTTGAAGTGTGAGTGAGGCTTATTACAGCTCCACCCCCAGACATCCAGCCCACACCTAAGCACTTTTGTGCTACTGTATGGAAGCAATACACAAGCGCAGCACCAGAGCCATTCACAGTCATGATTCACAGGACATTGGCAGAAGGCACAAATGGTTGGGACAAGAAAATGCAAACTTTCTAAAAGTGGCATTTTTCAGAATCCGTCATTTCCTTTAAAGAGGACTTTACATTAGAATTCATTTCAATGTAAGCAGTATATTTCTATTTCATTCCAATCCAAAGTTAGCACTTATTATTAGCACTTATTAAATGGAATAGTGTAACTCAGTGTTAGTCAATTGGAGAGAAAGGCTTAAGAAGAGAAAAAACAACTTTAGCTGTTTATCACTGCCTGGACATGTAAAACATAAGTACACATGCCCTACTTTTTTAAAACGATGTACTCTGCTCTATGAACCTTTAGGACCTACCTCGGGGGTGACTTATATGTAATGAAAAGGAATGTTGAGGCCTGGCAAAAGATTTATTTTTCTAGTTTGAAATGACTGTTTTTACATCTGCATTAACGGCTGCAGTGGCAGGCCCAAGACATATTTGATAAGGCTAGTTTAGTAGGTGGCACAATGAGTGCTGCTGACCTGCTAATAGTATTTCATTTACTGACGTGCGTAGGTAGAACCATTTACGAGGGAGTTACAGATGATTAAATGTGCCAATATGGTGTTGTCCAATGTTATCATGTTTGAAGGTAAGAGTATAAGCATGTTAGCATGGTTAGAAGAAATTCTAAATTTTAGGCTGATGGTAGTGAATAATTGCATTGGGGGAGTTGTTGTTTGTAGCCTCACAGAATCATGAAAGTGACATGTGCACTGTCAGTGTAATATTGGTAGCATATGTAAAGTTTCAAACATGACATTTGCCAAACCATCTTACTCCAAACACTATATTAATGCCATTCTACCACATGCTAATGAAAACCCCTAAATGTAAAAACTAAGCATTACTCTTTCCAACACAATTCCGCTTCTAACCTGAAAGAGAGGGAAAAGAAAGAGGCATTCATGTTGAAACCGAGGTTCCAGAAAAGGGACCGCCAACTACACTTGCACCCATAATTACTCCTGCTGACAAGAAGGCAGTGGCGGGGTGGGGTGAAGTCTGCAATGCAAGCCAAGACCCATCCAGACACCAAGAGTGTCCCCCGCTAAAACATAAGCATTGATGAGGACACATTTCCTGTGGAAGAGACTCACTTCAAGGCTGAAGACTGTCACCAATATAAGAACCCCCTCTGGGAGTTTAGGGTGCTTCACAAACCAATGCTGATGATCCTATGCCAGCAACTGAAGGCAGCAAGGGTCCTTGGAAAACAAGGGATACCCACAGGAAAAGGCTAGGAAGGAATGTTTTAGGAGTACTAAGGTAATCAGGCAACAGGATCCCAGATGGAGAAAATGACTGAGACTGTTTGTTTTCTGCTGAGCAATCAGGCTACAAGGATTTAGGTCACAGGTTGACAGGCTCACAAGTGCTATTGGTGTTTTCTATCATTGTCCTTTAATGAATGTAATGTATAGTCCCTGATGCCGGTAACATCAGCACTGGAAGAGCTACAACCAGTGCATGTTATCACTGGGGAGGTTGTTAATGTTTCTGAGAGCATGATGGCCTCCAGCCTCAGCTGTCTCTCTATACCTGTGGTGGTAACTGAGTGTTGTATGAGAAGTCTAGGATCCTAAGTAGGTCCATGAGAAAATTCAATTACGCCAGCATGCATGTTTAATTCCTGGTATTAATCGTTATGTCTCTCATGCAAAATTCAATTGAATTATGCCATTATGCGACACGGAGTAATTGTAAAAAAATAGGTAAAAATCTAATTGAGGGAGCTCTAGAACAATGTGAGCAGATAGAACCTGAGCCAATCTTCTGCATGGCACTTTAGTTTATTGGACTTTTTTTGCGTGGTGTGTCCGCATGTCCAATATTGACAAAGGGACTGAAATGTAGCACAAATGCCAGATTGACATTTCACATAACTTCTCAGAAATGTTGTTTAAATGCGTAAATGGACATTATGTGAATTTCATAAACACTAAGTTCTTAGGAAGATTGATTTGTGGCTAGTACAGGTACGAAGAGGTGAAGTGTATGCAGAGGGAGAAGGAGACCAAAGAAAAGATAGAAAGATACATACTTGTCATATTCATGTTATAACTGCATTGTGTTTGTTCTTTGAACATTATCCGAAACTGCCTGCTGTTATATTTCATTTCCAAACTACAACTGTGAAAGCATTTATTTTTATTAAAAAAATATACACACTTACATCAGAAATGATTTTTGATGATGATGTTCAGTGTTTCCGTACTTCTGAAGCTTTACTGGCATCTAATTGATGGTTCTTTATCTTGAGAATCATCAACCTCAGGTTTGGTTTGCAATCCTTTCCTAATTGCAAGTTTATGCAACATAGTACATCATATGATCTTACAAAAAGTTAATTGTGCATGCTGCAGTCCGACCCCACTTTTATGAAGATAGCAGAATCGACCCAGAGCAAGTTTGTCTGTGTGCAACATTGTACCTTCTTTCAATGCTGTCTGTGGATGTAGGTCTGATGTCAGGAGTCAAATCCAAATGGCATACATTATTTTACCTACAAGAGGTGGAAATGAAGGGATACATTATGTAATGTGGAGTCAGTGTTGTTACCCATGTCCAAGTTGCCCTTTTGCTGGCTGGTAATAAAATGCACAATGCCATCACATATATGAATCAGAGGTACTGCCAGGCTAGCATGCAGCAAGATATTTTTAAGGCACTAGGATTTGCATATCACCTGTACGTTTAGTCAATGCTGCTTCTTCTTGTTTCAAAACGATTCAATAGTTTTTATTGTATTCTATAACATTTTTATGTGTGGGTCCCATCAGCACAGCCAAGGCCCTGTGGAAATTGTGCAATGCAGTAAAAATCTACATTGGTGTCCTAAAACTCCCCTTGTGTGTTAGGGAAGGCTATTTAGGCTTGTATGCTGTATAAGATGGAATCTCGAGAATTTCTAAAGACCTTGGAGAGTGTACTTTTAGATATTCCATCTGCCACATCGACTATTTCCTGTTAGTTACCTGGCACAGGAAAGTGTAAAGGTGCATGACCTATACATGAATGGGAATGGCCTGGCTTCTAAGTGTGCCTGTCCCTAGCAGTGGGTTCATTTTATCTATAACCTCTACTATCATTCTTCTGCGAAGTCTGTCCTAGCTGTACATCACACCCTCTCTCTGGTTAAAGAGTGTGAGTTTGATCTTAAAACTTTGGAGGCATCCTGGACAACAAACTAAAAATGAGCAAGCAGGTGAACACCATACCCCCATCCTGTTTCCTCATACTAAGAATGCTCTGCATGATCTTCAAAGGGCTCGCCATGTACACAAGGCAAACCGTCACCCAAGCCCTCATAACCAGCAGACTGGACTATGGCAACACACTTTTTGCTGGCATCTCCAACCAGCTCATTCAAAGGCTCCAAACGGCCCAGAACACCACCACCAGACTCATCCTGGACATCCACTGCAGAGCTCACATCATACCACACATCTAGCACATCTAGGTAACCATGCAGAAACTATGCCATTTCAAGCTAATAACACAAGCCTACAAGAGCACTAAACAACGCCAGACCTGCAAACCTCAACAACTGTCTTCACTTCTACCAGCCTTCCAGAACACTATGCACAGCATCTCTCTCCCTCACACGAGTTCCCCTCAACCACAAAAGCCGTTCGGGTGGATGATCGTTTTAATACATCACTGCTAAGTCTTAGAATGACCTCCCCCAACAAATAAGGATGTCCCCATCCCTTCTCACCTTTCGGACTAAGCTAAAGACCTGGCTGTTTGACTAGGAGTTCCATGAGACCTACACTCGTGCTTAGCTTCAGGATGGCCTCACAGGTGATTAGCTGCTCTCTGCGAACTAAAATAACATAACATAACAAATGCTGCCAAATTCCTCATCCAACTTACTATTGAATAAAGAAGAACCATTTTAGAATAAATCTAATTCCAGGCCCCTTTTTAGGTCAAGCCTAGAGCCAGCGCGCATGCACTGCTCTGCAAGACTTGTTGTAGTGGAGTAGGGAATAAAAGCCCTGCCCACTCTCCGCCCATATTTGCCAATGGCTTGTATCATTGTCCGTTCTAAATTCTGGCTTCTGATTCGTAAACAGGCTTGTTCGTCCCTCCTTAGTACCACCTCCTCTTTATTTGTCACCTCCCATGGCAACTGGCCTTTTTACTTCGGTTGCTACATTGTACCTGTTATTTACTCTTTAGGCAATATTTTCTTTATCCAGTTTCTCTTACTGCAGGCATGACGTGCTTTGGTGCCTTCTTTACAACCCCGCCCTCCCTTCCATTGTCCATGTCTTCTTTACCACCTGCCCTCCCTCCCGTTGTTGTGCCTTCTTTACCCCTGACCCGTCCTCCCTCCCATTGTCCATGCCTTCCCCCGCCCACCCTCCCTCCCTCCCTCCCTCCCTCCCTCCCATTCTACGTGATGCCTACCATTTGCAATGCAATAGGTCTCGCATTTATGCGAGTTTGAGCTATTGGCATTGTAAATGACAATGCCTTTTATTAAACTTTTGGTTTTTAAAACGTAAAAAGCATTGTCATTTACAATGCCAATAGCTTAAACTCGCGTAAATGCAACACTTATTGCATTGCATATGATTGTTATACTTTGCAACTGTTTACCAAGGGGAACAACCTTTACAACGCAACTTTTACACCGCACTACCATTACAACGAAACTTTTACAACGCATGCGATGTTACAACGCATGCTTTTACAACGCAAGTCTTTACATCGACTTGCACTAGATGGCGTGCTAACATTAGAAATAGTGTAGTTTACTATCCAAACACCTTCCCTACTGCAACGTGGACTGGAGTTAGAATAGTTAATTACACATTTCTAATGTCAGCACGCCATCTAGTGTATGTCGATGTAAAGACTTGCGTTGTAAAAGCATGCGTTGTAACATCGCATGCGTTGTAAAACTTTCGTTGTAACAGCATGCGTTGTAAAAGCATGCGTTGTAACGTCATACATCCGTTTACCAACTCCTTTCACTTTATGGTTATTTTCAAGTGGTAAAAGATGTTTTGTAACTATTTGCAAACCATGATTCTTATGTGCATGTCAATATTGTTTCAAAATTCGGTGTTCACAATTACGAATTATTGGTGATTTACAGAATTGCAAATGTGCTGTTTCCTAGGCATGTTTTTGAATCACACATTTTTTACATATAGTACCTATCAACAATGTGTTTTTGCATTGGAAACCAGTTTGTGACTTGGTTTACAAATTGCAAAAACTTTCATTAAATAGGTCCCATATCCTGTTCGTGTCTATGAATATCTACTCTCCAGCAAAATTGATTGCAATTTATCTGATGTATGCATTAACTGAGCCCAACATATTAATGTTTATTCTTTACAGTGTATTTATTGTAAAAACCTCTTTTGTGTCTATTAGTAGATATGATTAATATTCTGAACTGGCCGATAGTGCCTGCCTGCTGAAAGGTCCAGGGGCAAACTGAAATCCTTTGCACTGCTATAGACCACCTCATAGTGATTGGGGCATTATCTATTATTTTATTAGTCCCATATTAGCATCACATTGAGCAACATTTTCCGCTGTGACTGAAATAACATCAATTCTTTTATACTATTGTTGAGTATATGAGAAACATGAGTATGACTTATTATGATGGTTAAAGAATCGCCACATGTCTACCGGTTCATGTGTTCATCCAAACTTCTGTATGCTCCATTAACGTTGCTCATTAAAATTTTACTGTAAGTGCTAGTAGTATATTTGGTGCTTTTGGGTGTGCAATTCAGATACCCGCATTTTATTAGGGAACCAATAGTATTAGCAACTTCACATATGCCCTTCAACTGAAGGGATGGATTGTATTTGTTGGTCTGAACAGACAAAGCCTAGGCTATACATTTCCAGACTGCCACTTGCCAATTGCCTTAGGAATCCACTTTGGAGGAAATTAACTATATTTGGTAGTAGTAAGTAGTATTATCAAACCTCTTCTTAACAAAGCATCTTGTGTTAAGCACACTGCTCCACAAAAAAACCATCTTGATATAATTTCTGACCTTTGAATGCAATATGAGTCTCCTGTAAGCATCCAAAATCCTACTTCATTGTTACTGAGTCATGCAAAATGTACTGCTGTTCATGTTCTAACTATGAGGCTCTTAACATACCATGTACTAATTCAGATATTGTTACCCATTCAACAACTGTTTGTTCATAGCATTACTAGGTTGCTTTTGTTTATTCCCTCATACTACTCTTTTTCCCATACCACTGACTCACTCATTCACGTGTTGTCTTAGCCACCCCTCTTTCTCTACACCTACCACCCTCCCAAAGTGCCCAGCCATAGTGCCTCTCCATCCACACAGGTAAAAGAGAACACTCTGCACCCCTATGTGAGGAACGCAATCGTATGCATTTAGCTGGGAAAATATACAGCTTAAAGAACAGTTATCTCCATATTCTCCTGCCTTTATCCTTCTACACCTTATTAGGTGCGGACATTAATAATAGCACCTTGTAATGAATCCATGTTAACCTCAACCTACTCCCCAATATCATATCAAAATATGATCATCCTTAAATCATGAAAACAATACGAGATCCATGCCTTTATGTCGGAGATGACTCCATTGTCTGTATATCCTCTATGCTGTTTGCATAGAAGGCAGATATGTTTGACAAGTTATAGCTATGTTGTGTCTATAAAACACAGCTATTTAAACACTAGAGTGTTATTAACTGTTTATGCATTCAGTAATTGTCTAACAATCAGAACAGTGATGACACTTGATGATAAGAGCACTAAATGGACATCCTGGTTTAACAGTGGGCAATTCATTTTCCACACAGTTTTTACATAGGTTCTGGATCTCTGTATTTCTATATGTTGTAGGGCAGTGCTAGTAGTGTTAGCAGCAGTGATAAATTATAGGTTTATGCCTCAAAATGGCACATGAAATGACATAGTTTACTGAACTCATGGAGCTGATAACACATAAATGGAACCATGTGTGTTACAAGCGTAGCTGAATGCCTTACAGTAGATCCAGTTAGAACCAACTGCTTAGATCTAAAAATTGCTGTATTTTACTCTGTATCCAGTTCAATTCATCTCTTACCCACAATTACTTCATGGTTACTTTTATGCACAATGCTGACTTCCATTGGATTTATCACTCACAGGTAGCAGAACAAATAAATGTATGTTTTTTTAAAGGATGGGTACTGTGACTGTCACTGTGCAGTCATATTTCATCCATTGACAATACAGAGCCTGGGCAAAATACTATTTCATAATTGCAGAGTAACAGATTGTGTGTGAAGAGAATAACTGACATACAGTGTTTTCACACTGAGACTATTTTAAAAGCTATCAAAATGGCTGGGGCAGAAAAATATTGGAATATCCTTTTGAAAGAAAGCATCCTTTGTCGACTTATGTCTGACCATAAAATAAGCTGTTATGATATTTCCAGAATGTAGGCCTATGCTGGGCGTAAAATAGCTTTCAATAGAACTTTGTACAAAGTGTTCTTACTGTCAAGTACAAGGTAAACATCTTTGTTTTCGCAGAATGTGTTGACATTTTCAAAGGGCACAAAACCCCTGCTTGACAGAAATACCAGCAATTTAAAGAAATGTGATCATGTACTATGAGTCCCCTGTCAAGATGAGACTTTAATGTCATTGTTCTGACAGTTTTCATAACAGGACCAATGCTGTCAGAATGGCTGCACTGTACTTCCCCATGAGACAAAGGAGAGTGCATCCCAAGAGACAAAGGAGAGCGCAATTTGCTGACTGTGTTTGACAGATCAAAAGTATACAATCTTAACACAGATCAAGTTGTACTGCAGACATATGTGTATTCAGTTCCTTACATATTTCTCTGAAAATAGCGAAAAGAGAAGGTTACTTCAGTCTATTTTTCTTAAGACCGGAATTTGGACCTTTGACTCTAATTTCTCATAGATTTTAATTGGACATTCAAACCTATTTTGTGCTGAGGTGGCAATGGAAACTTTTCTAACACTTGCTATCATGAGAATAACATCACACACAATGTAATCTCTTAATTTGTACTGCTGATTTAGAGTTGTCATTATGTGTATCTTTAATCGAACATATTGGATTTTCTTATTTTCTTTGTTGCGGTTAATGGTGTAATTGTTCATTTGTTTTATGATCATTAGTTGCAGTGAACGTTGTCATTATGGGTTCGATGTATGAATACCTATTCACAAAACAGCATGCACTACTTGCACACCGACTGCTTTATGGATAGATGTGCAATCAGTTTGGCAAGCTTTGCATTAATAGTTTGCATCGCAAATTGCCGATTCAGAGAGGAGTTGACTAATTATTATTAATTTGGGAGGTTGCAATTTGCAACCTTTGAGATTTGCTGCGAATGTGAGGATTTGCATTCTCAAATTAGAAACTTTTTTTGAAGCAGCTCGTGCCTATTAAAGATGGCGCTTAAAAAAAAAAAATGACTTGGAAAGACATCAGGGGGAGCAGGCAGTGGTCCACTGGAGTTCTGCTTGCTCCCCCTTGGCCAACTGACATGATTATGAAATGAGAGGTTGTCGCCCAAGAACAGCTCCCTGTTGGGGCTCGGTTACCACCCCAACTCGGGGGACGGTACCTGAGCAATTGCTTATAACATCAGTTGTGGTCACACAAACTATTGATAGATACCTTTGTGCTGCACCCCTTGCTATTTGCAATTCAGAAAGTTCCACAAAAGCACTTTTGCAAGTAGGAAGTCTTTTTTGGCTTGAAAGAAGCCTTTTTACCACCCTTTGCTTTCGCCAATTAAGGGGATTGCTTTTAGCTGCAAAAAAGACTACTTGACAGTGTGAAGCTAATAAACCAAAAATAACAGAAATAAGTTCAGAAGATGTGCTTGACATTTTTGTATGTTTCGTTTTAAAAGCAGGGCACAGTGGAATTGCATTGCATCGATTTTTAAAACGGTGAAATATAATTAGAAGAAAACAGGGGTCCTATTTCTTGGTTAAGTTACAAGGGGCTGGTATTGCAAAGATGTGTACATGATGTACGCTTTGCAATGGTTTATTGAGGGAAGAATGCAATAAACTGTCCCCCAGTATATAAATGTAGTGAATGAGGCCCAGTGACAATGTCCCAGTCATTTAGTGTTACTCTAATATGTGTTTCCATTTCTTTTTTTATCAAAGAAAAACTATAATATAATTAATAGTGGGAAATCATTACTTTATTTTCAAAGCAATTAATTTCACTTACATGTAATCATTTGAAAACCTGAACCAGATGTTCAACGCAAAACACAGAACTCCTTCCAATGATGAAAATAAGGCAGAGAATATGAAAGATGTCAGCAAAACAAGGTGAAAGGACAGAAATCTCGTTATGAATAAAAACGGAATGCTTCTATGAATTGGTTCAATTGCATTGTCGAAAGTGAGGTGGCTACCGCTGCAGATTTCAACAGCTTTGTGATTGGTCTAATAACTTGACTAGTGAGTTTCAGAGAAATGAAAACATATACTTTTGCAAACATGAAAAATATGAGACCAATTTATAAATGCAATTGCAGGTCCAATGTGGAGCAAAGCACAGTTGTCAACAACATGAAAAATGCCTGATTTCAAGAAAAAGCTAATTAGTGGACTGCATTTCGATGTTATTAAATACATATCAGTACTTTAAGGTTAAACAATTCAATGTTTAATCATGTTAATGAGGTAAGATATCCAAACATGGGAATGGGTTGAAGACACTGCCTGGCTGAGCCTTCTGGCATTGCTTGAGGCACATCATATAATTGTCAGCAATTTTTCAAATTAGGGAACAATTAAATTCCTGGCGTTAGATAAATTGAAGTCTTTTAACTAGTGCTTGAAACTGTTACTATGGAATGTTCATTCCTCAATTGTTACAATTAACTTTCAAAAATCGAATATAAAAAAATAAAACAATTAAGTGGGAACGTTTTAATTAAGTCTGTTGAGACAATGCTAAACGAACAGGTAAATTATAGGTGAACAATGACACCATCCTTGCCTTTTGTTAGTAGACATGGCAGCCAGGGCAAAAATACAGCCTATATCTTTGAGGTTTTAGCTGACTGTTTGCAGTGTAAACATTAAAACATGTTGGACACATCCAAGTGGCTTATCCTGCAGTCGGTTTTTACTAGTCCATAGTGAAGACTAAAACAACTCAAGAAACCCATAACTGGGAGTGGGCTGTTTCTGAGGGTCTAGAACTGCTCATGTGATATTTGCTGGAAGCGTGCATACATTTGATTGAACTTGGAATTCGAATTCTCAATTGTATTTATATAACACTTAGTAATCCTGATGAGGTATTGAAACAATTTGCACCAAGTACCACGCTACTCCAGAACTCACCTTTAGAGTTAAATAGGAAGTAGAATATTAATATGTACTTCCTTTTTCCTTGTGGATTAGTTGAGTTGTGTTAAATTTGTGCCCTTCAAATGTCATGCATTTACTGTAGTGTTTTGAAGGGGGAAGATGAATTCAAGTGGATTAGTAAAGGCTAGATGTGAGATGTGATTGGGAGTGGTAGACGTGCACCTATTCTTTGGAGGAATTAGATAAAGCAGGGAGGAGTTGGAAGGATATCCGAGGGTCCTTGGTAGTCAGAAGGTATATATATATTACCTACTGGCGGTCGCCAGTAGGTAGTTATAGTTAGGACCTATTTTCCATAGGAAATTCGCAACATTCTATTCCCAATAACTTTGGCGCCGATTGACGAATCTTCGTGAAATTTTAAAAACGTATGGCCTGCTCCGGTCTGCTCCTATCTTGGAAGTTTCGGGGTGAATCGTCAAGCGGGGGCCGAGAAAAAGGGTGGTCCCAAAACGTGTTTTCCCCATGCAATTTCCCATAGGAAACTTTAGACACGGCTACAGCCCGAACTGCTGAACGGAATTACACCAAATTTGGCAAAAAAGTAGATCTTGGTTCAGAAAGAACCCTTTTTGTTAAATGGTGTAAATCCGTTCAGTAGTTCCTGAGAAATTCAAAATGAAAAAAGTTTTGATATCTATGGCCGCGCAGGATCCGCACACACTCCCGATCACGAGCTTTATGCTAATTGGCTGTCAACACTTCCTGGTTTGGAGTGTTGACAGCCATCTTGTGCCTCGGTAGAACCGAGGCACAAGAAATCAGTGAAACAAGTGCGCAAAACGCGAAAAGAGGGCAGGGTAGAAACACCCTGACCCCCTAGGCCTGCTTAGGGGGTCCCACAAGGACCCCCAGGGCCCAAAAATATATATATTTTTTTAAAATTTGAAAAATCCATGCAGGGTGCGTGGATCCAGCCGAGAAAAAAATATTCAGCCCCCAGGTGGGCCAAATCCCGGTGGCAATATTAGTATTGGGATGGGGGGCCCAAAGGGGCCCCCTAGCCCCGTGGACCGCCACCTCCGGGGCTTATCTAACATAATTGCGGGGGGGTCTCACAGCCCCCCAGCCCCGGGGACCGCCCCCGGGCTTTTTTATGTAAAGTGTGGGGGGCTTATGGCCCCCCGCAGCCCCGGGGACTGCCACCCCGGGGCTTGATTTTTGTTTAAAAAAAAAAAAGAGCTGTGTGTGGGGACTCAAGCCCCCCCACATGCCCTGGGGACTGCCACCTCCCCGGGGTTCTAAATATTAAAATGGGGGGGTCTGTGACGGACCCCCTAGCCCCGGGGACTACCACCCCCGGCTTTGTAAATTGTGGGAGGGGGGCCATGCGGCCCCCCTCCTGGAGCATTGTCATGGCCCTGGGGACCGCCACCCACCAGGGCCGGCTCCTGCAGTGTCCCGGGGTTCCCACCCCATGGACACTGTAGTTTGCTATGGCAGGGCCGGAGCCTCGTGGCTTTCGCCCTGCCATAGCAAACTCTGCTTTGGTATTTGGAAGAGAGAGCAGGAAGCCTGCTCTCTCTTCCAAATACCAAAGCAGATTGCTTTTCCACATGGGGAGCTGCATCTTAGCAGCTCCCCATGTCGAAAAGCAATGCTGGCTTCCGCAGGAGGCGAGAAGCCGGCGGGACCATGGGGGATTGGGGACACCCATGGTCCCCAACGGATGGGGCCGGCCCCGGGGGATGGGGTCCCCGCGGCCATAAGTGGCCCAGGAGGGGGGCCATACGCGGCCCCCATCACAAATTAAAAAAATGGATTAAAAAACATAAAAACGGAAAGGCCGGCCCTGGGTGATGGGGTCCCCGGGGCCATAAATGGCCTGAGGAGGGGGGCCACGCAGCCCCCTCCAAAAATTTAAAAAGAAAGAAAAGAAAGTGGCCATGCCCCGGGGGATGGGGTCCCCAGGGCCGAATATGGCCTAGGGAGGGGGCCCTTCCCAAATTTGTTATAAAAAAAAGGGGGTCAGTCCCTGGGGGATAGGGTCCCCAGGGCCCATAAAAAAGGAAAAGAAGGGGGGCCACACAGCCCCTCTTCTAAAAGATAATTTTTTTTAAAAGACTAGCATCATGCCAGAGGCCCCGCCCCTCCCTGCAGCACTCTGCAAACACGCCCCCTGGTGAGTTTGGAGATGGGGAACTAATTCCCCTTGAATACTGGGGGTCCCTGGGGGCCAACTAGCCCACCAGGAACCTGCAGTATGCGCCGGGGAGCTGCGTTGCAAAGAGGTGATGTGAGGCCACGCCCCTTTTTACACCTCTCTGCAACGCAGCTCTGTGGCGCTTAATGGAGGTACCTGGTGGGCTACTTGCACCCCAGGGACCCTCAGGATTCAAGGGGAGTTAATCCCCCAACTTAAAACACACCACGGGGTGCGTTTGCACAGTGGTGAAGGGAGGAGGTGGGGCTTGAGGTGACATGTGTGCAAACACGACCTGTGGCTTGTTTTAAGTTGGGGAATTAGTTCCTCTTCAATCCTGAGGGTCCCTGGGGCCCAACTAGTCCACCAGGTACCTCCAGTCAGCGCCACGAAGCTGCGTTGCAGAGTGTGGTAAAAAGGGGCATGACCTCTGAACACCTTTCTGGAACGCAGCTCGCTGGCGCATACTGGAGGTACCACAGTTACTTCTACCTAAACTTACACATACTTACTCTCTTAAACAATCACTTATAGGAACGCATACTTATTTATAGAGAAACTCTTCCAATCTCTCACTCTCACATATACTCACTTATATACACCAATACTCACATATACTAGTTCAAAACATATGTAGTTACTCATAAAGACACTATTGAGACAGGCATTCACTCACTAACACACCCATACACACACTCATCCATCCATACAGTCCTGCACACATGCTATCTTCAACACATGCAAACAGTGAGTCACTCATTCATGCACCTATGCGCTAAGTAATATGCCCCACCGAACCATACAGACACTCAGACACTCATACTGATACTCAAAAAAACAACTAATAACCCATACAGACATTCATGTAGCTACTCACCAACCCATGCAGCCACTTATACACAAAGTGAGAGACTGATACAGATATGTACATATTTAATCATTACTTGCTAACGCATGTATTCACTAAGATACACTTAATCAGTCAGTTATACAATCAATTTTACAAAATAAATCATCCATTTAGACACTTATGTACCCATTTATTTTTCCATCGACCTTGAGATATACATATATAAAACATATTTAATTTTCAGAAAAACACACATTCACTGGATGATGTCATCAGTGATGTCATCAGTGATGTCATTTGAGATGTCATCAGTGATGTCATGAGTGATGCCACTGACCATGTCATGAGTGATGTAATATGTGACGTCATCAGCAGTGCACTGCGGGCGCGCTAGTTATAGTTAGCTGAACTAACTATAACAGGGGAATTTCTAGGGTTTTTTATGAGTGAAATGTCCAGCTAACTATAACGCTCCTGAACCCTATGGTTTTTTCAGTGAATTTCTAAGGTTTTTTAACTGCTAATTCCTAACTATAACGTGCCTGAAACCTATGGTTTTTTCAGTGAATATATATATATATATATATTTTTTTTTTTTCAACAGGGTGCCAAAGCATTAAGAAGGCACTCGACTGCACCCTCGCCCTCCGGCTTATCCATGCAACTCTCCACAATTCACCATTTGCATAATTACTGCCGACGCGTTTCAAGGCGTTGAGCCTCTTCTTCGTGGACTGCAGAACAAAACATCGGAGGCTCGCATAGTTACATTTCCTGACAATTATTTATTTCCATGACCCCCCATGGGTGTGTGCTAAGTGCAGAGTCCTTGGTGCTTTATGGGGCGTGGAGTCTCTGATGCGAGTTTGATTGAACACTTTCAGTAAGTTCCGATGTGCAGTTCAAAATAAAGCATATTTTTTTCCTATGGTAGGATGAGGATCCTTACGGTGAGCTTTATCCGCATATGGGGCGCAGTGCTGAACGGAGTTGATTCGTTCATCTCCACAGCCTCTTTTAATTGTCCAAGATGGTGCCCTCTCCACGGCAGGATGGTCGTGCAAGAATATTTCAACAAGGTGCCCAAAAATATGCTTTACTTTGAACTGCACATCCAAGCCAGCATCCAAGTAGCCACACTTCCTTACTGGTCCTCAGAGTCAGGCCTACTGCTTAATTGAACCCACTTACCATCCACAATAGTAGTTGTTTTAGCTAATGTCCAGTGGACCTGCAAAACCAAAAAGATGCTTGATTAATCCCAACTTAAAAGCTTATTGGAGACCCTTCCTTTCCAGCAAAACAAAGCAAATAGGCTCTGCCTCTTCGACCTTTTAGAAAATGCAGCCTTGGCCAGCTCAGCACCCACTCTTAATCCCGATGTTAACTCCGTGGAAGAGAACATCTCTGCTTGGCTAATAGCAGCTAGTAACATGCATGCCCCACTTACTAAACTTAATTGTGCTCGCCGAGTAGACGCTCAGAAAGGGTTTTCTACTGAGCTAAAAAAGCAAAACCATGCGCTCCGCCAAAAAGAAAAGAAATGTAGACTAAGATATTCCCTAGAAGACAAACTTCAGTATTCACTGGCTCGTAAAGAGTATATAAATGCCATAACGGCAGCCAAGGCTGCCTACTTCTCTGCCAGAATTCTAAGCTCCCATAACAAGTTGAAGGAAATCTTCACGATAGTTAACGACCTTTGCAATGCTGAGAGAATTTTCCCCAAACAGACTCCTACCCAAGATCTATGCAACTCCCTGAATGATTTCTTCATAGATAAAATCTTCAGTAGTAAAGCTAGCATTTCCACCACCATATGTATAGAGCCCCCGACACCACGATACCCAATACAGCCACTATAGACCACTTCCCAGCCATATGCCCACAGACCTTCTTAGACCCAAGTCAAATCCGGTGCCTTTAACGACTTCTGCCCCCCTCACTTCCAAAAGGACACCTTCTCCGCCCTGTCACATACCATGCTACCCTTTCTAAATGAGTCTCTCTCACAGGGCAAGGTCCCCAATGCACTCAAGAATGCGATAGTGGTTCCTCTCCTAAAGAAACCTGTGGCGTCCCCCTGAATCCTTCTAATTATCACCCCATTTCCCTACTCATGTTGCCAAGGGCCTATCAAATTTTATTGAACAGTCGTAATTCCTAGAGCCGCGTCAAGCAGGCTTTTTTGCCTGCTCACTCCACTGAGACAGTAATCCTCGCGGTGCTGGATGCCTTGCAAGCAAATGCGGACAAGGGTGTCCCTCAGGCCTTGGTGCTTCTGGATCTGTCGGCCGCGTTTGACACGTTCGATCATAAAATCCTGATGGACCATGTCGAACAGGCCGGCATATGGGGCCCTGCCCTCAACTGGATCAAGTCCTTCCTTGAAGGTCGAACCCAAGCAGTACGTCTTGTCCCTTTCACTGCCCCCAAGATCACCACCACGTGTGGGGTCCCACAAGGCTTGTCGTTATCTCCACACCTGTTTAATCTTTACCTCCTGCCCTTGATTCACTCCTTAAGAAACAGGAAGGTAACAACTTTCAACTACGCTGATTATCTTCAGCTTGTCTTCACCATTGACAACTCCCTGGACTCAGTCCATGAATTCCAAGCCACCATGCTTCACATCCAGCATTGGATGGACCTCAATCACCTTAAACTCAATCCGGGTAAGACCGAACTAGTATTGCCAGGGAATGGCCTGATCTTCTGGGGCAGACACTTCTGGCCGGCCGAACTGGGACCTTCCCCCACCCCTTCTCCCTCTGTGAAAAGCCTTGGGGTTACCATAAATGCTGATCTCTCGCTCAGAGGCCAAGTAGGGGCAGTGGTATCTACCTGTTTCTTTCAACTGTGCAAAATCAGGAAGATTGCCCACCTGCTTACACACTCAGCCCTCATACAGGTGTTGGAAGGCGGACCCCGAGGAGTCGGTGAGACCACCAAGGGGGGGCCCTCTCACTGCACGAAGTAGCCGAGCGCTGCCGAGAAGTCTCCTGAGAGATCCTTCTCCTATCCCGTACTAGCACAGTAACACCACCACACCGGACTCAAGGGGGTTGTCTCAAGACAAGCAATTCTTTATCATCAATAAAAAGGTTACGAGTTCAATATTTACATGAAGGGATCGAGGGATCCACCAAAAGTCTCAATGTCTCTTTGGAAGGGTAGGGGTAGCGGGTCAGTCTTTGGCAGGAGTGCGGTACGAGGGTACCTGGGGCCCAGTTCTTATCCTCAAGCTGGAGGACCTCCGATCTCGGAGGGGTCGAGCCGCGACGGCGTCAGCAGGGCTCTGGCGTACAGTTCGTGGAGAGCCGCGATTCAATCAGCAGGGCTCTCAAGATGGTTTCTGCTCAGCTCGAGCCGCGACGTCGTCAGCAGGGCTCCGAGGAAGGTTTCAGCGAGGTTGGGCCGCGACAGCGTCAGCAGGGCTCCGATGTTCCAGGTGGTTCAGAAAGGGTTCACAAGCAGGAGCCGCGACGCAGTCAGCAGGGCTCGTGATGGTTCCGACAAGAGTTCTTCTCCGTAGGGTCAGCCGCGATTCAATCAGCAGGGCTCTCGACTCCGGGATACAACTGCCGAGCTGTGGTGGGGTCGCCCCAGATATAGGTCTGGAGCCCTTTGATGTCCGGACCTATGCGCCCGAGGGGGCGGAGTGGCCGGGTGGAGGTGGCCAGACGCCCAGCAGGAGAGGCGCCAGGCCCTTGGGAGTTTGCAGGGTGATCACACCTCGAGAGGGGAGGACAGTTGGGGGTCCCATCGATACTGTCCTCCGCCGGGGCGATGAATGGTTCCTGCGGCACCCCCTGGCCAGTTCGTGGTGCCTCGATGTCGGGGCTTCGTTGGGGTCGAGGCTGGGTTGAGCGGGGTCGCGCCGGCTGGGGCACGGTGTGACGTGGATGCCAACAAGATGGCGGAGCCACGAGGAGTATGCGACCACGTGTAGCTCCGGGTGAAGGGCCTTGGTGCGGTCCAGACGGGTGGCCCGTGACGGCCGGGGCGGGGAACGGCCACAATCCAGGGGGTTAAGGACCACGCCACGAGGCCAGGTCCAACAGGCGTCCCCCCCAGCCGAAGGCATGGAGAGTCACCCATCTCCTTGGGGATTCTCCTCGCCAAGGCGGAAGAAGCGGGACAGGCCGTCGGCGTTGGCGTGGTCATTGCCGGGCCGGTGTTCGACGTCAAAGTCCATCCCTTGTAGCGAGATGGACCATCGCAGCAGCTTGGGGTTCTCGCCCCGCATTCGCATTAACCATTGCAAGGGCCGGTGGTCGGTCTGGACCCGGAAGTGGGCGCCAAAGAGGTAGGGCCGGAGCTTCTTGAGGGCCAACACCACAGCGAAGGCCTCGCGCTCAATAGTGCTCCAGCGTTGCTCCCGGGGCAGTAGTCGCCGGCTGATGAAGGCCACTGGTCTGCCGAGCCCCCTTTCGTCAGTTTGGGAGAGGACGGCCCCGATCCCATACTCGGAGGCGTCCGTCTGTACCACGAACTCCTTCTGGTAGTCCGGGGCTTGCAGCACCGGAGCAGTACACATGGCCGTTTTGAGGGTGTCGAAGGCTGTTTGGCAGCGGGGTGTCCAGTGTACCTTCTTGGGCTGTTTTTTGGACGTTAACTCTGTGAGGGGGCCAACAATGCTCCCATAGTCCCGGATAAACCGCCGGTAGTATCCGGTGAGGCCCAGGAAGGCCCGGACAGCGGTCTGGGTAGTGGGGGGTTCCCAGGTCTGGATGGCATCTATCTTCGCTTGGAGGGGGGCCACCTGCCCGCTCCCCACTTGATGGCCCAGGTAGGTCACGGATCCGTGGCCGATTTGGCATTTGCTGGCCTTGACTGTGAGCCCGGCCCGCTGGAGGGCGGCCAGGACGGCCTCCAGGTGGAGGAGGTGCTCGGCCCAGTGGTTGCTGTACACGGCAATGTCATCTAAGTAGGCCGCGCTGAAGGCCTCAAGCCCGGCCAAAACCTTGTTCACCAGTCTTTGGAAGGTGGCCGGGGCGTTCTTCATTCCGAAGGGCATCACCCGAAAGTGGTAATGCCCATCCGGAGTCGAAAAGGCGGATCTTTCTTGGGCGCCGGGGGTGAGCTGGATTTGCCAGTACCCGGCGGTGAGGTCCAGCGTGCTCAAGTAGCGAGCGGCCCCTAGGCGGTCGATCAGTTCGTCGGCCCGGGGTATCGGGTGTGCGTCCGTCTTGGTTACTACATTCAGGGCTCGGTAGTCCACGCAGAATCGCAACTCCGGGGGGTGCCCGGGAGCTGCGGCCTTGGGCACCAGGACGACAGGGCTGGCCCACGGGCTGTCGGAAGGCTCGATGACCCCCAGGGCCAGCATCTTCGCTACTTCGGCCTGGATGCAGGCCCGCACTCGGTCAGGCACCCGGTAGGCTCTGTGTCGTATGGGGGGGTTCTCCCCGGTGTCGACGTCGTGGACGCACCAGTGGGTCACCCCCGGGGTGAGAGAGAAGAGGGCTGCGTAGTCCCGCAGTAATCGCTGGCAGTCGTTGCGCTGCTCCGGGGTCAGGGACGAGGCGAGTTGGACCCCTTCGATCGATCCATCGTGACTGTCGGATTGCAAGAGGTCGGGCAAGGGCTCGGAGTCGTCCTCGCTCCCCTCGTCGGTCGCCAGCAGCAGGCTCAGTTCGGTCCGGGCGAAGTGGGGTTTTAGCCTGTTCGCATGTAGGACCCGGAGGGGGTTCCGGGGGGACTCCAGATCGACCAGGTAGGTGACGGGACTTTTCTTCTCCACCACCTTGAAGGGCCCGGTCCACTTGTCCTGGAGGGCGCCGGGTTCGACCGGGGCCATGACCCATACTTTCTGACCTGGCTCGAATTCTACCGTAGAAGTGTTGCGATCGTACCACCGCTTCATGTCCTCCTGGCTGGCCTCGAGGTTGGCTTCGGCTATGGCTCGGAACTTGCGGGTCTGGTTTCGGAGGGTCAGGAGGTATCGGTAGACGTCAGGAGGGGCGCCTCGGGGCTTCATCTCCCAGCCCTCCTTGACCAGGCTGAGTGGTCCGCGGACCGGGTGCCCATACAATAGTTCAAATGGGCTGAACCCCAGGGACTTCTGCGGGACCTCCCGATAGGCAAACAGGAGGCAGGGCAGCAGGACATCCCATTTCCGCCTGAGGGGTTCTTCCAGGCCCTGGATCATCCCTTTCAATGTTCGGTTGAACCGCTCAACCAGCCCGTTCCCCTGAGGGTGATATGGGGTCGTGAACTTGTATGTGACCCCGCATTGTTGCCACAGGGACCGCATGTACCTGGAGATAAAGTTCGTGCCACGGTCGCTCACCACTTCGCTGGGGAATCCCACTCGGGAGAAGATCCCCATCAAGGCCCGGCCTACCACAGGGGCCGTTATAGTTCTGAGCGGGACCGCCTCCGGGTACCTGGTGGCGTGGTCCACGAGGACCAGGATGAAGCGGTGGCCCAGGGCGGTTTGGGGGTCCAGGGGTCCCACAATGTCGATTCCGACTCGTTCAAACGGGGTGCTGACGGCGGGAAAGGGCTGGAGGGGGGCCTTGACCCGACCCCCCGTCTTTCCGCTGGCTTGGCAGGTCTGGCAGGACCGGCAGTGGTTGTCCACATCTCTCCGCATCCGAGGCCAGTAGAAGTGGGTCACCAGACGACTGTACGTTTTGTCTTGCCCCAAGTGTCCGGCGAGGGACACATCATGGGCCAGGTTGAGAAGGAACTCCCGGAAGCGGAGGGGGACCACCAACACGCGGCCGGCCCCGAGTTCTGCCGCTTTCTGTTCACTGTACAACAGGCCCTCGGCCCAGTAGATCCAGTGGGTGCCGGTCTGGTCACCGTTGGCTTGCGCGGTCGCCTGCTGTCGGACCCCTTCGAGAGAGGGACAGGACTGTTGCTCTTGCTGGAACTGCTCTCGGGTGGGGCCCCCTTCATGTTGCCATTGCGTCAGTTCTGGTAGGGCGCTCGGAGAAATCATCTCTTCGGGGGAGGATTCGCTGGGCCCGGGGTCGGTGTCCGCCTCCTCCTCGCTGCTGGCGGGAGGGGGTGTGAGCCCCTTGGGTCGGGCAGTCCCGGAGGTCGAGGAGGAGCGGGGGGCCTGGGCGGTCATGGACCGGGTGATGGCGCAGGCCCAATCAGCCAGTCCCAACATTCGGAGGTGCTCTCGTCGTTCTACTTGAGCCCAGGGGGAACTCTCCAAGTCGTTCCCCAGGAGGCAGTCGACCGGGGCGTCGTCGCGCACCGTCACCTTCAGCAGGCCCGTCACCCCTCCCCACTCGAAGGGGACCAGGGCCATCTGGCATAGGCTTTCACTGTTGTCGGCCGTCCGCACAGGGCACAGCACATTCGGTAGAATCTGTTCAGGGGTCACCAGGTGGCAGCGGACAGCGGTGATACTGGTGCCGGTGTCGCGAAGGGCTTCGGCCCGTTGTCCGTTGACCGTGACCTGCTGCCGGTACTTCTGGGTGTTGGTTGGGATGGGGGTGCAGGGTACCATCTCTCGGCTACCCAGGCAGACCAGGGACATGGCTGCCGGCTCCCACTCAGTGTTTTCTCGGTCGAGGGCCTCTTCTTCCTCCTCTCCCCCCAAGGCGGCGGCTGTCAGCTGCCGGGGCGGGGGCCCGCCGGCCCCGTTTCTTCGGTTCAGGGGGCAGGCCGGGTCGCTGGCAAAGTGTCCGGTTTGTTGGCAGCCATAGCAGGTCACTGGTGGCCGTGGTCCGGGTCGGGCCGGGCCCACCCTTCGCGCTAGGCTCGGGGAGAGATGTGGCTGCGGTGGCCTTCGAGGGGGGCTCCTGGGGGCCCCAGCGGGAGGGTCTCGGTTCCTGTTCGGCCCTCCCCCCTCACCGCGCTGGCGTGGGGGTCCGTTGGGGTTCCTCTGGTACTCCCCCATTGAGCTCCGGGGGACCCGGGAGTTGACCCATCGATCGGCCTCGACGGCAAGTTTTCGCGGGTCGGTCATTTTGCTGTCGAGGAGGTGCTGTCTCAGTTCCACGAAGCAATTATTGGAAAGGTGTTCCCAGACGATGAGGTCGACCAGTTGTCCGTAGGTGGATACTTTGCTGCCTTTGATCCACCCTTCTAGGGCCCGACTGAAAAAGTCCACATATTCCACCCATGTGGTACCCGGGATTTTCTTGCAGTCTCGGAACCGCTGGCGGTACATTTCCGCTGTTAGCCCGTAGCGGGTGAGCAGGGCCTCCTTCATGTGATCGTAGGAGGTCATCACCTCCTCCGGTAGCTGGAGCAGCGTGTCCCGCCCTTCACTCAGGAATCGCCCCCACAGGCCTGCGCCCCAGTCTTTTCGGGGCACCCGATGGGAGGTCATGGCCACCTCGTAGGCCTTGAACCATTGTTGGATATCGTCATTCTTGTAATACTCCTTGACGACCTCCTTCGGGATATGCACCTTGGCCTCGGGGGGCGGTAGAGTGTCTCTAGTACTGGGGGTGTTGGTCCCTCCGTTCTTGGCCTTGATCTCGAGCTCCTTGAGACCGCGCTCGTGCTCAAGAGTTAGTTTCTTTTCCTCCAACTCCCGGTGTCGTCTCTTCTCTTCTATTTCTTCTTGAAGGCGTAGCTGCTCGAGGGCCAGTTTCTTTTCTGCCAGCTGGAGTTCGCCGTCCAGCCGCAGTCGGGCGAGCTCTAGTTCGTGGCTCCGGACCTTTTCCCGCTCTCGTATTTCTTCCTCGGAGAGGCCGGTTTCTAGGCTCTTTCTTCCTCCGGTTGCCGGGGTCAGTGCGGTTGCTGTGGTCTCCGTCAGGGGCAAGGGCCCTTCTTCCTGGGAGGGGCCTGCCCCAGCCTCCAACCATGCCCTCAGAGCTTTCTGCATCTCTTCCTTGGTACCGAGGCTGGTGGTTGCAATGCCTTTGTCTCTGCAGAACTGTTTTAATTCTTTGTGCGTATATTCTTCCAGCCGTTCGGGCTGGAACTCCATTGTCGCGTTGTTTTCCTGGCTGCTCATGATGCTATTCGTTTGGATGGGTAGCTAGTGGGTACTGGCTGGTACGTACTGCGTTCGGCTCGGATCCCGTCGCTGGCCACCAAATGTTGGAAGGCGGACCCCGAGGAGTCGGTGAGACCACCAAGGGGGGGCCCTCTCACTGCACGAAGTAGCCGAGCGCTGCCGAGAAGTCTCCTGAGAGATCCTTCTCCTATCCCGTACTAGCACAGTAACACCACCACACCGGACTCAAGGGGGTTGTCTCAAGACAAGCAATTCTTTATCATCAATAAAAAGGTTACGAGTTCAATATTTACATGAAGGGATCGAGGGATCCACCAAAAGTCTCAATGTCTCTTTGGAAGGGTAGGGGTAGCGGGTCAGTCTTTGGCAGGAGTGCGGTACGAGGGTACCTGGGGCCCAGTTCTTATCCTCAAGCTGGAGGACCTCCGATCTCGGAGGGGTCGAGCCGCGACGGCGTCAGCAGGGCTCTGGCGTACAGTTCGTGGAGAGCCGCGATTCAATCAGCAGGGCTCTCAAGATGGTTTCTGCTCAGCTCGAGCCGCGACGTCGTCAGCAGGGCTCCGAGGAAGGTTTCAGCGAGGTTGGGCCGCGACAGCGTCAGCAGGGCTCCGATGTTCCAGGTGGTTCAGAAAGGGTTCACAAGCAGGAGCCGCGACGCAGTCAGCAGGGCTCGTGATGGTTCCGACAAGAGTTCTTCTCCGTAGGGTCAGCCGCGATTCAATCAGCAGGGCTCTCGACTCCGGGATACAACTGCCGAGCTGTGGTGGGGTCGCCCCAGATATAGGTCTGGAGCCCTTTGATGTCCGGACCTATGCGCCCGAGGGGGCAGAGTGGCCGGGTGGAGGTGGCCAGACGCCCAGCAGGAGAGGCGCCAGGCCCATGGGAGTTTGCAGGGTGATCACACCTCGAGAGGGGAGGACAGTTGGGGGTCCCATCGATACTGTCCTCCGCCGGGGCGATGAATGGTTCCTGCGGCACCCCCTGGCCAGTTCGTGGTGCCTCGATGTCGGGGCTTCGTTGGGGTCGAGGCTGGGTTGAGCGGGGTCGCGCCGGCTGGGGCACGGTGTGACGTGGATGCCAACAAGATGGCGGAGCCACGAGGAGTATGCGACCACGTGTAGCTCCGGGTGAAGGGCCTTGGTGCGGTCCAGACGGGTGGCCCGTGACGGCCGGGGCGGGGAACGGCCACAATCCAGGGGGTTAAGGACCACGCCACGAGGCCAGGTCCAACACAGGTAGGGATTGCCCTGGTACTTTCTTATCTCGACTTCTCCAACTCTATTTACCTGCCACTGTTCTTGCTTAAACGTCTCCAGATGGTGCAGAACCAGGCTGCAAGACTAATTCACAAACAAACAAGATGGTAATCTGCCAGACCCTTGTTAGCTAAACTTCACTGGCTTACTATTGCCCAACGTGCAGCTTTCAAGACAGGGTGCCTAATCTTTAAGGCCCTGCACTGTCGTTGCCCCAAATTCATCAGCTGTATGATATCAAGGCATGTTCCTTCCCGCAACCTGCGGTCAGTACACCTCCAGCAACTGACTACCCCTGCCTTTAAGCTCAAATGCCAGGGAGGGTGTAGGTTCTCCTATCTTGCCCCTAAACTCTGGAACTTCCTACCACTAGTGATCAGGTCCTGTGACAACTTGCTGGGGTTCAGAAAAACGCTCAAAACTTGGCTGTTCAAGCAAGACCTTGCGTAATTCGTCTCCTCTTGACATTGCCCAAAGTAAGCACCATAAAACCTCTCGGCGACCGTGCGCTATAGAAATTCCTGCTAACATTGTGGCAATGCAGATAAGCGGGAAAATGTACCTATGGCAGAGAAGTTTGCAGCAAGTTATTCCTTTAAGAATGAAGGGAGAAACACAGCCTCCCAACATTTAAGATATGGATAAAATGCGAACCACAAGGGTTCAATCAAATCGTGCGTGCCATGCTATGAAATGTTGGTGGTTCTGCCGTGTATACAAGATCAGTTATGAGTGCACAATAATGTGGACATCAATTTGACAGATTGGTAAAACGAGGAAAAGACAGCAGAAAGATCTGGGGGAAAAGTTGTAATAAAAGGCTTGACCTGGAGAAGCGAATCTCGCGCACAAAAAGTGCCAGTTGACCAACTTCTTTTTGCTAAAGGGCATGAGCGTAGCCGAGGACCGGAAGAAGAAGGGGGTAGCATGCTAGGAATAAATGGACGTTTTATAGTTGTCATCAGTAGACATCTTTGATAGATGCGCCATATATCCTGAAGCTATTTCTTTTCAGAGACAGAAAGAAGAGATTTATGCAATCTGCTGTCAAAATAGAAGAAGAGCACAAGGATAGGCCAACATAATAAACTGAGGCGAGGTGTTTTTGTTTTTGCTGCAGGCTGTTTCAATAGTGTGTCACCTCACCACTTGTTAGGACAAGCACCATAGGTGTCGCATTTTCTTAAACGTGGCTGCTTTGCGGAGGTTTAGAAATGGTCCCGTCTCTGTTTAGTAGACTCTGAGGAAATGGCAAATAGCACATCATTCAAGTGGTCTTTACAAACAGTTGCAACCATATTTCAGTCTATCTTGATATGTATGACAAAACTAAACTGGGAACTTTAATTTGATACCGTCGGCTTCACGTGATGTTCGGCATTGTTTCCTTTTTTTGTTATGCAACAAGAGTGTGACAGCACTTGAGCCATTAAAAGAACAGAACAAAAGGAAGGGCGCTGTAAATGCATTATCTGTCACGCTATTCAACAGGTCGACTCCTACGTGAATCACTACATAAGGACACGTTTGCAATAACTAGTGTCTATACTCCGTGAGCTTATCTCCCATCAACCACCTATAGCTGCTAGCATGACTTCCTCTCAAAGTAGCTGATTATAAAACCTTTAATTTTCTGGATAATCAGTCGGCGGACCAGCTATGAAGTACCGGAGCCGAGTGTTGTGAAAATGGCAGCAGTGTTGAAGCTTTGTGGGAGCACCACGGCGTCTGTCTCCCGCTTTCAAACTGGGACAATGCATTAGTCATTTCTGCAAATGCTCTTTACGCTTCTGCGCTAGACTAAAAATACACAATGCCTGGCATCTCGGCGATTAGCAGACTCCAGGCTGCGCAGCCGGCTGCACTCTCTTAATGTTCCCTGAAACCTCTTTGCTGACACAATTATAAAACGAACTTGGCCATTCCCTTGCTAGATCGGGTCCTTGTGTTCATAAAGGAGGCAGCACTAACAGGAAGAAAATGTGCCTTCCAGGCCCACCACATTCAGAGCTCAGACATTTACATGTGTTTAAATGCAAACTGTGTACGCCTTAACTACAATAGGCAAGTGCACGCTAGCGAGTCTTTTCGATTCTGCAGAGCCAGCATAGGAATAACTTGTGCATCCTGTATGCCTCCACCATTCTGAAATGTGCAAACTTAGCAAAAGGAGGTAAATGGCATATGGTGGCAAATTTGCTCCAATTTGTAGATCCACTTAAAACACAAATTCCCGTTTTGTGCGGTAATTAAATGTAGAGTTAACAACCCTTGTTTACTTTCTGAAGTTTCCACCCCCTGCCCTGGTTTCTTTGCATCTAATAGGAGGGTGTAGAGAGAATATTGGTTGTACAAGCGGTCCACCCTGTAATGTCATAGGTGGTGAGAGGGTGCATAATTTGATGACTTCTACCCAATAGCATTTTCGAAAGCCAACACTAACTAATAGGACTCAAGGCTAGAGAGTCACAGTTAAGACTGAGAGCGGCTGACTGAGCCCGGAGCATGTGGGGTCTCCCTCTATGTACTTTGTAAGGGGGCTCCGTCCAGTTTCCTTACGCCACTGCCTGCCTGAACATGCTTGCTTTGTAGGTATAAAGTGATAGGCGAAATTCTAATGTTTGTCCTTCTACTGACCTCTGTAATAACATTTGAAATCAAAGAAGACAATTAAACTGGAACAGTGTGTCAATAGTACTCTGTCAATCTTGGAAAAACTGATTAAGGACCCATAGGCTTAGGAATGATCAACATCCATTCATCAAAATTCTACACTGAGCAACATCTTGTATTGCTTGACCTTCAATGATATCATATAGTTGTCCCTTATCTTGTACTTATCCCCATAATGGGCTCTATGTGCAGCTGTTGATGAGGGGGCTGGATAAGGAGCAGAATGTCCACGAAATGACCAGGACTAGTAGAGGCCTGTGCACCTTATGCTCCTGTCACTGACTTCATAAATCCTCAGACAATGTGTTGCTAGGGCTGCACCAAGGGTAGGAGAGGAAAAGCCAGGAGTCCTAATTACCATATCTGGCTACCACCAATAAATGTGCATGGTCTTAGAGGCACATCTTAAGTGTTTCTTAAAAAAATGTTTTAGGAATGTTTAGAGCTCCACAACTTGCCCTGTTCATTAACCTGTGAATGCTTGAGGGAGGAATACTCAAAGGTTTGAGGGAGTCACTCCGCAGGTTATAAAGCAGTTTTGACTTTGAAGTGGGCCAGGGATTTAGGTCATAATCTAGAAGCATTGCACTAGAAGTGGAAAGTCTCTCTACTTCTTAGATAGAAGAAAGGGGATGGGTGTGGATTCCTGCAGATGTGAGAAGATATAGAAATTGAAAGTAGAAATATCAGAATATAGTTCTAGTATTTAGTAGCAATTGGACAGTAATTGAAATATGTAATTAAAATCAGAAGTAGGTAGGATCAAATGGATCATATTTGCAAAAGAGAAATGGAGAGTAGGATTAAACGCTGAAGCACAGATGTGGTTCGAAAGATTAGTCATTCAACACAGGAAGGGACCTTCAGACACGAGGATGTGGACAGCTGGATCAGGCACTAGGAAGGTCAGGGTCTAGGAGAATTTGGAAAGTGTGCAAAGGTCCTGGGAGCTTTTGCTTTAAAATGACCAACATTTTCAACGTAAACAAGTAGGAGCACTGGTGGAATAGTCACTGATGTCCAAAATGTCAAGGAACTAATACTTAAGGCTCTGGCTGTAAATCTCTGATGCAATAATTTGCATTGTAAATGTTTACCCAAGGGTAGACAGCATGGGGTCCAGTAATCTACCATGAGATCTGCATGTTGTGGCAGGGTTGGGTGGGTGGTGTAAGAGCAGCATGGCCAGGCACTGTGTGCAATAGAGGTGGGCGAGCCATTGAAGGCTCTAGCCAGGCTTAATCCAGATGCCTGGCTCTGATTCGGCTCGTAGTCCTTTTGGACCTTCAAGCAAAAGTGAGTCCAACCTTCATGTGGCTTCTGACCCCACCCTCTTACCTCAATCATCCTGCTCTTCCCTTCACCGCTGCAGCAGAGGAGGTACCGTGCTGTGTTATTTATGTCTGTTTTGCAGATGTGCTCCAGAGTCTGAGAGGGATGTTATGCAAATATTTTCCTCCAAGCATTTCACAGGACTCTGCAGTGCCTTGGTGGTTAGTCCATCTGAAATTTCACCCCATCACAGGGGTTGATGAAAAGAGCAAAATGCCTGCTTCAGGATATCGGCTTTGTGTGAAAGTCCCCCAGCAGCTGAGCTCTGCATTTCACTTGTGTATTATAAATTCTGTCTCTGTCTCAGACCTTTGATTTGTGAATGCTAAAGGTGCCTTCATTTAAATTGCGGAGCCTTTCCTGAAATCTCTTGATATCAGTCTTTTTGTTAAGCAATGGGATGCAGCTGATAGCAATATTAAAATAGTGTACTCTGCCTTCTCTTAAAGTTTTAATTTTTACGAAATACTTCTTACTTAAAACTTGATTTTCCATGTAATACGTATATTTATTTAGTGCTAGTGCACTGATGTGGCTCCACAAATAATTATAGACGAAGCATTAATCTGTGATGTAAAATGGAAGAGAGAAAGAAATAGCAATCAAGTGGCTGATTTGAACAACTTGAGTAAAGGAAACCTCAGATCCCCACTTGACTGAAATGTGTGACCCGAGAAATGTACCTCATGTCACTGTATCTCCTTTCCTTTATGGTCATAGTTGAGAGCAACTTCTACAACATCATTGAAGGATGAGTGCTATACAAATACCTCTTTTGTATATTTTTTAGTGAACTATAATCATGCCTTCTGTATAATAAAAGCCTAGACCACACAGAGGGTACACATACCAAGTGACTTGCATCTTTGTTCCAGGGTCCTCAGGGAGGTGGGGGAAAGGGAATTAATGTTTCTAAGTTGATGATTAGAAACAACCACTTCTCATTAATGCTTCTAATAAATGCCACACAATGCAGTGATACAGTCTAATATACTAAATTGAAATGCCTCCACATGTTGAAGAAATATATTTTTTCGAATTTTAAAACATCTTTATCATATTTTTACATGGCATTTGTTGCATGATTTATAATTAGATTTTTATATATTGCTTACTACCACTGACAACGTTAATGCACATTATGGGGAGTTGCACCCTACTCTGGAGTCCAAAGTTAGTGGTCAGTCCATAGGTTATAGGGTTCAGTTTTGCATGCTAAAGGCAACATTTCCACGCGTTACATTTTCTTTGTGCTACATCAGTGACCTAGGTGTATCATTAGCGTGGGCTATTCGTAAAGCAAACAATTTCAAAATAAGTTTTAAGGCATGAGATTTAGAGTAGTTTATACTCAGTTAAGCCATACAAAGGGAAGAAGAGGAGCATTCAAAAATAGTAATTCGAGGACTTTTTTTTGTCATGCAGAAGTTTAAGTAATAAAGCAGGTGGAGTTTCTTTTGCAACAGCATGCACGCTGTGGATGTAAAGCTATGGAATAAAACTGTTTGCAATTCTGCTCTAAGGAAATGTGGCTTTTTAAAGACACGGCAGAGACTTGCTTCCCTCCCAAAAGCAAGTCCCAATACTTGTGGAGATCTCTTTACTAGCGACGGTGAAGCGGTGCAACATTTAAGCACATCCCATTCCCAGTACTCATAATTACAATTCGGCAACATCACCATCACCCCCACTGTATGCAATTCAAGCAATACTTTCAAACCCAGAAAGACTCCTATGTGTACCTACTACAGCAGTATGTTCAATACCATAAAGTATTGTTACAGTTCATGCAAATCATTTTAAACCATACATAAAATGCACACATAATATAAACATGTTATGTATAACACCCAGCAACTTAATATATAACAAGGCAGCTAATCAACACAGTGCAGCAATCAAGATTCAGTGCATGTTTATGTGACTCATTCACTACCTGGTTCAGATGACGCTGTCCCCTTTGTCCCCCTGAGGAGCAACGTGGCCCACAAATTAGACACCATGTTCGGTAGAATGGATGTGTCTGAGTTTATCTTAACCCTCCAGCATCCACCTTGCTTCATGGTTCTGCCAAATATGTTGATGGCATGGCATGTCTATGGGTACCAGAGCCAAGCCAGACCAGTGGCTTGGCCCTGGTTCGGCTCTCCCTAATGATTTGCTGGCTTGTCCGTCTCTAGTGTGCATGCCTTAAATATATGGAAGCATTGTATCTCTCCATTCACATCTGTGGAGGAAACGTTTCCACCATCAGCAGATCCCCACCATCCTCCAGCACAAGTGACAAGAGCATTTGAACTTTCGTTTCTACCCCAACAAAAGGGCCGAATGTAAGTGGTGCACCCATTAGCATTCAGGGTCTGAGCACTGATGAATGGGGTGAGAACAAATCGGAGAGGGGCAGTAATTGCCAATGTATGATTTGCCCTTTACACCTACCAGAGCTCCAGGAGATCCACATCGGTACCCGGTTTTCAGGCTAAAACCCTGATATACATGTTAGACAATGAATCCAAATGGAATGTATTTACATCATGGTTAAACTGAAGCTCTGCATGGATCCAGCCCTCGTGTACCTACTTTGGAGCACTCTTAAGATATCCCAAAGCTGATCATGTATAACGAATGAAAAGCTCAGGGTGCAAATGTATAAGCACTTCGCTTTCTTAATTTGAAATGTGCATATCTATCAGGGTGGCAACCCTCAGTCCCCTCTTCTAAAAGGTCTATTGGCCCATTCCCCATTGACGTGTACAATACATGTGTAGCATTCATGCAGGAGGATTTTCGCTGGCCAATTTTTTACTTGTGAATACGGCATGTTCGCTTTGCATTTTTTTTAAATTTGTGTCTGAGGCAAGATGATGAATTACTTTGTAAATCTGGACCCAGGTTAAATTATTTAAATTATAATTTACCTAGTATATGTTGATGCCAAAAAATATCCTCAATGCTCATATAATAATTTTTATTTTATTATCAACAAAGCAGTGGGAGCTACTTTCAATGGCGGTAACTATTAATGCTGCAGGAGGTAGAGGGGCACCGAAACACAGCGATTTGAGGGTCTCACTGGACCACAATTACAGCTGTTGTTACTGTGAAACTGGGACGAGCCCATTTTCCTTCTGTGCATCAAGTCTGGTAGCAATGTTTCTATGTCACTGCCCTGTCCATACTAAGGCCCAGATTTACTATTCTTTGATGCAAGATAATGTTCCATCGAAATTGCTGTGCTGCCTTGCTTCAAAGGTAGAGAGGCAAAATGTGTAAAGATGTACTAAGAATTGGTGCATTTTATCTCTCCATCAGTGCTAACACAGTTTTGGCAGCCATGCGGCATTGCATGGGACCACACACTGCAACACCCATGGATTGCCTCAGCCATGCGGCGTTGCATTGGATCACCCACTGCAACACCCATGGATTGCCTCCTTGATGCAGAGTAAGGCAACACAGTGCTTCGGGCTGCCTTGCCTTACTCCATATCTATGAGGCCATGCAAAGCCACGCAGGGTAGCTTTGCAGTGCCTCATAGATACGATTGAGGGCCTGTGCCAATGAAAGTGATGTTCCGGTGGCACAGGCCTCTTGTAAATTAGGCCAAAAGTTTTTAAAAGTCAGTTTTAAGATTTTGTTTTCCTTTTCTATATTTCATGACTAGTGGAAACTGGTGGCCTCCTTGAAAACTGCTGCCTGGAAAAGCTGACTTTCAATGCAATAAAAAAATACTGAACAGAAATGAATGCCCCTAAGAAAAGAAAGTGATCAAGCCTAAAGAAAGATCACGGCATAAAGATTGCCCAGGATGCCCTGGTGCAATGTATACAAAACTAGATATTAAAAAAAACTGTAAAAAGGTATATGCATATATCTTTGAGTGCAGTCAAGATAAAAATACCCAAATTATACACCGCTATGTATTTGAAGTGATTATATTTTGAATAAGGTTTCAGAGACTGATTAAGTGTATACAGGAGGCTAGTAATGGTGTACTTTAGATCAGTGCTTTAAATGAAAGAAAATAAGTGCAGGTACTCATAAACTTGAGCTATGGGTGTGGTAGTGGGCAGGGTTAGGGGCTGGGTGAGACTTGATGATTCAAAAACACTTCTGTTGAGTATTCATTTTGCCCTTGATAGTTGTCTCCAACTTTTCATATGTGCAAAGAAGGGCATTTACACCAGTTGTAGGACATACCAAAACATGTGAGAAATGTATCAATATAAACAAAATGTGCTAACTCATTACAAAAAATGTATGTCAAACACCACATGTTAATGTTTCCTTGTTTCGTAATATTTGCAGCTTCTTTTTGTCATACTGTTCCTCCTTACTTGCATTTGCGCAATCCTTTAATATTCAAGAGTGCACACACATACACACAAAACAAGTATTCCACACATTTCTTCTGAAATACCTCTTGAGTGTCCCGATTCTCTTCCGCTCTGATTTCTTTTCTCTCTCACACACAAACATACACATAAACAAGCAGACAAACACTATATCAGTCTTCACATCTCTAACCTCTCGATCCCTCCCCCTCACTTCTCTCCCATTTGTATCTAACTCCGTCCCACTCTCTTTACCCCAATTGTATCCTATCATTCTCTACCATCACTCTCTCTATTTCTCTGTACCTCTCTTACTCTTACCATAGCTGTCTCAATCGCTTCCCCATCTCTAGCCGCGGCTTTCCCCTTCTGTCTATCTTTTTCCCCTCTAACCTCTTGTCTGCTTCTTCTATCCTCCCCTTCACTCTTCACCTTCTCTCACCACATTATCCGTCCTCTTCCCTCAGCAGAAGGCCCTACGGTCGGTAAGCTTTCAGTGGCAGACAGTGAGCACTGCTGGTTCGTGAACATGTGCAGAGTGGAGCAGCGTAGAGGTCAGGGGCAGAAAAATACTGGCCTCTGCTGGGAAGGCCAGTAGACCTCCTCTCACCTCACCTGGGTGTGAGCGAGTCCGCCTAGGTAATCCCCACCACCTCATCCCCACCCATCATGGACACAATGTCACAGCAGGCGGGTGGGGTGGGGGGTGATTGGCAGGGGGAAGTGAGTCAGGGGAAAGACAGTCAGACTCCAGTGAGAGGCCAAGCGGTGAAAATGGCCCTTTTTACCTGGGTTTTTAAGTGGCCACTCCTGAGCATGCTCTCCCTGGCCCCCCACCCCACACACATATTCAGTCTGCACACATCACTGTGCCCCAGGAAGAAAATGCCCCATACACTATTTAACAAGACATCCCAGCATGGAGGCTCGGCAGGGGGCTGTTGAGGACAATGGGAGCTTTCATCTGGGTGGGGAGGGAGCAGAGGCCCACTTGCCACAGCAGCAGGCCGTTCAGGCCCCCTCGTGCTGCTTGCCACAGCTCAATGACACAGAAAAACTGCAAAAGGGCAAACATGCTGCTAAAAAACGGAAACCCAGCTGGCCCTCAGCCATTGGCCCAGTGTCCACCTTATCAATTCAACCCTGAGTACTGGTACTCTCCTTGGCAGTGGAGAAGTGCCGGTACTCAGCTTGGTAAAAATAACAAGTGCTGGTACTCCGTACTGGTGAGTACCGGCCCATTGAAAGCACCGCTTTAGATGGGAAAAACATAGCTTCTAAAGATGTTTAACAAATGCAAACCTCCTAGGCTCCAGTGGCTGTCACACATTTCCTTATATGCAATTCAGCTTGGTAGGCAGCTGTACTGAAACAGTCAATATAGCAATTACTGAAAACAGAGAATTGCTCATTCCTATTATAATTCAGAAAAACAGTATTGGTCTCATCATTATTCATTTTTAGAGGGTGGTGTACCTGTATTAAAATAAAACCACAACTTGGTGAGGTCACAACGCAGTTTAATAAGAAACTAAGGTCCAGATGTATGAACACAGTTTCCCATAGACACAGAATGGGTAAAACAGTTTGATATATCTTGCCATAAGTTTGACCCTGATAGCTAAAAAACTGCCAGTGTCCTAGCGAAAAAAATGTTAAGTTCACCCAGTGGCAAATACTATTAAATGAATAACACAACACTATAAAATTCAAGGGAAAAATAGTAAGTAAAACGACATAACAATGGTTAAAAATAAATGGGTTAACAGGAGATAATTACTTTTAATATGTTAAAGAAAGAGGTGCCAAGAAATGGCAAAGCACTAATTAAAGATAATATTTGCAGTAGAGCAGGCTCTAAGGTCGTTTTCAGGCTGACTTCTAGGGGGTCATTTATACCTAATTGGTCATTCAGGCCAAATCTTTGATCATGGTATTTGTTGCTTTTCTGGTCCTCAAAATCCATCATTGTGGCGAGACAGGATCCTGAAGCTATAAAGAATCCCTCAAAATCAGATATATCGCGGTAGAGATACCACTGAAGTCCCCATTTATGGTGCCAAAACCTATAGGTAGGATGAAGATCGATTTTGTAGCCTCTGTCCCCTTCACCGAAGCGATGGATTCTTTGTCTCACACTGACCCCGAATTCCAGCATTCCTACCTAGTCACTTTTTAGATTCTCGTTTTTATTCAGTGGTGCAAGGCAGAAGGATTCAGCCAGTGAGTGCACCGTAGGCTTGGATACTTTGTGACTCAACAGAAACCTCGAACACCAGGTGAAAAAGCTATGAGTGGGACAAAAGGGCAGTACAGAGCAGCTTCTGGCACGATTATTCAGTCTTCCAAAAGTCAGAAAATGAATAGTTCCCAATATTTCTATATGCTGATAAAGTCACTACGGGTCTCTCCTACAGTCTCCAGTTCACCGCTCAGTCTCCTAGGCATCTGGTCTCACTTGTATGGTCCTAAGGAGTCCACTCACAACTGGGCAACTTGATATGCTTCAGAGGATAGACCCCTCTCTAACTTTTTTGTCCTTCTGGCAGTGATGAGGAGGCCCGTAAGATGATCCTTGGAGAGCTTGTCCAGTCCATGGATGCCAGTGGAGATCAGGAGTCCTTCCAGCTTCTTTCTCCGGCAAGTCACAGAGAATTGTTGCTTCATTCAGATATATTTCCAGCTCCAGGAATATTATCCAGAGTTGATGATGAGGGGCCATTCTTATTCTGTGCCCTGGCCAGTGACTGGGAAAAGGTGAGTGTCTTAGAGACCTCTCTGGGTAAAATCTTATCTATCATGTGCGTCCCCAGTTGGAACTTTCCTTTGCAAGAGGAGGCTATACTGCTCCTTTGAAATGGCTCATTCCAGCTAGATGATTAATGTTTCCAGTACAACAGACTTGGTGGGTTGTCGAGTGGCTATATTATGCTCTAGAATGCTAGCATTTAACACACAATTGGACTGCTAAATACAGTCACTAAAGAAAAGACCACACTTTTTAAAGTTAATTTTCACTGTAGTTCAAAAATCTGCTTTCATCTTTAAATTGGATTTTACATAAAAATTGGAAAATAACATTCAAGATATGTTCAATTATATCTATCATTTGGCTGTATTATCTAAATGGGCTTTTATTGACCATAGGGCATGCTCAGGAAAATACAACTTTGCCTGAATTGTGACAAACAGCGTTTACTTTTCACTGTGAGGACATACTTTTCATTAATAATTAATACTTTTTCAATTTCATAAATTAAGCACCCATTCCGGTGGTGTTACATGGGTGAAACTTATCTAATGGAGAAAAGTACATTTTCTGTGTGACAGCAATTTGTCTGCCTTGTGTCATTGTAGTGAGTTTTTTTAACTGCAACCAAACAGGAGACAATTGTGTTCTCTGGAACCAAGTACTTAATTCATATTTGTAGGTGGTGGAAATATACTCAGCAGATAAATGTGACATTTAACTTCCAGGTCACTGGTGCATTTCATACACCACATTGCCATGGTCATAAAGAACAGTTGATTCCAGGACTGATTATATGGACTGTAAGACTGAATGGTAGCTTCTTATGGCTCTGAGTCTTAGTACCAGCACAAAATCAGTTAATAAAATAGTGTAGGATCTAGAAAGACCATGCAGGAAAGAAGAATTTGCTGCAGCCATTGTGCAACATATGTGAGTTGTGGTATGTGCAAATCATTTTGAGTGGTGCAAATGAGCTCTGTATAAAACAATCACAATGCTTACTTATTAATAGCACTTCAGATGAATCAGTACTGTAGCAGAGAAAGATGTCTGTCAAAAGCTTGATAACTCCTGATTTGACTGATATCACTTCAATCTGATTGTTACCTCAAGTGACCATTGATTTGGTCAGATGACTACTTATCTCTTGCAGAAGATGTTGAAGGTCATTCAGGCTAGAAATGGAGTCTGTTTATTTTCTGGATTGTGGGTGGTTGTATGACAAAATATAGCAGTCAAAAGTATCAATGACAAAAATATTGCTCGAAAAAATCAAACACATATATAGACTTTGCATATTTAATATGTAAAGTCAAAAATATCAACTACAAAAATAAAGACCACAATATTGTCATAACATATGTGAATGTTTTGAATTTTAACTAGTATACATGTTATTAACTATAAAATATATATTACATTTAACATATATATTTATAAGATCACAAAATATTTTAAAATAATTTATAACTTAAAAACATGGAATACCATTACACACTTTAAAATAATTGCAAAAACATAATAAACATAATATTTAAGGATACTAATATTTTATAAACATGAATAATAAGAAAAACACGAATACTAATGCAAAATAATTACAAACACTAGATATAAAAAAGTTAAAGAAAAGGATAACAATAGTAAAATAAAATAGAATAATATCACTACCAAAAATATATAATAAATGATTTACATTACACTGACTTTAAAATAAAAAATATTTTACAGCAACTTCTAAAAAAAATGATTAACATGACTAAAGTTGTTGGGGTCACATTCACTACTCCCACTCCAACCTGATCAACATTAGAAAAAGGTTTGATCTTAAAAGAGTGTTGTTAGACCTGACGACCTCGGTGTGGTTTTCCCTCAACATTTTGCCTTCCAGTCCCCTGACTTTTGCTGACTTCCTTTTTGCTGTCTTTAGGACTATGCACACTTTACCACTGCTAACCAGTGCTAAATTGCTTGTGCTCTCTCCTTTAAACATGGTAACATTGGCTTACACCCAATTGCGCATTAAATGTACTTGTAAGTCGCTAGTAAATTGGTAGTACACGCACCCAGGGCATGTAGATTTAATGCTACTTGTGGGCCTGCAACACTGATTATGCCACCCACTTAAGTAGCCATGGAAAATGTCCCATTGTAGAATGTGTGTGCAGTTTAAACTGCCATTTCAACCAGGGAAAATAATATTTTTGCTAGGCCTTAACCTAAAAATACATATATGTCACACGGGGGTTGGACCAAACAGCCTATATTGCAGGGTGCAGTATAGTTAAAAAGGTGGACATTGACTTTTAAAGTTTAACATGTCTTGGTAGGAAAAATCCTTAAAATTAGTTTTTCACTACTGCAAGGCCCACCTCTCTCATGGAATAACATTGGGTTTCCTTATTACATTTCAAACGTGATAACGTTCGATTGGGAGCAGGTGGACAAGTCCAGTTTGGCATTTAAAGAATTATAATCAAAAGCCCTATTTAATGGTAATTTGGATTTTTTATCACAATCCTGAAAATATCACTTTTAGAAAGTTGGCATTTTCTTGCCTTAGCCACTCTGGGCCTGCAGCCTGGCACTGGGTCACATGACAAGGTGTAGCTCGCAATTAGTCTTTGTGGATTCCTCGCAGACAATGAGACAAAGGGAGATAGGTGTTGGCAGGATGGGCCTTAACAAGAGGGAGGAGCTATCACCTACCACCCTTGCACCTCATAAACAGGAAGGGGATGTCTGACACCTCAGGAGTTTGAAACCTCCAAAATCTTCTCCTTCTTCACAGGGGGCACCAGGTATAAATAATGGACCTATAGACCCAACTCTTCAGAACATGTTTGCACCTATGGAAGACTCAGAACAAGGACTGCTGTGCTACTTTGCTACAAGAAGTACTGCCGCTCTACTGCCCTGATGTGCCACTCTCATGCCTGAGTGAGAAGGACTGGACCGGCATCTTGAACTAAAGACCACCAGAGTGGCTCAAAAGGCTAGTTGGCTGGCCTTCTAATCAGAGCCTCAGGGACAGAACAGACTCCTAACTCCTTAAACACAGCACCTGGCCTCTGCCAGCTGTGTGTCCTCCCCACCAAATGGTGCCACCCAGGCCTGGACCCTTGGGTATGGACCTGAAGGTGCCCTACCTGCCCAGAAGTGGTCTGAGCAGAATCAATGAAGTGTGATGCATCGCCTCCCAAAATTAGACATTGGAACTGCTGCATGACATATCATCAATGCAGGACTAGCTCCATAGCCCAGGGGCTCATCAGAACCACCGCTGTGTGATGTATCTTCATGCAGAGACCTCTTATCACCCATTGCAGCTCCTGAAAGTGGAGCTGCACAACTCATCTCCACGCAAGGACCTTGCAATGCCCATCACTGTTCCAGGAACTGCCACTGGATGAAGCATTTCCAGGCAAGGACCTTGCATCACCTGGCTGCATGAGACATCCTTGATATGGGATTCTGCTTCACTTCACAGCCAGGATTTGAGGTACTTTGTTCAGTGGACCTAACTGGGTCCCTTTAGCCGGCCCCCGCTCTATCATGATCAGCCTGAACTTGTGACTTTGTCTCAGTCCAGCATAGCCAGATAATCACAGTAGGCGCTTTGTCCTTTTTGACCCAATTTTCGCTTAAATCTTTAAAACTGCATATCTCCAGTTCTACTAATTGAATTGTTGTTGTTTGGGTTTCAAATAGTTTATTACATTTTCCTCTATTATTCTAAATTAGTGTTGGATTTTTTTTGCATTGTGTTTTCATTGTGTTACTGTTTGAAGTGCTGAATTAACACTTTACATATTGCCTACAAGTTAAGCTTGACTGCTTTGTGCTAACCTCCCAACGGTTAAGCAGAGGTTCAGATGGAGTTTGCCTTTGTTTAATCCTGACAGAGATTGTGGTTCCTGCTTGTTTAGGGTTTTACCGAACTGAAACAGCAACCCAATTTCCAACACGTCAAATTTACTATTCATACTCCAACATAAGCAATAGTAGGGGAAGTGTTAGACTTTAAAGGGGTTAGATTTACTAATACCAATTCAACGTCAGCAACAGTAGAAAAAGTGGTGGACTTTGGAGGGGTCAGACTTGCCATTCCTCACCGATGTGAAACACACTACGAAAATTGTTGGACTTTAGATGAGTCAGATTTACTATTTGCACTCAAATCGTAAACATCAGAAGGTAAATGTTAAACTTTAACAGGATAAGATTTCCTAGTTTCAAACCAACGTAATTAAAAGCAAGGAAAGTGTAGGACTTTGGAGGGGTCAGATTTACTATTCCTACTCCAAATCAAGCAGAAGTATGGAAATTGTTGGGCTTTGAAGGGGTTAGATGTACTATTTCCACTCAAATGAAATAGTAGGGAAAGTGTTGGACATTTGGAGGGGCAGATTTACTATTCCCACTCTGACATAAGCAACAGTAGGGAAAATGCACTTTAGAGCAATCAGAACTACTATTCCCACTCCAGTGTAAGCAACAGTAGGGAAAACATTACACTTTTTACACTTTTGGAAAATCTAGCTTAGATTTTCGCACTCCTAAAATAATGATATATATATATATATGTATATATATATATATATATATATATATATATATATATATATATATATACACCTCCAAATGCTCACTCCCTTGTACGAAGTAGGCAGGACACAGCTCCAGGGATTAAAAAAGTGGCTTTTATTGAAGCAGTTGATGCGCACACAGGATGTCCATGAATCGCTGAGGCAGACGCGTTTCTGGCCATGACGGCTTTCATCAGTGCCGGAGTCATAGGTAAGGTTCAAATGCACAAGGAGATCTTTAAAACATTCTGTGACCACTCCCAGTGTAGCAGTTACTTGGCTCCTCCTTATGTACCAGGTGTGTACCTCCTCACGCAGCGTTTCCTGGCAGGTTGCATGCTGGAACATGTTGTTTTTCCGTGGAAATCTCATCAAGTGATGAAGCGAATCCAAAGGACACAATGTTGCCCCCAAACTTGGCGAAATGCACCATATTCCGCCGCAGCTTGCCGAGGTGAGATTGTCCGGTTCATTCCACTCGTGTCCCCTTTCTCAGGCAGTAAGATTACTCCTCCTCTCTCCCCCATGCAGAAAAGTAATACCTGAATGGCAATTACCCGCTTGGGCGGGGCTCTGCGTTGCAATGTCATTGCGCCAACCAAAAGTTGTCGACTCCAGCAGAGCGCCAGAACGAGAGGGCGTGTCCTTTGCCGGCGTCGACAGTACCGGCTAAACATACACCTCCAAATGCTCACTCCCTTGTACGAAGTAGGCAGGACACAGCTCCAGGGATTAAAAAAGTGGCTTTTATTGAAGCAGTTGATGCGCACACAGGATGTCCATGAATCGCTGAGGCAGACGCGTTTCTGGCCATGACGGCTTTCATCAGTGCCGGAGTCATAGGTAAGGTTCAAATGCACAAGGAGATCTTTAAAACATTCTGTGACCACTCCCAGTGTAGCAGTTACTTGGCTCCTCCTTATGTACCAGGTGTGTACCTCCTCACGCAGCGTTTCCTGGCAGGTTGCATGCTGGAACATGTTGTTTTTCCGTGGAAATCTCATCAAGTGATGAAGCGAATCCAAAGCACACAATGTTGCCCCCAAACTTATATATAAATATATATATTATCTACTGGCGGTCGCCAGTAGATAGTTATAGTTAGGACCTATTTTCCATAGGAAATCCACAACATTCTATTCCCAATAAGTCTGGCGCCGATTGACGAATCCTCGCGAAAATTTCCAAACTTTTGGCAAGCTCCGCTCCGCTCCTACCCTGAAAGTGTCGTGGTGATTCGTCAAGCGGGGGCCGAGAAAAAATAGGGGTCCCAAAACGCATTTTCCCCATGCAATTTCCCATAGGATCTGTTGTCACAGCTACAGCCCGAACTGCTGAATGGAATTACACCAAATTTGGCAAAGAGGTAGTCCTCAGTTCAGACTTGTGCCTTTTGCATAAATGGTGTGAATCCATTCAGTAGTTCCTGAGAAAATTAGAGTTAAAAGTACATAAATATCTATGGCCGGGGAGGATCCGCGGACCCTACACGCACCGTAAGCGCACCCTCCCCGAACCGAGCGCGCACCCTCCCGATCGCGCGCTGAATGCTAATTGGCTGTCGAGTGTCTGTCTACATTCGAAACCAGGAACTGTTGGCGGCCATATTCTGCCTCGGTAGAAGCCAGGCTGAAGAAGCAAGGGGAATAAGTGTGTAAAACATATAAAGGGGGTAGAGTGGAAATACTCTGACCCTCTAGAGGTGCTTAGGGGGTCCCAGAAGGACCCCCTGGGGCCCCCTTTTTTTAAAATGGCATAATGCGTGCACGGTGCGCGCATCCTATCGTGTTGGGTGCGTGGATCCACGGATTTTTGTTTAAAAAAAAAGACAAGAAATCATTGGTTGTATGACTACTTTGTACACTGAAAGGTAGGGTGTATATTTCTGTCTTTTAAAGGTATGATTCTTATTGGTTAACAAAAACAGATTGTAAGGAACATTATATATGATAAGCTGATATGTTGAAAAGTGAAGCACACTTCGTCTCTTGTTTAGCAACATTGTGTGCTGAACTTCTGACCTGTGTGCTCAGTGCAGTGTTCCATGACCTGTTTCTATGGTAACAGGCAGAAGGCAGATTGCGGGAAGGGTTGAAATGGATTTCAGTTGGAAAGGGTTGAAATGTTTAACCAATAGAAATGTGTGTTTGCTTTTGAGTTTATGTGTGAAGGATTGTGATTTAGGGCCTCATGTAGGTGGGCTTGCATTTACCACTTCATAAATACCGAATCATACCGATTCGGTATTTATGAAGTGGTAAATGCAATGTAGGTAATGAGTCGGTAAATATTACCGATTCGGAAAAATTCGGTAATTACCGAATCGGTATTTACCGATTCGGTAATGAGGCATACCTTCCCATTGATGGGAAGGTATGCCTCATTACCGAATCGGTAAATACCGATTCGGTAATGGTGGAGCACATGCAAGGATGGCAGGGTATCACATTGACACCCTGTTGCACCCCTGATTCGGCCATGTGTGCACATGTGGCACACATATATGCCCTAAGGGCATGTATGTCTGCCACATTGCACACTTCTAAGCGCTATAAAATGCTTTTACACATCCATTCATTATTTACCACCAACTATTAGTTGGTGGTAAATACCGACTCCAAACAACACCCACACACTCCCCCTACATCTCATTTCTGTATTCGGAATTTACCGAATCGGTAAAATTACCGATTCGGTAATTTTACCGATTCGGTAAATTACCGAATACAGAAATGAGCCCCCTACATGTCACAAGCATAAATACCGGTCGGTAACGGTATAATTACCGAAAATCTGCCGTTACCGACCGGTATTCGGCTACGTACATGAGGCCCTTGATGTTTACATGTATATGTGTGGAAAATGAAAGGGAAACTTTTCCATTCTTTGTTTTTGCTGAGAGGTGCACAGTGCAGAGATTCTGTGAAAGAAAATATGGTGAGTGACTGATATACTTCTTAATCTACAAAACAACTTGAAAGATGAGTTATTTAATTGTGAGGGGATGTATGTAGACTATTTTGATTTTAATCAGACTAATGTATTTCTCCTGCTAAAGTGTATGGAGTACTTTTTTTTTTCTACAATCTTATTGACAGTGTGTGTGCATGTAGAAACCATTCTGTGATAAGCATTTGTGTTTTTCATGTGTTTGCAGACAGACAACTGTGCTGTTTTTATATTTTGGTAGAATTAGAAACCAGTCATTGTTTATGAATTTGTGAAATGAGTTATGTTATGTTTCTATACTAAAATGTAGTACTTCTTCTAGATGAAGAAATGTATTTTGGTATAGTGCAAGGGATAGTGTTGTTTGTCTAGAATCACACAGTCAGTATGTGTGCATTTGGGAACCACTGTGAGAGAAGCATTTGGTAACATCGTGTATTTGCTGACAGATAACTGTTTTAACCTGTCATGTTGTGAAGTTTTAGTAGCATTAGAAGGCAGTTTTTGCTTATGCTTTGATAAAATGATTCTTGCTTTGACACTAAAGTGCAGTACAGAAATATGTAGATTGTGTGCAGTTCCCTTACCACTTGCACTGTAGTGAATGAGTTTTGGTAAACTCCTAGGGATAGTGGTGCTTGTCTAGAATCACACTGTGAGTTAGTGTGTATTTGGGATCACTGTGAGAGAAGAATTTGGTAACATCGTGTATTTTCTGACAGATAACTTTTTTTAACCTGTCATGTTGTCAAGTTTTAGTAGAATTAGAAGCCAGTTTTTGCTTATGCTTTTATTAAATGAGTCAGGCTTTGACAGAAAAGTGCAGTCCTGAAATATGTAGATTGTGTGCAGTTCCCTTATCAGTTCCACAGTAGTGAATGATTTTTGGTAAAGTCCTAGGTATAGTGGTTGTTGTCTAGAATCACACTGTGAGTCTGTGTGCATTTGGGAACCACTGTGAGAGAAGCATTTGGTAACATCGTGTATTTGCTGACAGATAACTGTTTTAACCTGTCATGTTGTGAAGTTTTAGTAGCATTAGAAGGCAGTTTTGCTTATGCTTTGATAAAATGATTCTTGCTTTGACACTAAAGTGCAGTACCGAAATATGTAGATTGTGTGCAGTTCCCTTACCACTTGCACTGTAGTGAATGAGTTTTGGTAAACTCCTAGGGATAGTGGTGCTTGTCTAGAATCACACTGTGAGTTAGTGTGTATTTGGGATCACTGTGAGAGAAGAATTTGGTAACATCGTGTATTTTCTGACAGATAACTTTTTTTAAACCTGTCATGTTGTCAAGTTTTAGTAGAATTAGAAGTCAGTTTTTGCTTATGCTTTTATTAAATGAGTCAGGCTTTGACAGAAAAGTGCAGTCCTGAAATATGTAGATTGTGTGCAGTTCCCTTATCAGTTCCACAGTAGTGAATGATTTTTGGTAAAGTCCTAGGTATAGTGGTTGTTGTCTAGAATCACACTGTGAGTCTGTGTGCATTTGGGAACCACTGTGAGAGAAGCATGTGGTAACATCGTGTATTTTTTAGCAGATAACTCTTTTAAAACCTGTCATGTTGTCAAGTTTCAGTAGCATTAGAAGCCAGTCTTTGGTTATGCATTGATAAAATGATTCTTGCTTTGACACTAAAGTGCAGTACTGAAATATGTAGATTGTGTGCAGTTCCCTTACCACTTGCACTGTAGTGAATGAGTTTTGGTAAACTCCTAGGGATAGTGGTGCTTGTCTAGAATCACACTGTGAGTTAGTGTTTATTTGGGAACCACTGTGAGAGAAGCATTTGGTAACATCGTGTATTTGCTGACAGATAACTGTTTTAACCTGTCATGTTGTGAAGTTTTAGTAGCAGTTATGGCTTATGCTTTGATTAAATGAGTCAGGCTTTGACAGAAAAGTGCAGTCCTGAAATATGTAGATTGTGTGCAGTTCCCTTACCATTTGCACTGTAGTGAATGAGTTTTGGTAAACTCCTAGGGATAGTGGTGCTTGTCTAGAATCACACTGTGAGTTAGTGTGTATTTGGGATCACTGTGAGAGAAGCATTTGGTAACATCATGTATTTGCTGACAGAAAACTGTTTTAAAACCTGTCATGTTGTCAAGTTTTAGTAGGATTAGAAGCCAGTCTTTGCTTATGCGTTAATTAACCCCTTGCATGCCCGCCCCTTTCCCCGCCCAGTGCCGCGCTTTGTATTAGCGGGCGGAGTTCATGACGAGCTGGACTCGTCATGGGCACAGCGCCACCGCAGCCCATGACGAGTCCAGCTCGTCATGGGCACTGAAGGGGTTAAATGAGTCATGCTTTGACACTAATGTGCTGTACTTAAATATGTAGATTGTGTGCAGATTGTGGAGAAGTGTGGCTCAATGGTTAGAGCGGCAGACCCTGATGCAGAGGTCTGTCCTGGGACCAGGGTTCAATTCCTGCCTCGGCGGGTCTTGGGCTCAATTTCCTCGGACCTGTTAATTCTCACCTCGGTGCCTACTCTAATCATGGGTCCCACTCTGCAACTCTGGGCAATAGCTTGGTTAATCTCCACAACGTCCTCAACAGTGCTGGGATGCCTGGCTTCACCTTGGGGGTGCCCAGGAGTGGACATTTCACAGGGAAAAGCCAGGAAGGGTTCCCAGTGGTATGAGTACAGCGCCAGGACACCCTAGGGTAACAGTGCGCTATACAAGTAAAACACATTTATATTTACCATTAACTCTTCTAGACTAGTGAATGAGTTTTGGTAAACTGCTAGGGATAGTGTTGCTTGTCTAAAATCACACTGTGAGTCTGTGTACATTTGGGTAAGGATTATGAGAGAAGCATTTGGTAACATAGTGTGTTTGATGACAGATAACTGTTTTAAAATCGGTCATGTTGTCAAGTTTTAGTAGCTTTAGAAGCTATTCTTTGCTTATGCATTGATAAAATGAGTCAGGGTTTGACACCAAAGTGCAGTACCATGTACTTTTCTATTCACTGTCCCAGAACTGAAAATGTAAACGTTTTACCCAGGCACTAACCTAGTAGTAGTCTGATGTTTTAGTCAGTTTCCAAGTCCTCATGTTGTGAACCATACATTATCTCATAGATTGTTTCAAATGTCTATGCAGTATGCATGCAGTCTTCTAACAGATACTATACACTTGTCTTTCACATTTTCAATTCGCTAGTCAGTATCCATACACTTCCAGGAAACACCCTGTAACTCCCTTTGCAGTCCTCTAGTGACCCATTCAGCATCATGTACTAATCCATTCACTGTGCGAAAACTCAAACACTTATAAATTCACCAAGATACTATCTTTGCAGTACTCTAATCATTCAGTCAGTGCCTAAGTATTCATGCACTGAGCCAGGCCTTAACACATGGACTACTTCAAACCCCTATCCACTATGTATGCAGTCTTCTAACCACCTAGACACTTGTCTTTCACACTTTCAATTTCCTAGTCAGTATCCATACAGTCCAGCAAACATCCTGTCACTGCCTTTGCACTCCTCTAGTGACCCATTTAGTACCAAGTACTAATCCATTCCCTGTGCGAAAAGCCTACCACTTATACATTCACCTAGGCACTCTCCTTGCTGTACTCTAATCATTCAGTTAGTACCCAAGTAGTCATGCAGTGAGCCAGGCCTTAGCACATGGACTGCTTTAAATGCCTATGCAGTATGGATGCAGTCCTCTAATCACCTACACAGTTGTGTTTCACACCTTCAATTCCCTAGTTAGCATTCATACACTTCTAGCAAACACCCTGTCACTCACCCAGTGTGTCTCCTTATAGTACTGTAACCATTCAGTCAGTTAGCATGTAGTCTTTTAGTGAGGTAGGCTTTAGGGCATGAACTGCTTCAAAGTAGTATGCACTATGCATGTAGTGTTTTGACCATCGTCACACTTGTGGTTCAGGGCTATAGTTTCTTTGTCAGTATTTATATAAAATGTGTTTGTACAGTAATGGAATAGTACAAATTTGAAAGTTATTAATATACATTTATTTGTGATTCTTTTTTACAGATACAGAACAGGAGTGTTTCTCATCTGTTTGCACTCTTCTCGTGCAAGATTGTTTGGATGAAGGGTCCTTAGGTGTTTCATCATACTTGCTGTGCCGCACGAGTATTTTTTGTTAGGATCCCCCCGTAACAGAACTCTTTTGAAAATCTTGCGTGTGACAAAGGTGGCATTGGTCTTTGTTTGCCCCTCGAGAAAAGTAGAACATTTCCACATCACTGAAGGAAAACGTTGTGGGTGTGGTGCATCCTCCAAAAATTCATCTTTAGATTCGGTGAATATTTTAAAGCGACATCATTTACAGTTTTTGTAAGTTAAAGTTAAAAAATGTTGTTAGCTGTGTGCATTTTATATATCTGTGATTTGTATCTTGTTTTTTTTTTGAGAATAGCATGTTGTTTTTTTTTTAACAATCTTTGAGATTGTGTTTTTTTTGCCCTCTGTTAAATGATGAGTGCGATTGAAATCACTATTTTTAGTGAAATTTAATATATTCTGAGAACAGCAAAAAAGGCAAAAAAATTACTTTGTGGAAATTATACTGTGTTGTAAAAAATGTATTATTACATTTTTTTTTTTTTTCCTTTTCTTTCACAGATCCACATTTTAAAATAAGCATTTTTTAAGAATTTAGGTCGGAATGATAATGTGAAAAAAATGTGTACCATTTTTTATTCCTATTACTGTGAAGGTAAGTTTAACTAAGTCTCAATATGCTGAATGAGGAGGTCTGCAAGAAGCTACAAAGTGGAAACATGTTTCTAAAAACACTCTGTTTATACCTATTTGGTTTTGAAATCTGACCATAATCAGATATCATGTGACTTGCAAAAAAAGACATTTGAGGGGTTCATAATATTTCCTATTTTAGCTATTGAAGGACCGCAATTATTTCAAGCATTCTTCTTTGAACATCTTTGTAGACAAAACTCTGTGCTTACCTTTTATCATTCGCAAGGAATTTTAAAAACGGAAATATGTCACTTTTTGTAACATAGTTATTGTGTAAGATACTCTTTCATATTTACAAAGAGAGGAAAAGGCACTCTGTGCACTTTTTATACTCCATGTAAATTAGGCCTGGGCTAAATTTCCGTTCCGCTCCCGGAAATTGCGATAATTTGACATTTTCGCGTTCCGCGGAGAGCGCGAAAATGTCAAAATTTTCGCATTCCACAGCTTAGCGATAATTTGTTTCTTGCTCGCGCTGTAAAATAATACATTCTTGCGCGGGCGCGATTGCCTTACCTGAATCCCCGTGTTCGCCGACAAGTTTTCCCGATCCGGTCGCATTCTCCACGAGATGTTGGATTGTTGGTAGCCATTTGCGCTGTCTCGCGACAGTTCGCGCCCGCAGTAATGTCATTGGTCGCGCGATCACGTCTTTCTTCTCGCGATCATGCACCGCGAGAAGAGTGAAAACAAGATGACCACGAGCAACCGCATGGGTAAGTTGGCGAGCCGCGACCACGCACAAAATACCGCGAACGGGCGGGAAAAATACTTCCGCATCTTCGCGATATTTCTGCGTGTTTGCGGAGATTTTTAACATTTTCGCGATAATTTGCGAAAGTCACTTTCGCAAATTCCGCCCACCCCTAATGTAAATACAACCTCATCATGCCAACCACTTTGTTTTGAAAGGGTGTTCTATAAGTGTTGTTGTGCATGATTGCACTGAATACTCATAGAACAAGACACATGTCTAGATTTATCAGAAATCATAAATCTCGATATGTGTGTGAATGGTGCACCATTCTAAAATTGGTGTAGGAAAGCACAACAAGGAGAATTGTTTTCATTTCTCCACATTTTTATATCTTCAATGCATGCTGAAATGTTCAGCATACATTGAAGGAGAAAAATTCATTTTCTCATTGTTTTTGTGAAGGAAGGTGTGTCTTCCTGCAGACAAACAAACAGCACATGACACAGATATCCTTGCACTATGGTGCAAGGGTGCCTGTGTCACCACATGGCTGCAGTTTAACCTCTTCAGTGCCCATGACGAGATAGTCTCGTCATGGAGTACGGTTGCGCTGTGCCCATGACGAGACTATCTCGTCATGAACCCCACCCACTAGTGCAACGCCCGGCACAGGAGGGGGAAAGGGTGTGGCACTGAAGGGGTTAAGCAGCCGTGCAGACAGAAGCATAGATTTGCAACATATTTATGTACATATGTTGCATCCCTGTGCTTCGGAAGTACTACAGCACACTGCAGTTAAAGAGGTTACTGTGTGATGCTGCAGCACTTCCTCATAATTCTGCACTTATACATTCACCATACGCTACTAATGCATTCATTCAGTCAATTATGTACTACACATACTTTCATCTAAATTAACACTAACAAAGAAATGTAGCTCTTTTTTTAAACCAGGAATGTTAGTTCTTACAAGAACTTTTTTTTTTCTTCTTTCTTCTTTTATAATTTTTTGGGGGTTTTCTGAACAATTTTTAATTTTTTTGGTGTTTCTGCAAAAAAACAAAACAAAAAAAAACAGGTGAAACCAAACAATGAACTTCAGGGAACAATAAAAAAATAAATAAATAAAACTAGCAAATGTCACTTTCTTGCCGGCGGCAGATCAGATCGATCGACTGCTCACCATAGCACAAACTCTTATTGCACTTAGTGCAGAGCACTTTTAAATAGTGAAATTGAGGATGGATGTCCAAGGTTTGGGCTGATGGATGCACTCTTGATGTGCTCGGCTGCGATGAAGTGGATGGTGCAGGAGCAGGAGTGTTTCTCATCCATTTGCACTCTTGTCGTGCAAGATTTTTGGATGAAGGCTCCTCAGGTGCTTCATCATTCTTGCCGTGCCGCACGAGTATTTCTTGTTAGGATCCCCTCGTGACAGCACTCTTTTGCAAATCTTGCACGTGACCAAGGTGGCATTGGTCTTATTCTGCCCCTCAGGAAAAGTAAAACATTTCCACACCACTGAAGAAAAACTTTCTTTGGGTGGTGACTCTGCCAAAAATTCATCCTCAGGAGTATGAGGTGATGCAGGTGATGCCTGCTGCCTGCTGCCCTGAAGCCAAACTTAGTCTAAAAAATCTTCTTCTCTCCAAAGAGATGGTGCTCTAAAGAAGGTCAAAGAAGAATGATTGAAATGGGTGGGGTCTTTCAATAGTTAGAAGAGGAAGTGTAATGAACCAATCAAATCTCTTTTTTTGCAGGTCACATGGGATCCGCGCACCCTGCGCTTACGCATCACGCACCCAGCGCGCAGCCGCGATATTGAATTAAAAAAAAATATAGGATTAGATGTAAAAATATATTATTTTAAGACTAGTTTAGAGTTTGTCTTCAATTAATATTCACATGAAATACATATATATATGTTTTTTTAAATGTTAAATATTTCACGGGATCCGCGCATCTCCCGTGTCATAGACGCAGATGACGCATCACGAAAGCGCGTAAACGTCGCGTTACGTACATCGAACGTGTCGCGTATAGGCTGGGAGTCGCATTGCGATCGCGCACTAAACCCGTACCCAACGCATACCATGCGCGGATGCTATCGCGTAGGGATCGGGAACGGTGCGTTTAGGGTGCGCGTATCCAAAAACATTTAAAAAAATATATAAAATAAAGTTTTGCACATATAGTTAAAAAAATATTTTGAAAAATATAAAAAAATATGTTTGAAAAACCCATTAAGTACAAATAATATATCTTTTTTTTTAAAAATTTTAAAAGAATTAATTTAAAAAATAAGTTTAAAAAATGGTGATAAAAAAGTTTTTTTTAAAAACATGTAATTAATGAAATTGACACACTGAATTTGAAAAAATATACAAATCCAATCAAAATCATTAAACATGATATCTTCAGAGATATGTTATAGATAGGAATTAGCATTTGAAAAACCTTAGAAATTCCCTGAAAAAACCATAGGTTTCAGGGGTGTTATAGTTAGCTGGACATTTCCCTCGTACAAAACCCTAGAAATTCCCCTGTTATAGTGGGTATGTAGTTATTGGTATTGGAGTATCTATGGTTTTGAGAATGGACGTCTGAAATTTTGAGTTGGTGTATCAACGGTTAAATTAGGGTGTGAGAAGATGCAGTAATTTATCACATGGATGACGTCATCAGTGATGTCATCAGTGATGTCACTGACCATGTCATGAGTGATATAATATGTGACGTTATCAGCAGTGCATTGCGGGGGCGCGAGTTATAGTTAGCTGAACTAACTATAACAGGGGAATTTCTAGGGTTTTGTACGAGGGAAATGTCCAGCTAACTATAACACCCCTGAAACCTATGGTTTTTTCAGTGAATATATATATATAAAAAGAAATAGTATCTTTAACATTATAGAATTCATATAAATAACTACAAATTAAAAACACTATTAAAAATTATAACAATAAAAAAAATAGATCGAACATTAAAGCATTTCCCAACCTAGTGCCCTAAAATTTCAACAGTCACAGAAACAAATTAAATGTATAACTAAAAAGGTAACGATAATCATTTAGAAAAAAATACTGCTCGAAAATGAAATGTTCGGCAACAAAACCTAAAACATAATGGAAAAAATATTATCCAAATTAATAAAAACTATAAAAAATTAACTAAAATTAATGAGCTAATGAGCTAAACAACAATTTAGCAAAAATATAATTTTTTAAAATGATCTACTAAATAATTTAAAACAATTTACATAATTAAACATCGAATTAAAATGTATCAGAAATGATAATCAGTTAAATATTATCTATTTGAAAAACTCCCCACCCTATTCACCTACAAACCCAAAATCCCACAAAAAACAAAATTAAAAAAAAAATTTAAAACTTAAATATGTTACTTTGGGCCATATGTAGGAAGCCCAATACCGGTCGGTAACGGCCGATTTTCGGTAAAAATCCCGTTACCGACCGGTATTCAGTCTTCTGGTATGTAGGGGGCACATTTCTGGATTCGGTAATTTACCGAATCGGTAAAATTACCGAATCGGTAATTTTACCGATTCGGTAAATACCGAATCCTGAAATGAGATGTAGGGGGAGTGTGTGGGTGTTGTGTGGATTCGTTATTTACCACCAACTAAAAGTTGGTGGTAAATGACGAATGGCTTTGAAAAAGCATTTTTTTGCACTTAGAAGTGTGCAATGTGGCAGACATACATGCCCTTAGGGCATGTATGTGTGCCACATGTGCACACATGCAGGAATCAGGGGTGCAACAGGGTGTCACTGTGACACCCTGCCACCCTTGATTGTGCTCCCCCCATTACCGAATCGGTATTTACCGATTCGGTAATGGTAACTGGCTTCCCATTGATTCCTATGGGTTCCTGGCCCATAGGAATCAATGGGAAGCCAGTTACCATTACCGAATCGGTAAATACCGATTCTAAAATACCAACCCATTCCGAATCGGTAAATATTACCGATGGATTACCTACATAGCATTTACCACTTCATAAATACTGAATCGGTAAAATTCGGTATTTATGAAGTGGTAAATGTTAGGCCACCTACATATGGCCCCAAGTCATAAAAAATACACTTAAAAATAATAAACAAACTCATTATTAAATAATAATTAATTATAACAGATAAACTAATACAACTAATCAAAATAATTAAAAAGCAGTATGTACAACTATATTCGAAACAATTATATAAAAACCTGAGAAAACAATAGTCTTAACTGCAATATTTTGTTCCACGATATTTTTAACATTACGATATTTTTGAAACAATAGTTTGGTGGAATGCTGTTTGGGTTTGATACACTCATTCTAAGGCTCTAAATAGTGTTTTGGCTGCTTGGATGATGTTCTTTAGTGGTGTAAGGTGAATGTCTGGATCATCAATGAGAAGACATTGCTGCCATCTATGTATGACAGGGGTTGTACTTAGATAGCAGTTCTGAATTCATGTTCTGTATGGCATGCTTTAACTTTCAAATGAGTGAGGTCTATTGATTGCCTATCTGTGTCTTAGTTGTGGTGTGGCTCTTGACCCAGAAGCACAATCTATCAACATTTGTTCCAGTGAACCATTCTATCTCTTTGTTTGCTGTAATCTGTGATTAAGTCAAACTCTATTTTATTGTGGATTACTTTCAAGTGATCTTGTGCTATCAAGTCCCTGCCCCAAAAGACTGTAACATATAGCTTAGTGTCATCTGCATTCAGGTAAATTGTGATATACTAGCCAGCTAAGAGTACTTTAGGAGGTTCCATGAAAAGACTGGATGTGACTGGTGGTTAATAGATCCTCGATTTACGCTAGTCATCAAAATGCTTCTAATCCTAAGGCATTCGTTTTGATGGGGTGGGATGTTTTCATAAGGTAGTACAAGAGCCAGTTGGTCAGGGTGGTATCGAAGCTCATTAATGGAGATGGGGTTTTGAACAGGGCTATGGAACCAACTATGTTGAATATTGCAAAGACTTCCATGAGAAGGAGGAGGCAGGAACTGTCAAATTGATGAGAAATGCAACCTCAACCTTCTGGATATTTTCTGTGTATGTTGTGCACTGTGGTCTAAATCCTGACTAGTAGTCCAGAAAGGGGTGTTAATTTTGATTTGCTTCTATATCTCTTTTATGAATCCCTTATTGAGGAAGGGACACAGAAGGTGGGTGATTGGGTAGTGTTGGAGGGCGTCCCTTATGATTAAAGTTTGCTTTCTCCTATAGAAGAAGTAAGTGTCTTGCAATCAGGGTGTAAGGATAGCTGCTTAGCAGTGGCTTGCGTGGTTCATTATCAAAGATGGAAAGATGCCATTTTCAAAGGATGTGTCCTTGAGGTAATTGAGGAAGGTGTGCAGGACATTAATAGTGAGGCTTCTGAAATGTGTATGTTAAGATGTGTTATGTCTTGTCGAGCAGTATACATGAGGTGGCTAATAATGCCTAATTGTACTCAATGAAATTCATGATCATTCCTGTTCTCCCCTTGTCTTTATAATGTTCTATTGAAGGATTGAGGATGGGCTTGATTGAATGCTTAATTGTCTTGAAATATGATCTCTTCTGTTGGTAGATGCTTTGGATTCATTAGTGAGTTTTCGGCACATACGGTGGAGTATTGTTACGGCTTAGAGATCTTCTTGAAGCTTTGATCTTCTCTACTTCCTCTCTTGTATTTCTGACTTTGGCCTCTTGGTTATAGTAGGGAGCTCAGTGTTTGGGTTATGTATAGTGGGTCTTTATGGAAACATGAAAATCAAAGCTGGCATCAATCATGTGTGATGAAGTAACTGTTGTGATCAATGCATTGTGCAGTTGTCAATAGGTTAGTATGTTGATGAGTGGAACAGTTGGTTGATTGGACCACAGTAATGAGGTCTTTAGATGAAGTGGATCATGATTATTTGGACTGCAAGATGAGGGTAATAGCCTGTGAAAAAGTCAGAAGACCTAACTGAGGGTTGATCCTTAAACCCTTGTGACCATTTGGGCTTTTGGATGACTGTTAGGCTACTTAATACCATGTGTGGGTAATCAGTGCTTTGGATGCAGTACTCTGATGACATTAGGATGTCAACAATTGTATGGTAGTGCTGTTGATTCAAGGGTCTGTGATGTCGATTGCATCGACTTAGTCCAATTATATGGTGCTTTTGTTATTATCCACGCTCACACAGACACATACACAGTAACACACCTAGAGACATCCACAGATGTACAGATTGGAACACAAGATACAGTTACTCGTGCCCAGTGTAACAGGCATACAAATACCCAAACACACAGACTAACACATTGACTCTCACACAATCACAAACACACACACACACACAACATCCAGATAGATAAGTCACACAAAATAGACAATAGGTACATGTATTTAGACAGGCTAGATCATACAGTCTTAAGTAGCTGGCTAGAGATATGAACAGGCAAATGGACAGGTGGACCTACATGTATATTTATGCCTGGTTTCTAAGAGTGCAGTAATGGAAAATCTGTGAAAAACTGGGATTTCACCATCCTACCTTTTGCATACAATCAGCATATTTCATTTCAAAGAAACTGGACATTTTGGTGAGTGGGACTCATCTAGCTACACCAAGGTGAAGAAATAACCCTGACATAAACAGTGGTAAGTCAACTGCTCAGTCTAGAGATTATTACCTGCACTAAAGAACATCATGTGAAGAGTTATCAGAATTTATCATACAAGTGGAAAGAGTGTTCTAACGTTCTGCTGACCACTGTCTGGGAAGGGTATAGTGGTTCAGTGGACTAATGCATTTACACCAGAAAATTGTGTCTGACCTCACGGCCACAGCATTGGCTCATAGGGAGTCCACTCAGCCTTTAATCCTTCAGAGGTTGATAAAATGAGCACCATTGAGATGGCCAAAATTAAACTCCTGCTATCCAAGCGCATGATTCCCCAAGCAAAGATCATGCCATTTTCAAATATATCTGTAATGTTTTAGAGGGATAAATCCGACATACATTTCCAGTACCTACATTTGGGGGTACAGATTTCAAATCCCGACACTATCCTCTCTGCACTTTCTAAAAGAGAATTCCATTCAAAGTGGTTGCACTGGCGATTTATTTTTAATAATAAAGGGGAGTCAAATGCAGAGTAACAACATGCAGAATTTCGGACTTTTAAACTCAAACCCAGGCCCGTAAATTTTAGCCCACCTGCAGCGGAAATATAATTGTGAATGATATAAAAAGTGGTGTATCAGTGTCCACTCATTTTTTGACCTCTGTTTAGGTGTTAAGAAAAAGAATATTTCACTCACCTGGGGCGCTTTCCTTGAGTACACATTGCATATGGTACCTCATACTATGAGCACCATTGTTACTCTCTTCCAAAATCTGAAAAATGGCAGTTTAACTGTTATGTTTATTGCATGTCACTTCCTGCTGCAGACCCAACATAGGGTCTGATTTAGAGTTGGGCAGACGCCTTACTCTGTCACAATCTTGATGGAATCCCGTCCGCCGTGTTTCAAGTTCCATAGGATATAATGGCATTGGGATACATTTGTGACGGAATAACCCTGTCTGCCAAACTCTAAATCGGGACCATGGTTTGTACTTGGGCAAAGGCAGAAAGACAGGTAAGGAGACGAACAGCGAGTAGTCGAGTCCTTATTCATCAAGAAAGGACCCTGATATGCATGCAGATAGCACACCAACTGGCACATGCATCAACAAAGACTTTTGCGATTCCTTAATAGCGATTTTTAAGGAATCGCAATTAAGGAATTGCAAAAGCCTATGCATGTAGGAATTGCTATCAAAATAGCGATTCCTACAAATTCCTTAATTGCGACTCGCAAATTGCGAGTCGCAATTAAGGAATGCTGTCCCATTCATTCCTATGGGCCTCCAGGCCCATAGGAATGAAAAGGAGATTGCATGAGCAATTTGCGAGTACCAGTAGGTACTCGCAAATTGCTCATGCAATTTCAAGGGTGCAAGGGTGTCAAAATGACACCCTATTGCACCCCATAAATAGATCTGTGCACATATGTTGCACACACACATGCTCTAAGGGCATGTGTGTGCGTAACATGAAACTTTGAAAAATGCACAAAAGTGCATTTTTCAGAGTTTTTGCTAATTACCATGAAGTTCAACTTCATGGTAATTTGCTCCCCCTATTAGCGAAATCGCTAATTTTTTCACTTTCATGCATTGCATTTAAGTAATCTCAATTTGGAATTCTTTGAATGCAATCGGAATTTAAGGAATCACAATTTAGAGATTCCTTAAATTGTGATTTTTGCTTTTGGGATGATGCATCCCAAATGCAAAAATACCGGTCGCAAAGGGGCAGATTCTGAGAATCTGCCCGTTTGCGACCGGTTTTTACATTGATGCATGTGCCTGCAAAGCAAATATGCTGGTATTCACGCAGAGAGCACATTATAGCAATTACATGCCTACAGAATGGTTGCTGTCAAGGCAGATTGCTTTCCACCAGTGTCAAATCAATCGCAACAACAAAAGGCATTTGACAGGCTAAGCTACATTCCTGAATTGTGCGGGCCAATCCATTATAAAGCAGGGAATTTCGCAGGATTTGATACACAACCAAAAACGGCCTACACTTTGATACCAAGGTGGGTTTGCAGTAGTTTGGACCTATTGATGGCGAGACTGGCTCACGTTATGTATTTTGTTGTGGTTTGTTGAAAGAAACCTGAACATCGAATTGGTGCCAGCCTGTCCTGTACAATAGTAAATGCATTCAAATTTTAAACAGTTAACGTATCCCATGCAAAAGGCTCACCAAATTCCGACAACGCAGCTAGATTATGCCTGTTCCCTATGACTTAAATTAATTAAAAGAAACACAGTCGCTCTAAATATGTGAAATTAATTTAGTGCGAATATTTATATTTCAAGCTTGGTCCTGAAACAACAATGTAGAAGGCTTGGAGATAAAGTTACTAACACGACGTATGCTTCAACGACTCTCTTGTTTTTTACACAGCACACTCACCTTGTTAATTTTCCTGCGCAGTTATGTTTTCCTTTGGCATCTCCCTAGGTTTCATAATTTACTTGCTCCTGAACTGGTTTAATCACCTCATACCTGATGGATGAGATATTAGGTAAAATGAAACGAGCTTTTGAACAGATCTAGAGCTTCGACTACCACAGAAGAATGACTTTTATCTTTTAGTTTAAACAAAAACATTGCAAATCAAGACGTGTTGTTTAATGTGTCTCTTACATAACCATAAAAAGCAATGAACACATCAAGGATCTGAATATTATCTGTCAGACTTCTTTAAATTAGATAAAAGTAAGTAGTAGTTGTAAACTTTATTGTTTGGTCAATAAAAACCGTAACAATTGTTTGCAAGTAGCAGATAAATATGCAATAAAAAATAGAGTTTGCGTTGTCTCATTTTCCTTCTGTATGAGACAGGGTAATGTTTTCTTGTTTATGTTCTCACAACATTAAAGGGGCATATTCACAAGGAGCTATCGCCGATTTAACGGCACTTTATCGCAGCCATCGTGATAAATTTACCTCCCCATTCACAAGCTGGTGCTAACAGCCCACAGCACCAGTTTACCCAAGATAGCAGCCGCAAAAAACATCGCCACAGACGACCCATGCAACTATCGCTAATGCGATGCAGAGTGGATGTTCTCGTGCCAAAAGCCGCGACAACATCATTTCTCAACATTCTCAATGACCAGCCAGATATGCGATAAAAACACAAAACAGGCGATAAGGCGCGTTAGCACCAGGAAATCTACACCTGCTCTGACCTGGTGTAAAGTCGGACGGCAGCCTGCACCACAAAAGGGAGCACAGCCCAGGGCCACATCGGAAGGGCAACAGATGCCATGGAGCCACCCATCATGCAGCCCGGACACCCAAGAGGGCCACAACACCCACCGCCACCACCCCTAGGACCACCCCTCCCTGGCAACCTCCCGACCAAAGACATGCCACATCAGCTACACCTAAACATGTACAAAATAATCCGCCTGACGTCGCACAATCACAACTGGTGACATGCATGCGTTGACACAGAAATGAGCAGCACACATTCACTTTCGAAGCAACAAATGAAACTTTATTAAAATTAACACTGAAATGAAATGAAGACACATGAACGTTCCCCTTGGGACTATCTGTAGGTCACAGCCTGGAAGACAAAAATATGATAAAAAGGTGTGTCCTGCGCACATCAAAGGACAGAGAGAGCGAAGGAGAGAGAGAAGAAGAGAGGGAGAGAGAGAGAAGAAGACGAGAGGGAGAGAGAGAGAGCGAGAAGAAGAGAGAGAGAGAATAAGAGAGGAAGAGGGAGAGAGAGAGAAGAAGAGAGGGAGAGAGAGAGTGCTGCCCCTGTGCACCCAGGCCACACTGCTCACCTGCTGCCACCGGTGTGTCTCCAACCACGTGCTGGTATGTATTGCAGTTCACCAGGTCATATCTGAGTCAGAGCCGTCAGCTGAAACAGTGTCCAGATACATGACTGGCACAGTACACACACCTGCACAAGACAACATCGCCTGCAGAGGCACCCCAACTCCTCCTGCCGCCCATTGGAGCATGCCCGCCCATGCACACCCAGGCCTCACTGCTCACCTTCCGCCACCGGCGCGTAGACAGGAGGTCCCACCACATACCGCTGCAATCCACAAGCCTGGGGCCCGCGGACATGGCACCCTCCACACCATGCAGCCACGCTCCGCAGGCCAACAGGTCTCACGTTTGGTGCTGGGTCTTGATTATTCCATGGCAGAGGACATACCAGTGCACCCGGCACCATCACAGGCTGCACACCCGCTCAGCCCAATGGGTGCCACTAACTCTGGGATCCCGGAAGCGACGCCACGTGGCGGTAGGCCCATGCTTCCCGCTGGCTCTGGCCTACACTGCGGTTCATTGAGAAAAAGAAGAAAGGGACCCCCTGCAAATTATGATAAGTCCTAGGGCAGGGTAATGAGAACTAAAGGCGAAGAAAAACCTAGGCAATTAAAGGGTTTAGCAATACTTAACAACACACATTAATAATATATAAACTGACTCAGTGTACCAGGAGTTCTTAAACTAAAATATACATTTTATTTGTTACTATTTTTTATATAAATTCATAATAACAAGATAAAGAAATTTCGAATAATGAAACTTGATACATGTGACACCATAATCACAAATATATATTACATACAAAATAAGAAATATGATACATTAATATCAAACTTCTAACAGAAAGACATATGACAAGAAAATCATTGTTGCTGGTTGGAATTCAAGGTGGCTGAATCTTAAGACAAGTTCATAATAATGTGTCTACGTGCGTTTCAGCGCAAAAAAACGTCTTCTTCAGGACCGCCACAGCAACCTAAGATATGTCTGTATTGGGAACCAACAATAATTAATGGCCCGGAGGTAACTCAATTACTGCTGAAGGATATACCAACAAACTTGAACAGGAATGAAGATGACAGGTTTTCAATAAAGAAATATTATCAAACACAGGGACTCCACAATAGTTGCAATATCCAGTAGTAAAAAATAAATTATTTAGAGTTTCAGAAAGATCAAAAACTCCAGAAATGGCTAATCACGATGAAGCCATAATTTTATTGAGGGTAAACCTTCTTTAGAGTCTCCAGAAAGCCAAACTTCTGCAAGAAACGGCTAATCAAGATAAAGATGAAGCCGTAAATAAAGTTTCTGGTAAAAGTAAAAGTAAGCGGCCCGTGAATCGGTTGGCGCATCTTGCGGTTCAGCAGGGCACACTAAACCTGAGCTGTCCGGACCGCTGGGACGGGGCATCATTGCAGGCTGCACACCCGCTCAGCAGCTTAAGGTGCCACTGACTCAGTGCACCCAAAGTCACCGTCCCGTGGCGGGGTGCCTAAGGCCTCGGATGCCACTAACCCTGTGCAACCCCAGTCTGTGCCACGTGGCGGTAGGCCCGTGCAGTCTACCAGGCCTCGGATGCCCCCAAGCGTGTGCGCAACAACTCATGGGCCCTTTATGAATGAGAAGCGTGGAGCGGCCGTCATCCAGTCACCACCGGAAGAGGGGAATGTGACGTCGTCGGCCCCTTATGTTGGCGGAGTCACATGGCCAGTGACGCCTGTGCCGGATGGGTGTGGTGTGTGTGCAAACCTGCCCTCAGAGAGTGGCTGTGACATGCTGACGACTAGACCAGTGACCTGCACACCACCAGCGAGTGGGCCTGCGATGGGTAGCAATGATGGCCCCCCTCGGTGCATCATCAGAGTGGTCTGGCCTGCCGTACGCCAGACCAGCGCAGAGCTTGCCACAATGACTCATGGGCTCAGGGCGTGGTCCAGTCCATGTCCGGACAAGGAAGTGACTGATGCGTGTGTCCCTGTTGTAGTGTTCACGGGACCAGGTACACAAAATGCAATGTCGCACCCTCTGACTCGCATCCCACAGGATGAACATCATTGACGCAGGGAAGGCACTGTCCTCACATTCATCCACACATCCATACCTGAATGATGTAAGACATGACACAGCAGTGCGTCACTGGATGTTTATTTGCACATTCAGTGCAGTTATGCAGCTGGAGCGGTACAGGGCAATGCCGAGCACACTACACAATATGGACCCATGGAGGGCCAGCCAGAGTCCATCCGGGGATGACATGTACTGCAGAAGAGGAAGGGTACTGTCCGCAGTCCGTCCGCCGTGTCATTGGTCGTCGAACAGGATGTGGCAGTCCATGTCACTGTCCAAGGTGAGTGCATCAGAGTCTATCGGGGGTCAGTGGAAGGTCATGAGGCCATGTGCGGCACCAAGCAGAAACAGGCCAGGTGGCGGAAATAAATGCTAGTGCCTCCTGATCACAAACCCATCCACGTCCTTCTCCCTGGATGTGTGCTCTGCCCCCCCTGTGGGTGTTGCAGTACCGGCTGCATCACTGTGTGCCTCTGACACATCAGGGGCCGGAGGGGGATTGTCGGCAGCACTGTGTGCCACTGACACATCAGGTGCCTGAGTGGATACGCCTGCCTCACTGGGAGGCACTGACACACCAGGGGCGGGAATGTGGATGGTGTTGGGGCAGCAGCATTCATCAGCGCCATGCCTTGTGGCAGCAATGCAATGATGGAGGTCTGCAGGGCATTATAGATCCCAGCTACATTTCGATGATGTGCAGCGGTGGCTGCCATCCTTTCCACCTCCATCCGCACCATGTCCTCCGTGAGCTTTTGTATGTGTGCCAGCTAACGGCTGGCATCGCTGGAGCCACTCTGAGCGGACAGCTGTTCTTCTCTCCGCATCATGACTCCAGCGATGTCAGTCAGGGCTCGTTGGAGACCATGGCGTGGACATAGACACCCAAGGATGGCGTCCAGTTTGGCAGCCATGAGTTCGAACCCCACCCGCTCCTGCTCAGCCGTCTCCCTCTGGCCCTCCAGCACACGGCGTTGGAAGGCCATTTGTTGTTCTTGGGGGACTTGGGAGGGTGCCGGGGCTGTGGGTGCTTCCTTCTGGGCGATTTGGGTGGTGGGTGGGGTCTCATCGATGTAGCTGGGCTGCCCTGATCCTGGAGGTGAGTCGCGGATGAGGTCAATGATGCCTAGGAGGGCTTGTGCGTCAATGCTGGTGTTGTCCTCCTCGTCATCAGTGAAGAGTGTCTGGGACTGCTCTGCAGGAGGTGTTGACGATGCCCATGCGATGTGAAGGGGAGATGGTGAATTACAATGTGTCCACATATATGTAGCCACATGGTACAGGTTGACATTCAGACAGCATGGCCTTGTACATTGTGACAGTCTGTGGGTCTGGGTGAGGAGCCAGGGTCATTGTGGGTTTGTGCTGTGCCCTGCTTGATTGTGCATGTGGGCCATCGTGACCATCCCAACCCATCCCCCCAGTACCTGGTGGTCACTCACCCTGTTGCGGTTGTGTTGTGTCCTGTCGAGCAGTGTCTGGTCCCCCGACTCCGGCCACAGTATCCACACTGATGACTGTCGACACCAGCTCCTCCATGTCAACCAGTACGAGCTGTGGCGCTGGGCCCCCACCTCCGGTCTGCGTTGCTGCCTTCTGGTTGGCAGAGAGTTTCTCCTTGGTCTTCTGCTTGATGTCATTCCATCGCCTCTTGACCTCGTCCGTTGTCCGCTTGTACTCTCCGATGGCATTCACCTTGTCGATGATGTCCCGCCATATTCCAGTTTTGGTGCCCAATGACACGTTGGAGGTGAAGAAGAGTTGTTGATGGTGTTCCATCACCTCTGTGACTATGATCCTGTTCGCCTGCGGACTGAACTCCGTCTTCCTCGTCTTCTTGTCCTTGCCCTTCCCTGTCCCCGATGTCCCGGGCTGGTCATGCGGGGTGCTTGTGGGCTTGCGCTCGTCATCTGCGCCTGCTCCGGCTGCCTCCATGGTGCTTGGGTGTAGGTCAGTTTGAGTGTGGGTGTTTTTTCTACTTTTATGGTGATTTTTTCAGCCTTCCAGGTGTGTGTTGCAGGCCTGGCGCTGCTTATCGCTGATTTCCTCATCGAGCTTTGGCCCATCGCGTGTTTTTTGGTGTTGTGGTTTGTAGTTTTATCTCCATCGTGGTGGTTGTATCGCAGACATTGTCCGTGGTTTCGGCAGACTATCGCCTGCTACCGCTTTGCTGTGAATTCCACGTTGTCACTGGGTTAATTTCCCGTGATAGGCTGCGATATTGAAAGTTGCGTTACGCTACTCTTGCGGTAGTTATCACACGTTCTTGTGAATATACCCCAAAGTGTGTTCTTGTATTGTTCAATTGAAAAAGTGGACCTTTTTTCCCGAAGATGGATCCATTTACCACTACACACTCTGTTGAGTCTTAATATCAATAACATTAGCAAAATTAAAGGAATTATTAAGAACCAATTTAAAAGGTTAAAATAGCTCCCCACACCACCTTGTCCTTATTGACAGATTGGATCCCTGAGCAGATGTAATATGTACAAACCACTTTTACCCCCCAGATCAAGATTTAAAATACTGTGCACGGTCACATTCTCGATTTAGATACTTTGTCGGCCCGCGCCTGCTGTCCACGTCCGGCACATGTGAAATAGTGAGTTAACAGTTTATGGATTGGCTTTTGGCAGGGCATAGATATGGTTTGCAGGCAAAGCTGGTACCTCAGTTCATTAACGAATTTCACACATCTTGCCAGGACCCATGGTGCAGAATTTGTAAAATATAATTAGGATGTTTCCTGGCCCGTGCGCACCTCATGTGCGAGTAAGGTTGTTTTGAGCAGTGCTCTCCGTTTGGTGTCTAATTTGGGGCAACAAACATAACAAGAACAGCCATGATTCTTATCTGTAACTGCACAGCCTACATTTCCCTGTTCAACTTTGGCACACCCAAGCTGGGTTGAACTCTCTTATTGGTAGCACTAAAAGTCGCACGGACAAGATCTTCCTATGTGTTTGGCCATTTATGATTTTCAGGTAGCATGGCTGTGGCTTCTCTGCCTATTAGGAGTTGTTCAAGGTCTGAGCCAGAGTCAAGTTGTCTAGTGGAATTAGGTCTTGCTCCCTTGATGACAACCTCAGTTACATGTTTATCACCTTTTTCCTCGCTCTATATGATACATCCCCCATTCCTAGGGCTGATTCCTCTATTTGGAGGGGTACAAGAGCACCCTTTAATACATTAGACCATGGATTGCCTGGAGTCTCAAAGATACATTTCAGATGGGCCTTTAGTGAGTTTGTTGGAGCCTTCATTGTCCTGATGTACTATTTTAGTAGGGACACTTTGCAGTCTAGAGATTTTTTCACAAGGCAAAATTCCAGTTTTACTCTTGACTGGCATATATATCATGGTTGTTGGAATATTTTCGTATAGGTGGTACAATGGATTTTCTCCAAGACGGAAACTAAGGCTCTGGATAGGCAAGATGCCCATACTGCAAGGCTGGAAGGGGAGTTGCATTCCTTATTCTGAATATGGAGGCGGCGGACGCACTTCTGAGTAGAAAGTCTAATTGGCTGATACCGAGGATAATTGAGTTCCTTTCTTTTTCAGAGACTTCATGTGTACCGTTGGTTTGCTGTTTTCATGCAACCAAACTTCCAGATACTTATATGTCCAATCACTTTGAATGGTCATGCTACCCAGGTGCCTGGTTAGGTGTCTTCTTTCTGTTGTCTTGGAAAGATAAGAACCTTTTTCTTAGCTTGGTTTACCAGGAGATTATTATCTGCATTAAAGGTGTTCAGGGCATTCAGTGCACATTGAAAAGCCTAAATTCGAAACTTCCTTGCCAACATCTCATTTCTCCGGACCTCACTTATGGAGCATGTTCCTGCTGTAAATGCTTGTTAGACCTTCCGTTTGCACTTTCGACTGGGGTTTCTAATCAGAAAATGAATTCTAGGTCTGGTAATGTTAAGAACGGGGGTCTACTTACAGGAGGTCTCATTAATGCACGTTCCATGGGCAAACATAGTCAAGACATTAGAGACCTTATATTGGACTTTCAACTGGATATCCTATTTGTGACAGAGACCTGGCTTAAGGACTGGAGTAGCCCGGATGTTGCGGATTCCGTCCCACCAGGTTATCTGATCCATGGGAAGGACCGATTGGTAGGTAGGGGTGGAGGGTTTGCCATTATCCTGCGTGACTCTTTTGTCTGCACTTTTTTGAACTGGACACGATGATAGAAGCCGAAAGTTTAGGTTTCTGTCTTTCTTTGAATGCCACCTCATGCTTTTCTGGTGGTCTTATTTACCGGCCTCCTGGTCAAAATACTAAATTCATTGACTCACTCAGTGATTCTTTGAGCTACCTCATGCTCAAATATGCGAATTTCATGCTTTTAGGTGATTTTAATCTCCACTTAGAGGATAACGCTGAACCTGGGACAGGTAATTTTCTTCAAGTCTTAGACCTATTTTCGCTACAACAAATAGTGAAGGGACCTACCCATTTGGCAGGTCTTACCCTTGACGGGGTCTGCTCTAACTTACCCTGGCTCGCTGTAGACACTCCCTCTCCTCTAATCTGGTCCGATCACTCCCTCATTCCCCTTAGAATCACGATGCCCCCGAAGACACAGGTAGTGAAATTTTTTAACAAACCCCAGCAGGGGCCTTCATGGGCACAGATTGCTAAAAACCCCAACCTACTGACGGTGGCTAAAGCTCTTGCACCAACTTTGACAGGCAAAACAGAGATAGATTCTTGTCTATTTTAGTCCTGGCTGACCAATGTCGGTAAGGCTCTCATGCCTTCAGAAATGAAGAGCAAGCCGATAAAATCAAAAAACCTAAATACTCCCTGGTTTACGCCCCAACTGGCCCGAGCACGCCTGCATTGCAGGCAACTGGAGCGACAGTGGAGAAAGGGATGTATGAAGAAAAAAAAAATGTTCAGGGAAGGTAGAAAAGCGTACTTTCTCCAGGTTCAATTGGCAAAAAAGGAATTTTTTACAAATAAAATTAATACAGCTAAAGACAATCAGAAAGTGATTTCTCAAATTGTGAAGTCCTTCACCAAACCTATGGCGGAACAAAGGGAGCTTCCAGCCTCTTAGTCACTATGTGATAAGATCTCCCTGTTTTTCGAGGAAAAAATCCCAAAAATTCAGAGAGACTTTCCAGGCTGTAATCTTATCCCCGACCCTCTCCTGACGTACAGCTCGGCCTCTATCTCCACTTTCGAACCTATATCACTAGCTATGACTCTCATGGCCGTTGAAAAATGCAAATCAGGATCACCATTGGATGCCTGCCCTCCGTCAGTTCTACACAAAATGCTAGAGGTAGTAAATCCTATGAATAATCAGATTGTCAATTCGTCTCTCAGGACAGGCGTTGTTCCAGCTGACTGGAAGCTGGCGCTCGTCAAACCACTTAAAAAAAACAACATATTGACTCGGCTGTGCTCTCAAACCTTCGCCCCATCTCACTTCTTCAAATTTTGGGCAAAATCAAGGAAACCTTTGTTCTAAAGGAACTGACAAAATTCCTTGAAGAGCAACATATTCTTCATCCATGTCAAGCCGGATTTCGGCCTAAACATTCTACAGAGTCAGCCCTCATTGAAGTCTCCGACTCCTTGAAAATGATTGCAGATTGAGGCAGGAGGGCGGTCTTGATTCTTTTGGATTTTTCGGCTGCGTTCGACACGATCTCCCATGACATTCTCTTGAGGCGTCTCGAATGCAGCGGCATTTCTGGTATGGTGTTGAGGTGGATCAAATCCTTCCTGGCCTCCCGGAGACAGGCGGTCACTCTAGGCTCGTTCCACTCCTCAGAACGCCCCATCACAGCAGGAGTCCCTCAGGGATCTTCCCTAAGCCCGCTACTCTTCAATGTCTATATGGCCCCTCTCATTACCCTGATTAATTCTTTCGGGATTGAGGTTATGTCATACGCAGATGACACCCAAATGAGTATCTCTTTGGAGAATGACTCCACACAGGCTGAAATTAATTTCAAACTTTGCTTGACTGCGGTCCTTCAATGGATGCTGAATAATCATTTGAAATGCAACACGGACAAAACGGAGATTCTCCCTATAGGGGCGGATGTCCTCTTCCAGCCATCTAAATGGTGGCCTGATGGAGCAATTCCACCACCTGAGGTTGTGAAGGTCGCCAGGAATTTAGGAGTCCAATTTGAAAACTCTCTTTCTTTCCTCCCTCACACCAAAGCGGTTGCTGGCATGTGTTTTAGTTTAATCAAAACCTTAAAAAAATGTTCAAGTTTCTCCCTTTGCCTGCAAGAAAGTCTGTTGCAGTAGCTCTGATACTCTCTCGTATTGACTATTGCAATGGCCTTTTGGCTGGAGTTAATTGGTCAGTTCTAAAGAAGCTTCAGGTGGTACAACATGCCGCAGCCCGCCTGGTGCTTAAACTCCCTAGAAAGTCTTCAGCCTCTGCAGCCTTGAATAAACTTCATTGGCTTCTGGTCCCCAAAAGAATTCTTTTTAAGATTCTTCTTATTACGTTTAGGGCAAAAATGAGTATTGGTCTCAAATTTTTGTCAGCACGCTTCACTCCATACACTACTACCAGGTTGCTTAGGTCTTCTTCAGCAAACCTTCTTAAATTGCCCAACTTTAGATACAAATCAAAGGGCGCAAGAACCCTGGCATTCCTGGGTGCTAGAGCCTGGAATAAGCTCCCAGCCCAGACTAAACTTTGTAACACTGAACTCTCATTCAGGAAAGCTCTTAAAACTTGGATCTTTGGCATCTCGGAGGACTGTTGTCTTGCTTTGATCTAAGTGCTCTTAGCAGGTCAATATCCTTTCCTTCTCATCACCGAACGACGTCAGCGCCAAGATACTCCTCGCGGAGTGATAGTTTGCGCTTTATAAATACAATCTCAATCAATCAATCAATCAATCATTGGTTGGGTACCTGCTTTGGTGTCATCCATTATCACAATATCATTGGCATATTGGATAATGTGTAGTTTGGTGGCCCCTAGCTTGGGGGTAGTAGACAGCCAGTCTCAATGAACTTCCCCAGGTTAGCGGTATAAAAATTAAAAAACAGAGGGGAGCCAGAATGCAACCCTGCTTCATACCGCAGTTGATATAGATTTTTCGTGTGAGTGTACTGGCTCCAGTTTTCACACGGACCCATATCTTTGTATATAATGAGGATATTGCTCTTAGCGAGTTTGGGGGTATCACCCAAGTATCAAGTTTCCTCCCTAGGGTTGCCCAGTCAACCTTAATGAATGCCGCACTATAGTCTATGAAACAACAAAAGAGCGGTAGCTGATTGCTTTGTGCGGCTTGATGTCTCAGAAAGGATAGTGCTATGTTATTCACTGTGGATGCCGTAGCCCAGAATCCCGACTGAAAAATGGGCAGGACTTTGTGATCAAGCACCCAGGCCTCTAGTTGTTCCAAGAGATCGCAAGTGCAAGTTCATCGCTATTAGAAGGTAGTTTCAGGCTTTGGTCTTGTCCCCCTTCTCATAAATAGGGCACAAAATTGATCCTTTCCAAGCATCAGGGACTGTTGCAGTTAAAATGCATAATTGAAGAGCGGTGTTAGCAGCCTGGCCCACTTTTCCGGAGCGAATTTAAATATACTGGCTTGGAGGCATTTGGGGTAGGTGCTCTGTAATTTTTCATGTGCCTGATCATAATCTCGACTATGTCAGTGTTTGTTAGTTCTGGGGTAGTGTCTTGAATGAAATCAGCTGAGGCAGGTTGTCCAGTGTGTCTGAGGGCAGAGGATCAGTCTGAGTATAGATCTGTCACTTGCCTTGCCCATGCCGCTGCTGGCACTCCATTTTCCTTTGTTACTTTACTGTGTTTTTGTTTGCTAATGTGACCACACAAGCGTGCCTGGTTTTTATCTTTAAGCATCTGGAAGATAGACAACTATTCCTTTCAGTTCATTTCATTCTTTTGTTTCCATACTGTTTATTTATACTGCGTACTCATATATTTTACTGCTGCTGGCCTTGTGGTAGGCTTTTGTTTTTGTGCTCACTGGGCTTTACGAAAAGCACTTCTTGCTGAGACAATAGCTTTATTATGATGGATTTGAGGCCTCCACTGCCTGCCATTCCTTGAGCAGACTGACTTCCACCCGTGACCTATTAGGACACTAACGTCTTCTATGAAGTTGCCCCACTCCTGGTGCATGGATTCTCTACGTTTTGTGATTAACTTGGCATTCTGAGACTGTCGGAGTGCATTTCGGTCTCCACATAATTCTCCTCTATAGGTTCAAGTTCCTCCCCAGTTGAGGAGCCCACATGCTTGCTTTTGCACGTGGTGTTAAGTCTAATGTGAACCTTAATGGGTTGTGGTCGCTTTCTGTTCTGTGAGCTGACCTGCTAAACGCTCTGATAAAAAAGTCATAATCTATTGTTGAGATTCCTTTGCATGTTAGGGAAAACAGCTGCTAAATTTCATGCTTCTCAATCTGCTGTTGAGCCAAAGTTAGTTTGTGGGTTGCCCAGAAGTCTTGCATAGTATCCCCCTCTTCAGAATGAGAGAAGGTTTTGGTTGTATTTCCCAGACTATGCATATTAAAGTCTCCTACAAGCATGATTTTGTGTTGTGGGTAGTCCAAGAAGAGCACCTCCAGTCTGTCACAGAGGGTTTCTACCATAGTATTCTTGGCTTTTTTGCGAGAATTGAGGCAGCAATTGGCAAGTATCAATCCAATTGGTTTGTTGGTAATTTTCATGCCTGGGATGGAGATTGCCTGTACCCCCATACAGCCGGAATTGATTAATGCAGCCTCCAGCTTACTTTTATGGTTGATGAAGATAGACAGGCCTCCTGATGGATTCCCAGAGAAGCTTAATCAAAGCAATGGCTTAAAGATTTTATAGAAACCAGGCAAAATCCTTGGTGAGGGCTCAGTTCTCTGGAAGGCACAGGATGTAATTTGTCTCCAGGTAGGCTGTTGCTTGCTTGTTGATCTGGTGCCTTTAAGTCCGGCCACATTCAATGATGCTATTGTGATGCTAGATTTGACTTTTGTTCTCAGTGGCTGGTGTTGTTGGTCTGTCTCGGGCGTGGCATAATTCTCCGGTCTGGTATTTAAGGGCTTCTCTTGCCTCCCCCACTCTCAATGTATGCTAGTTGATTGGTCGCAGTGGACCTCCCTATGGGATGTGTACATAATATTGTTAGGGAGGATGCTTCCGTGCCCACTGCAGCGTCAATACCACATATTCCCCTGCCATTCCCCATATGCATTGAAACAAGCAAAAACTTTTGTAGGATTCCCTTGAACAGACTTAACACACAAGAAGAACAAACCTCTGGAAAGAAACAGCCAACCCCCTTATGGAATTACCATACATTCATGTATTCATAAGAAGGACACCCACCTACTTTAAGTGGCATGCTCCATTAATGGGTTCCATATGTTGCACTAGGATGCATTTAGAGTACTACTATTCACCAGTTGTTCAATCTCTTAGTTATAGGTTCCGTGGCTTCCAATAATGACTCCGGATTCCAGTAATTATTCAGTGGGGGTCCACAGAAGACAAAAGGTTAAGAGTCGCTGCCTTAAGTTAGATCCCTGTACTGAGTGGCCTTTATTAGATATAGCGAACCACATGCTTTTTAATAATGACTCTTGAGACTCAAGTCAGTTATTTTGTTTGTCCTGTATAAACCTTTATTTATTTATTTTAATATTGGAGCAATATTATGATATATTAAATCGTATATAAGAGAGGTTTTGTATAGTGTGCATCCTGAGCTGAATTATTTTAAGGTGCTCTCAGATGTGAAGACCATGGAAAACGAGGCATAGTAAAAAAAAGTAATTTACTAAGGCCACACTGGTGGGTCAAGCTTGGAAGCCAGGATTGAAACCAGGTTTGCTGATTTAATCCAAATACCCTTTTTCATAGAACAGGTACCCCTTTGGCAGAAACAGTGCAAGGTTCCCAATCACAGAGTACAGGTAAAACTAGGGTAGCAGCAGCACAAGTTTTTTCCATCACAGGATTGGTAAAAATTTGGTTGCAGCAGTGCAAGCTTTACTTCCTTGCAGAAGAGGGACAGATAGCAGAAGCAAAGCAAGCTTCCCTCTCTCTCAGAAGACAATATAGGGGATATTTACAACAGACGTGGTGGAGCGTGGTGTTAGCTTCCTTGGCTTAACGACACACTCCACCACTTCAGAAACGCAGGGCTGCACCATATTTACAAGAATATGGCGCAGCCGTGCATTTCCCCCTGTGCTGGTGCTACACTTAGTGGTGTAGCGCTAATGCAGGCACCATAGCACCATTGTGCAAGGGTGTTTGCGTGCAGGGGAAGATTATTTATGTACAAGAAGGTCTCCCTTCCGCACATTAACAATCTTGAAATGCCGTTTTGTCACTTCTATGTGTGCTGCTTAATGCAGCACTCATGGAAGTTACAAAATGTAATTTTTTTCAAAGATTGTTTATGTGCAGGAAGGGTCACCTTCCTGAACATAAACAATCCGAGAAGCAGCACACACGGAAAATGCAAAAAATAGGAGAAATAAAGCATTTCTCCTCGTTTTGCCAAGTTAAGACCAGGTTTTCCCTGGTCTTAATTTTGGCGCTGCCTCCTATTTATGCTGCCCTTGTCAGTAGGGGGCAGCGTCCAAATCAATGGGTGTTGCGGTGGGACGCCCACCGCAACACCTAGTGCCCATCCCTTTCATGCTCAGCATAGCGTGAAAGGGGGCCTTATTTACAAGGCAGCGTTAAGCCACGTTAAGTGGCTTAACGCTGCTTTGTAAATAAGGTCAAGCCCCTATCGCCACGGGAACGCCGCAAAAAGTTATGTTCCCATGGCGACAGGGGCTTGTAAATCTGCAATCTTCCATTCCTGGCAGAACAGATCCAGCAGGGTAGTACTAGCTTTCATCTCCCACAGAACATGAACAGCAAAGGCATTAGTGACAGGTTACAGACAGAGCTCTGGAGTGGGTCACTAAACTCTCCCAAAATAGAAATCATTCATGTTGATTCAATATTAGATACTTATAATTCTCTCTCTTTCATTTCACTGCTTCCGACAACATCCCCTACTTTTTCATGGCAATAAACTTCAGGGTCCACTTTGAGTGTCCAATGCCTATTCATCGTCATGATGTCTATATCTGCAGCACTCCTGTAGACACTGCTGCTTTATTCCAAAAACTCAAAGGTAGAACCATTTGTCCTCACTTCACTCAGCTAAGAAACTGACCATCACCCTAAACTCAGAAGTCTAATCTACTGCAAATACTACTGTGATATTTAGTTTCTGTTTCTGGAGAATAGATGAATGTGGAAGGATTTGGATTTCATCTTTGGGAGATTCCGAGGTAAGCAACACACTCTTTGCAGTGGATTTGACATCTGAGGTAATGTCATCAATGATGTCATTGTACATGTCATGAGTGATGTAATATCTAAGGTCATAACCAGTGCTTTGTGTGGGCGCATGTTACAGTTAGCCAAGTACACTATAATTGTTGAATGTCTTTATTTTTGAGTTTAAAATTGTATTTTTAACTGTTTATAACATTGCTTTAACCTTTTTTTCAATGAATATGTATATATACACTAAAAAAACACATTATAGGCAGGAACTGTAAAATCCTGCTGCAGTCCCTTGGTGATCTGCTGTTTATGTTGGTTTTTTTTATTTTCCATGCATTGAGAAGTAGGTAACCATCAAGAGCAGCCTCGCCATAGTGTAACTAACTGTGCTCTAGACAGGCAGATATGTACCAACCTCTCCAAACAAATTCAGAATGCACACGCACCAGGCGCTGCAAAATTCCAGGCTTGGTGCTGCACCTGTTTAAAATGTTGAGGCCCGCCAATGGCAGGAGGTACTTGGGGCTTCCTGGGTGCCAAACAGGCAGAACTTCAGTGTTGAATATCCTTGGACAGTCATTGTCTGCACTATTGAGCATGTCTGCACAGTTTCAGCAGCATTAGATTACCGAATGGTATGAGTTACCCTAGGCTTGTAGCTTTATTGAAATTATATGAAAAAAGCTGAATCTTTGGTGTTTTCTGATAGATGCACAGTTGTAGCATTTGCGGATGTTCTTATCACAGGTGAATTATCAGAGAATCCTTATCTAAGGCAAACACTACACTATAAAGTCAGACAGCGCTTAGCAGTACCAACCAATACATATAAAGGTGTAGCCATGAAAGTCCTTGTACAATCTGATTGCCACATGCCATTCAATCACCCACTTGTGGGTTTGCACATTACCTCCCCTTCCACCCCCCTACCCGCAAAAGTTTTATATTTTTGACATCTCTTGCTCAGACACCGTCCCCCTTCCCCCCACAACGCACACACATCTTCTTGCTTGACGGATTGTTTTCAGTCTGGCTTGAACTCTCAACATAGCTATCAATTGCTGGGACCCCAGCTTATGCTCTGGTGCCACTCTCCGTAATGGCTCACGTTTGTGCTTTCTGTTTGTCCATCAGGGTGCTCCATTCTCCCTTTTGTGGTACAGAGGATTCAGCTGGGTGACTGAAAGGCACCCCCGCTTTTATGCATGCGTGTACTCCCGCCCATAATGTACCCATTCAAAGTGCAATATTTCCTTCCGAGGGCTAGAAAGGGCACAACATGAATCTGTCTGTTTCGTGTGAGTTAACCTTGAAACACTTTTCCTCGCAATTTTGAAACTGAATGATCTTTTCTTTGCTAGAAGCAATTCAAAATGGGCGCAGGAGTCGGGATTTCGATCTCAGAGGCGACATAAAGAAATGTTTTCCAACTACGACCAGTAATTGAGCTATTCACAAAAAGTACTGGGAGTTTGCAGGAGAAAATCCTAGCAACACGGCGCACACCTAATTTTCATGTAGTACAGAACTTGAAAGTCAGTATTTCCTAAACACGTCCATGTGAGGAGTATCAAAGCATACAAGGTGGTGGTAGAGCCATGAGAGGCCCTGATGCGATTAAATAGATCAGTGGAAGTGGGTAAGAAAACATCGAGTGCACAAGGCAGCGGGGAAGGGATTGGAGACACAAAAGGCATAGCTTCTTGTGGCCTGTTGAAAGCATTCTCTTTTTCTACACAGCACAGTGATATTCCTGTCAATCATCCCAGAAGGATGAAAGGATGAGACTCCAGTTGAGAAACATCCCAAAACCACACCCTATACTTAATGAATCCCCTTGGCTGTCCAGTGGACTGGGGGGTCACCTGTATGTAGCCCTCATAGCTGAGAGGGGTCAGAGTTTACTGGCCTGTAGTGCAATCTGGCGCTGCCTTAAGGGCAGGTCTGACAGCTCAATGAGTGGGCTGTTTTTGGTTGTTTTTGGACCTGTTTTTTAGTCTGGTGGCCTAATTATTACTGTGAGTTTCCCTGAGATTACTACAAACCTTGCCTGCTGCAAGAACAAATACACACATTCTCTCCTACCCTGCAAAAAACCTATGCAGCATGCCTTTCCAAGTTCAAAACAGCCCAGATTTGCAATGTGGGCCACTTTTTTAGCTGTCTGATTCGCCAAAGGGGACCACTTTTATTTAGTCTATTTTCTGTTCTACTCCAACCATTAGGCTGGTCATTGGTCTGAGAGCTCCTTACAAATGGTAAAGCCATGAATCTGATCACCTAGCCGTACTCGAATTGTGTTGGCAAATATTTTGTGCACAACAGTGCAATAGCAGAAACGTGGCCCCTCTTTAGATGGCTGTAGAGTCTGAGTCAAATATGGGATTCTGCATAATTAATGATGGCGGCGATGCTGTGGACCAGTTGAGGAAATCATTATGATTCCAAATTTTCCATTGGGGACTGAGGAGCTATAGGCCCCAAAGCTCTGAAATAAGGTGAAATACGTGAATGCAGCATTTCTGATGGGCTGTTGCTGCCAAGACCTCAAGAACACTAACCTACACAGTGCTGCTGCATAGAAGACATAAGGTACCAAAAGTAATCTGACACACTGCCAAGCCAGGCCGCTTGTGCTTTTGTAGCTGATTGTGGTCCAGGTCAAGTATGCAGGCAATCACTGAATTTGATTTGTTTGCAATTTTTCTAACTCTCCTGGTATAGAAACCCTCACTGTCATTCAAAGGATAGCCTGTGCCTTGGATTTCACTGTACTTTATTTTTGATAAAAATGTAGGCTGCATTTTAGTCAGAGCGACTGAAACGCAGTTTTTGATCCAGTCAAGAACAATAATGTATATTTATGAGCTTGTACTTCTCATAATTTGCATGTTATTCTGAAAACGGGCACCTGGAGCTATTCGGCACATTGAAATACCTGCAGCGCATGGTTTTTTACTTCCCTTCATTTGCAGAAGGCAGGCACATATTAAATAGGTATTCGTTATTTTGTCTAGATTTGATTAAGGTACTTGAGATGAAACGTGGGAATAAAATAGAGTACTTGACTATGTTGCGATTTTGCAATTTTGCCTCAAATTTATTTGGACAATGGATTGAAGTACAATGTCTTCTCAAACTGGTTAAAACGTTTTGTTTAGTGAAGACAAAGTAGCCAAGAAGCAGATGAAGGTAAATGTTTGCAGAATTTTTAAGGAAAAGTGTCAATTTCCCATCTTGCTTAGGGGCTTGCATGTGTCTATGGTTGTGTAACTCTGCCTGTCAGTCGGGTTCCCAATATGTGCTCCCTCTTCCGGCCAGAACTGCTCTATGACATGGTATTTCCATAACAGGTGCAGGAAACCACCGAAAATTTACTAATCTGGCATTGTTATTAGCTAAAAGGAACATAACTATGAGGTGGAAGACCGCTAGATCGCCCTCAATCTTAGACTGGTTTAACGAGATGGTCAAATGGGGCAGAGCGGATGGAGCTGAACTTAAGCGGGAGAAGCAGCGAGGGTTGCACAAGATACCCATTTAATTAGAATGGAACACAATGCTGGAAGAATTTATAGCTATGGAGCTGCAGGCATAGAAATGGGACACAGAGACATGTTGTAGGCTTGTTCGAAGCACTATGGAGAGTACAGCTTTGTATAGTATAAACTCTGCATATAATGTCCAAGATGAAGACTGTAAATGTGACATTGTCTATACATGTTTTATATTGTGCTGCCGACCGCGCTGGGCATGTATAAATATGCGAGACTGAGTCCGGGGAGGGGTGGTGGGAGGGTGCGAGAATCTATTGTTTGTTTTTCCTTCCTTTTAATTTATTTACAAGGCAATGTATGAGCAAGTAACCACTGGCTATGAGACTTGCAACGTTGTAAAAATCAATAAAAATATGTTACAAAAAAACTTACTAATGTCATTTTCCCATTTGCCTTTTAACTTGTTCGGGGGGGCTCCTCGCAAGTCTACTAATACTGTATATATCCAGGTAGTAAGTCTCCTTCCACTGCATATGAGATGCTTGCAATTGGATGTGAATCTGCTGCTCTGCGTCTGTAATGCTGTACTGCCCCATAACTTGTGCAGTTCTAATACTATGGATATGTGGTGATTGAACCGTCCTGGGGGAAGCCCCAAGTCATCCACTAGCTCACCAAATGGCATAAGCATCCCATTTGCAAACAAATCTCCTACTATAGTTCGGCATGAGCCCATTTATCTACTTCCCTCCAGCTCAAAAATGCCAGGATGGGATGTATTTTATTCAACATTTTGTTGAGTGCATATGGCACAGAGTCCCGGCTGCACTTTAGTGACTGCCAGTGTCAATAGGGATCCCAACATCAAGGTACACTGTGTGTTTGCACAGTTTGGAAGGGGGCACTAGGTGCTCCAGGAACTTCGGCCCCATTCAATCACTCCGCTGAGCACAATTCAAAGAGGTTACATCCTGCTAGCCACTCGGCAATCCACTGGGGTTGAAACACAATGTAGTACAGGATGCCCATGACACTGCTGTCTGTCCACGTTATCTAGCTTCCCAGTGCAATCCTGCCCCACTCCCCATGCCTTTGAAGTCCAATAGTGGGCTATCATGATCTCATCAGTATCGTCTGGGAATGGTTTTGGCTAGGACTATCTCTGCTGCAACTGTTAGTGGCGAAGCCCTCCAGAAGGCTGCCAGGCACCCCAAGGACCTAATGGCTTGTCCCGCATTACCTTCCAAGAGGTTGGCCTCAACGTGACATATCTGTACTCTTGGTGGTTTAAAGGTGGCATTCTCCCACTATATGGTTTTTCCTCTTATACTTTACCATCTCCTGCCTGGCCTCATGGGACCAGTTTTGAAAAAAACAGGATTTTCCCAGTTGCCTTTCAACCAAGATGACTTACCAAAACATAAGTCCCATTTGTGATGGGTCAGAGATCGGCTCCTATATTCTGGATATATCACAGGAAGTCATCTGCGTAATGGGAGACAATTTTGTGTATGTCTTAATCTGGAATCCTCTAACCATATCACTTACCCAGAACATTGCTGCTAAGCGCTTTATCACCAGTGTGAAGCGGAGGAGGGATGGGGCTGCCCTACCATGTTCCATGTCTGATAAGGTAGTGTGGTGATTCCACCACACCTATGCACATTCTTGCTACTGGCAAAGTGAAGAGTATTGCTATCATTTGCTAAAATTATGTCCTAGCCCAACTGTTGCAAAGACCATGAGCAGATACTGCCATTTCAACGAGCCACACACCTTCTCTATATCAACTGTTACTTTTGCTGCTCAAAGCCATTCATCGAGGATGTTCTCCATAATATTGAATAACCTACGGATGTTTTGTGACATACCGCACCCAAGTATAAAACCTTTTTTGAATCAATGCAGAAGCAACAAATGGCATGTATGGTAGTAGCCTGCTCACTAAGATTTTGCCTAATCATGTATAATCTACATTCAAAATGGAGGGGAGATGGTACACTGTTATCTTTTCAGAGTTTTCCGGGGTATAGGAAGGGAAATTGCTACTGCCTCACTTGCCCTAGGGGGCAACCTCCTTACCTCAAATTCCTCATTGTAGAGTATACTCAGCTTGAGTACTAGATGATCCATGAAGTTAGTATAACATTGGAAGATTAAGGCCACCAGTGCCAACCCTGTATTCTTCCAATGTGATGAGCAGCTTGAGGATGGTCCTTTCCTGCCAATCAATACATGGGACTGGGATATAGGCTGGAAACCCATAGATTTCCTCTTCTGTGCTCTGCTCCTGCCTGCCATATACTTTAGCGTAACACTATTAGAAGGCCCCATTGTTAAAAGTATTGTTGAGACCATTGGTCAACAGAAAGCCCCTACTGTCAGGTTTAGCCATCCATGCTAAGAGCCTGCTCGATTCATCACTTTCTGCATGCTGGTGATCCATGCATGCTGTATGGTCAACTCACTTCTGTCTTTCCACCAGAATAGCAAAGGTTTCTCTAGCTGCCATGAGTGCAGTATTCCGGGGTTTATCTGCTATGTCATCACCCTCCAGCCTTTTAATTTTGGCCTTAAGTTTTTCTAATTGCTAGGCAATGTGACATCTCATCATCTCACCCGTATAGCCGTGGGGTCCCTTACCACTGTTTTCGAAGCTACCTGCTCAGATAGCAGCAAGGAGGTCAATTTGCTGTTGTCTTCAAAGTAGTACGATGTTAGATCATACAGTGAGACATGGAGCATCAGATCTTTCAGTGTAGCATTCTGAAGGTGCCTTGTTGTCTTTGGCGCTAGTTATCTCCCCCAGTTGATGATCATGACTTGTGGGTTGTGGTCATATAGGGTCCATCCTAAGTATGTGATCATGCTTATTTCTTCCACTTTTCCAATTGTGCATATTGTATGATCAATTATGGTGACCATTTTTTACTGAGGAATAAAAGGAGTATTCCCTTAGAAAGCGATGTCTGAATGTCCATATGTGTAACTGGGACCATTGATCCATCCAGTCTCTCATGACATTGGAAGTTGTGTGGACTGGTGTATGGGGTGGGAGGTTTGATCAATCTATTCACATATAAAGAACACTGTTGAAGTCCCTCCCAATAACATGGGGAGTTGCAGCCGGTGAGCTAAGATGGATGAGAGAAATGAGAAGAACTGAGGCTGCTGAACATTGGTAACATAAACTCCTCCTAGTATTACAGTCTTTCCATCCATTCCATCATAACATGTCTGGCATCTTTGTGAATAATTTATGTAGTTATCTCAAAAGGGAACCCAGTCCTAAACCAAATTAAGGCACCTCTGGCGTAGGAGGAGAAGTCTGTGTTCACTATTCGCCCTGCCATGTGTCCTTCCTTTCTATCAGATGTTGCTCGTAGCAATGATATGTATATGCCTCTTCATTTAAAAAAAGGACTACATTAACCAAAGCGTGTTCATCCTTATCCTGTATGATCTATCAGATCCCACAAGTTCTAGAGGAGGGCTTCCCTCCCTTTGCCATCAACAAACCTTACTTGCCCAACCCATCACTAGTTGTAATTCCTCTCCCACCTGTCCCAGGGCAGAAACTCATACTCTTTCCACCCATTTAATCAACACTTCAAATAAGCTGCTAACTGTGGTGCATTTGCTGGCTGTACGTGTCACCAGAGGTGACCAGCCATACACCAAATGGGCTGGGAGCCTGGCTCTTGATAAGTCAGACCTATGTGAGTCATTGCTCTGTCATACTGCTTGGGCTATGGACCAGCTGTCTAAGGACAATGGAAGGATCCATGTATCAGACTCACGTTGCAAATGTTTACATCATCTGCATTTTATGCGTCTGTTTATCAGTTTCCTCTATCCATCTCTCACGCCTGTCTGTAATGCAATAACGAGAGGAAGAGAAGCCACTAGAGGGTTCTTCGCCACTGGTAGGAGTGCAGCTGCCGTACCTGACCAGTCTTCTCTTGAAAGTGCTAATGATAGGCCGAAGGATCGTCAGGACCTGCAGGAACTCATCAACTTGTGTGATCCCGGGTAACGGTTCAGATGAGTTAAGGTCACTGGCAGATACTGTTGTCCAAGGGCTGATACTAAAAGATTGTCGCTTCTGCAATAGCAACTTGTTGCATTTGAGTGACAATTGGTTAAGTTACTGGGCCTGGCATTGTTCACCGTGCTCTCTTGCACTATCATTGTTGAAACAGCAGCCGGCTTTCACCATTGTGGGTGCTCTCCTTTCTCAGTGCCCCTTGCTGCTCCATCCAGTACCATACTGCTTGATGTTCTGTGAGGAGCAGAACCTCATCTAAAGTTTCTTCTTCTTTACACTCTGAGTGTTAATTCCCCAGCCACTTGCATCAACCTTTCTAATATATCCTTGATTACATCTGTCTACATTATTGCATGATGAAAAAAGTATTATTATAATACTGAAGTGTCCTGTCATGAAGAAACTGCATGACAGGGCACGTCAGTCATGCAATGATAAAGGGAAGCAAATAGAGACATTAGATCACTTGGAGAGGAGATGCTAGAGTTTAGAGAAAGGCAATCCACCTACTCACATTGATATGGAAATTCCTTAGGTATATGTTGCATATCCCAGAAGCAGTGCAGCTGTAAAAAATGGAAACCGGTCAAAATATATATCAATCTTTTTAACATTTCACTATCCAGAGGAACAGCTATTGTTTGCTCCCCAAGCTCACTTGGTAGCACCAACATGCCAAAGGTTTGTAACTATAACACGTTTGCATACCTAATAGCATTGGTGGTTAATCCTGCTAGATATTTTGGGAGTTGGTAAAAGTCATAGAAAGTGGACTAGTCCTTGAACATTTCAGAAGACTAGCAGTGTCCGTGGATGGTTTCACAAGGAGCCCTCAAATAGAGCTCAAAGAAGGCGATTATTAGACAATGTCTTTCCTCAATTGTCAATGATTATGCCTTGAGCAGCCGTCTTGAATTTATTAAAAAGCTTTGTAAGCAGTCTTCCTGTAAAGGGCCGCTTGGGCTAGTGACTTATTCACACTCTTATGACAGGAGGGGCAATAGTTTCTCCCCTTTGCATGCGTGATTTGCAAAGGAATAATGTTACAAGGCAAGGCTGACATGTTACTGGTTGATCGGATCACAGTACAGACCCATCATGTCCAGATGTTTGCCTTCAGTCCTTAGAAGAATCCATTTAAAAGACCTTTTTTATGGCAAATGGAATTTTCTACCTGCAATAATTCTTAGTTTACATTAGCTCACCAGGCCCATTTTATAGGAAACTGTAACTCACCTATTTATGTGATTTTTAATATTTTATATAGCAATCTTACCTATCCCTACCAATTCACCTGAACAAGAATGGCAAAAAGGAGACAACATCTCTAATCCAGTGCCTTTGAGACGAGAGAAACAACTTCACAGGGTGTCATAGGTATTGGAGTTGTTGCAGATCTTCACAAGAAGATCACCATAATGTGTTATTTTTAAATGATTGTATATTCTTTGTTATCAATAGATGTGATGGAATAGTAAAGTTGGCTTACGTCAAGGCAATGGGCAACCCAGGTTTTGTTACTCAATGTCCAGCAAACTACGTACATTGTCAAAACACCACAGCTGACCCATGCTATCCATGTCAGTAGTATCAAAATGTATTTTTAAAGGATGTCTTTTCTTGAGCATCATGCATTTGCTTGACTTACATTCCTGATCCTTACCAGGTCAACTGCATCCTTATTTATGGATGTGATCATTTTAGGAAGACCAAAACCACCACCAACAGAATTATGGCTTCTGATCACCTCTCAATCTGTGGTTTATGACAGATTTGCTTTATGATTCATGTCACTTTAGTTGCTACTCAAATCCATGCAACCTCCCAGTACCACTCAAGAGTGCCATCCCAAATGTAGCTGAGATTTTGATGAAATATTTACTCATAGGTCTCATCAACCATAGATATACACATCTTTTATATATCTCTATAATACATGGGATTCTGTAATCCCTGGATGAATGCCAGTATCTAATTTCTTTATAATATGCGACCTACCTAGCCGCCAAAATAAAGTAAAGATGCAAGAACTCGAACATCATGAGTGATTACAGTCAAGTTCTGATGTCACAATATCTTCAGTCAGAGCCAGCAGCTGAGGTGAAAGGGAGGTGAGGTAATGGAGCATAAGTGAAGCAGCTGTTTAAAGCAATGTTGCTTTTCTTTATTCTACTCTATTTTTTAGCTTACACTGACATGCAAAGAGAACATTTGTATTATTTTTTGCGCTCATTAGATAGAGAAAAGCTAGAATCTTTCTGCATGTTTTTTAGCATTCTGAGCTACAGCAGCTTTTTTTAAAACTAAATAAATAAGCTGACTTCTTTTGGTCTGTTTGCAACAAATAACTAACAGGTTTTTAACATGTTTCATGTTGCACTAGAGGTTTTATTTTTATACTTCATGTTTGCACACATGCTTACTGCTTCATATGAATGAGCTATGCACCAAGGTTTTAAGTGGTTACTGTGAAAGGTGATGCCGTGACCATGTATTATATTGGATAATGTTACCCCAGACATACATAATAAGGATATTGAAAGTCACCTCAGAGTTCCATAATCTCTTAAAGGAACTCAGCCTTTGGCCCCGTTCCTCTATATCTTTATGGAACTCCTTTATAACTTGCAATATCCTTATGATGTACAGCGGGGATACTTTTTTCCTTATATTATAGATGGACTAATGTACCCAAACTCAACATTATAAGGCCATTACAGATCACTGAGGAGTTCTGTGGCCACTGTGAGGCACTAGGCTGCAGATTTCTCATAATATTATCCCTTTTAATATGCGGTTATTTCCACCCAGGCAAATTTATGTCAGGATGGTCTTGTTCACAGGTGAGTAGCTAATCCTGTAATTTTCTTCGTTATATTTTGGCAGTTATAGATTTGTCTTTGTCTTTACAACAGCAACACTGCAAGTCCAAAAAAGCAAAGAACAAAGAACTGGGTGGAGAGGACATGCCCAAACAGAGACAAACTCAGATCGGTGCCTCCATTACGGGATTATTCAGCTTTAAAGGTGCCTCAAAAAACATGAAAACTCAATTTACAGGTGTCCAGGGCATTCGTTCTGGCTGGTAAAAGAACAGCATGTTGTGGGACAAGCATGTGCTGGCTAGAGACTCCTCCACTACTCAAGGGGTTTTCTACACCTGGAGTGAGGAAGTGCAATGGGGACAAGGGAAGTCCTTATATAGAAGATCAGCTCGCCTTCAGAAATGATAAGAGGAGGTGGGGCAAGTGGGATTGACTGGAAAAGTCTTTGCTTTTCAAAGTAGTGCCGTCTTCCGCATTTGAGGCCGTGATGAGTGAGGGAGGAAGTTCCTACACCCAGCAGTAACTCAGCTCCACCGCTGTAAGAGACAGTGAGAGTTATGTTGGCGGGTTCTTCTTGAAAATCTTAAACTGACCAATAGATTCTTCCTTCATACATGTAAGGCTCGGTGAAGGGAGGAGGTGCCCTGACCCGAAGCAGCTAAGAGGCACTGGGTGGTGGAGTAGATGGGCATCAGCTAGGGAACTCTTCTTTTCTGAACGGACAAACTCTTCCTATTGATGAGATCATCGTGGAAGGAGCATGCCAGTTCTTGCACACCAGAGTGAAAAGAGTTGGTGCCACAGTGATATCACTGCTCAGTTGTCATAAAGTACTACAACAAGTGATTAGTAACATAATGTTCTTATAACGGGCACATTCTGACAGCCATGTGTAGTAAGTATAGTCTCTAAAGTGGTCTATAGGAATTTAGCACTCTCCTTTTTTCTACCTATATAATTTGTAATGACTGTTGGTGAGTTCAAGGAGCTTCAAGCGTTGACAAAGGGCCCGTTGAAGTATCAAAAACACAAATAAAGTGCAGAACGGGTCATGATTAATAGAATGTCACCTTACAAGTAGATGCTAATATATGTTAATATATGCTCAGTTGTTCCTGTATTTAATTTTCTATGTGAATTTTCTCAAGGTAGCTCATTAATGATTTCTTTGACTTTTCTGCTTATTAGCATTTTTGTAAACTGCAAACCTAACTTTGCATCTGTGAACATATGTCCTTCAACATGTGTGGTTGCTTATTTCTATGATGCTGCTTTGGCATTTGTACTGTTTTGGTAATATTTTTACAGGCTCTTCATTTCAATTTACTACTGTTTGAGGCCTTCAGAGTACTTTTTACAGCATGATCACTTATGAATTTCCATTCATTTCCTTTATTTTGATCCGTTTCCTCTTCTCGTATGTTGCTCCACTTCTTATGCATGTTCACACCTTTACTAGGTCGCTTCAACTGTGCTTAGTTCTTGATGTGCTAATACCGCAGCCTTCCTAGTGCATGGTGTAACTTTTTAGGTTTCCTCGTCATACATTGAGTTTTGGATTATGTATTTATTGCCTAATACATAGAACACCTGTGTTTACGTTTGACATCACTTAAGAATCCCCCACACAATTGCAGTAAATGATGTGTGTATAAACACATTACCAACATTATCATCATAATTATTTATTGTTGTTATTATTATGATAATTATGATTATTAGTATTATTAATATTTTTAGGAAAGTGCCCTTTTCGACATGGTCACCCCCACTTTTTGCCTTGTACTTGAGGTGATTTTGACTGGAAGTGCACTGGGTTCCTGCTAACCAGACCACAAGTGTCAGATCTATTTCCCAAAACTGTTAAATTGTTTCCCCAAATTGGCAATACCTTTGTGTTAGACCCGGGATCCCTGGTTGGCTGAGGTAGGTACCTTAGGCCAAATAGAGACCCACAGTTCCACATCAGAGAAAGGAAGGTCACCTCTTGAGATAGCCCCGCTCACCCCCTTGGTAGCTTGGCACGAGCAGCCAGGCTTATCTTCAAGGCAAATGTGTAAAGTATTTGCAACCACGCTCACAGCAACCCAATGATGACACCACACATGGACTTCACACTAGTTTCATAAAAACGAGTTTAAGTTTTATATAAAATGATATACGATAAGATCACACAATATAAATCCAGCATATGAGTATGTGTACTATTTCTCCTGGCCGATTGTTAGGCCAGCCAGCCCCGGCAAATTCTGGCGATATTAATGAGCTCTTCTATACATTCCCCTGTAATCCTAATACATTGTTATACAGTTCAAAATGCTCTTATCAGGCACTATTGCCATGTAACAATAATGCAATGCGTAACACAGCAATCAGACACTTTGCAAAGTAAAAATAATGCAATGAGTAATCAGTAATCAGGCACTTTGCGATGTAAAAATAATGCGATGTGTAATACAACCACCAAGTACATCATTATGCAGAGATAAGGCAATGCGTAATGCACTAATCAGGTAGTACGTCATGTAGGAATAATACAATGCGTAATACTCTAATCAGGTAGTTCGTTATGCAGAAACAATGCAATGCGTCACATGACAATCAGGTACTTCGTTATACATAATGAATGCCTTGCGTCATACACTAATCAGGTAGTTTGTTATGCAGGGATAATGCAATGCGCAATACACTAATCAGGTACTCCGTTATGCAGAAATTATGCAATGTGTAATACGACAGTCAGGTACTCCGTTATGCAGAAATTGAATAATGCGTAATACACTCCGGCACCAATCACGGTGCCTTAGGCGGTCTCTCAGCCACTCCTTCTGACTCATAGTCAGCCTCTGTCAACAGTTGCCCCCAACATGGGTATGATGTAATCAAAAAGTACAGCTCCACTCACTGGCTCTGGTAGTGCCACTCCCTTGGCAATACGGGCCGCGAAGCAAAGACTCAAGCTGCCAAAACGAGAGAGAGGCTGAGAGTGTCTCCCTCCGAGCCCCCACTCCGCCCCAGGAGTCAACACACGTTACCTGAAGGGCACAAACTCACTCTCCTCTCCTCGTCTGGGCCTCCGATGCAATCTTTATGAATTGGCAACGGCTGGCTTGGGCCGGCGGCTCACCTCCTCTGGGGCTTCCGGTCCGGGCCGCTACTGCTATGAAGATCTCAAGCTGCCACAGGGCACACGCACACATCGTCGCTGAGACTCCCTTGAACTTCGGGTGCATGATCACCGGGCACTCCACACGAAAGTCTCAGGCTGCACGAAGATCATGAACGCAGCGTGGCTGAGACTCACTTTAACTCCGGGTGCACGTTAACAAGGCAATCCTCACAAAGGTCTCACGGTGCACACAGCACACGCACACAGCATCGATGAGACTCACTTGGACTCTGGGTGCACGATGACAAGGCAATCCTCACAAAGGTGTCACGGTGCACACAGCACATGCACACAGCATCAATGAGACTCACTTGGATTCCGGGTGTGCATGATGACAAAGCAATCCTCGCGAAGGTCTCACGGTGCACACAGCAAACGCACCCAGTGTCGATGAGACTCACTTGGATTCCGGTGCACACGATAACTGGACAATCCTCACAAAGGGTTCAGGCTGCACAAAGCACAAAGCACCCTAATCCTTGCTTAGACTCCAGGTGCCCCCGATCACAGGGCACACCTTACAAGGGTCTGAGGGTGCAACAAGCACGCACACACAGCGCCGCTGAGACTCTCCTGGAAACATTTGTGTTCCTGAGTTTCCGCAACAGGGAGCCAGCTCACCTCTGGCCCTTGAGGATAAGTTACTTCAGGACACAGCACAGCAAAGTAATTTCAAGCAGGGGGACACAACACACAGCAACGTCCCTCTAGTCTTTCATTGGCTAAAACAGCAAACTGCAGGCCAGCACCAGAACACACAGCAAGGGTCAGTCCTTTCCTTCAGTCTCTTCAGTTGAATCTTTTCTGGCAAAGGTTCCTCTTGACCACAAAGTAGCTCCAGTCTTGTTCAATCTTGATCAAGCCATTCTCCAAGGTTCAGGGGCTTCAGCTCTCATAGTTATACCCCTCAATGGCTTTGAAGTCTTTGTGTTTCAGGGGGCACTGACCCCTGTTCAAACCAGTTCTGGGTGCCTCCCTGCCAGTGACACCTTCTTCCTTTGATTAGTGGGGGTCTGGATTTTCAATTACTCAGCAGGAGATGGGACAATTGTTTTATAGCAGCAACCCAGGCCTCTTCACCTCTAGGGGCTACTCCTTCCCCTACACTCCAGATGCAGGTCAGTCTGTTGCTGTCTCACCTCCTGAATGTCAAGACATTCCCCCGATCCTATCACTTTCAAATCCAGACAGTCAATTAACAGCCAGGCAGAGACACACAGAAATGTTAGAGCACAAAAACTCAGCCACTTCTAAAAGAGTGGCAATGCAAAAACCATCTTTATAAAAAGATGTGTTATTACATTGTGAGTTCAGGCATACTAAACGTAACCTCTCCATCTTAAGTCTTTGGGAAGATAGGCTCGAAAACATATTACACAGCCTTCTCATTCTATTCTATGGGCAAGATGGCCTTTCAACAGTGAAAAATGAAATAGAGATGGTTTCACTGTCAGGACATAGTACACACCTTAGTACATGTCCTACCTTTCACATGCACTGCACCCTGCCCAGGTGGTACCATTGACCTACCATAGGGGTGTCTGATGTGCATAGACAGGGAAGGGTAAGGTCTGGCAAGTGGGTGCACTTGTCAGAACAGCATGGCAGTTTAATAAACTGCGCGCAGGCACTGCAATGACAGGCCTGAGTTCCCTTTTTAAGGCTACTTGTGTGGGTGGCACAATTAGTGCTGCAGACCCACTAGTAGCATTTGCATTACCCGCCCTGGCACACATAGTGCACTTTACTAGGGAATTTACTAGTAATGCAAACATACCAATCATGGACAACTAATTACCATTGCACTTAATACAGGAAGCACTTGCACTTTGACACTGTTTAGCAGTATCAAAGTGTCCAATGCATCTAAGTTGGCAACACCATGTCTGAAAAAAGGTCTAGCCGGAAAGCAAAAGGTTTAGGGAACTTTAGCCAAAAAAAAGGGCGAAGTCCTTCACTTTGGTACCTTCTGAAAGTCCCTATGGTACCCCTGGTACCTAGGTCCTGAGGTACTCAAGAAGGGTCCCTTAGGGCGGTAGCACACACTTTGCCACCCTGAGGTCCCCACACCGAGCTCATTCAACTGCCACTGCAGGTTGCCTGTCTTGGTGCAGATGGTACATGACATGGCACACACCCTGTGTGCCTTGCATACCGACACTGCGTGCAGAGTAGGCAAGTCAACCCTACAGCAGGCCTTACAGGCCTAAGGCAGGGTGCACTAAACTACATGTGAGGGCATCACTGCACGAGCGGGTATACCCCTGTGCAGGTCAGTTCCATTGCTGCCAGTACAAGTGAATATGGAAGACATTTTACAAGCATGTTAATCCTTGGCACTTTCGCAATTGTCGCCCTTTGTGGTCCACCTCCCCTCCTCCTTTTAGCTGCAGAATCTGGGATGGTTTTATTGGTTTTAGTTGTGATTTTTTTTTGTGGATCTGGTTGAAGATTGTAAAGGCATGCTAACAGCGGTATTAGTTGCGGCTACTGATACTTGTTCAATACTCTCCGAAAGTAAGCCTGCTCGGGTGAGCGCAAAGCCGCTAGCTTCATTATTAATCGTAGGCGTAGAAGAGTTTACCGCCATATACGCCGGAGAGAGAGCAGAGGCGATTAGACCCAGAGACGTTCTTTTGGTTAGTTGCGGGTCCAAGGATAGTCTTCGCTCATAATAATAATGGTGGCTGTGACCTAGCAGTTGAATGTAGTACTTCAGGCAATCATACTCCGGCCTCTCCGGTTTTCAATTTCCCATCTTTGGGTGGCCCTACCCAGAATTCTAATGAGGAAATGTGGAGAAGGCTAGAAAATTTACTATCAACCCTAATATCTCCTATTACATACAGACTGAGCCGGATAGAGGAGCGATTAACTAATTTTGAATCCCAGGTTAAGACAGGCTTCTCAGTGCCAGAGGTCTTATCCGCCAAACTTAAGCCTACTCCTGTGATTATTAACAGTAGCACGGGGCTTTTGGTGCCAGCCAAGGTTTCAGCCAAACGTAAGCCCCCAAGTTTGCAGGCAATTAAGCCAACTCCTTTTGGGCCACACACGGATGCAGCCGTAGTAATACAAACAAAAACAGTCCCATTGCACAAGGATGATGCTGATTTGGGGAACATGTCTAGCGAATTTGCACAATCGATTTCGAGCTCCCCGGATGTTGACAGAGTGGAAGTAGTAAATGACGCATTGAAGGATAACAACTGTAAAAACTGCCCTTTAGCCAGACAAGCCAGTAAACCTATTCACCGTCAAGGATTCAGTGGCTTGGGTCAGAATGCTGTGCAAGCAAATCCTCTGGCCCTTCATCTTCCTTCCGCAGCTGCCCCTCAAGTGGTCGTCCTGATGAACGTTCCACCACTGCGGGAAGCGCAGTCTGAAACTACCGACCAGTTGTTACTAAAATCCTTGCACTGGTTTAATAATCGCCTAAAGGATGTTTGGTTCTGGGAGGAGGGAGTTGACAAGCACATGATTATGGCCAGGCAAACTCCGTGGATGGGCCCCTCGAGGAAGGAAGGGAACGGCGATTGTGTTAATTGTTAATTTTAACAATGCTCATATTACGAGATTCCTCTTGGATAAATTGGGAGGGATGCCAGGAAGACAGAATGAAAAAGTGTACATTTTACCACTAGGGTTTTTTTTATAAATCTGGGCCATACTTTTCTAATGTGTTGCATTCCTATGGGAAGGTTAAGCAATCTTGGGCACCTCTTGGCATAGCACTTAGACCATCAGAGGTCCCTTTGACCAATAGATTTGCTCCACTATCTGACCTAGCCCTCTGTGATTGACTACACCTACCAACCTTGACTGGGACAGAGCACAAGGATAGCCCTCCTATCTTCCAACTAACCCCCCTAAAGGAAATCCACAAAGTAGAGGATAGGAATCAGGCGTGTGCGAAATCTGTTTAATGTCTGGGAAAGTCTGCCGTTACAACTCCCTCTCCAATTTCCCTGCTATCCTGGAATATTGCCGGTTTACCTTTTAAAACCCTGTCCGTCGACTGGTTGAGGGGTATGATATCATTGCCTTTCAAGAGACTTGGTCAGTAGACATGATTTACCGCCAAGGATACTTAGCTTTTGGTAAAGCGGCTGTCCCAAATAGTAAGGGGAGATCTAGCGGGGGATTGATCATATGGGTAAACCAACAGACATCGTTTCAAATAACGGAAGTACCAGTAGATAGCCCTGACATTCTTGCTATTAAGATTCGTGTTGAGGGTGAGTTAGACTTTATCTTATTTAATGTATATGCGAGAGGGATCGCGGGTGGGAAAGCGTCACCAACTATTGCCCTCCTGGATGAAATTTTTAATAACTTAGTCGGCACAAATATTCTGGTGATTGCAGGTGATTTTGATTGTACATTTGAGCCCCTAGGCCTCGATGACTATGGCCTCAGTATGGAGGAAGACCAGAATTGGGGGATACCGTCTTTATCATTGCCACCAATCAACAAGTGGACAGAGGCGGCGTTACAATTAAAAAGTTTATCCCTCGGGAGGGGGCTAAGGGCTGTTAACGGGAGATCCCCCTCAGACATAGATGGTACCAATACGTTCTCTTCTGGGTCTAGAAGAAGTAGAATAGACTATATTTTTATTAGTCTAGAGCTCTGGTATAGACTTGTGGATATGATGGTACACCACAGACCAGAGAGTGACCACGATCCATTAGTATTAACTTTAGCTAGGATGGGGTTGGACCCCACACTGGCTGATATGAAAACTGCAATAGGAGAAGTAGCTATGTCACAAGACTGCCACGGCTGAAATGGGCAGTGGTCGCAAAAGATGAAGGCACCCTGACGCAGATTAAGACAGCGGTGGAAGAAACCTTACTAAGGCTCGGATCACCAGATTCTCCTGGAAAATCCTTCTAAGATTTTAAGAAGGCTCATGAGGATCTATTTGCAAAATTGAAGACCCTGTTTACAAAAAATAAGAAACCAATTAGGCACTACATAAAAAAATCGGCCAATTGGTACAATGAGGCTTGTGGAGTTGCATTTAAGCACCTCTCTAAAGCCATTAAGAAAGGGGTTCCTCAAGAGGTTAAATTAGCAAGGGTAAATTATAAAAATGCACAAATAAAGGCGAAGAAGGATTTTGATGAGGATAGATGGTTAAGCTTAACAAGTGCTAGTAATAGGAAGAATTGGTCAAAATTTTGACAATTAGTCAAATGGGCAAGTGGTGCGATAGGGTCCATACCAACGAATAATGTACCTCCCGAACTTTGGGTAGAATACTATCAAGCTCAATTTGCCTCCTCGTCGAACATCGTTACTGACTACCCTGTGGTAAATTCTGATGTTGTTTTAATTTTTGACAAAGGGGAGATAGAAAGGGCCTTGGACGGGGTTCCAGCAGGGTGGGCACCTGGCCCGGATTGTATCCCGGCTGATATCTATAAAAAAGATAGGAAAAACTGGACTGAATATATTTTTATCATCATAAATACTATTGCTAGAGGTGCGCTGATTCCAGATACCTGGCGCGAGGCCAAAATCATCCCCAAATACAAAAAGGGTGACCGCGCCAGACCTGGCAACTATAGGCCGATAAGACTAATCGATACCCTACAGAAACTAGTTGCCAGATTTGTGCTAGGTAGAGTAAATGAATGGATATTAGACCAGAATGTATTATCTATCTACCAAGCGGATTTCCGACCCCATGTCAGTACCATCGACCAAGTTTTTAGATTTATGATGACATATTGGAGCACAGTGGTCCTAGCAGGGGGAACTCTATATGCAGCATTTGTTGACTTAAAATCAGCGTTTGATTTAGTCCCCCGCCACAAGTTATGGAATACACTAAAGGAAGCTGGGATGCCCCTAGAAATCTTAAGTGTTATTATTAAATGGCATGAGGCTAATTATGCTCAGGTTAGGTGGGGACAGCAGGGTGAATTAACATACCGCTTCCCAGTTAATAAGGGAGTGCGGCAAGGGTGTGTCCTTGCTCCTACCCTATTTTCCCTATTTATAAACAAGGTCATTTCCTATTATACTAATTTTCCAACAGATGCTCCAACCCTTGCCGGCTCAAGTGTTGCGCTTTTAATGTTTGCAGACGACACTTTAATTTTATCTAAAACTCAATGTGGTCTGCAACGTGCCCTTGATAGAATCATAGAGTTTTGCAACGACCAAGAATTTGTAGTAAATGTTGACAAAACCAAGTTCATGGTGCTGTATAAACATAAACTTAATACAGGGAGAGTTGAAATGAATAAATCACCTTTGGAACAAACTGATACCTTCACCTATCTAGGAGTGACAATGGGTAGGAAGATGAATTGGACACCCCAGTTAGACATTTTAGTTCTCAGACTCAACCAGTTAGCAGGTGCCCTACTTAAAGAACATCGACTTTCAAATACAAAACCGGTGGGGCCCGCTTTATCGATTTACAATGGGAAAATTAGAGCTTCCATAATATATGATGCAGAACTTTGGGGGTTTGAAAATGTATCACCTCTAGTTCTAGCACAAAACAAGTTTCTGAGAACACTGATCGCCCTCCCCCAATCAACCCCCATCAAGCCCCTGTTGTCTGATCTGGGATGTACCTCCTTCAATGAGGCTGCGGGATTTAGACCCCTAGCCTACTGGAGGAGGCTTTGGACTACTCCTCAATTGACGTCTTATGCTAATGCACTAATGCATATTAGAAATGCCGATCTGTCCTCTAAAATCAAATGGCTCCAGAAGATCAAGGGTAATTTGTTTGACATGGGGCTTCGTCATCTGTGGGAAGATCCTATACGGAACTTATTTCCCACAAAAATGAGTCTAAAGCACTCTGCTGGGATATGATTACTAAAAATGCACTGTCAGGGGTGAGCAGTAGTTCGCTCACAGGTATCTTTCTGGAGCATAAGCCTGCAATCGAAGTAGAAGCTTACTGGAATTTGATTACCAAACCTGGTGATGGGAAATTATATCCCCAATTCAGAGTAGGCTCCCTTCCCATAAGATCATTCACTGCAAAGTGGAATAAGGCTTATGATAGTAATTGCCCTTCGTGTCCATCCCAGGTTGAGTCGATTACCCATGTACTGTTTGTGTGCCCAGCCTATAATGGCCCCCGTCGAAGGTGGCTTAAGCCACTGTGTTCCAATCTAGGTACCAGATCGTGTATGGCAGCTCTGCGTATCTTGGTATCAAATACAAGTCCAGATATTGTGATCGCGATGGCGAAATTTCTTAGCTGGTTCTGGGCACTGAGAAGGAAAAATTTGGAGGCTGGCCCGGTACTTGTTCATACTACCTGATTATGCTATGGGTAAGCAAGCATCCCCTGGTCAAATTGTCTAGGAATTGGTTTTATGGATGCATTTATATATTTATTAACTTGCTCAATGTTGCTAGGAAATTCGGTATAGTTGATATTAAATTTTTTTAATGATGTAAGTTTTTAGGGCGTTATTGCTTTAATGATATTTTATGACACTTTTATGTTTGTATTGTGTCTTTTATGGTTGTAAATTACCGAATAAAGACTAATTAATTTTTTTTTTTAAATTAATTAATTAAATTAATAATTAATTTAAATTAATTATAAGCATGTTCTTCACACTGGTAGAAACGAATTCCCCAGCTACATGATGGCTTCACTGAAAAAAGGGATGTTTGGTATTGAACATCTTGAATTAATAAACCCGCACTGTTGCCAGTGTCAGATTGAGTAATACATGCACACAGAGGGCATCTTAAAGGTGCTCCCTGAAAACCTACCAGCCACTGGTGTGCTGACTGACTGGTTCTAACCAGCCTGTCACCAGAGATGAGTTTCTGACCCTCAAAGGGTGAGTGCCTTTGCTCTCCTGGGGTCATAAATCAAGGCTGCTCACTCAGGAGGTTCCTTGCACACCCACCCACAGGATGTCCTGTGTATTAGCATTCCAAGGCCAGGGAGCTCCAAAGAGGTCCATCGCATTTAGTTTGCAAATCTGGCATCTCTCACAAGAGAGGAAATCAACCCCCTTTGTCCAGAGCCCTTAGGCACTTGGACAGGTGGGCAAATTAGCTAGGCAAGACAAGCGTGTCAACCCTCGGCAAGCACCGCCTCTGAACTGGGCTACCTGAGTGGATGTGACTTTTCAGAAGTGACTATCTTGGTGATGGCAAATATAGGGTCTCTGGGACAGGGTTATACCCACTTCCCACATGAAGAAGGCATTTAGGTAGCATAGTGACCCCAGGGGTAAGTAGCCAAGTGGGTGCTACCCTACACTCTCCTAACACCCTTAAATTCAGTATTTAGGGAAACCCTGGCACCAGAAAATCAGATCCTGAAGACCAAAAGAAGAAGAAGGTCCAAAGAGCAACAAAGCAAGAACTGCAGAAGAAGTAACTGCCTTGCTGATCTCTTATCCTATTCTCGACAATTGTGTCATAGTCAATTTGCCCTGCAAGCTGCTGATCCCCTAAAGCATGGGAGGACTGCCAGCACTTCTCCAAAGACTCAGGAACTCCTGTGGAACAGCAGAGCTGTTCCCCTGCATCTTGCAGGTGCTAATGACTGAGCTGTGAGGCTCCAAGATTGTGAAAACCTGACACCAGTAAGCACCACAGCACCCAAGGTGCCTAGCTCAAGCGCAAGTAGGCCAATGGTGCCAATGTGGTCCTGAGATCCTGATTACCTATGAAGAAGAAGGAAAATGAAGAACCCCGAAAGCGGAAGACTGAGGAAGAGCAACTGACTTCACCTGAGCCCTGCCGGCCTGTCTGCGGTTCCCCATTAAAACTGCACCAAAGACATCTCGTCCTGCAGCTGATGTGCCTCCAAAGCTTGGGAGGACTGCTTGCCTTAATTAAAGATTCATGAACTCTTGTGGAGCAGTGCAGCTGCTTCCCTGTATCTGGCAGGATCCCCAAAGAAGACTGTGATTGCTCTGGACCGCAAAAACCAGACAGCGCAAAACATCACTGATCTGTGAATCTGAGCTGAAGTGGGTCAACGGTGCAGGCTTGGTCCCTTGGCTCTCCAGAGACAAACTCCAGCTTGGACTTGGCCAGTGTGGACTTCCCGATGCAGTCTGCAGCCTCTGTTTGCAGGCCCCCTCTACTGCAAGTGCTCCTGGTGAAACTCTGACATCTAAAGACAACTCGGCACCTGTCGTCCCTGATCCCTGGAGAAAAGGACCAAAGGTGTTCCCACATCCCAAACTTTGCAAGAGTTGAGCACCCATTGGTTCAGCCTGACTGGTACTCCAGTCCGAGCCTGCAGCCTGTTTTCCAACAGGCCGAGCTCCATAGACTTAAATGGGGCACTCGACTCTGTAAGGCACCTTTACACTTGGACACCCCAGTGCCTCCTGAGGTGACCTGCTGGTGTTGCCTTAGACCCTTTCTCCTATTCACCTTAAATCCAAATCACTGAAGAGTGCCTAAACGCAATACATGTTTTTCCTTCAAAGATTAAAATTACCCCGAAGTGCTTCCATTCTGATTTGAAGCATCAAAGTCACAGAACGCTGAAAAACACACCTCTCAACCTGGATTCCCCAGTGCCTCCTGAGGTGACCTGTTGGTGTTGCCTTAGACCTTGCCCCATACTCACCTGAAGATCCGGGAAGGGTTGTTACATGACCTATGCAGAGTATGTTTCTTCCTAAGTTAACATTGCCGTGAAGTGCTTCAATTACGATTTAAGGTATCAAAAACCTGTTTACTTCAAACCTGCTATTTTAAAAAGTGCTTATCTGATTTTAATGATCTTGGTGCCTAAAGTTATATAAAAATATGTGGTATTTTTATAAATTGGTGTGGATCTCCCCATTGAGTTGTGTGCATCATTTTTTGACTATTGTGTGCATGTGCAGATGTCTAACACGCCTCTCTGATAAGCCTGAGGGTACACTACCCCCTAGAAGAGCACCTTGGGATTGCTAAAGCAAGCCGCTGTCCACTAGTAGGGGAATACCTGGACTCTTTGCAAGCCATACCTCTTTTTGGTATATCATGCAAAGAGCCAGCTTCCTATATTATTATTTGAAAATGTTGATTTTGCCATTGGCAGTACAGTTATATCAGCCGCATTGTGGAGAAAAAAACACAAAATACTGATTGTTTTGCATGCACCACTGTTGTGTCTTCCCATAACCAACTTGCCAAACTACACAGGATGTGCTGCTTGCAGATTATCAATATCCTGGTCTTCCACTGCTGCCCCGAGATTTCACCATCTGTGGAAATAACCCTAGAGGCACAACCTGAAATAAAAATTTCAAATGCATTGTCTTATTTCTGGCATCACTCACCCACTCACCTATGGGGGCTCATCTAACCCTGAGAAAATAAGTTTGCTTCCAGTGACAGTTGGCATCTGTTTGTTTATGTACCTCTGGAACTTCACACCACTGAACAAAACGAGCTACTTAGTGCAAACTTGTTACACCAGCATGCATTTTGTCGGCTTTATGTAATACTTCTCCATGCCCTGGGCATTGTTTGAGTATTTTATGGTAGCATTTATATAGTGTTTCATACTCTGTCATGGGGCCTACAATACGTTTTTGGATGGTGACGTGCTACACCTTGGGGAAGTGCGTCGTCTACAAGGGATTATATTTGCTATGTTTCTGTATGGGAAGCCTTTCGGTGTCACTCATTAGTGACTGGAGAGGCACTTTCATCTATACTTGCAGTGCAGCGCTAGCAGTGTGATGGGGAAGGAGGTGGAAAAGATAGGGCACAGAAATAAATGTCATTAGTTGACAATTATAATTTACTCTCCAGATTCTGTGTTATTTTTCCTGGCTTCTGTTATACTTGAGTTGAGGGGGTTAGAGGCAGGGGTCTACCAGGATTGTCTGTGCTATAGCTTGCCCAGTTGGAGAGGGGCAGGGCAACTAAAGCATATAAACAGCTTCACAGCACCAATCTAGCCAGAGGGTCAGTGGGAGCTATGTGCATCTACACAAAAAAGTGTAGTGATCAGAGAATGCCCCATAACCCTCACAGCAGCATCAACAAGACAGACATACTGTTTAAGGATTAAAGAGATGCCAAAAGGTCCAAAATAAAGTTTAGTGCCATGAGCACTATGGGACGTTATGCACCTTTTAACAAGCTAAGATACTGCATACTGCTGTACAAACAAATACTCCTAATACATCTCCTGAAGGAGGAAACAAGTAGAAGGGCAGTCAAATTTGGCAGCCTGAGCAGAAACCATTCATTCTTTAAAGGCCCCAGATTCCACCTCCTCCAACTGGAATGAAGGAAGCCAAAAATGTGATTAGTAGTGGGCAGTATATCTTAATCTTGTCTGGTACTTTGCTATTGATAAGTAATTTACCATGTGCTTGTGATGAACGTCCCTGCTGCTTGGCTTTTTGTTTGAACTAATAAAGATATTACACAAGCGCATTTATTAAACTTTAAAAATGATGGAGCACTAAAAGGGTTGTCTGCATGTCCATGAAAGTGCACAGAGCTAAGGGCCCTATCTAAGGAGAGCTATTTAATATGTACAGAGATTCTAAGGACAGCAATATGTATGCCACAAAAATTCTGTGTGTACTAAAGCTCTTTCCAGAGGTGACAAATCCTTCAGTGAGTTATATAAAGTAATTGTATATTTTTTGCATGACCAGTTGTTTAAAGCCTTTTTTCTTAAGTAACCAGTACCATTTCTTGCTAAAGTGTTTCCAAGCCCTCACTGTAACCCATTTCCGCATTTCTGTGTTTTTTTACAGGGTCCAGTCAGGAACATATCTCAGCACTGGATGGTTCACGCTAATCTTAGCAATGAAGGCCTGCAATGGCATTCATGTCTTCGGGATGATAAATGACACTTACTGCAAGTAAGATCGCAGAAAATTATTTTCATGCGACTACAATTCAGATGCCTTGTCCACATTTTGCAATTTTTTTTAATACTATAAATCCTAGAAATTGATTGAGCGGCTTTCGCCTGCTATTCTAAGTTGACTTGACACGATATTTTCAGTGCATGGGACAATTCAAAAAGTTGAAAAACAAGCAAAATCAGAAACTAGTTTTAATTTTAAAACGTGATGTGTTCGTATTTTTGAAATGTGCTACACTGTCTGTCACTTTGCCAAAGGTTAGATGCTCTATTATTTGTGTGATTAGTAATATTTTGACAGATTTGTTACCGATATTCTTTTTAAGTTCTGAGATCAGATTCTTTGTAGAATTAGATCAATGAGATTTCGTCAAGAAGTAACAGCACTTTCAAGGGAAAAATCACTCGGTTTTATAAAAGGCCAGTGACGCACCTGTAATTGTAGCACCTCATATTTGTGACTGCCCTTCGCAACAGACATAACCTTTTTTCACATATTGGGCCGGCATGATTTTGAGGGCAGGGCAGCCAGTGAAAGTGATTGCGCAGCTTGGCCCTCCTTGCACAAAAGCTTATGCATTGGTTCTCAAATGCAGGTAGGGAGACTTAAAATGGGTTCTCACATAAACAGTATTCATATTCTCCACTCACATGCGTGCTAAAGGCATTTTAGAAACGGGTCTATATTCGTATATATATATATATATATATATATATATATATATATATATATATATATATATATTCACACAAAAAAAACAAAGGTTGCATGGATGTTATATTTAGCAGAAAGAATTTAAAAAACCTTAGCAAGTCACTATAAAAGCAGAGGTTACACTAGCGTTATATTTAGCAAATATAATTTGAAAAACCTTAGAATTTCACACAAAAAAACAAAGGTTACAGGGACGTTATAGTTAGGCTGACATTTCACTCATACAAAACCAGAGAAATTCAGCTGTTGTAGTTACCTGAGTTAACTATAACTTGTGCCACCACAATGCACTACTTATGAACTCACATATTGCATCACTGATGACATCGCTGATGCCATCTCAAATGACATCACTTATAACATCATCCACATCATCTCTGACACACCCACTCACATCCTTGCAGAATCTTTTAAACACCCACTGCCACTCCCACACAACCATTCACAAAAGCGGTGAGGGTAGGCTGGGAGGGAAGGGAATGTTGACTGTTTTTCTGAAATAATTTACGCAATGTGTGAACTGTACTTGAAGTCTAATTAATGATTGCTATATTGTTTTTTGAATGACAATAAAAATGATACATTAAAAAAAATCCCAAACCCATTGACAGAGCCACACCAGTACTTATGCAACCACTCACTAATTCATAGATCTGAGATAGAGCAGTGCTCCGGCCATCCCATAACAAACTGCAATGTCCCGGGGAAGGCACCCCGGGACATTGCTGGAGCCAGCCGTGTAGGGTGGCGGTCCCCAGGGCCATTTATGGTTCTAGGAGAGGGAGCACGTTGCCCTCCTCCCATTTGCTAAATAGTACCAGGGAGGTGGTGGACCCCAGGGCGGCGGGGGCGCATTGCATTGCATTTTTTAATACTAGCCCCAGGGAGGTGGTGGTCCCCGGGGCTTGCGAGGGGGGGACCAGAGACCCTACGCATCTTATTTACACTTAGCCACTAACAGTGGCATCCCCGGGATTGTGCGTGGGCTGCATGCCTCCCTACATTTAAAAAAAATTCCCCTTGGAAGGTGAAGGTCCCCGGGGCTGCGTGGGGAGGCTGAAGCACTCATGCATTACAATCAAATATGGCCCCAGGCAGGTGGCACTCCCTGGGATTGCAGAGGGGCAGCGTGGGCCACCCACACATTAAACTTTTAGCCTCTGGGAGGTGGTGGTTCTGGGACCAAATCTTTATTTGTTATTGCCCCCAGACCTGGCCCACCTGGGGGCCTAAAGTAAAAACAATTCTGCCGGATTTGCTGATCCACCATGAATCCCACCATAATTTCTTTTTAAATTCTTTTTTTTTGCCCCTGGTGGTCCCCGTGGGACCCCCTGAGCAGGCCTAGGGGTTCAGGGTGTTTCTACCCTGTCCCCTTTTCTTGTTTTTCAAACTTTTTCCCTGTGACTCATTCAATGGAGTCACAAAATGGTTTGAACTGTTGGAAGCCAATCAGATCTCAGGCACAAGATCGAGAGGGTTTGCGGATCCACCACGGCCACAGTTGTATATCTGAGAAATCGTTACATTTCTCTGAAAATACTGAATGGATTTACACCATTTAACAAAAAGAGTGCTCCCTTGACCAAGCGTTACCTTTCTGCCAAATTCGGTGTAATTCCATTGAACAGTTCGGGCTGTAGCTGCGTCAACATTTTCCTATGGAAATTAGCATGGAGAAAAAGCGTTTTGGGCCCCCACCTTTTTCTCGGCCCCTGCTTGATGGATCACTCCAAAACGTTCAGGACAGCAGCTGACATGACCACCTATTATTTTTGAATATTTCGTGAAGATTCGTTAAACAGTGCCAAAGTTATGGCCAAATCATAAAACGCTTTTCCTATGGAATCTAGGTCATAACTATAACTCCTGGTAATTTTATATATATATATATATATATATATATATATATATATATATATTTTCATTCAAATGAAAATGGCATTTCTGGATGCCCTTCCAAGCGGGTCGGGGCTCATGCGGGGCAGACGCCTCCGCACATGTAATTGAACAAACTTCTTACTGAATTTGTGGTAAAGAACGAGCTGCACCAGTTGTGATAGTTATTCTGATTTATTTGGGCAAAAAATAACGCGTTTCAACCTCAAGCTGTCTTGGTCACATGACTCGTATGTCGAGTTACCATCATTTTTAAGCAATCACGGCGTCCTTGACAATGCCCACATTCCATCATAGACATAAAGGCTGTATTATGTAATCAGCCAGTTCTCCATGCTCTTAAGGAGTGGCTACTCTTCCTTCGTGTCCGCTTGAACTCTGGATATTCTGCCAAGAGAAAGACAATGCGTTACTGCATAGTGACTTACACGGTATTCTTCCAATATATCAAGTGCACCCTGATCTCCGCCCCACTTAATCCTGCATACCTGGGGTTTATATCATTGTTGATTGAAACTGATGACCAACTAAAGTAAATTGATCAATCAGAAACATCTATTTGTAAGGAATGTGAAAACGTAAAAAAATAATTAAAAAATCTGAAAAAACAATGTGAAAGTTAGAATGTTCTTATGGACAAGCTTCGGGAACTCCTGTTAAGGAGTAGAGCAATTGAGGCTGTCAGCGAATCTTAAGTGCACATGTAATTCTTCATCATTGTTCAAGCCTCCAGGAGAAACGCTGCCAGCCTGCAACATCAACATAGATTCAAGTCTGCGTAAGGCCTGGGTGCCATTGCAACCTCTCAAATTTTTGGGAACCATGTCTGAACCAAAGTACTTTGCAGTAGTCCAATCCCCATTGTCTGCCTCTTAGAAGTGTTTTGCCGTACTGTAGCTGAAATCCCTATTTGTTATGGCTCTCCAGTGTTCAAGCACTCTTTTCTTAATGAGGAACGTGGTGGATCCAATGTACTATTTCCCACAGGGGCACACAATCACTATATATACATATATATGGTTCCCACAGCTAATGGATGTATTGGAATGAAACCATTTTCACCACTGTACAAATAAGCAGGTACACTGATATGTGAGGCATTGTGAGTTGACCACGGGCCAGACTATGACCCCAGTGTATTTAGGGCTGGCAGCCTATGAATATGTAGGCACACCTCTTGTTAATCAGGCATTGGAATGCATATGCACATGCAACACTGCCATCCAGAACATAGTTTGCAGATGCTGTATTTGACTATGAGAAGACTGAAATACCTACACTCGGTACAATTTATATAAGTGTAAAAAAGATTTGTGAAAAAGGTCATGTGCAAAATACATTTTTCAAATTTGCAAGAACATTTACCTCGTCCACATTGTAAAGGTGCTTTTTAGCGTGACCCACCCCTCTCCCCCGCCCCCACTCACCTCATTTTGAGAAAAGACAGTATATACCTTGAATAAAAAAACAGTGCTTGTTCTTATGAGTTATTGTAATCAGACCTAGTTAAAGTCAAGTCAACGTGGTACAACGTTTTTCACATTAGTCACATACACTATTGATTTTGATTAAAAACGAATAATCTTAATTGTAGATTAATCCTACCACGATTGGTTTTGCCAATTTAGGATCAAAGGTATGTAAGAGTGCTCAGCATGCATGAGGATGGCTCAGAGAGCTGAAGGCTTGGCTATGACAAATGCAGTGTTCCAACGTTGAAACATTTGAATCCCCAAATGGCTTTCTGATACTTCCATCATCCAAAGGCCAGTAAACTGAGTGCCATGTATTGTGTAAATGCAACATCTGCTATTTACAGTGCTTAGAAATAGCAGAAGTGATGTATGAAGCACTTTAATGACAACATTATTATTATTAGTAGTAGTAGGAGTAGTATTATTATATTATTTATATTATTATGAATAATAATAATAATAATGATAATAATAGCTTTCCAAACGCTATTTAAGAAGTGGCTCATAGATCTCCGAAATGTACGAGAAAATGCTTTTTGTAGACATTCTCACCTCTTGAGGAGGTGACCAGACATAGAATCATTATTTGCCCTTGACTGCTCACCTGAATGATGACAAGGACCCCATCACCAATTCTAGTGCTCTTGGCTCATGTTTGAAGCAAGAAGAAGGTGTTCAAAGTGCAAGCGTTTTGGGTGCCTGTGGCCTTGATACAATCTAGGTACCTGTAATCCTCAACAATGTTCTTGATCCCCACCACTGCAGAAATCGAATTTGCCAATCCGTTTACAGGTAATGAAGTTAACTCACTATGTATATGTATGTATGTATGTATGTATGGATAGATAGATAGATAGATAGATAGATAGATAGATAGATAGATAGATAGATAGATAGATAGATAGATAGATAGATAGATAGATAGATAGATAGATAGATAGATAGATAGATAGATAGATAGATAGATAGATGGATAGATGGATGGATGGATGGATGGATGGATGGATGGATGGATGGATGGATGGATGGATGGATGGATGGATGGATGGATGGATGGATGGATGGATAGATAGATAGATAGATAGATAGATAGATAGATAGATAGATAGATAGATAGATAGATAGATAGATAGATAGATAGATAGATGGATGGATGGATGGATGGATGGATGGATGGATGGATGGATGGATGGATGGATGGATGGATGGATGGATGGATGGATGGATGGATGGATGGATGGATGGATAGAGAGAGAGATAGATAGATAGATAGATAGATAGATAGATAGATAGATAGATAGATAGATAGATAGATAGATAGATAGATAGATAGATAGATAGATAGATAGATAGATGGATGGATGGATGGATGGATGGATGGATGGATGGATGGATGGATGGATGGATGGATGGATGGATGGATGGATGGATGGATGGATGGATGGATGGATGGATGGATGGATGGATGGATGGATGGATGGATAGATAGATAGATAGATAGATAGATAGATAGATAGATAGATAGATAGATAGATAGATAGATAGATAGATAGATAGATAGATAGATAGATAGATAGATAGATAGATAGATAGATAGATAGTGCTCTGCCCGATGCTGAACGATTTAGGTCCAAATCAGTGAAACTGTCTGCCAGAAAATCAAACTGAAGAAAACAAGCATTGGCATAACCAAAAGGCCTTGCCTTTCGTGCCTTATAAGTGTTTAGCAATGCAGGTCATTATCCAGTGTGCTGTGCCAGCAGGAAGTGAAGAGCTATCCAATTGCTGCCCACTGTGTACACTTTATAAGTAGTAGCTATATTGAAATAGTCAGATTTACTTAGGACTATATTTGAAAGTGGAGTTGTATACTTTGTGTGAGTGGTGGCTTTAGGGAGGTGCGACCGGTGCAGGTACACCTGGCACTGAACTGTGTTAACACAGGTTTAAAAAGCACATGCTGCAGATGTCATAATGGTCAGCAATTTTCAAGCAACAATAAAAATGTCAAGATAACTGTAATGATTAATGCTACTGCTGGGGAGGAATTGGAGTTTAGTTTATTGGAAGTTTCCACTCATGATAAAGTAGCGCAAGAGATAAAATGTCTGCTGCAAAGGATATGTACCATAAAAATTACCGAACTGCATTATTTGTGGATTGCTCAGAAGGTTGCTGTTTTTTGTAACAGAGTTCCTTTTGTTACTTCCAGTTGATAAGTTACAACTCAAATACAGCACAGTAAGCTATGAACTGTTATCAAAGAGCTGTATGCAAATTGCATGCTATAGTTCGAAAGTTATATTTTTTCCCCCAGTATTTTATTATCTTAATGTTGCTAAAAGGGTTCACTTGGATAGAAATGCATTCTCATTAGTAGAGCAAAACATCATGGTATGTGTTAAATCCAGAATTTGGCACTTGCTATAGACTGACTTACAGAAATCAATACAGCTTAAGTTTGGCTCAAAAGGTCATAAAAGCACACAAAAGACGGTATTCAATATAAAACATAAATAACTTATATGAAGTATTGGCTCTGTATGATGTGTGTGTGATGTAAAGTGATACGTCACCCTACACTGGTATGAGTAGCACTATAAAACAAATAAAATGCATATGAGAGAGGGGATATGGAGAGATGGGAAACACTGGTGGAGCATGGTAGTGAAGTAATTTGTGGAGGATCAGTGTTTTTGGAGGGGGCTGGTAACAAAGATTATCGCACTGGGTGCCACTAGCGACAAAGCCGTCCTTGCTCTGTGTTTTAGCTGTCTTACAAGAGTCAAATATGCCATATTGGTCCTTCTTGAGCACTCTACGAACTACTATGTGGGTGGTATTTCTCACATGAAAGGTAAAACTATCACATGATAGAGAAAACATATCCTTTTGAGGATCACAAGAGTCTGTTAATTTTCACACCCTTGTTTTTTTTTTAACCAGTCCCTGGAGTTACACCACCACCACCATTCTCCATAAAGCACTGTGTTCACAGGGTGATCGGAACATGTCTTCTGGTCTGTTCTCAACCATAATAGAAATTAGCAAGGTTCTCAAGGGTTTGTTTAATACGCCTTGGTAAGTTAGACATTTATCTGTATTTGTTTGATTAAGGAGTCACCTGGGGGAAAAGTGTTGCTTAAAAGCAGCCATACTAATTGATATGATGTTATTAATTAAATATATATATAATTGCTCTTACCTTGGTTGGAACTTTCAGGCTCTGTATGTTCTTTCTTCATGTTCTTCGTTCTTCTGTAGAATGTGAGGCTGACGGCACTCGGCGATTGACAGTTGCAGCTGTGTCGTTGAGGTGGCCTGACGCCAGGTTGTGCTTCAAGTAAAGGGCTTACCTTACTTGCCGGCTACTCGTCTTTTCTTCAAGTACTCTTCTTAACAATTTTGGCGACGATCTTGAGACTCCTGAAGCACAACCTGGTGCTATTTCGACATAATTCCTCTCTTCTCTGGTCTGCTCTGGCTTCTGCACTCTTCGGAGGACTTCTGCGTCTGTTCCTTCTTCCACCTCGTCTGTTCCTGCTTATTTTCGACATTTTTAGGTACTTTTCTCATGTGGCTATTCGTGACCGTTTGAGGCGTGCGCTACGCTCATGCTTGCTGTGACTTCATCCTCTACATCACTGGAACGCACCGCTAACCCTGACATTTCTTCACGTGTGATGCGCAACGCACGCAACGTTACATATATTTCCGCCATCTTGTTTTGTGGGTTTTTTTCATTCTGATCTTTGTTTCCTTCAGGATTAGTTGCTTAACGTTCTTCTTCTGACTGAGTTTGAATTTGTGTGCCTTTGGATCTGTCATCATCCAAGCCTTCACCTCGTACTGCACTTCTATTTTTCATCTGCTATTACGCTCTTCATATTGAACATTATTGATATCTAGTGGCCTACTCTGATATTTGTCATTTGTTTTTCTTTCTACTAAGTGCAGTTACCTACGGTGATCTGCACACCTTGCTGGGACTTATCTACGGAGATCTGCACACCTTGCTTGATTTTATTTACGCAGATCTGTACACCTTCTGGTTTATTGTCCTTATCATTGTTATATTTGCATTTGCCTTATTTATTTAGGTTTTATACACCGTTTTATTCACCAACTTTTCATCTTTGCTGGTTAGGACATGGCTGCTAATTCCTCTAATGTAATTTTTCTTCAAATGTTTCTTTCCCAACCAGGTTCCCCACCTATAATTTGGGAAGATTGGATTGAAATGTTACATATCTATATTGTAGCTTTGGATGGTAACAATTTTTCTCCTGATAGAAAAAAAAGCTTTGTTATTGAGTGCCTTAGGTAATGAAGGACAACATGTATTTAAATAATTACCTGTGGCTATGGGACCCAATGGACAACCCATAGATGATGTATTCAAAGAAGCGATTAAGAGACTCAAAACAAGATTTGCCAAGGAAATACATTTGGTTTTGGTTAGATATAAGTTTTATACTCAGCCACAACTGGAAGGAGAAAGAATTGATGATTTTGTCTCTAGGTTACGTGAACTATCGTTCAATGTCGCGACAGGAAGATACAAGAAAGGTTGTGGGCTGCTAAAGGTCATTCTTTGAAAGAAGCCATTGATATGGCCAACGTCATTGAAGAATCTCAAAAATGCATAAAAGAATTGTGTAAGAAGGATAAATCGTCACAAGAAGTAGCAGATGTTGAATCAAAGGATGACTGCTTTGATGTTAATGCTGTATCAAAAAACGTTTTAAACCTACCAATGTTTCTGGGGCCACATCTGAGCCTAAGACCAGAGAGTGTTTGCTGTGTGGCAGTAAATACCATTTAGCTGATTTCAAAAAATGTTTTGCAATTGATCAGATTTGCCACAAGTGTGGGAGGAAAGGGCATTACTCTAGGATATGTAGGCATTCTGATGGCTCTGAGAAGTCTAAGTCCAAGGTGAATGTTGTTCAGCAGAGTGATGCTCCAACTCCAAATAAGGTCTTCGTTGTGCGGGAGATGTGCGACTAAACTTTGGTGGGAGTTACTCAAGACTCTCCTAGATTGAATAGACCCACTGCTGTATTTAATGTTTGTGGCAAAGACATTACTTTGATGGTGGACTCAGGTTCCATGTTTACAATCATCCCTGAGTCTCTGTTTTGGTCTACTTGGGAGAACGTCTCTTTGTTGGACAAGAATATCAATCCAGTTGGCTATCAGGGCCAGTCAAGAGATGTTATGGGGTATATGTCTGGTTAAATTACCTTTGGTTCACGTACTACCCTTGGGAAAGTTTATGTGGCTAAAGAGGGCCCTCCAATCCTGGGTTGGATGCACCAATATGACCTTCATATTGTTATTAATCTGAGAGCTCCTAATCAAATTATGGTTGTAGAAGAAAACATCCAAGTTCATGATATTCTTAGAGATGCTCACAGAGTGTTCGAGGACAGGCTTGGTTGTGTTAAAGGGTATCAGCACAAAATCATTCTTAAGCCTGATGCGTCCCCTGTACAACACAAGTTGAGAAAAGTTCCTCTGTTGGTAAAACAGGGCCTTAAAGATCTGTTGGATGATTTGTTGAAATCTGGAGTCATTGAACAGGTAGAGGCGTCCTCTTGGATTTCTCCGGTAGTTTTGACGCTTAAGTCAGATGGTCGACTCCGTTTCTGCATTGATCTTAGGTCCCTAAACAGAGCTATTGTTACAGACACATTTCCACTGCCTAATATGAATGAGTTGTTGCAGTCTGTAGGTGGTGGTAAGTATTTTTACAAAATTGATCTGCGAAATGCTTACCACCAGATCAAATTGCACCCGGACTCTAAGTCTCTTACAGCATTCATCACAACGGAAGGCATTTTTCAGTTCACTTGCATGCCCTTTGGGCTAGCTTCGGCTGCGAGTGTCTTCCAAAGAATGATGTCGAATATGTTCAAAGGTCTGTCTGGTGTAGTTTATTTTCAAGATGACATTTTGGTTTCAAGAACACAATGCATCTCTTAGGCAAGTGTTGTGGAAGCTTGAACAACAGGGTCTCACAGTTAATAAAGAAAAATGTCATTTTCTCACCAATCAAGTTGATTACTTGGGGTATTCTATCTCTAGTGGTGGTATTTCTCCCAAAAAGAATCTGTTGGAAGCCATAAGAAACGCTCCGTCTCCAAGGGACAAGGACCAGCTCAGGTCGTTTCTGGGGCTTGTTGAGTACTATACTAAATTTGTGCGTGGATTTGCTGATTTATCTAAACCTTTGAGGAAACTTCTTCGTAAAGGTTGCAAATTTGATTGGGGCAGTGATGAGTCTAATGCTTTTTCTAGAATAAAGGAGCAAATTTGCAATGCTGGCATTCTTGCGCCTTTCAGTGTTTTCTGCAAATCGTTTCTTACAGTTGATGCTAGTTTGACCGGCATTGGTGTGGTACTATCCCAACTTCAGAAGGGCACAGAGAGGACAATCGCATTTGCATCGAGAACTCTTACTCAAGCTGAAAGGAAATATTCAGTGATAGAACGCGAGGCTCTTGCTGCAGCATGGGGAGTGGAGTATTTCAGAGTATATTTGTCAGGATCTAGGTTTGTGTTAAGGACGGATCACAAGCCTTTAATAAAAGTTCAGTTGGCAGGGGGTGCTGGTAAAGGTTCAGCGCGTCTTGCCAGATTTGCTGCGAGGTTACAAGAGTACCTTTATGATATTGAATTTATTCATGGCCGGAGAAACTTACAAGCTGATTGCTTGTCACGCACGTCACTTGATTGGGAAACAGTGGACAAAGATGTGGTCAAGAAACTGGAAAGTGAAGAAGCTGTTGCTTTTGATTTTGACGTTTGTGAATGCAGTTTGGGTTCGTTCTCTAAGTCACAGTGGTCTGAGGACATGATCAATGACTCTGTTTTGCAGGATGTTATTACGCTTATCAAGAAAGGTTCACCTTGTGAGAGTGTAGTCTCAACACCTGTGAGGCCTTATTGGAAATTATTGGATGAATTGTCTCTGAGTGGTAAGGATGTTATTATGAGAGGTGAGAGATTTGTGCCCCCGGCTGCTCTCGGTTGCACATTTTAAACTTGCGCTTGAGGGTCATCTGGGCCAAGGTATGACTATCAGGCGTATCAAACAGGAATTCTGGTGGTCTGCTATGAATGATCAAATTAGACACTGGGTGGTGGATTGCACTCTCTGTAAAGAGAGTGAGAAGAGATTGAAAGTTGGTTCTCAGAGTTTGATGGGTCACATTGAGGATCCTGGGAAACCGTGGCATACCATTTGTCTCGATTTTATTGGTCCTGTTTCTGAGTTGTCTTTAGATATGAGGTTTGCTGCTGTCTTTGTGGATGTGCCCTTGAGGTGGTTGCATCTTGAATTTTTGAAAGACGTTACTACTATCTCTACGATTGCGGTGTTGGAAGCTTTGTTTTTGCGTGAGGGTATTCCGCAAATCTTACTTACTGACAATGGGACTCAACTCACTTCTGGGAAGATGAGTTGTTTTCTGGAGAAGTGTGGTGTGTGGCATTTGTGTACTTCTCTTTACAATCCCATGGTGAATGGTATTGTGGAGAGGGCAAACAGACTTATTAAAGGTACCTTACAACTTGCCCTAGTTAATGGATTGGCTCCCAAACGTCTTGTTCAAGACATGTTGTGGGCTTATTGTACCACTCCTCATAGTGTTACTCTGAAGTCTCCTTTCTTTGTTATGAGAGGGCATCTCCCTGGCTCACGCCTTGTCCCATCTTGGCTCAGAAATTGGGTATCTTCCGGTGAGGAGCCTGTTTTTGATGCTTCTGTTTCTAAGATCTCGGTTGGCGATTGGGTCAACTTAAAGTCTGGAAGGATTAGAGGTGGTCTTAATAAGTTTAAAGGACCTTTCCGTGTTATCAGTGTGGGAAGGTATTTTGTTGTTATTGAAGGAGGAGAGCGTTGGAATTTACACAGAGTAACTTTGTACCAAAAAGGTGGTTCTGTTTCCAGGTGTTCCACAGATGGAGAAGGTTGTTCTGGAGCTATGTATATGCCAGATAAGGTTATTGGCCATGATTCCCAAGCCAAAGTTGTGAAAGATGTTTCAGGTTCCAATGACTTGTTTTCTGATTCCCAAGGCATTAGGTAAAGAAGAGGATCTGGTGGGGTTGTCTAACTCTTCTGATGTTGAGTTGCCTGTTAGGAATCGCAGACCTCCTGTATATCTTCAGGATTATGTTAGATCATGAGTTTTATGTATTTCCTCTCTTCTTTTCTCTTCGTGTTCTTCTTCTTTTCTGTTGCTTTCTGTCTTCTGTGTTTTCTATATTGCATATTAAGGGAAGAGGATGTGATGTGATGTTATTACTTAAATATATATATATATATATAATTGCTCTTACCTTGGTTGGAGCTTTCAGGCTCCGTATGTTCTTTCTTCATGTTCTTCGTTCTTCTTTAGAATGTGAGGCTGACGGCACTTGACGATTGCCAGTTGCAGCTGTGTCGTTGAGGTGGTCGGACACCAGGTTGTGCTTCTAGTAAAGTACTTACCTTTACTTGCCGGCTACTCGTCTTTTCTTCAAGTACTCTTCTTAAAACTAATCAAGGTAAAGAGGGATGCTCTGGCTGCTATGTGTCATGAGGGCATTTTTCTGTGGGATTCCTCTGGAGCATGAGGGGCAAGCTCCCCTCTGAAAACAAGATATTGGGTTGCACTGTGGTTGCTGCAAGTATAAAGAGGTCAGACACGCCGCATCACATAGCCTAGGCTCAGTCTGCCTCTCTTGTGCATGTATTCTTTAAAAAATTTAAAGCAAGCCACATACCTCCATGTGTTAATGCATAAAGACTGAAGTTAAACAAAAGTTTACAACAAGTCAGAAAAACTGGCAATACCAAGTCTCTGACTGCAGTGCTTTTGACATGACTGATTTACTGACTCACCCTGAGAGCGTACTCCAAAGCAGGAATGTCACCCTTCAGTTGAGTTGATTTTCTTTTCCCCCTGAGAACTGTAAAGGCAGGGCTTGAATCGCCAAGATAAGTCAAGCACAGAGGGTGGAATAAAAAAAAAAAAAAACATGAGATGAAAATTACCGCAACACTGGAGCCCTCGGCACTGAGGAAACAAGACAGGAAGGAATTTTTCATAATTGAAAATGTATGGAGTTAAATAAAGAGAAAGGGTGGAGCAAGAACGAAACTGAAAGGCACAGGGAGGAAGCATTAAACATGCTAGAATGAAGAACGGGCGTCCCCTGCAGCGAGTGAAGAAAAGCCGAGTGAGCCTGGTCGAGGAAATAAGGCTGCAACAGCATGCTGAGAGGAGGAGCGCAAGAGACCTCTGACAGCCACTGTCCTTACACTGAGGAGATAGGAGAAGTGCCGTAGAAATAGATCAGCATGGACTCTGGTGTGTCTTCTATTGTTTAAAAAAAAACATGTGATAGACAAACAAAAGATTTTCACAAGCCCATTAAAGGGAGAAAGGAGGGATGAGGGAGGGCGGGAGGGAAGGCAACAAGGACGGGTAGTGCTCACGCATGGAGCAGATCAATGATATTCGCAGTAATATTTCATAGGAGTGAACTTCTCAAAAGAGGTGAGACATGCACCCACTATTAGCCAATTGCAGGCTACTATTTTTAGATGACAAACGAAAGCCAATCCGAAGCGTGGGAGGAGTCAGACCCCACAAAACACACACAACAAATTTCCTAACAGCACAAGCGCTGTATAGGCTTGACCAAAAAAGTGGTGAGCTGCACTTAGCCATTATATTTCTGCTTTTAGTGCATTTTCTAGTGTAGTGGATTTTTTTAATCTAGAGTACAATGTCAAGTGGCATATTTTTTTTTTTTCAGCATTCTTTTTTTGTTTTTCTGAAACAAACTATCAAACTACGATTTTGTTCCAGAAAAACAACAATGCAAATTCCCCGATTTGCAGCAAGCTTTCTAACTGCACATCAGGGCCTTGCATTTTTTACACAGCCTTGAATTTGTTCTAAGCAGGGAAATTCTGTGACTGTCATAGTGCTGGGCACCCAATACTGTGAACTTGAGGCTCTGTGGTGGGTGGGCCTCCAGTTCGAAGGGTACCACCAGCACAACCCTTTGAGGCTCTGCCGCCAGAATCACAGGAGTTCCCTCAACTCTAAATCCAGTGAAAACTGCAAGTATGGCAGGGCAGAAGCTCCATAAATGTATAGTGGCGCTTTGGACTCTGCCACACTATAATTAAGTGGCAAATTGTCGACATTTGCAAAACAAATTAACCAATATTAAATGAAAACAAAAATAATAATACTAATAGCAGTAACTAACATCATAGCCTCTGTAATTGGGTGGTTACTTTTAAAAAGGGAAAAGACTCAATAGTTGTAGAGTAGAATGTATCTTACACCACCATCAGGTTAAAGTCACGTTGAGCCAGCTGTAGAACCTTCATCAAACAATCACAAGGAATATTCCAAAACATGGAGATAGGGAGGGGGAATTACAACACACCTCCCTTGGCAGGGAGAGAGACTATAAAAGGTTACTATGTTATGTTATGTTATTTTATGTTATGTTATGTTATGTTATGTTATGTTATGTTATGTTATGTTATGTTATGTTACGGAATGTTTAAAGCTCGTGTGTACCCGAAGGTGTCCTGGCACTATCTAAATGCCAGCAAAGAAGGGATGGCTCTAATATGATGTGGCAGACTTTTCCATAGTTTGGCTGTACCGTAGATGATGCGTCTGCCACCCAGTGCGCCTTTTTGATTTTTGGGATGGCTAAGATGTTAGAATTGGCAGAGAAGGGATCTCTGTTGGGAATGTATTGTTTAAAAACTGATCTGAGAAATTCCGACCCAGTGTTGTGCAATCCTTTATGTGCAAGTCAAAGGACTTTAAATTTTGCACGGCTGCGAGTAGGCTGCCAGTGTAGCTGCAAAGTCCCTGAGAAACAGAATGATGCTTAAGGAGCTAAAGGATCAAAAGCTGCATTTTGAACCAGCTGCAGCCGTCTCATATGTTTTTCTTGGATGTTTAGGTGGAGACTATTGCAATAGTCCAATTTAGATAGGACTTGTGCAGTGATTAGGGTTTTCCTACAGCTGTTAGGGATGAAGGGTAGGCTTTTGCTGATCAATTTTAAGATTTAATAGGCTGAAGGGGTCATAGCCGATGCTTGGGCACCCATGTTGAGGTTGTCATCAATGATGATTTCCAAGTTTTTGGCTTTGGTGACAGAAAAGGGCGGGCTTGAGGAAGATGCTCAGGCCACCAGTTAAGGGACCAGGCTGGGGAGGGCTTCTCTAAAACAATAATCTCGGTTTTACCTGAATTGAGTTTCAGGCAGTGTTTACTCATCCAACTGCTGACTGCCTTGATACAGTTCCGACATCTTTGCGGGCCAGACCTGTCATTGTTGGCAGTGGCAATTATCAATTGGGTATCATCAGTGTATGATACTCCAAGATGAAACTTTTAATAAATAGGGCCAGTTTAGTTACGTAAACATTGAAAAGCGTGGGGCTCAAAGATGATCCCTGGGGGACTCTGCACGGTGAGGAATAAGGGGTAGATTTATATTTCCCTTGAGATAACGTTTGTATTCTGTCTCTAAGGAAAGAGATGAGCAGATCCAGTGCTTTGCCCTTCACTCCAATTTCTACTAGGCAGTGGATAAGGGTTGTGTGGTGTACTGTATCGAACACAGCCGATATGTCCAATAGGATCATATCTGTGGAACCTCCCTTGTCCACTGCCATCCTTACCTCTTCAATTGCTTTGACCAGAGCAGTTTCCGTACTGTGTCCTGGTCTAAAGCCAAACTGGGTCATGTCTGGAAGCTGGTTATCCTGAATATATTTAGATTATTCAGTATTCATGATGTTTTCACAGATTATAGGGGGGAGAGGTTAGGGGAATAAGGGGTGTAGGGGAATTAAAAAAGAGAAGAGAATTAATGTCACGGAAAGAGATAAAAATACATAGCAGTGAACTCCTGTATATTCAGAACAGCAATACATGAAGAACTATAGGAACCTACATTACAAAACAACTTGACAGATTTAAGACGAAAACAGGTCACTCAAGGCTATAATCTTTATGCCATGCAGGACAAACATTTCTTTTCAATGATCTCCGAGGGAGATTATTTTTTCTCTCAGATGGATTACTTGTAGCGCTGGTACCTCTTTTGAGAACCTGGGGTGTATTGACTGGCACAATTTTGTCTATACCCCATGTTTGGCCATTCTCTAGCTGACCAACAGTCTTACCCACACTTGCTATCTTAAAAGGTTTGAAGAACCGGGAATAACTTTTCCTGCTCGACTTGGTAAGGTCAATGCAGACCCATTCTCCTTGTCTAAATAGAGGTAATATAACACACTTTGTATTGTCATATCTAAGTTTCTCCTGGTGCTGAGTTACTCTCCTAGCTATTTCTGTCCTGTCAACTATTCATGCACTGTCCCTTTGCAACAAGGCTGCAGTCAAGTTTGTTTTAGGTTTTCTTCCATTTAGGGAGGCAAACGGTGAAACACCTGTGACACAATTGGGTGTGGTGTGATAAGCCCATTTAATGTCCTGCAAACCTATTTTAGCAGGCACATGAAACACCTCCGCCCTTTGCAAACACTCATTCACCACTCGGTTCGTCATTTAACAAGCCCATTCGCTTGGGGGCAATACAGTGTAGTTTTGTGATGATGTATTTGAAAGTTGCCAAGGAACGCTCTCATTAGATCTGATATAAATTGTACCACATTGTCCGTTAGCCGGGTATCAGGTGAGCCTTCCTCATACAAGGTGTGTTGTAGAAAATGAATAAAGGAATTAGTGTCTATTTGAGGTACACACTTGGTGACAACCCCTACTGTGTGCTAATCAATAAATACTAGCACAAAGCATTCACCTCATCTTTTGAAGTAGAGTGGGTCAACTATGTCCAGTACAAGTATCGACCAAGGAGCGTCAGGGACTTGAACTGGAGACAAAGGAGCTTTCCTGACCTGTTGTGTCTTGTCACTTCTCATACACTCTGTAGTCTTTGACTTTAGCCTCCACCATTGGTATCCATACCTGGCCACCAATATTCTACATGTACCATGTTCTTAGTGAGGCTGCGACCTAAGTGCCCAGCTCGACTATTTTGTTTCTCATTTTTTCCGGTGGTACTAATTTTTTGCCCCTGTAGACTATCTCACTTTGTGTACTCAGCTCAAATCTCACCTCCCAAAATTTGTATAAACCACTAGGTAATTCATGCTTGTTCTTTGGCCATCCACCCCTTATGTATTGTATGAGTGATCATATCTTTGTCAAATAACATGCATTCGTCCCATTTCTTTTTGTTCATATGTGTCACCTCCAGTACTATATCCATATCCTCCTCCCCCTGAGTGTCTTTACCTGCTTCCATAGGTGCACGAGAGAGGTAATCTGCTATCAGATTTTGTTTGCCTGGCACATAGTCTACTTTGTAATTGTATCCTTCTAATCCTAAAATCCATCTATAGATTCTGGGCATGGTGTTGGCAGATCCTTTACTAGTGAGATCATACATTAGGGGTGTATGATCTGTCTTGACCGTGTACCCAATAAGGTATGCCCCATAAAAAAAAAAGTCTAATTTCCCAAAAACATGCTAAGGTCTCTTTTTCCAAAACAGAATCTTGACACTCCGCCCCTTTCAATGCTCTTGAAGCAAAAGCTACTCCTTGTTCTTTGTCACCCACCTGTTGCGTGAGGCTATCCCCTAGACCTTTATTACTAGCATCGGTAGAGAGAATAGTAGGTTTGTTAGGATCACACTTATCCAAAAAAGGGGCTTCTGTAATACTTGTTTTAACAGCAGCAAAAGCCGCCTGGCAGTCCTCACTCCATACATTTCTTTACTACTGAGTAAATAATACAAAGGTTCAACTATACTGGCGTAATTCTGTATAAACTTAGAGTAGTACTCTGAGAGTCCTAAATATGATTTAAGTTCTTCCACATTAGTGGGTGCAGTAGTATTTTGGATGGCTTCAACTAAATTAAGTTTGGGTTTAATGCAGTACTGTGAGATGGTATTCTCCAAATATTTCACAGAACCCACCCTAATCTGACACTTTTCTTGTTTTAAGGTAAGCCCAGCATTAGGTAACTTGATTAATACTTCTCTGAGCATGTCATTGTGCTCATGTATGTCCTTTCCATGGATGAGGATGTCATCCTAGAAACACAAGATGCTAGGGATGTTTTTTTGAACATGCTGCAATTATCCTCTGAAAGGCGGCCACAGCTGACACTAGTCCAGAAGGCATTCATAGGTAGTGGAAAGCACCCAAGGGAGTTACAAAAGAAGTGAGGTGGGGTGAATGCAGGTGTAACTCCACTTGGTGATAAGCAGAGGATAAGTCAAGTACACTGGAGCAACTAACGTCTTTGATTAGTGTTAGAATTTCCTCAATGCTCGGAAGTGGGCAGCTATCCAAACATATATTCATGTAAAAGTCCATGAGGTCTATGCACAGCCTGACCTCCTTACTAGCTGATTTGGTCACAACGATGACCAGAGCTAACCTTTGAGAGCTCCTAATGGGTTTGATAACTCCCAGTTCTAATAATCTATCCAGTTCTTTCTGTAGGGGAGCTTGCATAAGATGCGGAATGGGCCTAATGTTGTGCGCTACAGCCCTGGCTTTAGATTTCAGCTTAATACAGTGTTGGCAATTCTTCAACAACCCTATCTTGTCAGTAAATATATCAGGGAACTCACTGCAGATGTCATGCCCGCAAATCGAAGGATACACTAGTAGTACCTGATCTGGACTGTTAGGTCAAACTTGATGCCTATCTCCTTTTGGTGCCTCCAACCCAAAAGACTGGATCCTTTCTCAGTGATGTAAATCTTACCCACTGTGTTCCTCCCCTTAACACTAATCTGCATATGGTCATACCCAGTAATGGTATAGGATCTCCATTATATCCCCCCCCCCCCGGCTTGATGTCTGGTACATCCAGTTTGTCCACTTTGTTAGGAAATGATTCCTTGAATATTTTCAAGCAGGGTATAAGGTGAACATGAATCAGCAAAAACCACAAACTGGTTTTAAAAAAAATTATTTTTGTCCTCGATAGCCTCAGATTCACCATCCACAGCACTTCCATCCAAAAGACCATTCCTTTATGCCGGGACAGGAGCGTCTGATACTGCCCCACTTGACCAAAGCCCTGCCGGTTGCACTACACAGCATTTTCCCTTACATTTGACTTTCCCAGCTGGACACCCAAGGAAGAAACGAGACCAAAATGGGAGGACGAAACGAGTGGCGGTGGCATGTGCTTATACTGAGGTCTAGTTAGGCTTAATCATTGGACAGTCCCTTCCTATCCTTATCCCTAGCCCTACCTCTCCAACCATTCCACCATCGTGAGCTAGAAAGTATATCTCTTCCTTTCTAAAGAGACTGCATCCAACCTAAATATGTATTCCAAGGATGCCCTCCACTCCATATACGTGGGAGGGTTCGAGCCAGTTCATTTCTTGCATAACTCTCTGAATGCCAGCAGCACTGCATTAAATATTAATTTTTGCTTATCTTTGTCGTATTTGCTCACTATCTGGGCCACACCAAAGAAAACGAGGAGAGAGCTTACCTGAAACTTTATCTTCAAGATGACGGTCAATGACTTATTTACCTCACCCCAAAATACCTGAATCTTTGAACACCTCAAGAACATGTGTATATCATCTGCCATCTTCTGCCTGCATTTAGGGCACGCCACTTCTCCTCTATTAAAACCACATACTCTTTGTTATCAAGTGTTTTAGTTCAAACACCAATTTAATTTCTATTGGAGTTGTGGGCTCAACCACTAGTACTGATCTGTCATTCATATTGCAGCATACTCTGGCCAAATGTCCTTTCCTACAACATTTGTCACATATCACATTTCTAGCCTGACAGGTTAGACTATTAGCCAGATGTGTAGGATTCCCACACCTGTAACCCATAAGGCTACTACTATTAGGGTCTTGGTATTTGAGTATCCCATCCTTATCTTTTTTGTTTGCTTCCTTATCATCATGTTGGCTTATTCCATTAGCCTCAGGAGAGGTTTCTGTACTTGACTTCATCTTCCTTTAAGCCGGGTATGGTGACTCAGTGGACTAATGCGGCCACTGCAGAATCCTGTGTTCGACCTCATGGTCACAGGTTGATATCCTGGCAGTCCATTAAGCCTTTCTTCCATTTGAGGTCAATAACATGAGTACCATTGCGTTGGGTAACAATAAATATCTGTTATTCAGAGCCAACATGCCTACGGGTGAACGTGCGTTTCACAAATACACGTTATGTTATACAATTTGTTGTGTGTTCCACCCCAATGCAATTTCCATAGCTTATTTGCAGCCTGGATTGACAGCTAACAATGTTTCTTGAATCATCAGATTGTTGGCCACTTCACTAATTGAGCCGTAATAAGGGAATCAGTTAATTATTCGAATTTGCATGTGTTAGATTAACCCTTCAAAAGAGCAATATATGATCTGACCTTTTCATTTTTACCTTGAACTCTTGAGAAAAATGTATGTCTTTCCAAAACTACATTCATCATTTGCCCATAATGCTTCTCCAATTAAAGTGACCTGGTACACGTTATCTTCATTATGACAATAATCACCATCTTGTGATGACTCATATATGTTGCTAAATGTTTTTTGCCTTTCAATCCTTAGATTATGTAACAATATATATTGTTTCCGAAAGGAGAAACATTTTTCTCCACCCATGGCTATGAGGTAAGATTCAAAGAAATCTTTCCTCTGTTTCCAAGGAATGTCAGGTTCACCTACTTTGTTTAAAAACTGAGGTGGTTGCAACATATTATGTGTAGCCATAGTGATGATTACTGTACTATGGTACTACAAAAATGGATGTCCACTGAATATTCAAAGAAAATAGGGGAGAGCAGGCAAAAGAAGGTAAAAAGATAGGTAGCAAACTTCTTGAATTCGGAGACACAGAGCAGAAATGGCCCCCAGGATCGCCCTCCAGCCCCTCCAGGATGGAGGTTTGACGCACAACTGAGTCAGTCAGGGCGTACTACAGGAACCGCTGACTTGCACGCCCCCCACATCCAGCGCGGAAGAGAAGACAGCCAGGCACAGATTGTGAAGGCACGGCCATACACGCTGGACATAATAAAAACAACAACCTCCCAGAGAGCTTGGGCTAGCAGAATAAAGCTGTTGGTGAGGCATGCAACCACCTTTGAAAGCAGATACACTGGAATGGCAAGTGAGATCAAAGAGGAGATACTCACTTCTCTTAAGGTCAGTACAGATTTAATGTCATAGAACTGGTAGCGCTTTGACAGCAGCTTGTTCTGTTCCACTGTACACCTCAACTTCCTCCACAAAAGGCAGAGGGAGAACAACCTCACCAGAAAATAAGGCTGAGAAAACTAAGTCTCACTGCCCAAAATGTATTGCTAAGTACCACTGCCACTGGAGTGCGGCTGTACAGGGTTCTTGATGTACAGATGGGGATGGTAGTGTAGTTGCTGCTACACAGCCGGTCCTCGTCAGTGTTAAAAAGGGAAAACACTGAATAGTTGTAGAGCAGAATTTACACCACCATCGAGTTTCAGTCAGCTGGAGTCAGCTGTAGAACCTTTGTCAAACAATCATAAGGAACATTCCAAAGAGTGAGGATAGGGAGGGGGAAGGCAGGGGGAATGAACCAATGGTAAATTACAACAGTTACTTTATCAATTGAGGTGTGGAAGAGGCAGTATATGTCACTAATTATTTATTGTATTTATTGTGCACATTTGTTGTTGCCTAGGACCAGAACATCCAGGCCAAAAAACTCGGATTCTTGAAAACTAGTAATGCTGAAACCCTTGGATGAGGTGAGGTGCTGGTGCTTTTGCTCTCTGCATTGAGTAGTAGGCCACCTATATGCTTAGGGACTCAAGTTGAAGCCCCCATTCACGTAATGGAGTTGGGAGAGAGCCAGCCCCAATTCGGGGCATGCTCCAATAAAAACATTCCTGCCTTGGTGACTCAGTGCCCGGCTGAACACTTCAATGATGCAAAGCATAAGCCGGTAGATACTCAATGGCTGGCATTGGTAAAGGTATTTCAAAATGAGCGTGGAGGTAAAATTGATGGTCTACTCAGCATATGTGCATTCAAATGGATGAATATGTTTGACTCTATAAACCATGGATGAATATTGCAAATTGGGAGATTTAATAGGGAACCTTGAGTCTGGGTAAATGAAACTGAAAATTACTCATGTGACTATGCTGATTTAAATTTGTAATGCTTTGGTACTTGTTTTCTTGTTCACTTTTAGGGAACATGTTATATTCCAGAAGCATTTTACATGCTACTCTATTCCTTTACTTGCTGGTTTGCAATACTTTAATTCTACTCCTTGGCATAATTAACCCCTCTTACATGCTGTAACCAAAGGCACTCACAGTTCTACTCATTAGTGGGACATTCCTGAGTTCAGAGCTCACAGATTAAAAGAAAATATAGAATTTCACGATTACCCTGAATGAGTTGTTTATACGATTTGACAGCTTTTTAAGGAATGATGCCCAGTTACTTACCGGTAATTTGCATTACTCTGAGTCCACGTCTTCCTCGTCACAGTCCTTACTTATCAGTGTATCTCCATTCATGCAGAACCTAATTACCAAACTGCACTTTTCCTTCCCAATCAAAGATTGCCCCCATAGTTATGAGTACAAATGCATTACTTCCTGGAAAGGACTTCAGAATATAATCAAGCAAGAAAGAAATCAGTGAAACAACAGGGAAAGGCGGGTCGTAACCCAGGACTGTCGCAAGAAAGACATGAACTCCGAGTAATGAAAATTACAGGTAAGTAATCCGCCATTACCTCCTTGTCCATCTTCCTCTCAGTCTTTATGTATGAGTACATACCAATGCCAAACACTGATTTTGAAACAACCACACCATAAGTAAACAAAACAGGTGAATTCAATTCAACAAAAAGCACAAATAGCCCAACATATCACACTGCAGGAGAAACCACAGATTTCAAGACTGCAGTACCAAAATCAGAGGATACATCCCCACCCAATTGTAAAGAGTAATGGGTCCTTAATGAGTGGGGCAAAGACCAAGTGGCAGCAAACCAAATGTCTCAAATGGAAGCACCCTTAAATGTACCCGAGAGTCAGAGACACCCCTAAAAGTACTTCCAGGGCACAACACCAGGGCAGGTTGCCCAAATAAAGAATAAGAATGAGAAATGGTCAGCTTAATCTAGCAGAACAAAACAGAGAGAGAAGGCTTGAGACCCTTCTTCGCCAGACCATGGGAAACAAACCAGGAATTTGACTTGCAAAACACAGCAGTGTTCTGCAAATACAGAGAAAGAGTATGACGTACATCAAGAGAATGTAAATGTACTTCCTCATCAAACACAGGAGAAGGGAAAAAGGTAGGTAAAACAATATCAGAATCCAAATGAAATGAGGAAACCACCTTAGGCAGAAAGGAGGGGCTAGGACGCAGCGTCACCTTGCCCGGAAAAAAAAACTAAGAAATAGCGAGAGGACAATAGAGTTCCAACCTCCCTCACCTGTCTACCAGAAGAAATGGCCACCAGAAAAACAACCTCGGCTGACAGAAACTTAATGTCAGCAGCCTTCAAAGGGAGCACCCTGCAAGCCAAGAAGAACCTGGGGTAAGTCCCACAAAGGCATCTGGAAATGAACAACAGGGCACTTCAAAATAACAACTGCACAGCAAGCAAGCAGCCAGAGGGGCAACAGACAATACACTAACCCCACAGAAAGCCTGAACAGCCACTCACTTGCTACATAGGGCAGGTACAGCTAACCTCATCTGAGAGCTATCCCAAAGAAACTCCAATATAGCCGTGGGCTCACAAGTTGAAGATGATAAACCCTTGTCCTGACACCAAATGGTAAAATTACTCCAATGGCTGCCATAATCCGTAAGGGTAGATGGTCGCTGGGTTTGCTGAATCAGATTAGCCGCTTTCAAAGAACACCCACGTGCCAAGAGGGACTGCCTCTCAAGTGCCAAACCACAAGCCTTAACCTGCCTGCAAAGAGTGTCCAAAGGAAGAAGCAGAAGATGCAGAGGAGACGGATGGATTTGCAACACCCAATGGGGCTGGACCGACAAACAAAGAAGACTGGGCAATTATCAGAAGTTCCGGCTGGTCCTGGACCACCTTCTGTACCACCTGAGGGAGAAGGAGGGTGGAAAGAAAACAGTACGGGAGACCCCTGGGCCAAAGGATTGACAGAGCATCCACTGTCCAAGCTCTCGAAGATGGAACCAGACTGCAAAACTGGTGAAGAAGGGCTTTCTCTTCTGTGCAGAGCAAGTCCAACTAAGGGTGACTGAACTGAAGAAGAATGGAGTGGGACACAGTTAGATCCTGACACATCATCACCGAGAATAGAAACCTCTGTCTCAGAGCATCCAGGCTCATTCTTCCTCCCCAGAACGTAGACTGCTGAAAGAGCCAGGAGATGGGACTCGGCCCAAAGACAAATCTTCCTGGAAAGGAGAAAGCAAAAAGGACACATTCTGCCCTGCTGAATTCAGATAGGAGCAGACAACTTGGTTGTCCGTCTGAACACACACATCTGTGTGCAACAACAGGGTACAAAAAAACACAAGGGCCTTCAGAACTGCTGCCAGCTCCTTCCAAGTGGATGACTGAAGCATCTCCATCTGTGTCTACCTCACTTTCCTAACGAAAGCACCCAGGGTGTCGGCCCACCTTATCCCACTGGCACTGGTCATGAGAATCTGAACAGGAAGAGAAACCAAAGAAAAACCCCTGTTCAAATGAGCAGGGTCCACCCACCACTGGAGATTTTTTTAGATCAGAGGAGACGCCAGAGCTTTAAAATCCTGAGACAATGGATTCAAAGCCTCAAAGGATGGTGGACACTCTTGTCCCCCAGAGGACCAAGGCCAAAGTAGAGCACATCTCCCTGATTGTGAAACCAGGACCTGGCTGACGTAAAGGGCCGAAGAAGGAGAGAGGACAAATGGGAACAGAGATGAACACAGCAGTCCTCTGAAACAAAAACCTTCTCCTTATCAATGCTGAAACAGGCACTGATGAATAGGAGATCTTGTGTAGACAGGACCTGGGACTTCTTCCAGTTGATCAGGAAGCTGAACTCCTGAAACAGCATGGTCACCCTGAAAACCTTAACTTTTGCAATGGAAAAAGAACAGGAGGCATTCAGCCAGTCATCATGATAAGGGAGGAGTTGGATACCCTCCCAGTGTGAAAAACCCACCAGTGGAGCCAACAGCTTGGTGACTACTCATTGGGTAGAGAGTAGCCCGAAGGGCAGGACCCAGTGCAGGTAAGGGTGGCCCAGGACAGCGAGCTGTAGGAACTTCTGTTAAGATGCATGCACCAGGACATGGAGGTGTGCATCCAGGAGATCAATCAAGGTCAAGAGCTCCCCCTGCCACAAGAGAGACTTAATCAACTGGAGAGACACCAACTTGAAAGACACATTGGGATGGGCCCCCCACAGGACAAAACCGGAACCTGTCATGCTTTGGGAGGGGTGGAGGCCGCAGTGGCAGCTGCAGAGGATTGGGATTTGTCAGCATGAGGGCTGCACCTGCCACAAGCCCTGCCTCAAAAGGGCTGGTACTGAGGATCCCTGCACCTCAGTGGAAAGGCCCATTTGAAACCAAAATCACAGCACCGGCAACTGGCCGAACAGGAGCAACCAACTTCCAGTTCTCCAGATCCTCCTTTAAGACCTTAGAACTGGTAAAAGGGTAGTTTCAAAAGGTCTGCCTTCTGAGCAGCCTCCGCTTATCATGAGTGCATCGAAATGTTGCGCCAGGCAGCAATGGCAGCTCTAGCAGCCGGAACAGAAGCATAGAGATATTCAAAGGTAAAGCCTGAACAAAATTGCAAATGTTTCTTAATCAATGCCAAGAGGGCAGAAAAATCCACATCCTCCTGTACCTAATCTGCCAGGGAATGGAAGTCCTTAAGGAGCGACTGACTGGCATACGTGGAGTAGGCATTTGCACAGATTGCAAAGTTCGAAGCCACATAAGCTTGCTTCTCTGCCCCCTCCACCTTCTTGTCAACAAGTCAGAAGAGAGAGCAAAGCCCAAATATTCCAGAACATGCAGCATAATTATGTCCAAATCAGCACTCTGCTCAAAATCGCCCTTCAGGTCATCCTCATCCCCCTCCATGGAAGGATCCAACCTGGGCATTCTAGCAGCAGGAGGAGGCCCTCCCAGGCCTGAAATGCATCTTCCACTACAGCTGAAATAATAGCCTTGAGAATGGGGGTTAAAGTGGCCCTGTAGATTTCCCAACCACCACTGGAACGTCCTCTGAGTCACTCATGGTAGCCAAAGTAAATTCACCAGCCAGGCATGTCATAAATGAAAGGGCACCAAAAATCATCAAATGCCACCACAAAACGTCCTAATGAAGCGGTAACCAGACCAGCACAAGACTACCTGATTAATCTGGCCTGGCAACCATGAAAATGCTGTCTGTAGCCTCATGCTTTCCCGCCCTAGGAGCGAAGAGGAAGCCATGCATCAGCAAAGTGAGGGTGCCATTTTGGGATAAGGCAGACATCATTGGTCTGCCAATCTTAATGTAAAACTGGGCCAAGCAGGCAAAAGAAGTGCTACGCACCACCCACCGGTGCCCAGACACCATAAAATATAACCAGGGGAATAATATAAGAGGAATAAAACAAAAAGTAAACAAAAACATTAAAAAAACATTCCGAGGTCATCTCAGACTGCCCAGCAGGTCAAAGCCACTCCCTGTGGTCTCGTATGCCGAGGATGCTTGCATGACCACGCAAGAGACACAAAAACACACTGCTACAGCAGCTCTGTAATAAAAAAGCAATATAGGAAACATGCGTGTAGCAAAGATGGTAATCGACTGCAGAAAAAAGAAATAGTGAGTCCTTCCCAGGAAGTGATGTATTTGTACTCATATATATGGGGGTCATTTTGGATTGAGAAGGAAAACTGAAGTTTGGTAATTGGGTTCTGCATGAATGGAGATAAACTTATACCTAAGGACTGTCAGAGGAAGACTGACAAGGAGGTAATGATTTATACACATATATGTGTTTGTATTAAATCCGAATAAGTTTTGCCCGTTTCCCTCCAAAATGACAGTTTGTTGTTCCTAAACAGTGATTTATATCCACTTTTCCAAATGCTAGTTGTATTTAAATGGACACCGAATTGGATTCTTGTGCTTTTTGATGGAGGCTTGTCCTGCCTACACTTTCATTCTTTAATTCTTTATGACAGGTGAGCGCAGGTAAATTATGTAGCCTGTGGGCATACGTAAACTCTTAGCTGAGCAACAATTAATGCCCCTTTTTAATTGCCTATATAAATGGCACAAGTTGATGAAAAGATGGTTTAATTCACACCTTCTAAGAGGTGTTTGTACGTGTTACTCTTATAGAATTGCAGCTTGTTTAAAGAATGGTGATTTATACACAAGTAAATGTTCAGTTGTTAGCATCAAAACAAAAAGAACTTTGGTTGCCCATACCTGTCATGTGACATAGGTTAGACTGCACTTGTTTTACCTGTAATACCCTTGGCTACAGAACATTATTAATACTTTTCCTTGAAAATTACAGTCTTTTGTTTTAATATAGTGATTTAGAAGCACATTGCTATGCCGACAGTCTTTAAATGGACCCTGCTTGAGCTTCACAGTTGTTTTTTTTTGTCTTATATGATGGGGTTTATCAAGGTCATTGATCACTTTAATGTTCAATGGCATGAAGGGTCAGACTTACTAAGGACTTGCATTGACCTTGCATGACTCAAGCCTTTGCAAAGAAATGCAAGTCCTTAAATGGAATTTACAAAGCCACACAAGGGCCGATTTACGTGGCCTTCCTTGACTTTGTATTGATATGTAACAAAAGGTAGCAGCCTATGATGTGTTGCATTACATTACCATGGGCAGGCATGGGCGTTCCTGTGCATTCACCCACGGATTTTGACACAATCCCAAATTTACTAACATCAATAAAACTAGGATTAGGCTAAAATGCACCAACTCTGTGACCCAGGTGTAACAAGTAGAAATATCTGTATTTATCCTCGTGACTACCTCTTTCTATACATGCTACATTCCACAGCATGCATAAAAAGCAGAAAATGCCTCTAAGGATTGTTTTTGTGCAGTGAGGTATCCCTTCCTGCACAAAAATAATCCTGCCTATAACGCAGGTACCCTTACAGCACGGCACAAGGGTGCCTGGGTTAGTGGTAGGCAGCACACAGTGCACCAGCACTAGGAGGCAGCAGAAATGTGGCATATCTTTTTTGAATATAGTACATTTCTGCAGTTTCCTTTTTATGCAGGGCATCATAGCATGTTGCCTTGCTGCAAAGTGATGCATGAAATCTTAGTAAATCTGAACCCTAATTTCTAATGACATGAAAATCTGGCAAACTGCCTTTGAGCACACTTAAAATCTTAGCTTGGCGAGATTCAACATCACTGTTGTTGATAGCTAATATAGATTGTACAAGTTGATCATTTTTGCTTACATATACATAGTACTGTGGAGGTCTTTTGACCCGGTTACTTACATATTGCTGGGTGAGTAATTTCCACTGGCTACTGTTGAAACCGACTGGCTTTATGGATTACATTTTTCACTCTGGCTATTGTACATTTTATAGGACATCATATTTTTGGGGTCCTACTGTAATAGAGGGTACTTACCAGATCTTTCACCTGATGACGTAACAGGCACAGGTCCTCACTCTTTAACGTACAGTTGGGTGTTGAGAGCATAATATGGAATACGTTAACAGTCCATTAGCAGTACCTATAAGCACAGTGCTCAGTACACCTCACTTTTATTATTTTGTATTATTTAGAGTGAATCCTAGTTTTCTATCCGGATGAAGACCTGTCACCAAATCATATCCAAACCAGTCAAAACATTAACACTTGCATAATCAGGTGCTTGTTTTAATGTGATTGTTAGAAATGGTAGTCTCTAGTTGTAAATGGTTAGCACCTTTGTCCATATAGGAGACCTTGCGTCTAATCAGGGTAAGGGAGTTATGCCCTTAGACAACCCCTGCCCACCCCTTTGGCAGATTGGCACCAGCAGACAGGCTTATCTCAGATGCAATGTGTAAAGCATTAGTGCACACATATAGTAACACGGCAAAAGCACTACAAATGGACACCACACAAGTTTACAAAAATAGGAAATCTTTATCTAAACAAAACAAGACCTAAATGACAAAAATCCGCCATACATATATAAAGATATCACCAAAGTAGGTTATTCACAAAAATAAAGCTTGTAACAACAAAATAGCTCCACCTGGGGCTACTACAGCGCTGTTTGGCCTGGAGTCACACGGACCCCAAAGAACAGTACCTTGACAAACGATGAATACAAAGATGGTTCCCGGCTTCGGGGAGGTGATGCTTCGTTGGCACTGGGTGGAGTCGGTTCGTTATGACCACAGGGGCGGTGAGGTGTTGGTTCCTTACTGCGATGCAGGGGAGGTGAGGCGTTGGTTCCTTACTGTTGCTGGATAGGTGGCGTTGAGGCGTCGGTTCCTTACGACAATGAACATTCGATGGATTTGGGAGATCACACACGTCAGGTATCGGCTCCGTGATGATGAAGCACCAGTGTAGGTGAGATCAGTGCCGCGGTGCAAGCTGAGGTGGTGCATCGTGAGGGTCTTGAGCGGTGCCCTCACCTCCGGTGCAGGCAGCAGCCTTGGGGATGGCGTCAGAGTGCAGCGTTGTCAGGGATCGGGTGCAAGTCGGGACAGTGCGTTGTGCACTTCACGAGCGGTGCCCACGGCTTCATTGCAGGTTGCGGCATCGCTTGCCAGCGTTGGTGTTGTTATTTCCCTCTGTGGAAGCTGAAACAGCCCTTCCAGGTGCATGAGGACAGAGGAAATGAAGTCTTTGTGTCCCTGAGACTTCAGAACAGGAGGCAAGCTCTACACCAAGCCCTTGGAGATCTTCTTCAAACAGGATATACAGCACAGCTCAGTCTGTGTCCTCTCCTTATCAAAACAAGCCTCTGCAGGCTAACCCCACACAGCACAGGGGCACTCCTTCAGCTTTCTCAGCTGTTCTCCTTTGCAGAGGTTCTTCATTGTGTCCAGAAGAAATCTAAAGTTCTGGGATCTGGGCCCCAATATTTATACCACATTTTCCTATGTTCTCTTGTGGCAGAGAGTCTCTTAGTTTGGTCCAAATCAGTTCTGTCCTCTCTGGTCCAGTTTCCTGGCAGGAGGTGAAGATGGCATTATGCACAGGAGACAGGGCCCATTCAGGTGCAAGGAAATCTCTTCCCACTACTCTAAATGCAGTCCAGGTCTATTCAGCCAAGCCCTGACTTATCCAGGAAAGGCAGGACACACCTCACCCCCACCCAGTGACTGTCTATAGTGAATGAATTTCCCAGCCCCTGTCACTCCAAAACCAAACAGTCAATCCACAACTCAGCAGAGGCACATAGGATGGCTAAGCAAGAAACTACACACTTTCTAAAAGTGGCATTTTCAAACCTACAATTTAAAAAACATCTTTTCTAAAAGATGTGTTATTAAATTCTGAGTTCAGAGATTCTAATGTCCATCTTCCCATCTTGTCCCCATGGGAAGTTATACTTGTAAAACGTTGCAAACTTTCTCCCATGCTGTCATATGGGACAGATGGCCTTGCAATAGTGAAAATTGAAATGCACAGTATTTCACTATCAGGACTTGTCACACACCCAGTACATGTCCTACCTTTCACTTACACTGCAGCCTGCCCATGGGGTTACCTTGGGCCTACCTTAGGGGCGACTAACATGCAAGAAATGGGAAGGTTAGGGCCTGGCATGTGGGTGCACTTGGCACATTGACATGCTAGTTACAACTGCACGCAGACATTGCAATGGCAGGTCTGACAAGCCTTTGTAGGGCTACATGTGTAGGTGGCACAATTAGTGCTGCAGGACCACTAGCAGCATTTTCTTTACGGGGCACACACAGTGCACTGTGCTAGGGACTTGAAGGTAAACCAAATAAGCCAATCATGGGAACACCAACCCATAAACACAATTTACATAGGGAGCACTTGGTGCCCAAAGCATCTGGACCAGCAAAAACAAAATCCAGCACACAGCAAAAATACAGGAGGCAGAAGTAAAACGACAGGGGAAATCCCACAAAGGATGCCAGGTCTAACAGTGTTGATAAATAAGCAAAGCAGTGAGCTTAATGTTTTCCATTGCACATTTATTCTGCAAGATTTATTAGCAAACTCGTGTTTCTCATTTATTATTTGTTTGTATTGTATTAAGTCACCCACAGAGCACTGTGCTGTCACAGCTCACCTTTAGGAACACCCCCATGTAATATACAATCTGTTTTATTTCAGAAAATAGATTTGGTGTGTACTCCTTTCTTCTTCATTAATTGGATAAAAAGAGGACTACTTTTAGCCTCGTTATCAATAATAATTCATTGTACAAAGCATTTCTGATGCACTGCAGGTGGAGGCACACTGAAATGCTGTGGTTTTTACATGATGAAAGGCCTTGCATCAGTGTGCATGCTGATGGATGATAGCAGTGTAATCCTTGGAAATAAGTAAAATGTGGAATGGCAGGGGTATGCTGGCTCTCTGTGTTCTGCATTCATACACATATAGCAGTGCCTATGGTGCAGTGCCTATGGTGCAGTATGTATACCTAGGTTTCAAAACATGAACATAAACCACCTGAGCAGCAATTTACATTGTTTTTAAATCTATTTTACGCTATGCACATTTTCATGAAGAGCAGCACTTTGTTTGAAAACGTTCTGATTGATAAATTCAGATTATGGTTCTCTGCAGTGTAGGTTAACCCTGCTCAAGATTCTATATTAACTGATTTAATATGTCAGTCCACTGCATCCATTTGCAAACACATATGGTAATTTAATGACCTATTTCCCCTCCGAGTTCATTCAGAAGGGTCCTTTCAACCGCCAACCATCGAATGCCCCCTAGCCTGTGATTGGCTTCTGTGAAATGTTCAGCCAGGAGTGCACCCAACGTAGCATATCTGATTCAGCTGCAATGCTGTAGGATTCTCTGCTTCTCTTTTTGTTGTGTCTTTCCCACATGGATAGAAGATTACATTGATTACATTTGCACTATTACAGTTAGTGCTATTTAAGCAAATATTTTGTGTTCACTGAAGACGGTGGGTCTGAGCAGCCTACGACCAGAACAAGTCCCCAATACAGGCCCTTTAAAGCTATGAACAGCTGACACACACGGTTGCTGGGTGGTGCTGGTGCTGCCACACCCTTCATGGAGTGGTATGTTAGCTCCATGCTCAGTGCTACTGGTGCCATTCATGCAAAGACGTTGGGAAAGACCCAATCGCGGATTGACTTCCCATAAAAAACGATTTGTGTGCACAATCTGATAAAACATCACCAGGCGATGGCTATGTTTGACTGGGTTTTTCTTTAAAGTGGTCTTCTGTGTGGTGCAGGTTTTTTGTAAGGTGTAGCTTCCCTCAGACCCACAGCACCACCTACTGGGCTGGAGGTATAACAGATATTCAAAGCAAATAAAGTTTAATGCACAGACTCTCTATTCGTAATGCCTGTTGCTTGTGCATTAGCTATCAAGGATTGATTAGAGATTCCCTCAAAAGTGTGAAGTGACTTAAACAGATTGGAGATATTTAAATGGTAGAATTACCCTCTCCCATTGCTTACTCCCATACCCTTTCTCCTATAAAAAATCTACTTTCAATGAGGATAGCAAATTCATGATCAAGCCCAACTTCTGCCGATTTAGCATACCATTCGCATTACATGTGAAAATCTTAACCAATTGAGCCATCAAGTATTCACCTATAGAACCATTTCAGACCTGTTTCCAAAATAATGCTGACATATTTCTAAACCATTCAACTGTTTAGGATAATTGTTACAAATACCCACTGCCTCTTAAAAATACTCCCTATACTGGGTATACTACTCTTTTTTCCCCGGATATCTGCCTCTGCAATCTCCTAACCCACCAAAACCAACCCACCTCCCTGTGCAAACCCCAAAAAGGGGAATTGCCAGTCTTTACCTTAAAGCCCCCTATATACTTGCGGGCACCCTGAATCTGCGCCTTTGGTCACACTTTACCTCCTATGCAATATTGTAGAAGGACCCCTTCCACTCCAAACCAACAACATGATGCACTTAAGGACAAATACACTTTCACAATGGCTAACGGCCACTAGCAATTTAACTCAGTTATGGGATTGACAAGCAAAATTCAAAATTGTCTGGCACCGCCCCCTAGATATAATTTCTTGCAGAGCTTTGAATAATGGACAAAAAGGCCCGTGCCTCCCCTTCAGCTGAAAAGTTACGAAACTTGCCTGTAAACAGGACCTTAAATTTTGATTGTTGAGTCAGGTAAGCGTGAGCACCGCCAGTCCTACACTGTCCCAGAATAGCTTGAAACTCTTTTCACCAGCAAGCAGCTGTTATTCACATGTCGGAGGAGACTTAAAATTGAAGGCTCTCAGTAATGGTAAATGTCTTGCATTTGATTGTGATAGCCTGGGTCTATTCTTTGATCCTGTACATGGCAAAGTTTAACAGAATAGTACTGAATATTTCATATTTGAGGTGCACTGGGCTAGATCTCGGTGAGCTTTAATGATGCTCAATTCCTTATCAAAGCCTGTCAGAAAAGGAGTTTTAATCACATTTTTTGCAAAAGTAGCCAGACTTCCTGATTCGCATCACCTTCTGGCACACCCAGAAAACGTAGGTTGGATCTTCTACCATAATTTTGTTAATCTTCTATTTTATTTGACAATAGCAGAAACCTTTTCTGAGTCGTCAGTAGCTCTTTATTCTGAGTGACAATTTTGTCCTCATGGTTTGAGTTTCGGCCTCCTGAAGTCTGATAGGCAGCTGTGCCAATATTTTGTTTATCTTTACCAATCATTGGTGTAGTGCAGCAGTCTCCTCCATTTGTGTCCATTTCAGATTCCTAATTTCATCTAGAATACTTTCTTAAAGATGTATTATGGACATGGCATTTTCCTTTGGTCATGACAGGGTCTGTTCTTGATTTGACCCTTGTTCGATCCCCGCCGATTCAAATGGGGTATCATATTCGATTGCTGCTGTGGGTCTGTGAAGACCCTTGGAAATGGGATCTGAACCAAATCTCGACAGGCTCCTCATCAGACTATACTCTGAACTTATAGGCAAGGACCCTTTAACTGATGTAGATGATGAGGACCTGGACTTATATCTGTCAACTTCAGACTGGTTGAGTATTGGACTGACCTCCTTGTTATCACTAAGTCCTACTCTTATGTATCCAGATTTTGATGGCTTAACAAACAGGGGACAATCCTTCTCTCTTACCTCCTTGTTCAAGTCCCCTTTAGTCTGAGTTAGCTGGGTCAATTGATCGACTGATGAACTTGCCAGCTAATCTGACAATACTCCTTGAACTAGATTCTTCCTTTCTGACAGAGCTGGTTCCACAGTCAGGTCGCTATCTTTTCTCACAAGCAAAATGTTCATTCACTGGGGAGACCAGCTCTGTATGCCTGATAAGGAGCACTAAGTCTTCCGATGGTAAATCAATCTCGGGCCTTCTAGAACTGCCCAACGAATCTCACACATTTTTCATATCTGATCTGCTTAGGGCAATCTCCTGCACCACAGCTTTAGCTGAGGGAACTTCCCTGACTTTTTGAGTGCCAACTTCCCTTGGATTTCTTTTTTTCACCAATTTTTATAGATCTTTTGGTCACAATATGCACATCATACTATGGCATTAAAGAATGACGCTAGTACAGGAAGACCGATAAAATGAACATCATTCTATGAGAGGAGTACATGGCTCATTTTGAAATAAACTCAATGCCAAACAAACTTCCCCAAATAGCAGATCACATGTACAACGTAAATATTGATAATGTCTGCATACATCTATATATCTTACAGTCTGACCATGGGGTGCATGCCGTGATATCCAGCATACAAAACATAAACAGTATTCAACATACTTCAATGTTTGATTCCAGAGCACTCCCCTCCTCCCCGCCTTGGGAAACAGAGACAGCGGGAATCCAACTCATCATGCATAGAAGAACAGTAGAACTGCCTCTCTGAATTTGCCATACCCTATTAAGTCACCAGGTGAAGTTCAGGAGACAGCAAACTCTAATAACCATTACCCGTCCAGAGGGGCATCTTGTGTGTTCTGTAGTTCTTGTAACATATTCTCCCAATATTCAGCAATAGGAACCCTATGGAGACCCTTTGCCTCTTACCACCTCGGCCCTGCCCCATCTGAGTGTCGCTGTGTGCCAGCGCTGTATTGTCAGGAGTGTGGTGGCTTTCCAGTGCATCGCAATGGCACGACGAGTGTTGAGCATCGCCAAGTCCATTAATAGGTTACTTTTTTTTTCACCTATATAGCCCAAGTAGTGTTCCCTCCAGAGTGTTGAGGTCTGCACAATCCGTCAGTGTGGTTAGTATATTTGTGACTTCAGTCCACAGTGCTGCTATATCTGAGTACGACCAAAACATGTGCATCCTATCTGCGTTGGGCATGTGGCACCTAGGGAAAAGATAGGAGGACCCAAATATTTTATGTAAGGCAGCCGGGGTGAGATATGCCCTATGCAGTATGTTAGATTGTATATACTGGAATTTGGCATTACGAGACACCCTGCATGGGTAATGAATGGTTCGTTCCCATTCTTCGGTCGGTAAGTCATGGCCTATATCCATTTCCCAGATTCAGTGCATGGACGGCAAATGGTCTATTGTCAAGTGAGCCAAGGCTTTGACGAACAAGGTTATAAGGCTACGGCCAGTCTCTATAACGTGTAGGGCGTGGTTCAGTGGGTGTTGTTCTGGTTTGGTGTCTGTAACACTCCACAAATGTCCCGACTCTGCTGTCAGTGTCCCATGGGCTAGGAAATGCCCCACTGGTAGTTCATATTCTTCCTGTAGCTGTCCAAAGGGTACTAGCAGCCTGTCTGTGAAGAGATCGCCCACTCAGGTCAACCCCACCTCTCTCCAGGCCGCCAAGCCTTTGATACCTATGTGTGTGTGAAATGGCATTATGAAGTGCAGACTAATGGCCGAAGAGTACAGGATTATATCTGGCATTCATTTTAAACCTGTTATACCTCTAACAGGCCATGCCCATCAAGCCATTCACCCCTTGAGGAGTTATCGCTCCAAGAAGCAGCATCAACCCCATCATTTCCTGTGCTCTATTTGTTGGCAATCCCCCCACCTCATCCAGTCACCTCCCATCTAACCATCACACAGCCCATTGCAGCTGCGCTGCCAAATAATAATGTTCTAAATTTGGTGCACCTAGGCCACCCCTCTCCACTGACTGCTGCAGTCTACAGAGTTCAACTCGTATCCTGCCCTTGTTCCAAATAAACCCTCCCAGCATGACATGTAGCTATGGAGCTCTGTGCAGGTTATGAAAGAAATACATAAGGCGGGGAGCATTAACATTTTAGAGAGTGCTATTCACCCTTGTACTGTGAGCGGGAGCGTACTCCATAAGGCCATCTGTGGGAGTAGGGAGGATATGGCCTTAGTCAGGTTCCCATCAATGAGAACTTTTGTAGTGTGAAAAGTGCAGATCCCCAGGTATCTGAAGGCGTGAGGTTCCCACCTCACCACCTGGTCTCCCACTGTGACCTCCTGTGGGAGCAATCCACACATAAAGGAAATACTCAAGACTTTGTCCAGTTGACTCTTAATCCTGCCACTCACCGAAATCCCCCTAGTATCTCTGCTATCACGGGAATCCCCATGCAGATGTCCTGTATATAAAGAAGCACGTCATCAAAATACATTGAAACTATTTGGACTCCGTTGTCCAGCAGGATATCCCAGACGCAATCCCTCAGGCGGAGCTGCTGGGCCAGTGGCTCCAGCGCCAGGGCAAAGAGCTATTGAGAAAGGGAAAGCCCTGATGTGTGCCCCTACTCACCATGAGAGAGGTCGACATGTATTGTCCTATTTTTAACCCGGGCGGTTGGCGATGTATAGAAAAGTTGTATGGGTCTTTGTACTATCCCCTCGATACCCATTTTTGACAAGGTGGCAAAAAGGTAATCCCAGTCGATGGTGTCAAACGCCTTCTTAAAATCTAACACTAAACAGGCCTCATATGGCCATATCCATCACTCTGCGTCACACTCTCCGTTTGCAAATGCTCGCTTGCAAGAACAGTGGCCCATCTATCTCGAATCAATCCTGCTCCACCTAATCACAAGTATCAGCAGGCTCGGTGAAGAAATAGAGAAATAGCTAGTGTTGCTTGCTGTCACTTTCAGCCTGGCTGGGAACAGCAGGGAATACTCAAGGCCCACCTGCCCAAAATGGAGGCCCATTAGGGCTGCACTGCCAAGATGTAGTCCAAAAACACGTAGATGCATGCAGTCTCATATTGAGGCAGGTCGGCTGTGCGGATCGACTGTAATATGGCATCTTCATGTCCATAGTTCAGTACTCACACCACTACCGTGTGAAATGGGGCACCGGCCAGAGGGTGCCTGGCCGGAACGAGGTGATCACACTCAAATGAGAAGTGTGGAGATAGCATCTCTTGTGGGTCCACCCTGCTCAACCAAGATTTGAAGAACTGCACTGGGTCCACCCCTCAGCTCCTTATGAAACTTAACAATACGGGGTTGTTTTGGTGGGAGTGCCCTTCTGAATCTTTGGCCCTATTTTCAAGTTTCTGCACTTTGGCAGTGAGCAATCGTACTATCACAACCATCTCAGACATCTTTGGCAGCTGTTCGGCCGTAGCAGCCTTTGTAGCACCAACTCTACTAGAGAGTTTTCTCTGGTCTTCACAGGGCAGACCAATCTCTACTACCACTGCATCGACTGTTTCCAAGGTCCTGTCTGGTATCTGCTATGGCTGCTAGAATCTTGTTCAATTTTGTGTTCCTGACATTGAGGGGTTGTATCTTTAGAGCTCACTTCAAGGTCATGGTTACCCATCAGTTCTACAGGACAGCAGCCTGTTGATCGGGGTCTGATCCCCTTCTCTTCCCCTTAATGGTAATGAAGCCAGCTGCCAGGGGCCCCACTGCTCATCTTTAGTCCCTGCGGCAAGGGCACAGGACCCACCAGCTCTGGCCTGCCGGAATAGGGTACAGTCCAACAGAAAGGGCGGCCCACACAGCCTTGGTCAGTTGCATTTGAGCTACTAGAAACTGTCTGTGTTGCCTAATGCACCACCATGATGGTAATGTCTTTGCATGTATGTGCTTCAGAACCCCTGGAGGTAGAGGAACTTCGCCACAGATGAAGTCCCCTAACTTGTTGTGTGTCATCTTCTAAGTCCAAACTGGATTAGACCTGCCACACACCATTCATCTCCTCCTGTGTACAGCAAGCACAAGCAGTCCAAATTACCACACCTATGGGAAGCTGAGATTGCTGGTATTTGTATGTCTTTCTCCGTTCGCAAGTGCAGCCTCCAGGGAGCTCTCACACCCTCCAGCAACACCTCTGGGTGTCAGGCCCATTTCTGCACTCAACGTGCTCCGCCAGCGTAATGTATTATGCAGCAGGAACAGGATGACGAGGGAAGGGCACCAGCCCCGGCTCAAAGTTCACTGACCTGCTAGTTGTTGTGGGCTCCTGTGATCAAAAGGGAGCATTTCATGGCGACCCCTAGCACCTCCTCCAGCCTGCAATCGATGTGAGTGGTCCGCCAGGCCATGATGCAGGGTAACAGGCTGTATCTTAGGGCCTTCTGGCTCACATGATCAGTCTTTAGGGCTCCAGGCCCCCAAGTCCCACAAGGAGAGGTATGCAACATTCCGCACCTCCAGCTGCCCTCAGTCTTATCTAAAGCAGCGGGCATAGGTAGTCAAAAGTGATCAGAAAGGGGGAGCCCATGATGTCGCTGCTGGTCAGGCACAGACGCAGCCACAGGATACAAGCCCAGCTTACTCTTTGCCTCTGCTTCCAATATGTTTCCGCCATCTCTGGGCATATGGGGCCATGCTTGTAGAGCTCCTTGATCGCAAGTGTCAGGGCTTTTGTTCTTTTACATGACCTTGCTGGTGTTGAGTCTTTACCTACTGCAGCAATTCCTGATAAATGTGTGGATGGAGCACTCACAAAAATATGTCTCCAATATGGGAACATGACTGTTGTCTGGGTTTGGAGACTTACCTTGAAACCTGCCCCCTGCCCAGTCTCATTGATGCTTAACTTTACGACATGCCGGCTGTGAGCATGTCTATAAATAGAGTGCAGAGTGGGATGGTAGGTGGAGCATCCTAAAGCCAAGACATTCAGGCTCCACCTAGTCAGCCCTTGTCTCGAAAGTCATGAGTTGCTCCACTGGAGCACGGTGCATTTCTGATCATTCACCAGTTTCAATAGACATTCACCTGCAGGTTCAAGTCCCAAAACACAGATCATAGAGAATGGACGGCCTTAAGTACAAAGAACCCAAGGAGAAAAAGAAGTGTATCCACTGCCTTAAGGATGACATAGAACTTAATAAGGATTAGATGTCCTTCCCCCATCCATTGTGGGCAGCAGGTAAAGCCTACCTTAGAGGTCAGATGATGGGATACACTACAACAATGAGCAAAAAGGCCCTATTGCGAAAACAGTCCTTGGAAACTGAGATGACGGACATCGTGAAGACATACAGTGCCACGCCCTCAGTAGAGACATCTACTCACACCCTAGAAATATGAACTGAATACCCTAGTCACAGCACAAGTTAAAAAAGCTCTTCATCCAATTAAAGGATGCCATTATGAACATGGTGGGAAGAATGCTAGCAGACTTCTTGCCTTCCAAATGAAGCAAAGAACAGCAGCGTCTACCATATCAGCCCTCTTCACTAATGACGGAGGACCATTGACTCTGGGAGAACACCCTCCTAAGTTGACCCAGAGTCAATGAGGCCAAATTTAACTCTATACTGCTTTGTACATCTCGGAAAGGCTTCTAAACATGACATTTGAACGTTTTTTCTTTGAGAGGCTCACAATCCTTGCCTGGAAAGTAGAGTTGGATTGGAAAGCACAATAATGAATAAAGAATTAGCAGCAGCTATCAAAGGACCATGAGCAGGCAAGGCACCCAGCGTCAATGATTTGCCTGATCAATTTAATTGAATAACTACTTGCTTCACCATCTAGCTATAAGGAAACATGTTCCGAGATGCTGTCACTTCGAATGGCACACTGACAGAATATGGCCAAGCCTACATTTCACTGATACCAAAGCCAGAAAGAGACTTCATGAGATGTGAAAACCACCAACCAATATCCCTGATCAATTCAGTCCTTAAGATTTTGGCTCAAGTTATGTCCAGCACCGGACTAAATAAGTTCATCCCCTCACAGAAATCAGGTGGCATTTACCCAAGGATGCTCTTCACACAACCATCTCTGCACATTATCACACTTTTTGTGGAACAACTGACTGAGTGACTATGGACAGGTAGCCCTCTCCTTGGACGTGAAAAAAGCTTTAGAGTGTATGAAATAGGGCTAGCTGCTCCACACGATGGAGAGGATTGGCATAGGACCAATATTTCTGAAGGTAGCACACTAACTTTATCATCGTCCAACTGCAGTGATGGATTGAAATGGATTTTTGTCTAAGCCATTTGAAATCAACAGAGAAACCAAGCAGAGTTGTCTGCCATCACCCCTGCTTTTCCTACTTGCTCTAGAAACTCTGACCATCACCATTGCTTCCAAGCATGACAGAGAATATATGAAATGCGATAAGATGAAATGATTGCTCTGTGCTGACAACATCCTGCTCTCAATATCCACCCCCAACACATTTATACCAAAGCTGATGGAGACCATTTCCTTTTTCTCAGTGTTTACTGTCTACAAGATCACCTGGTATAAAAGCAAGGCGGTGCCCCTGTCTCTATACCCACGGTTTAAATGAGCTGGCTTCCGAAAAAAATTGAATGTCTATGTATCTTACTTAGCAACAATATGGTGAGAGACAATATGGCTCCCTTACTGGAACAAATGCAAAAAAACGTCATGAAATTGTAACACCTGCAGATGTTCCTCTGGGGAACAGTACAAATAATAAAAATGGTGGTACCACATTTATCGATGTTTTCGGGATGCTACCCTTACCGATACTGTTCACACAGCTTTGCCAAATTGGCAACCAGAATATGCAGTTTGTATGGAGAGTTGCGGAGACTAGTCTGAGATAAAGCTCTACACTGCCACAACAGCAGGTTGCCCAAAGTTTCCCAATGTTTAATTGTACAGCATGGCAACACACGTGCCACAACTTATAATTTTCATCACGATCTGGAACCACCTCACTGGGTGGCCTTGGACAATCACCTACAAGGAGGCCTTAGTAGAGTATCACTAATCTACAGAAAGTATGCAATGGAGGAGGCGGGCCGCAACCTAATTCTAGTTGGCACAATCAAACTTTGGGAAAGCAGACACAAATTTCTAAGACAGAATTGCTATCTTAATGAGATTGAACCACTTTCAAACAATAAAGAAATCAGAGTAAACCATAAACCATTTAACGGACCTCAATGCCACAAATAAGATATCCTCAAAGAGAGATAGATCGCAAGATGATATATTTAAACCCTATTTAAATGATTCGACGGTTTATAGGCCAAATTCCATCTGAAAAGTATGCAGTGCATCTGATATTACCAACTTAAAAATAGTCAGAAAGTTGGGTGGCTAAACAGAAACATTATGTCTTTCTACAGGCCATGACTATTAGAAATGGGATAACTGGTTGGCTAAAGTATGCACCCTGTTCATGCAGGAACCTTCACTTTAGTCAGGATCAGCTAAATGGTTGCACACTGAAAGATAACCTGTGCTGACCCTCTGGTAGCTTGGCACAGAACAGTCAGGTTTATCCAAAGAGGCAATATGTAAAGTAGTTGTGCAACACACTCGCACAGTAACACAATGAATACACCACAAAAAGACTCCACGCAGGTTTAGAAGAATAGATTGTTATATTCTGAAGAAAATAGGACCAAAACGAAAATAATCCAATGTATAGAAGTTAAGATATTGAATTTTAAGAGAATAAATGCTGCAAAGCATTTAGAAGCAAGTAGTGCTAAAAAGGTTACTTTGAATCATGCTGGACCAGGGTAAAGTCAAAGTTGGGACTGACCACGATAGAGGGCTAGAGGGCTACAGGACACACACAGGTCCCGGGCAACAAAGTACCTTTCCTGGTCGTAAACAATGAGATACCTCAATGTCAAGGCCCACAGGTGCAGTAAGCGTCAATCTTCTCCACGCAGTCAAGTTGATGCAATAGGCATGAAGATGGGTGCCAAGGTCGAGAGGCATTGAGAGAGGCACTGGATTCTGCCATGCAGCCGAGGGGATGTGTTGATCTCACCAAGAACTAGCAGCAGCGATACGCTGTCCAATTTGTCGATCTCTGGAGGGAAAGCGCTGGTTCCAAGAGGATATGATAATTTTAGTCCTGCAACCGGGTCAATGCACCAGCTCTACTACACACAGAAAGGAGATGCATCGAAAACCGTGTTGCAATTATCTGGGCCACATCGAGTGAGCCAAGCACTGGAAAAGGGGTAGAGGTTTTGATATGCCGAGTCTGAAGCAACTAGAGGCAAGCCAACAAGCCATAGGAGATCACTTGGAGTGAAGGCAGAGACTATCTCTCCTTCAGTAGAACAGCGAGCATCAGGCAGCAGGGCAACAGACAGGAAAATAGGCCTTCCAGATCTGCAGTCCAGTTGAGTTTTTTAAGCAGCACAGCAGTTCTTCTGGCAGAGCTTCAGTTACAAATCCAGTAGTGTCTGATTTTTAGTGGTCAGAGGTCAAGTATTTATACCCCAACATGCCTTTGATGTGGGGGTGACTTCAAAGCAGCTCTCCGAAGTGCACAGTTACCCCTTTCAACCCAGTCCTGTCTGCCAGGCTATCTGTGGTGGGTAATCAGTCCTTTGTTTGGGATAGGACACAGCCTATTCAAGTGATGTTTTAGCCGCCCCCTTCCATCCTGCCCTGGCAAGGCTATCAGAATGCAGATGTATGTAGATGGGTACTGTCTTTCCTGTGTTGAAGCTGTCTGGAGGGAATGCACGAAGTGTATCTGACACCCACCCCAGCCGTGGGGTGGAGACATGCTATCAGGCCCACAGAGCAGTAAGTGCAGAGAAATGTCCACTTTCTAAAAGTAGCATTTCTTAAACAGTAATGTTAAATCCAACTTCACCAGTAAGGAGGATGTATCATTACCATTCCAAAGATAAGAACATGAAACATGAAAAAGCTACTCCTCTCTGTTCAGGAATTACAGCGTAAAAGTTTTTGAAGGAATTCCCAATGCTAGCCTATGAAAGGGGTAGGCCTTGCAGTAGTGAAAAACAAATTTGGTGGTTTGTCACTACCAGGACATGTAAAGACTAAAAACACATGACCTACCTTTCAATTACATGGCGCCTTATCCTTAGGATTACTTATGGCCTACCTTAGGGCTAACATATGTATTAAAAGGGGAGTATAAGGTTTGTCAAGTAGTTTGAAATGCCAAGTCAAAGTGGCAGCAAACTGGGACTGTAGTGGCAGTCCTGAGACAGGTTTGAAGGATTACTTGTGTGGGTGGCACAATTAGAGCTGCAGGCCCACTGGTAGCATTTGAAGTACAGGCCCTGAGTACATGGTATACAACTTTATTAAGGACTTGGCAGTACATCAAATATGCCAATCAGGTATACACCAATGTCATCATGTTTAGGGGAGAAGCACATGCACTTTAGCACTGCTTAGCAGTGGTAAAGTGCTCAGAGTCCTAAGGCCAACAACGCTAATGAGCAAAAACAGGAGATAAAATCAAAATGTCTGTAGGGAGACCACCCTAAGGATGCCAGGTCTAATAATTACTACCTGTCGAAATGGGAGATGTATAAAAAATGTATATCATGCTTACCTTTTTCAGTGGTGGAAACCATTGGCAGGAGGTAATATATTTACTTGTGATAAGTGTCTCAGAGGAGCGAGGCCGAAGTTCAGTTTTTTAAACTTCTCCATGAGGTCATTAATCCCCCTTCAAGCTCTATAGAGCAAAACTAGCTGCCAATGCCCTTTGCTGGCAATGTGGTCACACTAGATAAAACACAGTTGAAATATTATGGGCCTGCCCTGCTGTCTAAACATATTGGGACTCAACTTGGCAAGCATTGCAAGATGTCATAGGTCTCCCTATCCAGCAATCCACTGGTCTTTCACTACTTCAGGATACACAGGATATGGAAGGCATTTCTATCAACAAGAAGAGATAGCTGGATATGTCTCTAACTGTAGCAATGTTGTGCATCCTATGACATTAGAAGCATGTGATGCCTTCTGTGATACTCGGCGACAACTATGCCAGCCACAGTCTCATATGAAAGTCTTGTATACAAACCTAGGGCCTGATTTAGATCTTGGTAGGTGGGTTACTCCTTCAAAATGGTGATGGATATCCTGACAGCCGAAATATAAATACCATATTACATAATGGGATTTATATTTCGGCTGATGACATATCCATCAGTGTTGTGTTGGAGTAACCCATCCGCCAAGATCTAAATCAGGCCAGTAATGATCAATTACAAACATTTGAGGACATTTGGGGATGTTTCTTGCAAAAAAAAAACATACATTATTTAGTACAGCTTGAGATGCTAGAACACAACTTCTTAGAGTTCATAACTACTCCTGTATTTAAGTTTTGTTAACATTGAGTTCACTTGTGTTACATTTTTAGGAAAAGGCATAGGACAAATATCCCCACCCCATTTTTGACTATTGTGTTTTCCTTGGTTTGTTGCAAAAGGTACAACTAAATACATGTCCATGAAAGTATGGTATTTGTGAGGAATCTGAAATCACATGTTCTCACACTGTGAAAATATGTTTGTTTGTGCTTTCTCTTAACACTAATTTCTCAGTAATGTAAATTTTGATTAATATAAAACCAATAAATGTTTATTCATAGCGAATGCAAGGAAACAGGGTAAGGCAGTAAGGGATGGTAGAGGGTACTTTTACAATGTAAGTATCTCCAATCTGTTTAAGAAAAAATACACTTTTGAGAGAATCTCGGATCAATCCTTGATAGTTATAGCACAAGCAACAGGCAATCTCTAGAGACTGGCATACCAAGTTCAAGCAGTGCCAATAAATTTAAAGTAAAGAACACAACATACTAAAATTCCAAACTAGTATTCACAGATATAGGAATATCGAATGCACAAATAAATTCCAAGATCATTAAAATAGCATAAGGGGAACAAGAGATATGACATTTTTTAAATTGTGGGCAAAAAGTGTCAAGAAAAAATTAATGAGCCAATCAAAAGTTACTATTTGCAGTTGGCTGAGACATAGCGGTACAAAAGGGGGTGGTGATGGACGGAGCATCAGAACCAATCAAACACTCACACCCAGTCAACAGATCTGGGTTTGATCCATCACCGTTCTTTAGCCCACTCTGCCACCCCAGTTCAGACATGGCCATATGCAAATCAGTCTGACCCTGTGCCTCATGGGAACAGTCCAGCCCGAACTGCCAAGCCATGCCTTCTCTGGACCGGAAACAAGCTTCCTAGGACCGGTTTCTGGCATTTCAGCCGTCTTCAGCCAGGCTTGCTTGAATCCAGTGGCAAAGTGAGCAAGGGACTCACGTCTGAGCATACCCTGCCAACTTATGGCGAACAAAGCGGTACAAAAGGGGGTGGTGATGGACGGAGCATCAGAACCAATCAAACACTCACACCCAGTCAACAGATCTGGGTTTGATCCATCACCGTTCTTTAGCCCACTCTGCCACCCCAGTTCAGACATGGCCATATGCAAATCAGTCTGACCCTGTGCCTCATGGGAACAGTCCAGCCCGAACTGCCAAGCCATGCCTTCTCTGGACCGGAAACAAGCTTCCTAGGACCGGTTTCTGGCATTTCAGCCGTCTTCAGCCAGGCTTGCTTGAATCCAGTGGCAAAGTGAGCAAGGGACTCACGTCTGAGCATACCCTGCCAACTTATGGTGAACAAAGCGGTACAAAAGGGGGTGGTGATGGACGGAGCATCAGAACCAATCAAACACTCACACCCAGTCAACAGATCTGGGTTTGATCCATCACCGTTCTTTAGCCCACTCTGCCACCCCAGTTCAGACATGGCCATATGCAAATCAGTCTGACCCTGTGCCTCATGGGAACAGTCCAGCCCGAACTGCCAAGCCATGCCTTCACTGGACCGGAAACAAGCTTCCTAGGACCGGTTTCTGGCATTTCAGCCGTCTTCAGCCAGGCTTGCTTGAATCCAGTGGCAAAGTGAGCAAGGGACTCACGTCTGAGCATACCCTGCCAACTTATGGCGAACAAAGCGGTACAAAAGGGGGTGGTGATGGACGGAGCATCAGAACCAATCAAACACTCACACCCAGTCAACAGATCTGGGTTTGATCCATCACCGTTCTTTAGCCCACTCTGCCACCCCAGTTCAGACATGGCCATATGCAAATCAGTCTGACCCTGTGCTTCATGGGAACAGTCCAGCCCGAACTGCCAAGCCATGCCTTCTCTGGACCGGAAACAAGCTTCCTAGGACCGGTTTCTGGCATTTCAGCCGTCTTCAGCCAGGCTTGCTTGAATCCAGTGGCAAAGTGAGCAAGGGACTCACGTCTGAGCATACCCTGCCAACTTATGGCGAACAAAGCGGTACAAAAGGGGGTGGTGATGGACGGAGCATCAGAACCAATCAAACACTCACACCCAGTCAACAGATCTGGGTTTGATCCATCACCGTTCTTTAGCCCACTCTGCCACCCCAGTTCAGACATGGCCATATGCAAATCAGTCTGACCCTGTGCCTCATGGGAACAGTCCAGCCCGAACTGCCAAGCCATGCCTTCTCTGGACCGGAAACAAGCTTCCTAGGACCGGTTTCTGGCATTTCAGCCGTCTTCAGCCAGGCTTGCTTGAATCCAGTGGCAAAGTGAGCAAGGGACTCACGTCTGAGCATACCCTGCCAACTTATGGCGAACAAAGCGGTACAAAAGGGGGTGGTGATGGACGGAGCATCAGAACCAATCAAACACTCACACCCAGTCAACAGATCTGGGTTTGATCCATCACCGTTCTTTAGCCCACTCTGCCACCCCAGTTCAGACATGGCCATATGCAAATCAGTCTGACCCTGTGCCTCATGGGAACAGTCCAGCCCGAACTGCCAAGCCATGCCTTCTCTGGACCGGAAACAAGCTTCCTAGGACCGGTTTCTGGCATTTCAGCCGTCTTCAGCCAGGCTTGCTTGAATCCAGTGGCAAAGTGAGCAAGGGACTCACGTCTGAGCATACCCTGCCAACTTATGGCGAACAAAGCGGTACAAAAGGGGGTGGTGATGGATGGAGCATCAGAACCAATCAAACACTCACACCCAGTCAACAGATCTGGGTTTGATCCATCACCGTTCTTTAGCCCACTCTGCCACCCCAGTTCAGACATGGCCATATGCAAATCAGTCTGACCCTGTGCCTCATGGGAACAGTCCAGCCCGAACTGCCAAGCCATGCCTTCTCTGGACCGGAAACAAGCTTCCTAGGACCAGTTTCTGGCATTTCAGCCGTCTTCAGCCAGGCTTGCTTGAATCCAGTGGCAAAGTGAGCAAGGGACTCACGTCTGAGCATACCCTGCCAACTTATGGCGAACAAAGCGGTACAAAAGGGGGTGGTGATGGACGGAGCATCAGAACCAATCAAACACTCACACCCAGTCAACAGATCTGGGTTTGATCCATCACCGTTCTTTAGCCCACTCTGCCACCCCAGTTCAGACATGGCCATATGCAAATCAGTCTGACCCTGTGCCTCATGGGAACAGTCCAGCCCGAACTGCCAAGCCATGCCTTCTCTGGACCGGAAACAAGCTTCCTAGGACCGGTTTCTGGCATTTCAGCCGTCTTCAGCCAGGCTTGCTTGAATCCAGTGGCAAAGTGAGCAAGGGACTCACGTCTGAGCATACCCTGCCAACTTATGGCGAACAAAGCGGTACAAAAGGGGGTGGTGATGGACGGAGCATCAGAACCAATCAAACACTCACACCCAGTCAACAGATCTGGGTTTGATACATCACCGTTCTTTAGCCCACTCTGCCACCCCAGTTCAGACATGGCCATATGCAAATCAGTCTGACCCTGTGCCTCATGGGAACAGTCCAGCCCGAACTGCCAAGCCATGCCTTGCATATGGCTGGGTTCAAACTGGAATGGCATGGTGAGCAAAAAAACGATGGATTTAGGCCCAGATCTCTGTACTGGGGTGAATGTATGACAATGTTCTGCATTCTGTCCATCAATTGTTATTTTTGCATTTGTCACCCCGAGTGGGAAGGGTATGCTCAGACGTGAGTCCCTTGCTCTCCATGCCACTGGAATCAAGCTATCCTGGCTGATGAGGGCTGAAAGCCCGAAACCGGTCCTAGGATGCTTGTTTCCAGTCCAGGGAGGACCTGGCTTGGCAGTTCGGGCTGGACTGTTCCCATGGGGCACAGGGTCAAGACTGATTTGCATATGGCTGGGTTCAAACTGGAATGGCATGGTGAGCAAAAAAACGATGGATTTAGGCCCAGATCTCTGTACTGGGGTGAATGTATGACATTGTTCTGCATTCTGTCCATCAATTGTTATTTTTGCATTTGTCACCCCGAGTGGGAAGGGTATGCTCAGACGTGAGTCCCTTGCTCTCCATGCCACTGGAATCAAGCTATCCTGGTTGATGAGGGCTGAAAGCCCGAAACCGGTCCTATGATGCTTGTTTCCAGTCCAGGGAGGACCTGGCTTGGCAGTTCGGGCTGGACTGTTCCCATGGGGCACAGGGTCAAGACTGATTTGCATATGGCTGGGTTCAAACTGGAATGGCATGGTGAGCAAAAAAACGATGGATTTAGGCCCAGATCTCTGTACTGGGGTGAATGTATGACATTGTTCTGCATTCTGTCCATCAATTGTTATTTTTGCATTTGTCACCCCGAGTGGGAAGGGTATGCTCAGACGTGAGTCCCTTGCTCTCCATGCCACTGGAATCAAGCTATCCTGGCTGATGAGGGCTGAAAGCCCGAAACCGGTCCTAGGATGCTTGTTTCCAGTCCAGGGAGGACCTGGCTTGGCAGTTCGGGCTGGACTGTTCCCATGGGGCACAGGGTCAAGACTGATTTGCATATGGCTGGGTTCAAACTGGAATGGCATGGTGAGCAAAAAAACGATGGATTTAGGCCCAGATCTCTGTACTGGGGTGAATGTATGACATTGTTCTGCATTCTGTCCATCAATTGTTATTTTTGCATTTGTCACCCCGAGTGGGAAGGGTATGCTCAGACGTGAGTCCCTTGCTCTCCATGCCACTGGAATCAAGCTATCCTGGCTGATGAGGGCTGAAAGCCCGAAACCGGTCCTAGGATGCTTGTTTCCAGTCCAGGGAGGACCTGGCTTGGCAGTTCGGGCTGGACTGTTCCCATGGGGCACAGGGTCAAGACTGATTTGCATATGGCTGGGTTCAAACTGGAATGGCATGGTGAGCAAAAAAACGATGGATTTAGGCCCAGATCTCTGTACTGGGGTGAATGTATGACATTGTTCTGCATTCTGTCCATCAATTGTTATTTTTGCATTTGTCACCCCGAGTGGGAAGGGTATGCTCAGACGTGAGTCCCTTGCTCTCCATGCCACTGGAATCAAGCTATCCTGGCTGATGAGGGCTGAAAGCCCGAAACCGGTCCTAGGATGCTTGTTTCCAGTCCAGGGAGGACCTGGCTTGGCAGTTCGGGCTGGACTGTTCCCATGGGGCACAGGGCCAAGACTGATTTGCATATGGCTGGGTTCAAACTGGAATGGCATGGTGAGCAAAAAAACGATGGATTTAGGCCCAGATCTCTGTACTGGGGTGAATGTATGACATTGTTCTGCATTCTGTCCATCAATTGTTATTTTTGCATTTGTCACCCCGAGTGGGAAGGGTATGCTCAGACGTGAGTCCCTTGCTCTCCATGCCACTGGAATCAAGCTATCCTGGCTGATGAGGGCTGAAAGCCCGAAACCGGTCCTAGGATGCTTGTTTCCAGTCCAGGGAGGACCTGGCTTGGCAGTTCGGGCTAGACTGTTCCCATGGGGCACAGGGTCAAGACTGATTTGCATATGGCTGGGTTCAAACTGGAATGGCATGGTGAGCAAAAAAACGATGGATTTAGGCCCAGATCTCTGTACTGGGGTGAATGTATGACATTGTTCTGCATTCTGTCCATCAATTGTTATTTTTGCATTTGTCACCCCGGCTGAGACATAGGCATGATTTCAGGCCAACCACGAAAATGAAGAAGCTGTGTACACCAAGCATGTCATCCTTGTCAAAAAATGTACCTGTAACTTTATAATTTCAAAATACAAGTTTACATTTTTAAAGTAATCATTCTAAAATTGTTTATAAGATTTTAAAATAATAAAATAATTTAGAACTAATGATACATATTGTAAAAGTTTATTTAATGTATTGTTTTTTCATATTAGTTCTGAGAATGTTTTACTGTAGTTCTCTGGCTTCATTGTTTTCTATGTTAAAGTGCAGCAGTACAAGTAGTTGTCAATTTGTGGTGCTTGACATCCACCAAGGCTGGGCTGGAATACATTTACACCTCTTTTAACACCTTTAGGGCTGTAGCAACTTTAGAAATGTAGTTTATGATTAGCAATGATCTTATCTTTTGTGGGTGTTTGTTTACATTAGCTTGTCCCTTACTATACCCACCTTCAAATTCCCTAAACCTCTCCCATTTAGTAGTAAATTTTCTCAATTTTCCCACCAGAATCCATGCCCACCCACATTTACTGTTAAAACATACACCTTTTTCTGCAGAGATCTCAGGGACTGTAACAGAGCTCTCAACACAGAAAGGAAAAACAAGGAAGAGGTGGCGTCTCTGGTCTTAGTTTCGTGAAAAGCCTTTTCCAGTACATGAGTGGTGCAGCTGTAGTGCTACTTCATGTACTACAAAATGGAGATTGTGAATCCAACCCCTTAGTTTCTGATATGGAAGTTAAAATCTTCCAGCAGGGCAAGGTCCAAGGCTGTAGCCTGTGAGGCTCCTTCAAAGTCACATATGCTGATGTTAGTTCCCGGTGAAACCATAATTCTGGCTCCAAACCTTATTTTGTAGCCACTGATATTACTTCATGGGCAGGATAGATTTGACACCTCACCCTTTTCCAATGATTTTTGTTCAGACGTATTCACTATTTTTGTTAGTCAAAATCCTCCAGTGGGGCAAGACTAGAAGCTGTAGCTGCGCCAGGCTTCATGAGACCATATACCTGAACCTTGAGGTCCGGCTGAACCAGTTTTAAGAGTGGCAAAAAGCTCCTACTGGTACAAACCTGATTTTCTTACCCACCTACTATGTGACCTTCCTGGGCAAGCCTCTGCACCTTTTGACAGTCCTCTAGAGGCGTGAAAATGTATTAAGCCCCACTTTTGTTCCAACTGCTGAGAAAGTTACTTCTGGTCTGTTCTGTAGCTGCCAGCTCCCAAGCTGTTTAGCGGAGGCTTCTAGGCACCAGGTCTTTCTTCAGCCAGGTCTCCCTGGAAGGCCAAGTTCTTTCTGGTCAGCTGGGCTCTCTTGAAGCCAGGTTTTCCGTTTTTTGTGCCTCAGAAGCAGGCAAACATGAGGCCAATATGATGCCAACCACTTAACCCTAGGAGAACAGTTTCAGTGCCTTGATGCCAGCAGGATTCACGAGTCCTTAAGTTCTTGAGTTAGCTTTCTTTCAGGAATAAGGAGTCAGAAGTAATGAGTCCTTTTTCAAGAGAGCCTTCTTTTTTTTTAAGTGGAGTCTTCTCAGGTTCAGCAAGGCTATGAGGAAATAGTGGTTGAGATGCCAGGTTTATTCTATGAAGTAGCCAGTGATTTGGCATGTTTTGCTTCACAATTTGTGCAGCCCTCCATCTCCTTTTCCAACACTTCCGCCTTTTCTTACTGAAAAACCCTTGTTGCAATTTGGCCGAATCCTTCTGCCACTTGGCAGGACTGGCTTTAGCTCCTTATCAATGCTCCTATTTAATTGAGCTTTCCTTCCACTTGACAAGGTCAAAACTGGTTCTCTCACTTACTGTGACTGGAGCATGGGTGTCTCGCAGGGTCCTGACAATGAACAGGAGTAACCCTCCATGGCATCTTCACGTTAAAAGAGGCAGTTCTAAACTTGCCATTTGTTCTGTCATGTGTTACTGTCCTCTCCCAGATAGCTAATCACTGCTAAGTTGTCAGCAGCTAACACTGTCTTCTCTTCTTGGGCACAGAGGCAAGCTATAAGCTTCTGAGGGGCTGAATATAAAAGCTCAAGTACACAATATTTACTATTGTTTAGCTGTGATAAATCTCACAGAGTCCTAAAGCAAGCAAAACCAGACAGGCAAAAATGGGGGGGGGGGCATGGTGAAAATTGGATCATTTCTACAATTTCACAGATCTGTTCATTAAGACGTGCTCCAACTATATAGTTGATTGGTTATAGTTACTGAAGGGGGGAGACACTAGTTAGTTGGGTCTTCAAGGCTGGGCTGGATGTGGTTCATGCTGACTCCAACGTCATGTCCGTGTTCATATCATGACATTTCAGTCATCTTACTGTCATGACATGTGCTCTGTGGTTTAGGGGGAAAATGTTTTGGAACATTGAAGTTATTCAGGGCCCTGATGGAATGACTTCAGGAGGCTTCTATTGAATTTTAGCACAGTTGTTCTATTGTTTTGTATATTTATGGTTGAGCTTAAGGTGTTATTTTCTTTCTATTATAGAAATTAGCTTGCAACTTTCATTAATCACTGTTGTTATAGACATTGATTCAATGTTAAAAGGTCACTGGCCAGCAATCTGTTCCCCGTTTTAAGAAAGGTAGTTTTGTTTCCATTTGTCATTTGACTGGGTAGTAGAAATTGTTTATTAGTAAGGTCACTGGGTGTTCAGTTAGTCATTAATTTTTTATTTTTCTACATTTGAGGCAGTAGTGTGTGGGTGGATCGGTCCACATGACTTTTCAGGAGGAGCATGCATTGTGAGACGAGGTGTCATGTATTGGATAGGTACACGATAATAGTCGGTGCAAGTGAGACACTGCGTCTCAAGAGTTGCTGCAAATAAGCCACTGCATCTCGACAATCTGGATCCTACTCCCTTTTTAGTTCACCTCATGTATCAGTCTACTGATCACATCAGCTCACTGAATGTTTTTAGCCAACTGTTATTGTTTTGCTGCATACAGATTATGTATTGTATACATCACTTCACATATTAGGGAGATTAAATACATCTCTGACTGAAACTGTCTTAGTGATTGACTTCAATCACAGAAGATAGATGTAAGTAGTTAGGTAAGTTGTGAAGTATGTCTTTTATTCTGAGACAGCAAATGGGCACTGAGGCGAGTCAGATGGGAATGCGGGTGCAGTGAGAGAGTGGGAGGATGGCGTCATCTATCAATTATGGATGATTACGTTATGACACTGCTGGGCATCTATTATATTCCAGGGAAATTACAATTATTTTCTTCATGCATCAATTGTCAGCATATAAAAGTGGATTGTTGACAGACACTCCATTTCAGGAGAGCTACCTGTATATAACCAAACAAGCATCCCTCTCCCTGTTTTCTTGCTTATGAAACTATGGGGCACATTAGCAAGGGCAGTATCCCCGCTTTAGCTTCACTTTTTGCCGCTAATGCGGCGATATTTTTTATCGCCCTATTAGCAAGCTGTCGCTAACAGCTGTTAGCGACAGCTTATAGGCGATAGCACCTGTTTTTGTACTGCTGTGCATGTCAGCGATATTTATCGCTAGTGACATGCAAAGGAGGCGTTCCCAACTTGAAAGTGACTGAAAGCAGTCGCAAACACACCTTCCGCCTATTACCAAGGCCTGCGTAGCGATAAAAAAACGCACGCTAACCGCGTTTATTGCTTAGATTTTACACCTGGTAGTAACCTGATTTACCCATTATAGTCAATGGGAGGTGGATTCTACGGTTAAGTCCTCACCTGCCTATTAGCAAGATTTCCATTAGCGATGGGATTGTTATCACTGGATATCTCATGTTATTGTTGGGATTCGCCGCTATCGCAGGATTTAATATCGGCTTTGAGATAAACGTTGATGATAACGCGTTATCTCTGCGATAAAATCCAGCGATAGCCGGCGATAAAAAAAAAGCACTAAGCGCGCTTTGCGATAATTATCGCAAGTCCTTGCTAATATGCCCCTATTTTATTTGAGAATAGAAGAAGCTGAAATGTCAACCTATACCTGACAACGGCAGGGACTCAGTTGCCAGTTTGGTACTGGCCCACCTCCACCAGAGACCGTTTCCTAGACTATCCAGTCCTTGGGGCTCCAAGGACAGCGTTTGCTGTCCGGCTAATCTACATATGAGAGAAAGATTTTATCCTGACTTCCTTGCCTTGAAAGAGTGACGAGCCTTCGACGAAAAATTATGTTGTTCATCCATTGACCTGCGTTTCAACAAATTTTGGATTTGAATGCTTGGAAAATTAAAGTTGTGTCTGTGAGATTGGCAGATCGAAAATTCCATGCTTGTGTAATGCTCTGGATTGTTTGTTAACTATTCATATTTAAAATTCTCCTTTTTCATATATTAATATACACTATTGAGGTGGCATAGTGTTGATCCATTTGAGCACACCTCACTTTCTGTATCTTGTGTATTTCCCTTACTTGACATATGTGCTAGCAGTTTGCTATCCCCACCGCCATCATCTCTTTCTTTTTTTTCGTTTTACATTTAACATGTACACCATGCAGGGAAGAGGGAATTATGGTGCAAATACCTCTATTGTATCAATTAGTCTAGCCCGCTGTCAATTAATTACTGTAAAAAGTATACAAAGCCTCACTCACACATGCTTCGTCGTGGGGTCATTGTTATTGGTCCCTGCACTTTCACACGATTAAAAGCTTAATAGGGAATTTATTACCCTATGTATTACCTCAATAGGTCACCAGGTTTCTGTCCAAAGTTTGCTGCCGTTATTTGGTTAACAGCTTTAATCGGGGTAGGGATTTTCCATATAGAAACCTAGTTACATCTGTGGGTCACATTGTTGAGGCCTTGTGGGAACTCATTCAAAGCTCACATTAAGACTGTGACTTGTCTATCCGACAGACTAGATGTTGCGATTCTGTTCACTCTCCCTGATCAGAAATGTTTTTGGTTGCATTTCTCCTTTCTGCTTCCCATCTTTGCTTTTTCTTTCTCTTCACCAAATAGGTTCACAACAAACGTATCTGATAGCACTCTCACTCCGCTAATCTCTTGCCATGTAGTGCTCTAAAAGTCAATTAACTACATAAATAGATTTCAAATTTACACAGAAAGGAACGAAGTTCAGTAAACAAACTTATTACATAATTACACATACAATATGTATGGAGACTTCCTAAATAATTGAATAGAAAACAACATGCAATTTATCATTGCTGCAAAACATGAATTGTTGATTACTGGTGTAATCATATTTGCAAGTGACAGATTAACAGTTATGTTTGCTTATTGACAGAAATTAATTATAATTATTCTGTGCATAATAATATATATTTTTAATCTACTCTGAAGAAAGAAAACACAACCTTAACACAACCACAGTAAGACATACATACAAATATAAAGTACATCTAACTTTAACAGAGTTTTACTAATATCCACAAAAAACAAACATTACAGATCAACAAATTTAGATTTTTAATTAAAAACTCCATGTATTAGTTTTATTCTGTTTCTTGTTGCTCAGAGTATGTAGACGGAATACGTGCACAATATTTATAAATCTAGGTATTAATACATGTTTTTGTCACAAAAATGCATGTGAGGAAGAGACTGCACAAAGTTGATGTTGCAACCAGTGGCGGCTCGCTGTGGGTGTGCTGCGAGGTGGTGAGGCGGGGCGGGGAGGGGCAGGGTGGTGGGTAGTAAACTCCAGCATACGGGCGTAGGGAATTAAGTAACAAAAAAAAAAAATCATTGCGCGCGCTGGAACGCCAAATCGGTGATGCAGCGTGCGCAATGTAAATTGTTTTATTTATTCTTTTTTTTACTTAATTCCCTTCAGCGTATGCCAGAGTTTACTACCCCCCCACCCTGCCCCTCCCCCGCCCTTCCCACCGCCCAGCAACACACCCTCAATGAGCCGCCACTGGTTGCAACTTACTAATAAAAACTGTTGCGAATGTGATATTTTTGTTCAAAATCAAATTAAAAGTAAACGTAAAATTCACTTTGAAGTGTACTGAAACCTTAAATTTGTTCATGCTTTGCTATTGAATAAACAATATAAATGCTTTGTTGTTTATCCAACACAACTGACTTCATTAATGACTACGTTTATTACGTTTTTCTACTTACTCCAGGTAGCCTAGGGTCCAATGAATACTTTGCTGTTGTTTTGTTCAGGGCTCTCACTCGCTCTATTTCCCTTGTTTTTGGATCCCTGCCGTGAGTCTCCCACAATGTAAGCTTATGTTAAAATGATTTTGAGTCATACCCACCAGTGCCCACCATTTAAATTAAGGCCTGCTGCTGCCGAGTTGGAGTGAGCTGGTCAATACTTTAAATAGGGCATAATGAACAGGTACTCACTAAATCAAGTTTTGGGAAATGGGTGGAGTTTGGGGTGGTGAGACTGATCCAGCGGCGTACCAACAACAGATACTCTACTACCATATACTCACCTAGGCCCATAAAAAACACACTACAATTGAGTAAACTGCTGGAGTCAAAGTTTATATGTGTGATCACGATATCAGGATTAGTTATTCATTTATTCTTAAATAACCTTTCACTGATCAAAACGTTCTTTCCTCTGGTCGATGGACCATTAGTTGAACTTATTGATGGTGATAAGGAACATAACTCTAACTTTTCCATACTTTGAAGTAAATAACAACAGACTCAGGAAAGTTTTAAATCTTTATCTAAATTAAATGCATGTGAACCACTTCAAAAATACAGTACAGGTACCCTCATTCGTAGGAGAGAAAATTCAATTAATTCATCAGACACGTACTTCGAACTCTTGCAATGACATGCTCAGAAAAGGAGAGGACAGAGACAAAGGACATCACCAAATACACAAAATTATATGGTGTGAAGACCAACCCCCTGGCCAAAGGGCTGGTAAGGGTCCCCCGGGATAGTTCAGGAGACAAAGACTTCAGGGCAGGATAGTTGACCTCTCTAGAACCGACTATTGCACCGCACCCCTCTCTGATACTCTCTTCCTCCTAGAGATTCTTCTGCGATCTTCTTATCTAACCCCAAATAAATTAGGATAGAAAGTTCTGCATTTGGCTTCTTCTTCAGCATCTCACAGCATCTCTACTAGCATCAGCATCACCCGCTACACCAACAGCATCCCGAGCTCTGCAGCATTCAGCCAATCTTCATCTCACTAACTAACTAAAACTATCTCAATTATAACTTTCGTCCTTCAAGTACCACCCACTAAAGTTTCAATATCGTAAAAATACGAAATCTAATTGGTCAGGCAATGGGGAAGATCATCACACCATGTTTACCTATCACTTTTTTCAGTTAGTCCATTGTTCACAGACCCATCCCCTTAATTTTTATTCATGACTTTTATTTCCCACTCGCATTCCCATATCATCTACAACATTTGTTAAAAAGCCAACATATAGATCCATTCATTTGAACTTTTGCCTGCCCGTTCTCAGGCTGGGACACTCTGCGACCTCGTCCTTCTTCCAACCTCTATGTCATCCTTCCGGGTTGACTCTCAGTAGTCATGCGCAGGACTACATGGTTCAGCTTAATTCAGTTACACACGAGAGGCCCAAATGCACACTATTGATAGAGTCAGAAAGACAAATGTTACTTTCACAAATAAATGGTTTCACTGTATACCACCCATCTCTACTCTATTCCCCTTTACTTATTAATACTTTCCCCGCATTAACATTAGTAGAATAGCTCGTTTTCGCTTCAACTAAGCAGGTGCCATGCACATGAGTCTTTAAGACTCCATTTTAGTGCCTTCTGCTCATGTGCAAGAATTTCCCTCCAAGCATTATTTCGTCACATTGCGTAGATGCAGTTGACGCATGCGCAGTAAAGATGTTCCCGTTAAAAGCGGCTTAGTCCTTCGTTCGTGTTATTAGTGTTAGCAAACACATAGGCAAGCTTCACTAACCCGCGTGTTCATGTGGTGCGGATTTGTTTTACACAAAACATAATTAATAACATGTTAGTGAGTTAAACGAGCAGATTGCTTGCGAGCAAGTCCCTTTTTCTACGAGTCCTTGCTCCATCAATCCCCTCTCTGATGGCATTTTTAACCCATCATAAAATTACCCATCCCTAACCAGATGCCAACTTTCACTATTTCTCATTTTCATTTTCCTCTTTTTCTTTCTCATCTTCTTATTTATTTTCTAAACCTCTCATCTTTTTATAGATTCTCTCTTTCATTTCCTGCATCTGTATTTCATCGTATTCTCTCTTTCTTTTCTTTCCTTTCCCATTAACTTCATATTTCCTTCCCTTTCCTCTGTTTCTGCATCACTTACACCAAATCATTATTGTTAAAACTATTATCGTTATTCCAACTACTGGAAGAATTATTTGACCTAAAATACTTTTCCCTAAATCAGAAAACCAAGTCCCTATTGAAGAAATACTTTTTGTTAGTTTTTACCATACAATGTCAACCTCCAGTGGTTTCAAATTTTCATGAACTTTTGTAATATTCTTAATATACCCTCTAATTTCCTTACTTTTATCAGGTATGTAAGTGTAACAATGCTGCACTTTCAGCATTTTACAGACTCCGCCATCTTTTGCCAATAAGATATCAAGCGCAAGTCGGTTTTGTAAAACCATAGACCTAATCGCAATCATCTCCATATTAATCATCAAGAAACCCCCAGCAGTATCAGTCGAAAGACGATCAACTACTGTTGACAATTGACAAATTCTATGTGAATTCAGAATGACTCCCATTGAAGGTATCAATGCACCAAATATGTCACCTACTATTTCTGAAAAACTAGCTCTCTTTCTCCGTGTAAGTCTGTTAATGTCTTCATTGCTTCCAGTGATTCTTTTTACATGATATATCTTTGGAAATACAATCCTAAAATAACAGCTTCCGTACCACAGTGCAGGCAACCTATAGTAAGCATTATTCCCACACACGTAGTAAACACCAGGAAAGACTGGATCAGTTCCCCCTTTTAGTCCCAACCTCCCAAAATTAGGAAGTTATGTTCACATTCACTGGAACCAATAAATACGTTATTATAGTCTGTCTTTAATCTATGGAGGCAGGTTTTCCCTTTCTTCACAAAGTCTAGGGATATCGCAGCATGAGCTTTGCCAGCTGTATAAATTCCCTCTTTCTCAGCCCATGGAGGTACATGGGTTTTCTGTTCAGCAGCTTTCTTTCTAAAATCTTGTCTCCTTTCTTCAACTACATTCAAAAACACTTTTTCTTCTTCACGTAATGGACATGTTAAGTTATTCTTGTGTGCCTTTACTATATCTATTGACTTCGTTGTTAAGAAAAATTTAGCCATAAACTGTGAATCTGGACTACTAAATACTGGATTCATATTCTTTCGAATAGGAAGTTCTGAAAATACTACATCTAAGTTTGAATAATAATACTGAAGTTTTCCTGTTCTATTTAACAAAATTGCTAGTACACTACATGAAATACCATATGTTAAAGGTAAATGGTGATATGTGACACCTTCTGACACTGACGCTGGTAATTTCATACAAACATAACAATAACTAATTTCCATTGTATCTACATACTGAAATAATACTTTTGTGAAAACATTTAAAGATGTATCATTATCAAATACTGTGTGATGAAAATCTGTCTCATCTGGTGCTTCTAATTCTACTCTATCTCCTTTTACTGTATCTGCTTTTCCATTAGTATCTGTATAGTTTTTCTTATTTGTTATCATAAAATAAGGAACTGCTACTATTAGAAATAGCCATACTGAGATCAGTAACAAAATGCTACATATGCAAGCTCTACAGCTTTTTCGTTTAAAACTTCGTTTTGGTCGCTCAGTGACTTCATTTTTCACTATTTTTGATCTAAGAAGATCTCTCTTCTTTTCCTTTCTTCACTTGTAAGTTCAACTCTTATTTTTCAAAGTGGCCTCACTTTTCCTTACTCAATCTGTGCAGCATCAACTTTTTCTGACTCTTCATTCAGTCTAAATTTTCAAATTCTTCTAAAATTACATAGGTCCACTCAGGGCCCTCAGTCTTGGGCTTCTTTGAGTGTTTTCCACAATCAACTGTTTAGACTGAGTTTGACTAGTAACCTCATTCACCTGCACCGGTTTTTCTTTTTTTTCCCCAGATTGTATCTCAATCTTTTCACTCCACCTGGCCAGTTGTCACCTTTTATGACCCTTTTAATCTGTACTGCACTTTCACCCTCTCCGTCTTTTTCTAAAGTTTTTTTATTTTCAGGGTGTCTAGGCACAATCCGTTCTTCTTCTTCTGAATCACTTTCTACCTGGTCTTGTTTCATCCACCTGAACCTGTTCTTCTTCCTCTATCTGGTTGTGTTCGGGTCTTCATTCAAATTGATCTTCTTCCTCTGCCCAAACTTGTTCTTCTTCTCCTAACTGGTCCTGTTCAGGTCTTACTACAGTTTGTTCTTCTGCTACCTGAACATGTTCTTCTTTTCCTGTCTGTCCCTGCTCAGATCTTTGAATAGTTCTGTTTGTCGGAGTATGTTCCTCTTTCCCTGTCTGGTCCTTCTCAGGGTTTCGACTAGCTCTGTTCACTTCTTCCTGAGCATGTTCTTCTACACCTATCTGATCCTCACTACTTTCCTGTCTCTCGAATCTTGTTCTTCTTCTTGTTTGAATAACAACTTCAGGTATGTCAATCACTAGTATCCATTCCCCCTGACTTGTGCTCGGTTGTTCCTCGTCTATCACTTCAATATCTATTACTCTAGATTCTCCGACTTCACAACCTTCAGCAGTTTCAACTGGTTCAATCAATTGTTGTTCTTCTTCAGTGGGGCCTCAAACTCTTTTGGTATGACTTGCATGTATCCAAGCACACTTCACTGCTGTAGTAGTGACCAGTATGACTTGACGTGGTTTATCCCACCTGGGTGCTAAGCAAGACTTTCTGGCGTGTTTCTTCACTACCACCCAGTCTCCAGGATTCAAATCATGCGCTTGCGTTGGCTGCCTGGCAACTGTGTCTTCTCCAACCTGATGAGAGACAGAACGCACTAGGTCAGCCAATCCTTTGTAATAGTCCAATACCAGATCATCAATTATATTCATCAATTTATATCCAGGAATAAATGCTTGTCTCATTGCCCTTCCCATGAGACCTTCATGTGGACTCAATCCTGTTTTTCTGTCAGAAATACTTCGGAGTCCCATTAACACAAGAGGCCATGCATCTGTCCATTTCATTGATGTAGATGCACACATTTTCCCTAACCTTGACTTGATTGTGCCATTTAATTGCTCAACCACTCCAGAAGCCTCTGGGCAGTATGCACAGTGCAGTTTTTGTTCAATTTTGAATGCTTCACCGAGTAGAAAAATTATTTCATTATTAAAATGTGGTCCTCTATCTGATTCCACAGTGACTGGAAAACCAAAACGAGATATCAACTCCCTCAACAGTAGTTTATCAACTGTAAGGCTATCATTTCTTCTTGTGGGATATGCTTCCACCCATCGTGAAAACAAGCACTCTATGACAAGGACATACTTCATTCCATTGCTCAGAGGCAACTCTATGAAGTCAAGCTGTAATCTCATGAATGGTCCTTTTGCCTTTCCAATTTTTTTCCATCTGACCACTGTCTTCCTGCCTGGATTTTGCTGTTGACAAATTAAGCATCTTTGGCAAAGACTCTCTGTGACTACCCTAAATTTTAGATTGTACCAATTCTGTTTGAATTGTCTGATCATGGCATCCCTACCAACATGTGTGTCCCCATGATACATTCGTGCCATTTGAGAAAGCAGGCAGTCTGGAATGACTGGTCTGCCATCAGTGTACACCCATACATCATCCTCTGTCCTTCTTTCACAACCTGATTTTATCCAAGTTTCTTTTTCACTTACTTCAACTTCATCCTGCAATTGTCTAACCTCATCCCATGTATATAGAGCTGAGAAAAACATAAGTTGGCAGCTGATTTCACTTGTTTAAATTTTTCTGTTTAAAGCCATGTTATTTCTTGCACAATATTGAGAAATTTGGTCAGCGTATCGGTTACCTGCCGCCACATAGTCATTTCCTGACTGGTGGGCAGCACACTTGACCACGGATATTTATTTTGGTAATTGTATTGCTTCCAAAAATTCTTTCACATTTTTACCGTTTCTGATGGGAGATCCTGAAGAATTCAGGAATCCCCTCTGCATCCAGAGCTGGCCAACGTCATGCAGTACCCCGAAACCATATTGACTATCAGTAAATATGGTTATTCTCCAATTTTTCCCAATTTTGCATGCCTTTGTTAAGGCCACCGATTCTGCTACTTGTGCAGACTTGACTCCCGGTAAACAGGATGCTTCAATAACCCCGGATATCTTACATACAGCGTACGCTGCATTGAGTCCTCCTCCCTCTCTTCTCATGCAGGAGCCATCTACAAATAGTTCATGATCTGGCTCTTTCAGGGGCTCTTCCTTTATATCGGGGCGGAGCTTTGTACACATCTCAGTCACATCCAAGCAATCATGATCCACTTCATCTTTTACTTCTTCACAACATGGATCTGGTAATAATGTGGCAGGGTTCATCATTGTGCATCTTATTACTATCACATTTTCTGCTCCCAGAATCACTCTTTCATACTTAGTCATCTAACTAGGGGTAAGGTGCTGTGTTCGAGTTCTTGTTAAAAGAATCTCGACTGAATGTGGGACATAAACCTTGACTGGATGTCCCATCACAATTGAATCACTTTGGTCCAGACTCATACAAGTACCAGCTACTGCTTTTAAGCAGCCAGGTAAAGCTGAAACCACGGGATCCAAAGTAGCAGAAAAATATGCCACTGGACGTCGGCTTAGTCCATGCCTTTGAGTCAAAACTGTAAGTGCACAACTTTCTCTCTCACAACAAAACAGTGCAAATTCTTTAGTATAATCAGGCATGCCTAAGGCAGGGGCCTCACACAGACAATTTCGCAATTTTAAAAATGCCTCCACCCACTCATCATTCCAGTCAATTGGGTCCTTTGCTCTTTTTCGGGTTAACCGAATCAATGGTTTTGCCAGCAGGGAGAACCCAACAATGCACTGCCTACAGTACCCAACTACTCCGAGAAACATTCTTATCTCCCTTTGTGTCTGCGGTAATTGCATTTGCTTGATTATCTTTATTCTTTCTGGGGTCACTTTTCTAACTCCTCTTTCTATTTTGTGGCCTAAATATCTAACTTCTTGTTGACAAAACTGCAATTTTTCTGTAGACACCCTGTGTCCTCCATCGGCCAAATGGTTCAGCAACGCAATTGAGTCAGTGACACAATCATCTCGTGATTTTAATGCCACTAGTAGGTCATCACTGTATTGTACCAGGACTGTATTTCTGGGTACGACTAATTTCTCTAGACACTTTGCAGGATTTGATTAAAAATCGAAGGGCTCTCTGTATATCCTTGAGGAACTCGGCACCATGCCAAGATACGGCCATCAAACTTAAATGTGAATAAATACTGCCTGTCCGGGTGTAAAGGAATAGAGAAAAAGGCTTGGCACAAATCAATTACTGTAAACCAACCTGCATTCCAGGGTATCTGATAAAGAATCACTGCTGGATTGGGCACCACTGGGCAACAAGGCACTACAATTTTGTTGATCTTTCTCAGATCCTGCACTATTCTGTATTTTCCGCTAGGCTTTTTAAGTCCCATTATTGGTGAATTACAAGGACAACTCATTATTTCCTTTAAAATGCCTTTTTTAATAATTCGGTCAATTTCTAAAGCAGCTCCTGCTTTCACTTCTGGACTCATTTTATATTGTTGTGTATTTGGATAAACTGCACCTTCTTTCACTGTCACTGTTACTGGATCTAAGTTGGACATCAGCCCAATTTCTTTTCCTATAAAATCCCACACTTCTGGGTTCACTGTGATTCTTAGTTCTTCTGGTAATTCATTTTCAGTCATTAATGAATACATCTCATCTACTTCAGTACCTTGTTTAGCAGGCATTAATTTATATACAATATCTTCATCAGGGGTTTGAAAAGCAACACCATCCAGTGTGCAGTAAATTGTGCAATTCATTTTGCACAGTAGATTCCTTCCTAACAGGTTTACTGGACTGGAATCGCAAACTACAAATCTGTGCATGTCTTTAAAATGCCCAAAATTCACTTCCATTGGCTTTGTGATTGGAGTTCTAATCTGTTGATTTGAAACTCCTACGATTTGGATGGAATCTCCCGAGAGGGGTAGGTTTGGGATGTCTGCTGTTCTCACAGTAGAATGGGTAGCACCAGTATCCAGTAGAAAAGTGATATCACTACCTTCCACTTTGCCATCAATAAATGGACCTGACTGATCTACCAGCAAGGATGCGCCAAGCACGCACTCCTCTTCCTCCCCCCTCAGGCACCTTCATTGCAGAAAATTCATCTCGTCATCATTATTTTGTAAAAGATATTGTGAAACCACAGAATATTTCTTACCACTTCCTCCTTGAAATCCGGCGTTCGCACTGTATTTTTGTTTGTTCACAAAGTTTGGCATAGGAGCTGGTGGCACCTGATACTGTGAATTAACTACCTGCTGCGGCTGATTCATAATCACTTCATTCTGCGTCTGTGGATTTAAAGTTTGATTTGGCCCCATTATTATTCTGTATACTCTTACACTCGTTCTTCCATTGTCCAAGCTTTCCGCACGCATGACAAGGAAACTCTTCTTCGCTTCCTCACTATGCATTAGTCCTCTTATTTTACCACCATTCGCCGCATAATCATTCTGATTCTGCTCTTTCACCTATCAGTCTGACTGTTCAACTTATTTTCCTGCTGTTCTGCCAATTTCACTTGTGCCCACATCATTTTCTCTTTTAGCTTTCTAGGCCTGCCTCAATGTCATCTCCGCAATATTTTGCATATTCAAAATCTCATTTATCGTCTTGCTTTGCCAGCACAACATGTGCTGCTGAATCATCTGACTAATCTCCGGTTTCAGACCATACACAAACCGATACACAAAATGTCCCATATCCTTATCACCAATGTTCTCAAAACCACTATATTGCTTGAACACCTGTAACAACTGCTCATGCATGTATAGACTCATTTGGCTCTTGAGTGGTTCTATCTATCTTTACCCAATCTGTTTCTTTAGGCGGGATTTTCTCTTTCAGAAAACGAATTACTTGGAGATATCTCTTCATCACCTCATCTGAGGGTGCTCCTGTTTTCGAGTCTCTTGGATACTCCTCACTTGGCCAATCAATTGTAATCTTACACTCTGTCCATAAATCAGCAGGTACCACTATGTCAAACAAACCATCTAGATCTTTCAGCAAAACTTTTGAAACTTTTAAAAATCTTTCAACCTGTTTATACCATTCAACTGTTTTCTCTCTCAACTTGGGGAAATCATTTGTAAATGACAAAATATCCTGCCTGCTCCAATGAACATGAACATATCGACCACCAGGAACCTCTCTCATGGGACACAATCTTTCTGCTTTTTCTGATTCTGTTAGTCAGAATGCAGATGACGCTTCCTTTGCCTGTGCTTCCTCCTTCTTTCTTGTCCACCTAGTCCTCCACTTGCCAATGTCTCCCCACTTCTGCAAAATGTTCATTAACTCTTTTATCTGTAGTTTTCTTCCAGACACATTCATATTCTCCAAATCCTTATCAGTAAACTCCACTCTGTATGGTTTCTGTAACAATTTTGATCTCCCTATATCCACTCCAACTTCTGAAGCAAGCTCTGTCAATTTCTCTTGAAACAATTTTGCATTTCTGGTTATGCTCCTACATATAAACAACAATTCTTCCTCACTGTAAAGAGTCAACCTATCTATTCCCACAATTCCAGCTATCATTTCTTCCAACTCCACTTTCAATTTGTAAATATCTAAAATCTTTGGTGGTGAGCTTTGTTCTTCTATTCCCTGCATCCATCTCTCCAAATCTTCTGGGGTTACTGTTGTTGAGCTTCTAGTTCCTAAAGGTACCACAGACCTTCTTTCTTTTGAACTTCCAGGTGTAATTCCTTTAGGGATCTCAGTTAAAGGTTCCCTTATTGGTAGGCCCATTAATTAAATGACTCTTTTTTGGGATTACTCAAAAGAGTTGTAACAGCTTGGGGTTTTGGGCAGCTCATTGTATCCCCATATAATGGGATAACTGGACCTATCAATGCTTCAGGGTTTATATTAAATTGACTCATTTTCTGTATTAGTTCCTCTCTATTTCTATTTAATGCTTCTCTTTCTTTATCTTGGAGTACCCTATTAACTGATGTAGCATGTAAAATTTGAGGTATTAAGGGTGTTCCCATTACCGGTGCACTTGGGGTGACTCTACTGGGTCTTTCTTGGTACAGAGGAGGATTTTTAGTTAACATGTCCTCCAACAATTCATCATCTGATTCACCATATCCTGTCACATTTAGGTGTTTTGTTTTCTCTTTACACTTGCTTCCCGACTGTTCCTCAGCCATTAATACTGGGTATAAACCTTCTGATACCATTGCCCGTCTCATTTGCTTCATCTGACCTTCACGTGACTCACGCAAATATCTGGGGAAAAATCCTTTATATCTCCCACCTCGACATTTCTCTTGTTCGAATGACTCAGTCTGCCATTCTTCTAAAGCCTCATACTGAGTTAACCTAGGTCTTGGTTCCAAATCATTCATTCTCATCCTCAAATTCGGAAGAACTCTCCCATTAAATGTACCATTTTCAGGAAAAGCTAGCACTCCGTCACCTTTCGTATATTCTATCCAATTTTCCAACCATACGCAAGTATGATATCCTCTTTCCATCATAAGAGAAGCATGTGTTTTTGATGGCGGAATAGGAATTCCCTCTCTAGTCAATACAGGCTTATCTTTCTTAAAGAAATTCTTAATTATCTTTATTAACAACATTTTTCTCTTTTCTCCATACATTCTAGATGAACGATATATAAAATTGTATTCTGCAAACCCTTGAAATCTTCTATCTGCGTGACTCACATTAGCAGTCAAATCAGGATCCAGCATACAAATTCTCTTTCGACCAATCCTAGCGCGGCTTCTATCTGCTCAACCAATCCAACTCCAGCTCACGCTCATGGTCTGGGCAATGCTAGCTCAGCCTTTTGTGACATCAGTATTACTCCTCACTACTGACCCCTCCTTTACAAAGCTGCTTCTGTATCACGCCCACTGGTTTAACCAATCCCAGTGTGGCTCTCTGTGACGTCAGTGCAACTTCCGCAACTGACCCTCCCTTCACACTTAATACGAAAACGTATTTCTTAATACTTTTCATTACATTTCTTCTTTAATAACAACATAAAAGCATTCTCTACTCTGTCTGTTCCACTAAACAAAGGATAGATTTCAACTTTTTCTGGAGTATCAGAATTGCTCCTCTTCTACTGCGAGTAAAAACCTATGTTTACCCTTCATTCAAGCTCGGAAGAACCTGTTACTCCTTCAGTGTTACTCTTACTAGGAAATAAGAGCAAAGTTTCACCAGCGAACTCTCTGCTATTACTCACACTCAACTTTTATACAAAATAGTCCCTAATTTAACACTGCCAGCCCTGCGTAGCTTCTCAGTGTTATTCCAACAGACGAGTAACCTCACTGCAGTGTGGTTTCTGTCACCACCCTCTATTCATTCCCTGGGAATTTTCTAGACAACATAAAACAAGGCGCTAACTCTTTTGTTAAACATAAATCAATATTCAATAATCAATATTCATCACCAAACTAGTCAAAATATAACCATAACTCTGCTACCAGAAAACTGATCCAGCGGCGTACCAACAACAGATACTCTATTACAATATACTCACCTGGGCCCATAAACAACACACTACAATTGAGTAAACCGCTGGAGTCAAAGTTTATATGTGTGATCACAATATCAGGATTAGTTATTCATTTATTCTTAACTAACCTTTCACTGATCAAAAAGTTTTTTCCTCTGGTCGATGGACCATTAGTTGAACTAATTGATGGTGATAAACATAACTCTAACTTTTCTATACTTTGAAGTAAATAACCACAGACTCAGGAAAGTTTTAAATCTTTATCTAAATTAAATGCATGTGAACCACTTCAAAAATACAGTACAGGCACCCTTGTTCGTAGGAGAGAAAATTCTAATAATTCATCAGACACATATTTTGAACTCTTGCAATGACTTATGCTCAGAAAGGGAGAGGACAGAGAAAGGACATCAGCAAATACACAAAATTATATTTACCAAGAATGGTGTAAAGACCAACCCCCTGGCCAAAGGGCTGATAAGGGTCCTCCGGGATAGTTCAGGAGACAAAGACTTCAGGACAGGATTCAGGACAGGATAGTTGACCTTTTTAGAACCGACGATTGCGCCGCAACCCTCTCTGGCACGCTCTTCCTCCTCGAGATCCTTCCGCGATCTTATCTAACCCCAATTAAATTAGGATAGAAAGTTCTGCATTCGGCTTCTTCTTCAACATCTCACAGCATCTATCCTAGCATCAGCATCACCAGTTACACCGACAGCATCCCGTACTCTGCAGCATTCAGCAAATCTTCATCTCACTAACTAACTGAAACTATCTCAATTATACCTTTCGTTCTTCATGTAGCACCCACTAAAGTTTAAATATCGTAGAAATATGAAATCTAATTGGTCAGGCAAGGGGGAAGATCATCACACCATGCTTACATATCACTTTTTTCAGTTAGCCCATTGTTCACAGACCCATCCTCTTAATTTTTATTTTTGACTTTTATTTCCCAACCGCATTCACATTTCATCTGCAACATTTGTTAAAAATCTAACATGTAGATCCATTCATTTGAACTTTTCACCACCTGTTCTCAGTCTGGGACACTCTGCGACTTTCTCCTTCTTCCAACCTCTATGTCATCCTTCCGGGTTGACTCTCAGTAGTCATGCGCAGTGATTACATGGTTCAGCTTACTTCAGTTACACATGAGAGGCCCAAATGCACACTAATGATAAAGTCAGAAAGACAAATGTTACTCTCACAAACAAATGGTTTCACTGTATACTACCCATCTCTACTCTATTCCCCTTTACTTATTAATACTTTCCTCGCATTAGCATTAGTAGAATAGCTCACTTTTGCTTCAGCTAAGCAGGTGCCATGCACGTGAGTCTTTAAGACTCCATTTTAGTGCCTTCTGCTCATGCGCAAGAATTTCCCTCCAAGCATTATTTCGCCACATTGCGTAGATGCAGTTGACGCATGCGCAGTAAAGATTTCCCCGTTAAAAGCTGTCTAGTCCTTTGTTTGTGTTATTAGTGTTAGCACACACATAGGCAAGCTTCACTAACCCGCATGTTTATGTGGTGCGCATTAGTTTTACAGAAAACTTAATTAATAACATGTTAGTGAGTTAAACGAGCAGATTGCTTACGAGCAAGTCTCTTTTTCTACGAGACTTTGCTCCATCAAGACAATTGGGCCATGGATTGGGGCAGATTTAAGAGTCCAGTATGGAATGGTTTCAAAATATACTCCGTGTGCAGCTATAGCTATGCATAATGAAACAAAGACATTCTGCATCTTTAGAGCATTATTTGTGTCCTTACATGTTCAGAAGGGTTCTATTCTTGTGTGACAAGTTAGCTGTGCATTTGTGAATCAGACAGTCTTTGTTCAATTCATAATAAAAGAGGCCAGTTGGCAATAGATCGAATAGGACCTATTTGAACCAAAAATATGTCCTCTGGTGACCTAGTAGTTGTGCGTCCTGGTAGACAGGCAAATGCATAAGAATAGACTCAAGGTATAAAGCATACGCCTTGTCCACAAATATAGCCACATTAAACAGGAAAGTCAGATTGGAGTCTAATGTAAATGCTCTTATGGAGTTGTTCTTGTAGCAATCACATAGGATTGAAGGTCCTACAACAAATCAATTTTCACATAACAATTGTGGTTTCTAGTGCTTAATATTTGTGGTTTGTGGAGAAGAAGCATAGAACCCTAACACATGCATGCTGTTTCACTTAATATTCCTTTTTTTCTGCTCAACAGTCGAAACACATGTCCTGAAAAAAAAGTCTTTGTCCATAAAAGAAAACAAGTCAAAACTGTAATACCACTCAACATCATTCAACTATCACCACAGGAAATTGTCACACACAAGGCACATTGCATGCAACCCAAAGTAAATCTTTATATACACAGGTCAAGCAAAAAACAGAGAAACTGCTGTAAATGTTATTGAGGCCAAGTGCCCCTTATATTAACCCATGCACCTGAGTATGCTTACTTGCTCAAATACACACATACACAGACACAAACTCACACATTTACACATGAGCATTCATGGCCCCTGACAGCACCCACCTTCTTCCCCACTCCCTACCTCTCCCAGGCAACTACAGTGGTCCAGACTCTGAGGCTCTTGGCTTTACTGCGTTCCTCTGTCCTAGGAGGCTCTAAATCTGAAGGTGCCACTAGGAGACAGAGCTTTGGACACCAGCAAGGTTCAGTGTAGTGCTACAGCTTTACTGTCAGAGTGACATACCTACACCGTTGGAAATGACCATTGTTTGTATGGTATTGCCACAGATATTTGCCTTCTTTTGCTAAACCTACTTTTGTTGACTATAGGACTCTGCACGCTTTACTCCTGCTAACCAGTGGTAAAGTGCTTGTGCATTCCTCCATAACGTTTTGGAACCGGCATACCGTTAATTGGCATCATTAATTTACTTGTAAGTTCCTAGATTATGGAATCACTTGTACCTAGGTCTTGTAAATTAATGCTACAAGTGGGCTGCAGCACTCATTGCACTCGAGTGGCACTGTGAAATGTATGTCCAGGCCTGCCACTGCAGGGTCTGTGTGCAGTCTAAAACTGAAATTTTGATCTGGCAGAACAAACCTTTTGCCAGGCCTAAACCTTCCTTTTTAATACTTATAATTCACCTCTAAAATATGATTACCGAACTACTGGTTAAGAATGGAAGTACTTAGGATAAGAATTGGTATTAACCCAGCCATAATAAATAGCGCAATAAAATCTGTTTTAATGCAACCTGACGGCAAGTGCATGTGTAAGATAGGATTGAAATGCAACATTTTACACATTTTATTGGATTGTCGAAGATTTTTAAATTTACGTAAATTATTCCTCCGTCCGATATTTTTAAAATATGGAGTAAGGACGAGCTTACAAGCATGGGAACTTCTTGCCGATATGGAAAATTTAGATATTGCAATAGCCATTGGGAAATATATGCAGGGCATATATAAGTTCCCTGCCTCATTAGAGGCGTAAGAGTAGCTAGTGCCTTATAATTGTAAATGAAATTATCCATTGTAAAATTGTTTTAAAATTGTTAAGAATGAACTTTTAAGGATTTTATGATTCTTTATGTTTAATGTGGAATTTTTTTTATAAGTTAATGTAAAAGTTGTGGTTTAAAGACCAAATGGTCTAAATAAACCTTATTTTTTTAACTGAACCTCTAAAATATGCCTTTAATGCCCATAGTAGTCAACAACTATCCCATGGAACTCTCTTATGTGCAACCCATCTTTTATGATTCTCAGGTATGCTTGCAAATGACAGCTATTCATGTCACTTCTACAAGCTCCTAGCTCTGACTGTGATCATTTGATAGGTTTCTATGTACCACAATCCTGTCCCGGATCAGAAGTCACCACACTGTCCCATCCAAAAATGGCCTGGTTGCATCCAATATAGCTGTTCAGTCCATGTATGTGTCTGCGTCTCTCACACTATCGGGTGATCACAGTCAAATCTAGGAGCTCATAGAAGGTTATACAAGTGATTTGACAAAGGTTCCATGTTGTCCACGCTTCCTGTGGTGTCATAGTCAGATGACTTTGGTCCTGATGAGACCTGAACAGTAATTACAGGTCAAAACCTGCTAATCTTTGTATTTATACAGCCCCATCCAAAAATGGCCTGGTCGCATCCAATAGCGCTGTTCAGTCCATGTGTGTGTCTGCGTCTCTCACACTATCGGATGATCACAGTCAAATCTAGGAGCTCATAGAAGCTTATACAAGTGATTTGACGAAGGTTCCCAGTTGTTCACGCTTCATGTGGTGTCACAGTCAGATGACTTTGGTCCTGATGAGACGTGAATAGTAATTTACAGGTCAAAACTAAGCCTGGGCAAAGCACTACGCTACGCTCGCGTAGTTTGCGAAGTTCGCGCTACTTCGCACTACGCGATTTGCATGTAGCACAGTGCGAACACGCGTAGCGTAGTGTTGCATAGTGCTGCGGTCATTTTTTGCTTGCTCGCGGTTCTCAACGTCAAGTTAGCGACTGCGAGCAAGCAAAATGACATCCCGGCGAGACTTTTTCATTGTTCGCGATCAGCAACATCAAGTTGGCGATCGCGAGCATGGAAAATAAACCTCCCGGTGAGATTCCCAACGCGAAGAGGTCAGGTTTCTCACTGCGAGTGGTCGCGTATGCTCGCGACCGCTCGCGATGAGAAACTACCAGTTCGCGTTGAGAAAGCTGCCGCTCGAGTAAAAATCTACTCAAGCAGCAGAAAACTACAGCTCGCACTGTGCAAAATGCCATTTTCAATGATTACACAGTGCCGGTTGCTTGTCCGCACTGTGCAATCATTGAAAACGACATCTGGCACAGTGCGAACAAGGTACTATGCAGTTCGCAAAGTGCTACGCATAGCTCGCGTAGTGCGAACTGGACGTTGCGTAGCTTCGCGAAGTGCTACTTCGCGAACTACGCCCAGGGTTAGTCAAAACCTGCTGGTCTTTGTATTTAAACTGCATGAGGGATATTGTACATGATTAAATACAAACCCTATTCTGAGTTTTGCCAATTAAATAACAGCCAGAGAGTTTTAAACAGTGTTTTTATTCAATCTTTACATGGTTTATTTGTGTTGCTCTTGAGCACTGCATAGTCTGCATTAATATTTCATTGTACATACTGCACAAAGATCCTTGAAAAAAGTAAAAAGATGGAATATTGAAGGGTCTACCAAGAGAAACTTGTTATGTATTGTGTTTATTTGTTTTCACATATATCCATTCTGATATGAATAACTGCTGCTGGTTTCAAGCAAACCTGACAATCATAAATGAGGGGTTGTAGATAAGAAAGTCCAGCGGGGCAATTGTTAGAGTTGATTACATTCATGGTGCCCATGGCCATACACAGTCATCCTTGTAATATATACGCTATTAAATACACATAGGGCAGGGTGCATGGCATTTAAAACGTAGAGCGTGCATATTTAATGTTTTACATGTCCTGTCAGTGAAAAACCTCCAAACTCATTTGTCACTGTGACAAGGCTGGCTCTCCCATAGAAAAACACTGGGTTACACTATAACAATTTATAGTCCTTAATTTCACCTTGGGAGTGGCTATAAAAATGATTCAGGAACTCATTTTAATAGGAATATATCAGCAATTCAAAATCCAACTTAACAGTCAAGTTGGATTTTCGATTACTATTTACGAAATGACACTTTTAGAATGTTGTAATTTTTCTGCCTAAAGTCAAAAGGGCCTTTTTTTAAAAAAATTGTTTAGTCCTCATTTTACAAAATATGCTCTTAATTCAAGAATATAGAGATGGTCAAGCCGAAAACTATAGCCCAATATGAAAAAAGAAGACCCGTCTCTTCTCATTGAAGGGTAGGTGGATCAAACCTCCGGGCACTGTTTTCAGTAGGGCTTATCGGAATTAACCAAAGCTCATTCTCTTCTATGGGTCGTTCACAACTAACCATAGCTGCTTTCCCATCACTCCGACCGGGTGAGCATACTCATAATCATTGGACCATTGAGAAAATAAATATGAAAAAAAAAAAAAAGCTATGTTAATTTCTAATTAACAAAAGGGGGTATTAATCCAAACTAATTAGGCACCGAGAGGCTTAAAGCAAAAACTGTAAACCAGCTATCCCATAGGTCCCAAAATTTCGTTTTTCTGCCCCTTTTACTTACTCGGTCAAGAGTTGAGATATGTTGGACTGAATTTATCCATTCTAATTTAGTGGGTGGGACGGGTGTGATCCATTTAATACAGATCTCTCTTCGTGCAAAAGAATCAAAACAAAAATAAGTACCTTTTGATTTCTTGTAAGAGCTAAATTTACTGTTTCCCTTTCAGAAATCCCAAAAATAACTATAGAGGCTGTGAGCTCAACCCTACTACCCAGGATTTCAAAAATAATATTACTCACATGATCCCAAAAGAGCTTGATCGAAGGACATTGCCAGAACATGTGTACCTCGTTTACGTTGATGTCATTACATTTTAGGCACTTCTTTGTCGCACCATTCCCCAGTTTGGAAAGTTTCAATGGTGTCCAATAAGCCTTAGGAACAGTAAAAAGATGGTTTCTTTTTAGGGGGGCAGCTTTCACATACGACCAAATAGTAGACATTGATACTTGCCCGAGTGTTTCGAGGTCGACTTCCGCCATGTCCTTCTTCCAGCTCTCCACGAATAAGTTTGATTTTTTGTCTCCAGCCTCGATCATTTGCCAGTACCATGCTGCTACTTCCTTTTGTGTTGATCCTTTACGAATTGCTTTTACCAAATCCCCATTCTCAACTGTTTCATGATTGATTGATTGGGTCCAGCTGAGGATTTGCCAATATTTAAATTTGGATATCGAGTTGTTGGTTAGAGCGGAAAAGCATTGCTAAGGAATTAGCTCATTTTCTACTATTAGCTCTCCCCATCTTACTATCCCGGCTCTGCATAGAAGTAGGGCCAAGGCATCTTGTAAGCATGCTGGAGGACCCGGGCAGTCCCAAATCGGTGTTTCTTCATTATAATAGGGTATGCCTAGTAGTGACCTCGCTTGAACCCAAACTCTAGTGGCCGCATTAAGGATCTTCAGCGTTATCTTTTTGAAGAATTTGGGGTGACCAAATTTGAGAAGGAAGGAGTCAGCTTGCGTTTTATATGTCTGAGTTAAGGCATTAAAAAGAGGCGGATATGCCTGGCTTTTGTTTAAAAGTTGACGAAAGTTTTTGAGATGGAAAGCCCAGTAGTATAAATAAAGATCAGGGGTCGCTATGCCACCAGTGGGTTTTCTCCTCCTGAGTTTTTGTCTGAGAAATTCTGGGATTTTTCCTACCCCAAATGAATGAAGAGAATAGCTCTTGAGCTTTCTTGAACAAAATTTTGGAAAATTCCAAAGGAATAGTGTCAAATAAGAAAGTGAACTTGGGTAAAATACACATTTTCAAGAGGTTAGATCTACCTATAATAGAAAGAGGAAGAGACTCCCAAGCTTGTAGTTGCTGGTGTACCCTAGCCATAGTCTTATCAAAATTTATCTTGACTATCGTATCTATATTCTTAGTAATTTGAACCCCAAGATATCTTATTTGCTGTTTTTCAAGACCGCTTTTATATGGGGAATTCCATAGCATCAGCTCAGTTTTTTGCTGGTTTATAGACTAACCAGATATTTTCCCAAAGTTCTCCAACTGTAACCAGATCTCTGGAAGTGCCTGTTCTAAGTCCCTTGTTAGAATCATAAGATCGTCAGCGTATAGGCCAATTTTTTTTCCAACCCATACAACTAAAAGGGGAGATAGTCTGACACAATCTTAACTTGCATGCCAGAGGCTCGATATATCAATTAAAAAGAAGGGGCGAGAGGGGGCAACCCTGCCGGGTCCCTCGAGAAATTTTAAGTTGTCTTGTTAAGTTCCCATTAACAAGGACCCTGGCAGAAGGGGTTTTTATATAAAGCCTTTACTGCCTCCACAAATGTTTCTCCCAGATTGAAGCGTTGGATTACTTCTATTAAAAAGGGCCAATTGACCCTATCAAAGGCTTTGGCAGCGTTGAATGTTAAAACTGCCAGTGGGACCTTATAAAGATATGCCAAATCCATTGCTCCAATAAGATCGTGGGTTAATTCTTTCAGTTGCCTCCCTTTCATAAATCCCCTTTGATCAGGGTGTATTATAGTGCCTACGACTTTATCTAGTCTTTTAGTGAGGATTTGGGTATAGAGTTTATGATCGCTGTTTAAAAGAGAGATAGGTCTATATGATTCGCAATTGTAGGGGTTTTTATTTGGCTTCAGAATTATAGTAATTGTGGCCTCATTCCAGGATACCGGTAATTCCTGAGCAAGAATATAGACAGAGTTAAAAAGTTGGAATAAGAATGGGGCTAGTTCATCCTTCAGGATGATATATATATTTTGTTTGGAATGGCATCCGGACCTGCGGCTTTCCCTTTTTCCAATGTTTTAATGGCTTGCAGTACTTCTTCTATTTTAATGCGATCGCTCAGATTATCCCTGTCAACCGCTGATAGCGTGGGGAGTTGGAGATCTCGAAAAAAGACCTCCATCTTTTCCTTCAGAATATAAGTCAGAGAAAAAATGAGTGAAGGCTTCTTCAATTACTGAATCTTCTTCAATAGTCTTCCCTGTGTTTAAACATTTAAGGCTCTTCACAATATTTCTAGCGTGGTCACATTTAGTTTTCCACGCCAGGAATTTCCCACACCCCTCTCCATAGTCATGATGGGCGAGTCTACTTGCCTCCCATTTTTTTGGTTTATTGCCTCTAGATAATCTATTAAATTATTTTTAGCTAAGGAAAGTTGTTGTAAATTAGTAGGTTTAGTCGATGTCTGTTCTAACGCTATAGATTTTTTAGCAATTTTTGCTTCCAATGCTTTGATGTCTTCCTTTGCTTTCTTATTATGTACTATGGAGAGGGAGGTTAATAGGCCTCTTAGGAAGGCCTTATACGAGTCCCATACGATATGGTGGGCTGCTGAATTTACATTAAATAGGAAAAACTTGTTTGTAGCTTTTTTTAACTTATCAATATTTGCAAATTCGAGAAGTATTACACGACTCAAAGTCCATCTTCGAGGGGTGGGACACTGAGGAACAGCTGAATGGTCAGATAGATGTTCTGGCAAATGGGTGATTTTGAGCGTATTTTTGCTAGTCCTGCGGTCCACCAGGAAAAAGTCAATCCTTGAACGATGGTCATATTTCTTATTATGATAGGTAACATTTCCCCCTGCTGACCCCAAAGCATGGTTTTTTCTGCCCATATATCCAGATGACCAGTCTCTGTTATTAGCTGTTTCAAAAAATTTCGAGATTTTTGAGTGGCTTCCATGGCTTTTCTAGTTGTGGAATCATGACTGGGATTTAGTACTATATCAAAATCTCCTCCTATTATTATTTGATCATTTACGTCTTCCAACTGCAGGAAGAGAGACTGGAGATGGGACAGGTCGTCAGTATTTGGGCCATAGTAGCTGACAAAGGTGACCCAGGTTAGATTGATTTTTGCCCTGACTGTTACCCATCTACCATGAATGTCTGCCAGTACATTCCCAATAACTACTCAATTGTTCCTCCTAAAAATAATAGCTACACCTTTTGTCGGAGCTATCTGTGTTGAAAAAAAACAGTGCTCTATCCATTTGTAGTTTTTTAATATTCCTACCCACTCTTCCTTTATAAGATGCGATTCTTGGATAAGTATAATATCATAGCTTGTGATGTACAAATATTCCAAGATCTTCTTCCTTCTGGCAGAAAATCTAAACCCATTTACGTTCCAAGATAGAACTTTTAGAACCAGTGGACTACCCATAATTGTTGACATAGCAACATCTATTAAGAGTGCTTTTATACCACCGTAATTTCATTTCTAAAGCTATATTTTGTGAGTGAGGGATTTTTTTTCCCCGATGCTCCCCCACCCTGTGGTTAAAATCTTTTCTTTTACATTTTTATTTTTCTGGTGCTTTCCCTTGATAACCTTAGTCCCTCTCTCACCCTCCCCCTCCCTCCCTGGGGAACCCTCCCTCATCTCTAGAGGCAAGCTGGAGTGCCTCTATTCTTTGAGCTCTCACCCTCTCTTGGCGGATAGGAATAGTGATTGTGGCTTTAAGCGTTAATTGGATGTGCCTTTAATCTGTTGAATCCAAAGACTAAGCTCTTCCGGATCTCTAAAGTTTAGCATTTTATTCTTCCACATAACCTTCAGGGAAGCAGGGAATTGGAGTTTTGTAGTGGCCCCTAAGCTTTTTAGTTCCTTTATCTGTTTTCCCAATTCCCACTTCCTATCCTGTGTGGTAAGTGAAATGTCAGACCTAATACGGTAAGACCAGTCTCCCTTGTTGTATACCCCCTTTTTAATCCTTGTGCTAAAACAGCTTCTTTTATGGAGTATGTTTTGAAATATACTAAAATTTTCCTGGGGTTTTTCTTTCCCGGTCGTCTATTGAAGGGGTCTCGATGAACTCTTTGGATATCATTTTCTAGGGTCGATTTCTCAATCTCGGGGTGGAGATCATTTAAAAGATCTATTACAAAGGATTTAACATCCCCTCCCTCAAAATCTTCTGGGATGTTTAGAATTCTAATATTGTTTCTTCTGGCACTGTTTTCCAAATTCTCCAGTTTGTCCGCCACTATTCTATCCTTCATTTTTAATCTCCTGATCTCTGCAGAACTCTCCGTGACTTGCTTCGAAAGATCTTCTACAGAGGCTTCTACTGCCTCCACTCGACCCATTATATCGTTTATTTTTACCTCTAGTGACTCACAAGTCCCTTGTATCCTTTGCTGGTTGTTTTCTGATATTGTAAATTTTTCTCTCATCTCTGTGATTAGATTGAGGAGCAAGTTCTCTGTAGTGCAGCTGGCCACCGCCGCCTGCTCCCCTGGACCCCCACCGTGATTGGCAGGTTGTGTCAAAGGGTTATCTGGAGTGAGATCGATTCTAGGAGTGGGGTTAGAAAGAGAAGTGGTGGATGCAGAGTTTTGCTGCTCTAAGTCTTGTTGAGTAGGGTTGTCTTGTAGTACAGCTACAGCATCCACCATTCCTGCTAAGCATGAAAAACTATTCTAGGGCCTTTTTTGTACAAATGTCCAGTGTTGTATGACTACTGATGGATCCCCTGTGATGAGCCAGGAAAGGGCTTGGGCTTGGGTGTGAGGAGGTCTTTTTCTTCCTTGAGCTTGATGTCCTGGGGACTTGAGCTTCAAATAAGGTCTACCCCACCACTGGAAGATGTAGCTCACACCTAGGCCTGGTTCCCTTTTGTCTTCCAAAACAACACCAAAACTGGTTTGAAGTGACCACAAGGGAGCTCTTTCCATTCTCATAGCTGCACCACTGTGTGAACACAGTGAGCTCTAACCTGGGAAAGAAAGTTTCTGCCATGTGGGATTTAGAGGAAGAGGGATACTGTGTGATAGTTTATAGTAAAACACTCAGGAAGTGCTGAAAAAATAGGTGGGTCACCCTTGAGAACTTTTACCTCATTGATTAGGGAGGGGACAGGAGTATCTACCACCCACAGGCTGGATCTGCGTATAAATGTGGCATTCCCAGTAGCCTCCTCAGAACACTTCCAAACCAGTGAAAAATCAGAAGCACTACTCTGCTGTCTGAAGACCCTGAAGGAAGAGTGGACCTGCTTGCCTTGAAAGCAGGACCCCAAAAGTTACACAAAAATAATACAAATTCAATAAGTAAACCTAGAGTTTTTAAAGTTTCAAGTAACATATATACCCTTATACAGTTGTTGGCTTTGTCAGACTGTTGAACACAGACTTGAGTTACGGTACGCAGATTCTGTATCTTATATCTTCTATGTTGACTACTATGAAACTGACTTTCTTTATTCTGAAAACATATTTATGTTTTCTATCTCCAACATATTCATGATTTCCCTAACCCTTTTGCTGGGTATATCTGTACTAAATTGACATATAATAAAACACGTAAGTATAAAATACGTAAGTATGTCAATCTGTATCGTTCTATGTGTGCAATAACCAGGTTGTAGGCAGAGGGTAACTTTTCTTTCCCAAAACGAGTCCTTCTTCAGGTAAGATATGAGGGAGAGTCATGGGACATCCTTATCTACTCCACATGAAATGCCAGTTTAATTGCACTTCCTATGGGGCCCAATAGAAATGTACCAACTCAAAGCATTGACATGCAGCACACTACTAAATTAAAGTCCTGCTCCCTTCAGCAAACCTACACCCAAGACAAACTCCTACTGCCCATGCCCTCTTAAAGAAAGCCCCACTCCAGTACCCATCCTCAGGATCATATGGCCTGATTCACAAAAGTAAACTTGCAGTTTTATGTGTGTTTTACTCTTTTTTTTAGCATTCAAAAACTCTGAGTTTTTTATTTTATTTGTCAAAGTTTCATATAGCGTAAACTTGACCCAAAATCAGGTAGCAAAGCGCTTTACATGACCACCAGTTGCGTTACATGAGGACACTTTCATTTTTGTTAGGCACGGGGAGATTACATGATTTGCCAAGAATCACAGGATGTTAAGCGTCGTTGCTGAGACTCGAACCCGGCTCCCCAGATTTGAGGTCAACTGCCCTACCCATTAGGCCAAATCCTTAAAAGCAAGTTTATGACAGTAGAGACTCCATAATTGGGGCAAAGTACTCTGCACCTAAAAGATAGGCCTGTCCTAGCTTTTAATTTGGGAAGTTCTCTGCTCCAATTTACTATTAACTCGTAGTTTGTTAATACCAAAAATAGTCAACTTACACAAAAGTGTAAGTTTGTCTTTGTGAATCAGGCCCAGAGGGTACATTGCAGTGGCCTGCTGGCAGAAATGCAAATCCCAGCAGGAAATGGCCATAACTTTGCCTCTGCTATTGGTAAAACCCTTTCTTTGGAATAACCAGCAGAGAAAATTGTGTCTGAGGCCTGTCTATTTAGGTCAGCCTTCTGACACTGTTGATAGCTTTTACCATTCTTGAGCACCATGCACATCATGGCAGTCCCGGTCCTGAGTAAACAAAGTGTGAAAGTATCCTCCACATGCTGAGAGAAAACTCTCAGAGCATCCCTGTAAAACTGACTTCCCTTAATAAGGCAGAAACAGCTTTAAATAAAAAACAAATTGGCCCAATAGAAAACATTTGATACAGTCATATGCTCAATGGCTTCTTTAATGTATGTTGTGCTTATGTCTGCATCATGTCTTAGTTGCTCTCCAATATTGAGACGGGCCAACAGTATGTGAATGTCCCTTTTACACAATGTACAGATGCATATCTGAAAGGTACTACTTGCAACTTCTGCAAATTGACATGATTGCCCTCTTTCCTGTTGAGCTCTATAGAAGATAAATGTGTTCTTCTCTATCCTTTGTTGTAAGATCCGGTGCAGATATGGCTTTTCATTATAGAAAACATTCTAGTGGACACTGTTATCTTCTCAGTATCCATATTCTTTATAGGTAAAATTGAAATCGAAGACTGGTAATGTCCCTCTTCACTTGTATGAAACAAGCAAACCACAAAATTGATAGACAGAAAGCTCATTGGTGCTTCCACTTGATTTCTCCCAGTTTAAACTTTCCTTTCTTAGCTGGAACAAAGAGATTTGAAAAAAGATAAGTAAGAAGGAGACTTTTGACTATTGTAGTGCTGTTGCAACTAGTTAAGACCATCTCTCAGCAGGCTTTCTGCCAATATCCTTCACATGACAGAGGGAAGAGGGTGAGGTTGACAAGGGATACTCTTCTTCAGTAAATAACTAACCCATGCACCACACCACATATTTGTAAAGTAGGATGACTACTTCAAACTCATAGCCCTAATAACCAAAATATTTTTTTAAATTAGGGCCATATGCACACAAATCAGGAATAGCAACTTCCAAATTGCAATTCTTACTGAATCGGTATGTGGACAACCGTAATTCAGTCGCAAAACATTAAGACATTCCACTGAAGATCCATATTTAAAAAGGACACTTTCCAAATACAGAATTGCAAACCCAAATTTCTATATGTATATATATATATATTTTTTTTTTTAAACAAAATTTTATAGAGTTTTTACATCGGTGTTATACATGGAATACTACTTATGTCAGCCGTAAGACACAAAAGAACCATGTATTATTCTTATCATAATAACATTTTGCTAGTTTCAATGGACAAATGAATGTATGTGGACAGAGTGCAGAGAAATAATTATGTTGCATGTATCATAAAAAGAAGAGGGAATACCACAAAAAGAAATAAACATATCAAATCATTTGCATAAGCAAGCAAGCGATTAATGTAAGGTTAGAATAAAAAGAAAAAAATCGTGTTTATCTATTTATCTTCCAACTACTACTTTACAACTGAAACTACAAAGTTTAGAAAAGCCCCCCTTCCCCCAATTCAGTGGTCCATTATTGTACACAATAACATTCTATGAACTTGTGGTTCATCAATCAAAGTACGTCGGTTCCCAGCATATACAGTTATTTGTACATTGAGATGGAAACCTGTACATATGTAAATGTCTATAAATACCAATAGGCAATAAAAAGCGTGGTAATATATTATTATATAGCTATGGTCAGGTGCGCCAATGGAGATGTAGGAGAAGTGGGTACTGTAGGCACGGCTTGAGATGTCGGGGGAGTTAATGACTCAATGGCTTTGAAGGCTTCTAACATTTGATCCCACTCCATAGAAATAGGGATCCTAGCAGACCCCGAAATTCTTCTTGCCTGATTATTGTACTCTCTGCATTACCCCATCTGATCATCTCTGTCTGCCAAGTAAGTGGTGTAGGAGGGAAAGCGGACTTCCACCGCACTGTAATTGCACGTTTTGCTATGAGCACCGCCAAATCTGCAAATCTATATTGGACCTTCTGTTTCTTAGGACGTTTGTGTAGTCCCAATAGACAACTGTCAGTACTGATCCCACAGTTGTACCGGTAACCTTCTGTACCGTGTAACTGATTGTTTGCCAGAACACTCGTAGGCGAGGGCACCCCCATAACATGTGGAGTACATCCGCATCCGCTTCCTGACATCTGGGACAAGAAAGCTATGCATTGGGGTATATGCTGTTGAGTCGATGCGGTGTGAGATAAGCTCTATGTAAAATCATGTATTGTATATATTTGAATTTGGCATTGCGGGAGACTTTCCTAGGAAATTCCAAACTCGAAGCCCACTCTTTTTCAGTAAATTCCCTCTCCATTTCCAACGCCCATTTAGCTCAGACTGGAGTTACGGGCATGCCAGAGTATGCTTGAATACTCCTATACAACCAGCGAGTAAGATGACGCCCTTCTCCCATTAAGTGTATAGCATGGACTAATTCATGCGTGAGGGGTTTGGTACCATCGGGGGCCCAGTGAAGTTTGATGTAATGAGTGATAGTGGCGTGGAGGAGAAATAACATCAGGGGTACTTCCTGAGCACGGATAATATTGTTGTGATCCACTAGTGTGCCCTCTATAAAAAGTGCTTCAAGCATTGAAACCCCCTCCTGTGTCCATGAGGATATCATTCTTTTGGAAATTAATCCAGTTGCAGTTGGAATCCCGAGAAATGGGATATTGGAAGTGTATGGGAATACCTTCCTAGTATATTGGAGAATCCTCCTCCAGTACAATAAGGCTGTTTTAAGCAGGGGGACCGTGGGTGGGATCTTGACGGTTGGTAGCAATAAATTATGTAAGGTGCCCTGGTTAAGAAGCTGAGGTGTGTAGTCTATTTCTTGGAAATGTCGGGCCGCGAGCCAATAAGACAACCATTGTAGTTGATTGGCCATACATTAGGTTCGAAAATCTGGAGTGCCAAGACCTCCCTCATTCGGTCGCAACTGTAGCTTGGCCAGGCCCACTCTCCTCCATCCCCTTCCCCAAATATGTTCTGTTAGAAGAGTGTTAAGTGTGTTAAAAATTTTGGCCGGAATCAGGACAGGTATGTTAGTGAAAAAATATAAAAGTCGAGGGAGCATCACCATCTTAGAGATGGCAATTCTGCCCATCACAGATAATGGTAATGAAATCCAAAAAGAGACCTGTTTAAGGAGTGATCCTATAGCCTTCAATAGATTACCATCAATGAGGTCCTGGGGGTTCTGTAAAATTGTATACCTAAATATTTAAATGTGTCAGGGGCGGTTGTAAGAGTGATGTCGCCAAATAATACTGGATCTGGGGTGTCGTTATGTCGCATGTAAAAGGCATAGGATTTAGTAGCATTGATCGCAAGGCACGATATCTGTTCAAACTGTTTAAAAATAGACGGGAAAGGTTCCAGATTTGTAGTTAAGTCTTTAATAAACAAGATAATGTCATCCACATATGCGGACACTATATGCGTTGTGTTATTCATCAAAATCCCCAAGTCTACAGCTTCCTTGCAGAGTTTAAGGAGTAGGGGCTCCAACACCAGGACAAACAACAGAGGCGACAGGGGACATCCTTGACGGGTACCCCTGGCTATGGAATATTTCTCAGATATATGTGATCCAGTTCTGACCCTTAACATAGGAGCAGTATATAACAACTTAACCCACCGCAAGTAGCCCTTTGGGATACCAAATTTCCCCATAGAGGCCAACTTGTAATGCCAATCAAGAGTGTCAAACGCTTGTTGCATATCAAGAGAAATACATCCAGTTGTTTGGGAGAGGACCGCCGCCAACTCCATAATATAGTGGAAGCGTCTAATATTTAGGGATGTATTACGGCCTGGAATAAAGCCACATTGATCGATGTGGATTAACTTTGGGAGATAGGGCAGGAGATGCTTGGCCAATATTTTACTGAGTATTTTATACTCCGTATATAGCAATGAAAGGGGGCGGTAGCCAGACATGTCGCGGGGGTCTCAAATAGGTTTGGGGAGAGACGTAACTAGCGCTTGCATGGTTCTCCAGAGCTGCCTTGTATAGGCTCTCTAGGTGCGGAGCCAATTTCTCTGCATATATATCGAGTAGAATTCATCTGGTCAGCCCTCTAGGCCTGGAGTATTGTTTTTGGGCAAATCCCTGATAGCTTCTTTAATGTCGGTTTTAGTTATAGGGTCGTCCAGCTCGGATTGAGCGTCCGCTGTCAGTTTAGGGAATGTAAGGTCGCCGAGGAAGGCAGCTATGTGACCATATGATGTAGTAGGTGGAGCACTGTATAGATTTTGGTAGTATGTGCAGAACGCTAGGTCAATGACGGCATGGGTAGAAGCGACAGAGCTGTCTGGGTGAGTAATTTCTGTGATCGGGACAGGGGGAGGAGTGTTACGTAGAAGTCGTGCCAGAAGGGTCCACGACTTATCCGCGTCTTTGTGGCTATATTGAGTATAAGCGCTGTAATCTATCAAATGGAGTTGTTCCAGAAGTTCAGCATGCTTAATTCTGGCTTCTTGGAGCTGTGCTTGCTGTGACGGATTAATGATAGATGCATTTTCAAGCTTATTAAGAGAGACTTCCACTAAAGTGAGATTTTTATGTGTTTCTTGACGAGCTCCCACAGTAGCCCCAATGGCCGTCCCTCTTACGACGGATTTAAATGCGTCCCGCTCAATTAAACGGGAGGACGCAGTGTAATTGTTTTCTGTAAAATAGTTAGTAATGCGTCCTCCAGGGTTTGTGGCCAGAGCCGCCAAGTTGGAACCGGGATGGGGACCCTCCCCCATTCGAGAAGTACTTCAAGCGGGTTAAGAGGTGTGGCTCACTGGTTAGAGGCGGCAGAGCCGTAAGCAGAGAATTGGCCAGGGACCAGGGTTCAATTCCCGACGCGGCAGGGTCATGGACCAGGGTCAAAACGGACTTGATAATTCTCGCCTCGGTACCTACTCTAACCAGGAACACACTCGGCAACTCTGGGCATTAAGCTTACCTCATCTCTACAACGGCCCCCCACAGACGCCGGGGATGCCTGGTTTCACCTTGGAGATACCCAGAAAGGAACTATCTCACAGGGAAAACCAGGACGGGTTCCCCAGCGGTCTTCAGCGCCAGGATACTCCATGGAGTCACAGTGCGCTTTACAAGTACACTTACATTTACATTTACATTTACATTTACATTACAATGTTTTCCCAAGATATGTGTATTCGGTCATTTGTTGCACCAGAGATGTTGAGCAGAAGAGTCTATCAATCCTAGTGTGCAATTGGTGTGGTGGTGAGTAGAATGAATATTCCAGACTATTGGGATAATGTGTACTCCACACGTCTTGTAGCGTCCAACCCACGGCCCAGGCCCGCAAAAAATCTGCATTTTTAGTAGACACTGCTCCCCATAGTGGGGGGTGAGAGTGATCTAAGTGGACATCTAAAACAGAGTTAAAGTCTCCGCTGATGACTCAGGGATACATTACCCAGTCCGATCAAACTGCATTCAGGTTAGTGAGATAATAATTCTGTTCATAATTCGGGGCGTAAACACTGCCAATAACTATTAGGATACCATCTAATTTGCCCTGCAAGAGGACATATCGTCCTGCTGGGTCTATTCGTTGGTCCATTAACACAAAGGGTACCCCACTTTGAATCCAGATAAGTGACCCTCTTGCAAAGGCAGAATAAGAGTGTTAAAAAATTGTCCCTTCAATTTCCTGCACATTTTAGGTATTTCTGAATCAGTTAGGTGAGTTTCCTGAATAAAAGCTATTTGTACCTTTCGCCTATTCAATTGGGCATAAATGCGATGTTGTTTGTGGACAGACCCCATTCCACGAACATTCCATGCCAATGTTTTATATTTACCTAAGTTAGCCATATTGTAGTTGACCATTACAGAAGAGTGTCAAGACTGGGCGACGCGAAGAACACGACACTTTAAGTGCCATAACCTGGACCAGGAACCTTAACACAATTCTAAAAACATAACCCTCAATACTAGGGCCAACGATCAAACTATGTTGGTCCAAATCTAAACTAAAGCGTACTACTTCCAAACGGTTATACAATGCAGTGACTGCATGGGGGTGGACACTAAGCTAAGCATGACTGAACAATTAAAAACGGAGTTACATCCTGAGCGGTACCCTATATGTTTAGACTAGGCGGAAACCCGGGGAGAAAGGCATATTTTAAACATAGATATTCACACTTTCTTACTTCCCTTTATCAGTTAAGAACACTTCAGCAATTGTGAGGAAACCATGGAGACCACTCAACTTTATCAGCCAAATAAATCCTTCACAATCTGTGGAGTAATCGAAGGGAACAAAATATCGTTACTTTCAGAGTCTGATGGCAACGTAATCAATCAATCAATCAATCAGAACATTCATAAAGTGCGCTACTCACCCATGAGGGTCTCAAGGGGGAAGCCTGGGGGGGATGCAGCAGCTACTGATCGAACAGCCAGGTCTTTAGGAGTTTCCTGAAGGTCCGCAGGTCTTGGGTCTGTCACAGGTGGATGTGGAGGGTGTTTCATGTTTTAGCGGCGAGGTGGGAGAATGATCTGCCGCCTGTGGTGGTTCGGCGGATGCGTAGGATGGTGGCGAGGGTGAGATCAGCGGAGCGAAGCTGGCGGTTCGGGGTATAGAAGGTGAGTCGTTTGTTGAGGTATGCTGGTCCGGCGCAGTGGAGTGCTTTGTGGGCGTGGGTGAGGAGCTTGACGTGATCCTCTTGTTGACCGGGAGCCAGTGCAGGTCTCTTAGGTGGGCGGTGATGTGGCTGTGGCGAGGGATTCCGAGGATGAGGCGTGCGGAGGTGTTTTGTATGCGTTGGAGTCTCTTCTGGAGTTTGGCTGTGGTTCCCGCGTAGAGGGAGTTGTCGTAGTCCTGCCTGCTGCTGACGAGGGCTTGAGTGACCGTCCTTCTGGTTTCGGTGTGGATCCATCTGTAGATCTTGCGGAGCATGCGGAGGGTGTTGAAGCAGGAGGAGGAGACAGCATTGACTTGCTGTATTGTCATCTGATTGTTCCGGGGACGCAATCTGTGCGGGGTCACGCATAGAGGCAGCAACCACCAACGCTGATGCCTGCTCCAGGAGGGCCTGCTCCAGTTAGGCTATCTGGCGGGGCATGCACAAGGTGTTTTGTTGCGACAAAACCTTGGTTTGTCCATTTGTGGTGGCATACGACGTAGTTGCTGGTCAATGTTGTCCAATGACTGGGAGGGCAAGGTAGACTCCAGCCAGGCATTGGCTGCTTCAGGACATTCAAAGAAATGGGCCTTCTGCTTGTAAATAATTTTTAGTCGTGATGGGAATAACAAAACGTATTTCAGGTTAAGGGCCTGGAGCTTCCTCTTAAGCGGCTGATAGGAGGCTCTTTGACGTTGTTCTTGAATAGTGTAATCCGAATAAAGTGAAAATCAAGTTTTTTCGTATTGCATGGGGGCATTTTCTCACGCTTTTTGTAAGAGATAGTCTTGGTCTCTATAATTAAGGATACGGGCTATTAGTGGTCTAGGCGGCATGCCTGCTGTTGATCTACCTGTGGGTATTCGGTGTGCCCATTCCACACAGAAAAAGTAGAAAGACCTTCTGGAGCCACATGTTCTCTGAGCCATTTTTTCACAAACTGGGTCACATTGAAACCTTCTGAACATTCCGGCAGGCCAATAATGCGAACGTTATTGTGTCTGGCGCTCCCCTCTGCGTCTTCAACTCTATCCAGTAGGGCGGTTAAGTGCTTTTGCATTTGTGATAGCTGATCAGAATGTTCTCTCTGTTGCGGTACGAGGTCGATTAGTGTCTGTGTGTGGTCTTTGACCGTGTCAGAGAGTTTGGTATGATCTGCCCGCAAAAGGGTGAGGTTAGTGGTAAGAGTACCTACTTGGTGTTCGATAGCTTGGCGTGATTCCCTGATCTCTTGAAGAATTTGATCCAACTTGTCTGGGGGGGTGTTAAGGCTGTTGGTGGGACGCAACTAATTGAAGACGTTTGGGAGGGCGAATCAGAGTCCCCCTGAAATGGTGCTTCCGTGGAAGGCAGGTCGAGCTGTTTCCCTTTCATGCGCCCTATTGTAGCATTGAAGTGCTGTAATACTAGGAGAGAGTGAACCCATTTGTGGTCTCAAGGCGCTCAGACAGGCCCAAGAAGGTCTATAGGTCAAGCCAAAATGGTCCCGTGGCCCCAGGAGAAAAGCGGAGTACTGGCAAAAAAAACAGAATAGTCCAGCCCCTTGAGAGTGAGGGAAACAGAACCAGATCACAATGAATAAAGGAGGTGGGGCGGCTTGCTTCAGAGGATAATACAGAGGAACAGATGAGAGACGCTTACGCCATGTAAAGGGCAACCAGAAAGGCCGTGATTAGGGGGGCAGGGTCGCAACAAGGCACATATGTGATAATGCAGTCGCTATATACAAGACCACCAGGGTCCCCCGTTATTCATCCAGCAAAAAAAAGTCTCCCCTCACGGTATAAACACACCAAGTCTGCCCAGTTCTCCAATGATTATCAACAAAAAGGGAGGTTCTGTAGGGTATACAAGGAGTTAATTCTTACATGTACAAGGTATCATGAACGTAAATTATTCATCAGACATGAAAAGTTCTCCAATGAGCCATGCAAACGAGAAGAGAATATGTAGTTTGTACATTTCTCATTTGAATAAAGTACGCCAACCAGTGGGACTTCAGAGACCTTAAATCCAGAGTATCAGAGATGTATAGCCCATCAGATCGTATAAGATGTGGAAATCCTATGGCCACATGCACTATATGGAAATAATTAATGGGTGCAACTAGAAGTTTCAGTCATGCCACAACAGTCTCTTATTTAAATTATGTACTTTACAGGCCCCGGCTGCCACCATAGTTAGGGCTGAAAGAGGGAGCGGGCGTATTGAGGCCTCCGCAAGAAATCATCCACCCCGTCTCCTGACCTTGAAGCCAAGAGATCAATGTGAGTATCCTTGTATGCAACCCAGCGAAAATCGAAACCCCGCAAGCTCCAAACAGGGACCGCAGGCCAGAGGACAGCCGACAAGCCCCCGCGTTACAAGGCCCAGGGACACATGTGAGTTGGGTCGAATCAGGGGTGCTCTGTCTGTCCGCCAGTCAGCCAGGGACACAGCAGGAGAAACAATGCGGAGTGCCCCCAATGACATCTATATAGTTGTGAGGCACCCAGGAGGAGGTGCGCACATAATTGAAGCAAGTGCGTCACTGGAAACTCGACATCACGCCCTCGTGTTCGGGACCTCGGATCACACCAGAACTAACCTCCAGTGCTGAAACCAAAGTCACACACCTCAGGGCAATTTGTGAACTCGCTGTGGCTCGGTTCCGGTCCAGGAACCTCTCGGTCGGGCACTGCCTCACAGGAAGCCTCGTTCTATCAGCCACACCAGGCCGCGTCATCCGGTGGCAGACCCCCGTGACGGTTCTCAGCAACCGCAAAGTCTATTTGAGACGCAGTTACGATCAGTCGATCCCCACCGCCACCTCGGCATATGAGGGGAAGATTTTTAGGGGAAGATTCCCCCAGGTTCCGCCGTGGAGACTGGATGTGTGGGGTCCCGGCCCAGAGGGACGCTAAGGTGTAGCCGCCATGCTCGGCAGTTAGCCACCTCCCCCCCCAAATTTCTATTTGGTAACGAGTTAATGATTTTAAATTGGCTTTTGTACATTTAAAAAGGCAGGGATCACACCTATCTACAAAGGAGGTGACAGATCCAGTCCAGAAAAGTATAGGCTAATCGCCTTACAGGACGTTGAAGCCAAATATTTTGCCTCATTAATCCTTAAAGACCTAGCTGACTGGTCAAGAGAACGTAACCTAATACCAAAAAATCAAACAGGATTTAGGAAGGGCATCGGAACTATCACAAATATTCTGTTGATTTCACCGATTGCCGAAAGATGCAAAAGCAGAAAACAGGATCTTCACCTGTGTTACATTGATCTAAAATCTGGCTTTGACAGCGTAGACCGGAAACTCATGTGGTCTAAACTAAAATCTGAGGGTATACCGGACAGAGTATTGAAGGGTCTACAGCCGTTTTATACAGATACCTAGGTATGCGTGAAGCGTGGAAATGGAACTAGAATATCCTGAAAAGTGCATCCCAACATGGGACTTAAACAGGGGTGCGTACTGGCTCCGCACTTATTTAATTTATTCATCTCAGACCTTTCGAAAAAGCTAGACGGAATTAATTCACATTCACCGAAGTTGGGCAAACTTCAATTGTCGCATCTTGCCTACGCAGATGACATCGTCCTTTTAAGCTTGACTAAGGTAGCCTTGACAAAACTACTAAATGAACTCTCTGAATGTCTGTCGGTAAATAACCTGGAACTAAATCTTTTAAAAAACAAATCAATGCTTATTACAAATCGAACAGCCTGGAATTACAACATTAGATTAAAAGGTAATCTACTGGAGAACGTAGCATGCTACAAATATTTGGGATTTTATATTGACGTTAATTATCATTTCGAGACCAGAAAAAATATATGACGCAGCGAGCAGGGGCCCTAACATTTGCCCTTAAAACATTTGCAAAGAAACTGGAGGGACCTTCTTTGAAACCATTAATAATGACGATTTCAGCTAAAGCCAACACTAACATACGCCAGTGCGGCAATGCATGGGAAGGATTCAGAAACGCTAAACAAACTAATAACAAGCATTTATAAAAATGTTCTTCAGCTCCCGAAGACTGCCTCTCCGGCACAAATGCGCCTGGAGTTCGGGCTACTGAACGAAGCATTGGGCAGACTCTACACATACATAAAAGTATGGTATCAGATAAAACAAAATATAGAGGATAAGAGTCTTAACGAATCTTTATGGCAGGAAATGGAACAGGATAAACACTCGCCAGCCTATAAACAAACACATGCCCTACCAAACATTCAAATTAACACTAAATACGGCTGCAAAGTTCCTCTCGCTGCTGGTTGATAATGGCATTTTTTCTAAAAGAACTCATTCTTGGACAGTTATCAATACTTATAAAACACTGAAACAAGCGGCCTATTTGGACTCCACTTTCTCTATCTACGTGAAAAGAAAATTAATAACATTAAGGTTTGGACAGTTCCCTACTCTTGCGGATGCCCCTCATTGGATACATAAGGAAAACGCAAACTGCCGGCATTGTAGCTATAAAAAGGAAGATTTGATTAATCTTGTATGCCACTGTAAGATACTGCAACCAGCAATATTACGGTGAGCATTCCGGGACAGAGCCATAAAGTCGTGTAGAACAGCTATCATGGGAGGACTGGATTCCACCGACCCCCAAATGAACTGTAAATTGATTAAGTTTTTACGTATTCATGAACAAAAACTGAAAGCTAAATCTGAGCAATGATAAAACATGAAGAATACTTTTACAATTATATATATTTTGAAGACATTTTAAGAGAAATGTAACTTTTATGCAATTTGCTCTTTTTCTAAATAGTGTTTGTAATATTGTTATGGTTTTAATTAATTGAACAATAAATAAACTATTATTATTATCATTTAAAAATGCTTTTTTGTGGTTGCAAGCGGCCCAATTCTGTGAATCGGGCCATTTGCAACCTTTAAAAATGCTTTGAGCATTTGGTCCGTTGAGCTACCCCAACATTTAAAACTGGTAAGCTTCCCAGGGAGCCAGTACAAAAAGTCTCAATGTACCTGTGTGCTGTGTCAAAGCTTGAACACTTTCTCTTTAAGCTCCAAAACACTTGAAAGAAGAACAAAAATGTATATACATGTACATCAACTCTAGAATCACCATACAACCTGCACATGAATGACCATCTATCACTGTTGAATTCTTTGTTTCCAGATGATGTGTGTCACAGTGCAGGTTTCAAATCAGCAATACAACAACTTTCCATTATATACACACACACATACACATACATGTCTTGCAATATTGTTGCATTTTCTCGTTTGAGGTCCATATTTTCTAGGAGGAAAAGGGAAATACTACAGTTCAAAGGGCTTAAGTCTCACCCCCATTGTGACTTCACAGCTACTTAATGGCTTCAATATTAAAGGCCTAATTTAACATTAAATAAGTGTGGGACTTTAGTGAAAAAGTGTCAGATGTTCTTTCTGCCTTATTAAGAATTCTTTGATGTGAATGTCAGACTAAATATGATGGACAGAGCACCTGACATTTTTTTGGCAGGCAACTCCTACCCAAACTAATGAATATGCCAAATCAATTAAACGACTAAAATCTGAAGATTTAATGGCTGAAGCTATTCTCAGTCCTCATAGAAGCCCAGTAATAGTAACAAATAGAAAAGGTATGAGAGGTCACAGCCACCAGTAATTAAGTGTAATATCATCAACACTAACCAACCAACAACTGCAGGGGTATTTAGCCTAGAGTAGCTCAGAACATGAAAGAGCAATGGCAAAATAAATATTATGACACTGTTGAATCTCTCAATTGGAGTCCATAAGAAGCGCATCCATTACTTTGACAGTGCTGTGCAGTCTTTCATCAGTGGTTCAAATTTAATGGCCAAAATATGATCCAGAAATGCATGCAATCTAATGCGTAGATGTTCTTAAGCAGATAGGAGATTTGCTAACTAAAATTCTTTCAGCTCAGCAGCAAGAACCTCATCCTTGTTGATATTTTACTAATATCCAGATAGCTGTCAGCAATTAGTGCTTCAAAATGTGTAAAGTGTTATCTAGGTTAAATGTGGAGATCGTGATATCATCAAACAAGAACATCCACCTGCGTTCTGACATAGGCCATGCAAGATTTGTGTGCAAATCTATTTTACTCATGTGAATCAGACTTCCCAAACAAAGGGCAGAAAGAGCCTGAGGTATTAATTAGCTTTGGGGCATTCTCAGTTCAATTGCCAATGAGTCTCGCGAGGCTCATTGAAGCTTGATGCAGCAGAAGATTTCTCATAGAACACCTTAATGGCATATATTTATTGTGACGGAATGCTAGTTTCCCTTAACTTTTCAGAGGTATTCCATTTCCTGTCCAAGTCTAATTCCATTTCAGCAATGAGAAGAATGATAGAAGGTCCTGAATATGTGTGAGCAGAGCCAACAAGGAAAAAAGCTTAATTAACATGGAATCTAGTTTTGCTCTTAACCCCTTCGACGCTTGTGACGGAGCGGTTCCGTCACGTGCGTCGGTTGTGCTGTGCGCATGACGGAACCGCTCCGTCATGGCCCCGCTCGCGCACGGAATCTTCAGCGCGGCGCGGAAATCCGCGCCGCGCTGAACGGGTTAAAAAATGAGTGAAGACTATGGGTTACAAAACCACCCATGAAGGTTGGCCAAGACAAGTGTAATTATAATTTGTTAAAATGGGGGAATTTTAGACACTTCATCCTTTAAGATAAATGCCAATGATTCCTGACTTTCATCAAACCACTACTTCAAGATGCCCTGTCTGCTCTCAATAAAAAGTTAAACATAATATACCCTTATTACTTGCAGCTGCATAGCTCAACCATAAGGAACAGGCCTTCGGACAGCAAGGAATGATTTCCTCCCCCCTCCACTCAATGTTATGATTAGCACTACAGAGAGGCTTTACTGGAAAGGCAATTTGTGAGAAACAAAACTCATCTTTTTAGAAAGTCATGTGAAGCAATCAACTGTGTTTCGCTCTCCTTTGAAGCATCTATTTCTGCCAGTATGGATGGCAGTCTTGAGGCCTAGAAGCAGGCTCTACCTGCTATATCACCAGGAGTGAGGAGGGACACTCCTCCTAAGATGCAGGAACGAATAGAATTATTTATCTAGTCCCCTAGATCTGCACATGATCTCAGTGGTATCTGCCTCTCCTTTGAAGACTGAGGCGTGGTCACAGGTATAAAAAGGGCCTAACAATTCATGGGCCAACTCCCTTTGAATATCTTACCCTGAACAAGTGTTTTAGAAAATACGAGTCTTTTGTGGTGGAGTCCTGGCTTACCCTTTTTTTTGGGTGAGTTTTATATAGCGCAAACTTGACATGAAGGTATCAGAGTGCTTTAAATGAGCACCAGTTGCCTTACAGACACATTTTCTTTTGCTAGGCACGGGGAGTTTAAGTGATTTGCCCAGAATCACAGGATGATGAGTGTCCCTGCCGAGACTTGAACTCAGTTCCTCAACTTTGAGGACGACCACCCTAGCCGTTAGGCCACATCCTCTTCCCTACCCTGCTTCTCGTCTGACTGCTGCAGCCGTGGGACCATGGAGAAAGAGGAACTCTGGCACTTTTCAATAAAGGTTCCCTAAAAGAAGTTATCAGGCCTGTCCACAAACTGATATTCAAACAGGAAGAGCATTTTACAGAGAAAACATTTTTGTAGGGAGTCAAACCATGATTTTGTGCTTGTTGTCTTTATATGGTCTCAACTATGTGGTTGTTCAATGCTCAGTCTGAAAGTATTTACACCTGACCACCAAGAACAGCCAAACAAGCAGGCTGCTCCCTGTCTCATTGCCTGATCAGTATAAGAAAATGTGTTGATAAGGATTGTGAACTCAACCTTCTTTCTGAATAGATCTTGTGTTATGCTAACACTTGTAGTGTTCTAGAATGTGAGGCTGAGAACACTCCAGAGACGTCAGAATACCTTGGCTCCTTGGAGTCGATCGATGCTAGGTGGAGTTTCTCCATTGAAGCTTGAGTTGAAACCTCAACTAGAGTCCAGTGGTTCTTTCAACCTGAACTCACAACATTTTAGCAACAATTTGGCTCTAGGAGGACACAACCTGCCAATCCCTGGATGTATTGAGTCTTGCTGAAGTACAAACTACTCTATGGACATCCCTAGCCCCTGGAGTGAACCCAAGTGGGGTGTCATCAGACTCAAGGTACTGTTTTCAGTCATTGGCAAAATGTAGAGGAACTTCCAACTTACATTGTACTTGCTCGAGCACCAGCATGTGGGTGAGTGCTTAGACAGGTGGAGTTGGCTCGTGAAGGAGGCCCGGTCTTTGTCTTGCTGGAGCGAGGAAGTGGCTCAGGGGTCAGTGGTGCAGTGGTGCCATCTTGGGTGTGGCAGGGAGAGCCCACCCCTTCTACTTTGTCTAAGTTGGCATATGGGTGATACGCAATGCACACTATAGGGTGTTACAAGAGGAGTTCTTCGGCACAAATGTTTTCATCTACACGAGACGTCAGGCAACGGTGGGTGCCACATTGTTACTCAGTAATCTGCACACCAACAGCCCATGCCAGATGCCGTTTTCCTCACGGTGACCTGCACACTGTAGCATATCTCTGAAACAGGTGTTGTCTGTCAACGAGTGCAGTTCCGTTTTTGTGGTGATCTGCACACCATAGCATATTTTTGGAATTTGACCTGTGTTTTTGAGAGGTTACAGCAGGTACTGTTCCTCACACCTTGCAGCGTATTGGTGATTTCCTCACCCCTAACAAGATTCTGTACTGCACTCTTTCTGATTCTCATGCTTAAGGTGATCTAAGGTCTATTTAAAGTGATTCACATGTTCTATTGTTATACAGTCATACATAGTTATTCATATATTTGTCTTGCTCATCTCTTACCATGACTATGCAGTCTAGTATAATTATGCCACCCATATTTTTACCACAGCCTGGCACACCAGCTATCTATTGGGAGGATTGGGTTGAGATGTTAGAGAATTACATAACAGCATTTGATGGTCAAAATCTTTCTCCTGCAGAGAAAAAGGCTTTGCTGTTGAGTGCGCTGGGTAGTGAAGGGCAATGCATTTTTAAGTACTTACCGGTGGCAGTTGGACCTAATGGTCAACCTATGGACAATGTTTATAAAGATGCACTTAAGAGATTGGAAACAAGATTTTTGAAAGAAGCTAACTTGCTGATGGCAAGATCCACATTTTGTACACAACCTCGAGCTAAACAAGAGTCTGTAGAACAGTTTGTAGCTAGACTGTGATAACTGTCAGTCAAGTGTCGCATTGCAATGTGGCCGAGGAGCTGATCCGTGACCAACTAATACCACAATGTCAAAAAAAGAAATCCAAGAAAGGTTAAGGGCTGCAAAAGATCTATCTTTGAAGGAGGCAGTTGGCATTGCTGAAGTCATTGAAAAATCTCAGAAGTGTATGAAAGAATTAAGCAAAAGAAAAAAAACTAGTGGTGAAGTTGAAAGTATAGAGTGTGGTTTGCAGGAGGAGGGTGAGGTTTGTGTGGAATCAAAAACAAATGTTAAGAGGACACCAGGCCCACCTTCAAGGTGCAAGGGAAAAGATTGTGAGTGCTGCCGGAGTACGTATCATATGATGGACTCAAAGAGGTGTTTTGCAGTTGATCAAGGTTGAAGGAAATTGGGTTGCATGGGTCACTATGCGCGTATGTGCAGACAAGGGAGTAACATAGACAAAGGTAAGTGCAGATCTAAGGTTAACATTGTTCAAGGGGGAGAACACATGTGTAGAGATAGGATATTGGTGGTAGGCAAAGCAACAGAAGGGGAGGATGAGGCAATGAGAATGAAGAGACCCATGGCTCTTTTTGAAGAGTGTGGCTGTGGTGTTGAGCTCCTGATTGACTCGGGGTCTATGTATATGATAATCCCAGAAGTTTTATTGAAAAAAACGGTGGAAAAATGTCTCACTGCAACCTAAGGATATTAACCCAGTGCAGTACCAGGGTGAATCTATAGATATTATGAGATTCATGGTCGGGTCTATAATGTTTGAATCAAAGTGTATTATAGGCAAAGTATATTTTTCAAAGCATGGTCTCCCTATACTAGGATGGATATATCAAAATGATCTCAATATTATAATCAATCCGAGGTCACCTTGTCAGGTCATTGTGGTGGAAAAAGTCCAATTGAAGGATATTTTACATGAGGCTTGTAATGTTTTTGAAGATAAACTTGGTTGTTTGAAGGGATATTTTCACAAGATTCTGCTAAAAGATGATTCTTAACCAATACAACACAAACTTAGGAGGATGCCAATTTCGGTGAGAGATAGAGTCAAAGAACTATTGAGTGACATTTTGAAGGGAGGAGTGATAGAACCGGTTGAAGCCTATCTCTGGTTTCTCCGGTAGTTATTACTCTAAAAGCTGATGGGTGCTTGAGATTCTGTGTTGATTTGAAATCCTTGAATCATGATATTGTGACCAACACTTTTCCTCTCTCTAATATTAATGAACTGTTATCTGTCAGAGATGGTAAGTACTTCTCTAAATTAGATCTGAGAAGTGCTTATCATCAGATCAGGCCGCATTGAGATTCAAAATCATGGACTGCATTCATTACGACAGAAGGGACCTTTCAAGTTACTCATATGCCGTTTGGCTTGGCATTGGCTGTGAGCGTGTTCCAACCAATGATGGCAAGCATTTTTTAGGGTATTGAGAATTTTTTCTACTTTCAAGATGATATTTTAATTGGGGGGAAAACTGTGGAACAACACAATACCATCTCAAGACAGGTTTTGAGGGGATTGGAAGAGGCTGTCATGACTATGAGTCATGATAAACAGGGGTGGGCGGAGTGCGCAGAGTTTCACTCCTTGAAATTCCGCGGGGTTCCTTGAGAGGGCGGAGTATTTAATTTGTGTTCTTTGTAATTAATTATTATGGCCTGGGGCATGTTTTTCCCCAACCTAGAACCTCTACATAAGTGAACATGCTCAGGACACATCAAAGTTCCATTGTGACTGCAGCTTACACAGCCAACAACGTGCCCTGTGTGCAGGACAAGAGGGGCGATGGATGTTCTTTTCACTGTGGTGTCTCAAGGTGGTAACAACAGCGTGCATTTTAGAGGACGATTACTGTGTCCCATTCCACAAACTAGAGTCCTGAGCAACAGCATTGTTTCAAATAATTAAAAAAATACAGGAACCTCACCTGTTTTTCACGATGATTTCAATGTGTCCCAATTTCCAACACCTTTTGCTTTGACAATGTCCCGTGACTCCCTTTTGTTAATTGCTTGCTGACTCTGGTGGTAGCCACTTGACCTGACCCAGAAGCCATAACTGAGAGCTGCAACAACAAACAAAAGCAGCAGCAATGGGCATGCTGAGTCAAGTAAGGGAAGCAGATGCCTGAGGAACAGAGTCAACAAGCAGCAGTCAGTAACTTAGAATTCACATTGGTGCTTGGGTGCGGTAGGTTTGTGAAAGCGATCTTCGAGCAGACGTCTTCCTCTCTGAGACTCTTGCCTTAGAACTTGTAATGCTACCCCCTCCGAGGAGAGCGCGTGCTAGGTTCCTGTTACTTCCAAGAAAGATTCAAGTCAATCAGTTTTGGCCACAGTGTGAACTTGTCGCTTTGTTGGCAGAAAAGATCAACTAGACAGCAAGTAGGGATAAACTTCCTGTCAGACCCTGCAAAAATATGGAAACCAAACTATCGTGATCATGTACGAGGAAAGATTTTTCCATGCGCTTAGAAGTGGAAAAATATGACTGTTTCTTTAGTTATACTATTTATCAGCTTTTTAAACATGTTCTTACACTTAGGACATGGCTCGGGGTTTTAGAACAGCGCATCTAAAACTGATTACAAGTTTCCTCGGTAGCCTGGATCTTGCAAGTGATGTCTGGACATTGGCTAGCATTGACACTGTTGATGTAAATGTGGCAGACATGTAAACTGAGGCTGTACGAATAACAGCAGAGCAGAGGTGTGCTACAAATAATAACGTGCTTCTTTCAAGCACCCCATGTAGCTGTTGCTAACACCCACTTTACGGTACTCATCTTTCCTCCTTCAGGAGAATGGAAGGCTGGAGGTGAATTTAGTTTACTAACTTCAGATAGCTATGTTTGTCAGCGAGGAGCGCCTGAGCAGCCCATCCACCCTGTGCTGACGATGACGATCCGAGGATGTGTTTGGGCCTGATTCATGCACCAGATAACACTGTTATAAATAAGGGAGAGCGGCTACGCATGGTAAACTCCACTCCGCCGGAGGTCAGCAGAGTTTTTTGCTGAACTTCGTGTTCCAAATGGAGCTTGGAGTAAGCAAAACATTCCTAACTCCCCCAGCGGAGAGGAGTCCACCGCTAACCATTGGTGATAAGTACATTTTCTTGACAGAACAGGTTGAGTACTTAGGCTGCGTGAATTAGACTCAAGATCTGCTTATTAGAGGCCATAAGATCTGCACCTTGCCCCGAAGATAAAGACCAATTGAAATCTTTCTAAGTTTCATAGAACATTTTGCTGATAAAACAGAAGGTGTGAGGAAGCTTTTGCTTAAGGGAACACGTTTGTGTAGAGAAAAGAACAGCAAGGTTGTTGTGAGAGTATTAAGGAAGAGATATGTATACAATTGACATCATGCGCATATCTATCCTTACTGTTGATGCCAGTGCCACTGGCATTGGAGTGGCTTTGTCACAAAATCACTATAAGGCAGAAAGAACAGTGGCTTTCGATTAATGCACCCTCACGCAAGCAGAGAGGTACTAATCTGCAATAGAACGCGAGACCCTAGAAGCAGAATGGGTTGCAGAATAGTTTCAGGTATGGTGCAGACCTTATGGCCTCTAATAAGCTGATCTTGAGCCTAATGTTCCCGCTAGATATCATGCAGCCTAAGTAAAATTTTCAATTGGACCAGTCGCAACCTTGCCGGTATAGCCACCTTGCGCGGGGAGAATAACGCATCGCACCAGTCCTCATCCTCCAAATTTCCCACGTCAGTCTGCCAATGCATGTATAGGTGAGTCATCGGGACTGGTAAGTTGTTAAGTATCTTACGATATGTGAAGGAGATTGCCTTGCTCAGCATGGGATCTAGCAATAATCTGTCCTCCAGTGGGGCGGCCTCCGGGATCCCATTTAATTCTTTAGTTGCATCTAATGAGGCATAGCATATTTGTAAATATCGGAAGGTTTTGGTCGCAGATAGTTTGTACTCTATTTGTAGTTTGTCGAAGGTCAGTATTTTACCCTTCTTTATTAAGTCACTAACTTGTGATATGCTAATGATGACCCATTTATCAAACCCACTACATCTACTTAAATTGCCTAATATGACAGCATGCTATAGTGGTGTCATTTGTGTCAATTTATTTTTCCAGCCCAATTTAGCAATGGTAGTGTGCCATATAGCGACTGTAAGAACAGTGGGCCTCGTGAGCCGCTTCCCACTTGATTTTGTATACAATGCTTCCTCTGTACCCCCATGGCCCATCAGCCATTTATCCATCTGATATGCTGGGTCCAGGTACCCATTTATTAATGATTGTCAGGTGGGCGGCCCGGTAATAACATCGGATGTCTGGAAGGGAAATTCTCCCATCATACCACCCACGGAGAAGTTGGGCCCAGATATACGCAGAGGCTTCCCGTCCCAGAGCTGATTTCTAATTTCTCCTTCAATTGATTTAAAATATGCCTCGGGAATGCTATACGGGGTATTTTGTAATTCACATAGGAGCTGGGAAGGGCCATCATTTTGTATAGAGCGGCACGTCCTAGTAGCGACACCAGCAGTGTGCGCCAATGCCGCACATCACTTTGTAATGGAGTCAATGGGCCTAGGAGGCTCCGTTTGCAAAAGAGCGAGGGGTCCGCTGTTGCAAATAAACCTAGGTATTTGAATCCATTTCTACATTTGTGACTTCACAGGTGTCTGGAAGAGCTGGCACAAGCCCATGTAGTACATATAGTACCAACTTAGACAAATTTATATTGTAGCCAGAATATTTACCGTAATTAGTACAGATTTCGAGGACTCTGTTAATTGAGGCACCTGGGGAGGCGATGTAAAGAAGGATTTCGTCCGCATAGAGCGAGATTCTGTCCTCCTAATCGTTTGCCCACTTCAGCCCAAAGATCAATGGGTCTTGACGTATCCAACACGCAAGGAGTTATAGAACAAGATAAAATATCAGAGGAGATAGTGGGCAACCCTGTCTCCTTCCACGGCGCAGGGTGAATGTGTTAGACACATGTCCATTCACCACCACCTGAGCGAGTGGTTTAGCATACAAAAGTTTCACCCAATCAAGATATTCCTTACCCAGGCCCATCCGCTTGAGCACCGCGAACATATGTGGCCACTCCACAGTATCAAAGCCCATATGTGCGTCTAAAGAAAGTATGGCTGCCTCCTTCCTAAAGGTGTATTTCCTGACAAGTATACCATTCAGGCAATGCAAACGCATAGCCGCATTGCGGCCAGTCATGATCCCGCATTTGTCCGGTGGACCAATTTTGTAATAACCCAGAGTAGCCTATTAGCTAGTACTTCTGCGAGAATTTTGGCTTCTATTTTTAACAGGGATATTTGTCGGTATGAGGTCAGGTCTTCCGCTGGTTTATCTGGCTTATGTAAGACTACAATAGACACCAGTCTCTGGTCTTTGGGGAGTGTGCCAATGGACTTGCTCTCTAGGTACATTTCAAGGAGACACGGAGCAACCTTAGTCGCTGTTATTTTAAGGACTTTGATAGGGAGACCATTGAGGCCCCCTGCTTTACTTGACTGTATGTTGAGTATGGCAGTTGTTATCTCCTCGACCATAATGTCCCCTCCCAGCAGTTGCTGGTCTTCTGTCTGCTGTTACCGATGAATAAAGTTGAGTACAACAATCTGCAAATCCCTCTGCTATGTGTTGTGGGTCACGCAGACCGGTCCTGTTCCGATCATATAATACCTTTATCCATCGATCTGCCCTTTCCTTCTTATCCAACCATGCTAGGAGTTTACTAGCTCTGTCTCCCTGCTTGTATATTTTAAATAGCATTAGAAGGTGTCTATCTTTGGATGTTGCAGTGGACAGGTCTCTATATTTCTCTACTTTTAAGTTCCAAGATGTGACTCTCAGTCTCATCACGGCTGCCCCTTAACGCGCACTCCCATGTCAGGATGTCCTGCTCCAATTTGATCATTTGTATGCCCTTCTCTTTCCTGTGATCAACTGAGAGTGACAGCGCCCGCCCCTTAATTACTACCTTTTAAGCCTCCCACAAAACCTATGCCGACCTAACTGACCCCACCGTTTCAGCGAAGTAGTATTCAATGTCTTGGCTCAGTGCGTCTTTGTTGTGACGGATCAGAAGGCACCGTGGATTAATGGTAAGTGTCCTGCAGGTAGAGGTGGAATTTATTGTGTATTGAGCCTTTATGGGAGCACGGTCAGAGATGCCCCTCGCCAAATTTTAAACCTCAGAGAACCGGCGTGCGCTGTCAGCTAAAGTCAGAATGTAATCAAAATGGGAGTGACTTTTGTGAGCAGCCGAATAATATGTATATTGCTGTAACTGCAGGTGTGTTGCCTGCAATATTTCTGTCAAGCGCGGCGTTGCCCCGAATTCAGCCAATGTGTTTTGTGTTTGTGCGGTGCCTCTCGGGGGGAATCTGTCAGCTTGGTCGCAAAGTGTCATGTTGAAATCACCACCCACTAATATTTCGCCTTTTGGCAGTGTGAGAATCATACTGTTCAGGTCCGTCAAAGCTAATTTATACAAAGCAGGGGGTATATACACCGAGAGGACATTCATAGTCCTACCCTCCCAGGACCCTGATATCCAAGCAAAGCATTCATAGTTATCTGTATGTCTATCCCCACCCCTCTGGAGCCAGTAGTGAATCCTACATGTGCGACAAGTTTGTATCCCCATCTGTCGAGTGCCTTGCAGGTGTTACCAATAAGATGGGTCTCGTGCAACAGAATCATATCTGCCACCTGTCTTTAATATATTGTAATACTACCCCCTATTGATCCTATCTCCCAGCCCATTAACATTCCAGGACAGCAGGGTTAATGTTGCCTCAATTCTCATGTATCCGGAGGCATCCTCAGTTGCTATTCTGGTTGCATTGTGTGCTCCCTATTCCCCCCACCTCCAAGTCACGGTGCGGTAGAAACCACTCCATGTGTACACTTAATAGGGTAGTTGTTTGTAGGCAGCAACGTGTATATATTGGACAAAACAAACCAGATTCAGTAGCTACTGTGTTTAGTGATGCAAGAATAATCGCTGTAACACATGTGAACAACAATGGACTTCCTGGAATTAGCCCCAACCACCCCCCCACCCTGCCTCCCTGTAAGATGGACTTCAAACTACCCGCCACTCCAACACTGCAGAGTGCCCTTCGTCCACCCCTCCCTGTTTCGGAGGGGATGTGAACCAACAAGACTAGACCCCCCCAACTTTAAACATATGTATCGCAAACTGTCTCTGATTATATTATATTCAATGCATGTACTCAGCCATTTCCAGTCCAGGGTGCTGCCTCTGCGATTCCTCAGCATTGGCCATTGAACATCTCCATACTAAATTGCTTATTCAACAGTCCAACAGGGGGCCGCGAACAGCACACAGCCAGCATTCAATGTGTCTCTGCTGCTATGCCATAATGCAGGACCAACTCGGCCAGTCTCTGTTCGTTCTGTATCTATGGTGTCACCTTCATTGAGCTTCCTTGTGGTCACTCTGCGGTCCTTTCCCATCCGTCTTCGACGTCTGTCATTGTTATTCGCGGCTCTGACCTGTCGTCAGCCGTCCAGCCACTCCAGACTGCCTCTGGCTCTTTGAAGAACCATGCTCCGCCCTCAGCCTCCAACCTGAGCCTCGCAAGGAACAGCATTGCATCTCTCAGGGCCTTCTTGACTTCCAGAAAAATTTTGCGCTGTCTTTGGACCCTCAGGGTGAAGTCCGGGAAAAACATGACAGTGCTATTGTCAATCTTGAAGGGGGGAGCATATCACGCAGTTTGCAGGATTATGTCCCTGTCGCGATAGCTAAACACTCTAGCCACTATGTGCCTGGGGGGCTGCCCAGGCTTAGGTTTACCCACCGGTACCCGGTGTACACGTTCAATCGAAAAGTATTTGGAGAGAGTCTTGGGTTTGAGCCGCTGTGTGATTAGTTCCTCCACAAATTAGTACATTGTCTGGCCCTCCACCTTCTCGGAAACCCCAATAATGCTCATGTTGTTCCTCCTGGCTCTCCCTTCGTAATCATCCTCCTGTACCTGCTTCTCTAAACCCTTGGTGGTAGTGACTAGGCTCTGAGTTACTTCTTCCACTTCGGTCATTCGTTCGCTCATTTTACAAAAGTCAGCCCGGATGAGGCCGACGTCGATGGAAACGGAATCAATGCGTGATTCTAAGGAAGTACGTACCGTTGTGACGGCTGTAAGAATATCTTGTATGGTAGGGTCCGTCTGTGCTGGTGGCGTATCATGGTTTCCAGTTGAGCCATGCCATTTTATCCAGTTTGGGCTGATGGGAGCTGTGGCTGCCTTTGGTGCCGGACACAATGGACCCACTCTGGGATCCGGGTAGTGACCCACAGGAGGGGGAGGTGGTGCTTCAGGTGTCCCGGGGCTTCACCACCGCCTGCCCGTTGTCGTTCTCCCGTACGCGTGTTGACTTACCTGCCGGGTCACCACTCCCCTAGCGATTCTGGCAGTGTATCCACCTAATTGGCAATGAAGGTGCCACTACTGGCCTGCGTCGATCCTCTGCATATCTTCAGGGATGACTCAGCAGGGGTTTTTAAATGCATGTGAGCCTGCATGTAGAGATGTAAATGCACGTAAGATGGAGGCTGTAGCAAAAAAACACGGAGCTGGTTGTATGCTATGTTATGAAGACCCTTAATTGATCTATGGACCAACTGCCTGCCTGGGTCCGGCTCTATAAGTCTTTATTGCTGTTCCACAAGGATGTCTCTAACATGCTCCGCATAGGAAAGGTCGGTAACTGGGCATGTACTTTCACTTTCGGCTGCGGTCTACACGCCACGCAAGGCCGGCGCTGCACGATTCCCAGCAGGCCGCAAGTCTCGGTGAGACGCTGGCTCCCCTCCAGTCTCAATTAAACAATAGATTTCAGGCATCGATCCCTGCGCCTCTGATTACATCGGAGACATGCTTGCAACAACAGATATGTGAGCGGAGATTCAGGGGTTTAATAGCGATTTGGGCCGGAGCCGCGCTACAGTTCGGCCATCTTCATCAGCAGTTGGCCACACCCCCCACAACAATCTTCTTGAGCAAAATCCTCTGCAGCAACTGATAGATGCCACTTCAAGGATTCAATTTGTTTGGAATCAGGCTAATGATTCATTAAATGGGTCCTCTACTTGGGGGCATACTCTTTTTATTTGTGTTAATGCTGACCTTATTAAGCTTCCGAATAGCAGAATTTTGGACATAACTGACATAACTAGGACGGTGGAAACCCTAATGCTTTCTGGAGCAAGGCAATATCTGTGCCAGTGCCTGCTATGTTACCTCACCCCCTTCCTCAGGACTGCTTTAGCCTATTAATAAACATGACACTGGCAGCATCCAAATACAAATCAATTTACCAGTTCATGGTCCCTGACCATTTATCACTTCATTGTCCTTACTGTGATGTGGGATGATCTTGCATGTTTCCCACTCAGTGATGTACACCTGTATACCTACACCATATGGGTGGTGCATAGCACACCAACATGTGAATGCATGTCCTCGACTGCACGTATAACTACTGACTGTGGCCACTTCCTCACCTGTTCATGCATGATCAAATATTACTCTCCGTTAAGAAAGTCATACTGGTCTGCATGTTTAAAATCCAAGTTATCTTAAATAGTGAGAACAACAGGTAGGAGACTTCTGTCTGAAAAACCAATGGCAAACACTAGAGTATGGTCTGGAACTCTTCCAAGCCCTTGATCTCCAACATGGAAGATGGGACCACCGATGGGTGTCTTAAACAAATATTCTGGGTAGGTCAGGACACCAGTGATGGCTAGAGTTCTTTCATTCAGCAGGAGGAGGTACAACAAAGCTCAAGGTTTGCAAGTAGACGTGGCCTTTTTACACCTCTTCTGGAGGTTGGGTGGAGAGGATGATAAAAGTGGTTGGACCATATTTAAAGCATCAGGCTTACTTTTGTAATGACAATTACGCAAAGCTCAGTAGCTTACAGTAGCTTACAGTAATGCTTTTAATAGACACGCGAACAGTTCATCCAGCAGTGTTTAATGGGTGGCTTCTTCTTGCCGTTCCAATCCGACCTTACTCATACAATTGAAAATTGTGATGAGCTTTGCAAATATTTTAGTAATAATTTGGAGTTTTTGTTCACCAAAATACTATGTCTGTTATTATGTCTATATAATGCTGGCGCTACATGATTTCCAGAGAACATTGGAACTTTGTGTTTATTTGTAAAGATGTTTATCTCTGTTAGAAATGCATTTTATGTAGGCATTGATTAATGTGCAGCACCCAATTTATTTCTGTTTTCTTTTTGTATCCACAGTTCTGAAGGATTTAGAAATGTCCCCTACCATTACTATGAAGAAGGAAGAAGCGAATGTGAGGAATACCTTCTACATGAAAATGCACCTTATGGAGGTCATAGGTTCATCACTGAAAAGAAAGTATTTTCTAAATGGGCCAAGAAGCATGCAATAATATTTTCTCATCCAAACTGGACGGTTTTTTGATCATGGGTGATCTGGACTGACATCCTCAGTATTTGCATCAGCAGGGAATAAATGTTGTAATTCAAAGTCCTTTTGGCGAAGACATTAAACATGCAAGAAACTGGAAATGCAAAACAAGATTGTTAAGATGCCAAACAAATCAGAATGATGTTTGCTGGACATATGTGATTTAGTTACTTTGTTTTGGAAACATAATGCACTTTATTCTTCAAACAGATTTTTCAGAGGCATAAGAAATTAACCATTTTGGCTGAAGATATATTTAAAGTGTATATTGTAAAACTGTAAACCACAACGGGTCTGAATGAGCAAGCAGTGCAGTTCCCTAAATTCCAGCTGCCTACTAACCATATTTTATTTACCTTTAAACGATTACTATGAAGAAGCTCCAAGTACGCTAGAATGTGAACCTGAAAGTTTCTGAGGCTAACATAATTTTATAGAAAAATGCAAGGAGATTATTAGTAATTCCATCACCTTTATTTCACTCATGCTTCTGCCCCTCCCCCGTGTACAGCCTCTCCTATAGTGGGCTCCCATTTTGGTAGTAATGGCCAAGTATGATGACTTGATCTGCCAATCACAGCTCAGTTAGTGGTGTGTGAAGTATGCTCGGATTGTCTTCAAAGGAAGAACCAATATTTAAGTCCTTATTTTTAGTTTGTTGATGTACTTGAAGTCCAGAAAGCACCACTGCAAACAAGTTGAGAGAAAATGGAGACTCGACAAAAACACTGCTGCAAGGTTCACATAAAAACTGCCCTCAACATTTACCACAAACGATTACGAGATGCAAAGAAAAAGGCCCCAACTCACATACTCAAAGACGGTTCCAACAATGGCAAAGAAGTCTTTAGAATTGTCAAGGAATTTTCCAAACTCTCAGCTGCCAACAACGAAATCAACCAAGCATTCGACCCACAGCATACTCATATGATCTCTCCCAACCAGCCGGACACCTCCTTCATCACCAACAGCAGCTTAGCAACTGGAGGACCCACTCAAACAAAAGTCCTAATCTTTAGGAACAGCCACTCCCCCTGGGATGCCTCTTGGTGGCCCTCTGAACTTGCCCCCCTACCCACTTCTGCTGACAATGACCCGAACCTCGAGATCATTCTGGACACCAACCTCTCCATGAGCACACAAATCAACGCTATCTCCTCATCATGCTTCCACATCCTGCAAATGCTATGCAAGATTTCCAAGTGGATTCCACTGAACACCAGATGAACAATCACCCAGGCTCTTATCAGAAGTAGACTTGATTTCAGAAATGCTCCATACATCTGGATTACCAGCCGACTACAAACCACCAAGAATAACGCTGCCAGATTCATCCCGAACATCCTGCAAAATAACCACATCTATCCACACCTCAACTATCTCCACTGGCTCCCAGTCCAGGAAAGATGTACAAGCTACACACCCACTCCTGCACAGCTCTCCACAACACTCGTCCAGCTTACCTCAGCCACTGCCTCAAATTCTACCAACCCACCAAACACCTTCGATCCCAGGCAAGAGCACACTTTTCTCGCATCAAGAAGACCAGAAGTGGAGGATGTTCCTTCTCATATCTCGCAGCCAAGACCTGGAAAGACCTACTGAAACACCTCAGGACCCCACCCTCCATCATGAACCTATGAAGAAACCCTAAAACATGGCTCTCCCAGACAAAATAGGCATGATCTCCTCCTCTCCCCTCAGGCATGCCCTGTTCAGTGCCTGGATACTCTAATGGGTGATTAGCCATGCTCTACAAATTCACATTACATAACATTAAAGGACACTTTCACAATGATTGTATGATGTTGTCAGTTATGTAATCAATAATGTAATTTGATATGTCATAAGTGACGTAATCAGTGATGTAATTTAACATCTCACAAGTGATGTTATATGAGAGGTCAAAAGCTATATATGACAGGGTGCAAGTTATAGTTAGTTAACTGAACTATAACTGTCGAATTTCAGTGAGTTTCATTTTTTAAACATTAATTCTTATGTCATTTCAAAGCCTATTGAAGACAGTAGTGTGTACTCAGTCTTACATTTTCATGTACAACCTATTAACATTGAGCAAATTGAGGCAAATTGTGGAAAGAAGATGAGAAAGAAATATCTTTCTGAAGGTATATTGCTGAGTCAATGTTCCCTGTCATTCACTTCAATGAATAATCACCAACTGGATTATTTTAAGTATGATGCAAACATATTATCCCTGCATCAGTTTGGTTGTCTCATTTTAAAGTACATGAATTAAGGAAAGATTGATTGTATCTTTGATCTTACTGAATGATGTGTCAGTTGCGTTGCGCGCATTATTTCACATGCGCACACCAGCAACGTTCTCATACGTTTGTTAGACACTTTTTGGAGGGGTCTGTTTCTGTTTGTAAGACGAATAGCTACCATTTCTCTAAAATATACATAGAGTTGGTTTTGGCTTCACCAGAGGATTATTTCTCTCTCACATCATGCTATTGCCTGAAGTATCCTTTTGCCTCTAATGAGTTGCTGCTTACAATGCATCAGGGATTATTTTACATCTGAAATATGTTCATTGTACGTGAAAGCTGCCATTTAGTATATTTTACTGCAGCTGGGTTTATGTTTACCAGTGCAGCCATTACCACCCCCCCCCCCAATACTTTCATCACCTGTACCACCACCATCAATAGCACCACTCTGTTACCTCTAGTTCATCACATACATTACCATTACCATTATCACTAGCACCACCACAGTGTTTTTGCATGTTTGTATTTTCATACCACTTGAAACAAGACCTATTGGCTTTGCCAGCGCTTGTTTTCAGAGGAAATTTATACCAATGGTTTACTCGACTTGTATCATCAAACTCAACTGAATATACATGTTTTTGGAACTTGGCAACTGATTGATAACCTATTGTGGCCTTTTACACTTTGCAGAATCAGACTCCATACAAGTACGTGCTGGTAAATTTTAACGGAGCTGATAATAATTGCTAATGAAAAATGCACGCATCTCTGTATCTTAATTTATCTTAGTGTATTTCCACAAGCATACATTGGTTCAACTATAGGTACTGCATTTTGTGAAAATATAAAAATAGGATTCTTCGTAAATAGTTCAACATTTTTAAACCATGTTGTATCTTTTATATTGCATGCACAAGAAATTATAAACAGATTTACTAGTATTACAACGTATATATGTACACACCTCTGCATGCTTCATGGTGCACCGTTTTATCCTCAGGAGTATTTCTATATTTTTATTTTATTTATAAACATTTTACACCACAATAAGGAGCTGAACCTATACATAAGCTTGTTTTGATTGGCCACGTTTTGTGCCCTCGATAAATGTAAGGTATTTCTGAAACTACTAGAATCACAGTTCACACAAAAAATGTTCTGATATCCAAATGCTAGTAGTGTATTACCTAAAATTAAAGCTTGTTAAATGGACTTGATTCAATCTTGCAAAAGCTATATAGAAGATGAGAATCTGTATCCTACAAAGACAATATGAGGAGAAAATCTAGCCTCCTTTTCTTATGAAAAATAGTTTATGTTGAACCATACGTTGTGAGTTTTTGAATAATTCTCTTAGCTCACTGTTTTACACTTATTGTGACATATTTAGACCCCTGTCTTCTTTTGTGCCAGTGATGTTGGGAAATAATCAATTCATTTCAATCACTCATTGGTAAATGTAGTGTCATCATTAGATGCCCTATCCTTGTCTAACATTAAATATCCCGATGTATGATTTGTTATCAGATGTGATTAGAATGTTACCTGTTGCAATTTAAAGTTGCCATTTCCGTTCCTATGTGAATATCATGTTATTACAAGTTATTATATTATTTGTTATCATTGGTTGGGAGATATACCGTTAGTCAATAATTTTGACAGTATCTCACTAGAGAATGTAATAAAATAGCATTTTTCATGAGCAGATTAATTTACCAAAGACCTATGTGTATAAAAATAACAGTATACATTGTAACATTTCCATATTTTGAAACATGCAATTTGTTAAAATTGTATTTGTAAACAATATGATTTTTTTTTATAATAAATGAAAGACACACTCACCTCAAGAAGTACAAACATAAATGAATGAATGCATGCGCATTAGAGCTCATGCCCCCGTGGTGATGAATATCTGTCAAGGAGCAAGAATGAGATAAAGGTGGAAAAGAGAGCTGCAGTGAGTAATATCAGAACGTACACCACTTATCTGCCATATTTTGTTTTAGAGCAAATGAAAAGCATACTCACGTGAAAAGTTCACAAACGTTTTCATTTTGTCTGGGTTACTGTAAATGGTCACAAACATGAACTATTTAAAACAACATTAAATCCCACTTCTTCTAAGGTCTGTGTGATGCCAATAGATCCCTATAATTCCAACTTAATAAACATATCAAATCTATTAAACGTCAAGGAATGAAAGAATATAAGGTCGATCAATGGATTTATTTCACCCAAAGTATGGCAGAATTAATAAGATAATAAGGGGAATACTTTCACTTTTCAATAAGTATATCTTTTCGCATTGAAAATACAGATAGTATAATGTTTAGGTCTGGCTATTTAAACTGCTTTAGTTTTCTCTCCAGACTATAGTTAAAAAAAGAACATATTTAATATATATGTACACAAAGGGGGACTTTTAGTCAGTTGTATTTATCCGACGTGTTGTACTGTCATTAAAATTTTGTATCCGTGCATCTCAGCACACAGCATGGTGCAGTGGGTAAGCCTTCTTCAGCTAATGACGCTCTTGAATCGGAGTGACTGCATTTTGGTTGCTTACATTGTTCACATTCTCCTAAAAAGTTCTCATTCATGCCTGGGTTAGTGTCGACCATTTTCTCTGTTTTTGCTATCAACATTTTTCTTTTTGGTGCATTCCCATGTTTAATAGGGGCATCGTTATAGTTAAGGCATACTTTTCCTGTTTACACCATGGATCACCTTAAAACGGGTGTGCCCGATGCAAACAGGGAAACTGCGGCCTATTACATTGAATGTGCAGCCCTCAGGGCAGCTTCGGAGTTGTGCTGCCCTCGGACAGCGCATTCAAGTGAACTACAGAGCAGCTTTGAAGTAGCCTCTCCATGTTCCCCTGTGCAGGCGGCAACCCACGTGCACTTTCAAGGGGGATTAGAGATCCTCGTGCAGGCAGGTGCAGTGACTGATTGCACCCGCCTGCAATGGGATGTCTGGGGTGTCCATAGGGCCCCATTTATCCCCTCTAGAGGGCTACCATCAAGGTGCTGCTCCTCACAGCATCCATAATATGGCGGGGGCACAGATTCAAAAGGATTCTCTCATTTGAATGAGGCCACACCCCCATACAAATGAGGAAACACCCTCTGGTGATAACTGTGGTGCTATATGTGTGCCAGTGCTATCTGTATTACAGAAAGGGCCGCAGAAGTGTCTGCAGCCCCATCTGTAACACCATCGTGCCCTGGGTATGCACAAAGCGGGAACACATGTCTGTTGCACCTCTGGGCTACGTTCTATAATGCAGCCACTGGTTTGGTAAATCTGGGAATGTGTTAAAAACAATGGAAGTTGTTTGGAAAAACCCACTGCAATGCCCATTTAATGCCTCCCTAGCGCAGAGTAATGCAACAGAGTGATTTGAGATGATTTGCACCAATCCATATTTTGTAAGCCATTCAAAGCAACAACAGCAGCAGAGATGGAAAGCGTTGAAAAACAAAGACATGTGTCAGTTTCTGAGACCCTGGTGAGGCAATGTGACAGTTCTGCTGCACGCAGGAGAAGTGATGCGTTCAATATGGTCTGTATGGGGAAGTGATGCGACGGTTCAGGTACGCAGGTCATGCGTCGCGAAATCTTGCCACACAGGTACAATGTGCGGAAATCCGAGATGCGGCAGCATTCGATGCGGTGGCATAGAGCAGTGCTGCATAGGTCTCTTCAGCCACGATCCCTTGATGCGTCGGTTCTTGCTGCAGCGACAGGCGCTGCGTCGGTTTTGGCAGTGGCGCATTGATGCATGGAGATTCTTCTCGCACAGAGTTGCTGCATCAGAAAAACAGCCACAACAAGAGCGATGCATTGATTTTCTTGAAATTGTGTTGCTTTTCCAGCTCCCTACAATGGCCAAACACAGTCACAGGTACCTCTTGGAAGGTCAGAACTCCCAGCAAGGTAGTTCAGGGGAGCTGGGTGTGAAGTCTTTGTGTCCCTGAGACCTAAGAACAGGAGGCAAGCTCTACTCAAGCCATTGGAGATCTTCCTCAAGCAGGGGGACCCAGCACACAGCAAAGTCCTTCTCCTTTCTTTGGCAGAAACAGCTACTGCAGGCCAACTCCAGACAGCACACAGCAAAGGGGCAGTACTCCTCCTTAGTTTCTCCAGTGTTGCAGGGATTCTGCTTATGCACAGAACTATGCGCAGGAACCCGGACCCTCAGTGAATTGTGGTGTACCAAAAACTCACCTCAGAACCCAGAACCCCTTATCCGACCAGCATCAGTGTCCCATTCGTTATCCGAGGTTTAGCTCAGCGGTCCCAATGTATAGACAACCCAGAACAAGCGACTTACTGTATATCTCAGGAATGGTGGGAATCAGAAATACCTTTACGTAATTATTCTCATATCAGTCCACAACAGAATAAACAGAGACACGGTAAAAGTTTAAATAGTTTATTTTATGAACCTCGTGTCCTAAGATACAGCAGTTTGGCTAACATAAGCAGACAAATGATTAAAATCAAAACCATCAGCATAGTTACAATACCATAGAAAATGAAAGGAGTAATCATACCAAAATGACAGTGGATCTAAGCCACCTTCCTTTCTCTAGCAAACTAATAGTATAATTATTAGACTAGTAAAAGGTCTCTAGGCTTGAATGGGAAACCCCATACCGTAAAGATCAGCTCAGCGAGATCACATCACAGGATCAGCTATGCTCTGCTCCTGGGAAAGCTCTTCTTCCGAATGTAATGAAAACATGTAACACTGCAATATTAAAAGCACCCGACTTTCAGGTATTTTCAGCTGCGTGCGTGTTATGGCTAAACAAGTGGGCCGATCAACTTGAACTCAACAACATGCACCGTCTAGCGACCCAGACTGTTTCTCTACACTGTGTACAGACCAAGGTTGCAGCTCACTGTTTGGGATGTGAACAACAGACAGTTCTCATGTGAAGCAAAGTCGAGTAAGCATTTCTCAATTTAATAACATGTGACTACAGTGGCGTGTGCAAGAGCAGCAAAAGCGGCAAGATGGCTTTCTAACATCTAACGCGGTTGTGCTAACTTAGCATTGTACATATATAGATAACGATCTTCACTACACCAGATCTTCTCCTAGGCAAAGGTTCCTCTTGATTACAGAAGTAGTCTAAAGTTTAGGGTTTTTAGGTCTAATACTTATACCCCAAAATGTATTTGTTCTCTTTGTGCAATGGTCCATGAGCCCAGTCCAAACTAGTTCTGTCTTCACTGGTGCAGTTTGACCACAGGGGGAGGAGACAGCATTGTGCAAGGGAGACAGGCCCTATTCAGGTTCAAATAAATCTCCTCCCACTACTCTAAATTCAGCCATGCTATATTCAGCTCAGCTCTGAGTCATGCAGGAAGGTCCAGGCACACCTCAACCCCCCCCCCCACCGTGGCTGGCTACAGTGAATACACATGCCCAGCCCCTGTCACTCCAAAACCAGACAGTCAATACACAAACAGACAGATGCACACAGAATGGTTAAACAACAAAATGCCTGCTGGTAGGCAAGATGGCGGCAGTGTGACTGCTGCGGGAGCCGCTCACCTCGCCACCGAAAACTGGTTATGGACCCATAAATAGTATTGAAGGGAGATAAAGTTCTCGGATGAAGTTGGATAAGGGGATCGGAGCACTGCTGGCTCGTATGGCAAAATTATTTCTCCACGGCATCTTCGATACGAGGGAAAGAATGTACCAGCTGGTCTGGGATATTCTACGGCTGTTGGCTCCATCTCTGAAGGACGGGACTGCCTCGTTGTGTGCCAAGATGCCCCCAAGCAAAAGCAACCTCTGAAGGAGGGCGGAATGACTGGAGGAGCAAAGGGGCTTATAGCTGCCCGGAAGACTCTTACAGAAGGGAAGAGCGCTGGCGCTACTCACTCTGCCAGCCTCGAGGAGGAGGAGGAGGAGATCAGCGGCAGGATGCACATCAGCGAGCAGCGTCTTGTTGACGTGGCAACCAGAGCCAAGCAACCCACAGTGCCCAGGATGTTCTCTGGACGAGGACCGAGGGAGAGCAAGAAATCCGAGAGCAAGGAAACCATAAAGGATCCGGTGAGTGCTGGGGCGCAAGTCTTGCGAAGTGCTGCAACCAAAGATACGCTGCCCTCTGAAACCTTAAAGGGGGAAATAATTAATAGTAATACTAATAGCATGATCCCTGGGCCAGGCAGTGGGGCTGAAAGGAGGGAGCAAGCAAGCCAACTGGAGCGAGTAAACCCCGCATTACAGGGAGAGCTAGATGCTAAGAGCTCCCGAGATTCAAATATATCAGATAATTTCCACACACTTGGTAAGGTAGCAGGGACCCCGGAGGGAGATACGTTTTACTCTTTAACAGACAAGTCAGAGATCTCTAATACCAGTAAAAATGAAGGCACAGACATTGAAATTACTGAAGAGGACACTGACAGTCCTCCTTCAAGACATGACACACAGAGGCAGGCATCCACTCGGAAGAAGAGGAAAAGCACCAGGGGGAAAGGCAGGGGCTCAGACTCTGATCACAGCCAATTGCACCAGCTGAAATGGGGTTACTCCACCACTCACTTTGGGATGGAGGCGGAAGAGACTGAGGAGATTGGAGCACAGCTTGAAGCTGTCAAGTTATTTTCAGAATTGAAAGCTAACATAGAAACCCCTCCATCTATGGCTCTAATTTACTCGACGCTTAAACAGATGCAAACAGAAGCTCGGCAAGAACATAAGAGGGCTCACATGGCGACGAAGAAACTTCAAGGGGCCATTCAAAAGTAAAGAAAGCTTGCTCTGAAATTGCCGAATGTACAACAGCACTAGAGGAACTAATTGTGGCTCTTGAGGCAGGGGCCGAGGATACGGGACAGAAAGCTGTTATAAATGAAGTCAGAATGACGGACGTGCTATGGAAGCTGGAGGATTTTGAAAATAGGCAGGAGTGGAACAATTTGAGACTCCTAGGCATTGAAGAGAACACTGAGGGCTATGATATTCACGGATCTGCCCTGCGGCTACTCAAGGGGGCATTCCCAGAATTGGCGCACTGGGACTGGGAAGCGGAGGTGCAGAGGGTACACCAATTTCCTCTGATGTTGAAAAAAGAGGGGGACAAAGTGACAAACCTAGGGATATCCTTATTTTTTTGTCAACTTTCTTTTACATCAGGCAGTCTTGGAGAAAGCTAGATCCAATGTCAGGGGGTCAGGAGAGGGGCATTCTTTATTTGTTAGGCCGGCTTTTAAGTCACACTACGGTGGAGAGGAGATGGCGGCTCCATCAGTTAATCACCCCCTTCCAGAAACTGGGCTGTGAGGTCCTGCATGCCTCAAGGTCATTTTTAAGGGAACCTCCAGGGTGTTTACCTCAAAGATACAAGCCCAAGAGTATCTGCAGGAGATCTCATGAAAATAGCGTAATAACACTTTGGTAGCGCTTAGCTTTCACTTTGGTAGGGATTTTGGGGGTGGAATAAAGACATCTCCTCTGGTTCCAGACTAGCAAGGATCTTCTTTCTATTTGTGAGTTTCTCCCGTTATTGGAGTTTTTTGAGGGGTTCTTTTGGGTTCCTTTCTTCCCCTTATTTTTGGTCAAGTTTAGAGGGAGAGCGGCTAGAGACACAGCAGGACACAGAAGGCATCACAAGGGTCTATGGACCTTTTTTGCCAAATTGAGGGGTTTAGGGGGGGCGGTATGATCCAAAGCAGTTTTTATGGGCAAACTTGGCAATGAGTAGAGTGATTTGGGCATGTCGGAAACCGAACATTTGGATGAATGTGTAAGCTCAGAATAGCATCTATTAACATCTGTGGCTTAAATAATCAACGGAAAAAACGCAGGGGGTAATGTGGATGTCCAATTTCTTAAGGCCGATATTGTGTGCCTTCAGGAGACACATGCAGACGGGAGGTTTCAGAGCTGGCAGGCTATCAATTGATCTCCAGCAGAGTATTGGTTGGGAAATCAGCAATTATAGAAATCTGCTTGGTGATATATGGCTTGGCGTAGTAAAGTATGCGACAGCAACGAAAGGCTGGGTCATGTATTGGCAGTATGCACCAGGGAAAATAGGGACCCGATTAAAGGCCTAGTCTCTGAACTGGCGGCAGTTGGTTCTGCGTTTCAGAGGTTTTATCAGAGGCTATATACAGAGGATCCTCACGCTGAGGATACAGCAATAGAAGAATATATAACGGGCTTGTCTGAGGATTGGCTTTCTCCCGAGGAGAAAGAATGCCTAGAAGCACCTATAAAGGAGGAGGAGGTAAGAAGGGCTATTGATTCAATATTAGCAGGGAAAGCGGTTGTCATGGACTCAATCCCAAGAGAAATTTGCACCATGTCTACTTAAATTTATGTGGGAGACACTTCTAAGGGCACAATTAGTGGAGGGTGACTCCTGAATCTTGGAAGTCGGCTAACAGAGTTGTCTTTCCAAAAAAGGGGAACCCATTAAGGAGCTGGGATCAAAAGGGCCGATCATGCTGGTTAACAGTGATACTAAAATATACGCAAAATCCTAGCTAGTAGGCTGGCCACAGTTATTAAGAAATTGGTCTCTTCTGTCCAAAATGGATTTGTCCCGGGGTGTGGGACAATCAAATACGGAGGACTATTGCCCTATTTGATTCTTCAAAGGTTACCGGAGACCCTATGGCTTTAATTTTGTTAAATGCAGAAAAAGCTTCAATGGGGTCTCCTGGCCTTTTCTGTGGGCAATTATGGAGATGAAAGGTCTGGATAAGGGGTTTATAAGTGCTATGCAGACCATGTACCGGGAGTCCACTGTCAGAGTAGCTGTGATGGGTAGCATGTCTGGTTTATTAAGATTTTGCGTGGCACACAACAAGAGTATCCCTGCTCCCCCTTGTTGTTCACCCTTTATATCAACCATTAATTAGGAAGATAGAGGGAAATGAGGGTATTCGGGCTCTGCATAATAATGGAGGGAAAACCAAGATTTTAGCTTACGCAGATGACCTGGCCATAGCTATTGCTAGCCCGGTGGATGCACTAACAGAAATTGAAAGGGAGGCAAGCTACTTTGGCGTGATTTCAGGGTACCAGCTCAATTATAGCAAATTGTGAGGAATAACAAGGTACAATTGGATGATGATCGAGTAACCCCGAATGCTAGCTATCTGGGTGTGGAGGTCACAGCAAATGTAGAGAAAATTGTTGAATTAAATTTAGGACCACTACTTCGGAAATTGAAAACAGATTTTGCCAGATTGAATAATCTGAAATTCACACTGATGGGTAGGAGCAACATTTTTAAAATGGTGTTTTTACCCCAAAAAATTATACCTTTTTAGAGCCATCCCCATGGAGATTGATAAGTCTAGATTCCAAGCTCTAAATCAGTTGATTTCTAGATAGATTTTTATGGGCTGGCCAACGCTCCAAAAGAGCTCTCAAATTCATGACTCTTCCAAGAGACGGGGGAGGTTGGGCTGTTCCAAACTTTCAACTGTATTATTGGGCAGCAATGATTCACCAGATGACAGGACTTTTGGGAAGGGACAAGGCAGAACCAGAGGAGGAGCTGACTGTCTCCATATATGAATAAATATTTGGAACGAAGGCTAGAGGCTGGACAGCACTTTGGAAGAAACTTGGTCTTAGTAGGGTCCATGGATACACCCCTATCCTTAATAATAACTTACTCCCAGCTATCTTTCATGACGGATATATGAAGTATTGGGATGAGAGGGAAGCAAAGAGAATCGGAGACTTATTTGAGGAGGGGGAGATATATCCTTTTGATACAATCAAAGAGAAATATGGGCTGGGGAACGGCATTTACAAGTAAGAGACTTCTTGGCTAAAAATCAGTTGGCTTCTCTAGGGTCCCTCTTTTGGATATATTGCTGAGATCTCCGCCTACATTGGCCACAATACATAAGTGGTTAAATGAAGAAATGGGAGATGATTTGACAAAACATGTGAACTGCTGGCAGGAACTCCTATAAGCTGGGACTGGGGAATGCGGGACTCACTCCTCCTGGGTCAGAGAGCAATTATCTTGGTTAACCTTCTGGTACAATGCTTTAAAACCTGGCTCAACTTATAGAGTATCCAGCACGGCGGTGAAGGAGGCACGACTCGGTGGCGGACAGCAGCCCTAGAAAGCAAGAGTGCGTGTGGGCGGCTGTCCTCACTCCCCCGCCATTTCGAGTTTATAAATTCAATAAACTCGGTTCCTCTCAAAAGGTGAGAGACCTCACTTGAGGTATTTCTTCCTTATACTTCCCTAATTGGGAGCAGGAAGGTTTTTACAACTGGGAACAACAGTGGTGAGAAGTCCTGAGAAAAGCCGGGTTATATTTTTTAGTGCTGGCTGAAACATGTCGACATCTATGCAGAGTGGGGGGGTTGGAGCCTCATTATAAGCTCTCCAAACCCATCACCCACGTTCTTTTGATTTTTCTAATCCAAACTGGGCACCTAATATTAAAATTGGATCAAGGTCTTCCCAGTATTGGTTTTTAATCACTGTCTATCACTGGTTCTGCACCTTTAACTCACCGTTTGGTTCCACACCAATTTTTATGTTGTATGTGTTGTTTTCCCCTCCCCTATTGCTCTACCTCCATGCGTTTGGCTGACGCGGAGGTGTAGTAGCAGCCCTATGATGAAGCATGACACAGCTTGCTGTGTGTGAGGGCAGTTTTACAATTTTGGTGTATCTCCCACTCACTTATTGGTCCCCACGAAACGTGTTTTTTATCCCTCTTCTTTTTGTGATATTCAATTCCTGAGCGGGAGGTCGAAGAGGGATCTACCTCTCACCCCTCTGTAGTTTTTGTGCTTTGTTTCAACTTATAGATCACACCAGTGCAAATTTCTTAGTGGGGGGGATCCTCGGGCCTCCATTGCCCACAAATGGGGGTGTTTCGCTGCTGACAGTGTCCATATGTTTGCAAACTGCCCCAAGCTTGATATTTTCAGAACGGAGATTGCTAAGCGGCTGGGAGAAATGGTAGGATTTGTGTTTGATCTGACCCCCCAGGTGAAAGTCTTAGGTGTGAGTAATCAGGATATGCCCTGGTCGACCCAGATTTTTGTGTTCACAGCTATGACCGTACTCAGATTCTGTCTGGCCAGAGTCTATGTAGACCTTGAACATCCTTCTGTACACCACTGGCTGGGCAGACTCCTCACAGTATGCCGGTGGGAGATGGCGGTGTATAAACGAAGGGGACACAGAGCCCAAAAAAGAGGCTTTGAAATCGGGGCTCCTTTAAGGCTGTGGATTAATGGGGTTGAAGGAGTCACGCAACACAGCTTGGGATAGTAGGGCAGGCCCTCAATCAATGTATATACTAGCATATGACACTGTTGTTTTCTTTATTTTTTTTCTTCTTGCCTTTTCTTTTCTCTCTTTTTTCCATTGTGCTTCTCTTTTCGGTTTGTTTGCCTAAATCTATGGGTTTCATAAAAATCTGTCTACAAATTCAATTTGTTTTGGGTGGGGAGGGGGAGGGTTCCTGCAGGAAGGTTGTGAAGTTTATTGCTGTATTTACTTTTGTGAAATATATGTTACAAATACTTGAATAAAGACTTTTTTTTAAAAACAAGAAAATGCCTACTTTCCAAAAACTTTCGTCGTCCCGAACACGAGGCTGCACCCCAATAGTGCGTTAATCATTGAATACCATGGAGCTATTTGGAAGTACCACTTTGGAGACAGCATAATTTTTAACCGCCTTGAGCAGATGGCTGACAGAATCACTTTGTTTGGACTGCATTTATTTACGATCCAGAAGGAAGCAACTTTGCTAACTTACAATGGATTTTACTTTGTTGAAAGTGATTTATTTACCACAAATGATTTTATATGCTTGTTCACGTTTTGCTCTTTGCCTTTTGTTTATTTTTGATTAGCTTCATTGTCTTTAAACTATTCAATCGTATCTGTTGTAATTTAGTCAGGTTCACTGTTGCTGTTTACAGGACTAGTGCATTATGGGAATGTGAGGCATCGGTCTTTTTTACTAGCAAGCAGATGACATGGCAGGTCACAGGGTTAGTTTTAATTAGAGAGTTACAAGGAAAACATGTGTGTGAGTAAGCTTTAAATAGGGACTTAACCGGCGGGAAGTCGCTGACTCCCTGAACACGTAGAATGATGGATACACTTTAAATGACTGGTTACGGTGTAATGAGGTAAATGAATACAGTGTGCTCTTTATGAATATTAGGTTACACGGTGGGAGAATATTTTTTCTTTTACAATCTTGTAGCAGTGTATTGCACTGGTAGTTCACAGTTACGAGGGGAGATAGATGGAGAGGGATTATGGAAAAATCTGGGGATAACGCTTTTTCTTTTCAGTATTTTTCTGTTTATTATTTACATGCTTAAAATGTACAGCGTGGTTGTTTATGCAGTTCTTTCTTATTTGTTTCAGTACCCCTGACGAAGAACTTAAACAGTTCGAAATGTATTAGGTTGAAGTGCCAGTTTTTAGGAATGTTGTAAGCACATGTCTATGTTTAAGCTTGAATTGCAGCATCAGACATTTGAAAATGCAAAATAAAACATTCTTGCTCAACATTGCTGTCTCTGGAGTGACTACATGAGCAAAAACATCGATTACTTAACACCTATAAATCTATCGATTACTTCGGAGTACTTTGGTTAAATGTTAGGTACAATTCCCAAGGAGAGTTTCCTCATTCAAGCAGTGCAGCAGCTGGGGGCGGAACAGTCGCCTTCGTTGACAGTACTTTCCAAAAGTGGCATTTTCAAACACACTATTCAAAAACCATCTTTACTAAAAGATGTGTTATTGAATTTTGAGTTCAGAGAGCCTAAACTTTATTTCCTTATCTTGTCCCAAAGAGAATTTATGCTTGTAAGATGTTACAAAGCATTTCCCATTCTATCCTATGGGCAAGATAGCCTTTGAATAGTAATAAATGGAATTGGCAGTATTTCACTATCAGGACATGTCACAAACACCAGTACATGTCCAACCTTTCACAAACACTGGCCCCCTGCCCAAGAGGGTACCTAGAGCCTACCATAGGGGTGCCTTCCATGTAAGAAAAGGGAAGTTTAGGGCATGGCAAGTTGGTGCACTTGCCAAGTCGACATGGCAGTTAGCAAACTGCGCACAGACACTGCAGTGGCAGGCCTGAGTTACCTTTTCAGGGCTACTCATGTGGGTGGCGCAATCAGTGCTGCAGGCCCACTAGTAGCATTTGATTTACAGGCCCTGACACACTTCAGTGCACTTTACTAGGGACTTACTAGTTAATCAAATATGCAAATCAGGGAGAACCAATTGTAACAACAATTTACACCGTAAGGAAGCACTTGCACTTTGACACTGATCAGCAGTGGCAATGTGCCCAAAGCATCTAAGCCAGCAAAATCAAAATCCAGCACTGCATCACAAATACAGGAGATAGAGGCAAAAAGTCAGGGGAAACCACACCAAAGATGCCAAGTCTAACAAATACAAATTATTTGTTGTTTTTGATAAACAAGGCTTCCTTACTATGAAACATTCAAAATAAAATAGAATCCAATGTGAGCTTGACTGTATGGATGGTGTAGGGGAAAGAGCATTCTAAAGACTAGACCAGGTAGTTGGAAGTGACTGTATCTAGTTTGGATCACATTGGGTTCCAGTAAACACAGACTTTACTAGCAGGAAGGGTTCTAACAGATGCAAGCAGCAGAAGGAAAAGTCAAAACCCTGGCAACCTAATGCAGCCTTTCTCAAATGTCTAACTAATAAATATATCGAAATTATAATGTATCTGCTGATCTTGCTATGACATGGCATTTGATCCAACCATCTACAGTATGCATATTAAAGCCCTGCTACATAGAGTTTTGAAAATGGGTCAACAGATGAAATAATTGAAATGTTACACTCGATTATTGATTTAATGATTTTTAACCACTAAAATTATTCCTCCATTGCCACTGCTTTGAGCACTAATTTTTCTGTACGAGTTCCATTGTTAGGGATGGAGTCGGTCTTTATTATTGAATGAGACTACAGAAATTCTGAAACAAAATGAATTAATGCGAATTAGGTATCATACCACCGGTGGTGAACAGCTATCAAGAATGAGATGACTAGTCAGACTCTTGTGCAAATGAGAGCTGCACTAATTGAAAATAGAACTCAAATGGCATATCTGTCATGAGTGAGGAGAAATGCAATGATGCAATTGATTGACGTTTTTTCTCTTTTATATCATGTACTAGAAGGATCTTTCCACCACTACCAGACACATTACATAATCACCATCACCATTATCACCTCCACTGTCATCCTCATCACAACATTACCACCACCTTTATCACAATAATTTCTGCCACAGCCATTATCATTTATATATTACGACTACAAACAAAATTAACACTACCACCACTACCATTACTGTTGCCATTACGCACATCACCACTATCACTACAATAACCACCACTATTACTGACCTCTATACTCTCTACAACTGCCACCACCACTACATCACCACCACGACCAGCACCATCAACCCTACTGCCCCAACCAGATTCACCACTGCTGTACCCACTGTTGGCACTATTAATACTGCCATCACCACATTTACCACTACCCCGTTTACCACCATCAGAATTACCTCCACCAACACTATTGTCAATAACACCATCACCACTGATATTATTGTAGCCATCAATATCACCACACTATCATCTTCACCATTTCCAACACCACTACCATAACCATCATTAATGCGGCTACCATGATCACCTCATTGTCATCATGATTCCTGTTACCATCACTACAAGTAGCACCACCAGCAATAGAATTACCACACCTATCACCAGCACTATAACCATTACCACCACCACTATCATAATCACGACTATCATCCGTATGCCTATTACCACCACTATATCTTCACTTGTGTGCTTGTAAAGCACATGCTCACCCTTTTGAACACCTTGTTGATGAATAAAAGATGATTAGTGTTACACAACTTAATGGTACTCAAGAGAGAATTGCCATTACCACTGCTGCCATTATCACCAGCATTGCAATTATTAACACCATCATTATCATCATCGGACTACTACACCACCATCAGGACCACCACCACCTCCACCAACATTACCCTCACCACATTATTACCTCCACATTTACCCACACCATTACTACTAACACCACCACCATCACCACCACCACCTCTATTATCCCGAACATTAAGAGAATAATTTCTCCCACAATTAGGACCAATAGCACCATTACCCTTACGGCCATAGCCCATTTAAACTATTATGCCCACATCATTATCAGAGTAACTACCATCGTCATCTGAACCATCACCACCATTAACTCCACAACAATTGCTTCCACAAATATTACTTTCACCAGCACCTTCAGAACCATCATCACCATCACCACTGCCACAATTACCACCACCATTGCCAACACCACTGGCATTTCCACAACCAACATTCCAACCATTAGTACTACCATTACCACCACTACCCTGCCATCATTACTGAAAACATTGTTATTATCACAACCACTACCACCGCCACTATTACTAATATCACCAATCGCAGAACTATCACCACTACCACTATCACCACCACTATAATTCCCACACTATGACAACTTTCACTATCACCAATTCTGCTACCATCAACATTACCACTTGTGCTGCCATCACGATTCTTACTATCACAACCACCTCTATCAGAATCTGCAATCAGCAATGACTACCAGGACCACTACAACCACTACTAGTAGCAATACCACTATCACCACCACTATCAGCACTAGCACCGTGGCCACTGTTACCACCATCCTCACTACCAATACTACTGCAGTGAACACTACTGCCACCAGGACCATTGCCATCAACACAAGCACGTCTACTATCACCAATAGTACCTATACCACCCCATCACTACTGCTACCTCCATCACAACTACTGCTATCATCATTACCACTAATAACAATGCTACCACATTCTCATGAGTTTATATGTGTAAGGACATTGTGTGTTTGACAGTGTGATGTAGTCATGTGTGCGGGAGATATTGTGTGCTTACTATTAGCAATAATATGCCAGGTGTCTTGACTTTGCCAATGCTTATTGTAACAGTTTTGGCTCGCCCACTGGGGAATAAGGAGCATAATGTACCAGGTTAGGAGGAGGTTGAAGAAATTGACAGAAAGTTGTGCTGCTCACCCCACCCAAATCTGGTAGTGAAAATTTAGCAGAGCAATCTGCAGTCTTGGGGTGTGTGAAATTGGGGAAATTAGCTTTTGGGTAATTGCGCAAAATTACACATAATTACTCAAAATTCAGATCCATTATTAGTAATACGTTTTAATGTGAAATGCATCCTCTGGTCAAGAATGCATTTCACACAAAAAAAAGATGCAAAAAAGCAAACATCACCACAAACAGTCCTTCACATTTGAGGTACATTTTTTCGGTCAATGGTGTCTAACTATGCGAAGTGGTGTAATTTCTAGACTATCGCATAACAAGTATAATGTATAATTAATTAAATTACATGAATTACACCTGCATAATTTACATTTCTCCCAGGCTGAGTACAGACTCACACTGGCCAAGAAAGTTAGAACCTTCAGTTATGCCCGAATTTCACTTGGCTAGTGTGTTTGTGTGAGTGTACAAGAGAACATCTTGACTTGAGCTCTGACAGAAACACAGCACAACCTCAGGTGCCCCCTCTATTTTTGTTGGCAGAGCCATGAGGTGCAAACCATTTTAAGGAGGAGGAGGGATCTGGAAAGGCAGACCACAGAGGAGCCATTGCTTCCTGTATTTCTCTGCCTAGTTTCTCATTTTCTCACTAGCCCATACCTGTCCATTGTATACTTCGGCCATTTCCAAGCAGGAGCTCTGACTCCTCAGGTCCCGGCTGGCAGAGCACTACTGATTGTTATTCCTGATCCTTTGGGTGGTCAATGATGACACGGTTTGTTGGCTGTAGCTTTCTCTATAGGCAGCTATATACCTGTAGTATAATGCTGTCCTGAATGGCAAGACTCAAGGAGCTGCCAGGCATACAGCCAAGATTACTAATGCTACCAGGAAGCTATGTACATGCATGTGTGAATGTGTACATGCATGAGTGTGAGATTAAGCATGTGTAAGTGTGTCTTGTGCACATGCATGTGTCTGCCTGGTTGTGCAGGGGGCGTTGCAGGGGATGGAGTTTTAATGAAGATCCTGTCATATTTTAGCACCTGTGTACTATGGCCATTTCGCTTATTCTGACGTAATAATAACCTTTCCTTGATGAATACAGGGGACATTCCTGTCAACATTTTGGCATTCCCTGAAATATTACATGGTCAATATTACACAGTAATACATTCTTGATAAATACCTTAATATCTTTTGTATGGTCCCCTATCGTGACATTTAGTATCCATTGTTTACCAAATTTTAGTTCTCCCTGGCATAATAGTGGTTCATATTTGCAATATGGTGGGAATTCCTGGTGATACACTTGCTGGCCCTGGCTTAATAATGCCCCATCCTCAATGTATATTGGGTATTCTTGGACACAATGTCACTTTCCCTAGTTTAATAGTGGCTCATCTTTGATATATTGTGGGTTTTTCTTTCTGCATTTCTGCATTTTTTGGCACAATAGCAGCCCATACCTAATATATTGTTGGCAACATTTTGGCTACTCTGGATACAATAGTAGCCCGAAAGTGTCATATTTGGCTAATATTTATGCCATAACAGTCGCCCAATCCTAACCTATAGTGGGTATTCTTGGTGGCATTTGACCCTGTCACCAGGCAGGTTGCTCCCCCCCTCCGCCACGCAGCCCCCTGTGGGTTGAACCTCCGTTGCCGCTTTTGCCGCCTGACTGCTCGCTCCCTTTTTTATTCTGTACCCCTGCGCTTGTCTTTCTGTGCCACTTTGTTTTTTCATTCTGTGCCCCTGTGTTTTGCTTTCTGTACCCCTGTGCTCTGTTGTCCTTCTCCCGCCGTCTTTTCCTGCCATTTTTTCCTGCCGTTTTTTCGCCGGGTTTTCCCCCGCAGCTGAGCCCCTGTACCCCTGCGCTTGGCTTTCTGTGCCACTGTGTTTTTTCATTCTGTGCCCCTGTGTTTTGCTTTCTGTACCCCTGTGCTCTGTTGTCCCTCTCCCGCCGTCTTTTCCCGCCGTTTTTTCCCCGGGTTTTCCCCGGGTTTTCCCCCGTTGCTGAGCCCCTGCGGTCCCACCCCCTTCACTCCCATTGGCCGCCCGCTCCCACCTCCCAGCAGTGGACGCGTGCAGCGGGCACGCCGCTGGCGCGCTGAAGGCGCGCATAAGGCAAGCCCGTCTGCGCCCGTCTGCGCCTGGACCGCACCCAGCGCCAGAACCCCTGGATCCCGCACCTCTCGCAACGCCAGACTGTACTACGACGCAAGCACCCTCCACGCACTCAACACCAGACGAGACCACCCCTGCTACCGGGCCAGCCCGAAACGCACCCAGGGGCCTTTTACCTGCCGGAACTGCAGATTCACCAGCATCCAACCCTCCACACAACCAGCCAGAGAACCCAACCACCTCCGCTGCATCCACCTCAACACCCGCTCTGCTCGCAAGCACGCCATCGAACTCTGGGACCTCCTAGACTCCACCGCCCCGACGTCGCCTTCCTGATGGACACCTGGCTGAACGCCACCTCAGCACCAGACATCGCCATAGCCATCCCACAGGGCTACAAGATCTCCCGCAGAGACCGCACCAACGGAGTGGGAGGAGGAATCGCCATCATCCACAAAGACTCCATCAAAATCTCAACGAACACCGATGACACCCTCACCACCGCCGAGCACATGCACTTCCAGATCCACACCGACCCCAACACCACCCTCAGAGGAACTCTCATCTACAGACCTCCCGGACCCCGCCCACAGTTCAGTGACACCATCGCCGACCTCATCAGCACCCACGCCCTCGCTTTCACGGACTACATCCTCCTCGGGGACCTGAACTTCCACCTTGAGAACAACAACAATGCCAACTCCACTGCCCTGATCGACAACCTCGCCAACCTCGGACTCAAACAGCTCGTAACGACACCTACTCACGCCGCTGGACACACGCTCGACCCCATCTTCTCCTCAATCCCCCATGTCTCCTTCAACCACACCACCGAACCACACTGGACCGACCACAGATGCGTCCACTTCACCTTCAGAAAACCCACCACACACCACCGCACCCAACAGCTACCACGCCGCTGCTGGGGCAAGGTCACCGAGGACCAACTGACTACCGCCCTCGCCCTGAGACCACCCACCGATCCCACCGACCCAGACACCACCGCGACCAACCTCACACAGTGGATCAGCGACTGCGCCAACACCCTTGCCCCTCTCAAGACCTCTACAACCAACCACACCAACAAGAAAGCCGCCTGGTTCACCGAGGACCTCTGGATCTCCAAGCACACCTGTCGGAAGCTGGAGAAGAAATGGCTCCACGACCGAACACCAGACAACCACACAGCCCTCAAGAGCGCCACCCGCAGACACCACCAACTCATCAGGACCGCCAAGAAGACTGCCTTCAAGGACCGCCTAGACAATAATGCACACAACACCAAAGAGCTCTTCAGCATCGTGAAAGAACTCTCCAACCCCAGCTCCAACACCAACGACATCCCACCATCTCAAGACCTGTGCGACTCCCTGGCCACCTTCTTACACCGCAAGATCACCGACATCCACGACAGCTTCAACTCTGACCCCCCCCCCCGCACCCACCACCGAATCCACCACCCCTGCGACTACCACTCGCACCAGTCGCCTGACCGTCTGGTCCAGTGTCAGCGACGAAGACACCATCAAAACCACGAACTCCATCCACTCCGGATCCCCATCGGACCCCTGCCCTCACCACGTCTTCAACAAAGCCAGCGCAACCATCGTGCCCCACCTCCGGAAAACAATCAACTGTTCCTTCGAGACAGCAACCTTCCCAGAAAGCTGGAAGCACGCCGAGATCAACGCCCTTTTGAAGAAGCCCAAGGCGGACCCCAAGGACCTCAAGAACTTCCGGCCCATCTCCCTGCTTCCTTTTCCAGCAAAAGTGACCGAGAATATTGTCAACAAACAGCTGACCCGCTACCTCGAAGTTAACAACATCCTGGACCCTTCCCAATCCGGTTTTCGCAGCAACCACAGCACCGAGACCGCCCTCATCGCCGCCACTGACGACATCCGGACCCTGATGGACAAAGGAGAAACAGCCGCCCTCATCCTCCTGGACCTATCAGCAGCCTTTGACATGATCTGCCACCGCACCCTATCAGCACGCCTCCATGACGCCGGTATCCAAGAGAAGGCCCACATCCTTTCTCTCCGGTAGAACCCAGAGCGTCTGCCTCCCACCCTTCCGCTCCAAAACCACCGAGATCATCTGCGGAGTCCCACAGGGATCCTCCCTCAGCCCAATGCTGTTCAATATCTACATGGCCCCCCTCGCCCACGTCGCACGACAACACAACCTCAACATCATCTCCTACGCCGACGACACCCAGCTGATCATATCCCTCACCGAAGATCCCCACACCGCCAAAGCTAACCTCCACAGAGGAATGAAGGCCGTAGCCGACTGGATGAAGGACAGCATACTGAAGCTGAACTCAGACAAGACAGAGGTCCTCATTCTCGGACCCACCCCATCAGCCTGGGACGACTCTTGGTGGCCCACGTCACTAGGCACAGCCCCGGAACCCACGGACCACGCACGCAACCTGGGGGTCATCCTCGACACCACTCTCTCCATGACCAGGCAAGTCAACGCCGTCTCCGCGTCCTGCTTCAACACCCTCCGTATGCTCCGCAGGATCTTCAAATGGATCCCCCTCGACATGAGAAAAACCGTTACCCAGGCCCTCATCACCAACAGACTCGACTACCGGAACGCCCTCCAATCAGGAACTACAAACAAGCTCCTGAGACGACTCCAACGCATCCAGAACGCCTTGGCCCGACTCATCCTCGACGTCCCCTGCCGCAGCCACATCACACTCCACCTGAGAGGCCTGCACTGGCTCCCCGTCAACAAAAGGATCACCTTCAAGCTCCTGATCCACGCACACAAAGCACTGCACAACACCGGACCCACCTACCTCAACAACCGACTCAGCTTCCACACCCCCACCCGAAGCCTCCGCTCAGCCAACCTCACCCTCGCCACAGTCCCTCGCATCCGAAAAACCACCACCAGCAGCAGATCCTTCTCCTACCTCGCCGCCAAGACCTGGAACACTCTCCCCACCATCCTAAGACAGACCCAGGACCTGCTGGCCTTCAGAAGACTCCTCAAGACCTGGCTCTTCGACCAGTAGCACCCCCCCCTCCCCAGCGCCTTGAGACCCTCTTGGGTATGTAGCGCGCTTTACAAATGCAGTGATTGATTGATTGATTGATTGATTGATTATGACTATAAATGGCATAATACTGTTGCAAATTGTGGGTATTCTTGACAAACTTCTGTCTATTTTTGGCATAGAAGTGACCTAAGCTTGACATAAAGTCAGAATTCTTGGATTCGTGAAGTCTCTATGCTAAAAGTGAGGAATAGGTGACACATTATAGGCAATCATGATGGCCTTTGACTATCCCGGGCATAGTTGTGGACCTCCTTTTTAAATCATTTGATACAACACCAAGAGCCTTTCCCAATGCTGGGATTTCTGCTTTCCTATAAAAACAGATACCCAGAAAGCTTACACAAGTTGATCAACAGAGAATTGCATGCATGAAAAAGCAGATGGAATATCATTGAGAATAGGGGTATCACTCTTTCTACAATTTTTGACGAATCTTGACCACCCTTTAACTGGTGATCCCACCCATCTAGCCATTGGAACATTCTATCTAAGGCTATTCTTGACCTTATTCCATTTTACCTATAGAGAAGCAAAATATCCTATCTATGTTTTGAGATTGATCAAGCTGTGGAACATTGGAAGTGTATTTGCTGACATTCATGAAGCTGGAGCGAGGAGACCTTGACTTTGGGGAGTACAAACAATTTTACTTTTTGAAATTCAACTAAACCTTTTGCTTGGCAAGGAGCTGCTGATTAGTCTTCCTGCACAGTGCCATTTCAGGACTGTAAGGGCAATGTGTTAGACTGCAGATTCTTTAGTGTACAGTTAAGTGAACGCTTTAGGTGCGGCCTAACCTTCAATCATTCCCTGAGCACAATTTTAGCTTGACTAATGACAGCCAAATGCAGAAAACCTCACAGCTCCATGTACCTTTGTTGTTGGTGTTCCAGGGTGGTGATTACCCTTCTGTAAGAAATACAGAAATTCTGTGTCTGAAGGGAAACCTGGAAAGGACACATTAAATCAGAACCACATTAAACCAGTTTGGAAGATGCAGACAGTGAATACACATCCCCTGTCTAAGTTTGCTTTATCAAAATGGAAGCCTATGATCCCACTTATTGTCCCAGTTCCAAGACCTCTATGGCCAAGGAAGGAAGGCCTCTTCAGAATACCCAGAGCTATGTCTGCCTGTCAGCCATCTTTCCAGAGGTGAAGGAACAGCTTCTGAATCTGATCTCCTGTTGAAAGAGCAGTATACATACAATCTAGCACCTTGAAGCCTGCTTGCCTGCTGAAAGAAGGAAGGCACCTGCCAACCTTTAAACAGGATTGTATTTCCATGAGAATGAGGTGGAGCATGTCCCATGTGTAAACCCTGGTGTTCGTGGGCCTGTACTCTCTACTCAGTCATTACAATAGGAAACTGAACATTTGGACTGTGATTGCTGATGGCCAGTCAGGACTGTAAAAAGGTCTCAAAATCTGTCTTATGCATGGGATCGAGGTCAATAGAGAAGCGGTATATATGTGTCCACATTACCAACTCCGATTCCGATAGCGTGGAGGAGCGCTTAGCATTCTTCAATGCCAGTATGGAAACCACTGGTAACTGTCTAGCCCCCTTAAAACAGTGCTCAATATCTGCCAAATGACACCAGACTATGTGGTACTCTGTCAAACTCCGGACTGAAAAAGCCATTGTGAAAAACTAGAACGCCACTGGCGCCTCTCACATGACCTACAAGACAAAGAAAGATTTAAACTAGCACTGACCCAATACCATACAAATCTGAAATCCGCCTGTAAAATGTATATTGCATCGCAACTTGAACAGGCAGAGAACACCCCTAGAACACTCTACCAGATTTTAAAAACTTTCACCAACCCTAAGGCTTGTGACACCAAAGAGGCTCCAACCCAAGCCCTATGCATTAATATAGCAAATCATCTCATCCAGAAAATCGAAACAATCTACAAAAAAATCACCTTGACTATTGGCTCCCAGAAAGGCACTAAAATAGATTATCCTCCATCTATTTCAAATGCCACAACTCTGGAGAATTTTCCAGCACTTACACCCGATAAGGTAGAATCAATCCTAAAAATAGTTAAATCAGGGTCCCCATTAGACCTTATCCCTGCCAAAACTACTTCCCTGCTATCCAAGCAACTAGCTGCCCCCATCTGCTCAATTCTTAATAGCTCCATGAAGGATGGCAGTCTCCCTTCAGCGTGGAAAGCTGCACATATTATCCCCATCAGGAAAAATCCTAAATCCCCCTTGGACGATGCATCCAACTATTGCCCCATCTCTATGCTTCCCTTACAGAGCAAACTCCTAAAAAAACAAATCAATAAGCACCTGTCTGAATTTGTCGAAGCCTCAAACTGCTTTGATCCCTCTCAGTCGGTGTTTCGACCCAGACATAGTACAAAGTCTGCACTGGTGGCAGTTACTGATAACATCAGAATGCCCCTAGGTAATGGTCAAGCAGTACTTCTGGTGCTGCTTGACCTATCTGCAGCATTCAAAACCATCTCTTACCAGACCCTTCTCAGGAGACCTAGGGACAGTGGCATCCAAGGGAATGCTTTAAAATGGTTGTCCAATTTCCTGGTGGATAGAACCCAGACCATCAACTTGGCCCCTTTTCGTTCCCAGACCACAAAAGTGACCAAAGGAGTACCGCAGGGCTCCTGTTTGAGCCCCACTTTATTTAACATTTATGGCGCTCCCTTGGCAAGATTACTGAGGAAATTTTGATTCTGTCCTATCCCCTACACTCAGCTTCTAATCTCCTTTGACAAAACTAACCCTAACACTCAAACCACTGGATGGTGGCCAGAGGAACTAGGCTCTGCCCCAACCCTAAAACAAGTGGTTAAAAATCCAGGAGTTCGTATAGATTAAAAACTAACTCTAGAGGAGCACGCCACCGCTACGGCTGGTGCTTGATTCCACACACTTAGGGCCTCATGTAGGTAGCCCAATACCGGTCGGTAACGGCCGATTTTCGGTAAATATACCGTTACCGACCGGTATTTAGACTTTTGATATGTAGGGGGATCATTTCTGTATTCGGTAATTTACCGAATCGGTAAAATTACCGAATCGGTAATTTTACCGATTCGGTAAATACCGAATACAGAAATGAGATGTAGGGGGAGTGTGTGGTGGGTGTGGGGATTCGTTATTTACCACCAACTGAAAGTTGGTGGTAAATGACGAATGTCTCAGTTAAGGCATTATTTGGCCCTTAGATGTGTGCAATGTGGCAGACACACATGCCCTCAGGGCATGTATGTGTGCCACATGTGCACACATGCAGGAATCAGGGGTGCAACAGGGTGTCAATGTGACACCCTGCCACCCTTGATTGAGCTCCCCCCATTACCGATTCGGTATTTACCGATTCGGTAATGGTAACTGGCTTCCCATTGATTCCTATGGGCCTCCTGGCCCATAGGAATCAATGAGATACAGGTTACCATTACCGAATCGGTAAATACCGATTCTAAAATACCGACACTTACCGAATCGGTATTTTTTTACCTACATTTCATTTACCGATTCATAAATACCGAATCGGTAAAATTCGGTATTTAAGAATCGGTAAATGTAATTTACCTACATATGGCCCTTGGTGTGGTGTTCAACTGTTCAGAATGTGATCTAGTGTCTTCACCAGGGACTATCATTCCCATCTACTCACGTGCCATAGAAGAAAACCGGGGACCAGGCTGAAGTAGGATCTCCATCTACCAGAAGAGTGCCCCAGCAGCAGCATGGAATTCCCAGATTAAGTTGCAGGTGTCAGAAGCAGGTGAAGGGCAAGCCCACTGGCAAGCAAGCCCGCTGCCCAAAGAACTGATCGACTGTGGGTGGTTGGAAACTGTAAAAACTAAACTGTGAGAGACGGGGCACAAGCATATTAGATAAGAGGTCTGCAACTGAGCCTCAATGACATTAATACTCTAGCCTGAAGGAGAGAGAAGCTGCCTAGACCAGAATGAGAGGGGAGATAGCAGATAGAGGTGCACCCTGGACACTCAATTGTCTCATGACTATACTCATGGGTGGTATTCTTTTCTAGAGTGCATTACAGTACTTTTCTTTCTTAAAATTCAAGCACTAGCTTTTAGCTCAAGTACCTCGCACTACCTTCCAAGAAGCCTGTGAATGCTAGCCATCACTACCTCTGTACTGGGCCAAGTTTGAAGAGCCATAGTAGGACCGATTCTGGAACATGAGAGGCAAATTACCCCGACCCCCAAATAGCTGATCTTCTCTGTGGACTTGGTATCACCTTTTTTATAGTTTATTTTTTAAATGTACTATACCAGATGAACTACTCCAGTGAATATTTGTACCTGCTGTAGAACGGTTTGAAAGGCAAAAATGTTTTACAAGAATCACTATGGTCTCACATCGTGTTTCAGAGCATGGGGGTTCTTCATGTTAGCCTCCAAAGAAATCTTTGGTTTGTTAGCAGATGGCAAAGAATGGCATATCCCTGCATTTGGGAAAGCTCAGTAATTTAATTTGATTTGAGCCTACTGGGCGTTACTATTGCATACGCCTAACCAATATCTTTTCAATAGTTTTTTACCTGGCAAACCTTCCAAAAAGAATTGTTGAGGATGGCCTCTTTCCAATCTTAATTTGACCTCAACCCTATTAATCGCATAAAACAGCGGAGCAGATACAAAGATATGCCTTCCAGTTGGAGGAAATATGCGTAAATCCCATTGGGTAATCCAAAGAGAAGCAACCATTCAAAGAACCTTGGTCCATTGAGAAGCACTTTAATACACGTCAGTTTTAACTTACTTCGGAATATATGATGTATCCAGCTCAAATGTTTCCCGGTAGCTATCCTGATACTCAAAGCAAGGGCGCACCTCTAAGCCTTTAAGTAAACTGGAGTTGAAATCTCCAGTTAGCACACAGTCGACCTCAGTGTAAGTTTTTTCAAATTCTGTAATAAATGATTCAAATAACTCATATTTTCCATGCACAACAGGGGTTAACAAAAACATTTATGAGCGTAAAACTTGGTCGCTGTGTCGTATTCTCATATATGTCGTATAGCATGAATATACTTGCAATTAGTATTTATATTTTGCAGTTTAACAGTTTTAGTGTAGACATATATGGCCATCCCTCCGGCAGGAATCCCCTTATTAGTTAGTTTACCACCAGATATTGGGAAAACTTATAACAAACAAATTTGGATTTGCATTGACAAATGGGCAGATTCAGAGAATTAGACCGTTTGTGACAGAAAAATACATTTTGGTATGTATGAAACCCAAACTGTGATTTGGTAGCATGTTACCGAATTACAACTTAGGTTCGCACGTATGTACAGAATTGTTATTTGGAAGGGCTATGCTTAGGTTCTCCCTTTCAAATTGAATATTTCCACTAGTATGTACTAATGTTTTGTGACCGAATTCCAGTGGCAAAATATCATTCTTTTTATGGACTACTTATAGGTAGTGGTAAGGCGTTCACAAACAGCAAGGGGTCACCTAAGGACTGATTCCCTTTGTGAATGTTGAAAATAATATTTGTAATATTAGACTGTAGTCCAATGCACCACTACCTACACTTAAAAAAAATTACTTTCACTTTTCAACTTTTAATGGGAAACGGCTAGCATGTAAGGACAAAAAAAGATTATTTAGAAGCAATTGCAGATCTGGTGGTCTGCTGACCGAAGCAGATTACCATCACTGTGATAGTTGTGTGTCATAGTGGGTCTCAATTTGTAACCTACCTCATTAATATTCATGAAGTAGTTCAAATTGTGACCCTCTACAAATCGGTTAAAAAATGACCACACTAGTGTTTGCAATTGTGACCAATATTTTACAACCAGTTGTGCATACACTTGGTCTCTAGTCTCTTGCAAACAAATGTCATATTCATCTATGGAACTCATTTCTTCCAAATCTGATTAAAATCAACCCTGTCGTCCATGTACCATGAATGGCATAATAAAGTCAAATGAAAGTTCTTCACACATAGATTCTTTCTTAATAGATGGGAGAGGTGTGGCGAAGCGGCCAGGGTGGCTGACTCCAGAGCACTTGGCTCACAGTTCAATCCCCAGCGCTGGCGGCAGTTCAGCCTAGCACCATGTGACTCTGGGCATTAGCTTTCTTAATCTCCCTGACTGCCCCCAGTGCCTTGAGACCCATAGGGGTGATTACTTTGCGCTTTACAAATACCGGGTTAATAGATAATGAACTCTGCTTCATGTTGAAATGGGGAGGCCACTCATTCCCGGATGTTAGGGCTATTCATATCCTTGACAACTCTCTAGCTTCCACCAGATTCCTTCCCCTACTAAAAGAGCAAAATCGTCCGATACTCATGAGCAGAAAACTCAGAATTGCTCATTATTCGTATTTATAAAAATCTGATGCACCCTTTGCCGCTCTTAAAGCTAAGTTACTGTGATTCTAAAATAGGTTAGGGCACAGTGAGGTGTTTCAGAGCAGAATAGTAGGATAACGATTAATGATCAGCCTTTTGATCACAATTCTGCAGCTTTCAAAGAAGGAATTATGCATCAAAACCCTATCAACATATACTGGATGCTTCCACATTACAACTGCAATATAATTGTCCTCTTTTACTGAAGAAGGTCTGAACCCCACACTAAGAAGTGAACTAGACTCCAGATGACTAAGATATGGGTGGGCATGCAAAAGACGCAGAACCTTCCCTACACTGAGGAATATAATAATGGTCTAAACAAGCAAATCATGCTGTAAAATAATCTACTATTGTTTGTTTGATCGATAATATTCATTACACTTAAACTTGATACATTTCCATGTTTCACTTTAGATTGTACAACTGTGGTGGGATGACCTCCAGGGCCTGGATTAACCGGCTCTACCTTTGTTTCTCGGATGTGATATATCTTGGCTTCTGTACTTCCTGATGACATGTTACAACCCAGATACTCACACAGGAGCAGAAAGTAATGACTCTCCACCCTCGCCTTGTCAGTCTGATTCAGATGGCGAACCTCTAGAAGATTCCGAGAGAGGATCAGGATGGGGACGCCAGGGAGTAAACCTTGTAGCTCTTGTTACCTCTGAATCTGATGATTCCTCAGAATGCCACTGATGGGAACAGTGCCTTCAACCTGGCACAACTAACAAGACATATCGATCAAGAAGGAGTTCCAAAATTCATACCTTCTCTGTTGCCAGGCATGGAAGGGGCAGAAATGATGCCAAGCTGAGACTCTGTAAAGACAAAATGCAATGATTATACAGAATGCAAGACTGGTAGACATTAGCATTCAAAAGCCTCTCAATATTCAAATAAACTGCCCTTTATCTCAAAACCCACACCATGCCACACCCATAGGAGTCTCTGTCCTGAATAAAGTAAAATAGTCTCTCTCTGTGGACCACTGTGGTTAGGTTATTATAGAACACTTACATCAACCTTCTGTCCACTCTAAATCTCTTTCTCTTAAAATGTTTATGGAGCCTAGAACGTATTCATACACAATTTTGCCTCAACATTCTTTGCGTTTTTTTCAATACCACATGTTTTTCCTCATATTTTCGCACTCTCCAGAAAACACCAGACAAGGGTCAAAAGGAGCAAGTTCTCTTTCTTTCAAAAGAAATTGCTTATCAAATGAGACTTAAACAATGAAGATCTTACTTGTTCTCCTTCAGTATGTCCCTAATATGCTCTCATACAAGAGTTTTTGTCCAAAACTCTCAGAAAACCATTGCAGATAAATAAGGAGGAGTGCTTCTTTCTGTGCTGTCATTGCTGGTCAAGAAATACTTAATTAACAATTCAGGAAGGGCAGAGACCCATTAAATAACCAGGCTCTGGTTTGTGGCTAACAAATCTCACAGTATTCCCCTTTCATGATATTTTGTCTGAGCCTTGAGCTGCTCAAGTCTGGTCTCCAAAAAGTAATTTGGCCATACCTTAATGCTGCTTACTTGCAGCATAAAATGTTTTTAGGCTACAGCACAAATTGGGGCATTTTATGGTTCCAGCGGTTTGTTGCTGACCTTAAGAGGGTTATTGGCCCTGAAGGGTCAATGATGAGGGTCATGACACGACCTTCAATAAAGCTAAAATCCCAACCTTCATAGGCCTGCACCATGTCACCAATTGTAAAGGAGAGCAAGCCTCATTGATTTTGCTATTTGAGCAGCTTATGGCTTGGAGGCTTAGCAACTTCGTTTGCAGATGGTTTAGCTCTTTGCAGTTTGGGTTGTGGAGAAAATAGTTGTTTGGAAGAAAAGCCAGCATCACAAAGCACATCTTCCACTTCACTGAATTATTTTGCTGTTGAGGCATCCCCACACATCCTGGAAATAACAGTTAGGTGCATGACTAATTGGTTGGATGTCATGATGACTGCATGCATGGTATTGCATGCTTGGAATCTGGTGAGGTTGGTGGGAATGATTTAGGGGATTCATGTTTGGAATGATGATGTCTACATGTAACAAGTGGCAGTTGATAGATGGCACACGTAATCACAAAGAACAAGAATAAGGTTTCTATGTAATCACCCATTTGGGTGAGATATGCACTGGGATTTGAAAAGCCCTCATCCACCTAAAGTGCTGTGCTTCAACACTGTGCATTCTCACACTTGAACTCATGTGGGTTCAAGCAAGCTACAACCACTACTGGTGGGAGGAAGGCTTTTATTTTACTTTTTAAAGGAGATAAAATAGCCATGTTCCCCAGAAACAAATATAGTTAAAATAGCCACCAGTAACCCAACCTAATGATTTGTTAAAGAATAATTTAACAGGATTAAAATATTATGGATAACAACAAAAAGTGTTATCAGCGATGGATGGGGGCATTTAGTAGCCTACCTTTTAAAGGATTCAGTCTTACAGCTTTCTTCAGGATCAATTATAGTCTCTGGCCTAAAATCGAAATTAACTATGTATAAAGTCTACTCAATGTGTAAATGCATTTCACTGCATTTGCGTTATTCCCTGACAGGCCGCTCCCAGTCCATCAGCCTAGCCCCCTTTAGCTTAGATGCCATCAACCTCATCTGCGGAGTTCCACAAGGATCCTCACATATCCCCACCCTGTTGAGTGTATAGTATTCAACAATCAACTAACCATGACCGGCCAAGTAAACACAGTCCCCATCTCCTGCTTACACACACTGAGGATGCTCAAGAAAATCTTTAAATGGCTCACCACCAACACTCACAGAATCATCCACCAAGCACTCATTACTAGCAAGCTGGACTACAGTAACATACTCTACGCCCAATTATACACTCAAATGACCAGAAGACTCCAGACCATAGAAAACACAGCAGCCAGGCTCAGCCTCAATGTCCCACCCTGCATATGCATTATTCCACACTCGAAGAGCTTCACTGGCTCAAAATGCACAAATGAGTGGTGACGGCTCCTCCATAAGGCAGAGGAGCATTGCCCTACTGCTTTAGGAGCAGTGCAGGAGAAAAATAAAATGATAATAACCTGGTTACTATAATTTTATTTTTCACTATGGGCTGGGTTAGGGCAGTGGCAGTGCTACAGGAAGGAGTGGTTTGCCCACTCCAAGTGCGCATGACTGCTTGGCCAGCCCGAAACAGTCCTACGCACTTTGCAGCTTCCTCACAAGGCTTGCTTTAGACAGCCTGGTGAGGAACATGAAAAGCCTCCCGGTCCTCGTCTGAGCACTGAGCTACAGCACTCAGACCAATCTGCATTGCAACGTTGTGATTGGCTTAGGGGAGGAAGCCTGTGTTCTTCCTGCTTCCATCTGCTAGGAGAAGGCGGTTGAATGGACTGATGGGAAGAGATGCCCGGCCGGCAACCCTGTTCCCTGCCAACCACCACTGCAAATGAGCAATCTTCAAACTCCTAACTAACACATGCAAGGCCTTACACAACATTGGCCCGAGGTGCCTCAACATCCACATAATCGTCCACAAACCTACCAGACATCTCCGCTTAGCCAGACTCCTACTTACACATTTCCCTCGTATTCGTTGAACCACATCTAGCGGCCTTCTTCATCCTTGCTCATAAATCCTGGAATAACCTGCCTATAAACATCAGAGCTGCCTCTTCAGTTCTTGAATTCTGCACAAAACTGTAGACGTGGTTCTTTAGTCCCAGCCCTGGCTAGGCGCATACAGCTCCTACTTGAGTGCTAGTATCACCTCCCTGTTGAGTTGTGTGCTATACAAATACATCTAAAAAAAACGCGACATAACATTGATGGAAGATGGCAGTCTGATTGGTGGGAATGCTACTCCCATATTGGCATACATACTTTGAATACAGAAGATTTTGAACCCATCTTCTACTGTGGTATTGTCATTCACCTTGATCGTAACACAAGAATACAACATTCCAAATGTATTTCCTGTAGTCTCAGATAGATGCTTTGCTTAGGCTTTCCAACAGTTTATATTATCTTTTGGGTTCTTTGTTTCACAGTTTGCATGACTGATAGGCCACTCAAAGTAGTTTTTCAATGTAGCTTTACTGAATTTGCCAGTATTTTTGAATAACAGCGAAACAGGAGTTATGCTGTTGTCTTGCTGGCCTAATTTGCCAAGGCGAATATTCTTAATTTTTTGTTTAATTTCTTCTGTTTTTCCTGTGAAATAAAAGGAACATTATCATACTCCATGCTTAAGTGTTTTATAATAAACTCTTCAGCTGCATTTTTTATACAATGGATCAGTAAAAACGTCAGCTATCTCTTGGTATGCTGTTTGATTTCTAAGTTCACCCAACAGATCCTGAGGCAACGAGTATTCAGTTTATGCAAAATATTTGTGCAAATACAACTTTTGGACTACTTTGACAGCTTGTGCTCGGCAGGTCAGGTTTTTTAATCTCAAATTTGTAAATGAATTTCAATTATATAACTAGTCATCATTTGGCACAATGTCGCATGAATTTTCCTCTCATTTGATTGTAAACTGTTAGAAATGGGATTTCTGGTTGGCTAGGGCAAGCGCCTAAGCCAGGCAGATACCACCACTCTAGTCAGGGCAAGGGAGTCACATTCTGAAGATCACCCCTGTTAATCCCCTTGGTAGCTTGGCAGAGCAGTCAGGCTTATACCAGAAGCAATGTGTAAAGTGTTTGCTCAACACACTCACACAGCAGCGACACACTAGGCACACCACAAAAGAAATCCCACAAAAGGTTAAATAAAAATAGCCTTAGTATTACTCATAAAACAAAGAACGCAATTGAATTGAAAAACATTTATAGAGCACCTGGTTACCCGTGGGCATCCCCGCGCTAATGGACATTCAATTCCTCAAAGATCTTCAGGGAAAAAGTAAAGTTTTTAGTTGCTTGCAAAAAATGGAGTGATTGTTTTGTGAACGGATATGGATGGGGACAGAGTTCCAAAGCTTCGCACCACAGTAGGAAAACCTACGACCTCCACATCTGGTGCGTTTTATTCTAGAAACTGTCAACAAATGTTTACCCTCCGATCTCAATGTTCTTTGAGGGAGATGAAGGTGTATCATGTCCTCTATCAGAGTAGGACCTTTTCCAGTCAAAGATTTTTGAATGATACACATAACTTTGAATGTAATCCTCTCATGAATGGGGAGCCAGTGTAATGAGGAGAGTGCCGGCCTAGCAGATAGACGTTTAGGGATGTTTAATAGAAGTCGAGCTGCACAGTTTTGTACGATCTGTAGAACTTTAGTGGTGGATAACGGGGCCCCCAAGTAGATGGCATTTGAGTAGTCCAGCCTGGACAAAATAAGTGCCTGCACCAATATTCTACTAGCCATAAATGGGAGCAAAGGGAGAATCCTCCTGATCATTCGCAGAAGGCCATAACAGGTACCTGCAACCTTACGAGCTTGTTCCTTAAAATCAAGCTTGGTGTCAAGCACGATACCTAAGCTTTTTATGTTTTTTTTTTTGAATAGGCGAGGGTCCAAGGCTGATTGGCCACCAGGGTTCAATGGATAAGGATGTAGCGTTTCCAAGAAGCATAACCTCTGTTTTAGCCCCATTGAGCTTGAGGTAAGATGCCTCCATCCAGTTAGCCACTCTCTCCAAGCAAGCCGTAAGTGCCCCTCCTGAGTTGTTATCATTGTTCAAAGAAACGACTAGCTGAGTGTCATCTGCATAGGTGACAATATGCACCCCAAACGGGGTGACAATACTTGCCAGTGAACTCAGATAGACATTGAACAACGTAGGGCTTAATGCAGAGCCTTGAGGTACTCCACATGAGAGCGGTACTGGATCAGAGACGCAGTCATCCAAGAGTACGGAGAAGACTGCGAGAAATGCAGTAGGGCATTATTTTCAAGAAAGTTCGACAACATCGAGTTAACATATTTCTCGGCAATTTTACAGACACCAGGGAGTAAGGATATGGGACAATAGTTTGACCAGTCTTCCATATCTAGGTTGGGCTTTTTCAACAGAGCCCTAACCATTGCCTTTTTCCATAAGGGAGGAACAATCCCTGTTTGAAATGATGCGTTAATTAATCCAGCCAGTGCTGATAAGATTGTCTTTTTAATCTTAAAAAGAGCAGTAGGAGGGGCAGGGTCAGATGGGGAGCCAGATTTAAGATGGGTAAGAATTCCCTCTATCTCCAGTTCGTTTACCAGCGGAATTTCTACCAAGAGAGGTTTTTCTGTCTCTACATCCGATTGATCTGACAGATCAGTGTCTTTCTGCACGGGGAAGGATTTATAAATAGTTTGAATTTTTTCAGCAAAAAAATTTGCCATTTGGTTACACCAGGATTGAACATTCTACCGGATGGAACAGGGAGATGGAGGTGTCAGCAGAGATTTTGCAATCCGAAAGATTTCCTTCGGAGAGGTAGCTGCAGATGTTATTTTTTCCTGAAAGTAGGAACTTTGTGCAGACTTAATCTCGCTTTTATACACTCTAATGGCGTTTCTATATAGAGTTCCATCAGTCAGTGAGTAGTCTTTCCTCCATTTCCTTTCACATCTTTTATATTCTTGTTTAAGTTTTCTAAGTTCTGGGGAGTACCATGGGTTTTTCTTGGGATCTGGTTTCACCTGAATCCTTTTCTTTGGCAGAATTTTGTCTAATGAGACCTCAAGCCAATTATTAAAAATGTCATTAGCCATTATGGGGTTAGGGTGTAAATGAGGACGGCTGATTTCCAAATCGCTTTCCCACTCGTCCCAGGAGATGGTTGTCCAAGATCGGATGGATTTCTTTATATTTGGTAATATCACTTTGGTTTCCTGCCTGATCCATATAAAAGGGATCAGAAAATGGTCGGTCCACGGGAGGGGAATGGGTAGACTGACAGTTAAAGACTGGATATTAGAAAAAATAGGATCCAGAAGGTGGTTTTTACTGTGTGTAGTGCCCACCACTTTTTGAGAGAGCTGAAAGGTTTCTAATCCTTCCACAAACTCTAAAATCTGAGGGTGTTCCATTCTGTCAAAATGAATGTTAAAATCTCCCAGCACCATGAAGTTAGATACGGTGCTGGCAAACTTAACTACATTATCTGTAAAAGCTTGGCAGAAGGGCGCATAAGGGCCAGGCGGACGGTATAAAAGTATACCTGAAAAGGTGGAGGTGGGGGATAGTTGGAATGAAAACAAAATGCTCTCACACTCCAGTATGGGACTGTTACTTATATACACTGTGCCACCTGGCACTAGATATTACTTTACAGGGATTATATACACTTACAAGGCCAATTGTGCCACTGTCATAGCTCTCACTGTTCGCAGTAAGCAAAAGCAACCAGTAACTACAGTCACAGTACAATTAGTGTACACCTATTAGGACAAAGTATCAGCAACAGTGCACCAGGGCATTAGGCATAAATCACACCCATCACGCCCTATCATGAACACTTATAGAGGGCACACATTAGGCAAGAACTTAGTAAAGTATGGCATGAACACCATCAGCAGTGCACGTAGCAAACATCATTAGTGTGCACATATTGTAATAACTCGCAGGTGCTCATAGTACAGTTACACCTTCACTGTACCCTTCTATGAGCTGCTGCTCAACATCCTGCTTCCTTCCTGGCAGGTTTCTGGGCCTTCTGCCCACCTTCACTCAGAACTGTGGTAATGCCTGTGGGCTTCTTGGCCCTCACTCGCCAACCCCCGGGGTATGCAGCAATTCTGTGGGAACCCTTCCCTTTGAAAGACCTGGGGGCCTCTGTCGAGGTCTCGCCCCATACAAATGTCAAGTAAAATGCCTCCCAACATCTAATACGGGTGCAGCTGCGCATGATCATGCGGCGCAGCTGCTACAATGCGGAGTGTTTCACCACCGCGGCCGCGGGTCAGGTTAGGAGCACTACCTGGACGCGCTGACTTGCACTGGCCGGGAGAGAGAGGGTGTTGAGACCCCTCCGCTCTCCTCTCCTGCCCCTCCTCTGACCAATGAAGGGCTGCTGCAGGGGAATCTGGAGCGAAATCTCCTTGGGACCCGTGAGGCTCTCCTCTCGCCTCTGTTATATTTTGAACACTGGCAGCCTCAGTCACCATGTGGGGCTCCCGACTCTGTATGGGGGCCCACCCACAACCAGGCACAGATCCAGTCTGGATTCCTCTCATGGGGCAGGACGCTCCGCCCACAGTCAGGTAACAGCTGCCTGGCTTCCTGTTTCCGCCACAGCACTCGTAGTTGGAGCACCCTTCTTGGGGCCTAGAAATATAATTGCAAAGCGCCCACCACAGGTATTTTGGAATACAACTGGCTGCACGAAACAGTGCCCTTGAGCGCGAAATGACAAAGGCGCTCCACACGCTTTTTGCTCTTCAGGTGTGCAGGCACAGTTCTCCACACACTTGTCTGCAGGATGATCCCACACGGGGGCTCAGGCAATTAACCTCAGCGCGCACCCCAGCCCAGTTCCATGACCCAGAGTCCAAATAAAAGCAAAAGCGCCCAAGTCTGCCCAGAACAGGGGCACAGCAGCACTCATATAAGAGTGCTGGTCAGGGAGTAGAGCAAGAAGCGCTCCTCCCAAGTTTCTACAGTTCCTGCTGGAAGTCAAAGAGATAAAACGCTCTCCTGGTGCTAAATTCTATTAATCACACAGGGCAGAGCTGGGCCCAGGTAGGCCAGCTCACAGGGTCCTCCAGCAGAGGGGGGGTCCTTTGTGGCGGTTCCTCCTGGCACCCAGCAGTCCTTCAGTTTCAAGTAAGCAACCAACAGCACACATTCATGGGGTCACAGCCCCAATACTTATACCACATCAAGTCTTTGTTCTCCCCCTGGCACAGGGCTCTGTGCCTGGTCCAAACCAGTTCTGGGGTGCACTTAAACATTTTATTTACACTGCACAACAACCTCCTTTGTTAGTGTAGGCTCTAGCCCCAGACAGACCAAGGGGGGCGTTGCCAGCATTGAATAAGGCAGGCACAGTCCTATTCAGGCCCAGGTGGTACTCCTCCCACTACTCAAAATGCAGATCGGCCTATTCAGCCTAGCGCTGACTCACCAAGCCCCTCTGGAGCCGCTGCACCTCCCAAGGCCCTGTCACTCCAGAGAGAGACATGCTATGCACAACAGGCAGGCACACAAAAATGCCCACATTTAAAATAGTGATAATAAATCTGCGAACACCAATATTCCAAACATACCAAACTTGATCACTCTGCTCCTCTCCTGTCAGGAATTACCACTGAACACATATCAGGGAATCCCAATGCAGTCCTATGAGAGGGCAACCTCACAGTAGTGAGAAACCAAAATGTCTGTTTGTCACTACCACACAGTTAAGGCACATGTCCTACATTTTACCTACAGTTTACCCTGCCCATAGGGCTAGCTACGGCCTACCTTAGGGGTGACTGAAATGTAGTAAAAGGGGAGTCACAGACTTGGCACCCACTTTATGTGCCACGTCACAACGGCAGTAAACTGCGTGCACAGGCCCTGCAATGGCAGAGGCCGGAGACAGGTTTGAAAGACTACTTTGGTGGGTGGCGCAAGCAGCACTGCAAGCCCACCAGTAGCATTTAATTTACTGGCCCCGGGTATATAAGATACCACTTTACAAGGGAATGATAGGTAAATTAAATACGCCAAACAGGTGTAGAACAATCTTACCATGTTTACCATAGAGAGCACATGCACTGAACAGCAGTGATAAAGTGTTCAGAGTCCCAAAACCACCAACACCAGGTCAGAAAAATACCAGGAGGAAGGCAAAAAGTTCTGGGATGACCCTTCAAAAAGGGCCAAGTCCAGCAGAAACAAAGAGCCATGACTATGACATTTGAGGAGTGAATTTATATATAGCCATACTCAATTTTCAAATTAGCTTCACCTACAGTTTCCCTAAGATGCAAGAGTGCCTTTTGAAAATTGAGTCACTCTCTATTCATCAAAACATTTTTTTTTCTTGAGTTTAATTTTGCTTGTTCTCTTCTTTTCGATGTTTGTTTCCAGAATTCACTACAATTTCTGGACAGAGCGGAATCAATATTTTTTTAAATCTCCAGACACAAGATTGAAACCGTTCATCCCTCTCTCTTGGTAATTCTCTGTTACTTCCTTATCTGCTGATGAACTTGCCTGTTATGATTTAATGACCCTAAGTGTTGGGTCTTTAATATTTTGGTCTACACTGCACAAAAAGATGCTATATTGGTTTGAGCAATTGATGTTGTCAGTGGTAAATCAGGAGAGCCTCCTTCCTAGGAGCCTTTGTGTGAGGGGATACCTCGTGGGGTAATCAAGCTAGTAATCTGCATTTACTGTCTGTAAAATTCCAGTCATTTGTGGACCTTCAGCAAAATTGATTGATCAAGGACTTCCAGCTCCAACTGCGCATTTCAATATTTTCAGGCAGCCAAGTGTCATATAATCCGATAAAGTTAATGATGATGTGATTGATACTAACACACAGCTCTTCTAATTATCAAAATGATTCTGTTCCCTAGTAAAGTAACCACGAAGGCTGGTTGAGGTAAGTAAACCGTGTTTATTGGTTACAAAGTCCCCGGCAACCAAAACATCTATCCATTGCAGTAAGAAGGCACAAACAACATTCAATCTGTCACAAATTTTCCAACTGAATGTTCACATGCTTTAGTGCAAGATGGTGAGGAATTTCCCTCGTGCTAGAGCAAGTGGCGGAACACTACACATCTCCTCCCTTTATGGGGAAGAAAAAAAACTAAAAAAATCAAAGAGTGAACAGGCGAAAAGCAGGGTAGGGAGAAAGAAAGACGAAAATAGTAAAGAATAGAGAGAAAAGTATGAAAGACAGAAAAACAAGAAAATTACCAACTTCCCGCAAACATGCCTCATTTTTGGTCTCCTGAATGGTAACTTTTAAATCCACACATGTCTAATCTAAATTCAATGTAACAAAATCATCCACAAAAGATTCAACAATCTCAGAGAATACTTGATTTCCAGAGAAGATATCTTGTTTACGAGGTCCCCATTAGAGGATGAGTGAGAATTTGCCAAATCATCTGAAAAAGAGGAAAACTGTGAGTGTAGGTAGGTAGGATCTGACTGCATGGTTACCCCTACTTTTTGCTGGTGTTTGACTAGTCTGAATGGGATCCTGCTAATCAGGACCCCAGTCTATCTGCTTTCTCCCTAAATTGGTTGTGACATGTACTTAGTTACACTCTAGATTGGATACTGGGGTACCCTTATTAAGTCCCTAGTATATGGTACACATGTACCCAGGGCATAGGTACCCCAGAGGCCTCCCATGGGCTGAAGCATGTATTATGACACCCATTAGAGGCCATGCAAAATGGAACTACAGGTCTGCCATTGTAGCCTAGTGCTGGCACCACTTACGTTAAAGATTGGTTCACTATATCTATAGGTCACTACACTTAAAACGTATAAGTCACCCCTAGAGCAGACCTTGACAATCCTGAAGGCAGGGTGCTGGGTTTTACGTGAGAGGGTCCCCCTGCATGAGCAGGGCCCCTCTGCACCCTTCGGAGACCATTCTTCTGGTTGTCTGTGGCTCAGCCAGACATATAGTTAGAGGTGTGTTATAACCTCGCGGTAACGGCTATCTCGAAAACGGCTGAAAAAAAAATGTCATGTTTGGTATCAAACACCATGGAATCATACCTCCACACCCATAATTGGTGTAGGAGGTATGATTCCATCCTTCGGGGGCGAGCATCTTGGGGTCACTGGTCTTTCCAGTGCCAGACTTCTCGACCCGGGCAACACAAAATGGGCAACTCAGATCTTCAGGAGATGCTGAAGAAGGCCAAATGGCCCCCTCTTCAGCCCTCCTAGAAGAGTGCAGAGTTTACCAAGGAGACCTAGATCTCCCTCTGCAGAGTCACATCACTCTGTCTGTCAGGACAGTCTGTAGGGACCTCTGTATCTAGCAAGAGGGATCATTCCTTGGACAGGGAGTACCAACTGCTTGAACTTGAGAAAGCTAGGTTTAGGCTCAGGCAAGGGCAGTTGACCCTAGACAAGGAGTCCCTAGAAGTCCAGAGAGCTAGAGTCCCATGGTAGAAGCAACAGTGTCCATAGAGTTAAGGAACATTCTTTTGACAATTGGATCCTGAGCAAGATTGTCCCTTCCTACCATGTTGGGGATGACATCCATAAATGGATAACTGCTTTAGAGAGGGCCTGTAAAGTTTGGAGCGTCCCTCAAGAGCAGTGGGCAGCTATCTTGTGGCTCTCCTTTGCTGACAAAGGTAGAGATACGCTCCTCACTGTTACAGAAGAGGATGCTGACAATTACTCAGTACTGAAGAGTGCTCTCATTAATGGGTTTGGCTTTACCACTGAACAGTATAGAATTAAGTTCAGAGACACCCAGAAGGCACACACTCAAGATTGGGTAGACTTTGTAGATTGTGCTGCAAAGGCACTGGAAGGTTGGATACTTGGCAGCAAGGTGCATGACTATTTAGGATTGTACATTTTGATTATGAGGGAACAGATCCTTAATAATTGTCAAAACCAGCTTTTGCACCAGTATCTGGTGGACTCATATCTGACTTCTCCCCCAAAATTGGGAAAGAAGGCAGATAAATGGGCCAGAACCAGGGTGAAACAAAAGAACTAGGGTGGTGACCAGAAGAAAGATTCCTCCAAGACCCAAGAGAAAGGTGGAGATAAATCAAAAGATAAGTCCTCTGAAGGGCCCCAAAAATCCTCTTCTGGGGGGGGTCCAAAATCCCTTCCCCCCCTGACAAGAACCCTATTGCCAGGTCACAGGAAAAATGATGCAATTTGCTGCAAGTTCAGCAATAAGGAAAATATTGCTCCAAACACTACTTCTACACCTCCTGGTACTACAGGTAGTATTCCCCCAGGTGGTGGTAGTGCACCCAAAGATTTAGTTGGGTTTTCTTGGGGAAATGTGGTGGACCCTGGTCTAGCCAGGTCCCCCACATAAGCCACTTTAGTCTGTGATGGTGGCATAGGGTTTGCCACTTTTACTGTCAGTCCCAATTCCTTGGACAAGTACAGAAAATAGCCTCTGATCAATGGTCAGAAAGTTGTAGGGTTACTGTCACCATGGTGACAGTAACCCTAGTGCTCCCAGCCCGGCTTTTACCTGAGTTCGAGTACCAGGTGACCAATACTTATGGTGTGAGGACAGATCATCCCATGGCTATCGTCAATCTCATCTGGGGAGGGGTCACTGGTCCAAAGAGAGTGGCAGTGTCCCTAAACTTGCCTGTAGATTGCCTCTTGGGTAATGATTTAGAAACTTCAGCCTGGGCTGAAGTAGAACTGAAGGCCCATTTACAGAAGTTAGGCCTCCCTGAGAGAGTTGGTGGGACCCCTAGGGCCTCAGTCCAACCCCATGAAACTTTTGGAGTAGTGGAGCCTGAAACAATGGTCCACTCTGCTCCACCAGAGAGCAAAGAGAATGAAGAAAATTCTTCTTCCCTCCAGACTATAGGTAAGGGTCAGCTCCCTCAGGGAACTGATCATACCCCTTGTAAAGGAACTGGCCCAGAGGTAGTCAGGCCTGTCCTGGCTAAACCACTGAGGGCAGGGGACCCTTCCGAGGAGGTGCCGTGTCTGGAGCAGGTATCCTGCCCCTCTCTACCCAGCCTCAGTCAGCCTAGGGCTGCAGAGGTCAGGGGTGTCAGTGGACCACTAGTAGCCCACTGTCCTGAGGAACCCCCTCATCATCAGATTAGGGACACCCAGTCTAGTAGCACTAGCCAGGTGAATATTCCTCAACATTCTGAGGGATCCCTCTTACCTTTAGGTAGTGACATCCCCCAGATGGACTCTGATGGGCAAAGGAAAAGCTGGGACAAAGCTATCCCAAACCTTCCCTGGCCCTCCATTGTTCCAACCAGAGAGACTAAACCCCCAGCTGTAGGCAGCCAGAGGTTGACCCCTAGGGCCAGATATAAGTCAGTCATGGAAAGAAAGCCCTCCATGGTGACCGGTGCTCTGGGGGAGCTGAGACCAACCCTGTTAGGGCCTCACTACTTTCCCCAGCAGCCTATTTCTTTACCAAAGCACACTACAGGTAGTTATCCCAAATTTTGGAGAGAATCCAAATCCCTTCACGGTAGGGACACCTTAGTGGTCCATGAGACAGGCGGTATCCATGCTAGTGCAGGACCCTCCTTATTTGACCACTTAGGAAATAAAGTCTCAACTAGGCAAGGTTAGTCTTATTTCCTTTCATTTGGAGGGGATTATGTAGGAAGGGTGGATCTGACTGTATGGTTACCGCCACTTTTTGCCTGGTGTGTTGCTGGTTTCTGACTAGTCTGACTGGGATCCTGCTAATCAGCACCCCAGTCTATCTGCTTTCTCCCTAAATTGGTTGTGACATGTACCTAGGTACACTCCAGATTGTATACTGGGGTACCTTAATAAGTCCCTAGTATATGGTACACATGTACACAGGTGATAGGTAACCAAGAGGTCTCCAATGGGCTGATGCATGTATTATGCCACCCATGAGAGGCCATACAAAATGGAACTAGAGGTCTGCCTTTGCAGCCTCTGTAAGCTGGTGCTAGCACCACTTACTTTAGATATAGGTTCACTATATCTATAGGTCACTACATTTAAAACTTATAAGTCACCCCTAGAGCAGGCCTTGACAATCCTGAAGGCAGGGTGCTGGGTTTTACATGAGAGGGTGCCCCTGCATGAGCACGGTGCCTCTGCAGTCTTCGGAGACCATTCGCCCAGGTTGTCTGTGACTCAGCCAGACATATAGGGAGAGGTGCATTATAACCTTGTGGTATATACTATCCCGAAAAAGGCTGAAACAAAAAATGGCGTGTTTGGTATCAAACCCCTTGGAATCATACCTGCACACTGGTAACCGGTGTAGGAGGTATGATTTCACCCTTCTGAAGCGAGCTTCGTGGGGTCACTGGTCTTTCCGGTGCCAGCCTTCCTGCCCTCCTGCTGCTGAGCCAAGCTCGGTCTGTCCAGAGTTTTCCCCCTTAGTGATGAGAACTCCCATGAGGGTGGGTAGTTCCTCCCACTTTTCAGCTGGGGGACACGTGTTAAACCTGGCATTTCTAGGCGTGATTACCCCAGACTTTTTGACTCTACCTCCTCTATTTTTGACTGACTAAGATGCTTTGGACACTTTTCCACTGCTGATCAATGTCAAAGTGCAAGTGCTCCCTGTATAAAGTGTAAAGGTAATTGGTTGTCCATGATTAGTATGTTTGCCTTGCTAGTAAAGTCCCTTGTAAAGTGCACTGTGTGCACCAGGGCTGGTAATACAAATACTACTAGTGGGGCTGCAGCACTATTTGTGCCACCCACACAAGTAGTTTTAAAAAGGGAACTCAGGCCTGCCATTGCAGGGCCTGCGTGCAGTTTGTTAAACTGCCCTGTTGTTCTGTCGAGTGCACTCACTTGCCAGACCTTACCCATCTCTTTCTATGCACCTTAGATACCCCTATGGTAGGTCTAGGGTACCCCCTGAACAGGGTGCAGTGCATGTGAAAGGTAGGACATTTACTAAGGTGTGTGCCATGTCCTGACAGTGACATAATCTCCATTTCGTTTTTCACTGTTGAAAGGCCATCTTGCCCATAGGACCAAATGGGGAGGTTGTGTCATATGTTTCCCAGCCTATCTTCCCAAAGGCTTAAGATGGAAAGGTGAAGTTTAGTATACCTGAACTCACAATGTAATAACACATCTTTTTATGAAGGTGGTTTTTGCATTTTGTGTTTAGAATCCACTCTTCTAGACGTGGCTGAGTTTTTGTGCTCTTACATTTCTGTGTATTTCTGCCTGGCTGTGGATTGACTGTCTGGATTTGAAAGTGATAGGATCTGGGGGATGTCTTGACTCAGGGGAGGAGGTGAGACAGCAACAGGCTGACCTGCCTCTGGAGTGTAGGGGGAGAAGAAGCCCCTAGAGGTGAAGAGGCCTGGGTTGCTGGTATAAAACAAATTGGACCATCTCCTGCTGAGTGGTTGAGAATCCGGACCCCCACTAATCAAAGTAAGAAAGATGTCACTGTCAGGGTAGCACCCAGAACTGGGTTGAACATGGGTCAGTGCCCCCTGAAACAGAAAGACTTCAAAGCCATTGAGGGGTATGACTATGAGAGCTGGAGCTACTTCGTAGTCAAGAGGACCTTTGCCAAGGAAGAAACAACTGAAGAGACTGAAGGATATGACTGACCCTTGCTGTGTGTTCTGGGGTTGGCCTGCAGTTTGCTGTTTTAACCAAGGAAAGGCTAAAGGGACTTTGCTGTGTGCTGTGTCCCCCTGCTTGAAAGGACTTTGCTGTGTGCTGTGTCCTGAAGTAACTTATCCCCAAGGGCCTGAGGTGAGCTGGCTCCCTGTTGCGGAAACACAGGAATACAAAAGTTTCCATGAGAGTCTCAGCGATACTGTGTGTGCGTGCTTGTTGCAGCCTGAGACATTCGTAGGGTGTGCCCTGTGATCGTGGGCACATGGAGTCCAAGCAAGGAACAGCGACACGGTGTGCATGTGCTTTGTGCAGCCTGAACCCCTTTGTGAGGATTGTCCAGTGATTGTGTACACCGTAAACCAAGTATGTCTCATCAACGCTGTGTGCGTTGGGCATCGTGAGTATTTGACTTGTTATCGTGTGCACCGGAATCCAAATGAGTCTCATCGATGCTGTGGGTGTGTGCATTGTGCACCGTGAGACCTTCATGAGGATTTGCGTTGTTATCCCGTGCACTGGAGTTAAAGTGAGTCTCAGCGACGCTGTGCATGTGATCTTCGTGCAGCCTGAGACCTGTGTGTGGAGTGCCCAGTGATCGTGCACCCAAAGCTTAAGGAAGACTCAGCGACGCTGTGTGCATGTGCTCTGTGGCAGCCTGAGATCTTCGTAACTGTAGCAGCCAGGACCAGCAGCCCCAGAGGAGCTGAGTTGCCGGCCTGAGCCCGCCGTTGCAATTCACAAAGTTGCATTGGAGGCCCAGCCGCTGGATGAGGAGAGGAGAGTGAATTTGCGCTCCCCAGGTAACGTGTGTCAACTCCTGGGGTGGGGCGTGGGCTTGCAGGGAGACGCTCTCTGCCTCTCTCTCATGTTGACAGCGCGGGCCTCTGCTTTGGCTCGTATCGCGGCCCATATTGCCAAGGGGGTGGCAGTACAGGAGCTGGAGTGCGGAGCTGCACTTTCGGATTACATCGTACCCGTGTTGGGGCAGCTGTTGAGAGGCTGACTGCAATGGTTATGCATAGCATTATTTTACCTTGCAAAGTGCCTGATTGTTGCGTTACGCATTGCATTCTTTTTACATTGCAGAGTGTCAGATTGCTGCGTTACACCTTACAGTATTTTTACATTGCTTAAGTGTCTGATTCTAGCATTACGAACTGTATAGCATGATAGCAGGATTACAGGATAATGTTTAGATGTGCTCATTAAAACCGCCAAAACTTACAAAGGCCGGCTGGCCGAACAACCGGCCAGCAGAAATAGGACCCAACCTCATATGTTGGATTTATATTGTGTGGTCATGTCATATATCTTTTTATATAAACTTTATACTCGTTTTTATAAAACTCGTGTGGAGTCTATTTCTGGTGTCATCATTGGGTTGTTGTGAGCGTGGTTGCAAATACTTTACACATGTGCCTTGAAGATAAGCCTGGCTGCTCATGCCAAGCTACCGAGGGGGTGAGCGGGGCTATCTAAGAAGGTGACCTTCCTTTCCCGGATGTTGGAACGCAGATCCCTACTTGGCCTAAGGTACCTACCTCAGTCAACCAGGGATCCTGGGTCTAAGACTCTATTTGCCCAGGCAGCCTGAATCGTTTCTACAATGACTTCTATCGACTTGACCATTCATGTGTGCTGATTTTATTGCAGTTTTACTGTGTAAAATACCTCTAGCACGCAAAAAACGTCCAAAATCTAATGAGGTGAACTGCACAGCATTGTCAGAATCAATGCAATCAGTTATCCCCTCCTTGTGAAACCAATCAAAAAAAATCTGTAATGATCTTACAGGTGGGTTGGGAAATCCACCTACAATCTACCCACTTAGAAAAATAATCAATGAGTGTATTAACATACAACTTGCTTGAAGAAATGTTATCATATGGACCAAGAAAGTCCCCAGCAAACCTTTGCCACGACCTAACAGGAAAATCAGAAACTTGGTAATCAACCTTGGAAGTAATGAGAGATTTGTCAGAATTGGCACACAAAGGACATTGTTTGACAAAAGAGGAAAGCTGATAATCCATGTAGGGCCATCAAAATAACTCTCTAACTCTCCTTTTAGTGCACATTTCCCCCAAATGCCCCTCGTGACATTCTAAAATGGAATTCCTGAGGGCTTTGGGGCCACAACTAAGGGTGGGCGGAATTTGCGTAGTCGCGCTACGCAAAGCCCTGCGAAACGCGAAATTGCTTGTTCGCGATGTTTTTTAACTCTTCGCGAACGCTGTTTGCATGCTCGGGGGGGGAAATATCTCGCGAACACGCATTTTGAGAACACGAACAAGCAAAATTCCATGAAGCCGCGTAACGCAGAATTTTGGGCAATTCCGCGTTCTCCGCAGAACACAAAATTACCCAAATTCCGCAAATTTCACGAGCGGGACGGAATTTACCGCCCAGGCCTAGGCACAACACAATCATCCTTGGTGACCACCCCTCCTACAGCAGTAATGGAATGGCATCCTTAACCTTCCAAAACACTTGCATCTCTGCCGAGATCACTTTCTCTCTATGCCAAACTTTATTGATAAACTCTACCACTTGAGACAAATCCTTGTACTGTTGGGTAGCTTCCAACCAACATGCCTTGGATAGTTTCCCAGACCATTCACCTAAGCCATCCTCAACAGTGGCAACAACACACTCCTCAATCAAATCAGGAATATTTGAGTGACATGGCTTAGGCATCCTGGGCAAACAGTCAGCAATGACATCACACGGGTCCAGAATATAACTGGCTGTGAAATTGTATTCATACATTTTGGATAAAATCCTCACTAAGGGCCTCATGTAGGTAACATACTATTTACCGATTCATAAATACCGAATTTTACCGATTCGGTATTTATGAATCGGTAAATAGTATGTAGGTAAATAATCGGTAATTATTACCGATTCGGTAAATATTGGTAATTATGAATCGGTATTTACTGAATCGGAAATAATGCATCCCTTCCCATTCATTCCTATGGGCCTGGAGGCCCATAGGAATTAATGGGAAGCCAGTTACTATTACCGATTCGGTAAATACCGAATCGGTAATAGGGGAGGCATTATCATGGGTGGCAGGGTGTCACATTGACACCCTGTTGCACCCCTGATTCGTGCATGTGTGCACATGTGGCGCACATACATGCCCTAAGGGCATGTATGTCTGCCACATGGCACTTTACAAATAGCACAAAAATGCTTTTTGTAAGGTATTCGTCATTTACCATCAACTTGTAGTTGGTGGTAAATAACGAATCCAGACACCAATAATGCACTCACTTGAGTGCCCCCTACATTGCATTTCTGGATTCGGTATTTACCGAATCGGTATTTTACCGATTTCTTAAAATTCCGATTCGGTAAATACCGAATCCAGAAATCAGCCACCTACATTTCAAGTGCCTCTATACCGGTCGGTAACGGGATATTTACAGATTTTCGGCCGTTACCGACCGGTATTGAGGTACCTACATGAGGCCCTAAGTGAGCTAAGGCTATTACCATTCAAAAAAGACCAAAGGGGCTTGTGATCAGCTTTTACAATAAAACTTTTCCCCATAGATATGTCTGAAAATGTCAATACCCCAGGCACAAGCTAAAGCTTCACGCTCAATAGTGGAGTATTTTTTCTCTGCCACCGAAAGAGATGTAAAAGCAAAAGCAACAGTTTGACCACATTGTTGGATTTCTGCCTTAACGTGGCACCTAACCCATCCAAGCTGACATTCACATTCACAATACACTGTTCTTTGAAACTAAAGGGAGCCAAGGAAGCAGCATTGATAATGGATGACTTGATCTGCTCATAAGAGATCTGATGATCACTTTCCCAAATAAATCGTTCACATTTCTTGAGTAACACCCTAAGAGGTACAGCAATATACGAAAACTGGTTAACAAATCTAGAATAAAATTCAAACAAACTTAAGAAAGATCTTAATTGGTCTTTGTCCTTGGGAGCAGGCATAGACTCAATAGCAAGTAATCTGCATTTTGGAAAAATTACCGGAAAAGGAATGGTCCAAATACTTGTCCTCCTGGGTGAGAAACTTACAGTTGTCCAACTGCAGTGTCACCCCTTTGTCATGTAAAAACCTGGTATTATAAATCTCCTAATTTTCAGCGAAAATCAAGATGTCATCTTGAAATGCGACAACACCTTCTATTTCACCAAAAAGAGAAAACATGAGTTTCTGAAAGACAGAAGCTGCAGATGCTAGGCCAAAACGCATGCAAATATACCTAAAGTCACCATGCGGGATGATAAAGGTGGTCAAATGTCTACAATCCTCCTCTAATTCTATCTAATGATAGGCAGATTTCAGATCTAAGGAAGTGAAAAATGTAGCTCCACTAATCTGGACAAGCAACTCTTGAATCTTGGGGAGGGGGTGACAATCCACAATGATCTGCTAGATGCTAGATCTCAAATCCACACATAATCTCAACAAGCCTGAATTTTTCTTTACAAGAAAATTGGAGACACCCATGCAGAGGCATCAACCTCCTCAATCACACAATCGACAAGCAACTGTTTGAGTAAGAAAGAAAGCTCTTCCTGGCATTTAATGGAACATCCCTAAGTTTGTGGCAAACATGAATCAAATTAAGTTTGAGAACAATCCTATGAGAAAAACCCACAACCTTCCCCACATTTTTGCAAAACTCATCTTCGAACTGGTAAATAATTATTTCTATACCTTGATGAACAACCATACACTAAACAGGTAGTTCTGCCAGTGGATTCAAAATTAGACCCAGATTTCCTTGTTGTCTCCAACCAAGGACATGCTGCCCGTCTTCAGCAACATATAACTTTCCCAGTATGGTTCGACCCTGAAAAGAAATAGCTGCAATAAAATAACCTTAAATGTTGATGTTAGAATTTGCATAGCCAAAGGCTTTAATGTCACAGTCTTGTAACTTTATGTTATCCCAGAATTTGTTAAAGAATTTGTTGGAAATCAATGAAAAAGGAGACCCAGAATCAACCAATATGCTGGACTTGATCACGTCGGTGAAAACCTCACACAAAGGTGACTTGCACGGTTCCCTGTCAGTACTAGAAAGAGATCCAGAACGATTGATCATGAGGACAACCCTGTTGGCTTCCGCCTCATCAGATTGCAATTCTAACACATTCTCCTGAATGGCAATGATAGCCCGTTGAGATCTGCACACATTAGAGAAATGGCCTGTTTTACCATACTTGAAACAACTTTTGCCGCTGGCTGGACAAGAAGACTTGTTGGTATGAGTAGGGTGACCAACCGTCTGTAAATTTCACGGACAGTCCGTAATTTCGGCCGTCTGTCTGTTGTCCGTGAAGGATTCTTTAACGGACGTCATTTGTCCGTAATTTTACCTGCTGTTGGGTGACAGCCAATCATATGCCTTTCTATCACCAACTGTTGCTCCAATCTTTGCTGTGTAGAACAAACAAAGCTATCTAGGATTGGCTTGAAAGCCATCAGCCAATCCTAGAGCTCGCTGGTACACTGCAGAAGTGTTCTCATTGGCCCTGATGCTTCAGGGCCAATGAAAACAGCTTAAGGGTACCCAGCCGCTGTACTTCTGGACGAGTGTGAGTGCATCGTGAGCAAAGTGCTTGAGTTGCATACCTTTCCTGTACTTGTGCAGAGAGACCCGTGTGCACTGGGAGTGCAGAGTGAGGCCTGTACTGGTGTGGGTTCAGGGTAAGGTGGTGTCTGTGTTAATACAGGATGAGAGCAGTGCTTGTGAGTTCAGAGTGCACTGCGTGTTATTTCAGTCCAGCGGGATGGTGCACCATGGTGAGTTTTGGGTAGATAGTGAGTCTCTGTTAGTGTAGGGTTAACAACATGATAGGTGGGTGGTGTGTCTTTATGAGAGGAGGATGAGTGGTGTACCTGAGAGATTGCAGGCCATAAAAGCCAAATCTATTGCTTTTGACAATGCTCGTTTTCGTAATAATGTCAAAGCCAAAGAATGGCTTAGAAACGTTTCACATATGGATACCACACACGCACACACACACATGTTTATTGCTCCACATGCATTAAGTTTCTATTTGAGAGGGGTTCTTACTCTAAGGCTCTCATCAGAAAGTAGTACTAAATCAAGAGTAATACCACAAGAAAGCAGTTACACTACTGTAGTTGGGATATATCTCTCAATATATATACAATGCACTGCATAATATGGGGTGTTATTCACTGTAGGCTGTATGGCCCATAAATTACTAAATAGGAGGGATGCCTTGACAATAGATTTACACATTAAGGCACAAAGAAGTTACAGGAACCTTTTGCACGTACATGACAAGCTTCATGTTTTTTTAAATAATATAATGTAGTTTTGTCACATCTCAGTAAATTATTAAGAGCAAATGTACTCTAATTGGAACACGCTAATATGCAGCAATTCAAAAAACTCACATATGTGGGGCTTTAAAAACACTCTAAATGAAGGTTTAAGTATTAGGCAGTGATATGCTGTTGAAGCAAAATACCACAAAAACACAGTTACTTTTGACAGAAATGCTTTCTTTTATTCCTTTTGCAGTTTTATATAGTGCAAACACGACCCTAGAGCATGGCAGCACTTTACATGACCACCAGATTAAATCACGAGGACAGATAATTTTTTTTAGGGTCAGGGAAATTAATTATTTTGCCCAGGATCATGGCCCCCAGTTACAAAGGGCAGATTTGTTCACTCTACCACATGGCCTCCCTTTCACCAAATAACAAACAACATACGTCAACATTTTGACACTAGAAAGAGGGAGATTTTGAATAAAAAATCTGGAGTTTTCATTTCCCCCCCATTGACTTGAAGAAAAGGCATTTTAGACATGTTGGCATGTGTGAAACAATCGCTGGATGTTCGTATTCCCCTTAGGGTTACCAACCGTCCATACATTTCACGGACCGTCCGTAATTTGGATTTCACGTCCGTTGTCCGTGATGATCCCTTTTGCGGACACCGTTTGTCCGTAATTTTGGGCATTGCTGGGAACAACACTGTCCCCCTGCATGAAGCCTCAACCCCGTGATGGAGCAGCCTCAAAACACTCCTCCTCGGAGCAGAAGAGCAGCCTCACCCTGCCCTGTGTCCTTCTGTATGCAGCTGTTTGTCACATACAGAATGATGTGTCAGTCTGGGCTGCAAAGCATGTGGTGGGCCTCCCCCAGCCTCCCTCTAGGGCAGCGCATTCTGTCAGATGGAGGAAATATGCAAACACTCAAATGCTGCTACATGAGAATCCAGTTCAAGAAAAGAAGCTGTTGAAAGAAGTTAAAAAGAAGGAGATAGAGTTATTTCACAGTCTCATCATTTTCGAACTGATGCTTTTTCAATATTATATTCAACGAAGCCATGGTTGATACTTTTTTATTTCATGCAACTAACAACCATTGACAAAGCCAATAGTTCTGGCTTGTTGTAGGTGTAATGTTTCTTGTTGTTTTATAAATCTCGATACAATGACAGAAGAGGCAAAAAAACAGTCAGGCAGTACACTATACTAAGCACATATCTTTGGCTTTGGTGTTTTAAGCCACACCCTTAATTACATAGAACACCCCCTTTGGAGAGACCCCCCCCCCAGTTTTTTCATCCCACTTAAAGCCCTGGAAACAACACCATGGCACAGTCACCTCACGGCCTGGCACTGTGCATCATGCATGACTCATGACTTCCACTTTTTCAGATTGCCTTTGTGCAGGGGCATAGTGAACCCTCCCCCATCCCACCCCTTGCTTTTGGAACTACAGCAAGGGTGAAATTCTTGATTGGCCTCTCCTGTCTACAACTCTGCAGACAAAGGCTCAGCTCATAATTAATATGAAAAGGTGGGCAAGTGAGTAAGTGAAGGGATGGGCGGATGGCTGGATGGATTACTGAAAGGGTGAATGAATGATAGAAAGGTGAATGGATGGATGATGAGAGAAAGGATGGATGGATGAGTGAGTGGAAGGATGGTGAGAGAAAAGGTAAATAGATGATGTATGGTTGTAAGAGTAGATGGATGGGTAAAAGGGTGGATGGATGGATGGATGGATGGATGAATGGGTAAAAGGGTGGATTATGGGCGAGAGAATGGGTGGATGAATGAGTGAAATGATGGCTGAATTGAATTGATAGGTGAAAGGGTGAATGGATGGACGGATGAGTGAAAGGGTGGATGTAAGGATGAGTGAGTGAACGGGAGGGTAGATGGACAAAAGGATGGATAGATGAGTGAAGTAGTGAAAGGGTGGATGGATGGGAGAAAGGATGGATGAGTGATAGGGTCAATGGATGGATTCATGAGTGGATGAGTAGATGGATGGGTGGACGGATGGATGGAAGGAAGAATGGCTAATTGAAAGGGTTGATGGAGAGAGAAAGGGAGGAAGGATGGATGACGGAAAGGGTGAATGGGTGGAAGGATGCGTAACAGGGTGGATGAATGAGTAAGTGAAAGGATGGCTGGATGGGTAAATGGCTAGATGGTTGAGTGAATGGATGGGTGGAAGAGTGGATGGATGCGTGTACGGATAGATAGGGTGAAAGGGTGGATGAATGGATAATGGATGGATGAGTGAAAGGGTGTGTGGATGAGTGAAATGATGGATGGAAGGATACATGTATAGGTTTGCAAATGGTTGAATATGTTTGGATATTGATGGGCTTACTTATATACTATTGCGCGACCTCCTCTGATGTGTCTGTAAAACGTGCCTTTTGTCCTGAATTTTGACCTCCTGTCCTAAATTTTTGTCCTGAATTTTGACTCTTTGGCCTGAATTTTTACACTCACCGTCCTGAATTTGCACCCATGCCAGTTGGTAACCCTAGGTATAAGCATAAGAACCACACCCAACACACTTCCCCTTGCTTCCAGTGGAAAAAGGCCTGTTTTTAAAGAGCTTGTTCGTGTTAACATTGCATATCAATGCAACATCAAGCTGCCCCTCTTTCTCATCTTTCAATAATTTGAATGATCTGGTAACTCTTTCGATTCCGTTCGCAACCTCAATTACTTCCCCGAGAGAAGGATTCTTGTGTCTAAGAAGTTGTTCCTGTATCTTTTTATTGAAGCAGTGCATAATAACCTGATCATGCAAAAACTGATCAATGATGGCACCAAACTCACAGTTAGCAGCTAAGACTCTCAATGCTGCCATGTAGTTTTCAATGTGTTCTGTAGCAATTTGGTTTCTGGAATAAAAGCTAAAATGCTCTATAACAATATGGGGTTCCACTATGAAATGCAGCCTCAATCTGTCCATTGCCTCCGTAAATTCATCATAATCCTCAATACCTTGTGGCGCAGCAACACAAGGCAAATGATCAAATATCTCCTGAGCTTCAGTGCCAATAGAATTAAGCAACAAGCCTTTCTTCCTCATAACACTAAAAGAATCTCCATCAATAACCACCATGAAATTATATAACAGCCCCAACTACTTACTCCCTTTCATAGGAGTGTCCCCCGGATTTTGCAATAGAGGTGGTGGTGGTGGTTTACAACACTGCTGCATGATGAAACAGGGAAACAATAGGCAACAGAGCACCCAAACACAAAATAAGAAAAAACAGTACCTTCATTGTAAATACACCAGTGAGAGCTGTAGAAAAGCGTCCCAAAGCACAGTGAAAACTTTCCACTGCACTGTCAAAACAGCTGACCAGAGGGTCCGAGGCACAGTGGTACTAGTATCCCAGTGTGCTGTGAGGGCGACTGACCGGAACTTTCAGCTGGTGCACGTTCCTGAGGTTGAAGACGGGTGGCTAACAGTGCTGAGAGCTGCTCAAAAGCAGATGAGCAGAACCCAAGTGACGTGCAATGCTGCGGCAGAGCCAGCTCTAGGATGATGTCAATTCTGAGTGCTTCCTTTTTCTTCCCTTTTAAAAAAAATATTTTACCCAAAGAGCGAAACACAACAGCGTGTGTTCGGCAAGCAGTGTTAATAGACTTGTAGATCCGCGGCAGGGCTGGATCGGAAATACTAGACTGCAGGGGCTTCAGGCACGGAAGCCTTCAGAAGGAGCTGTGGAGAAATGGCTCGGAGCGGTAGATAGGCAGACATGGTATCGGCGAGGGGCTTTGTTGGAGTAGGACATATAAACAGGCGCGGTGCGTCCATTGGGGCAGTAGCCCCCCCGCCCGCGCCTCGCGCCCACAGCTCTCCCTCCTCTGTGAATGCCGCGCCTCGCACCCTCCTCTCTCCCTCCTCTCTGTGAATGTCAGTCAGCATGACGTCGGACCGTGGGCGGTCCGGCGTCATGTTGACTGACATCATTGTCAGACGCCTTTGGGAAAGGCAGCACAAGTGCGCATGAGTGGGCATGGAGCTTAATTTTTACTCCGTGCCCAGTCATGCGTACTTGTGTTTTTGCTGCCTTGCGCATGCCCATTAGGAGCCCCTCGGTCTCCTAATGGGCAGGCGGCGGGCGAGGAGTAGGCGGTGCCGTCAGCCAATCCTGGCGCTGCTGCAACGCCAGGATTGGCTGAGGGCCGGGTTGCCAGTCACGTGGACGTTGTGTTCCGGACCGTTTGAAGGAGCAGAGAGGCGCCAACGCGGGCCAGGAGAAGACGAGGCGGTCACCGGTCAGGTAAGTGTTTTTTAATTTATTTTAGGGTGGTTCAGGTTTCCTGACTGTGACCCGGGCCGTCGCTGGTGTATGTCACGTGGTTCTGTGCACGTTTGAACTATTAGCAGTGGTCATTCTGCCTTTGTGCATGTGGTGTTTGTGCACGCTTGTTTACATTGTTGGGGCTGCGGTGGTTCTGCACTTGATTTAACTGTTAGCAGTTGTGATTCTGTGTTTGCCCTTGCGGTCTGGGGATTGTGATGAGTTTGCATTTGAGTTATTTAATGCAGCGAACCATCTTCGGGTTGGAAATGGTGAAGCTTCTCAAATAAGCCTACCCTTGGGTTTACCGATTGACACCAAACTCCCGTGGGCTTGAGCTGGCCAGCAGAAACTCACTGCCTCTACTCCGCAGACAATAACAACCAGGCTAATTTTAGCAGTATCATGACGTCTGTGCGGACATGGACTCTAATACAGTCGAAGGACTGAGAGGCAGAAGCGAGTCACCTGTTGGTGACTTCACTTCCTCTGTTGATGATTTGACTGTAGTGTATTTGAAACTAACATTGGCCTGCAGTCACATTTAAACCCTTTGTGATCTGACCTGTATAGAATGCGTCTCATTCGAAATAATTTTGCAACGCATGGATGTGATTTCGATTTGAAGATTGTGGGACAATAAAACGAATACACTAATTGTGGGTATTGCTGATGGGTGGCAGTGGTGCAGCAGTACGCTGTTCCCAGGAGGATTCAGAGAAGTACAGTTTCATATCTCATCTCCCAGGGCCTGTAATCCATTATTCCGTCAGTGTGGCCTTGATTTCTGAGCTGTGGCCTTGGAATTTTACCCTTAAAATGCCACTGTGCTGATTGACTGGATACAATTCTATTTGTCCCACCGCACTGGCAACTTCAGAAATTGCTAGGAATATATTTTACACTAATTACATATCTTTCTCTGCTGTTTTTCCACCAGCGACTCAAAAGATCTTTAAACTAGATACGTTTCCAGAGAGGTGGGAGTTTGAGAAAAAAAGAGGGAGATTTTTAGACATGGTAGATGAGAGGGAGTATGGGGTGAGGAAAATGGAGAGGGGGACTGGGCACGGGTAAAATAAAGAAGTGAACTGAAAGGAGATAGTGGGAGGAAGAGGCGAGGTGGGATTGAGAAAAATGGGAAATGTACAGATATCGGGAAGCAAAATATGAAGCCATAATACTTTGCTTTTATATAGCGCCACTCTGCCCTTGTTTGGGCCTCGAGACGATGACAGATGTCCTTTACTTTCTATTTAATTTTATGGTTTTTTGTGTTTAAGTATTTGTTCATGTTAATGTGCTCTTTATTCTAGTAGTGCTTTTGAAAAAAGCAGAATAAAATAAGTAAACTTTTGCAGCTTTGTGGCTTCTAATGCAGACGAACAGTTGAATTACTTTATTAACCTTCTTGCTTTGTCAAATTTGCTTGAAAATGCACCATTTGCCTGCTCTTTTTAAAAACAATTCTTGGGGGAGAACTCCCCCCGAGCCCCCCTTAGGTTGTTCAGGCTTGCTCACTACGCTCGCTTGCCGATGTGCACTTCCCCGCAAATTTTACGCCCTACCACTTTCGGATGTCACCAGCCGCCCCTGCATATAAATAAATAAATGATGCGCGTTATGGTGGTGGCAAGACAAACTCTGGAGCAATAAGGATCTGCCACAGCCGGGAACCATGTCTAAAATCGTCGCCAAAATGAAGTAACCACGGAGGCTGGTTGAGGTAAGTGAACCGGGCTTATTGGTTACAAAGTCCCCTGCAACCAAAAGATCTATCCATTGCAGGAAGAAGGCACAAACAATAAATGCCTTATTCAAACTGTCACAAAAGTTCCAACCGAAAGTTCACATGCTTTAGCGCGAGATGGTGAGGAATACTCTGTAAGTATAGGCTGCGGGGCTTATCACAGGCAATAAACCTGTCTTTTAACTGTTGCATATACAAATTAGGCCAGTAGACCAAACCAAAAGCTTCACTTTTGCATTTTTAAGATTATTACTGCTATCACCTTCATATTTTAATTGCGCCACATGTGTTGTTCTAACACTTAGAAAATCACCTACCTCTGAAAGCAGCTGCCTGAGTCCTCGGTCCACCACGACTTGTGCCGGTTGACCGGAGGGACGAAAAGGCATCGATTATCACTTCCGGTTTGACAGCTTACCGACCGAAAGTGCAGTTAGCACACTACCTCTCCCAACCAGCCTTCAGCCCCACAAAAGGCAGGGCAGCGGACTCACGCAGCGGCGTGCCACCGGGCAAGCCCGTCTGCGCCCGTCCGCACCAAACCGCTGCCAGCTGCCAGGACTTCTGTTTGTTCCCATATTTCCCTGCGTTCCTCCCTTCAACTCGGTGAACTACCATAATGACCTTGTTCAAATTTTCAAGTCAGGATTTGAAAGATCTAAATTATACTCATCTTAGACACTCTGCTACAGTAGGAGACACAACTACCAGCAGGGTGCAAAGGATATCATGTTCTAACACATTAGCTCCACTGAGCAAAACCCAAACATCCTGTAACCTGAATCACACCAAAATCCCAAAATCACTAAAAGCAATATATTTCAACACGCGCTCCATTCCTAATCACGCCGTTGAAATATGGAGCCACATGGATACTGAATTACCAGATACCTGTTTCATCATGGAAACCTGGTTACATGAGTATGCCTCCACAGATGTGGTCATTGCTTTTCCTCCGCAATTCAACATAATAAGAGTGGACAAAAAAAGAATAGAGGAGGAGGCCTACTCATAGCCACCTTCCCTGGCGTGAGTATCACCTCTTTAGAAACCATGAGTATTGACAAATTGGAATTATGTGTCTTTAAAATGAAGGGTCCGTTTGGAGGTGTATGGAGAGGAGCATTAGTATACAGACATCTTGGCCCCAAAAACGATTTTCCACACAAGCTACTGGAGACAATCGCTCCACATGTATTGGCCTCCGATCTCTTCCTTTTAATAGGAGATTTTAACTATCATGCTGAATTACTACAGGACCTGGACACAGATCAGCTAATTACAAGCATTAGCACCTTGGGACTAGCCCAACTGGTAATAGGGCCCACGCACATCTCCGGTCACACGCTTGACCTACTGTTCACAAATTCCACAGAGGTTAGGTTGAGCCACCATCACCACTATTATGGTCTGACCAGGACCTACTATAATTTGTTATCCCAGTCCACACCATCAAAACCGACCACAGGAAAGAACGAATCTGGCGAAGGTCATGGCGTAAACTTACCCTACCTCTTTTTACAACTCACTTCAGCCCCACCAAATTTAGCCAAAATGTCAACATTGATCAGGTAGCAATTTCCTTTGAGAGAACAATAGCCAATGCGCTAGACAAAATTGCCCCTCTCACAAGGGTAAAAATTAAATCTAGAGATGCTCCTTGGTTCACGGAGCAACTGAAGTCAGCAAAGCTCTCCTGTAGCACAGCGGAGCGGAAATGGAGAAAAACTAAAGATCTGATAGATCGTGAAACATATAAATGTATCCACCACAATTATATGGAAAATATTAGACAAGCAAAAAAAATATTTCTCCTAAATCGGATTGAGAAGGCAGCAAACTCCAATAAGGAGCTTTATCAAATCCTAAAAGAATTCACAACACCACCTGTTCAGTCACAAGCCTCTACTTCACAAGATTGGATTGACTCCCTCTCTAAATTTTTGGACGACAAAATCGTAGCAATCCATAACTCCTTTCCCCCACTAGACATAATTAATGTCTCAGGAAATCCTCCCATGACAGCTTCAGCCCCCCCCCCATTCTGGACAAATTTATCCAGTGTAACTCAGAAGAAGTGACCAAAGTCATGCTAAAAATTAAATCTGTCTCACCTACAGACCCCTTGCCACCGAGATTTCTTTCAATCATAGCCCCGGCGTTGCTAGCTAGCCTCACCGACCTATTTAATAAGTCACTGTCACAATCTGAAGTCCTAAAGTTATGGAAAACCGCCAGAGTTAGGCCAATACTAAAAAAAATCTACTGCAGACTCTAAACTCCTTTCTAATTATTGCCCAATCTCACTGCTCCCTTATTTTGGGAAGATGCTCGAGTCGCTGGTTAATCAACAGCTCGTTTTCCATCCTGAGAGCCATGGATTGCTAGACCCCTCACAATCGGGTTTCAGGGCAGCCCATAGTACTGAAATAGCTCTGCTGGAAGTAACGGATAACATCACACTGGCATTGGCCAGAGGGCAGTCATCTATTCTCGTCCTGCTAGATCTATCAGCAGCGTTTGACACCATCTCCCACAGCATTCGTGAACGTTGGCTCTGGGAGATTGGTGTCAAGGGGAAGGCCCTACAGTGGCTCCAGAGCTATTTAACTGACCGAGCTACGACAGAACAGGTGGGAAACACCATCTCGTGTAGTATACCAGTTAAGATGGGAGTGCCACAGGGCTCTATTTTGAGCCCGACACTCTTTAATCTATACGTGACCCCATTGGCCAAGTTGATCAGATCTTATGGCTTTGATGTTGTGTCGTATGCCGATGATACTCAGATCTTGATCACTCCTGGCCCAGATCCAATGGAAACAAAGTCCTGTTTCAAGAATTGCATGTCCCACATTGACAAGTGGATGAGCACAAATCATCTTCAACTAAATGGAGGCAAAACTGAGATCGTGCTCTATGGCAAGGCTCAAGAGCATTGGTCACACGATTGGTGGCCCTCAAATCTCGGACCCTGCCCAACTCCAACACAGATGGTCCGGAACTTAGGATTCCAAATGGACAATAAATTATCAATGAAAAACCAGATTAATAAGATAATAAGCTCCTGCTTTGTCATCATGCGTAATTTACGCAAAGTTTTGAAATGGATTCCGATGGAGGCGAGAAAACTTTTAGTCCAGGGACTGATCATCAACCGCAGGGACTATGGAAATGCCCTGTTGGCGTCAATAAATGAAGACTTTCTTTCAAGGCTGCAGGTTTTGCAGAACACAGCAACCAGGTTAGTACTCAATCTTCTGCCAGGATCGCCGTTGGCACCCAACCTGAGACTCTTACACTGGCTGCCTGTCAGAAAACTAATACGTTTTAAGATTCTATGCTTAACGCACAAAAATATGTATGGAAGAGGCCCGGGCTTTTGAGCCAAAAAGTTAAGTTGGTACCAACCCGGCAGAACTCTGAAATCTAGAAACCAATCACTTCTCGCACCTCCGAGAATTCGCTCTACCACAAATGGAGGGAATTCTCCATGCTGAGTTCCACCTCTCCTCATCTGCCAACCTCCTCACTCCTTTTTGATTGTCATTCCAGTGTCGTCACAAGGCAGGCCCTTCCGCTTTGCTTTCGCAATACATCGAGCACTGGCTAGAATAGACTGACCCGATTAGGATCTGGCGCTTAATGCTACTCACCTGCATGCTAGAGGAGCAGCTGTGCAGGTGAACAGCCGAGGGTGAGGAAATTGACGAGGGTAAAAGATCAGTGGCCTGACGTGGTTGTCAAAATAGTGGGGTGGTTATAATGCTTGCCTTTCCAACAACACCAGCATCCTCATATGAAACTGTGACTGGAGAAAGGGGTTGAAGGAGGCTTTAGTACACTCAGGTATTCTGGCATTTGTGCACTAGATTTCTCATGCAGACAATCAACGTGAGGCTAGAACGGCTTGTAGTTAGGACACACAAGCACAGAAAACCAAATGGTAGGCATTCTTGGTGACATGTTGGCGGCCTCAGGACTAATTGTGACCCATCCTCTATGTTATGGCATTCCTGCTCACACTGGCTTTCCACAATAGGCAAGCTTTAATATATCACTAACATTACTTCATGAGCACATTCTGGATGTTTCTTTCACAATAGTGGTCCACACCTCACATACTGTTGTATTTCTTGGCAACATTCTGGCTATCTCTAACATAGTAGTGGCCCCAACATGACATATTGATGGTATTTCGGTTATTCCTACATAGGAGTGGCTCATTCACAACACACTGTTGGCATTAATGGAAACAAAATCTGGCTTTAAGGCGCATTATAGTTATATATGACAAACTGTGAGCAGTCTCGAAACAATCTGCCCATCTTTGGCATTACAGGTACCCACGCTTAGAGAATCATGGCTCTTTTTAATGTCTTTCTAGCTATCCCCGTGATAATAGTGGACCATAGCTGTGTAACTGTGGACATTGCTGGTGACATCTGGCTAATGCTAGCATCATAGTGGTGCATCTTTGAGTCTTGGCGACTGGCCTGCTTGGTATGGCATAACGTCGGCCCATTTTTTAAATATTGTGGTCACTACAGGCAACAATCTGGATATCCCTGGCACAATAACATCCCATCCTTAGCATATTGAGTGCACTCCCGGTGATGGTCTAGATATTCCGGGCATAAAGGTTCCTATGTTTGATATGTTGTGGGCATTATTTGCATGAGTTTGACTATTCTTAGTCTACATTTAATGGTAGCACTCACACGTTGGTTCTTGTCTTCCACACGTGGCAATTATTGACATAATTGTACCTATCTCTCTGGTGACGAAAATGGCTTCCACACGATGGACATCCTTTTTATCATTCAATGATGGTGATGAATGGGAATGGAGTGCAGAGTCGATGTATGTGCGGGCTGGCTGAACATGACAAGCTGTGAAGACCTAACATCTATGTACAATAAAGACAATGACAAGCTTGTGTACGGTGAATTCACATGCTTTATCCAAATAAAACTTTTCTTTTTCATGAGAAAAATGCAGGCACCGGCAAGCTGAAGTTTAGAACCAGGGCCGGCTTTAGCACGTGGCGCTTAGTGCGACAATTTGTTTTGGCGCCCACCCCTCCTTATGGCCTCCTCCTCGGATTCCCTCCCTTCCACCCAGGCAAAAGGGCCCCTCCTTTCTTCATAGCCCCTCTCCCAAATACATTTCATTTGCTGTAAAGCGCTGATAAAGGCTGGCTTTAACTATTCTTCTCAGCTATCCACATAACCACATAAGGTAAATATCTCTTCTTTGCAACATGGATATTAACCCTTTGCGCGGCTTTATGGTGAGTCAAAACTGCCACTAGACAAAACTCCTAAATCTCTCTCCAGCAGGAACATTAATCACCAGAGTTATCATGGCATTTTTATTGCTACCTAAAAGCTGGATGCACAACAGGAACTCTGCAGCAGGTGCTTTGAAATCGGACCTTATTGCTAAACACAGCCTCCCCACCCCCTTCCAGGTCAACGCCGGTGCGGCTGCACTGGTTGCACCGCCCTAAAGCTGGCCCTGTTTGGAACAAGATGATTGCAATTCAGAAATATATGTAATAATTTATAGATAATTCGTGCTGAATTTGGAAGGCTTGTTGCTGCTTTTGAGACGCTGACATCAGAGAGCAATTAGCACTTTGGATTTATTTCATGACTTTATGGAGGAATTTCATCATCTAGATTTATCAAGCTTTCCAAGATGTTATCAGACGGAGGGGCTGAGCTAAGCTTGAAACATTGATTTAAACATTTTCTTGTATCTAATCTAACGGAGGATTAGCATTGATAGCATTGCTCTATAAACTCGGATTTGGTGAGCTCTTTTGTAGAAGGGATTTGTAATATCTTTATTTTCACCACCCTCTCCTTCCAAATAGTTTCTCAGCCACAATATATTTTTGACAATCTGCTTGAAAGAGGAAAGATGGAAAAAATAAGCGAACAAAGATGTAATTACAATTTGGTAAATTATAGCTCTTATGAAATTGCATATGGATATTTCAGTAGCGCTCTATTGCCCTAAACTCCAGCAAAATGTGCCTGTGTTTTTCGGTCTTCGACAGCAGGACATTTGCTCGCACTGGCATTCATGCTACTTAGTACACAGTTCTGCAGTCCTCAAATGAGTAAATGTGTCCGTATTCCTGCTCTGTCGCTAAGACCTACTCATGCCTTAGCATTCTTGTTGAGTCACTCCATCAGTGGTTCTACATCATTAACTCATCCTTGTTGAGTCACTGCATCGGTGGCTACTTCATCATTATAAGATTTAGGGACCAGATGTACGATCATTGTGATTTGCGACTCGCAAATTATGACAGATTGCTACTTGCAAATCGCAATGTACAACAGTGTCTCTGACACTGTTTGTGACCCCATTGGGAATGGATGGCCTGCTGGGCTCAGCAGACCTCCATGTCTTGACACTGCTTTTAAATAAAGCGGTTCTTTTTTAAAAATGCAGTCCGTTTTCCTTAAAGGAAAATAGGATACATTTAAAAAAAGAATAATTAAACTTTTTCGTTTCATTTTTTAAGGGCAGGTAGTGGTCCTTGGGACCACTGACTGCCCCTAAAAATATTTTCCCCTGCATTCACAATGGGGAAGGGGTTCCCTGGGAACCCCTTCCTGTTTGCGAGTGCTTTAACACCTTTCTGAGAAGGGTGGTAAACTTCTACTGTTTTGCGACTGCAACTGGGGTTGCAAAACAGTCTTATATAGGGTTCAGACTCGCTATTTGGAAGGGACGCCCTTGGAACGCCCCTTCGTAATAGTTGGTACATGGGCCATTTGTTTTTTGCGTGCGCAAACGGGTCGTAAAGTCGTAAACCCATTTGCGCATACAAAAAACGGTAGTACATCTGGCCCTAGGTGTATTAGTTCGGGGGGTAGGTATTCACCTCAGGTAATAACCACAATTCTTACCAGAGTGAATCACTGAAGTCACTAAATTTACTTGAACTCAAATCCCTCAAAACTATGGCACCGAGTAGACAGGCTTAGCTTAAAGGCAATGCGTAAAGTATTTTTGTAATACGAAAACAGTAATAAAGTTGAAACGCAAAGCAATACAATTCCCAAAATGAATTTCAAAATGAAAATGTAATAAATATAATGCCATCAAAACTAAAAAACTCAATATTAGGAACTGGAACCATGATTTTTTAAAGTTTTAAGTAGAAATAGTGCCAAGTGCCAATGATACGCAATGGTCAATGTGGAACAGGCCATAGGGACAATTTGATGCGGGCACTGATGGAGAGCGGGTCGGATTACGCCAATCAGGTACGTCCTGGGCAAAAGATTTGACCTTCTAAGGGCCAGATATACGACCATTTTGCATGTGCAAATTCACTTAAATGGCCGCTTACTATGTACAAAAGCCACTCACAATTGCCACAAACAATTTGCGAGTAAATACCGACATGCAAAAATAGCTCATGCAATTTGTGACTACCAAGTTGCTACATTGCATGTACAGAACAATCTCAAATTTTGTAAAGTTGCAAAAAGGCCATTTTGCACATGCAATTTACCACTAAACAGCAACAGGTGGTAATCCGGTCCAACCCATAAAAAGACACCTAGAATGCATCACAAACATTTCCTCAATGGCTGCCCTGTATTGGTTAACAAGGAAGAGGCGGATAATGGCGGCATGGCAGAGGAGAAGAAGACAGGAGAGGATATTCAGAGTCAGGCTGTCATTGTTGGATAAGACTGAAGAGGAGATTTATGATCTGTACAGGCTAAGTAGCAGGGTCATACTAGAGCTCATTGATATCTTAAAGTCACAACTTGAGAGTAGTACCATGCTTAGAAATTATATTCCCACTAATGTGCAGGTTTTGTGCCCCCACCACTTCTTGGCCACTGGTAGTTACCAGGATGTCATTGCAGTGGCTGGTGGTGCATCTCAAAGTGCTCTTTCGTGTTTCTTCCATTACTTTCTAGACGCAATGCTACACGACATACATCAACACAGATACATGCCCCGTAACAATCAGGAATTAGACCAGACAAAAATGGATTTCTACAGGTTAGCAAGGTTGCCACAGGAAATGAGGTGCATAGATGGGATACATGTGCCCACATGTCCATCATTCCGCATTGAAAATATTTTTCGTAATAGAAAAAGTACACATTCCCTCAACATACAAGTAGTGTGTATCGCAAAGAACATCATAACAGATATTGTAGCCCAATACCCAGGAAGCACCCATGATGCATTCATTTTCCACACAGTGGCCTACATCAAAGGTCAAAGGTTAGAAAGAGGTGACTTCGATGTTGGATACCTCCTAGGTAATATTATCACCGGTTCCCAAACTTTTGTTAATGAAATAGAATGCCTGTAAGCATTCAACATCAACATCATATGTCTCACAACAGGTGACAGTGGGTATGTTCTGCGTCCGTGGATCCTCACACCGTATCTGTCACCCACCATCATCCATGAAAGGCGGTACAAAACTACAGGCAGGCGCACAAGGACAGTGATTGATCGTACTTTAGGTATACTGAAATCACGCTTTTGTTGCCTACATAAGAGTAGTGGAGCCCTGCAGTATGTGCCAGAGACAGTCTGTAAAATTCTGGCAACATGTGCCATGCTGCACCACATGGCCTGCAGGGGTGGACTGCCCATGGATGTGTCTGACACAGACTCTGAGGATGATGGCCCGGGACCACCTGCCCAAGAACTAAGAGATGGCAGCACTGCAGCAGAGGGGAGAAGGCGCAGGGACCAGATTGTAAACCACTATTTTTGAAAGGTACGTATACACCAGCTAGTCACTCAGCTGTGAAAAAGACATGAGTAATTGTGAATGCCAATGGGTGTTTAATTTACACACATCCATTTGTTTAGTAGGACAACATGTCCATCAGTAACCTTCGTATAATGACAGCAATGGGAAAATAAATGGGTTCCGTCACCAATAGAAAAAAAGAAAATGGAAATGTAAGTTGTTTGGGAAACCGTGAAATGTCATTTCCTGCCCCTGCGTGTGGCCTGGCCTGAGGTGCCACTAGCCATCCCTAGGTTGCGGCTGCTGCTTCTGCGCAACATAGGTGCATCTGTGGCTGACATGCTGCTCCTGCTTGATAACTCGCTATCAGTGCCACCAAGTCCAACATCCCAGGGTAACTGATTTTCTCCAAACCACGCGCCACATCGCTGCTGTAGTGGCCCATTTCCACTTGTAGGCCAAGTGTGTGCTGACTCTGTCTATTGGTGGCATGAGCCAGCCTGTTGAAAGCCCTGGTGAGACTGTCCATTTTTTGTCCTGGCTGCTCTCAATGCGCCTCTGGTTCTGTCTGTCTGCTGCGCTGCAAACTCCTTGGCCAGGTCTGCCACGGTGCTGGTGAGGGTGTCCAGTTTTGCCTCTATTCTGGACTGGTTTTTGGCTAGTTTTGTTGTCACCAAATGGAAGCCCTGGGTCATTCTCAGATTTCTTTGTTTTTGTATATGGTTATGCAGGCGCTGTATCTGCAGCATTTCTCTGTCAATGGGAGCTGACATTGCCTGACTGAATGACCCATCTGGGGACATGCCTTAGGACAGCCTCTGTGATTGTTGGGTTCTCAGAGCACGACGCACAGGGTGGACTGGGGGCCTGGTGGTGTGATGTTGTGCTGCGCAGCTGAGGTGGCAGTTGGTGTTGGCAAGGGAGTGGTTGCAGCTGCAGTGGAAGTGTTGTCAGTGGGCCTATTCCAACTCGTATCCCCAGCATCCTGCCCTTCCTCAACTTCCTGTGGCTCGTGGCTACTCGATATGTCCCCATCGGTGTCCTCTGCTTCAAGTGGTGTGTCTATGTGACAAAAGAGATGACGGATGATAATAAAAGATGTGTTTCACTGTATCAGTGTTATGTCTCTGTTAATCAGCTCAAGTGATCCCCTCACTACACTTGTTTTGACACATACTACATCTCCCATGATACAACACTTCGGTTGTTTGTTGTTAGTGCATGGATGTATGCTTGTGTTTGATTAGTATGCATGCACAGTACAGGCGTTAGTGGGTATGCACACGTCACATGCACAGTTTTCACTTACCAGGAGTCATGGATGTCTGGCATGTATCCAGGGTACCAAAAGCCAGCTACTGCTGGCCTCTCCAGGGTGGCTTTCCCCATTGCCTCTGCTGGTGTCAGGTCTGCTGATGTGAATGTTTCACCTCTTGTCTGTTTTGCAGCTGCAAGGCGCTCTGCCACCCTCTCTTTTGCCCTGGAGCGTAGGTCAGACCATCTTTTCTTGATGTCATCGATGGTGCAGTGTGCTACTCCCAGGATGTTGATCCTTCTCTGCATGCTGTGCCAGATCTTCTTTTTTTCACTTTCAGCCAGACGGTGGAATGTTCGGCCAAATAATTCCTCGTGATGATTAAAGCATTCTTCTGTAATTGTATCGAGTTCCTTTTCTGCGGACTTCAGATTGTGCAGCCTCTGCTTGGTTCCCTTGCTGGTATCCTTGCTGGTCATCTTTGCTCTCTCAGCAGTGCCTGACTGTAGTGCTGCACCAGTATATGTGCTTGTTTGTGACCAGGAGTTGATTTGGGCACCACTTCCTGTTTGGGAGGTCCTTCAACCCAACGAGGAAGTTTAACCTTTTTTTTATCAATTGTATCTGTTTGCGAGTGCTTTATTGTGATTTTTACGCACACCCGCAAATTGCGCATGCAAAAACAGTGTTTATATGGGTATCGCTGTTTGCATGCCAATTGCGACTCGCTATTAGCGGTTCTCCCAAATAGCGTTGTGAGTCAGTAGTGCCTCGCAATTTGGTTGGTGGAGGTGTTGGTAGGTAGCGAATAGTGACTCGCTAATAGCGACTCGCTATTTTTCGCTAATAGCGACTCGCTGCTTTTCGCTAATAGAAACTCGCTATTTTTGGTGGTCATACATTTGGCCCTTAGTCCTTTATTCCCAATCCACCACTGGAGTACACATTTAAATCTCAAAAGGAAATCAGTAACGATGTGTAGAGACTTACTGGCTATCAGGCAGGAGCCAATAGCAGGGTCCAGCTCAGGTCCAGTTTCTTCTTGTTAGCTGCTTACTTCCAGAAAAGGACTCTTGTAGCTTGTTGTATCACTCTAGCTTGAAAGGGAAATGAGCCTTATAATCCTTGGAGTACACCTAGTTGTCCTGGATACATTGCTAATTGCTTTTTTAAAACAATCACTTTGTAAAGCAAGTCATATCTCTCACCTCACCAGGATAAGTTTCCAGACAATTGCCTCTACCAGACATTTTTTTAAAAAGGGACATTCTTCATGCCACATTGTATGCGATTATCATTGATGGATGGATGAATAGCACAAAGGAGATTTTTTTTCTTTCCACTTGATGGCACCTTTAGTCTTCATCTTCCCCCATGGCTTAAGTGTTGATTATATTGTGGAAAGTAGTGACATGGTAGAAGTTAACATAAGCAATAATTTCCTTGGCCACGCTATGTACACAAAATTGCTAAAATGCATACATGGAAGACACTTTTCCAGCTTCAAAATGAGAGCCTTCCAAAGCAGTAAGAGATTGTACTGGTGCAGAACACAATGGATGGAGCCCACATTGAAAGTGGGCCATACTAGTGGTATAGGTGGGCTGTTCTAGCAGTGACAGTGCACGGCACAATCACAAAAGAATTTGGGCCCTGACACTAAGGGGCCTAGTTATGAAATAGTCAAACAGTGCAGCCCACTACAGCAAGTCACTTTGCTGTGCTGCACTGCATGACAGAAAAGGACAGGAATGCACTGTATGTAAGGCAATACTTTCCTGCCTTTTCCACTGCGGTGATGCCCTTTTGCAGCCTAACACCAACACAGACATCCTTGCACAATGGTGCAAGGGTGCAAGGGTGCCGACAATGCATGCAGAATTGTTTTGGGTGCAAGCAGTGACAACCTCTAGAACAAAAAATCCTGAGAGGCATATTCCTCTATCTATGTGTGCTGAAGAATGCAGCACACAAAGAAAGCAGTAGTAACGAGGAGAAATAAAGATATCTGTCCTTGTTACACCTCTCCTGGGAAGGCAAATCTTTTTGGCGCATTCCCAGGTTTACCAGTTCAGGTAAATCTGGGAATGCGCCCAAAACCATGGGAGTTGTGTGGGAGCAATCACGCGACACCCATCTAATGCTTTCCCAGGGCACAGTAAGTTAACATAGTGATTTGTGCTATGTTGCCTTACTCCAGATTTATGGAGCTAATCAGGGCCATGCAAAGTGGCCTTGTGTGGCTTTATAAATCTGACTTAAGGTTTGCAATACAAACCACCCCGTAAATAGGCCCCTTACTTTTTTGCAAATTAAGAACTGGCTATAGGTCATAGAATGCAAATAAGGATATACTTAGAAAAACAACAGCAATGCATGACTGACTGTATTCAACTCCATCACTTGGCTTAAAAAAGAAATAACAAGCATTGGCAAGGCCAATAAGTCTAGCATTGGTAGCCAGCCTTTTGGTGATTCTTGTTTTGTTTTGTTATAGGGCTTGCAAAACGTTATTATACTAGAAGCTGATAGACCTTCATCAATCTAAATAAAAAATGTTTGCGAAGGGCAAAAATGTTTTTGGTCTGAAAAAAGCACACAGTACCATAGTACTCCCTGGTACTGATGGGAACTACCTTGTGCATGGGTGTGCTACTTGTGAAAGATCAGCATGACGTAACTCATAGTAAAGTCAACCAATGATTGAAATTAGCTGACTCATTACCGCTGGATGGATACTGGAGTGCGTGGAAGAAAAAAGTGAGTGACACAGCCATAGACTATTGGATGAAGTCTGACTGAAACCCCCCAGACTTTTAGTAAAATCAAAGGTTCTTGGCTTACACACACCTAAAAAAAGTCACTTGGTCTCGCATTGGCTGCCAGCCTCTTACCTTTAAGAAAGAAGGCATGAAATAAAGAAGAAAAGGGGAGAAGAAAAAACGGAGCAAAAAAGAGAAAGAAAGAAGAAAGACAAAAAAGAAGGAAAGAAGGAAAACTGAGAATAAAGAGAAAGAAATCAGGAAGAACAGAGAAAAAAAGAAAGAAATGCATGATAGAAAGAAGGCAGGCAAGAAAGAATGAAGGAAGGAGGAAAATAAAGAAGGCAAGACAGAAGGCATGAAAAAGGAAGACGGCAAGAAAGAGGAAAGATGAAAGAGAAAAGGAAAAAGAAATAAAGAATGAATGAATTAAAAAACAAAGAAGGAAGGCAAAACAGAGGAAGAAAAAAGATGATAGAAGAAGGAAGAGAAAGAAAAGAAAAAAGAAGGCAAGGAAAGAAACAAGAAAGGAAAAAATAAGAAGAGAGAAACAAGGAAAAAAACAGGTAAGAGGAGAATAGGAAGGAGGAAGGAAAACAAGAAAGAAAAGAAGGCAAGGAAAAAAGGCAAACATGAGGAAAGAAGGAAGGAAAATGAAAAAAGTAAGAAAGAAAAATGGAAAGAAAGAAAGAAGGACAGAGAGAAAGAACAAAATGGAAAGGAAGGAATGAAACAAAGCAATAAGGAAAGAAATAAAGCAGTGAGGACGGAAAGAATGAAAGCAATAGATAAGAAAGATGAAAGACAGAGCTGCTGTTTACATTACTGTTGTCTTTGCAAAGGCACTGTTCTCTACAACTTCTTTCAGACTAGCAAAATAGCCAGAGTCAGATAACCAAAGGTCACTCCAAAAGGAATTTACAAGAGCCCTGTACCTGTGCTTCAAAATGGTGCTGCTATTACATTAGACTCTAAACACAAAGGCAACACTAAAGTAATTTTAAAATAAAAACAAAAACACTGGCACTGAAGAGAACTGTCTAGCAAGAGTGGCTCCTCCGCTAAGGTGGAGGAGCGTCGCACCACTGCCTTTTTATCAGCACGGAAAAAAATAAAAATAAAACGATAATATTGAGATGTTATAATCATTTTATTTTTCTGTGCAGGGGCAGTTTTGTGGGGCGGGCTAGGCTGTGCAGGGGGTGGAGTGGCAACACCGTCCGAAGTGCGCATCAATGTTTGGCTGGACCTCTGGGGCCGGTCAAACATTCTTTAACACTTTTCATATTCTCCCCCCAGGACTGCTTTACAGCCTGGGTGGAGAAGATGATCAGGATTCCATTCCCCATCTGAGCGCCGAACCATGGCGCTCAGACCAATCACAACACTGTATTGCAGGATTGTGGTTGGCTTAGGAGAACCTCGATGCTTACCAATCACAGTGCTGCATTGCAAAGTTGTGATTGGCTTAGGGAAGCCTATCCTGCTTTCTGCTCCAACAGAAGCCAGGAAGACGATGGATGAGAGGTGGCGGCCGGCTGGCCACCCCCTTTCCGCCCTACTGCTGCTTCGCGGGAGCAGTCACAACTGCTGTCTACAGTGCAGATGTGCTGATTGTGAGAAATCAAAATGCAGTTACTCAAAGTGAAGTTAACCTGTAGCTTAACCCGTTCCGTGCTCATGACGGAACCACTCCGTCATAAGCCACGGGCGCCGTGTGCTCATGACGGAGTGGTTCCGTCATGCTGCGGCCGTTGGCGGCCGCTCCGCCCACGCGGCACTAATTCCCCACCTGTGCGAGCGATTAGCGCAGTGGGCGGAGTCGTGACGGAACCACTCCGTCATGAGCACAGCTCGCCCGTGACTCATGACGGAGTGGTTCCGTCACGAGCACAGCGGCGCCGCACTGCCCCCAAAACCCCCCAGCGCCGCGCCGGAATTCGTGCCCCGGAGAAGGGGTTAAGTAGGCGGACGCATTGCCCAATGCTATATGCTGTAGTGGGTAGAAGAAAAATGTGAATGACAAATCAACAGACCAATCGATGAAGCGGGGTAGCTGAAAGCCTCTTTAGGTAGTTATATTACATATAATTTTAATAAAATCGAATGATTTAATAAAAACAGTGGATTGAAAATTAGTTTCAAATATCATCTTGACGCGAGTTTACCTGTTAATTAGATTAAGGTAAAAATGCCACCTTGTTTGTGGTAGACAGGGGATAAGGGTGTAAATAGGAACCTCCTCTTTGGGCAGAAGGGTGCAGAATAGTATTTATTAAATTGCAAATGTCATATAAAGCCATATAGATTTGTGGAGATTCTTTACAGTTCTCTGCTGTAATTGAGGTCACTGAATCGACCTAGGAAAAGGAATGGCTAATGTGCTGCTTATTTAAAGAAAGGTTAGACCGTACATTGCCTTTTTTGCTCAGTTGAACAGCACCACGCTGCAACACAACATTTCATTCTAATTAACGGAATACTAACACAAGAACAGGCTAATGATGCAATGGTCTTTCCGTGCGATTCTAACAAGTTTCAGAGCAGCAGCTGAAAAGCTAAATGCACCAAGCAGACTTCATGCAGTGATCCAATTTGTTGTCACTGCAGCGAACCCCATAAACAGCTGTGAACTACATTTTTTAAAACTTTTTAATCTAAGGAAATAGATTATCTTGTTTGAAATGACACGGTAGGCAAGCGAGCTAAATTTCGATTGGATTTCGATTTATTTTTCTTTTTTTGTGAAGTTGTTATCGTGGCACACATGTCAAATTGCAAATGCGAAACAAAGTGCTTTTGTATGCTTGATCGCAGCGGAAAGGTAGGTCAGTGCTCATCTAGGTATGTAGCAGAAAAGGTGGAATGCCACAACGAATAGTCATAATGCAATGTCTTACAGCGAATATGTGATAATGCTCTGTGCATTTCAAACGTGCTGACCAGTCAGACTCCCTTTATTTTGAGTATGTGACCTGAGTGTGCAGGATATTCATCATAAGTTGACTGAACACTTCGGTGATGTGCTATTCGCACAGTTGTGAGTTTCGTTGTGGTAATATCCAAATGAAAGTCCATTGTCTGAGACAATGGTTGGCACTAGCACATCTTTTTTCCACAGGGTCTGCGCTGGACTGCGGTGCCCGTGAAGGAGAACGTAGTCTCACTCTACATGTCCTGCCCCATTTGGCCCCGCCTGGGCCATGGTGTGGATGTGGTATCACTAGACAGTAGGACCTCACTGTGGCGCCTTCATGTCACCTCAAGAACCATGGGAATGAGTTATTTGGTAGCGGCGTGTCACTTGTGCCTAATTTTGTGTTCTGCTAGCTTCCACCATTGGTCCGACTCAGTTGGGGAGTGTAGCATTGCCAGGTGATTCGAAAAGTGACAAATTTGTAAGGCTGGGCATCGGTGTTTGTGTTGCTTGTGTTGCAGTCCATGCCTCTATCAGAGGCAGAACAAAACTACATGGGTCTCTCCCCCCTTGCAAGGTAAGGAAGGGGGTCCCATTACCCATTCTCTAGCTACCTAGCTGTTTCTGAGTGGTTTGTTGAAAGCCGGCCAGCCCAAGGCAGCCCCCTTTTAGGTGAATGGGGTGGGGTCCCCTGCACTGCCGAGGATGTGGGGACCTCCCTTACGCCCATGGCCTCTATCTGCTGTTTGCCTTCCCTTCTCCTGCATTGGCTGCAGCACTTCTTGAGTTCAACTCTACATACCATTTGATGGATTCTGTGGTTAGCCCAGATTTCACACCATGGTGGATAACAGCCAGTCAGTAAAATAACTTTTTTTGATTAAGATAGCTGGAACCATAAAAGACAGTTGATATAGTTTTTTACAAATTTCTAAATGAATGATCGGAATTAGGATTCGATTTACACATAAATCTGAGACCGATTAGGTAAAAACACCATAAAATGTAAAATATTCACAATAAAATCATTAAAAACCACTGTTCAATTGTTACATAACCTATCCCCATTAAAGTACAAGCACCAAGCGTTTGTAGTAATAATAGCAATAACATCAATAAAATCTCAATTCAACTATAAAAGAATTTCTGACCATACTGTTCAGCTTGCCAAATAAATGTAGCCACCAAAAATTTACGACTAGAGTGAGGTTGATGAAGATAAACTATGGCAGGTTTGCACTAGGCAAAATTATGTCTTACAGGGGAATTATATAACATTTCCACCGGTCAATATGAAAGCAGCAAATGTAAAGGGCTTTGTTTGGAAATGCCATCGCAGTGACACAGTGGTAAGTTATCCTTCATGTTAGACCCGGGATCCCTAGTTGGCTGAGGTAGGTACATTAGGCCAAGTAGGGACCCTCACCTCTACATCAGGAAAAGGAAGGATACCTTCTCAGATAACCGCTGCTGACCACTTGGTAGCTTAGCACGAGCAGCCAGGCTTATCTTCAAGGCAAATGTGTAAAGTATTTGCAACCACGCTCCCAGTGACCCAATGGTGACACCACAAGATGACTCCACATGATTTTCATATAAAAACAAGTATACGTTTATATAAAATTATATACGATGAGACCACACGATAAAGATCCAACATATGCGTATTTCTAATATACTTCCTGACCGGTAATTAGGCCAGTCAGCTTTTGTAAGCTCTGGCGATTTTAATGAGCAATTTAGGTGATCCTATACAGTCCTAATGCAATTTTATGCAGTTCGTAATGCAAGAATCAGGCACTTTGCAGTGTAAAAATTATGCAGTTCGTTATGTAAACTAGTGCAATGCGTAATACAACAATCAGGCAGTTTGTTATGCAGAAAGAATGCAATGTATAATGCAACAATCAGGTAGTTCATTCTGTAAACTAATGCAATGCGTAATACAACAATCAGGCAGCTCGTTATGCAGAAATAATGCAACAATCAGGTAGTTCATTCTGCAAACTAATGCAATGCGTAATGCAACAATCAGGTAGTTCGTAATGCAGAATTAATGCAATGCATAACACTCTCCAGCACGGATCACGGTGCTTCAGACGGTCTCTCTGCCCCTCGTACTGACTCGCGGTCAGTTTCCGTCAACATATGCCCCCAACACGGGTCTGGTGTAAACAACAGTGCAGCTCCACGCTATGGCCCCGGTACTTCCACTCCTTGGCACGTACGGGCCGAGATACGAGCTGGAATAGAGGCTCGCACTACAAGAAAGGGAGAGGCCGAGAGTGTCTCTCTCCGAACCTGCATCCCGCCCCAGGTGTCGAAACACTTTACCTGAGGGATGCAACCTTGCTCTCCTCTCTGCCTCTCACGACTCGGGCCTCGATGCGACTTGGTTGATTCCGGGCCGATGACAATAACGAAGATCTCAGGCTGTAACAGGGCACACGCACACAGCCTCACTGAGACTCCCTTGAGCCTCGGGTGTGCACGGTCACACGGCAATCCTCACAAAGGTCTCAGGCTGCACGAAGCACATGCACACAGCGTCGCTGAGACTCACTTGAGTTCCGGGTTCACACGATCACAGAGCAATCTTCACGCAGGTCTCAGGCTGCACGAAGCACACGCACACAGCGTTGCTGAGACTCACTTGGACTCCTGGCGCCCCCGATCACAGGGAAATTCTTTCGAGGGTCTCAGGCTGCGAAAAGCACATGCACACAGCGTCGCTGAGACACTTGAACTTCTGGTGTCCACGATCACTGGGCAATTCTTCCGAGGGTCTTAGGCTGCAAAAAGCATACGCACACAGCGTTGCTGAGACACTCTTGAACTTATGGTGTGCACTGTCACAGGGCAATTCTTCCGAGGGTCTCAGGCTGCAAAAAGCACACGCACACATGGTCGCTGAGACACTCTTGAACTTCTGGTGTGCACGGTCACAGGGCAATCCTCACAAAGGTCTCAGGCAGCAAAAAGCACACGCACACAGCGTCGCTGAGACACGCTTGGACTCCAGGTGCCCACGATTAGGGGGCACGACTTACGAAGGTCTTAGGCTGCCTAAAGCACATGCACAAAGCGTTGCTGAGACACTTCTGGAAACTTTTGTGTTCCTGAGTTTCCACAACAGGGATCCAGCTCCTCTAGGGCCCTTGAGGTTAAGTTACTTCAGGACACAGCACAGCAAAGTCCTTTCAAGCAGGGGGAGACAGCACACAGCAAAGTCCCTTTAGCCTCTCATTGGTTAAAGCAGCAAACTGCAGGTCAGCCCCAGAACACACAGCAAGGGTCAGTCCTTCCCTTCAGTCTATTCAGCTGTTTCTTCCTTGGCAGAGGTTCCTCTTGACCACAAAGTAATTTCAGTCCTTTACAGTCTTGAACAGGTTCACTCCTGTTCAGTCTTGCTCAGTTTCATTCCAAAGTCCAGGGGTTTCAGCTCTCATAGTTATACCCCTAAATGTCTTTGAAGTCTTTGTGTTCAGGGGGGAACTTACCCCTGTCTAAACCAGTTCTGGGTGTCTCCCTGCCAGTGACACCTTATTCCTTTGATAGTGGGGGGTCTGGATCCTTAATATCTCAGCAGGGGATAGGGTGCTATTGTTTTATGGCGGCAGCCAAGGCCTCTTCACCTCCAGGGGCTACTCCTCCCCCTACACTCCAGATGCAGGTCAGCCAGTTGCTGTCTCACCTCCTCCCCTGGGTCAACACATTCCCCAGATCCTATCACTTTCACATCCAGACAGTGAATCCACAACCAGGCAGAGACACACAGCAATGTCAGAGCACAAAAACACAACCACTTTTAAAAGAGTGGTTTCTAAACACACAATGCAAAAACCACCTTCACAAAAAGATGTGTTATTGTATTGTGAGTTCAGACATACTAAACTTCACCTCTCCATCTTAAACCTTTGGGAATATAGGCTGGAAACATATTACACAGCCTCCCCATTCTGTCCTATAGGCAAGATGGCCTTTCAAAAGTGAAAAACGAAATGGAAAGTATTTCACTGTCAGGACATGGTACACACCTCAGTACCTGTCCTACCTTTCACATACACTGCACTCTTCCCATGGGGTACCTTGGGCCTACTTTAGGGGTGTCTGATGTGCATAGAAAGGGAAGGGTAAGGCCTGGCAAGTGGGTGCACTTGTCAGAACAACATGGCAGTTTAACAAACTGGGTGCAGGCACTGCAGTGGCAGGCCTGAGTTCTCTCTTTAAGGCTGTTTGTGTGGGTGGCATAATTAGTGCTGCAGGCCCACTAGTAGCATTTGCATTACCAGCCCTGGCACACATAGTGCACTTTACTACGGACTTTACTAGTAAGGCAAACATACCAATCATGGACATTACCATTACACTTTACAAAGGGAGCACTTGCACTTTGACACTGATCAGCAGTGGCAAAGTGCCTAAAGCATCTAAGTTGGCAACACCATGGCAGAAAAAAGTCTAGGGGGAAAGCAAAAAGTTTAAGGAACTTTAGCCAAAAAGGGCCAGGTCCAACACTTCACAGTACATTTAAGAGGAAAACACACTGCACAGGATTTAGGCAAAGCCGCGTTAAAATCTTTGTTGTACATTAGCAATCATTATGATGTGCGGTTGAAGGCTAGCAATAATTAGAAAGGGGTATGCCTTGTGATGGTCTCATTTTTCTGATTATTTAGCTCCCTGACACTTAGGGGCCGATTATAATGTTGGGTTTCAATTCCGACCATATAATAACAATGTAGGTGGTTGGAATTAAAACCGGCTGGCACCATGGATGCACCCGGACCGAGTGCAGAGGACAACGCAAACCCCACAAGCCCCACAGACCAGCAAGGATCCACGCAGATTCCAGAACTTCCCACCACCGAATTGTCGGGAAAATGTTGTTTTTTTGTACGTTTTTTAGGTTTGCTAGGGATTCTGGGTAACAGAACCTGGTGGGAGGCAGTCAAGTCACACCATCCTGGATTCCCCTGGGTGTCTAGTTTTAAAAAATGTATAGGATTGCTAGGTTTCCCTCGGTGCCAGCAGAGCTAGGGTTCAAAAACTACAGCTAGGCACTTTGCCAAAAATGGATAATTTTTCACTGCAAAATTGAGGTGTGACCACGTTGTGTTTTGCACCATTTCCTGTCGCAGGCACTAGGCTGACCCACACAAGTGAGGTACCATTTTTCTCGTAAGACTTTGGGGAACGCGGGGTGGGTCGAAAATTGTGGATACACGCAGAGTCCAGAACTTTCCACCACAGAAATGTGGGGAAAATGTGGTTTTGTTTTACAATTATTTAGGTTTGCAAGGGATTCTGGGTAACAGAACCAGGTGGGAGGCGGTCAAGTCACCCCATCCTGGATTCCCCTGGGTGTCTAGCTTTAAAAAATGTATAGGTTTGCTAGGTTTCCCAAGGTGCCGGCAGAGCTAGGGATCAAAAACTACAGCTAGGCACTATGCCAAAAAAGGGTAATTTTTCCCTGCGAAATTGAGGTGTGAAGACGTTGCGTTTTCCGTTGTTTCCTGTCGCGGGAACAAGGCCGACCCACACAAGTGAGGTACCATTTTTCTCGTAAGACTTTGGGGAACGCGGGGTGGGTGGAAGTTTGTGGATCCACGCAAATTCCAGAACTTACCACCACAGAAATGTGGGGAAAATGTGTTTTTTTTTAAAAACGTTAGGTTTGCAAGGGATTCTGGGTAACAGAACCTGGTGGGAGGCAGTCAAGTCACCCGATCCTGGATTCCCCTGGGTGTCTAGTTTTCAAAAATGTATAGGATCGCTAGGTTTCCCTAGGTGCCAGAAGAGCTAGGGTTCAAAAACTACAGCTAAGCACTTTGCCAAAAAAGGGTCATTTTTCACTGCAAAATTGAGGTGTGAACACATTGTGTATTGCACAATTATTTAGGTTTGCAAGGGATTCTGGGTAACAGAACCTGGTGGGAGGCAACTAAGTCACCCCATCCTGGCTTCCCCTGGGTGTCTAGTTTAAAAAAATGTATAGGTTTGCCAGGTTTCCCTAGGTGCCGGCAGAGCTAGGTTTAAGAAACTACAGCTAGGCACTTTGCTAAAAAAGGGTCATTTTTCACTGCAAAATTGAGGTGAGACCATGTTGTGTTTTGCGCCGTTTCTTGTCGCGGGCACTAGGCTGACCCACACAAGTGAGGTACCATTTTTCTTGTAAGACTTTGGGGAACTCGGGGTGGATGGAAAATTGTGGATCCACGCAGATTCCAGAACTTTCCACCACAGAAATGTGAGGAAATTGTGTTTTTTTTGACAATTTTTTAGGTTTGCATGGGATTCTGGGTAACAGAACCTGGTGGGAGGCAGCTAAGTCACCCCATCCTGGATTCCCCTGGGTGTCTAGTTTTCAGAAATGTATAGGTTTGCTAGGTTTCCCTAGGTGCCGGCAGACCTATGGTTCAAAAACGACAGCTAGGCACTTTGCCAAAAAAGGGTCATTTTTCACTGCAAAATTGAGGTGTGACCACGTTGTGTTTTGCGCCATTTCCTGTCGCGGGCACTAGGCCGACCCACACAAGTGAGGTACCAATTTTCTCGTAAGACTTTGGGGAACACAGGGTGGGTGGAAATTTGTGGATCCATGAAGATTCCAGAACTTTCCACCACAGAAATGTGGGGGAAATGTGTTTTTTTAAACAATTTTTTAGGTTTGCAAGGGATTCTGGGTAACAGAACCTGGTGGGAGGCAGTCTAGTCACCCCATCCTGGATTCCCCTGGGTGTCTAGTTTTCAAAAATGTATAGGTTTGCTAGGTTTCTTTAGGTGCCGGCAGAGCTAGTGTTCAAAAACTACAGCTAGACACTTCGCAAAAAAATGGTAAATTTTCATTGTGAAAATGTGGTGTGTTCACGTTGGGGTTTCAGCCATTTCCTGTAATGGGCATTATGCCTACCCACACAAGTGAGGCACCATTTTTATTGGGAGACTTAGGGTAATTCAGTTCTGTAAAGCAACTGTTATTACCTATTGATTTTTGATGCATTTCTGCCTTCCAAATGAAAGACATTGTGTAAAAAAGAAGTCGTTTTGAAAAATGACCGATAATTCTCATGCTAGTATGAGTATTCCCAATTTCAAAAAAGTGCAAGTATGCACTGTTTCTAAACTCTATAATGTGTTCCCATTTTAGAAATACATAGGTGTCTTTCATACCGATTTTTCCATGTATACATTTTCCCACAATAATTGCTATATACCCGGAACATAATAAAAAACCATTGCAAATTGCTGCTCAGTTTTTGACTCTGGGTTCGTCGGTCTCTTGGTGAACCTACAAGTCCTATATATCCCTACAACCAGTAAAGTTCAGCGGATGTAACGGTATATTGCTTTCAAACAGCTGTCATAATTAGAAGAAGTTACAGGTGAAAACGTTGACACAAAAGGATGGTTTTTTCAACTAATTTTCAATTTTTCCTTTATTTAACTGTTACTTTCTATAAAGAAACCTTGATGGATCTACACAAATGACCCCTTTCTGAATTCAGAATTCTGTCTACTTTTCTAAAATGTATAGCTTTCCAGGATCCATTATCACGTTCATACCCATTTCTACCATTAACTGGAAGGAGGTTGAAAGCACAAAAATAGCAAAAATTTGCTATGTCCATGAAAAATTCCAAAACTGTGTAAAAAATGTTGGTTTTCTGTCAAAAGTCTGTCATTCCCTAAAAGCTGGGAGAATTGTGATTGCAGCCCCACAAACCCTTTTTTGATAACATTTGCAGGGGAAAACCCAGATGCTTTCATTTGCAGCCCGTTTTTCCCATTTTTCCCCAAAAAAACAAAATTTTACTGTATTTTGGCACATTTCTGTGACCCCTCCAGGGGAATCCACAAACCCTGAGTACCTTTAGAATCCCCATGATGTTGGAAGAAAAGGACGCAAATTTGGCGTGGATGCCTTATGTGGTCAAAAAGTTACAGGGGCCTCAGCGCGCACTACCCCAAATAGCCAAAAAAAGGCTTGGCACAGGAGGGGGAAAAGGCCTGGCAGCGAAGGGGTTAAGAGGTTTTATGCTCCGCCTGGAGACAAAGCTAAACACTGCTTTAAAGCAAAGTCTCCTGTTTTTCCTCAAGTGGCTCTAATTACTCCATTGATCAAAATTCAGCACTCAATAAGAGAAAGTACCAGAAGTTGCTATCTTGCTAGCCGTTAAAAAAATGGGAATGAGGTCACTTGTGTGCTGGACTGGGGATCATAGTATATAATTTACTGTGGTTAACACATATAACAAACTGGTCAAGAAGACATCTTAGACTGTCCAGGTCCGTGCCACCAGGATTGCATCATCTGCACATAACAGGATAGGAAGCGGGTGTTTACCTGTTTAGGGGAGGTCTTTGGCCTTCGCCACCATGCACATCTCAACACTGTTTATGTATGTAGTAAATAGGAAAGGTGCCAAAACACATCCCTGCCTCATTTCTCTGCATGTCTTAAACTGATTGGTACACCCCCGTTCCATCCTTATCATACCCATGCCAGCTGTCTCTAACAGGTAACAATGGTAGCGTTGACTACCATTTCCCCCATTAGTGGCCATAACTTGGCATGATCAAAAGCGCTCAATAACTTCGTAAATGGAGCTTCTTTTTGCCTGGGTATATTTATGCATTAGAAGATGCAAATGTGAAAATTGTTCAATGGTGCCAATGCCTTTGCGGAACCCATATTGAGCATCGCGTATAATGCTTTGCTCTTCTGCCCATTCTTCGAGCCCTGATAGTAATATTCAGCTGACAATATGTGGTGTTAAATCAAGTAATTAAATAGGCATGCAACAGTTATTATCTAGTCTGGTCCTCTTTTTAACAATGGGCACTATTACTTTACATTACACTACATTAGTCAGTAGAGGGGACCAGAGATCAGGTTTGTCGATAACTATAACAATTGGAACCCCAGCTGACGCTTTCCACATACTACTATTTATAATAGTGCAAATAACTTAATCTAAACTAAACTAGTAAGATTTGACTGTAACAGCACTATGGCCCTTAATCATTGATGTGACACCTACCTCTTCTACTGGGAATAATAAATGCAAGAGAAATGATCCACCCTACCTTTTTGATGGATGAGTGTTTCTATAATAGCGGCGGAAGGTTCCTTAGAAAAGGGGACATTAATGACTCTACAAAAGGCTGCAGTTTGCCTCTCGTTACTGGCTTCACATAAGGCCTCCCACACCTCCTCTTGAATACCATTCCTCTTTTTCGCCAGTGTGTATTCTTAATGAAGCCTGTAGCTTATCACAAGCTCACTGTTTCTTGGGGTATTTTAAGTGTCTGTATTAATGTGCAGTGAGACTATGGGCAAGTCGCATCAAACCATCCAAATAGGTTAGCTTGGCCTTCAGGGGGGCACCAAATATGTGCATCATCAATCTGTTTTGACATTATCCCAAATGAACGTATTATTGAGCCAACTTTGGCAGTTTCATCTAAACAGATATCTATATGAACCTTATTTTAGTTTATGATTATAGCAGGGAGTGACTCGGAGTCAATCAAATTCCATTATACGGCAACACCATTCCATTGACCACCATCTAAACCTTGACATGACCTAGCAGGTTTGCTCTCCTCACCGTTTGACTTAAATTCAAATGATAGTGCGTTATGATCCCTCATACACATTGGTGCTATCTCAAAATTACATACATTCAATTTAAAGTTTTCAGTGACAAGAATAAAATCAGTGGTGCTGGTTATACCTTTTCCCACGAAAGTGGGGGGAGGGGACACATTGCCAGACACATATCAATAGAAAATTTAATTTAATTTTTAAATTGTTTAGAGCCTCCACATAAGCATTATGAGAAGAAATTAGTAAAATCCTCCCGTTAAGTATTAGTTAAATCACAGACCTCATTCACTGAAGGCCTGCATGTGGATGTGTTGACGGGTGAAGGGGAAATCCAAAATCACAGGTGTATTTTTGGTTTGAGAGACTTAACTACTCATAGTCACTAGTAGGCTGGTTTCTGTAGGGTTGTTGAACCTGACTATATTACTGACTCAGAGTTCTATTATGATCAGTGAAGGTCTGTTTCCATTAACCTATAAGGCATTTGCTCCTCATGGCTTTGGACAGACATTCATTTGAAGAGGAAATATAATCTGGATGGCTTGTAAGTATTCCTCAATTTTTTTTATTTTTGCTCTGGCAAGCCAAAAGTAAAGGAGGCACTTGGGGATTTAGGCATATACAGTGAAATACATTTATGGAATATGTGTCTCTTGTCCAGCCAGATATATGCAATTGTAGAATAAGATCTGACAGGGGATTTAGATATGCGCACTGAAGCATCAATAACTGTACAGAATCATGATTATCTGTGTGATTATTGACCTGCTGTTCTGTCAAAGGTCAGGTAGAAAGTCTGTTGATTTAGGGTAACATTTTATGGGCCGTCCAAGACAAATTGCATATTTACCCATAAAACAGACTTGGAGTCTTGAACAATGTTATCGGCGTTGGTCTATTAACCCAGCAGTGTGTAAACATTATCACTACCATGGAGGGGGTTGGATCAGTAATAGAAGTGCCAAAGAACCAGGAAACATAGTTTTGCAGACGTAATCCTCACTGATGGATTCTGTAAGGAAAAGAGAATCCCATTTTAGTTTCTCAAATATATACCTATCCTCACTAGTGAGGTCAAATGCAGTTGTACCCTTGTGCTGTGTGCACAAAAACAATTCTAAGTTATGTTTTCCACTGAATTCAAAGAGGAAGCAATGAGGAGAAATAAAGATATTTCATCTCATTAAGCCTCTCTCAGGTAGACACACCATTTTGATGCAAAACTGTTTTTACTGACTTTAGTATCATGACCAGAGCCCAGCCCTTTTGTCACCCTGCTGTGCCCTATTAATTACATTTCTCTACAGTAGTAGAAATAATGGACTCCCCACACAAAGGAAGCAATTAACAGTGCTTCACCCAGCTCCTGTGGAGGAAGGGTTGGGGCAGAATGATCTGTATCAATCACTCAGGTGTCACACTCTACCAGGTATGGGCGTGCCCAAGACCACTGAAAAAAGGAAGGTACCCAGGCAACTGGAGCCAACCCAGAAGGGGGCTCTCTTCGAACCTTTGATGTGCAGGACCCTGGCAGTGATGTCAGTGATTGGCTGGGCTGAGACTCCAAGAGCTGATGTGACCAGGGACTCCTGTATGAAACCATTTTGGACTGTTTCAGCATGCTGTGTAGGAGGGCTGGGATGGGGTGGAGAGGTGACGGGCACCCTAGGATTGGCCAGGGGTGCCTGACTTTCGGAACCTTCCTCTCCCCTTTAAAAACTCTTGCACAAGGGGAGACATTCTCTTTCCTGTGGATTTTTCCTACACTTTGCTGCTGGATCCTGGGACCGCCATGGATAACTGGAAGGAGGAACCCCCTGTTCCTCACTCAGGACTAAATACTCTGCCCAGTAGAACCCACATCTAGGGGGTCTCCTCAAGAAGAAGTGAGGCTGGCCCCCTTAACCTTCCTGAGGACCAGTTGGGGGAAAGGCCTGGACTTTTCTGCTCCCAGAAGCCAAGATCAGGAGGAGAGCTTGTGCAGGGAACCAGGAGAACCAGCTCTTTGAGAGGGCATCTGCTTTGGAGGTTAGAGGGGTTTCTGCAACTGTCTATGGTGTCTAGAGCTCGGGGCTAGGGGTAATATTATCCCAGGATCGTCCAAATTGGTCCAACTGGACCCGAGTAATGGCATTTCAAAGTTTGGCGACCTTTGACCTTTTTTGCGTCAAAGCGCATAGGGCTCCACAGCGCACCCATTAAAAATCCCCCGTGGTGGGCTACAGCCCGGGGATGGAGCAAGGAGGAAGACATATATAAAAATGTTGCCCATACGGGCGTGTGTGGATCCCCCCTCCCCTACTGCATCTCTTTGCCCGGGGACCCAATCCCTCAGGCATATTTCATTTTTAATAGGGCCGGGACCCCATCCCCTGTCCCCTGATGCCATCAGAGAAAAAGGAAAAACTAAAGCAAGGGATCACCGTCGCACTCCCCCGCGATCGTGTGAAAGGGCCTAGGATCACATATTGTAGCCCCGGTGGCAGGAGACCCCATGTGGCCGGACAGCCTGATCCCTGTGCCTGTGACTGAGGGGAGTGGGAGGTCAGCCACCAACAATGCACCTGCCTGCAGGAGCGGGCAGGCCAAGAGAGTGCTGCTGGCTCCTGCAGCAGCACACTGGAGTACTGCTGGCATGGGGAGCATAACCAAACATGAGAACATGAGAATTCTGCTCGCAGGGTGCCCTAGTGGGACCGGGCACCCGAGATAAAAAGCAGGGAGTGAGCCACAAAAAAAACCTAAGAAAAGCATCACGGCACTCACGGCTCAGCGGAAGAGCTGATACCATAATAATATTCAGTGCTGCCAGAGGTGCACCTCATAATACCCTGTGGGGTCTGCTTGCTTTCACCTCAATTTCTGCAGATTTATCCCTTGTGGTGACTGAGGATGACAGGGTCACCACCCCCAACAACAGGAAGATGCAGCCTTTCGCTACAAAGCATATAAGGAGTCTCCAACCTAAGTTGGGTGGGACTCAAAAACATTCACCTGCCCAGTTTTTTCTTTCACTTTCCAATTATTCCCAGGGCTGGAGCATTTGCTGAGAGTACTCCGTCCTCTAGGGGCTAATGTTATGGTTACATTGATTATGGCTTGAAAGGCCTAACGGTAGTTAAAGGCAGTATATGTATTGAAGTGCTCTTTAGGGACCAAGTGTATGGTTGTAATGCAGTATCATTACAATGTGACACTCTCTAGGGGCAATTTTTATAAGTGCAGTTTGATGGTGAAATATGTATAAAAAGTACAGAGATACAGGTTTTACTCACTCGAAATGCTTAATCGGTTCACTATATTGATGTCAATGATTTCTGCTCACAGTAAATATGTTTCATCAGTATTAATAAGTGCATCCATGATGGAGTATTAGTTCTGAAAATTGCATTTGAATGCACAATGATGGTTTTAACATGTGGATTGTTGCTCTTAAACCTTGACAAATCCAATATACTCACTTAATATGGTTGTGTGACCCTTTTAAGGGGTCACAGGTGATCACACAATGTCAAATATTGTATTTTTCACCTGCCAATGTACATATTTGTAAATTATTGCATAGTATTTAGTAGTGTGTGTCTAATGAATGTACTTCTTTTTCAAAAGAAAAAGTACTTACTGGACAATCATTTTTTGAGTGTTGTTCTTGCTTACTAGTCAATGACGATTACTAGCCCTCATCACCTTCTCTGAGTAGGCATTGGACTGCTCGGCCTCGCCTTGTGTTTGTTCATATCATTTGGCCAGTATACTGCATTGCTGCTACGCTCCTTCCATCTGAATCTGTGTGGGTCATCACAAATATATGAGAGAGGAAGTCAAGACATCCAGGCTCAAATTTGCAAATCAATCATACAGTGTAATAGGTGGAATCTTGATATACATTGCATTATAAACCTTCCTTGTTGGACTTTGGGATGTATAACACTTTTTTATTAAACTGAAAATTTAACAAACCACTATATATGTAGTTCGACATATTGGGATGGCTGTAATTTAACTTTTGTTTATTGTGCATATATAGTAAATGGTTGCCAAATGTGTTATTTTTCAAGAAATATATATGATTTAATTATAAATTAAATGTATTTTATGTGGAGGTATTACTCTTAACATACAAAATGTATTGTATTATTTTATGAAAAATAAGTAAACAATCTAATTTCAGATATACTGACAATAAATTACCTTGTAGTAGACTAGCTAAGAAATTAAAGATGAGCCAACAATTGTTTAGAGTGCTTTTCCAGACAATCATCCTGGTAAGACATAATATCAATGAACAAAATATGGAATTCCCACAATATTGGAAAAAATATTCCTTACTGAAATATCGCTATCCCATACAAAACCAAGAAAAACACAAATATCACTCTCAAAAATTCTAAAATAAGTAATATTAATGACAACAATGCTGCTAAACAAAGCATTGGTAACTTTTTAAATATATACGAAATAAATGACACCTTCGAAGCAAACATATCATCAACAATATTGTATAAAAGAGATTGAATTATAAAACAATACATTTTAATAACCCATAAAAGGAGAACAAAATCACTTAAAAATATATATCGCTAAAAACTATTTAATCAACCCTATATGCTGGGAAAAAATAGTGAATTATAAAACAAATCACATCAAATTTAATACAACCCAAAAATAATTTACAAAACCCAGACAAATTACATCAAATACAGGAAATTGATAAAACATGTAATAACTACAAAATACATAGAACAATATAAACATATACATATAATATTATTTAAATTAAACATATGAACTAACCGATAATATTCCACTTAAACCAGAATTACAAGTAGGATCCTTTACCTAATTAAAACAACACTATTAAAAGAGCACAAGACCAGCTTCATTTTGTATGCTACACTTGAAAAAACATGAAAATCTCACAGATTTTCAGATAAAAATCCAGGATCAAGACTTCACAAAATGAACTACATATCACTACAAGTCAGTAGGATAACCTAAACACTGGTGCATAAAAAATGCTTGCACATTAATTTAAAAGAAATAAAAAAATAGCTACTTTTTCATTTATATTTCTAAACTGTAGCTTCCCCATCAACATTGCAAAACAAAATCTCATCATCCAGACCAACAATGGTGACTCCATATATGTGAACCTCAACAACGCATGTTATAAGTATGTAAAAGTAATAAAAAAGTGTCCCAAACCCTAAACCCTCAAATGTAAAATTAAAACTAGCCTCAAACTAATTCCCAACTAAATTAATGACATTTTAAACTCAACATCAAACAAACATGATGTATCTAACTGGAAAAGAGGCCCACCAGACCCAAATGTCACCTGATTTAAACAGAAACCAAAGAGAAGAAACAGCATGTGAAAAGGATAGCAATTATGTAGTTATGAAGTGAGATATATAAAAATTGATATTCTAATTTTAGCAATAAGTAGTTTAACATTTTTAACACAAAGCAATAGATATAGGGTTCTACCATTTTCAGATAAAATGGCACAAAGATCACCTTCCCAAAAAATATACAATTGTTATATCACATGGGATACACATACGACAAGGAAAGAACACGCAGCGTAAATGTTAACAGGAAATGTACCAAATGTTATGCTTATGCTTGTTATGGGGTTATTGTGATTAATGTTACAAGACACAACCACACTCAAATGTTTCAGCAATAGAAGTTAGGCATGCTATCCAAGATCTCGGCGAAGCAAGTAACCGCACTAGATCCCCAATCTAAAAAAGATTAATAGCACACCCAAAAAAAAACACAAACCCCTGCTGGTCCTAAAAGATACCAAGACATAAACATTCCAGAACACTTAGCCTTATACATAATGAAGAATCCTTTCTCCTGTACAACAATAAAAATAATGACCTGAGAATGCTTTCACAAACTAACCCAATGTACAATGTTGATAATGGCTGGATCTTTCAAATTGTGCCTTCTCCATTCATGCAAATATGCAGCCTACATGGAGAATACCATATAAGTAGCATATCACACTAATGTCTAAAAAGTAAAGGGCAACATATTAGGAACTACTAAACAAAATTGAAATTCAAACTAGCAACTACTATCTGCAAAAAAACAATTATAGGTTTTGAGCAGGTAATAATACAGACTATTCTCAAAATCTACCCACATATGAGACAAGGCGGCTGTTCTCATGTTAATCAAAGCATTTGGAGATGCCTTCCAAAAGTGTAAAATACATAATAAACAGATTTTTCATTTGAAACTAAAAACGTAATAGATCTTGCCCACATACCAGTCATGCAAGTAGCTAAACACTACAAAATATTAATAGAATCCCTATATCACCAATGAAATTAACGAAAATGAATAGCCTGATTACGAGTTTGGCAATCTTGGAGCGGGCCGCTATGCCATCGCCCCGATCTAAACCCGCCAAATCCATAATCAGTCCACCCGCCGGATTATGAGTTGTAATTCTAGTGGGTGGGCCTATGGTGGCGGTCCCATGGCATTGCCTTTTTAAGGCTTATAGAGAGCCTTAGTAAGGCACCGCCTTAGGAGCGCCATAGCCTGTTCCTGCAAAGACAGAAATGCACAATGTTGTGCATTTCTGTCCGTGAAGGAGCAAGGGGTACAAAAACACAGGGGCACAACAAGTGCCAACCTGCATTCCCCCCTGTGCACAGAAGCAACAGGGGGTCCTGGAGGGACCCTTTAGTCTCCTCTCCACCACCCTTTTCATGGCGGACACACCGTCATGAAAAGGAGGGCAGTTAGGAAACTCTTAATATGCTCGGCAGTGCCACTGAGGAACCACCAGCATATTACTTCCTCAGACCTCTGTGCTACCACCAAAGGATCAAGGATCCTGGCGGTAGCAGCAGTTCAACCACCAAACGTGTAAATGGTGGGTGGACTGCCAATCTAACAGTGCCTAGAGCGCCACCACTGGTCCACCAATCTTGTAATAGGGGCCTCAGCCCAAAGTGGACTACTTTGAAAACTCTTTGGTTGGCAGACAGCACAGTCCTGCACTGCACAGCTCTGGCCATAGGCACTAGCCCAAGTTTCAAATACCATGGTGGAACATATACACTGCCATACATCAACAATCCAAAACTAACAACACAGTGGAAGGATGGCACAGTGCCTTCCAAGCCACATTAGGCTGAAGCCATCCTACTCTATACAAATTACTAGAAATCCTGTAAAAAAGAACAAAGCTATCAACAACTAAGGATCAGTAAGCAAAATCAAACCTAAAACATCTAAACCAAGGAGCTGCATTAAATGTTACAATTCAAAGTAGAACTCTTTGTAAATAACAAAGGAGTACACCACCTTGAAATGATAGCTAAACAATACTCTAACCAAACTATTTATCTTGTTAGTAACAGAACACACACCACCTATCATAAAATACAACTATGTTTTAATATATTTTACAGACTATAAGTTTGTTCAAAAGTCTATAAAAAAATAATATAGAATGAGACTGATAAATAAAAATATTATAACATACAAAATATTAAAATATATTTCTCAAAACATATTACAACAAAATCATATTCAAACACAAAGCATTCAAAACTCCACATCACCTACTAATGCACTAATACATGATATTTTAAATTACATATAAATAAGTACTGCAACAATAAAATTTCCCACTACAATATATATATACAAAATTGCACATATGTTTTCGAAGCTGATGTCCATGATCCACTCTGAGTCCACAGAAATTGGCAAAAATAAACCCAAACAAATGCAATAATCAAAGGTCCACAATTAAGTCCAAAGAAGTAGTTCACAATATTACGGTAACATGCAAAACCCAAAAACATGAACCGTTTCAGGAAAACTCGAAGATGAAAGGGTATTTAGAAATAATGTTGGTTAAATGTAACCAAAAACATTTCAACTAGAAATAGGAAAAGTCTTGTACATTAGCTCAACAACCTTTAATCAAAAAGAAAATGCCAATCCTCCAAAAACATACACCCCAAGCACATTACAAAGATTACAGCATTGGATAGGGCACATTCTAGACACAACTGCGATCACTATTCTATCTACCTGCCAGCAAATAAGTATAACTACCTTCACTCACATATGGACTCAAAGCGCTTCCTGGCCAGTTTAGTCAATGGTTAAACCCGGTGCAATCAAAATTGCATAAACCGATTTTTCAGCTACCTAACTCAGTGAAAGAAGCTCAACTTCCCTTGGAGTTTGTCCTGACATAGCAGTCATTGGCCCAGAGGCTGCCTTGCTTTAAATGTATTAGGGCAGAAGAGAGTTCCTTTAAATATCATCTCAGAAAATAAATTACTGTTCAAAATCTAACCCACGGGCCTTGGCAGTTGAGGCAGCACTGATTGAATTAGAGATGACTCTGTCTTGGAACCTTACCTTGTCTTTTGAAATGTTTTAATTGCTGTTAAAAAGGACAATAAAAACATCACCCAGACTTGCTGTTTTATTAACTCTGCAAGCAAAACAGCACAATTCATTCATAGTTGCCACTTACACTGCATTGGTTCCCCAAAAGTACTAAGGGGCAGATCTACAAGCCCCTTGCGACACTTTTACGCTGCTGTTGCATCACTTTTGTGACGCAGCGGCATGATAAACAATGCACCTCGTTGCAACACATTTACAACGTGACGCATCTACGGAGATGCATCATGTTGTAAAGCCCTGCCTCAGGTATAATGTATGCAGAGTGGGTGTTCCGACGCAAGAAAGCCTCGTAAAAGTGACGCAGTGAAATCTACAAGATTTCACTGCGTCACTTCTATGACGCCACTGCATCAAAACCTTATGCCTGCTTGAAGCAGTCATAAGGAGTGATGCAGCACAATAGGAATAGGCATTCCTGAGCATTGCTGGAGTTGCTTTGCACTTGCGACACGACTCCAGCAATGTGTTACCTTTATGCCAACAGATGTGTGATGCATAAGTCAATCCTTGCACCACGGTGCATCGCATTGTAAATGCGACACATCTGTGGTGGCGCAAGTTTTTTTTTGCGGGACGCAATTGAACTGACGCATCTCTGCTAAAATGCAGAGATGCGTCAGTTCTTGTAAATCTACCCATAATACTTTCAATATAATGGACATAATTTTAGGACCAAAATATGTTGGTAGCTAACTATGTTAGGCACTATTTGTACTAATTTTAATTCATCAAATGGATTTTAATATGTTAATATTTGGAAGGTATCATAAGCATGTATTTTATTTCATTGCTCATTTTGAAATGGTTTTAAATAACTATCAAATTAAGGGCTTTTCTTTACACTAAGGGGCCGATTCCAATCCGGGTCGGAAGGGCACTGAACGCGATCTGGCCAGAAAAACTACAAGCCGTATGTGTGTTTTCCACCCGACTTGTACAGCTGTACGAGCGAGCAAGTACGATGCGAGGTACGTGAAATTCACCGACCGAGTCATTTCTGGGTTCGAACCGCTCTGTACGTCTCGCCCGTAAGCTAACCGTGGCGTGCAATGGATGCAATTTACGACTGAGACAGTACGATGCATGCGTCGGACAGCCGGTACGAGCCAGAGTGTCCGGCTCGCAAAATGTCCGGGAAGTTGCCTTTTCTGGTCTGCATCGGACTCCCTGTCACCCGCAGCCCTAAGACTCGGACACAGGGGTAGAACCAAGGGTCCCCCCAACACAGGCATGTACGGTGCGGATGGCACCGATGCGTACCCACTGTAGGGCCCTTGTGCAAGACGTACCCATTCAGTCAATGGGAGCCCATGTACGCGTCGTACGACCGGCTCCCATTGACTTCTATGGGAGCATACGGCCGCATCGTACTCACTCGGTCGGACTGCAGGACTCCAGCTCGGTCGGAAAACACTCCGGATCCAGCTCGGTCGGAGAGCTTTCTGACCCGGATCGGAATCAGCCCCATAGTAGTAGAGTAGCAGTGGGGACTGCCAGGAAACAAATCCACCGAACAATAATGTAAATTGAACACTATTATCCTATCAACAGAAAGGCAATTGGTACAATATTTGTACAAACTTATACATATATATATATATATCTTGAAAAGATGCCCTGCATTAGAGACGCACTCCTCCAGCCAGCGAATTATTCACAATTCTTTTATTTCAGGAACAGGCATTATTCATTCTGCTTACATTACATCCTCCTGCCTGACGCGTTTCAGAGCATTCACGCTCTTTCTTCAGAGGCAAATTCAGCTGCACACAGTGTTTTGGCTCCCAGAGTTCCCTGCATTTTCACGTTTTATAGGCCTCTGGTGTGCCTTGCTTGATTGCTTTAATCCTAATGTATGCTGGAACTTGTGGTTGGACGCCCCTAATTAAAATCCTCCAGTGGATTTTGTGCAGTTATATATATATTAAGCATCAACAAGATCCAGAAAGAAATCACAGCGCTCCAAGAGAATATATTTCAACCATATCACTTTTATTTGCAAACATGCAAATTCCACCACTTCCACCACCTTTACGAGTTTCAACCCCCACGGATCTTGCTCACGGTATTGTTAGTCCATCCTCTCTTTTGCTTTATAATCTCATAGCCCATTTTTGCCCACAATGAGGCATTATGGGACATGTAGTTTCTCATGTCCAGTTACCGATGTCAGTGTTCACATTAGTGTATTTTCTCTACTAATCACGGTTGTGGTGTCTCTTCGGTATAGTGTATTAGAGTTATTTCTTTGTATAGTACTGTTCCTGGTACTGTGAGGACCAATTCTGACAGGTCATCCGATTTATGCAATGAGGGTGTGTTGTTTTGTTTGACTTATTCTGCTTAATGCTCTCATTCTTTCATTGATGCGAGGGAGAGTTTAATCATTTAAATCTGAGATGTGTCGACGTGCCCTCTTTGAGCTGGTAAAAAATATATATATATATATATATTATATATATATATATATATATTATATATATATATTATATTTATATATTATATATATATATTATATATATATTATATATATATATATATATATATTATCTACTGGCGGTCGCCAGTAGATAGTTATAGTTAGGACCGTGTTTCCATAGGAAATCTCAAAATTCTATTTTGTATAACTTTGGCGCCGGTTGACGAATCTTCACGCAATTTTCAAAACTAATGGGGCGCTCCGCTCAGCTCCTACCCTGAACGTTTCGGAGGGATTCGTCAAGCAGGAGCCGAGAAAAAAGGGGGGTCCCAAAACGCGTTTTCCCCATGCATTTTCCCATAGGACCTTTAGTCGAAGGTACAGCCCGAACGGCTGAACAGAATTACTTGAAATTTGGCAGAGAGGTAGTCCTCAGGTCAGGGATGTGCCTTTTGCATATATGGAGTCAATCTGTTCAGTAGTTCCTGAGAAAATTGCAGTTAAAAGCACATACATATCTAGAGCCGCGCACCGTGCGCGAGTGTAATTCTGATTGGTTGTTACATGTCAGTCAACGTTCGAATCGGTCGAAACCAGGAAGTTTCGGCCGCCATTTTGTTTGTTTTTAGTGCGAGAGTGGAAAAGGAAGGTGGCAAACGTGAAAAGGGAGCAGGGTAGAGAGTTCCTGACCCCCTAGCCTTTGTCAGGGGGTCCCTGAAGGACCCCGAAGGCAGAGAAAAACATTTACATTTAAAAAAAAAAAATTGCGGGGGTGCATAGTTTATTGTAAAATAAATATATAAAAATAATACATACATAACTTAGCATTTAAAAAACCGTACAAATTCAATGAAAAAACCATAGGTTTCACACACGTTATAGTTAGGAATTAGCATTTAAAAAACCTTGCAAATTCACAGAATTACTTGAAATTTGGCAGAGAGGTAGTCCTCAGGTCAGGCATGTGCCTTTTGCATATATGGAGTCAATCTGTACAGTAGTTCCTGACAAAATTGCAGTTAAAAGCACATAAATATCTATATGCGCGCACTGTGCGCGCACCGTGCGCGAACCCTTACGTGCGCGAGCGTAATTCTGATTGGTGGTTACATGTCAGTCAACGTTCGAATCGGTCGAAATCAGGAAGTGTCGGCCGCCATTTTGTTTGTTTTGGGTGCGACACTGAAAAAGAGAGGTGGCGAACATGAAAAGGGGGCAGGGTAGAGAGTTCCTGACCCCCTAGCCTTTGTCAGGGGGTCCCTGAAGGACCCCGAAGGGTGAAAAATGTTTTAATTTATTTTTTTTAAATTGCGGGGGTGCGCGCACTGTGCGTGCACGGTGCACGCACGGTGAAAAACCTTAAAAAAAAAATATAATAATACATACATAACTTAGCATTTAAAAAACCGTACAAATTCACTTAAAAAACCATAGGTTTCACACACGTTATAGTTAGGAATTAGCATTTAAAAAACCTTGCAAATTCACTTAAAAAACCATAGGTTTCACACATGTTATAGTTAGGTGGACATTTCACTCGTAAAAAACCAATGAAATTCCCCTGTTATAGTTAGTTCAGATAACTATAACTCGCGCGACCGCTACTCTATCACAAGGATGATGTCATCAGTGATGTCATGAGTGATGCCACTGACCATGTCATGAGTGATGTAATATGTGACGTCATGAGCAGTGGATTGCGGGTGCGCGAGTTATAGTTATCTGAACTAACTATATCGGGGGAAATGTCCACCTAACTATAACATGTGTGAAACCTATGGTTTTTTAAGTGAATATATATATATATATTATATATATATATATATATATTAGGAATCCCCTCTTGCCTGGCACCTATACAAGATTAATTTATGCAAAAACCGAGACTACACATACCACAATGCGGTGGGAGAAGGAAGAGCCTATCAGGAGGCAGCTTTTTTTAATTAAATGGTTGTGCATATTGCTGGACATTAGAGGAGACCGGCCTTTGAGAAAGCCAATAGCGAAACACGTCAGGCCGCACTTTGTAAGCAGTTGAAGTCTACGTGGCATTGCCGGCCCTGGAGTGCTCCCAAACATGTTGGAAAACTTTGAGCTCTAATTTACACGCGGCATTTCCAGCCGCCGGGGCAGTACCACCGCGATAATCATAGCGGGCCGAGAAGTTGGTAATCTGCCCAGCATATTTCTGGAGGACTAGTACCGGAATTAAGACTTACCAGCTCACGGAGCTCATCTTGAGCAAGCATTAGGAATCCCCTCTTGCCTGACACCTATACAAGGTTAATTTATGCAAAAACCGAGACTACACATACCACAATGCGGTGGGAGAAGGAAGAGCCTATCAGGAGGCAGCTTCTGTTAATTAAATGGTTGCGCAATTGCTGGACATTAAAGGAGACCGGCCTTTGAGAAAGCTAACAGCGAAACGTGTCATGCCGCACTTCGTAAGCAGTTGAAGTCTATGTGGCATTGCCGGCCCTGGAGTGCTCTCCAAACACGTTGGAAAACTTTGAGCTTTAATATATATACATATATATATATATCCAAGAAAATATATATATATATATATATATATATATATATATATATATATATATATATATATATATATATATTCACTAAAAAACCATAGGTTTCAGGGGTGTTATAGTTAGCTGGACTTTTCACTTGTACAAAACCATTGAAATTCCCCCGTTATAGTTAGTTCAGCTAACTATAACTCGCGCACCCGCAATGCACTGCCCGATGACGTCACATATTACATCACTCATGACATGGTCAGTGACATCACTCATGACATCACTGATGACATCTCATATAACGTCTGTGAAACCTATGGTTTTTTCACTGAATTTGCAAGGTTTTTAAACGCTATTTCCTAACTATAACGTGTGTGAAACCCATGGTTTTTTCAGTGAATTTGTCTGGTTTTTTAAATGCTAATTCTTATATTTAACGTGTGTGAAACATTTCTTTTTTTTTATCGTTGCAAGGTTTTTTACATCTTTTTTTTTTACTTTTTTTTCCCTTTAAACACTATGGTAAAATTTAATGCATTCTGCAATATATAAAGTTTCACCTTTTTTTAAAAAAAGGTAAGATATAGTTGTATAACATAGTGAATCTTTTTTTGTAAAAATTTTTTACCGTGCGCGTACGGTAAGCTTACCGTAAGCGCACGTTTCGCTTTATGTACGTAATATTTCTACTCTGTTTGCGTATGGTTACGCAATTTGCGTAGGCGTCCGTACTTCCTACGCGGCGCGTAAGCGCATACTTTACACGCGTACGCGCGCACGTTACGCGGAAGTGTTCGAGCGTGCCTGTTAGGCGCATGCCCGCGTGCGCATGTCTTTCGTACGCGCATGCGTACTTTTACCGTAAGCGCTCCGTATGCACTCCGTAAGCGTAACGTACGCGCACGGTTGGTCATGTGATCAAGAAACAACACTTTTGATTGGTTTAAACTACTTTCAGTTCTAGAACCTTCCTACACCACACCCATTCCCTTCATTACTGCTTGTGACCCCTTAGGAGAAGGAGCTGAGTTGTCTTTGAGATACGATGGCAGAACAACAGTCCTCTTCTGAGAGTGAGCCTGGTAGCAGCATCATCAGAGAGAGAAGGAGGAAACAAAAGACTTCTTTTGTATGGGAATATTTTACCTATCCAGAGGGGCAGAAAAAGGTAAATGCTCCTTTAGTCACCTGCTCACTTTGTGAGCGTGTCTTATCTAGAGGGAATCCAAGGAAGAAGTATTCCTTTGGAAATCACTCTATGGTTAGACACATTAAGGATAAACATCCCAGGACTTATGCTCGACATACTGGAGAAACATCTCCAGTAAGTCACCCGAGCACACCCGCAGAAGCTCAGCCGAGTACATCTTCGGCAGCTCAGCTGAGCCCTTCCTCTGCGGTGGGAGCATCACCCTTTTCTGCTCCTCTGGATATAAACCCTCGTTTTGGGAGGGTTTCAATGAGGTGCACAAGATGTCATGGCCTTATTTTTCATGCGGAGACCAGTGTTTCCCTAATAAACAATAGGATAGACCAGCACATCTGTGGTCCTTGTTAGTATTCCCATTCTTTCTTTCCTCTTTCCCTTTATGAACACAACGGTTCTTTTAAGAGCCAACCTTACCTCTTAACTTTTAAAAAAAAAATTTAATCACTTTTTTTTTTTTTTTTTTAACGTACGTGCATTTTTTTTTTTTTTTTTAAACAAACATTTTTTAATCACCCTACAAGGTCCTTGAGGGACTACTACAGAAATGAGAAAAGCATAGAGAAGAGTAGTGAAAAAAAGTGAGCATTAAAGTAAATGTGTGATAATTCCAGAAATTTCACACTTACCTGACAATCAAAATAACTTAATTAAAAATAAGTGATTAATTTAACTTTCTATAAAGAAGTTTATTTTTCATATTTTTCCTTTCTCAATCTGTAAACAAAGAAAAAGGTATTAATATTTAACAATACATTTTAGAATACAGTGCACATATTTTCATATTTCAACAAACATTTTTTTGCCCTTTTTTTGCTGTTTTCAGAATATATTGCATTTCACTGTAAATCGTAAAAGCAATTGCATTCATCACTTAACAGCGGGCAAAAAAAAAAAACAATCTGAAAGATTGTTTAAAAAAAGCCCAGAATCTCTTCTCACTAAAACATACCGTAATAGAAATGTAACATTTGCAATAAAAATCTCACCTAAGAACAATAACTAATTCCAATAAATGTCGTCTGAAAATTCTGTTGCATAAGCATAATCACCAAAATAATTTGTGTCAAAGAAGTCCACAATGCAAATTATTACCTTTCCTTTAGGCCAAATGGTAATTTTTAAAATATTTTTTGATGACATTTCCAATGGTAATCCAATTAAATTGCAATAATGTTTTGTACAGATGTTGCAATTTCTGTCTAAAATTTTGGTTTCAGAAAAATTAAATAGGAATTTGCTAAATCAAAAGGCAAACGTTGCTTGAAAACCAATTGAGAATCATTACACAGTGTCCAGCCTTTTTCACATTTAAGAAAAACTGTGTAATGACCAGAAGTTACAATAGGCCCATCATGGAAAATTATTGCAACTGTGACAAAAGTTTTTCCAGAAATTGATAATTGCTGTCCTGTAAATTTCTTTATTAAAGTGTCCAATTTTGTTCCATCAGCTCTACAACGTTGCATCATTAAAATTACATACTGTCCATATTTCTTTAAAAGTAAGGTTGAAAACATGTCAGATTTACATTCACAACATTCCATGCTATGATTGGCATCTTTAACTAATTTACTAAAAGTCACTGATTTAGTCTCTGGCAATGTTAAATAGATAAACCTTTCTGAATCCACATTAGAGCTGCATGTGTAGAAACAGTTTTCACAACTATGTTCCCATTTATAACAGAGACCAAACAAATTTTCAATTTCTATCCCTTCATCTTCAAGTACCAAAAGGATGTACATCAAGAATTCCTGTGCATCTTGCAGGACATTTTGAGAAAACTGTGTCCGTCCTGAACATACATCTAATAGATTTCTAATTTCAGTCGCACTTTCTATTTTAGCTTTATCAACACTCAGCTTCTCATAAAGAAGACTTAGCACAGAACAGAATCTTTTTTCATGATTTTCTATTATCTGCTCTTGCAAACTTTCAAGATAAAATACAACATTCAGCACTACATTTGCGTAGCAGTTGACACCAGAGCTATTTTCAAAATGGCAACCAACAACCTCTTCAACATTGTCCTTTTTCTTTTTGCTTGCAATCACATGACTCTCTTTTTGTTTTCTCTTCTGTACATCCTCATTACAGATATTCTCAATTCTCCTTTTCCCACAAACAACACGTTTCTCCAACACAGGATACTGACCTAAATGAGGAGCATAGGTTCTTCTTAATTTATTATACTCTTTTACACAATTTGCATCAGCACTAACTTTTGAGTCATCAAAGTCTATCATGAATAAACCAGATAATGTTTTCACTCGTGACAAAGCAACATATGCCATACCTTCTTTGAACACAGAAGATCCAATGTTTACAAATGCACTATCAACAGTTAATCCTTGACACTTGTGAATAGTTACAGCATATGCTAGAGAAAATGGAAACTGCTTCCTACAAGCAAAAAACGGACTGAACAACGACTAATGTCTTTTACCTTTTCAATCTGATCAAATTTTATTTTTAAAAACTCAATTCCTTCTTTTTTCTGGTAGTTAACAAAACCCACAACTTTACCCATAGCTCCATTTACTAAACCTTTTTCAACATCCAAATTTCTCCTTAAAAATACTCGACAGTTCATGCAAAGATATAGATTTTTTTCTAATCCAGCTGTTTTCGAAATGTTCTTCTCTAGAGAATCCAATTTATTTTTCAGTTCGCCTGTTAATGTAATAGTAATTCTTTCATGTTGGATTTTGTCCACTGCTTCCATTTTCTTAATCTCTTCCTTTTCCAATTTCAAAAGTTCCTCATTGAATATTGAGCATTCACGTAGTGTTGGCATTAAGCAGATTACAGTATTTTTTTCTGCAATGTTCTTGTATATTTTCTCTGCAACTATTTCTTCACTTGGAAATAAATTATGTAGCAACCGACTTTGTAATGCTTTTCTGCCAACTTCTGTGAGTAGTCCAATTCTGATATCTTTCAGAATAGTTCCATATTCTTCATCGTTTGCTTGCCTCATATTGGTAGTGAGTTCTTTGTACTCAAAGAATGACCAAATATTCGCATTACCAATGCTTCCTAATGACTTCTTCGTGTCCTCATGTGTCACAGTATTAAACACTGGTTGTCCTTTAACTGGAGTAAGCTGTAGAAGATCCCCAAAAACTATAACATGTTTTCCACCAAATAACACGTCATAGTCTCTCTTTAGAATTTGCTGCATTCTTAAATGCACAAAGGCAAGCATTAAGTTTGATACCATGCTTACCTCATCAATAATGAGAACTTGCATCTTCTTCAACACTCTTGAAACTTCGAAACATTCTTCGCCGATTAGCTTGTGATATTCTATTTTGTTCTCATGCTCCACTGGTAACATTAGCAAGCAATGGAGAGTAATTCCTTTAATATTATATGCTGCTAACCCAGTTGGAGTAGTAACAACACAAGATAAAGTTGAATCAGTTTTTTGCTGTAGGTAGCTTCTGATGACTTTAATTAAGAAACTTTTCCCAGTTCCAGCTTGTCCACTCACATACAACCTAATTGGTTCAAATGATGTGCACGTGCACTCTTTATTTTCATGTAGTAATCCGTGATCAATTTTTTTTTCTGACTTCTTCATAAATTTGTTGTTGTTCTTCATTCAGTTGTTGTTCCAAATCTGGTAAGTCTATTAAATCTTCCTGAGCTTGATTCATAGCCGTTTCCACTTCAGTCATGGCTATTGCAGCTTCATTTTCTAAGATTGGCTGTCCTAGTGGATCTTGACTGAGCGTTCCAGAACTTTGGCTGTCTTGAGAACTGTCTCTAGCTACTTCAGCTGCAATTGTAGCTTTCTGTTCAATTTCTTCGTTTAACATTTGGACATAATTCCTGAAAATACTGCATTCAATGGTATCTTTACATGCATTAAATGAATCTTCACAGCTTTGAAATTCTCCAAGTAGTTCGTCCTCTGAACGCCATGGTTTAAACAGCTGTAAAAGTGCCAAGTAGTAAAATTCCTTTTTGTCAGTAGTGTCACAACTCAGCTTCCTGTGATTAATCAAACTTCCTTTTGTTTGCTTCACCAAACATCCTTCCTCACCAATGACTTTATATTTTCCATTGTTGATGTCTTCTGTGGCTTTCCGTGAAAAAATGTAGTTCTGCAGCACTTCATAGAGACACATGTTCTCAAGATGATGACTTCTTTTTGGGTAATATGTGTCCAACATGTTTGTTTTCAAAATATCTGTACTTTCTGGGTCGTTCTCGGCCAAATATTCAATTTCTCCAACAGATTTCAGTACCCGATTTCGCATTCCTGCAAGGCCTAAGCTGACCCAAATTATTCTTCTTGATTTCGAGTACAGACTTGCAGATGATAACCTATCTGAACAATCGTAGGATCCAATTTCTCGATGTGATAACATCTTTAAACTGAAACTGTACAGCTTCTTACTGACAGTCTTCTCGTGAGAAATCTCTTCCCACATTTCCTTCAATTCTGTTTTCTCAGATTTAGTGATGTAAGATGTGACATACCGAGCAACAGCAATAGAATTGTCTGCCACATACTAAATATCCATGTTAGCATTCCACATGGATAAAATGACTGGGTTGTAGTCATTTATATATTTTGACTCTTCTTTTCTTCTTAGGTTGTACGTATTTTTGGGAGATTTTCTTGTAATAGTATGTCGCACAGCTGACATAAAACTGTTGACTCTTCCTTTTGAAAGAACAGGTCTAGGAAATCCAAATCGACATTTTGTGTAGAATTTATCTTTACTCTTGTACTTTCGTCGACAGTATTTTCCACACCGATGACTTTGGAAACGTAAAACTTGCTCTTTTAACTTTTTCTCTTCTGTGCTTTTAGGTATAGCACATGTTGCATATTCTTCAAAGAAAGATAACACTGCTTCATCAGCATCTGTTCCAAATTTTGGAGCATCCTTGATCCACAACAGCATATGAATGTGAGGAGCACCTCTCGCTTGGTACTCTTTTCTCCAAAAGAAATCCACAACTTCTCCAAGTGGTGGATTTTTTTTATTGCAGATGAAGGACATCATAGCCTCAAATCTATGATTGAAATATCTGCAAACATTAACCGGATCCAATGAGCACAGTTCTCCTGCTGTCTTGTATTCGATGTTTTTAATGTTTGAATTTGCCTCTCGTAGAAAATCCAGTAAATCATCCCAAGCGTACTCGGCACAGTTTAGGGTTAGGAACCATGTTGGAGTTCCTAAATTCCGTAACATACATTTCAATTCTCCATGGCGTCGGTACCAATATTCATTCGTCCCACGCTGACAAGCCATCAGATTGATCAATTGTGATTCCAAATGATCATCTCGCTGCTGCACTTTGTTCATAAAATCCTTAGCAGACACATTATGTAGATGTGTTCCACTTTTTAAAATGTGGTTTACTGCATAAGATAGTGCAGACAAGTCACTTTCAAATAACAGATGGAACAAATAAGGAATACTTTGACGAAATCTGGGATCTTCTGCATATAATCTTGTAGTCCGATACTCAGAAGCAGGAATCTGGACTGGACGTTCATCGTATCATCCACCTTCTCCTGTAGGAAACAGCTGGGGAAAACAACGAGCTTCCAAGCTCTCCTCCCATACACTCAAGGGAGTTCCTTGTGCTTTTTTCATTTGAAACAGATCAATGGTGTTTGCCATTACTTCTTTTAAATGAAGAGGATGTATGCTGAAATGTTCATACATTTCTTCTTCTTTTGACTTGTCAACTTTTTCAATTGGCCCAGTTGGTGTTTCTGTGTCTCCTAGTACATCTTCTTCATCTTCATCTATATAAATTGATTCATACCATTTATTATTTTTTTTCAAATACAAATTTGCTCTTTGTACTTTTCGTACATCTACCAGCTCCTGCCAAATTTTCTTACTCTTTGTAGGTACACCATTAACCAGAATAACTAATGGTTCAGTTTCCAAAGTATCTGTATCAATAGTTTCCATATTTTTTTTCAAATCCAACGGCAAATAGACAACTCTTCTTTTTAAACCTCTCTGTAAATCTGAAGGAGGTAATTTGCCTGTTTTTGGCTCCATACGTACTATGGTCTGGAACGGATGAACACATTGAATGAGTATTGACTCATACGTATTTAAATTAGAAAGTTCTGCAGGAACTTCAACCAATTCTAAATTATTATGTACAGCTCTAGCTGGCATTTTATTTTCTTCTAACTTGTTGTAACAGTATTTACAAATACGATGATCTTCACCCAAATCAAAACAATTTTCAAGAAATATATATGTTGCAAAATCCTTCCACTTATAATTATCTTCTTCTTCACTTTTTTTGTAGAGATCAACATTCCTTGTTTGGATTTTATAATGGCTTCTCCGGCAACAAATACAAGTAATATTTGGGTGCCGATCACGATCCGGTAAAAAAATTCACCGTACGACTCGTATCCGGTCTTTTTACCGTACGAATCGTACAAGTGCCGTACAAACTGGCAATTACGATTCGCATGGTAAAAAGTCCATACGAATCGCATTGGGAATTATTCCCCACACGTCCTCGGGTCGGAAAATGTGTCCGACACGTCCACGGACGATTTACCGTACAAATGTGAAAAGTGAAGTCCGACCGCGGAATTACGATCCGTGTACGTGTCGAACCCCCCGTGTATGTACACCCGTGTACGTGTCGAACCCCCCGTGTATGTACACCCGTGTACGTGTCGAACCCCCCGTGAATGTACACCCGTGTACGTGTCGAACCCCCCGTGTATGTACACCCGTGTACATGTCGAACCCCCCGTGTATGTACACCCGTGTACGTGTCGAACCCCCGTGTATGTACACCCGTGTACGTGTCGAACCCCCCCGTGTATGTACACCCATGTACGTGTCGTACCCCCACCCGTGTATGTACACCCGTGTACGTGTCGTACCCCCACCCGTGTATGTACACCCGTGTACATTCGAGTCGTCACCCCCCGTGTATGTACACCCCTGTACGTGTCGTACCCCCACCCGTGTATGTACACCCATGTACGTGTCGCACCCCCGTGTATGTACACCCCTGTACGTGTCGAACCCCCGTGTATGTACACCCGTGTACGTGTCGCACCCCCCGTGTATGTACACCCCTGTACGTGTCGAACCCCCCGTGTATGTACACCCGTGTACGTGTCGCACCCCCGTGTATGTACACCCCCGTAGGTTCGAGTCGAACCCCCGTGTATGAACACCCGTGTACGTGTCGAACCCCCCCGTGTATGTACACCCGTGTACGTGTCGAACCCCCCGTGTATGTACACCCGTGTACATGTCGAACCCCCCGTGTATGTACACCCGTGTACGTTCGAGTCGAACCCCCCCGTGTATGTACACCCGTGTACGTGTCGAACCCCCCGTGTATGTACACCCGTGTACGTTCGAGTCGAACCCCCCCGTGTATGTACACCCGTGTACGTGTCGAACCCCCCGTGTATGTACACCCGTGTACGTGTCGTACCCCCACCCGTGTATGTACACCCGTGTACGTGTCGTACCCCCACCCATGTATGTACACCCGTGTACATTCGAGTCGTCACCCCCGTGTATGTACACCCCTGTACGTGTCGTACCCCCACCCGTGTATGTACACCCATGTACGTGTCGCACCCCCGTGTATGTACACCCCTGTACGTGTCGAACCCCCGTGTATGTACACCCGTGTACGTGTCGCACCCCCCGTGTATGTACACCCCTGTATGTGTCGAACCCCCGTGTATGTACACCCGTGTACGTGTCGCACCCCCGTGTATGTACACCCCCGTAGGTTCGAGTCGAACCCCCCGTGTATGAACACCCATGTACGTGTCGAACCCCAGTGTATGTACACCTGTGTACGTGTCGAACCACCCGTGTACATGTCGAACCCCCCGTGTATGTACACCCATGTATGTACACCCATGTATGTTCGAGTCGAACCCCCCCGTGTATGTACACCCGTGTACGTGTCGAACCCCCGTGTATGTACACCCGTGTACGTTCGAGTCGAACCCCCCCGTGTATGTACACCCGTGTATGTGTCGAACCCCCGTGTATGTACACCCGTGTACGTGTCACCCCCACCCGTGTATGTACACCCGTGTATGTGTCGAACCCCCCCGTGTATGTATACCCGTGTACGTTCGAGTCAAACCCCCCCGTGTATGTACACCCGTGTACGTGTCGTACCCCCACCCGTGTATGTACACCCGTGTACGTTCGAGTCGTCACCCCATGTATGTACACCCCTGTACGTGTCGAACCCCCATGTATGTACACCCATGTACGTGTCGTACCCCCACCCGTGTATGTACACCCGTGTACGTGTTGAACCCCCCGTGTATGTACACACGTGTACGTGTCGCACCCCCGTGTATGTACACCCCTGTACGTGTCGAACCCCCCGTGTATGTACACCCGTGTACGTGTCGCACCCCCGTGTATGTACACCCCTGTACGTTCGAGTCGTACCCCCACCCGTGTACGTGTCGTACCCCCGTTTATGTACGAACTGTACCCTCACCCGCGGACGTATGGAGCGTACCCCAGGCCCCAACACCAGCACCTTCACACAACATCGCGCATGTATGAGTCGTACCAAGCCAGACACAAGGACAGCACTGTACAACCAAATGGCCGAAGTACACACCGTACACACGTTAAAAACGCACGTACACAACCAGGACAAAGCAAAATAACACAAGAATACACCATTCGAATGGCACAAAGCCACTAAACATGTCCAACAAGCTCAAAAACAACACAATCACTGACCTGCAACTGCCAAAATCCAAAACAGAGGCCCAAAACACAACCACTCCTTATAACACACCCACCCAAAGTTCAAACACAGCCACACCCACCAATGGACAAATAAAAAGGGCCCAAACACACAAACCATGAGCCTTTGCAACAGACTCACTTCTGCCAGACCCCACAGACAACCTACAGCACCATACTAGAAGCTTTACCACACCTTACACTTGCACACCTTCACACACACACCTTCACAAACACCCCCACATCACATTCACACACACACACCTGCACAACCACTCCCACACACCCACAACCATCCACACACCCCCCCATCCACACCCACACCCCTCACCATGCCCACTAACAAGAATCCAAAGTTCACTAGCCGAGAGTTGGAGGTCTTTGTCGATGAAATCCTCAGAGTTGAGCCACACCTCTTTGGAACATTGGTCAGACAGACCACCATTTCTGAAAAAACATCCATGTGGCCGACCATCGTCGATGCTGTGAATGCTGTTGCGGACACCAGAAGGACCAGGCATGAATGCCAAGCCAGGTGGTACGATCTGCGGAGGAGGGTCAGAGCCAAAATGACGGACGAACACAACCAGGCCAACGTCACTGGAGGAGGGCCGGCCCGCAGACCCGTACACTACCATCCCTGGGAGGAGAGGGTGATGGCCATACTGCCGGTGGTGGCAGTGGATGGATTAGAAGGAGTCCAAGACCCGGGTGAGTACACAAACAACTCACCTCACATGGGGGGAACGTCATCCACAACCAAACTCACAAACAGGCACGCAACCACCCCAAGCTATCGCATGACTCAACCACACTCCATGAACACGCACATGCCACTAGCGCCACCATGCCCCATGCACCCAGCTGGACAATGTCAAGTCACAGGCCACAGAAAACACCAACACAAGACACGGGAACCGGGATGGCGGGAGTGTGGGCCCCAAAAATCACATAGTGCAACTCAGAAGCAGACAACAATGCCCTCTGCCCATATGGCCTAGGTCACAGCCAGACAAACAGTGTGTCCCCACACAGGAAAGACTTGCCAGCAAATGGCGGACGCCTTGCATTAAGACATGGGGGTGAAGGCACTTTTTGCACATGACAGCAGCTAATGAACAGCCAACACTGTGAAAGAGTGGCAGCACACACCACCACAGCAGCAGCGCAAACACAGACACTACACCCAATGGGTGCCTGGAGATCAGAAACAAACTCACATCAACAAGCCATGGGCCATTCAAAGATCTGCTAACAGTCTGTGCCCAGGAAGCTGGGCTGAGGTGACAGAGGATGACACACGGAGGGAGGGAGAGGGGGACAGAGAGGGAGGGAGACACAGGGAGACGGACAGAGTGAGGAGGCTGACACATGGAGGGAGGGAGAGGGGGACAGAGAGGGAGGGAGACACAGGGAGACGGACAGAGTGAGGAGGTTGACAGAGGGAGGGAGAAAGGGAGACAGAGGGAGACGGACAGAGGGAGGAGGCTGACACACGGAGGGAGGGAAAGGGGGACAGACAGGGAGCGAGAAAGGGACACACAGGGAGAGCAAATCAGCCTTGTGGGGTGTGGGAATGTCTGCTCGTCAGCAGGTGGACTGCGTGCATGTAGACAAGGGTGGCCAGTGCCAGAACCCCCCCTCTTCTCCATGGCTAAACACAGGGCCATGTCACAACCTGTGCACGAGCACAACGACAGCTACCTGCATTATCTAAGTGTGTGGAACCACTCCATGTGCCCACGTACAGTGCAACACGGAAGGCGCCAATGCATGGCTCTCCACACCTGCCCACTCCACTGCTGACTGCAGTTACAATTGACGCAGCAAGTAAGACTGTGCCACACATAGGTAAAGTCGCTAAAGCTGTGGCCAAGGGACATACCCATGTACAAGTGCACTGTGAGTGGAATGCAAGACATATCCAAATTCCCAGAGGAAATGTGCCAACTTAGAAACCAATGAAACATGGATGTTGCATGGAACAAAATTAACATTGTCTCTCTCACACACAGGTCAACGTCGTGGATCACCCCCCAACACTGGGGGGGAAGACACACAGGATCCGGCTCGGCAGGATGACGGAGCCACCGGCAGCGACGACTCTCACCACTCTGTGGACGAACCCGACCCCGACCAACCTGGCCCCTCTGGTGTCCAACGACCTGCAGCACCTGCGTCAGGTACAACTGGGCCAACCACCACTCCCACTCCTGCCACATCCCAGGAGACACCCAGGATCCCTGCCCCACCACCACAATGCAGCTAGGCTGGCCAGGAGGGACACGGTGTCCCGGGCACCCAGGAGGAGGCAGCCGACAACGCCAATGCCACCCCTCAGGGGTCCCGGAGACCCGATGTGCCCACAAGGGCAGGCCAGGTGCAAGTGGGCAGGGGTGGTGGGAGTGGAGGACGGCGGAGTCGCGAGCCTGACCAGTTGGCTGGGGAACCGGTATATTCCCATGTCCGAAACATTCTGGACACATACCGGCAGGACACCACGGGCATGGCCCAGGTTGTGTCCATCCTCGAGGGGATCAAGACCCAGCAGGCCCAGCAACATGCGGAGCAACATGCCTGTCTACTGCAACACCAACGGAGGATGGAGGACAGACAGGCTGAGCTCGTGACGGTGTTCACGGGAATTCACAGTACACTCCGTTGGATGGCCGACAACATGGGCAACCCTCCCTGTGCCATCAGGCGTAGAACATCACCACCCACAGGGAGGGATGAGGAGGAGGAGGAGACATCCGACGGAGCATCCCAAACATCATCACGGCCTGCTTCTGAGGGTCCCCGCAGGAGGGCGGGTCGTCCACGGAAAAGACCGTGAGGGTCGGCGCAACAGCACCATCTCCCAGGACACCTGGCCTGGCACCTGGCCCACTGGAGCAACAGCAGCACAGCATCAAAAGACATTCTCTGCCACATGGACTTGCCGGTCACTGTCTGACCAATGTTGACAAAGACTGTGGCATGGACTCTGAGGATTTCAAATGGCAAGGACACCAACACCCCTAGTGAACTTTGGATTCCACACACCCGGAAAGCCCCTCATGTCAACCCCCCCCCCACCCCAACCAAAATAAAAAGTCACACCATAAAGAGAAGATGCCTACTGATTGCATTATTACCTTACATGTGTCTTGTAAAGTCTAACTATGCCTGAGTTCTCATTTGACTTCAACCATCCACACCCTGGGGCCTGCGTCTGGCACAGGACACCCATGGGTCACATTGTAGTAGGCTAGACAGACATGGAGCACCATACACACCCGTGATGGGCCCAACCAGCTGAGGGGGTGGCCGCACAACCGTGCCGACAGACATATTGAGTACAGCTACAGCCATGCGCAGAGGTCAGGGATCATGTGGAGTGTCCTGGGGGGCACCCAGGTATGTGTGGAGAGGTGGCAGAACCATGTCCTGCAAGCTTGAGTCAGGTGGATGCAGTGAATGGTGGCCTGGCCAACGTGGGATGCATTGGGATGGCACATGTCACAATACCCACACAGTCATTGACTACATGCACAATACACAGTCTAATCCCACACAAACAGCTTGCATCTTGCTACTCGACACATAGACACATAGCCACTATCACGGAAAAACTTGTCAGACATGCCGGATGCACCATGGCAACACACCAGCATTGACTGAGAAGAGGCACCTTGGAGGCATAGGGACACCTTTATTTGTCATGTATTCGGGATTGCAGAGGCAACTCGGAGTTCACATGAACGGGTAATGTGGAGTTACATGTGGGTCCAACACTGGAACCCCCCTTCTGCAGCCCAAATGCGTGATAGCCATGGAACTGGCACACAAGTGTCGGCTAACAGCTAAACACCCCCTGCTGCTCACGGAGAGACTGCCATACACCATTGATCCACTGATGTGGAAGCCCCACAGCATGTCAAGCCAAGGCAAACCGTATGTGTCCGAGGGCAGTGTAACACACATTGATGCCATCATCACATTCCACAATCCCATCACTGATGACTGTCAACAAGTCTGACCATCTATTCAGGTGTACCCAGCTGCATGTAATGTGTACCATGGTGATGCGACATGTCTGCAGAGGAACCAAACATCGACAGGGGCAGTGTGCATACATCGTGAAAAACTGCCTCACCCAATACACCCCTGATGCATCCCTTACCCTAAGGAGACTTCCAAACTTGTCCGTGCGTGTAACGCTGAGTCAGCACACGATGACGTGTCCATGAGGAATAGCAGTGCCACAACAATGCAACCAGCAGAAGGCATGCGCAAGTACCTGGGGATATGAGAGACACAAGAAGTCAGCCACAAAAAGCACAGCCACTTGCATGTGCATGTACTCGACACATGTAAGGATGACAACATGCTAGGTCACAATTATGACTGGGGAAATACACTCATCACTGGCACCATCACTCGAGTGACACATCCACACACACCTCTAACTCACGTGGCATACATGCAGATGGACACACACATCGCAACACATGCCACACGGGGACCAATGCGTGCACACTCAGACACTGGTACTCACCACTAAGCAAAGAAGTTGCGTATGAGCCGACTCCGGATGTCCTCTTGCGGAACCACATCCTCCACATCACTAGCCCCATTGCCAAGCCCTTCGTCCTCCACGGGTGGATGGTCCTGATCATCTTGATCCAGGATGAGTGGCACAGCTTTCTCAACTGCCATGTTGTGCAGCATGCAGCAGACCATGAAGATTTTGCAGACCTTCGCCGGGGCATATGGGAGCGCGCCGCCGGTCTTGTGGAGGCATCGGAATCGGCTCTTCAGGAGGCCAAACGTCCTCTCTATCACTCGCCTTGTCCGGCCATGGGCGGTGTTGTAGCGGAGCTGGGCCGGCGTGATGGGGTTGCGGAGAGGTGTGATCAGCCATGGCATGTTGGGATAGCCAGCGTCCCCTACATGGAAACCACATGGACATAAGTAGGACAGGAGAAGCGGTCGTGCTGGAAGTCTACGCAAGATACAGGACAGACAGACTGTACCCACCAACAACACATGCTCGTTCGTTGCGCAGCTGCGTCATCAATTCAGGCATCATGATGTAGGAATCGTGTGCTGATCCTAGAAAACGAGCACAGACATGTGAAATCACCATGTTGGACAGACACACCACAAGGGCATTGATGGAGTGGTAGTGCTTGCGATTCCTGTACGCTACCTCCTGTGCCTGTGGTGGTACCAAAGCCACATGTGTCCCATCTATGGACCCAATGACATGGGGTATCCCTCTGAGGGGAATAAAATCCACGCTTGACCCCAGTCAACATTGCAGGGGTTGGGAAATGGATGAAGTCATCCAGGTGAATCAACATGGCCTCTAAGAAATCATGCAGCACACGGCAGAACATGCTCTGGGACATGCCACCAACATGAGCTATGGTATTTTGAAAGGTACCCGTGGCAAGAAAATGTAGGGCTGCCATTACCTTCAGCTTGGGTGTCAGTGCCGTAGGATACCTGTGCAGCGGTTGCAGGTGTGGTGCCAGTCTCGCCGTCAACTCCAGAATCAACCGTTGGGGGAAGCGGTAGCACCGGATACAGTCATTCTCCCGCATGGCAGCCAAGTCCGGAATTGGTCGGTGAAGATGCGGCGCTCTGCAGTAATTTGGAAGTGACAAGGAAGAGTGAGTGCACCACAACAACAATTTATTTGTACTGAGCACATGGTAATCTGTCAATACACATATGCTACATACGGAGTCAGGTATGTGCCACATGCCCTGGACACGTATGGCTGCCAGGTGACACCCCTACCAAGACCAAGCTACACACGTAGATTGTGAACCTCCACATGCCATGGCATGGGATTAGCTGTGTCCCAGTGTAAGTGAACAGCCAGACGCAAGACAGGAGTGACATACATCCACACATCAGCAGAAGTAGGATGTCGATTGCAGAGACTGGTAGCGGAACACTAGAGCCACAGGTCACATGACATTACACTAGGACAGCCCACACACCTTGCCATGAAGGTGTGCATGTGATGACTCACCACACATTCATAGAGAGGATGCAGACATGTCCTTGTTACGCTACTCCGTGTCCCATGCATACATACGCACCTCACATCCAATACCACATGTGCCATGGTGTGCGGAACAGTGTGCCATGTCAATCTACACACAGACACATGGTGGTTGCTGCAACAGCTGCTGCTTTTGAGGGAGCTCCAACATCAACCTAATGGGAACCCCCCACACATACATGACATAGTCACATCGTGCACCGTGGGTAGTGACATGTCAGGTGTGGTAACCCCTGTACCGGGCCTCAGGGGACACTTGCGTGTGTTGTTGTCCGTGCCATGCCAGTGACGCTCATCCCAAGTATGCAGCACGACATGCACACATGTCAAAGGAGTCAAGGGCATGCCTGGCACACATTGCACCGTCACACATTACATGTGTACACATCTCATCATACATCTGGTGCCTTCTCCACTCAGGAGTAATGTGCCACATCACAGCCTTTCACACCTGTGCCCCACACATGTAGTACTGCCCAGACAATGCCTTGATGTCCATCCATGGACAAGTATGTCATCCCTATTCCTTCCTGTGTGCTGCCTGTCACCACTGTGATGTGTGAAAAGCACCGTACTTTCGCAAAAAGGGCCTGTGTACGTTCCCGTATCACTATGGGAGTGCTGCCGTATGTGTACCCCTAGGGAAAGTGAGCGTACGCACGCGTGTACACTCCGTACCACCATGGGTACGCATACGCGAGAACACCCATAGTGAGACGGGCCGTACACGCGTGTGTACGCTCCGTACCACTATGGGTGTTCTCGCGTATGCGTACTCATAGTGATAGTGAGCGTACAGGCGTGGGTACGGTCCGTACCACCATGAGTACGCATACGCGAGAACACCCATAGTGAGACGGCCCGTACACGCGTGTGTATGCTCCGTACCACTATGGGTGTTCTCGCGTATGCGTACTCATAGTGATAGTGAGCGTACAGGCGTGGGTACGGTCCATACCACCATGAATACGCATACGCGAGAACACCCATAGTGAGACGGCCCGTACACACGTGTGTACGCTCCGTACCACTATGGGTGTTCTCGCGTATGCGTACTCATAGTGATAGTGAGCGTACAGGCGTGGGTACGGTCCGTACCACCATGAGTACGCATACGCGAGAACACCCATAGTGAGACGGCCCGTAAACGCGTGTGTACGCTCCGTACCACTATGGGTGTTCTCGCGTATGCGTACTCATAGTGATAGTGAGCGTACAGGCGTGGGTACGGTCCGTACCACCATGAGTACGCATACGCGAGAACACCCATAGTGAGACGGGCCTTACACGCGTGTGTATGCTCCGTACCACTATAGGTGTTCTCGCGTATGCGTACTCATAGTGATAGTGAGCGTACAGGTGTGGGTACGGTCCGTACCACCATGAGTACGCATACGCGAGAACACCCATAGTGAGACGGCCCGTACACGCGTTTGTATGCTCCGTACCACTATGGGTGTTCTCGCGTATGCGTACTCATAGTGATAGTGAGCATACAGGCGTGGGTACGGTCCGTACCACCATGAGTACGCATACGCGAGAACACCCATAGTGAGACGGCCCGTACACGCGTGTGTACGCTCCGTACCACTATGGGTGTTCTCGCGTATGCGTACTCATAGTGATAGTGAGCGTACAGGCGTGGGTACGGTCCGTACCACCATGAGTACGCATACGCGAGAACACCCATAGTTAGACGGCCCGTACACGCGTGTGTACGCTCCGTACCACTATGGGTGTTCTCGCGTATGCGTACTCATAGTGATAGTGAGCGTACAGGCGTGGGTACGATCCGTACCACCATGAGTACGCATACGCGAGAACACCCATAGTGAGACGGAGCGTACACACGCCTGTACGGGCCGTTGCTATGCATTTGGGGTGCCCTAGGGCCCCGGAACGCACCGTACCTGTGTGTGAAGCTCCAAACTACATAGGGGACACATGAGGGACAAGTATAAAGGCCAAAATGCATGCTGGTTGTCATGGAGACCAAGTTTAAAGTTTGAATTTTTTCCGGAAGGTGCACAGCAGAAGTCAGTGGGAATGAATCTACTTTGTTGCAATGTGTTTGTGGAGTTGACATCATGCTAAAAAAAAACACAATAAGAACCCACTGACTGCTAGGTTTGAAGGTATTGGAGGAAACATAGGATGCAAATGTGAGTGACCAATCACTCTGTACTCCTGTGCATGAAACAGGCCAGCAAGGCAGATATAAGGCAGCCAGGTCCCATGAGGGAGCACTTGCCTGCACATCTCTGTATTCCACGACCCAGCTGCTGCTACTGATTCCCTGGAACCATGTCAAGGGCTGTGGAGAGGTCACAGCCATTCACCCTGGAGGAGAACCTGGCTTTGCTGGATGTGATCCTCCCACAGTACCCCCTGCTGTATGGGCGAGCAGGTTATCAGGAGAGTGCAGAGTCCACTAGCACAGACTGTGTCCCTTTTTTAAGACTGTGACTTCTGCCATTGTGTCCAGGTGTGACACACATGCCATGTCCTGTAGGGGGGTTCCAGGGGGGGGAATGCCTGATGTCTCACAGCCAGAGCATGCTGTGGTGCACGTCTGCCTTCCTCACTAGCATGGTGTTTACTGTGACCCCCTGTGCCCTCGCAGGCGGTCGCTCCCTCCACGCTGCTCTGCCGCTCGCCTGCCTGCCTGCTGACTTACCTGCTGCCTGGCCGCTCCCTGATTGCTGAAGACCTCCGCTCACCTCTTCTACGCCGCTGCCCTCTGCATCTTCCTCAGGTTCGCCTTCTGCCTGCAGCCTGCCGCCTCTGCCCCAGCTCCTCACCGGCCCCGCTGCCCTGGTCACCTCCGTGCTTCCCGCCGCTTTCCCGCCGCCGCTGACCCGTAGCTCCGCCTCCCCTCCTCTCCCATTGGTCCTCCCGCCTCCCGCCTCCCGGCTGACCCTCCCTCCCGGCTCCCACTTATGACGCCCCCTGAGCGACCGCGCAGCGGACGCGCGCAGAGGGAGCGCCGATTGAGCGCCGAAGGTGCGCCAAAGGTAAGCCCGTCTGCGCCCGTCCACACCTGGACCGCGCCCAGCGCCAGACCCCCTGGACCCCGCACCCGCCAGCCCCCCCGCAGGACCTACAACTTCGCCATGCTCATCGCACTCAACACCGCCCGAGCACCTGGATGCTACCGAGCGTCCCCGCGACGCACCCATGGACCCTTCGTCTGCCGATCCTGCAACTTCTCCTGCCTCCGAACAGGCACTTCGCCCACCAAGACGGACAACAGCAACCACCTCAAGTGCATCCTGGTCAACACCCGCTCCGTCCACAGACACGCCGTGGAACTCTGGAACCTCCTCGACACCGCATCTCCAGACGTCGCCTTCCTCACGGAAACCTGGATGAACGCCTCCTCAGCCCCCGACATCGCCATAGCCATCCCGGACGGCTACAAGATCATCAGGAAGGATCGCATCAACCAGACCGGAGGGGGCATCGCCATCGTTCACAAAAGCACCATTCGCATCTCGACTGACTGCATCGACGCATTCAACGCCACCGAATACCTGCACTTCCAGATCCACACCGACCCCAAGACTACCCTCAGAGGCACCCTCATCTACAGACCCCCGGGACCACGCGCACAGTTCAGCGAAGACATCACAGACTTCATCAGCCCTCACGCCCTCCCCTCCACCGACTACATCCTCCTCGGGGACCTCAACTTCCACCTGGAGAACAACAACGATCGCAACACCACCGCCCTGCTGGACAACCTCGCCAACCTTGGACTCAAGCAACTGGTCTACTCCCCCACCCACTACGCCGGCCACACGCTCGACCCTCTCTTCTCATCCAGCAAGCACGTCACCTTCAGCCACTGCACCGGACTCCACTGGACTGACCACAGCTGCATCCACTTCAGCTTCAAAAAGAACACGGTCCACCACCACCCGAAGCAGGTTCCCCACAGAAACTGGAGCAAGATCACCGTCGACCAGCTCACCACCTCCCTCAGCCAGAACCCACCTATCAGGACAACGGACCCTAACACAGCAGCCCTCGACCTCAAGCAATGGCTGACCTCCTGTGCCGACGACCTCGCCCCACTGAAGAACCCACTCACCAGGCCCAGAAGCAAGAAGGCCCCCTGGTTCACCAACGAACTCAAGGACTCCAAGAGGGCCTGCCGCACCCTCGAGAAGGCCTGGCTCCTCGACAAGACCACCGACAACATGACCGCCCTCAAACTCGCCACCCGCAGACATCACCAGCTCATCCGCACCACCAAGAAGAAATCTCTGAAGGAACGACTGGGCAAGAACGCCCATGACAGCAAGGAGCTCTTCAACATCGTCAAGGAGTTCTCCAACCCCAGCACCGGCAACAACATCACTCCCTCGCAGGACCTCTGCGACTCCCTCACCTCGTACTTCCACCGTAAGATCGCCGACATCCACAACAGCTTCGGCGTTCCACCCCCGCACCCATCGACCGAACCTACACACCCCGCCGCCATCCTCCAGACATGGACCGAAGTGACCCCCGAAGACACGACACGCATGATGAACACCATCCACTCCGGATCTCCGACCGACCCATGCCCCCACCATGTCTTCAACAAGGCCGCCTCTACCATCGCCCCCCACCTCCGAGACATCATCAACACCTCCTTCGACACAGCCACCTTCCCGGAGAGCTGGAAGCACGCCGAGCTCAGCGCACTACTGAAGAAACCAACAGCGGACCTGACCGACCTCAAGAACTTCCACCCCATCTCGCTCCTTCCCTTCCCTGCCAAAGTCATCGAGAAGATCGTCAACAAGCAACTGCCCGCCTTCCTCGAGACGAACGGATCCCTCGACCCATCGCAGTCCGGATTCAGAGCCAACCACAGCACCGAGACCGCCCTCATCGCAGCCACCGACGACATCCGAGCCCTGCTCGACAACGGTGAAACAGCGACACTCATCCTCCTTGACCTCTCTGCAGCATTTGACACTGTCTGCCACCGCACCCTAGTCCAACGCCTCAACGACACCGGCATCCAGGGGAAGGCTCTGGAATGGATCATCTCATACCTTTCCGGCAGAACACAGAGAGTACGCCTCGCCCCGTTCCGTTCTGAGGCCACCAAAGTCATCTGCGGCGTCCCGCAAGGACCGTCGCTCAGCCCTACTCTCTTCAACATCTACATGAAACCCCTCGCTGCCATCGCACGCCAACACAACTTCAACATCATTTCCTACGCCGATGACACCCAGCTGATTCTCTCCCTCACCAGAGACCCCGACACCGCCAAAGTCAGCCTACACGAAGGGATGAAAGACGTCGCCGAGTGGATGAACATCAGCCGCCTGAAGTTGAACACGGACAAGACAGAAGTCCTCATCCTGGGACCGTCGCCCTCCGCATGGGACGACTCCTGGTGGCCCCTGGCCCTAGGCACCGCACCCAAGCCAACGTACCACGCACGCAACTTGGGCGTCATCCTGGACTCCTCCCTTTCGATGACTAGACAAGTCAACGCCGTCTCCTCATCCTGCTTCCACAACCTCCGCATGCTCCGCAAGATCTTCCGATGGATCCCGACCGAGACCAGGAAGACTGTCACCCAGGCCCTCGTCACCAGCAGACTAGACTACGGAAACACCCTCTACGCCGGTACAACAGCCAAGCTACAGAAAAGACTTCAGCGTATCCAGAACGCCTCCGCCCAACTCATCCTGGACGTCCCCCGTCGCAGCCACATCTCGAGCCACCTGAGAGACCTGCACTGGCTCCCTGTCAACAAGAGGATCACGTTCAGACTCCTCACCCACGCACACAAATCCCTCCACGACCTAGGCCCAAAGTACCTCAACGACCGCCTGACCTTCTACACGCCCACCCGCCTGCTACGATCCGCGAACCTCGCCCTCGCCCCTCGCATCCAGAGAGCCACCGCCGGAGGAAGATCCTTCTCCTACCTGGCAGCTAAGACATGGAACTCCCTGCCCGTCCGCCTGCGGCTAACCCAGGACCACCTCGCCTTCAGGAAACAGCTCAAGACCTGGCTGTTCGAGCAGTAGCAGACCCCCTCCCCCTAGCGCCTTGAGACCCTTCCGGGTGAGTAGTGCGCGATATAAATTCCATGATTGATTGATTGATTGACTGTGACAATCACTGCATGGTGCATGCCACATTCTGCCTGTCTTGTCCTCCTGGGAATGTAGCCTCTACAGTCCTCATGTGATTCTGTGGTCAGCCCAGTGTGACAGGTGACTGTACCCACAGATGTGTGTTAGTTCTGTGTACCTGTGCTGAGAGTGTCCACATGAAGTGTTCGTACCCTGGACATCGGTGTGTGTGTAAGTCCCCTGTCATGTGGGTGGGTGCATATGTGGAGTGTAGCACCCCAGCTGCATGAGGGATGGATATACCCTGGCCATGTGATGTGAGCAGGGAGCATTGCTGTGTGTCTGACGTGCAGCGCCAGCCCCACACCTGTTTGCCCCCCCCGTCTAGTGGCACATGTGCAGAGTGAGGTATGTCGCTGCATTTGGCAAGGGCAGGTGAATGTCCTGTGCCTGTGTGTGTCTGTGTACTCTGCTGCGGTGGCGTCAGTGGCCTGTGGCATGTGACTGCTTAGAGGTGCTGCACATTATCCTGGTGTAGCTTGTGATGCACAGTGTGAGCAAGGATCATTGATTGTGTAGTTGCCCTCATTCCACCTGTGTACTTTCAATGGCACATACTGCTTTTGCCCTTCCCCAGAGGATCATGTCCCTATGACAAAGGTGCAATGCGTTGGATGCATACTATGCCTTGTTGTAAACAGCAAATGTGTTCTAATATGTGTCTCTGTGACATGTGCCAGGTGTATTGATGTAGTGTCACTTGTTCATCCTCACAGGCAGGCGCCTCTGCCAAGGAGCAGATATGTCTGACCGCCGTCAGCGCCGTGAGGAGTGCGGATGGTCGGAAGCGGCGCCTGTCCCAGGTGAGGAAACGCTGGCAGGATATCCGGTGCTGGACGCGGAGGATCGCACGGGTCCTGCTGGGGGACTCACCTGAGAGCCATAAGAACCGCGGGCGCCGCCGACTGACCCACATCCACAAGCGTGTGCTGCCGGTGGTATTTCCAGACTTGGAGAGGCGCTTACAGGAGAAGCAGCAGCAGGAAGCGGGTAGGTACATGTGTGTTTGTTGTGTTTCACCAGCATTTGTAAGTGCACAGTTGCATGGATACACTGCCAGGGTTTAAAGGTGCTGTGCAGATCCTGTTAGCCACAGTATAGCTGTGCTCTCCTGCCTCCCTTCCCCTCCTTGCAATGTGTTCCCTGGTCTGTGTGTAGTCACTCCTTCACAAGGTAATGTAGGCTGGCGCTTTCTCCACGTGAACTATGCCTGTAGCATCATGTGTGGGGGTGGTGTGTAACAGGTTTGGGGACCTTGCCTGTGCCCTGTCCAGTTCAGTACATGTGGGTTCCATGTCAGTTGGCACTGATGCATAGACCAGACATGGGAGTTAGTCTCACAAGTGTCATGCCTTACAGCGCGCATGTCCTCTGTTGTGGCCTGTGACATGATGTGCATGAGTGTGCGATACGCATAGTGCAGGGATGTTGGGGTGTGTTGCAGTCATTCCCATTCAGGACCATGGAGTTGTGTTGCCACTACTGTCCCCTGGGGCATATTTTCCTGGGTGTCATGTGTGTCATCACAAAACGTGGACACTCTCAGTGTCTACAGCATAGGTTGTGCTCTGTGCCATTGTCCCCTGGCACCATGTATATTGACGTGAAATGTAGTACAAGTGTCCACTGTACAGCCTGACCTGATTTTCCTTGTTCATAGTCACAGTGGCCAGTGCCTGTGTGTCTAGTTACAATCCTCTGATGATGCCCATTTGTACATGATTATTTGGACAGGCGCACCTTGGGTATTTGGCGTCCAATCTTGCATTTCTGCAGCCCCTGTGTATTTCACCCAGACTAAGAGATGTAAGTGCCACCTGTGTCTCAACAAATTGTCTCATGTAGGGGGTGGTTGGTGCGGGCCAAGCCTACATGTCAAAACCAGAATTCTCCTTGCTAGGTCTGGCCAGTGTGTGATGTTTGTCTGGACATACACTGAAGGTGCAGTGAGCCAGTCATGGTGGGCATGTTTTCAGTATTACCTATGCAGCATGTGCCTCAAGTTCATGGATATGGTCCCTCCTCATCCCTATTGTCGGCAACGCTGTGTGGTGCAGATGCAGTGCTGGATTGTCCCCAGGGCCTGGCTCTTATGTCAAACTCCATTTCATGTCAGTTGCTATTGTGTCATGCTCTCCGTGGGTTTTCATTGGCATGGTGGGTTAACCAACTGTGTGTTGCATGCCCTACATCTGTACCTTGTTTTGTAGATGTTACTGATCTTTCTTTGCAGGCTATGCACTGTAACCTATGTAGATTGGACTCATGTGACATATGTATACAGGTGTGTGATTAATTGCTGCCTCTTCACCTTGCCCACAGCATAGTCGGGGGACACAGAGGGAGACATGAGCACAGACGGTGCGGAGGGACCGAGCACCTGTGCCAGCGTTGAAATCGTGGCTGGCACATTGACTGGTACTGAGGCGGAGGAGAGTGAGGCCGAGGACCTGTCCACTGGCACCACCGAATATGAAGCGGACGGGTCCGAGGATGATCTCTCCGAGTGGGCGGAGGCTGCACCACCAGCTGACAGCGGCACAACATCGCACCCCGCCCCCTCCATTGCCATCAGCCGCCTCCCACTTGCTCGTGTCCCTTCCCAACGTGCCCGGTCACCACATGTCTCCTTCCTGCCAGGCACCGCACCCCCTGCCCCTGTCTCCACTGCTGCCGCCAATGCCGAGTCTGTGGATATCCAGCGGCAGTTGCAGATTGGTCAGGCTGAGATCCTTAATGTCCTCCATGGCCACAGCCAGGTCCTCAACAACATGAAGGCATACTTGGAGGGCATTCACTCATCGCAGGCTGACCAACGCAGCTTGCTGAGGTCGATAGACTCGACACTGACTGCAGCAGTGGGTCTCCTGCAGCGCTTCATCCAACCCCCTACCCCTGCCCCATCCACACTTCCCACTCCCATGCCTGTCCCACGTACACCCAGACGTCAGCATGCACCCACCACGACGGACACAGGCACCACACTAGCAGGGAAGGTCACCCGCACACCTCCTGGCACGCACACACAGGGTGAAGTAGGCACACCCACTGGGTCGGGGGGCAAACGTAAGACACGCAGCCAGAGTGGGAGTCCGCATTCCACCAAATCCACTCCCTCCAAATCCCCTCCCCTCAGCTCTCCTGGCCACATATCACACAAAGACTCCTTCATGGCCGCTCTGTCCCTGAGCCCCACAGTGACACCACCCCGCAAGCGATCAAGGGAGTCCCCGGTCAGGGTGGTTGAGTCCCCCCCCCTGTCTACGCCCTCCCCCAGTGGCGCTGCGACCCATCCCTCTGACCCCCCCCTCCTTGGGGCCTGTGGTTCCTTCGTGTGCAGGGTATTCCCTGGAGGACCTTGCTAAGGTGTGCAGCGAGATCCTGGCCTCCGCCTTTGGCCCTGCCCCACCCCCTGTGGTGGAGACCACCATCCCTGCACCCACGACGCCTACCCTTCGCCCTCCTGTCCCTGCGGTGCCTGGTTCTTCCCCCCCACATGATGCCCTCACCCCTGTGGAAGACGACGGAATCTAACTGTGCAGGCAAGCTAGGGTACACGCATCCCACTGTGTCCCCTATCCAGCTGTGACTTCTGGACTGCCCTATGGGCTTTGTAAATATTGAACTTCTTACAAACAAGATTTATTGGATCATGCTGAATAAAGCAATTTATTTTTTTCCCTTGGAACACTACTGCTTTGCTGGTATTGCTGTTGGTGGGGCTGCTACATGGTTTTGGGTGGTGTTCATGTGTTGGGTGTGTGGGAAATGTAGTAGTGTGCTGGTCATAGGGGGGACCCTGGGATCTGTGTGCCATCACACGGTGTTAGCTAGGTTTCTCTGTTCATGTAAGCAGTTGCTGCATGGTGAAATTGTCCAAAGGTGTATTCCTTCCTCTGTGTACCCTGACATCTTCCCGGCAGGGTGTTCCCAGTATTTAGCGCTGAGCTGTGTGTACATTAGCTGGGTGTGTGACGGACTCCTTCAACTTTGCACATGCATGCTGAGCGATGTCTCCACCTGCATCATTCGTGGCATCCTTGGTAGTCATTGTACTTGTGTATGTGGACGATTGACATGACTTCATGTGGACATGTTTTCTTTTCGGCGCTATGCATGCGTATACTCCCAGCCTCGCACACATGTGGTACATGCACTGCAGGGTCTTTGTGCACCTGACTGACATTTGTGGGCATGGTTTCTGTGGCTACTCCACCCTTTGCGTTCCATGGGCACTGCTGGGAGTGTTAGGCACCCACCCCTCCTGTGTCTGGGCACTGCTGGGAGTGATAGGCACACACCCCTCCTGTGTCTGGACACTGCTGGGAGGACTCTGCACCCACCCCTCCTGTGTCTGGGCACTGCTGTGAGTGTTAGGCACCCACCCCTCCTGTGTCTGGGCACTGCTGGGAGGACTCTGCACCCACCCCTCCTGTGTCTGGGCACTGCTGGGAGGACTCTGCTCACACCCCTCCTGTCTCTGGGCACTGCTGGGAGGACTCTGCACACACCCCTCCTGTCTCTGGGCACTGCTGGGAGTGTTAGGCACCCACCCCTCCTGTGTCTGGGCACTGCTGGGAGTGATAGGCACACACCCCTCCTGTGTCTGGGCACTGCTGGGAGGACTCTGCACACACCCCTCCTGTCTCTGGGCACTGCTGGGAGCACTCTGCACACACCCCTCCTGTCTCTGGGCACTGCTGGGAGGACTCTGCACACACCCCTCCTGTCTCTGGGCACTGCTTGGAGGACTCTGCACACACCCCCCCTATTTCACAATATGTACGCTTAGAACATACACGTGTGTGGGTTTGCTCCATGCATACGAGGTGGGGGTACGTGTCGTACATACACGGTTGGGGTGGGGGTACGCTCCATGCATACGCGGGTGGGGTTACGGTCCGTACGTACACTGTTGGGGTGGGAGGTACACTCCATACATACGCGGGTGGGGGTACGGGTCGTACTTACACTGTTGGGGTGGGGGTACGCTCCATGCATACGCGGGTGGGGTTACGGTCCGTACGTACACTGTTGGCATGGGGGGTACGCTCCATGCATACGCGGGTGAGGGTACGGGTCATACTTACACTGTTGGGGTGGGGGGTACGCTCCATACGTACGAGGGTGGGGGTACGGCTCGTACTTACACTGTTGGAGTGGGGGTACGCTCCATGCATACGCGGGTGGGGTTATGGTCCGTACGTACACTGTTGGCATGGGGGTACGCTCCATGCGTACGCGGGTGAGGGTACGGGTCGCACTTACACTGTTGGGGTGGGGGAACGCTCCATGCATACGCGGGTGGGGTTACGGTCCGTACGTACACTGTTGGCATGGGGGGTATGCTCCATGCGTACGCGGGTGAGGGTACGGGTCGTACTTACACTGTTGGGGTGGGGGTACGCTCCATACGTATGCGGGGGTTACGGGTCGTACTTACACTGTTGGGGTGGGGGTACGCTCCATACGTACGTGGGTGAGGGTACGGGTCGTACTTACACTGTTGGGGTGGGGGTACGCTCCATACGTACGCGGGGGGTACGGGTCGTACTTACACTGTTGGGGTGGGGGGTACGCTCCATGCGTACGCGGGTGAGGGTACAGGTCGTACTTACACTGTTGGGATGGGGGTACGCTCCATACGTACGCGGGTGGGGGTACGGGTCGTACTTACACTGTTGGGGTGGGGGTACGCTCCATGCATACGCGGGTGGGGTTACGGTCCGTACGTACTCTGTTGGCATGGGGGGTACGCTCCATGCATACGCAGGTGGGGGTACGGTCCGTACATATCCGTACCCATGCTGTGGAATGCTTGTGCGGGCCGTACCCAGGCCTTTGTCACGTGGGTACGAGCTGTCCCGCCATTGTTGGGGTGACATAGGTGTGGGCGTGGTACGACTCGTACCCACGCTCTTAAGGCGTGGGTACGGGACGTACCTGTATTGTTGTGTTGCCGGTTCGCGTCGTCAAGAACTTCCGTTGTGGCGGTCGCTGGCTTAGCTGGACATGCCCCCACCCCTCGTAGTGACCAGGGCCTGAGGGTCAGGTATGTCCAGGGCATGTGTGCTGTGTGACTTTGGTGGGGGTTTTGTGGCCTGCCCCTGGTCCTGCCACCCCCCCCTTTCCCCCCTCCCTTTGTTGTTCTAACCTTCTGCGGCGTCTGCGTCCGAACCTGTAGAGGAGGTCGACTGCTATGAGGGCCGGGATGACACGTAGGTTCGGGTCCATGTCTGTCCGTCGCCTACAGGTACTCCTTGTTCGCGTCGTCCTGTTTGTCCGTCGCGTACAGGTCCTCCTTGTTCGCGTCGTCCTGATTTCCCGGCAGTTTTTGGCAGCCGGAAAATATTCACCGTGCGGGATGACGTCGGTGCGAATCATGATTCCTGGTTCGTGAATGGCAGTCTGCGTGCGTCCCGACGTCAAGTCCGCGCTTTCCCGGATCGCATTTGTACGTTTATTTTCGTCGGTCTGTGTTTTTTACGATTCGTACGGAAATGGTGTTTCCGTGCGAATCGTAATTCCATGTTTGTAAAGTTTTACAACCGGGTACGAGTCGGACGGAGAAAACGCTCCGACCGACGGTTCGTACCCGGTTTTTCCAGGATTGTAATCGGCACCTTGGTCTTTCATTAGAGATGATAGAAAAATGTTGTTATTTGATCTTCAAATTTCTTATTTACGGAGGGTTCTACATTCTCTTCCACATTTTCCTCAATAACTGTGTCATTCCCTGCACTTTCTTGTTCTGGACCAAAGTAACAAAACTGAATCTCATCAGTAACCTTCTCAACATCTTATACAGATCCACGAAACAGAGCGTTATTCAACTCATTTAACTTTAGTGCTGGACTTTTAGCAAAATACAATCTTCTCACAAATTTTCTAATTTCAGCATGATGAACTGCCAGCATCCTAAAATGGTGAAAAACACTTTGACAAACTTTCCTAGATAGACAAGCCAGAGAGTGTCCTTGCAAACCAGTATTCTCTCTCACTCTGCATGGATCTAGTCCTTGAAGCACCTTAATCTTCTGTTTAACACTCTTTTTACTATATTCTCTTAAAAACTCACGTAATTTATCAATAGATTCCTGTCACAAACTACAAATACTACTACAATTCCAAGTATACACTGGGGCTTTAGGACGTCTCCCCATAACCTCATCCGCAATCACTTCTTCCTCATTTCTTGGAACCATTTTCTCCTTTTCCATTATACAACCATCTTTTACTTCATATGCTCATCCACTGGTGTCAACTGCATGCAGCAAACTATTACTTTGAAGATAACTCTCTTCATTAAACAATGGTTCAGTACTTGAACTATGCATCCATTCTCCTAAAAACACTTTACAAAAGTTATTTCTTTTCACTACTCTTTTCGTTTTGCTTTGTGACTTCATTACATTGACTATTTTTTCTAATGTACGCATCCTGTTCAAAATTAAAATGAATAGTTTTCTTTTTAATTCTAAAGCCTTAGCTACAATGGCTTCAATATCTTTTTTTCTCTTGTAAAATTTAGCTCTTTTCTTATATTTTTTCACATCCTTTAGCAAATTGGACATCACTCTTCTCTGAAACATTTTCCTACGGATCTCTTTAAATGCTGATTTTCTTTTCAAGTCAATTTTTATAGCTTCTGCTTGTACATTAGCATTTAGTAAATTCTCACTATTCTCCTGTTGTTTTCTACTTGAAACAGTTTTTCCAATGGGGACATTTTTTTAATTTTTCCTTTTTTTGAATATATTTTTAAAGAATTCCTTTGTCTGCTCACCAGAAGACGTTTTCTTTTTCCCGACATGAGCATCTTCAACTAACTTGGGTCCTCCAGTTGTCTTCAAATATACATGTTTTTTCTGTTGTTTTCGCTGTCTTGATTTTATAGGCATCTTATATTTCCTTCACTGCTCTGCAGCAATACCTGAAAGAAACTAAAAAAAAATAACTTTTTTGTAATTTTAATATATTACTATATTTGTTATGATCTTTTCTTTTCTTATAACACTATCTACCCCTTTCCTACAAGTGAAAAACACAAGAAAACCAACACGAATTTAATCTCTAAGAACAATTCCTGTGTGCACACAGACTCTTGGTGTGATTCTAGGCAGAACACGATATTTCATTTGCAAATCAAAAGCACACTTATTTTTTTTTTTTGCAACTGTTAATTACTCTAACAGTCTGACACATTTTATTTATAGTTTAGAGAGGCAGAAAAGAGCACATGTCCAATCAGCTTTTTTAGAGCATGTACATGTGTAACCTGGCTGACTACACTCCAGCAAAGATAATGATCCTTGGTGATGTTCAATGCATTAGCGTTCCTCACTCCTACCTAAAACACCACACAGTGCTGATTAGTAAGCATGAGTGTACAGGAAAAACAGCTAGCTCTCTGCTAAGAGTGTGGTTCTGAAGACTGTCTACTGTCAGGTGCAAGAGAGACTTGAATGGACCCTTACATAACTGCATAAACACTGTAAACATGTATGTAAGACTACATGTGTGGTAAGGGTTAATATGAGTTTTTAGCATGTAGCAACTAAATGACCCATTGCAAGAGTCGAAGAAAAATCTACCATGTTGATTTCAAATATGTTAGCATTTGCCTCTTATTTGAGAAACTGTTTTGGGCTGAATGCTAACCACCACATTTCCAGAAAACAAGCTTCCCCTTTCATACGAATACAATTCTAAATGAAGCAGAGTATCACGAAATAGATCTCTGACAACAATTCCTCTGTGCTCACAGACTCATGCTGGGATTTTATGTAGAAAATGAAATTTTCTTGCCAATTTCAAAGCAAACTTACTACTGTTTTTTTCTGCAAGTGTTAAGTACTCTAACAGTTTCATACATTTTCATTACAGTTTTCAGATACAGAAAACAGCACATGTGCAAACAGCTTTTTGAGACCATGAACATGTGTGACCTGGTGACTGACTACACTCCAGCAAAAGAAATCAGCCTTAGTGATGTTGAATGTATTAGCATTACTCACTGCTATCTGAAACACCATTCACTTGTGAATACTAAGCATGATTCTACAGGATAAACTGCTGTGTGTATGCTAAGAGTCTGCTTATGCAGACTGTGTATTTTCAGTTACAAGAGTCATATGCATGGATACATCCAAAAAGACCCAGAGTGACACGAAATACATCTCTGACAACAATTCCTGTGTGCTCACAGACTCTTGCTGTGATTCTAGGCAGAAAATGAAATTTGCTTGCCAATTTCAAAGCACACTTACTACTGTTTTTTTCTGCAAGTGTTAAGTACTCTAACAGTCTGATACATTTTCATTACAGTTTTCAGAAACAGAAAAGAGCACATGTGCAAACAGCTTTTTTTGACCATGAACATGTGTGACCTTGATGACTAACTACACTCCAGCAAAAGAAATCAGCCTTAGTGATGTTGAATGTATTAGCGTTACTCACTGCTACCTGAAACACCACTTACTTGTGAATACTCAGCATGATTCTACAGGATAAACTGCTGGGTGTGTGCTAACAGTCTGCTTATGCAGACTGTGTATTTTCAGTTGCAAGAGACATAGGCATGGATACTTCCAAAAAGAACCAGAGAGACACGAAATACATCTCTGACAGCAATTCCTCTGTGCTCACAGACTCATGCTGTGATTTTACGCAGAAAATGAAATTTGCTTGCCAATTTCAAAGCACACTTACTACTGTTTTCTGTGATTTTAGGCAGAAAATTAAATTTGCTTGCCAATTTCAAAGCACACTTACTACAGTTTTTTCCTCCAAGTGTTAAGTACTCTAACAGTCGCATACATTTTCATTACAGTTTCCAGATACAGAAAACAGCACATGTGCAAACAGCTTTTTGAGACCATGAACATGTGTGACCTTGGTGACTGACTACACTCTAGCAAAAGAAATCAGCCTTAGTGATGTTGAATGTATTAGCGTTACTCACTGCTACCTGAAACACCACTCACTTGTGAATACTTAGCATGATTGTACAGGATAAACTGCTGGGTGTGTGCTAACAGTCTGCTTATGCAGACTGTGTATTTTCAGTTGCAAGAGACATATGCATGGATACATCCAAAAAGAGCCAGAGTGACACAGAATACATCTCTGACAACAATTCCTGTGTGCTCACAGACTCATGCTGTGATTCTAGGCAGAAAATGAAATTTGCTTGCCAATTTCAAAGCACACTTACTACTGTTTTCTGTGATTTTAGGCAGAAAATGAAATTTGCTTGCCAATTTCAAAGCACACTTACTACTGTTTTTTCCTGCAAGTGTTAAGTACTCTAACAGTCGCATACATTTTCATTACAGTTTTCAGATACAGAAAACAGCACATGTGCAAACAGCTTTTTGAGACCATGAACATGTGTGACCTTGGTGACTGACTACACTCCAGCAAAAGAAATCAGCCTTAGTGATGTTGAATGTATTAGCATTACTCACTGCTACCTGAAACACCACTCACTTGTGAATACTTAGCATGATTCTACAGGATAAACTGCTGGGTGTGTGCTAAGAGTCTGCTTATGCAGACTGTGTATTTTCAGTTACAAGAGACATATGCATGGATACTTCCAAAAAGAACCAGAGAGACACGAAATACATCTCTGACAGCAATTCCTCTGTGCTCACAGACTCATGCTGTGATTTTACGCAGAAAATGAAATTTGCTTGCCAATTTCAAAGCACACTTACTACTGTTTTTTCCTGCAAGTGTTAAGTACTCTAACAGTCGCATACATTTTCATTACAGTTTTCAGATACAGAAAACAGCACATGTGCAAACAGCTTTTTGAGACCATGAACATGTGTGACCTTGGTGACTGACTACACTCCAGCAAAAGAAATCAGCCTTAGTGATGTTGAATGTATTAGCATTACTCACTGCTATCTGAAACACCACTCACTTGTGAATACTAAGCATGATTCTACAGGATAAACTGCTGTGTGTGTGATAAGAGTCTGCTTATGCAGACTGTGTATTTTCAGTTACAAGAGTCATATGCATGGATACATCCAAAAAGACCCAGAGTGACACGAAATACATCTCTGACAACAATTCCTGTGTGCTCACAGACTCTTGCTGTGATTCTAGGCAGAAAATGAAATTTGCTTGCCAATTTCAAAGCACACTTACTACTGTTTTTTTCTGCAAGTGTTAAGTACTCTAACAGTCTGATACATTTTCATTACAGTTTTCAGAAACAGAAAAGAGCACATGTGCAAACAGCTTTTTTTGACCATGAACATGTGTGACCTTGGTGACTAACTACACTCCAGCAAAAGAAATCAGCCTTAGTGATGTTGAATGTATTAGCGTTACTCACTGCTACCTGAAACACCACTCACTTGTGAATACTCAGCATGACTCTACAGGATAAACTGCTGGGTGTGTGCTAACAGTCTGCTTATGCAGACTGTGTATTTTCAGTTGCAAGAGACATATTCATGCATGCATCCATAGCAGCTTAAACATTGTAGTGATGTATGTAAAAGTACATGTGTGTCAAGGTTTAATTGCAGTTTTTGTATATGTATGACCAAGCTCAGAAATTGCATGATTATAAGCAAAATCTGCGATATCAATTTCAAATGTGTTAGCATTTGCCTCCCATTTGTGTTTTACGGACTTTTGCTGAATGGAAACCATCATATTTACAAAAAGAAAGCTGCCCCTTTCCTAAAAATGCCATTCTTACTGTACCGGACCATCACTATTAAAATCTCTAACAACAATTCCTGTGTGCACACAGACTCATGGGTTGATTCTAGGCACAAAACAGTATTCCTCAGTGATACCAGTACACCTTAACTTATGGTAAAAACACACTCCATAATATTTAACTAGTTAAAGACAGTTAAATATCTCCCAAACCACAAAATGTAAAACATAACTTTTAAAGAAGAATCACAATTCTAATATTTATATCAAAAATCACCACATACATCCCCTCTCAAACTCATAACTCACCTTTAAAATTAGTTAGTTGAGAAAGAAATGTGGCACTCAAACAGCAGACTATCAGAGTCAGAATATCAGAGCTGTACACCTCTCTCCTCTGAGCAGAACCAGTAAATGGCAATGTTTCCCTCTCTTTTTTCACACATATACATGTTAATTACAAATCTCAGTGCTTCCCACTTTTTTTCAAATGAAATCATACATTTCTATTGGTTGAAAACTTCAACCCTTTTCCAAATGTACCCTTCCCCCAACTTGACTTCTGCCTGCTACCATAGCAACAGCTCATGGAACACTGCTGTGAGGAGAGAGGTCAGAAGTTCACCACACAATGTTTCAAATCCAAAGACCAAGAGTGCTTCATCTGTCCAACCTAACAGCACATCCAAACTAATCTTCTGTGTGAACACAATTTTCTGAACCAATACAAAACATGCTTCTAAAAATGTACACATACAGCCTACTTTTTACTGTAAAAAGATTTGAATCAGCCAATGAGTTCTTTTTATTTAAAAAAAATATGTATGCCTCCATTTTCCAACTGTCTTTCATTTCATATTGCCATTCTACTGAAAGACACCTTCTGAGTGCATCCAGATCTCCTTGAAAGATGTTCACAGTGTGGATTGTAGGTCACAGCTATGTCTTCTGGAGTGAAAAGTATGCAGAAAACAGAGGTATGGTGAGAGACCTTGCTATGCCAAATGTAGACATTAAATGGATTGGTCAGAGAGGGTTAAAGTGGCACCAATTAATGCCTTTGGTGAAAACCTTTCAACATCTCCCACAGCCTAACCTTATTATTGTGCACTGTGGTGGAAATGACCTAGGCACTTTAACTGGTGTAGGTCTGGAAATGCTTATTAAGGACACCTTTGTGCAATTGATGTCGCTTTTTCCTCAATCTGCCTTTGTATATTCTAACATATGCCAAAGGCAAAAGTGGAACTGGTCCAACCAATTTTGTCCGCAGATTGACAAAGCAAGAAAGCACGTCAACAAATCTATTTCTGCTTTCCTCAGAGACTATGGTATGGGTTCTATATACCACAACAACTTGCGTTACAACATGCAAGGCATTTATAGAAGAGACGGTGTACATTTCACTGATGAAGGCAACAGAGTCTTCCTCTTGAACTTTAGACTCTGCATTGGTACTTACTTATAGGTACCAAAAAACACTTCATAAACACAACGGCTCTTTTTAGAGCCCCCTAATATGTTAACACTTAAATTTGTTTTTTTCTTCTTTTTTAGCTTACCGTACGCGCACCCCGCGATTTAAAAAAAAAAAATGCAAATGTATTTTTCATACTTTTATGACCTTCTTGGATCCCCTGACAAACGCTAGGGGGTCTGCAACTCTCTTCGTTGCCCCCTTTCCACGTTCTCCTCCTTTGTTTATCAGTGTGAGACACACAAAATGGAGGCCGACACTTCCTGATTTCGACCGATTCGAATGTTTACAGTCATGTAACCACCAATCAGAATTAACCTCGCGCACGGCAGCGTACGCGTACGGTAAGCTTACCGTACGCGCTCGGAGCGCGCCTATAGATATATATATTGATTTAAATGCTATTTTCTCAGCAAATACTGAACACATTTACACCAGACCTACAAAAGGCACATCCCTGACCTGAGGACTACCTCTCTGCCAAATTTCAAGTAATTCTGTTCAACCGTTCGGGCTGTAGCTTGGACTAAAGGTCCTATGGAAAAATTCATGGGGAAAACACGTTTTGGTACCCCCCTTTTTCTCAGCCCCTGCTTGACGTATTCAACCGAGACTTTCAGGGTAGGAGCGGAGCGGGGCGCCCCACCTATTTTGAAAATTTCGCCACGATTCGTCAATCTGCACCAAAGTTATTCAAAATAGAATGTTGCGGATTTCCTATCGAAACACGGTCCTAACTATAACTACCTACTGGCGACCGCCTATATATATATATATATATATATATATATATATATAAATATATATATATATATATATATATTTCTTAACCACTCGTAAGCACACTTCCTGGGGGGAAATCACGAGCGCAGACCTCTTATCGTGCCAGCAGTTTTATTTATTTACCATCCCCATAACGGATGTCAGGACGCGTTTCGGCCGTCACAGCAGCCTTGGTCACCTGACCACACATCCGTGCAGACCCGGTATTTAAAGTGCAAATGCAACACATTTTTTTACTTTTCTGTCATAGACATAGAAAACATGTATACACGAAGAAATACTATATAGGCACAATGCGATTGAAATGGAAATTCAGTTTTCACAATTTCATAAATTGTATTGCATTGCGCCTGACAATAATAAAAGCCTAAATGCATATATTAATGTCAGTAAAAATACTTCAATTGTGTATCTTTGTGTCACGTCATAATATGTCACATTAATATTCATATAAAGTGCTCACCGTGCTAAAGAAAAAAAGCCCTAAATGAGGGACAACTTAAAAAGAAAAAAAGGGATAACCACAGTAGTCCGTCAGATAACAAGTATGTTAAAGTGCATAAATGCCCCACTGATTGAAGGACATAAAGTGGCTAGTGCTAATCTAAATAGAATGAGGCGAACAAACCTATAAAATCAGATAAGGTGCATAATGCAACAGTACTTGATAATCTAGTTTAACTAATGCTACTAGTGCTTGTCAAACTCTATGTACAGTTTCAGATAAAGTGCATGATGCAACAGTACTAAATACCATAAAGTGACCAGTGCAACTAGTGCAAAACACATCTTGGCAATCAACTAATGGAGACCACCGATCTAAAAATACAATTCAATCCTATTATGTAAAAATACAGAATGGACGGAGAAAATATCCCATACGCAATTCATTTTTAGCAATCAAATTCATCTGAGTCACGAAAGGCAAACAGAATATACAGACATTATCTATGAGGGATAAAAACCAGTGACATGATTAAAATGATCAATAAAAGGAGATGGGAATATAAGATTATTAATACTACCCTACAATGTCCTAAAAACCAATCATTAAAATATGCACATAAGACCCCAATATGTATTCCACCTATATTTGTTGTGTGATGGAACTAAGGAATGGATGTGTATGTCTGTATAAAATTCAAAGAAAGGTGTAAAGATCCTCCGTGGCATTGAGGCCACCTGGCCATTTCGAATCGAACTCTAAAATGTATTGAGTTTCCAAACGACGCAGTGTGGCCTCCCTATTGCCACCTCGTTTTCTCAGTGGTACAGATTCGATGGCAAAATATTTCAGGCATTTAGGGTTGCTGTTGTGTACCTTTTCAAAGTGCCTAGCCACGGGATAATTTTGATCCTTGTTATTAATGGCTCTAATATGTTGCAAAATGCGTTTGTGTACCGCCAGCTTTGTGCTGCCAATATATTTTAAAGTGCAGTCACATTCTAGGACATAGACACAATAGTCCGTTTTGCACGTAAGGTGTTGTTTGATTTCCCGTTGTGTATTGGGGAATTTCGTGCAGTAAGTTTTGGTATTTGTACCAAATTGGCAGGCCTTGCATATAGAGCATTTGTAAAAACCATTTCTGATAGGCAGCCACATTTGTTTGTTGGAGGTATCTTGGCTGTTGCCAGTTAACATGTTACCCATACTTTTTGCTTTACGGAAGGTGATAGAGGGATTGAGTGGCATAAGTCCCCCTATCACTGGGTCTTCACGTATAAAATGCCAATGTTTCCTCATGATATTCCTTAATTCCTTTTCCTGTTTGGAATATGTTAAAATAAGGCGTACTGGTTCATTATCAGTATTTAAAACCTCATTTTTATCTTTTTTTCTATATTCCAAAATTTCCTCTCTTGGTTTTAGCCGGGATCTTTTCATGGCCGCTTCCACTACTTCCAAACTATACCCTCTATCTAAAAACCTAGTCATGCATTCTTTTTGTTTAATTTCCATATCCAGAGGGTCACTACATATACGTCGGATACGGAGCATCTCCCCATACGGGATGCTTTTAATAAGATGTGGGGGATGCACACTGGTTGCATGAAGGAGTGTGTTGCCTGCCGTAGGTTTTCTAAAAAGGGTAGTAGTTAAAATGTTATTATTAACTAAAACCTGTACATCTAAAAATGTCACTGTCTCATTACTAACATTTGATGTAAAAGAAAGATTAAAATTATTACAATTGATTTCCTCTACAAATTTGAGTACACTTTCCTTAGATCCCTGCCATATGATAAAAAGATCATCAATACAACGAAACCATCGCATCACATTTTGAGTAAAAATCTGCTGATATTGTCGCCTGATCACCAGCTCCTCCCACCAGCCCATAAATAAACAAGCATAGCTGGGGGAGAAGCTGGCGCCCATAGCTACTCCTCGTAGTTGCTGGAAAAAACAACCATTAAATAAAAAAAAGTTATTTTCCAAACAGAAGGAAAGCATGTTCAGTAACATTTTAGTATGATCAGCAAATTCAATTGTCCTGGTACTCAAATAAAACTCTGCCGCTCTCAGGCCATCTTGATGTTTGATGCTGGTGTATAGTGAACATACATCCAGGGTGACTAATAGATAATCCTCTTTCCATTTAAAATTATCAATCTTTTGAAGGAAGTCACCAGTATCTTGGATGTATGAATCCAGTTTTTTCATATGGTCTTGCAGGAAATAGTCAATGTATTTTGAAAGGTTCTCAAAGGGGCCATCACAGGCAGATATGATAGGTCTGCCCGGAGGTGAGGTCAGACTTTTATGGACCTTGGGGATGAAGTACATGTAAGGCGTTGATGGATATTCTTTTTTGATGAATTTGAATTCTTCCCAGCTAAGGAGACCCAAGCCTTTCCACGCCAATAAGTTTTTAAATAGAGTCTCCTGCGCATTTTTATATTTGAAAGGGGTACTTTTGCTATAACATCCTACTTCATCCAATTGTCTGTACGCCTCTTTAAGATAGTCCGCTGTGGGCCAAAGTACAATATTTCCCCCTTTATCGGAGTTGCGGATTATTACATCAGTCTTCTGTAGCTTGGAAATCAATTGTTTAAATCTCCTTTCTTGATTGCAATATTTCTTTTTTCTTACTGAATTGCTCATGTACATAAGTTTTTTTAGTTGAAATGTCACATGGTCATTAAAGGTGTCCAGCCCGTCATGGGACGAAAGAGGGATACATTTGGATTTGGGTTTGAAGGGAGTATCAGGCTTCTTTTGGTTGAGAGTTGGCATTGATTCACCTGCCTCTACATGGTCGCCTGTTGCCAGTTGGTATAAATCATTATATATGGCTGCATCAGAGACTTGGAGGTTGCTGGGACTGTTACTGTTGCTAGACCTTTTGTCAATATCCAGGGCCGGCTTCTGTAGATATAATTTTTTGAGTTTTAGTTTCCTAATAAATAGGTACACGTCTGCCCTGGTACGAGTATAATGGAAACTCGTTTCCGGGCAGTAGCTCAGGCCCAAACTCAATAGTTGGTTTTCTGCTTTCGTGAGGTCTATTTGTCCCAGGTTGAGGATAGTCTTGCTTTCTCAGCCTGAAGACCAACATTCTCTGTCTCTAATACCTTCGGGAGCGTCCGCGACCGCGTCCTCTCTTCCTTGGTTCGCCGTTGCTTGTTTGCCCGACGTCTCGCCCGTCTTCTTTGGCATTTTGTGGTGCCTTCATGTCTTGTGGTCTTGGTCTCAATGTCTCCCTTCTTCCCTGTTTTAAAACATCCAACTCTTCCCCCACCGTCAGTTTAATTCCTGATGTATTACGTGTCCCTTCATTTTCAGATTCACTTTCCAGTGCAGAACTGGAAAGTGAGGAAAGTTCCACTTGTTCCATTTGAGGTCCCTTATTCCCATATCTTATATATATATATATATTCACTGAAAAAACCATAGGTTTCAGGGGTGTTATAGTTAGCTGGACTTTTCACTTGTACAAAACCATTGAAATTCCCCTGTTATAGTTAGTTCAGCTAACTATAACTCGTGCGCCCGCAATGCACTGCTGATGATGTCACATATTACATCACTCATGACATGGTCAGTGACATCACTCATGACATCATTGATGATAAGTTGAATCTTAAGGGTCCCTAGGGTCAAACTAGACCACTAGGTACCTCTAGTAAGCGCCACAGAGCTGCGTTGCAGAGAGGTGTAAAAAGGGGCTTGGCCTCAGAACACTTGTCTGCAGCGCAGCTCCTTGGCGCATACTGGAGATGCCTGTTGGGCTAGTTGGCCCTCAGGGACCCCCAGTATTGAAGAGGAATTAATTCCCCAACTTACAACTCGCCAGGGGGTGCGTTTGCAGAGTGCCGATGGAGGGGCGTCGCCTCCGGCACGATGCCAGTCTTTTATTTATTTTAATTTTTTAAGAAGGGGGGCTGTGTGGTTCCCCTTCTTATTCTAATTTATTGGCCCTGATGACCCCATCCCCCAGGGCCTGTCTCCTAATTATATTTTTTTGACCCCAATCCCCAGGGCCGGCCACTGTTTTTTATTATTTTTAAAAAATATATATTTATAGACACACCTAGGACATGCTGGACAAACCGTACGTACCTATCACCATGACGATTTGCGTGATATTCATTAAAAGGCGACTATGCATACAATGAATCCACGTGGAATGTATTTACACCACTAGTGAAGCTCTGACATGTCTGATGCCCTACCGTGCCTAATCCCGGTAGACACCCTTGTCGTTTATGTATACAAACATGGGTAGCTATTGACGGACACATTTAATACACATGCACACCAAGCCATTCAAAGGGGATTCGACAAAAATTTGACCAAAACTATGCAAGAAACCCCCCTCACGATTAATAAAACACACATCCACTGCCGGATGTGTAATACTTTTTATTTTACTCTCTGGAAAGGGGACGAACATCACTTGAGAGTCACAGCGCGCTCCTGGCAGAGCCCAATGCTGTGTTACACCCACCATTGCCTGCTGAGTGCCACACACCTCTGTGTTGTATTCCACTAGCTAGTGCATATGCTATGACACTCTCTAGCCCATGTGCACTGTAACACCACCCCGTGAATATGTCATGCCACACTTGTCTTCGCACAGGTTATATTGCCCCATCTAACGTGCCTTCCTCGATGCCTATGTTATATCGCACAGTGCTATGCCATACATATTACAATCTGGGATCCATATCTTTGTCACAGTGCATATGCAACGTTACACTCCCCAGCACATATTTTATATTACAACTTTAGAGACTAGTTAGGTTACACAACACTGCCCTGTGCATATTACACTCCAAGGCGCATATCGCATAGCACACGCTAGTGCCTGTGCTATCTCGCGCTCTCCAATGAATCTGTCATTGCGCACAATGTATTGCATATTATATTTCACGCCCGGTTCATCTTATATCACACTTTTGGTGCATAGTTTATACCATACACTATATCTAGTTTTCATTTTCAATCGTGCTCTCAGGACTATGTTCTATATAACACTGTGTTCACCTACCCTTTTCACGGGCATTACATTTTGTGATAGGTGGTGGAGGGTCAGGGGGTGTTTCTGCCAAGTGAGCCCGGAGTCACAGTCACAAACGTCCTCTTCTTCCTGAATAAAAGTGAGATTATGCTGCATACTTGTTCATATTTTAAGTAGTTCGCACAGACACATGTTTTAAAAACAATAAAGTTCCTAATACCCGCCTTCTCTGAACAGTTAGCTTGCTGCCCCATCCCCCTCCTCCCTATCCTCTGTTGTGTGAATCCATGGACTAGCCTCCTCCCTCCTGCCATGCATGGTCTGATGTGCTGCCACTGCCCTCAATTTAGTATGATGTACCCGTCCACTCCTCCTGCCCTCCATTGCCCATTTCTATGTCCCATCATTGACCTCCTGCTTAAACTCTGTGCTTAGCTTGCTGCCCCTTTTCTCCTTCCCCCTGCCCCCGATGTCTTTGTGCATGCCCCTGCTCCATCCTTTTTGCCCACCATGTTCCATGGGCCTGCCACTCCTATCTACTCTGAGTGTTCTGTTGAGCTGCCACTCCCCTCCCACCTGCCTAGCATTGTCAGATGACTGTAACCTGTCCCTGCCACCTCCACCCTGCCTTTCCACATGACATGCCCCTATCCTCTTTCTCCTGTCCACATGGTCCATTGTACTGCCACACCCTTCATCCCTCCCTGGTCTGTTGTGCTGCAACTGCTCCTCCTGCCTGCCCCGTGCGGTCTGTTGTGAGGCCCCTTCCCCTGATCTTTCTTGTCTGTGCACAGGTCCTGACCCTCCCTTCTATCCTCCATCGTCCTTTGTGCATGCCCCTGCACCCTCCTTCTTGCCCATCATAGCCATTGTGCTGCCACTAACCCTCCCACTTGCCGTGCATGGTCTTCTGTGCTGCCATGGCCCCTCCCACCTTCCCTGTGTGGTCAGTTAGCTGCCCCTGACCCCCTCCCACCTTCCCTCCATGGTCTGTGTGTATGCCATCACAGTCTCACTGTTGCTCTTCATGGTGTGTCTTGCTTCTAGTGCCCATCCTGCCTGACCTCCATGGCTATCGTGCTGCTCCTGCCCTGCCCCCTTGCCCCCAGCCCTCTGTTTACATGTGCAGACCCCTACTCCCTCCCTCCTGGCTTGTCTGTTCCATTGTAATGCCCCTGATCCGTCCCTCCTGCCCTTTATGGTCTGTTATGCTGCAGCTTTCTCTCCTGTCTGTCCATTATGGTCAGCTAGCTACCATTGCCTCCTGCCCCTCTGTTCTCTGTTGTCCATGTGCATGGTCCTGTCCCCTCCCTCTTGCTTTCTATGGATTGTTGTGCTGCACTCCCGTCCTGCATGCCCTGTGTGGTGTATTGTGCTGCTGCAAACCCTGATTCCTGCCCTGCAGGGTCAGTTTGGTGCACCTCTCCATGTCCCTCCTGTCCTCTCTTTATCCAAGTCCATGTCCCTACCCCATTTCCTTCAATGATCCAATGTACCATACTTGCGAACATTTTGAACTTGGTAAGAGGGAGATTTTAATAAAAAAATTGGGGTATTGATTTTCCCCTTTGAGTTACATTGAAAAAGAGGAGATTGTAGACAGGAGACAGATCAAATAAAGCCCATTTGAGCTTAAAAACATTGGACGTTTCCTGGCTGAATCGGGTCTGTTGGCATGTATGGTTGTACTACCATTGCCTCTTCCTTCTGCCCACAATGGTCTATTACATTGCCACAGCCTCTCTTGCAAGTCCTGTATTGTTGGTTTGTTGCCCCTGCCCCCCTTTCCACTGCCCTCCATAGTCTGTTGTGCTGCCACGGACCTTCCTGCCTGCTCAGTGTGGTTAAATTGTTGCCTTTGCACCCTCCTACCTGCCTTCAATTTTCAGAGTCCGTGCCCCTGGCCTCTGCCTCTCAACAGTATCCTAATGAACAACTAGATTGCTAACATTCTATATTTATTACAAAAGTGTGGAACGCCTGACGTCATCTTGATGTAATAAAAACTGTAATACCTAGAGCATTTCCTTTAGAAATTACATATATGAGAGGGTCTTATTGGCATCAAAATTATGGTTAGTGATCTAAAAGACTAAAATAAGGACATATTTTCTGAGTTTTCAAATAGCGACAAAGCACTTTTAAATTATTTGTTATCTTTATGTTTTTTTATCCAGTTGACCACTTGATTAAATGTTGCACTTAGGGGAGAGGATGTGGTGTTATTTCCAGAACTGCAGACTTTGCAACTGGGGACCAGGTTGGAGTTTCTGCTTCAGCTCGACATTCTGTGATTCTGGTCAAATCACTTAGTCTCCCCATGTCTACAACCAAAATGAATTTGTTCTTGTGTGATGTAACCAATGCTCATGTAAAGCACTCCAATACCTGACAAGTCTGCACTATATAACACTGCAAAAACACAAAATAATAAGTGTTTTGCACACTTCTGTCATTGGGCTATATTTGGGCTACATCTGGGTGATTTGGGGCTACATTTGGGCTCTTTTGTCTCCGGTGGCTATTTTGGGAGATTTATTTGTTATGAAGTTTCCTAATTTCCTCATGTACTGCAGTCTCCTCAGTAGGAAATGCTTTCAGTTTTTTACTTTGATTCCATCATGAAGGTATTCAGATATGTCACACATTTGCCATAAATTCTGAATGTTAGCACTCTAGTTGCTCATTAGATCACTGTAGTAAAACTACTGTTCACCATGGAAGTCTGCTCCTGGTATTAAAATTGCATGTTTCAGTCTGCATGTCAGAATTTTTTAATGAAATAGAAGAGGATTTGAGAAGTCACTCAAAATGTGCCCTCATTTTCTTTCTTCAGCATTAATCATAATTTCTATGGCAAAATGAACCCCCTCATTGTGTTCCTTTTTAAATTAAATGTTTTAAGTGTTACCAGTTTATTCCAATCAAGATGGCTTCAGGTGTGCCATACTTTTGTCATAATGAAGACAGTAAGCGCTCTAGTTGTTTTTAAGAACACTCTGGGACATTCTGTCATTGGGCTATACTTGGGCTACATCTGGGTGATATTTGGGCTACATTTGGGCTCTTTTGTCTCTGGTGGCCATCTTGGGAGACTTATTTGTTATGAAGTTTCCTAATTTCCTCATTTACTGCAGTCTCCTCAGTAGGAAATATTTTCAGTTTTTTACTTTGATTCCATCAAGAAGGCATTCAGATGTGTCACACATTTGCCATAAATTCAGAATGTTTGCACTCTTTTTGCTCATTAGATCACTGTAGTAAAGCTACTGCTCACCAGGGAAAACTGCTGCTGGTATTGAAGGTGCATGTTTCAGTCTGCATGTCAGAATTTTTTAATGAAATAGAAGAGGATTTGAGAAGTCACTCAAAATGTGCCCTAATTTTTCTTTCTGCAGCACTAATCATACTTTTTATGGAAAAATGAACCCCCTCATTTTGTTCCTTTTTAAATTAAATGTTTTAAGAGTTACCACTTTAATCCAAGCAAGATGGCTTCAGGTGTGCCATACGTTTATCATAAGTAGGACTGTTAGCGCTCTAGTTGTTCTTTGGAACACTCTGGGAAGCTGCAGTAGAACACAAAGGAATCAACTGACAGTCTCTGCCCTTGTTGGATGTACATGTTTTACTGAGAATGTCAGACTTAATTCTCACATGACTGAGAAAGATAATGTGAATTTACAGAAAATATGCTCTCAGTTTAGCTTATAGATCACCTTCCAAACCTCTGTGGGAAAAGCATGAGAAAATATTTTTCTCTCAATCATGATATCCCAGCAGAAGGCTTTTTCACATGGTGAAATCACCTTAGAACATACCACAATTCCTAAAATGAGTATGGTACCATCAACAAATGATTTATAATGTAAAGGTCGCGGTCGCCAGTAGATAATATATATATTATCTACTGGCGGTCGCCAGTAGATAGTTATAGTTAGGACTGTGTTTCTATAGGAAACACGGTCCTACAGAGGTTTGGAAGGTGATCTATAAGCTAAACTGAGAGCATATTTTCTGTAAATTCACATTATCTTTCTCAGTCATGTGAGAATTAAGTCTGACATTCTCAGTAAAACATGTACATCCAACAAGGGCAGAGACTGTCAGTTGATTCCTTTGTGTTCTACTGCAGCTTCCCAGAGTGTTCCAAAGAACAACTAGAGCGCTAACAGTCCTACTTATGATAAACGTATGGCACACCTGAAGCCATCTTGCTTGGATTAAAGTGGTAACTCTTAAAACATTTAATTTAAAAGGGAACAAAATGAGGAGGTTCATTTTTCCATAAAAAGTATGATTAGTGCTGCAGAAAGAAAAATTAGGGCACATTTTGAGTGACTTCTCAAATCCTCTTCTATTTCATTTAAAAATTCTGACATGCAGACTGAAACATGCACTTTCAATACCAGCAGCAGTTTTCCCTGGTGAGCAGTAGCTTTACTACAGTGATCTAATGAGCAAAAAGAGTGCTAACATTCTGAATTTATGGCAAATGTGTGACACATCTGAATGCCTTCTTGATGGAATCAAAGTAAAAAACTGAAAATATTTCCTACTGAGGAGACTGCAGTAAATGAGGAAATTAGGAAACTTCATAACAAATAAGTCTCCCAAGATGGCCACCAGAGACAAAAGAGCCCAAATGTAGCCCAAATATCACCCAGATGTAGCCCAAGTATAGCCCAATGACAGAATGTCCCAGAGTGTTCTTAAAAACAACTAGAGCGCTTACTGTCTTCATTATGACAAAAGTATGGCACACCTGAAGCCATCTTGATTGGAATAAACTGGTAACACTTAAAACATTTAATTTAAAAAGGAACACAATGAGGGGGTTCATTTTGCCATAGAAATTATGATTAATGCTGAAGAAAGAAAATGAGGGCACATTTTGAGTGACTTCTCAAATCCTCTTCTATTTCATTAAAAAATTCTGACATGCAGACTGAAACATGCACTTTTAATACCAGGAGCAGACTTCCATGGTGAACAGTAGTTTTACTACAGTGATCTAATGAGCAACTAGAGTGCTAACATTCAGAATTTATGGCAAATGTGTGACATATCTGAATACCTTCATTATGGAATCAAAGTAAAAAACTGAAAGCATTTCCTACTGAGGAGACTGCAGTACATGAGGAAATTAGGAAACTTCATAACAAATAAATCTCCCAAAATGGCCACCGGAGACAAAAGAGCCCAACTGTAGCCCCAAATCACGCAGATGTAGCCCAAATATAGCCCAATGACTGAAGTGTGCAAAACACTTATTATTTTGTGTTTTTGCAGTGTTATATAGTGCAGACTTGTCAGGTATTGGAGTGCTTTACATGAGCATTGGTTACAATACACAAGAACAAATTCATTTTGGTTGTAGACATGGGGAGACTAAGTGATTTGACCAGAATCACAGAATGTCGAGCTGAAGCAGAAACTCCAACCTGGTCCCCAGTTGCAAAGTCTGCAGTTCTGGAAGTAACACCACATCCTCTCCCCTAAGTGCAACATTTAATCAAGTGGTCAACTGGATAAAAAAACATAAAGATAACAAATAATTTAAAAGTGCTTTGTCGCTATTTGAAAACTCAGAAAATATTTCCTTATTTTAGTCTTTTAGAGCACTAACCATAATTTTGATGCCAATAAGACCCTCTCATATATGTAATTTTAAAAGGAAATGCTCTAGGTATTACAGTTTTTATTACATCAAGATGACGTCAGGCGTTCCACACTTTTGTAATAAATATAGAATGTTAGCAATCTAGTTGTTCATTAGGATACTGTTGAGAGGCAGAGGCCAGGGGCACGGACTCTGAAAATTGAAGGCAGATAGGAGGGTGCAAAGGCAACTATTTAACCACACTGAGCAGGCAGGAAGGGCCGTGGCAGCACAACAGACTATGGAGGGCAGTGGAAAGAGGGGCAGGGGCAACAAACCAACAATACAGGACTTGCAAGAGAGGCTGTGGCAATGTAATAGACCATTGTGGGCAGAAGGAAGAGGCAATGGTAGTACAACCATACATGCCAACAGACCCGATTCAGCCAGGAAACGTCCAATGTGTTTAAGCTCAAATGGGCTTTATTTGATCTGTCTCCTGTCTACAATCTCCTCTTTTTCAATGTAACTCAAAGGGGAAAATCAATACCCCAGTTTTTTTTCAAAATCTCCGTCTTACCAAGTTCAAAATGTTCGCAAGTATGGTACATTGGATCATTGAAGGAAATGGGGTAGGGACATGGACTTGGATAAAGAGAGGACAGGAGGGACATGGAGAGGTGCACCAAACTGACCCTGCAGGGCAGGCATCAGGGTTTGCAGCAGCACAATACACCACACAGGGCATGCGGGACGGGAGTGCAGCACAACAATCCATAGAAAGCAAGAGGGAGGGGACAGGACCATGCACATGGACAACAGAGAACAGAGGGGCAAGAGGCAATGGTAGCTAGCTGACCATAATGGACAGACAGGAGAGAAAGCTGCAGCATAACAGACCATAAAGGGCAGGAGGGACGGATCAGGGGCATTACAATGGAACAGACAAGCCAGGAGGGAGGGAGTAGGGGTCTGCACATGTAAACAGAGGGCTGGGGGCAAGGGGGCAGGGCAGGAGCAGCACGATAGCCATGGAGGTCAGGCAGGATGGGCACTAGAAGCAAGACACACCATGAAGATAAACAGTGAGACTGTGATGGCATACACACAGACCATGGAGGGAAGGTGGGAGGGGGTCAGGGGCAGCTAACTGACCACACAGGGAAGGTGGGAGGGGCCATGGCAGCACAGAAGAACATGCATGGCAAGTGAGAGGGTTAGTGGCAGCACAATGGCTATGATGGGCAAGAAGGAGGGTGCAGGGGCATGCACAAAGGACGATGGAGGATAGAAGGGAGGGTCAGAATCTGTGCACAGACAAGAATGTTCAGGGAAAGTGGCCTCACAACAGACCGCACGGGGCAGGCAGGAGGAGCAGTTGCAGCACAACAGACCAGGGAGGGCAGAAGGGTGTGGCAGTACAATGGACCATGTGGATAGGAGGAAGAGGATAGGGGCATGTCATGTGGACAAGCAGGGTGGAGGTGGCAGGGACAGGTTACAGTCATCTGACAATGCTAGATGGGTGGGAGGGGAGTGGCAGCTCAACAGAACACTCAGAGTAGATAGGAGTGGCAGGTCCATGGAACATGGTGGGCAAAAAGGATGGAACAGGGGCATACACAAAGACATCGGAGGGCAGGGGGAAGGAGAATAGGGGCAGCAAGCTAAGCACAGAGTTTAAGCAGGAGGTCAATGATGGGGCATAGAATTGGGCAATGGAGGGCAGGAGGAGTGGACTGGTACATCATACTAAATTGAGGGCAGTGGCAGCACATCATACCATGCATGGCAGGAGGGAGGAGGCTAGTCCATGGATTCACATAACAGAGGATAGGGAGGAGGGGGATGGGGCAGCAAGCTAACTGTTCAGAGAAGGCAGGTATTAGGAACTTTATTGTTTTTAAAACATGTGTCTGTGCGAACTACTTAAAATATGAACAAGTATGCAGCATAATCTCACTTTTATTCAGGAAGAAGAGGACGTTTGTGACTGTGACTCCGGGCTCACTTGGCAGAAACACCCCCTGACCCTCCACCACCTATCGCAAAATGTAATGCCCGTGAAAAGGGTAGGTGAACACAGTGTTATATAGAACATAGTCCTGAGAGCACGATTGAAAATGAAAACTAGATATAGTGTATGGTATAAACTATGCACCACAAAGTGTGATATAAGATGAACCGGGCGTGAAATATAATATGCAATACATTGTGCGCAATGACAGATTCATTGGAGAGCGCGAGATAGCACAGGCACTAGCGCGTGCTATGCGATATGCGCCTTGGAGTGTAATATGCACAGGGCAGTGTTGTGTAACCTAACTAGTCTCTAAAGTTGTAATATAAAATATGTGCTGGGGAGTGTAACGTTGCATATGCACTGTGACAAAGATATGGATCCCAGATTGTAATATGTATGGCATAGCACTGTGCGTTATAACATAGGCATCGAGGAAGGCACGTTAGATGGGGCAATATAACCCGTGCGAAGACAAGTGTGGCATGACATATTCACGGGGTGCTAGAGAGTGTCATAGCATATGCACTAGCTAGTGGAATACAACACAGAGGTGTGTGGCACTCAGCAGGCAATGGTGGGTGTAACACAGCATTGGGCTCTGCCAGGAGCGCGCTGAGACTCTCAAGTGATGTTCGTCCCCTTTCCAGAGAGTAAAATAAAAAGTATTACACATCCGGCAGTGGATGTGTGTTTTATTAATCGTGAGGGGGGTTTCTTGCATAGTTTTGGTCAAATTTTTGTCGAATCCCCTTTGAATGGCTTGGTGTGCATGTGTATTAAATGTGCCCGTCAATAGCTACCCATGTTTGTATAAATAAACGACAAGGGTGTCTACCGGGATTAGGCACGGTAGGGCATCAGACATGTCAGAGCTTCACTAGTGGTGTAAATACATTCTACGTGGATTCATTGTATGCATAGTCGCCTTTTAATGAATATCACGCAAATCGTCATGGTGATAGGTACATACGGTTTGTCCAGCATGTCCTAGGTGTGTCTATAAATATATATTTTTTAAAAATAATAAAAAACAGTGGCCGGCCCTGGGGATTGGGGTCAAAAAAATATAATTAGGAGACAGGCCCCGGGGGATGGGGTCATCAGGGCCAATAAATTAGAATAAGAAGGGGAAGCACACAGCCCCCCTTCTTAAAAAATTAAAATAAATAAAAGACTGGCATCATGCCGGAGGCAACGCCCCCTCCTTGCAGCACTCTGCAAACGCGCCCCCTGGCGAGTTGTAAGTTGGGGAATTAATTCCTCTTCAATACTGAGGGTCCCTGAGGGCCAACTAGCCCAACAGGCATCTCCAGTATGTGCCAAGGAGCTGCGCTGCAGACAGGTGTTCTGAGGCCAAGCCCCTTTTTACACTTGTCTGCAACGCAGCTCTGTGGCGCTTACTAGAGGTACCTAGTGGTCTAGTTTGACCCTAGGGACCCTTAGGATTCAAGGGGACTTAATCTCTCAACTTAGAACAGCCACAGGGCGCGTTTACACAGTGGTGAAGGGAGGGGACGGGGCCTGAGGTGACGTGTGCAAACACACACTATGGCACGTTTTAAATTGGGGATATAATTTCCCTTCAATACTGAGGGCCCCTGGGGGCTAACTAGCCCACCAAGTGCTTCCAGTAAGCGCCACTGAGCTGCATTGCAGAGACGTGGTCCAGGGCATGCCACTTTTTACACCTCTCTGCAACGCAGCTCTTTGGAACTTACTGGAGGTACCTAGTGGGCTAGTTGGACCCTAGGGACCCTCAGGATTCAAATGAACTTAATCTCCCAAGTAAAAACGGACACAGGGCGTGTTTACACAGTGGTGAAGGGAGGAGACGGGGCCTGAGTTAACATGTGCAAACATGCCCTGTGGCCTGTTTTAAGAGGTAGTTTTAATCCCCCTGCCCTATTATATACTAGGGGCTTACAGAGGAGGTCATGCTAACCACAGGAGGACCCCAACACATAATGTTCCCTAGTGTATGTAGGTGTTTTCACTGTATTCTAAGTGTCTTTTAACATAGCACTGGCTCTAGGACTGGTTAGTCAGACTCAGTTACCACCAGTATCCGTCTGAAAAAGTTGAGGGTACAGGATGATTTTGCAACAAGGCTTCTTTCTGCTCTTCTTTTTGTTCTTTCTGCACGTTATCCTTCTTCCCGCACTTTTCTTCGTCTTTGAGGACTTCTGTTGCTTCTTTCTGCACTTCTTTTTTTCTTTCTGTTTATTTTTTCTTCTTTCTTCACATGTCCTATCTCTGTAGGCATAGTTAGAAATTAACATTTAAAAAACCTTTGAAATTCACAGAAAAAAACACAGGTTTCAGGCACGTTATAGTTAGGAATAAGCATTTAAAAAACCTCAGAAATTCACTGAAAAAACCATAGGTTTCAGGGGTGTTATAGTTAGCTGGACTTTTCACTTGTACAAAACCATTGAAATTCACCCGTTATAGTTAGTTCAGCTAACTATAACTCGCGCGCCCGCAATGCACTGCTGATGACGTCACATATTACATCACTCATGACATGGTCAGTGACATCACTCATGACATCACTGATGACATCTCAAATGACATCACTTATGACATCACTGATGACATCATCCTTGTGATAGAGTGGCAGACCTCCTCTCACCCTAATATAACCTTTGATACACACATTCAAAAATAGAGACTACAATTTTCAAAACAATGGACATACCAATACCAGTTACAACAACCTCTTCAGTAATTCTAAGATCCACATACACATCCACTCATTCACCAACAGTCCTATACAGTCACTCATACATGTACTCACTCATCATATGTACTCATACACCTATACATCCTGTTACACAATGCCACTCCTCCATAGAGTTACTCACACACATAGTCACTCATGCTAATAAAGAATCAAACATACATGTACTTGCATATACAGTTTGCACACACCACCACACTTACTTCTATGGAAACTTACACATACTTAGTCTTTTAAAAAATCACTTATAAAAACACATACTTATTCATACAGGAACTCTTTCAATCTCTCACTCTCACATATACTCACTTATATACACCAATAGTCACATATACTAGTTTAAAACATATGTAGTTACTCATAAAGACACTATTGAGACAGTCATTCACTCACTAACACACCCATACACACACTCATCCACCCATAAAGTCCTGCACACATGCTGTCTTCAACACATACAAACAGTGAGTCACTCATTCATGCAACTATGCACTACGTAATACCCCTCACCGAACCATGCAGACACTCAGACTGATACTCAAAAAACCAACTAATAACCTATATAGACACCCATGTAGCTACTCACCAACCCATGCAGCCACTTATACACAAAGTGAGAGACTGATACAGATATTTACATATTTAAACATTACTCACTAAGCCATGTATTCACTATGATACACTTAATCAGTCAGTTACACAATCAATTTTTCAAAAACAAATCATCCATTTAGACACTTATATACCCATTTATTCTTCCATCGACCTTGAGATATACATATATAAAACATATTTAATTTTCAGAAAAACACACATTCACTGGATGATGTCATCAGTGATGTCATCAGTGATGTCATTTGAGATGTCATCAGTGATGTCATGAGTGATGTCACTGACCATGTCATGATTGATGTAATATGTGACATCATCAGCAGTGCATTGCGGGCGCGCGAGTTATAGTTAGCTGAACTAACTATAACGGGGGAATTTCAATGGTTTTGTACAAGTGAAAAGTCCAGCTAACTATAACACCCCTGAAACCTATGGTTTTTTCAGTGAATATATATATATATATATATATATATATATATTTTTTTTTTTTTATTTTTTTTTCACCCATATATTAAAAAGTGCATATTATGAATGCATAATATGAAACAATTGTACTAAATATTATACATAAAATATATGTAAATACTGTTATAAAAATGTTTCTTGTGATAACATGCATATTTGAAGAAACAAATATGTAGCACGTTAAAAGAAATATATGTGACATAAAAATATTTAAAAACAATTACACTGCAAAATGTTTACTATTATTGAATAAAATATATAGATAGATACAAATGTAAAATAATGTTATAACATGTATTTTTTTCTATTATAACATATATATCTGTATAACATAATCTATCAAAAGGTGTATGCAACAAATATTTTAAAAAGTGGTAATAAAATATATCATGAAAAATCATTTGTAATTTGTATTTATCTGTAAAACAAAAACCACACCACAATTAACTACAACTAGCACAATAATAAACCACTTCACTTATCTAATATAAACACATACACAACTCAAAAATCCCAGTAAGCAAACCACAAACTAACCACATTACATTGAAAACCCTAGACTAAAATATACTTACAGAACATATGCACACACTAAATACATCTAAAACACGAATTCAGCTCCAAATGAAACCACCCTGGCAAAAGAATAAGACACTGAAGGGTTCAGATTTACTATTCCTAATCCAATGTAGACCATCTTGGGGTAGGTACTGGACACTAAAAGAGATAACATTTACTATTCCTATTCAATCTAAACCATCTCAGAGAAGGTGTTTGACACTAAAGGGATCAGACTTACTCCACTCCAAACTAAACCAACTTGGGGAATATATTGGACACTAATGGGGTCAGATATACTATTCCCACTCCAATATTAACTTTCTTGAGGAAGGTGCTTGACACTAAAGTATTCAGATTTACCATTCCCACTCCAACTTAATTCATCTTGCGAAAGGTGTTGGGCACTAAATGCTAAAAATGTACTATTCCCACTCAAATCTAAACCATCTTGGAGAAAGTCTTTGACATTAAAGGGGTCATATTTACAATTTCCCACTCCCAACTAAATCATTTTGGGGTAGGTGTAAGACCCTAAAGGGCTCAGATTTACTATTCCCACTCCGAATTAAACCATCTTGGGGAATTTGTTGGACACTAAAAGGGTCAGTTGAACTATGCCCACTGCCCCCATAAAATACATTTCACTACAAAATTATTAATATATATACTAAAATATGAAATCAACTCAAAGTCAAATAAATATAGACTAATAAATATAAGATACATTCAAAACACTCAAACACAAGACCAAATAACTTTGTAATAACAATCAAATCTTAAAAATAAAAACTAAATAAAAAACTAAATCAAAAACAAATATTTTTAAAGCAACATGTGCACATATTTGTAAAAATGAATTATGGAACACTATGAAATTAAACATACACCCTATTGTAGTTTATTTTTGTTCTGTAATGAAATTTAAATCTGATATATTTTTAAAATAAATGTATACATTTATAAATAATAAAAATAGCTATTAATGTGAAATGAAAAATATATTAACATATATTTTACATGATACATTAAGTGCAGCCTCACTGATCCTCCTCGCTGGGACCCAAACGATGGTGTGTGTGTTAGGGTGAGGGTCCCAATTCATACAAGATCCTCCTCCAATCGCTGCCACACTCAGAAACCCCCGCTCCAGACCCAAAAATAACTCTAATTACAATTAAAGAATAATCTATAGTTTATTTGTATGAGCATGCCAAATCGTAACCCAAAGCATTTCATCGTAACTATGCCTTGCTCACGTAAGTTCTGTTAAGGGCAGCATTACAAAGTGCTTAGTACAACAACATAGACATTTTTTAATCTTACCTCACAATATTCCTGTCTATAAATTTTCATGCCCCACAACATTCTTTCTGCTAGATAGTTTGTGCAAACACTATTTAGACGTAAGGAGGATAAGGTGACTAGGGGTGGGTGATAAATTCTACTCCAGTGTTGGCATAATTTTGGTCACTTCCTGTTATATGCGTAATGCGAAGGCCAAATTCATCCAACCACTGCGTAGCAGAGTTTTTTAACATGCCTGGCTAGCCTACGGCAAGTGGGTGAGCAAGATATGGCATCCCCTAGCACGATATTCGGTTGTTAGAAGAGTACCTGGCAAAATGTCCCCAACGTGGGGGGAGTTGACTGTTCATGGTCAGAAAGCTGCCATTCGAGTAGAAAATCTTCTCGAGCGGCTGCAAAATCAGCTTGAGAAGCAGAGCTCTCTGGTGGGCCGTTGAGCCGGTTGGGCTGCTTCTTCAGCGTGGGACAAGCTCCAAGAGCTACAAATAAGCACAAGCAACACAACATGCCTAATTCAGACCATGCAGGGAACTCTGTGGAATCTTGTGAAGTTTTCATGCAACTTTGCAGAATTGTGTGGAGTGAAACTCCAGTAGTTCTGCCCACCCCTAAGAGTGAATAGTCCAGACTCTTGCAAAAGAACACCACTTTTTTGCATCTGGTAGTAGTGCTTCTTGAGTGTTATCTTTAAATGTGTCAGATAAACAACCACTGAGTGTCAACAATGGGGCTGGTGGAAAGTGGCTTTGTGGGCACCAGTCTCTGGCTTTCCATAGAGATGCCAGCTGTATATGTTTCTGGGACTGAGCTGACAGCAGATGGTGCTTGACCACAGAAAGCAGCAGCTAAATACGGCACTTTACCATCATGTGGTAAAAGGTGTCATATATCATATCACCTTCACTCTTAAAGTTGATGTGCTACTACTTCATGTCATCACAATACATCAAAAGCTTGGACATGAGAAATTCAAACCAGAGAAAAATATTATGTGAAACAAAGCTCTCATAGACTCATTGCATCAATCTGCCACCAAAATTCAAACTATCACCCACCATTTCTGCAAATTGGAATGCTATGTACTGCTCAGACTACACTGATATAAACGTACCGGTAGACACAGTAGTGAACAAACCTGGATGCAAGTGAACTGAGTCCACCCTGATCCATTTCGCGCCACAGGTTTTTGTTTACTTTTCAATGCAATTCCTCTTTTATTTTCTTCAATTCATTCTTACGTAAATGTTACTGATTTTACAGTACCATCGTAGTTGTGTACCTCCCTTTTCATGTCCATAGTGAGATTCAGGACTTGAATTATTATGAAGAAGATGCAGAACTATAAGTTCCCCATTTCATACCTGAGCTGCTCTCACAGTTAGCCACCTTCCCTTTACTCTAATGCTTATTGTAAATGTCCTCCATTCCAGATGTTTCCTTTGCATGGTAAATTCTTTGAGTTTTTTAAAAATAAATTATAGACAGCAAGGGCCAGAATGTAAAGCAAAAAAATGAACTGGACAAGTCCTTCACACATCTGACTAAGAAAAGAGAAAGCTCACTTTGTGGTTTTGATTTTTCTTGCACAGTGCAAGATCTTTCTCAATGTCAACAATGATTTACCCTTCTACTCCTCACTATTTTGAGTGGCTTATTCACCACCTGTTGCCTCCACAGTGTTATCATTATGTCTTCAATGTAATGCCATGCTACCATGCTGTCTTTCATAAACATTATGTTTGGTGCCACTATATTAATATCAACAAGAATGTTAGTCCTGGGCTGTGACATGTTGTTCTTCACTTGCTTTCCAGGGACCTCTCTAATGTTCTGATGAATTTTTGGAATAGTTATTGTTTGCATGAGAGTGAGCATGATATCACAGTCATATAATACATTACATCCCGGGTGCTAAACATTATAATAAAACTGCTGCTGTAGGAAATTGGGTTATCAGTTGCGCAAGTAAAAGGTTCACAATTTCCACTTGCCTGGAACTATCCCCTCCACCACTATGGGCTACCCAAGTGTAGCTCCCCCTCTCCACCAGATAACCAATGGGTATCATAGGGACAACTTTCTTGCACCCCCTACCGCAGGATTTCTCTGAGACCTCCTGTCAGACACCCCTCAGGGAGGGTCAACTACTTTTGGGGTAGCCACTAGCCTTGTCCTTTTGGTAGTTACTAGCCTGCACCGATGACAGGAAGCATGGTGAAAAACTGGTTGGCGTCCCTTGTGGTAAACCTGCATTTCCAATGGCAAGCGTAAGAATTTCTTGGAGCCCCCAATCACCTCCCACAGAGGCAGGGCACATGCCTTCCTCCGATCTATGGTGTGGGTACTGGTTCTGGTCAATAAACATATAGAGAATAACCATCCTAATACAGGCAGAGTGTGTAGTGCTGGGGTTCAAATCACTCTACTAGGAACACTGTGTGTGAAAGCCCAATCCTTTATGAAATCATTTAAAAAAATTAAAAACTGTCAAAATAAAGACCATTAATACATTAACCAATCTTCAATTTTTCACATGACATGTGTGCGGGTGCTATCCTTTCCCACTTCTGGATTTCACACAGTCAAAACTTTGAACCCCTCTCAAAGCCTGCACTCTGATACTTGTGCCTTAGGCAATGTGTGACATAACTGAACTTATCAAATGTTATCGATGTGTACCAGAACTGGAAACTATGAGACCAGCGCTGAGTACTAAATAATTGCGACAAAAAGAAATGCCAACTTTCTAAAGGTACATGCAACAGTATGGTCTTACTGGGGCATATTTTTAAGGAAATCACATACGGTATGCATTTACATATTATATTCATGGTGTGAGAGAGACACAAACATATATTGCATTCAAGAACTAATGAAAACAACAATTGTTTGCATTAGGGGTGCTAGGTGGCGCACATCCGTGATGGCCGCACCCCAGTGAGGCTCTGGAAGCGCGGTGATAATATCCATCATTTCTCTGCACATCTGTGAATATTGAGCACTAAACCTGCCTACCTGCTGATACGATCCTCCGGCCGTGCTGGGCTGAAACTCAGAGCTCCCACATGCTGTGACTGCTTCTCCTTGGCATGGAGCGCGCCATTTCCCTGACCTGCACTGTCACACTGGGCCTACCCCCTGAGGCTAACACCACATAGCGCACCAGGGGCTCATCCAGCACTGTACTACTCCGTGACCCTAGCCGTTTGCCCTAGCATGAAACCTGGACTCACTTTCCTGTGCTAGGCACAGCGTGCCCACACAACCTTTGTCCAGCACTGGAGCCCCTGTTCTGGAAGCATACCCTATTTACAATCCTCCAGCACCATTGTGGCCTGCCATCACATTACCTGGGGGGACCTGATGACACTGAGACCCCACGACGCCTAAACCAGCACCTGCCTATCTACAACCATCGATGTGCAGGTGCTATCCACCACACTCTGCCTTCTACTGTGTCCGCTTTCGCACAGCCTGTCTCTGGACATATGCCCGCAACTCCTGCTCCCATAATACCATCCGAGGCAGCTGCGACTGCACCTTTCAACTAGCAGAAACCCACACTGTGAATGAATGAATGAATGAATGAATGAATGAAAATATATTTGTATAGCGCATAGCTACCCTGAGGCCTCCTAGCGCTTGGCGGGGCGGAGAGATATGAGCGAGGGGGCTACACTAGCGTGCTGAGAGGAAAAGGTGGGTCTTGAGCAGTTTCCGGAATGTCAGCAGATCAGGTTCTCCCCGAATAATGGGAGGTAGGGTGTTCCAAAGATTGGAGACATTTAGAGAGAACGAACGCCCGCCCCATCTAGATCTTCGGACTTTTAGGGGGGTGGCAAGGAAATCAGAACTGGAACGGAGGGTTCTAGAGGGTTGATAGGGGGTAATCAAAGACTGAAGCATGGGGGGACCAGAATTCCACAAAGCTTTCTGGGCCAAACATAAGGCCTTGAAATGAATCCTGGCTTGTATGGGCAGCCAGTGGAGGAGCCTCAAGGCGGGTCTAGCTGTATGTCTACGGGGAATCTGGAGCAGTTGGCGCGCTGCACAGTTTTGGATCACTTCGATTCTGTGAAGAGTGGACTGGGGAGCGTCTAGATATAGAGCATTCCCGTAGTCCAGGCGGGACAGAATCACGGCCTGCACCATGATTCTCCTAGCTTGGAAAGGCAGCAAGGGAAGAATTTTCCTAAGCATCCGCATTAGTCCAAAGCAGGTGGCAGAAAGCTTGGTGGCTTGATGGTTGAAGCAGAGAGAATTGTCCAGCCACATACCAAGGCTTTTAATCTGTGGCTTAGGAATGGGCATGGGGCCAAGACAGGGTGGCCAAGTGAATGATGAGGGGGGGTGATGGGTTTTTGCCCAGAAACATTAGTTCCGTCTTATCTCCGTTTAATTTGAGATGAGAGTGGTTCATCCAATGGGCGACCGCCTCTAAACAGAGACCCAACGTGCTGGAAGAGCCTTCAGGGTGATTTATTGCCACCACCAATTGGGTGTCGTCCGCATAGGTAATGATTTTTATACCATAAGGGAAGACTATCTCAGCGAGCGGGGCCATATAGGCATTGAAAAGTGTGGGGCTTAAGGAAGAGCCCTGAGGAACCCCACATCTGAGAGGCCAACGGTTGGATGACGTGGACCCTTCGAACACTTGGAACGAGCGTTCTTTGAGAAAAGATTGGAACCAGGTGAAAGCCACATTTCTCACACCCAGGTTCGCCAGACGCTCCAGCAGGATGTTATGGTTAACAGTGTCGAAGGCAGCACTGAGGTCTAATAGGATGATGGCTGCCGAACCACCTTGGTCCAGAAGTCTTCTAGCTTCTTCGGTAACTGCAAGCAAGGCTGTCGTGGTTCCCAACTGGGGACGAAACCCTGTTTGAGACACATGAAGCAGACCGTTGGTTTCCAAATATTTGGTTAAAGTGGAATTAATATGTTTTTCGATTAGCTTGCTCAGCCAAGGGAGAAGAGAGATGGGGCGGTAATTGGCCAAGTTAGAATGATCCAGATTGGGTTTTTTCAGAAGGGCTCTGACTTGAGCACATTTCCATGCCAGTGGCACGGTGCCTGTCATGATAGAGGAGTTTAATATATCTTGAATGACAGGGCCAATTATGTTAGAAACATGTGAGAGATATTGAGGAGGGGCAGGGTCAGTTGGCGAGCCGGAGGTTACTATGGACATAAGAGTGCCCAAGGATTTGGCATTGAGTAGAGGGAGTTCTCCTAGAGAGCTCTTGGTATTGGCCAGTGTACAGGGAGCCGTAGGGTCTGGTCTGTACGGGGAGAACGGCAGACAAATCAGCCAGATTTTGTTGTAGAAATATTCAGCTAAGTCGTTACAGCGCTGTGGGGCTTCCTCCTCTCTGGAGAGTTCCTGTGGTAGGGAAGTTAGAGATTTAACAATACGGAAAATCTCTCTAGGGGCATTGGCCGCTGAGTTGATTTTTCCCTCGTAAAATTTTAATTGTGCCAATTTGATCTCGGCCTTATAGGTCCGCATTGACTCTCTATATTCAGTTTTCCTAGCTTCATCATAGTTCTGTCTCCATCTCCTTTCCCGTTGTCTACAGGTCTGTTTAAGAATCCTTAGTTGAGGGGTAAACTAAGGGGAGGTTTTTATCCTGGCTTTTTTAAGCGTGGATATTTTTGGAACCAACCCATCCAGGGAGTGAGCGATCCAAGAGTTAAAATTACTGTTAGCCGACTCTGGGTTAAAAGCGACAGAGGGTCTGGTTGTACTGAGAGCCTCTGTCCATTGACTGACAGATAGGTTTGACCATCTCCTCTCTAGGGTCAAAGTGGACTTGGTTGGAGGTTTGGGACCCCAGGTCTCCCAAAACAGGGGGACTAACGAGTGGTCTGTCCAGGGAAGAGGAATGGGGGCCCGACCGTGAGCTTCTGATCGTTGCTGAAGACTGGGTCAAGAAGATGACCTTTATCATGGGTTGGGGCAAAACCTTTCTGCTTGATTTGGAGTGCAGATAGGCAGGAGGAAAGCTCGGAGGCCATTTGGTTTGAAGGATCATCCAGTTGAATATTGAGATCACCAAGGATTGAGAAGTTTGCTGAGGACACAGCTTGATCTGCCACAAGTATGGGAAGGGAGATAAGGAATTGGCCGATTGGTCCAGGAGGATGATAGATCAGAAGACCTGAGAAGGTGCAAGTGGATGAGATTTCAAGGGAAAAAATGCATACTTTCGCAGTCGGTAGGGCCAATCAAGGAGGAGCGGCAGCTGATATTATCTTTGTAAATTATAGCTAGCCCCCCACCTCTTACGGTCTTGCGATCAGCTCTCTGTATAAGATAGCCTGTGGGGAGGGTTTGAGTGATGACGGGGTCGGATCCCTCGTGGAGCTAGGTTTCGGTGAGAAAAAGAACGTCAGGCTTCAGGTCATCTAGCAAGAGATTGATTTCCGTTGAATGTTTAGAGAGGGAACGACAGTTCAGCAGGAGAAATTTCTGTGGAGGACAAGGAGCCGGGGTCTCCTTCCTGCAAGGCTGAAAACTAAAACTACACATAGGGCAGCTAGAGGGGGTGAGGGCAATGTCCATGGAGTGCAAACAGTTGGTATTGAAATCTCCTTTTAGGGCCATAAGTGACTGGGTGCTGTAACGGAGAATGATGGGGGAGCCAACAGGGGTCGCGGCCCCTGGTCCCGGCCGGGCGCGGACGGGCGCAGACGGGCTTGCCTTTGGCACGCCTTCGGCGCGCCCGCTGTGCGTGTCTGCTGCGCGCATGATTTGGCATCAGTATATGTAGACAGGCAACGTGGGAGTTCGAGCGCTACCTGACCCGGAAGTAGCCTGCCCCACGAGAAACTCCACGCAGCCCTCCGCTCAACGGCACTTGCAGAGTCGGACCGGGCTCAGGAGTACTCGGGGAAGGAGGAGTCACGTTCTCAAGATGTGCAAAGTGCAAAAGTGCAGGTAAACAAGCAGCAGCGTGCGTTAAAATGTGCACGGGAGGAGGGAACAGTACAATTAAGTTTCAATAGTAAAAGTTTTAAAAGATCGTTTTTAAAAGTATTCAAATACCATTTAGGCAGCTAGCGAAAGAACCTCTTGCTCAGGCTCTACACGCCTCCGCTGCGCGCATGATTTGGCATCAGTTTATGTAGCCAGGCAACGCAGGAGTTCGAGCGCTACCTGACCCGGAAGTAGCCTGCCCCACGAGAAACTCCACGCAGCGCTCCGCTCATCGGCACTTGCCGAGTCGGACCGGGGCTAAGTACTCGGGGAAGGAGGAGTCACGTTCTCAAGATGTGCAAAGTGCAAAGGTGCAGGTAAACAAGCAGCAGCGTGCGTTAAAATGTGCACGGGAGGAGGGTACAGTACAATTCAGTTTCAATAGTAAAAGTTTTAAAAGATCGTTTTAAAAAGTATTCAAATACCATTTAGGCAGCTAGCGAAAGAACCTCTTGCTCAGGCTCTACACGCGTCCGCTGCGCGCATGATTTGGCATCAGTTTATGTAGCCAGGCAACACGGGAGTTCGAGCGCTACCTGACCCGGAAGTAGCCTGCCCCACGAGAAACTCCACACAGCCCTCCGCTCAACGGCACTTGCCGAGTCGGACCGGGGCTAAGGAGTACTCGGGGAAGGAGGAGTCACGTTCTCAAGATGTGCAAAGTGCAAAAGTGCAGGTAAACAAGCAGCAGCGTGCCTTAAAATGTGCACGGGAGGAGGGTACAGTACAATTCAGTTTCAATAGTAAAAGTTTTAAAAGATCGTTTTCAAAAGTATTCAAATACCATTTAGGCAGCTAGCGAAAGAACCTCTTGCTCAGGCTCTACACGCCTCCGCTGCGCGCATGATTTGGCATCAGTTTATGTAGCCAGGCAACGCTGGAGTTCGAGCGCTACCTGACCCGGAAGTAGCCTGCCCCACGAGAAACTCCACGCAGCCCTCCGCTCAACGGCACTTGCCGAGTCGGACCGGGGCTAAGGAGTACTCGGGGAAGGAGGAGTCACGTTCTCAAGATGTGCAAAGTGCAAAAGTGCAGGTAAACAAGCAGCAGCGTGCGTTAAAATGTGCACGGGAGGAGGGTACAGTACAATTCAGTTTCAATAGTAAAAGTTTTAAAAGATCGTTTTTAAAAGTATTCAAATACCATTCAGGCAGCTAGCGAAAGAACCTCTTGCTCAGGCTCTACACGCGTTCCGTGGCTCCATCTTTACCATGCAGGCAGGGTAGAACACTGTATGTTGCTGCTGACCAACCAGGGGTGAGGCCTTCCCCTCCTCCTCCTTCTTTGTGCCCTCCCACCGTTGGATTACTCTATAGCCCCAGGCCTCCTGGTGTCATCCTCACTCCCACTAGGCCTATTGCATTCCTGCCTGGGCCTGCAGCGCCTCCACAACGCGTATTTGGGAGACTGTGGGATCCCTGCTAGATCACCCTGCTACACATTCTGGATACGCGATGAGGTGCAATGGGGAAGCCTGACAGCCGCCAACCTAGACTGACCTTTGATGCCAAAAAAGCCGCAACACGCTCATCATCTGTGGACACCGAACTCACCACTATGGAGCAAGTACAGGCACCCTCCCAGTCTGCTGAAGATGATGTTAAGACAATGCTTCTGGCTGTACAGCATAGTCTATCGGACCTGTCGGGGAAGATGGACAGAATGAATAATCATCTAGATTTCCTCATACAAAAGTGGACAAACACGATGGGCAATTGAAGGAGGCGGAATGCCGAATATCTGAGAACGAAGACACCACCTCTCAGCTGCAAACTCAAGTAGTGCAAATGGACAAGCTCCTGAAAGTCATTGCGGCAAAAAATGAAGACATTGAAGCCAGGAGCTGCCACAACAACATCCGTTTAATAGGCATACCGGAGAGCACCAATACAGGACGTATGGAGGACTGCGTCGAACATCTCCTGAAAAGCTCCCTTGGTGCAGAATCTTTCTCGGCAAGGTTATTGAACGGGCACACCAATCCCTGGGGCTTCGACCTCCGCCGGGCGAAACTCCAAGACACATCATTGCCAGACTTCTTAATTATCTGGACTGGGATGCTGCACTCCAGAAGGCCCGTGAACTGAAGCCACTGCAATTTGAAGAGAACACATTCACCATTTACCCAGACTTCACCCTGGCGGTTCAGGAGGTGCGCCGGAAATTCCTCTCAGTCAAGTAGAAATTGCGCAAAGCCCAGGAGGAATATGCCTTCCTCTATCCAGCAAAGATCTGGATCACGCATGAGGGAAAACACATTTTTTGTGTGAACCTGCAACAAGTGGAAGACTTCCTAAAATCTGTTTTGAGACCCTCAGCACGCCGAGACCGCACCTCCAGATCCCCTTCACCATCCAGGGGCTAAGGGACAACAGGAAGACACGTACGGAGACGTCTGTAGCACTGTCCACTTTTCCTTATTATGACTATACAAGCTTGTTGCGAGAGGCTGACCTACTCTACATCACCCATCGCTTCTTGAAAATCCTCCTTGTGACTTTCTTCCGGAGGGTCCTATACTCCTGCAGAACTTTTATGGACAGATAAGTGCCCTAGTGGCTTTGCTCATTGACTGTGTTATCCATGCCTGTTTACAATTGCTTTAGTGTAAGAATTGGTAGATTTAATGAACGCATTGCCGAGCACCCCTCCCCCTGCATTACTCTACTCCCCTTAATGGGTTGATACCCAGGGGACTGCATAGCAGTTAGATTTGGGACATGGGAAGGGATTTGTGCCATCTTGGCGCCCCCTATGGGAGATCCCCCCTTGCCTTTTTGTCATTGTATTGTTTTTTGTTGTACTTTCTTGCTGCTGCGCCGGCCTTATCAGGCTCAGGGAAGACGGTTGAACTATTGGGAGATATTGGGTGGGCAACACAATGCCAGCACATTTGGGGTGCCGTTGTGGGAGGGGGAGGCTTCGAAGCTTGACATGAGTTCTAATGTCAGCTTGATGGTATTTTCTTCTTGTTCGGGGGCGGGATGGGATGGGAATGTTTTTTATTGTTCTCTTGCCCACCAGACAGCTATTGCTCAACATGCCCAATCGCATGTGACAGGGCATAATACATATCAACACCCACACCTTTGCCAAATACAATTCCACCCTTACTTATGACGGCACAATCTGATCCCTCAGGCATAAAAATGCTCACATGGAATGTCAGGGGTCTCAGGGACCCGTGTAAGCAGAGGCAAATACTAGCATATCTAGACAGACACCATATACAAATTGCCATGCTCCAAGAAACCCATATGGACCCTCATCGCCCTTCCTGCTATGGTAGTAGGTGGGCCTCTGCACGCGCATTCTCCTCCTACTCGACCTACTCACGAGGCACACTCATACTGGTCAAAAAGAACACACCATTTGTATTAGGTGGCACATACAGTGACACGACTGGTCGCAGTTGCATGCTCTGGGGTGCTTCGGGTACACAATCGGTTACATTAGTCTGTAGCTATGGTCCCAACCTAGATGATCCCAACTATTTCACTTCGCTCTGGGGACAAGTACTAAACATCGGCTCCACACACGTTATATGGGGGGGCGATTTTAATAAAGCTCTATGCCCTGCATTGGACCGTTCCAATCCCCTTCCTCATCATTATACCAACACTTGGGAGGCCCTATCAGGGATAATTGCAGAACAGGGACTGGTGGATGCCTGGCGTTATGCCCACCCCACTGATAGGGAAGGCACATTTTATACAGCAGGACATGCCACGTGGTCCCGGCTAGACTATTGGATCTGCTCACATGGAATGGCCCCCTGGATCCACTCTGTTAAGCACTTGGCCCGCACATACTCGGACCACACACTGGTTTACTTAGAAATCATTCCGCCTAATTCAATCAACACCCCACGTTGTTGTAGACTAGTGCCTGAAGCACTGTTGGACACCGTCTTTCAAACCGAACTAGGGGAAGAGATTGCAAGCTTCTTTACCAGGAATAAAGGCTCTGTTGATCAGGTGGGCGCGTTGTGTGAGGCCTCTAAGGTCACTGTCCGGGCATAGGTATGTCCAAAGGTTTTGGGGTACTTCGTGACATTAGAAGGAACTTGCGCCGTCTAGCGACTGAGATCAAACAGCTGGAAACTGACATGTGGTCCAATGATTCAGGCACCCAATGAGCTGCGCTTTGCGAAAATCTCACGGACTATACTGCTACTGCAGATCGCAAAGTGAAATTTAGATGCAAATACTTTGTCGCTCGTCGCTATGGGGAGGGTGAGAGACTTGGTCGCGTCTTGGCAAGCACTATTAAACAACCACGATTCTCCAACTATGTGCTAGATGTGGTTGATAATGCAGGGACACGCCATAGAGATGGTCGCGGTATTCTAAACACCTTTGCCTCTTATTATGCAGATCTCTATAGCTCACAAAGCACCTCTCCTCCTGACTTTGCTCCCTATTTAGAAGACATAGCTCTTGGGTGGCTGGGTGAATCACAGCGCGACTTCCTGGCAGCGCCATTTAAAGTTGATGAGCTGAGGGAAGCCATCATGCAGATGAAGTCGGGAAAAGCACCAGGATCCGATGGCCTCCCCATCGAGTTTTACAAGACCTATATTGATCAGTTACTTTTGGTACTGAAGGAGCTGTTTCTTGAAGCATGGGAGGTGCAAATCCTGCCCGCATCGATGAGAGAGGCACTAATCACATCATTATTAAAACCAGGTAAACCCGCAGACCACTGTGAGTCCTACAGGCCCCTCTCTCTTATATCAGCAAAAAGAAAGAAGACCCGGCTGCCTACTCAGAATGGATATGTATGAGCCCTGGACGTGTCTAGATAGAACATACAGAGCAGGATATAGGCTGACCCAATAGAACAGACAAACAAAGAGAGGAGGAATAATCAATAATGGATTTATTTAAATAGACAAGGATCACAATACTGATAATTGTACACAAAAGTTAATCAAAATACATCAATTATACAATACAGAAATAGGGGGGTCCCACACAACAACAGACATACATACAATCAATCATACAGCACACTCGTGGGTTCAATACAGAGCATATTTATACAAAACAAATATATATATTTTTTTATATATAAGTGTATTAGACTTAAAAACCATTGTCATCACAAACTTATACAATATAGCACAAAGAGAAATAGAGAAAGTTTTAGTGCGCTCCCATATTGTTGTGGATGGATGAGAACTTCAGGTAGGCACTAGTGGGTAAACGCCAACGCACGTTTCGGTATTACGCCCGACACAGGGCTATACCTTCATCAGGGCAACAGTGATGTTAAACGTGTGGGACACAGCACAACCTATAAGATGATCATCAAGTAAGTAAAAACAATTTCAGCATAGGAGGTAATAATACACATAATACTTAACCAGTGATAATTGATTTTCATCATAACTCGCGTCTTTTTTTTAAAAAAAGGAAGGGAGACATAGCTCAAAAGTTACAGCTGGATAACAAAATGCTACTATGGGGTCAGTGTGGACAATTTTATAAATATACAGAACATTAGGGAATTTGCGTGACAACAGCGTGTATACCTCAACACATACCCTCCTACAGAGAGGACGTAGAAAAGATGATGAGAGTTCCCAGAGACGCAAAACCAATGTGTAAGCTTAGGTATCCAACACCAGTGTCAGGAAAGAAGGAGAAAACAGTGGGAAACTCCAACGGTGCCATGATATGTACTGTTGCACGTACCGTAGATCACCCAGGTCCAGGGGCTTTTTGGGTTACCTCATTAGTTTGTAATGGGAACTTTCTAAAGGTGGTATTTTAAGAACTGTGATTTGAAATCCAACTTTACAATTAAAGAGGGTTTTAAATTACAGTTGTTTAGCAACCACACTCGATATTCCCACCTGCTCCCAATTGAAGTTGTCGCTTGTAATAAGGTAACTCAATGTTATCCTAAAGGACAGGTAGGCCATGTAATAGTGAAAAACACATTTTTCAGTACCAGGACATGTAAAAGTTAATAGTACATGCCCAACTTTTTAGATACACTGCACCCTGCCCTAAGAGCTATCTAGGGCCTTCCCTAGGGGTGACCTATACGTATTAAAAAGGAAGGCTTGGCCTGGCAAAAGGTTTATTTTATCAGATTGAAATGACAGTTAAAACTGCACATACAGGCTGCAATGGTAGGCCTGAGAAATGTTTAAAGAGCTACTTAAGTGGATGGTACAATGAGGGATGCAGGCCTTCTATTAACATTTAATTTACAGGCGCTGGATACATGTAGTACCACTTTACTAGGACCATAGTTAATTAAATGTGCCAATTGGGTGTAAGCCAATGTCACCATGTTTAAAGGAGAGAGCACAAGTACATTTTACCATGTTTAAAGGAGAGAATACAAGCACTTTAAGACTTGTATAGCAGTGGTATAGTGCACTGAAACCTAAAAGCCAACAAAAACGGGTTCAGAAAAGAAGAGGGTGAAAGCAAAATGTTTGGGGATGATCCTGAAGAAAGACACCCGAGCCACTCTTGAACCCACTCTCAAAATACTGAGTTGGAATGTGGCAGGTCTCGCGTCTAAAATGAATTTGCCTGACTGGTTGGAGTTAATTCACAAACAAGGTATTGTAATGTTCCAAGAGACCTGGGCCACTCAAGAGCTGTTTTTAGAGGGGTTTGAATGCTTTAATACTGTATCCCCCATTCCAGACTCTGGAAGACCAGCTGGAGGCCTCTCAATTTGGATTAAAAATTAGGGCAGGGGGCCGTGCCAGGGCGCTCACCACTAATAACGACAAATTTCAAGCCCTGGTCTACATACGGGGAATTTCGTTTTATTTAATTAATTTTTATAATAATGATTTTAAGAATGTTCCCAATATTAACTATATTGATCTGTTTAACTTCATCTCTAATATACAGACATCTAACCGCGGCATTAAACCTGAGGGCATTTGCCTAGGGGGTGATTTTAATGTTAAGCTCCCGAGGGGCATCCACTCTGCTATCTATCCTACGAACATGGCACCATTATGTCATAGGGGGGCCCAATTACTAGACCTCTTAAGTATTAATAACTTTATAAATGTAATGGAGCTCGCAGAAGTGTCGACTAGAGCGGGCCATATTGAACCCACCTATAGAGGAAGGGGCTCGACTTCCACTATTGATTATATTTTTACTACTGCCCCTTTAGGGAATTGTGTATTAAAAGCTGAGGTGATTCCCACACTACAAGGAGATCACAACCCTGTCAATCTAACCCTGAGTTCTATGTCTAGACCAATCTATGATATAGAGTGTGGTGCTAGGGACTTGTCCCCCTCTACTGACAATCTCAGATTGGTCTGGCGTGGAATAGACAACAAAGCCATATTTGGCAGGATGGTAAGAACTCACCCTGAATTGCTCGACACTTGTTTGTCGTTTAAGGAACATAACCCGCAGGTAGTCATCATCTTCTCACAGCTTTGTGCAGGAGTTAAAACCTTGTTGTCTAGGCCTAATAAGAAAGCCCACCTGGACCCAGGTTGGTTCAATGTTGATTGCTCCTTAGCTAATAGAGCCCAGCGCAGGGCACTTGTTAACAAACCCAGAGATAGCTCCCTTATTAAATCACTCAGATTATGTTATAAAAGAGCTATAGCAACTAGAAAGGAGGCAATAATAAGAGAGCATTGGGACAATCTTGCATGGGCCACCGCGTTAAAAAATGGTAAGGATTTTTGGTCGGCCGTTAAAGGCATGAGGTCTCTAGGGAACCCTATATCTCCTATTAGTTGCAATATCTCTAGTGAGTCCTGGGAAGCGCATTTTAGTAAGATCTATTCTGCTCCGGCTGTACCTATAATCATCAATGAGTATATCATGACTAACAGGGTTTCGATTGACCTATCAGAGGTAGAGGAGGCTATCAGAGCCTGGGAGGTAAAGCCCCTGGCCCAGATGGCGTGCCCATCGACCTTATCAAAAGTCATCCTGATTTTTGGGTGCCCCTATTGTTGAATGTTTTTAATAATTTAACTAATTCCCCTATACCCCATACTTGGTCCTCCAGTATTATTGTGCCTATTTTTAAAAAGGGGGACCGCTCAGACCCGAGTTGTTACAGGCCGATCTCCCTGATTGAGAATACGCTGAAAATTTTGGGGAGGGTCCTGTATAACAAAATTAGCTCATGGGCCGAGGAGTGTCAGATTTTACATCCTTGCCAGTTGGGGTTTTGGAGTAATATCGGTACTGTTGAACAATGCCTCAACCTCAACTTGATTATCGGCAAATATAATGTAGCTAAGAAAACACCTATATATTTGGCATTCATGGATCTCACGTCGGCCTTCGACTTTGTTAACAGGTCTCGGCTGTGGACTACTCTTTTAAACTATGGCCTGGATGAGTCCCTTGTATCCTTTTTAGCTTATCTGCATAAAGACCTACACGCCCGGGTGCGCATAAGCAGGGACAGGGAGGTCTCAAAAATTATTGAAGTTGGTAGAGGGGTCAGGCAAGGATGTGTCCTGGCCCCTCTTTTATTCATCTTGTATATCAACGATCTGAATAAGTCTCTGATAACATTGACCCAAGACGTCCCACGCATTAACGGCAATAAACTTCCGGCCCTGTTATATACCGATGACGCGGTGCTGATGCACCGCACCCCAAAAGCCCTTCGCATTCTGGTGCGTGGTTTTGTAGAGTTTATGGCCGCCTTGGATTTATGCACTAATTTTAAAAAATCTTTTTTAATTGCGTGTGGGTCAAAGAAGTATTTTATGTCATCAATAGTTTTAAATTCCAATAGTTTACAGAGAACTCGCACTTTCCCATATCTTGGTCTGGTATTTGCCTCAAATGGATTATGGGCGGACCATGTGGCTTATTGCAGGAGGAAGTTCACAAACTCTACTAACACGATACTCGGGCTATCAAAGCCGAGGAATACAGAGGTGGTGTCTGCCACTGTTAACATTTTTAGACTCCGATGTATACCTATTGCCACTTATGGCGCTGAAGTTTGGGGACATACTAATAGTGGCATCATCCAGGATGAGGAGAATAGATTCTGTCGTAAAATCCTGGGGGCACCTATTTCATCCTCTAAATATGCCTGTCACTGTGAACTTAACCTGCCATATATTGAAGATTACATTAAGGCTCGCCCAGCATTATTTTGGCTGAGAGTTTGGAGAAATCCCGCGACCCAACTAACCAGAGAGATAATATCAGAATGTGATAAGGGAATGAACATACCTTGGTTGGCAGCGGTACACAAAAGTTTATCCAGTGTGAATTGCGAGCACTTTTTTTAAAATCCTTTAGACCTCGGCACTATTAGCAGTAAATCCCTTCAGATGGCACTCTATGCATTCTATAGGGATGCCAGATTGGATAAAGAGCGCAAGAAAGTGTCAGTCGCTAGGTATATGTGTATTGAGAATGTTTCACGTACACCTTCTAGCTATTTATTAAAACCAATTAGTAGCTGGGAAAGGGGGCTACTCTTCTGGCTGAGGACTGACACCATGAAATGTATGCTCTCCTTTCCCGCTGGGCATACCTCTAACCTTGATGTACTGCCATGTCCATGTAATAGCCAACAGAAACAATCGATGTTGCACTTTTTATTTTTCTGCTGCTGTTATTCAATACTCACTAAAAGGTTTTTACTTCCGTATTTTTAAGCCTTACTGGAGACTGACTATAAGGCTGCATATGGGAAGGTCATTGCTTTAAAAAATGATGAGCTAACCTTTCGGGTTTCCTCTTTCTTGAAGGCGGTGGTACGTCCTCGTAACTCTATGTGCCCCTGCTGAATCCTTTGTATTTTACCTTGATATTTTAACTTTTAAGATATATGTCATTTTAATGGATTCTGCACTTTCTATCTTGTGTACTGTACTACTGGAGGACTCATTTTCATTTCAACTGGATTCTTTTTAACTGTCCTTTTGTTGCTGATATCTTTCGGTGAATATGCTGCTGTTTGTCTCCACTTTTATGGATATGTATTGTATCTGAATAAAGTTTATATTGCTTGATTGATTGATTGATCCTGAAGAAAGGACCAAGTCCAACAGGTGCAAAATACGTTATTATGTGCATTGCTCTACACTGAGGCTGATAAATATGTGACTATGAGTCTACAGTCTCACAATGTTGTTGCAACACATTTCGTTTTGCCATAGCAAACATAGGCCTATTAATGTGCAGTTTGTACGCTTTTATTCTTTAAAGAAAATATAAATAGTTTTGGCACTGTGACCTACGAAAACAAATTGTAAATCAGAAATAAAAGAACAGCACATGAAAGAACGTCATCCAAGACATCATGCATGAACACAATGAGAGGACCTGATAACAGGACCACACTTGCCGTTGTTGAATGGCAAGCACAAGAAACTGCTACAAATGGCCTGATTATGATGTCGGGGGGACTTCAACCGACCAACCGACCGGCGGTTGAGGTCTGCCCGACATCTGCTTCTGCGGTCCGCCCGCTGCATCACAATGCAGCGGGCAGAGGAATCAGGCGGAGGGACCATCCGTTGCTGTTCCGACGGGCTCAAGGAGCCATCAGAGCATCGGAAAAAATCACATTCCCATAATGGCCGCCGTCGGGATTATGACGTCACTTTCCGACAGCCTTCCCATGTCGGCCATTCCAATTATGGAAAGGCTGTCGGAACGTGAATTTTGGGGTCTTTAGCAGGACCCCTGTCCCTCCGTGGCCTCTGCCATGGGGCCTAGGGGCACACCTATGGTATTCCCCTAAACATCCTTGCACCGTGTTGCAGACACTGCATGGTGCTTAACAAATGGTGCAGGGATGTTTACAAACATCAATGTTTCAATGGCAGCTTGTGCTGCAGGCATTTTCCATGCGCCACATAAAGTGCTGTTGAAAAATGGGTGTTTCAGACCGGCCATAGGGCAGTTGCATCCAAATTATGTGGTCGGGCGGTTCCAGTCTGCAACATGGAGGACATCGTAATCAGGCCCAATGTAACAATGCCATTTTGGAAAACTAAATTAAAAAAGGTAGAGGAAATAAATCTCTATCTGACTGGACACCCAGCATGCCTATAGAATAAATATCCAGTTTTTAGGTTGATATAGATAATAAAAAATAAAATGCACACTTTGAGCCAGGTTTGTCAGCGAAGAAAATGGAACAATGTGCCAATTGAATTGCATTTAAACAAGCACACCCATGACTACAGTTTCATTGTAGCTGAGCGTGGAACAAAATTAGTTGTGACTAAACTATTCTTTACATTGTTTAATTGTTTCTTCACTTAGTGTGTTTTTTAAAATGATAGCAGGGAATACAATTTACCAATGAAAAAGACTTGACAAATCACCATTGACAAAACTAGTAAGTTTTGCTTAGTACATTTAATGCGCACAAAGGGACACAATATGTACTTAGACACATTCCAAAAGCAGTAAGACGTTCTCATCAATATTCCCGTTCATAGAATTATAAACATTGAAGTTTCTAGAAATTTGGAAGGCAAGATTTCTATGGTATTGTGAATGAAACCTTGAATGTCCCCTTAGAATTGGGAAATTACTTTGGGAATCACTGTTAGAGTCCCACAGTAATTTTGCATTTTTGGCTGTATTCTCTAGTACAAAACCTTATGTTTTATATAATCCTTATTTATCCAGGAAGTACTAATCTTGGGTAAATTAGGATTCAAGGCAATACTAGACTAAACCAATGGATTTTGAAGACCATAGCTCCATCACATGTAGCATACATCAATAGTCCATCTTGTGACCGATCACCTCCAAGCTCTATATGGAACCTAGTGGAGTACAATTGGCCTGCATGAATATATGAATATCAAGATCTATAAAAACATGCTCAACACTAAACTCTAACTTAAGGTATCATCTAAAATTTATTTTGACTCCCTTAAGGACTCTCTCTCTCTCTACAATTCAATTATGATGACCTACCTCAGCCACAGTAGTGGCATTTTGTGATGCAGCGCATGCAACAAAATTCGTTTTATTTATTTAATTGTTTACTTACCTCCGTTTATCCGTATTCTGGTGTTCACTACCCCCCACCCTGACCCTCCCCCGACCTGCCCCACCGCCCCGCAGCACTCCCTCCACAGGCCGCTACCGCTCAGCCAACTAGGGAACATAGTAGATGGGTTTTGCGTTCTAATTTTTATTTTTCAGAATTTACTTTCCCATAATTAGAGTGAAAAATGTAGATACACTAGGGACTGCACAACTACACTTTTTATAGACAATTTTGTTTAGTATGCAAAATATTATAAAACTGTTTTCTTGATTGACACAGTTCCCTAGAAGAAAATAAACAGGGACAGCTCCTCCATTGGAGCGAAGCAGCGTCACCACTTGAATGCCCCCGAGATGAAAAATAAAATGCTAATTCATTACTATTTTATTTTTCAATAACCCTATCCCAAGCTGAGTGTCAGGGTGAGATGGGCCTTCTAAGTGGCAGCAGGGAGGAGGGTAGGCTGCCTTTGCACTGTTTAAACTGCGCATGTCTCTTTGTCCAGCCATCTTGCGATGGCCAGCCAGACATGTGCAATTTAAACCTCTCAATCCAGCTGTGTTAAAACAGCTGGGTTGAGAGTAAATGCAGGCCTCTAGAGTTCTGTGAAGCTATGAGTTACACCGCTCCCACCAATCAGGGTGCTGTTCTCTTCCTTCCTGCCCTGAGAAAAGGAGGTCCTGTAGCTTGGTAAGTGTTATTCTTATAAAGTTTTATTTTATTTTTGTGCATACCCGCCCTTTCTACCTGTAGGTGCCAGCCGCCACTGAAAATGAATGGAACAAATTCCAAGGATCACATATACAATCTACACCAGTCTAGTTATAGTGAAGAGGAGTTATAAAGCTATAATTAATAACACCAAGCAGGACATGGTATCAGCCAAATATTTCTCTAATTGTGCAACTGGTCTACATATTGATTCTGATCATAATCAAAGAAGCATGAATAATGCACTTGCACTACATCAGGATTTTGGTTAAGGTGTCAATGTTTCACTACTGTTTCGTCTAGTTTGGCTCTAAACTTTAAGCATCAGATGTCTAATTCTGCTGTCCTGCTGATTTACTCATTGCCCCTAGACTACATAAATGCCATGCATGGCACCATAGGTTTTCATCACTTGTTCTTTAATTTGTAGTCTAACAGCAGCACCTGGCTGACTACCCAAAACTTAGGTGAGAGCAAATTAGAAAGGTGAGGTTGGTAGGCGCTATTATGCCTATGGCAAGTGAGAACTCTTCTTTCCATGGACACCAGTGATGGATTTTTCTCAAAATCTGTTACATGGTTTGTGAGTGCAGCTTGCATTTTTCATAGGAGAAATTTTTAATAAGATTTTGTACATTTTTTAAACCACTGAAAAACCAACACTATCTTTTCTCTACTCCAACCAACAGTTCCTTCCATGTTCAGAAGTGTTGCATTTCCTAATCTTGAGATTGCTAATTTGGGATGTATAAATGCACAAGCCATACGTTCTGTACATTTAACTATGACTTCTGGTTTAATTTCCGTTTAAGGTCCTTGTCTCCTGCTTCTCTATGGCTATGAGAAGGTCCCTTATCAGCCAGTGAAAGTTGGTGGGACCATTCACTGTGCTTGGTGTCAAAAGGCAGGTCTTGCATGCTCAGAACACTAAAGGCCATATGTATCAATATTTGATGAAGCGCAACGCAGAAAGACTCCTTTCTGAGCTGTGTCAAATACAGAGTGAAGGAATGTGCCGTATCTACAGAAAATGGCGTATTTCTGCTCAACATCTGCGCTGGTGCACCAGTGGCAGTCAAGTACCAATGCAGGCACCCTTGCACAACGTACATGGGTGCCAGCAATGCAGGCAGGATTGTTTGTGTGCAGGAATGCAGCACATGTAGAAAGAGGAAAAAAAAGAGAAATACACATATATCCCCTTGTTACGCCTCCCCTAGGAAGGTGTAGCATTTTGACACATTCCCATATTTGCTAGTCATAGTAAATCTGAGAATGGGCGAGAAATAATTGGTGGATATGTGGGAATGACTAGCACTGCCTTGTGTTACTCCAGATTTTCTATGCATGGCATAATAATTATCACTTAAGGGCAACGCAAGCCCAAGAAAAATCTGGCCCAAAGTTCTTTCTGATTGGAGTGTTTTGAAGCTAGAATTATCCGTCAGCTGTTCTGACCACCCTGGACGTTTTCTATAACACTTGTCTGTCATTTTGGTTGGATTTTGTATAGTCACTTCTAAGGTTAAGGAATATGCATTAGGATTAGAGTTTGCTCTTTTTCACAATTAACTTCTAAAAATGTAACAATTCAAATTTAGATTTCTTGTTTTTTACTGATATCTCATTGCCTTACAGAATTGTATAGATCTATCAGCAAGGTTATCATAAATTGTGGTGGTCCTAATTTATTTGAGACATTTAATCAAACAGTTTTTTCTTCAGATAGAAAATAGTTAGGAATGAAGAGGTTTGTGTACCAGACCATTCCAAATCATAAGGGTGTGATGTGTATATACAGTAAAAACAATAATCAAATACATATTTTTATGCTTACACATGTTATATTGTGTTATTAAAATTTATAGTGAGTGCAGCTACCCCAATTGGGTCTCCTGGTGCAGAGCAGGTAAGAGGGCACTTAGGAGCATCAAACTAAAAGAGCTAGGTCTTCAGGCATTTACGAAAAGCAAATCATCAAAGGAAGGGAACAGCCAGTAAATCTATGTTTTGTTTTTTACTAGAGTTTTATGTAGCGCAAACTCGACCTGAACATATCAGGTATCAGAACGCTTTACATGAGCACCAGTTTTGTTACAGATGGACACGCTAATTTTTGTTTGACACAGGGAGATTAAGTGATTTGCCAAGAATCACAGGATATTGAGCATACCTGCCGAGACTCGAACTTTGTTCCCCTGCTTTGAGGTCAACCGCTCTAGTCGTAAGGCTACATGCTCTACCCATCTTATGCCAATCCATTCGTAGGCTGTCAGGAGACGGAATACATCTGAATTAATAATGTGCCTTGTTTTATTCAAAAGATTACTTTATAGATATGTTATATGTATTATATCATCAAGATTCAGAATCATTTGGTGGAAGACCGCATTGACTTTGTTGAATATTGTACCTCTCATTGACAAAGATTTCAGTGTACACTTGAAAATAGAACACCATTATATTATTCCTTTCTTGAATATAGAGTTATATGTAGTCAATAACATCCTAAATAGTAAATTATACCATAGAAGCACTGTGGTAAATGGAGTCTTGAAATCAAAATCAGCCCATCTAAAGAAACCAATCAGAAAATTCCCTATGGTGTGGTCCATGGAAATAAAAAAACAGCAATGAAGCTTGTATTTCAGATAGAGAACAATTGTTAGCTTTCAAAAATATTAGAGAAAGAGGGTACCAAAGATTTATCCACGTAAAGACCCAGAGAGGCTAACAGAAATGACATTTTAAAAGAGAAATTCTATAAGAAAGAACATATAAAATTGACCAAGCTTATGTTCATTAAAAACATGCAGAGAAAGTATTTGAATGGCTTGCATTCTTCGCAAACATTAGCAGATTCTGAAGGCATGTGTAGCTTTTAAACCCCAGTAACACTATTACAAAAGTTGTGATAAAGCTTGTTAAGTATAGCTTCTTCGAATTTCTATGGGTTTCCACAATTACCTCGATTGCACCTGCTGGCAGTTTGCTTTAGAAGAACAGAGACTTTTCATAATTCATGTAACAATACAAAATGTTTCCAAATTAAAGAGGTTCTTAATTCTAACATCAAAAAATGACATACATCTGATTTTGATTTATGTAAAAGGCAATCTTTTATTTTTCCATCTAACTTTTAGAAAAAAGATGGAAATTAATACTATGTGATCTTACAAACACAAACGCCTCAAATCCAAAGGCAGTCTACTTAGTGCAGGAATATAAAAAAGAAGATCCGAGAAATCTGAAACTACTGTATATATCCAGTCGACCTCAAAGTAGAAGAAGAGGAGTAATAGATCATTTACTTAGAAGGAAAGGAGGTGTACTAGATACTTACACTAAAATCAATCCATTATGGACTCGGTATAATAAAGATTTGCAAATATTCATTTGAGATTAAGTTAAAAAAATATAAAATGGATAGAATATATCGTACATGGTAAGGCATAATGTATGTGCATTACAGACTTGCTTTTCTTTTGCTTTGTTACTTGCAAGTATACATAAGCATTCAACAAAGAAATACTGTGAATACTATAAGTCACAGTAATAGCCATCTACTCACATGTTAAGATTGATTTGAGTGGATGATCCCTTGATCTTGTGGTACACACACAAAATCTTGCAATATGTCTTAAACTATCTAAATAAACACTAAATCTTCAGTAGAAAGGTGAAATATTGATTTGATTGTATTCCCTTTTTGTTTCTCACAATCAGCTCTAATGAAGTTGGCTGAGAACATATTTTTGGCTGAGGAAATGTACTGAGATGAACTGTCTGAATTTGATTCAAAATGTAACCTGATTATCATGGTTGAAGAATGTGGATTAATTGGACTCCGCTACCTTAATAAATGTAATTGGATTATTGTAAACATTCTATAAACTGAAAGTGCAACAATGTGATTTCAAGAAATTGGATTAAGATAAGTTTGAGCATTTAATAAATCAACAGATTTTTCTTTACATTCTGTTTATATATATTCAATGGTAAAACCAAAGGTTAGTTATAGATAGAAAAACATTTTTTTTTTTTTATAAAAACAAAACGTAAAGTAGGCAAACATTAGAAATTGTATGTTATAGTTGTACCTTAAATTTGTAATTTATGCAACATATTCAAATTAAACACCGTGTATTAAACTTAGTAGCCACACTACTTTAACTATAACTCATGCCTTCTTCATGCACTGCTTAGAGTCATTCGTACTACATCATTTATAACATCAGAAATTATAGCATTTACAATAACACTTATGACATTCCAAATCATATCATTTGTGAGAACACAGTTTTTAGCATTGAATTTCAATGGTTTTTATTTTTTAATAAAACGGTGTTTCAAATCTTATAGTGGAGTGTCATTGATTGGAGTGTTAGTAAGTGAACTGTTATAGAGTACAATGGAGGACAGTCTTCCACAGTGCAGTGTCGTACTCTGAAATGTCATAGACTGGAGTGGAGTGGTGTATAATGAAGTGGCATAGAGAAGACTAGAATATAAAAAGGGGAGTGACTTAGTGTGGCATAGAGTCAAGTATTGTAGAGTGGAATAGCATATAGTGGAGTGGTGCAGAGTGGAGTGGCGTACAGTAGAGTGGCGCAGAGTTGATTAGTGTAGAGTGGAGTGGCGTAGAGTGGAGTAGCGTGGAGTGGAGTGGCATAGAGTTGAGTGGCATAGAGTAAAACAGCGTATAATAGAGTGACAAGCAGTGGAGTGGTGTACAGTAGAATACCTTAGACTGGAGTGGCTTCGAGTGGAGTAGCATTAAGTGGAGTGGTGCAGAGTGGAGTGGCGTACAGTAGAGTGGCGTCGAGTTGATTAGGGTAGAGTGGAGTGGCGTAGAGTGGAGTAGCGTGGAGTGGAGTGACATTTTAGTGGAGTAGCATAGAGTGGAGGGACATAGAGTGGTGTAGTGTCAAGTGGCATAAAGTGGAATAGTGTAGAGTGAAGTGGAGTGGCATACAGTGGAGTAGCATGCAGTAGAGTGACATACAGTAAACTGGCATTGAGTATAATAGCATAGAGGGGACTGGTATAGAGTGGAGTGGTGTACAGTTGAGTGGTGTACAGTGGAGTGGCGTACAGTGCCATAGCATAGATTGGAGTGGTGTAGAGTGGATTAGTGGAGAGTGGAGAGGCATATAGTAACGTGGTATAGAGTGGAATAGTGTAGAGTGGAGTAGCATAAAGTGGAATAGCATACAGTATTGTGGCGTAGAGTGGAGATGCATAAAGTGGAATAGCATAGAGTGGAATGGCGTAGAGTTGATTGAAAATGAGTGGAGAGGCGTAGGGTGACGTGGCGTACAGGTCAGTGCATTGAGTGCAATAGCATACAGTGTTGTGGTATATAGTAGAGAGGCCTACGGTGGAGTGGAGTAGGGTGGAATAGTGTCGAGTGGATTGGCACATAGTGGAGTGGTGTAGAGTGGATTCGTGTAACGTGGCGTACCATAGAGTGGAGTGGCATAAGATGGAATAGCATAGAGTGGAATGGCGTAGAGTGGCAGAGAGTGGAAAAGCATAGACTGTAATGGTGTACATTGGTGCAGATTTAAGGGGCATACAGTGGAATAGCACAGAGTGGCGTGGCCAACAGTGGAGTTGTGCAGAGTACAGTGGCATAGAGAGGAGTTGCAGAGAGTGGAATAGCCTACAGTGTTGTGGCGTAGAGTGGTCATCTTCATAGTCTAAATCCACAGGACTGTGCAAGATGGAAGATGCAATAGGTATGCAAAGTAGTGAGATATTGTTCATATATAAATTTGACAAATCATCCTGACACTATCTTGGTCATGAGTGATGCAAATGTGAAAATCACTTAATAAAATCATATGATGTTATGGTTTCTGTAGACTGATCTCTCCTTGTAAGCTGCCTAGACTAGCACATCACTGGGGCAGGTACATAGAATTGTGCAAAGTGCAATACATGCTGTACATTTCCACATGTTCCATACTCTGATGTAAAGGTAGATGGCCATGGGGTTGGCTTCAGTGATGTGGCAATAATCATATTACCACTGGTCATGGCTGGTGCTTTAGTGCCTGATGTGTGTGTAAATGTGCTAAATGTGGTACTTGTCGTTTCTAGATATACCCTACCACAACTATTGTTGTTCTCCCCAAAATGTTGGTATTTTCAACAATAAACTAGCCGGTGTTACCATGCCAACTCTGGCCCTGACAAGTTGATATTCAGTGCTGTAGATATGCTGATGGAGATATATGTTTTGCCCCAAAGACCATAGACGTTTGGAGCTGTGCACTGCTGTTATTTTTTTACAATTTTTGCTTGGCACAGACGCAGGTAGTATATAGCACAAATTGAATGACTTGCTAATTCCTGCAAAACTCCTGAACTGTAATTGTACAGTAAACAAAATATATCCAACGTTGTGCTTGGAGTTCACATATGCAAGCAGATGGTGTTTGGTGATGCTCTCAATGGCCTCTCCTCTGTTGATGGCACAATAGGTGCTACCGTCCACAGGTGGCATTTAACCTTTAGGCCCTCGGTGCATTTTCTGCAGGGTGCTCAAAAATATGGTGCTCAATTTTGATACGTGTTGTTCTTGGAGTAAAAATAATCAACATTAGGTGCTATCAAACATTCTTAATGATTTAAGAACACTCAAACTCCACAATGAACTACAATATACACAAAAACTTTTGGTGAAATGAGCAAGGAGAAATTTTCCCAATACAGAATTTTGAGGATCAAACCCCAGACATACAATGTTACATCACACTTTTAACAACCAATTAACCTATCTTCCTCCACAGACTATAGAACATTCCATAAATTTTAAGTGAAATGTACTTCAAGCAAATACGACTCATCTAGCTTTTGGAGCAAGAAGACACAAACAGAGATGTTACTTCACACTCTTAATAGCATGCCAAAACACACACACCCACCATCACGGTCATACATTCCCAAAGTGTGGAAAGGTGAATCTTTGTAACACAGACATCATAAAAGGAGGATATTTTAAGATATATTTGGGTGTTATCATCAGCATACGAGTGGATTGTGACACCCAAACAGTTTTTCTGTTGTTCTTTATATTAATTAAACCAAGGGTTGGATCTTGGGAACACCGTGAGAGAAGGATATTGGGTGTGAAGTAAGGGTGTGCAAAATTTGCTTCATTTGCTGTCACAACATTATGTGAAATTACATGTAATTTTGTGCATTTGAAAGCATTTTACATTATATTGTAGCGCGATATGTGTCCTTGTGTCAGTTTTTGACATGAGGATGCATTATACAAAAGCACTCTGAAGAACAGCAACTCGTGTTCTGTTGTTCCCATGTATACATCTTCATTGTGAGCTCCTGCGTCAATGTATTTTCACCAAGGCCTAGTCGGAAGTGATGGAGCAGGGTTTTTGTGAAATAAAACCTGCTCAAGTTGAACCCTCTGTAACATTTATTACCAGTGTGCGGTGAAAATTAATGTGGAAATAAGCCTAACATGAGGGAAAATGCTACTGCACAAGCGCGTACTCAAAGCACTGGAGTATGCCGCAAATGCTTTTGACTAATTAAAATAAAAGGACTAATGCAGCTTTTGTGCACTTTATTACCATTTGCTAGGAATTTAACATTAATTCGGGTTGCGCATGGATAGATGCAGCACTGGGTGGGTGCGGATTGGAAAGCATTATAAGTGATTAATAATGCGTGTATTTGTTTTTCATAGAAGTATGGTTTTCTGTCCTGCAGGAAACTTTTGGGTTAATGGAAAATAAGAAATAAATATGAAAAATAATTCTGAAGGAGAATGGGAAGGTGGAAGACAAGTGTCCTTCACAAGTCCTGTGTGCCTGCCAAGAGTTTGCATGAAGAAACAATTATTCATTGAGTGGAGGAACATTTCCTCTGAAAGCGGCACAAGCGGACAAATGTGACACAGTATTTGCTACATGACCGGGGTGAAGGCAGTGAATACTATGACAGTGGCTTGCATTTGTATTTCGTGGGCTGGAAGTAGATACATTGAATAAATTGAATAAATAAACAATAAGACATTGAGTGAGATGGACATGACGAGAGTGGTGTGGCAATACACCCTTTCCTTAACCAATCATGTGTAGAGAAACCTTCTGTTCTGACACGAATGTGGGTTGGACATCCGGGTTTTAGGGTATAATTGAGGTTCCTGGTGGGAGCTGATCAGGTTAGTCGGTGGTTGCTCCCCTACCTGTGTGAGGAGAGGCCTCATTGCTGTCTCCTATTCTTGAGCTGGCTGCTCCTGTCTTCTGATTCCTGATTTAGTCTTTGCCTTTTCAACTATTCTTGAGGGGCCTTATGGCTCTCATGGCCAGAGAGTAGCTTTCCTTTCCAATTGGGTTAGTATAGACAGAAATTCAGAATTTGCATAATCATTTGCAAATGAATTTGTCTCTGAACCTTTTGTCTCTTCACCTTTCCACTCCTATATGCACTGACAATGACATATGAGTTTGTCATTATCTTTGCTGATTTTGATACCTTGTGAATGATCGATGATTTGTGCTGTATGTTGGTATTGATGAGCGTTTATTTCACATTATTTAGATAAACATTATAAATATACAAATGAGTCTGTCTTTATTAGAGGGGTTTATTCTAGTTTTGTGAGTATTTTTAGAACCAAGAATTAGTTTACCAAACCCTGTCAACTATGTAAAGATTGCATCGCCATAATTGGCATACTAGAAATGAAGATACTTTGGTAAGTTTGGTATTTGCTTAGTAATTCACTAATCCAGCATGAAGGGACTTGTTCGGTAATGAAATTGGGCCTTGTCTGTAGAAATTTATTAGTCTCAGATCGATCGCTGATCAGAAAAAAACTTCCAAATCTCACTAGTTGTTTCTAGTTGGTTAAGAAAGACTTCTCCATTCAAAGCCTATACGAATATCAAGAGCACAAATTAGCTTGTGATGATCAATGGTATCAAATGCTGCAGTTAAATCAACAAGGACCAGAAGTTGTAAATGTCATTTAAAATTGTCAGTGTGACTGCTTCAGTGCTTACGCCTTTGTGAAAGCAAGGTTGATAAAGAGGTAGCAAGTTTTTTTGGCCTATAATAGCAGTCACTTGATCTGATACACATTTCTCCAATATTTTTCTGAATCATGGAAGTTGGTGACAGATCTGTTGCTGTAGAGAACAAAACGATATGCATTTAGTTTTTGGTAGATACGTGATTATGCTGTTCTTTGCATGCCAAGAAAGATGCCTTCCTGTGAAGATTGTTTAACTAATTGACACCAGAGATTTCAAAGATGATGGAAGTTCTTTTTAATTAATGATGGCAGAATTAAGTCTTCATAGTATAAAGTGTGCTTCATATCTTTGAACGTATTGCTTAGCTGGTCTTCAGAAATGTTGCTGCCATGGCAGACTTATTTTGCAAGTGTGCTATAAGAGGAAGATAGATTTTTTTTTTAATGGCAAGAATTATTTCTTACTTTTCCCTGAGTAGCTGCATGCCATGGCTATGCTGGTTTAAGTAGGATAGCAATGTGTTTCAAGGGAATATTTTTGCTTCACTAGGATGCTGAACATAGGAGGAGGAGCCACCAGCTGGCATAGCGGGTCACTGGAGCCTGGAGCAGATGATAACGGAGGCCAATTTATTCTAGCCTGCACCCACCAACTTGTCTGCCACACACAACATTGTCTCCCATAATGACGCCTACCCCCCGAACGGCCATCTTTGTGGCACCCCCTGATAACTTAGCACCTAAAGTGGGAGGACCTCATTTGCCTGCGGGTCTTGCTGTGCTGCTGCTACACCAGAGACCTACAGTCACTGCAGAGCTTTGATGTGGCGAAGGCCGCTGAGCGAACCTGCTGGGATGGCCACAGCAGCCACAGTGAACTGGAAAGTGTGGGGCAGAGGAGGGCAAGAACAGCATGCCAGTAGCCTAGGCCGTGGGATCCCTGATTGGTGTGGAGTCGGCTGCCATACGGCAGTGCTGCATGTGTCCCTCACGGGCACCCAAGCGTGTGGTCTATCCGAGCCTGCCCTGCTCACCCTCCATTTTCCCCACTTGCCTTGGCATCCAACGAGAGTTGACCCACTTCTGTAGGACCCAAGTGCTAGTGCCACATCTGGTAGGCCATATGCCTACACACCTGGGAGGTTTCACCAGATTTATCTAATTGCTGCATACTGCATGAGCCAGTGTTGCCCCCTTACTGCCCCATTCCCCTGCCTGGAAAGGTGTACCTGCTGCTCTGTATTCTCAAATGCTTGCTGGCGGTCACCCTGCCCACTTTTTCCTGGAGACTAGTGCCTCATGGCAGAGGCAAAAGTCACAGGTTGAGAGCAGCTAGGTTGCAGACTAGGATCAGAACAACTACATCTGGCTATTTGGTTCTTGGTATGCTCCTCATAGAAAAAAAGTCTTAAAATAGTGGACAATCTCTCGCAAGCAGGCTGAAACTGGGGAAGCACCCAAGCCAGCAGGCTGGGCGGATTAAACTAATGCAACTTTCAAGCTCCTTGCAACATATATCAGGACGCCTTAGAAACTTGCTGGGGGACTACAAGGTCCATCTGTCTTTACGACAGAGCAGGCACCAATAAATGCTTCTAATACGCCCACAGCCCTAGCTCTTTTTAAACCCGTTGGAACTCCCGCAGCGCAGTGCTGGATGTCCAAAAACGTACTGCGCTTGTTGGGGGACTATGAAGCCCATGTACCCTTACACTAGAGCAGGTGCCAACAAACACTCCTGACATCCCCACAGACCTCGGGCTCCTTAAGCGCGTTGGATCTCACGCAGCATGGGACACCCAAGTACTCGCTGGGCTTGTTTGGAGACTACAAGGAAGGTCTGCCTTTGCGCCAGACGAGGCAGGTCAACAGCCCCCTACACTTTTCTTTTTCAAAATTCTTTTTATTGAGCAGTTTTTTAAAACAACATACCGTTAAATACATTACATCATCCCTATCAGCCATGTCCAAGCCATTAAAAAGAATACAGTTGCATTTCGGTCTGGTAAGTAATCAGGTATATTTCTAAACATATTAAGTGTATAAAAAAAGCTGAGAAACCCAGCACAACCCCCTTTTCATCTCCCATCCTAACCCATACACCACCAGACCATAGTGACTAGGTGACTTTAAAAAATAAAAAAAGAAGGGGAAAGGGGAAACACAAGGGGAAAAGAGATAGAGTGATAGGTAAGGAGAGTATGAGGGAATCTTAATGGTACTCAGAGGCCGAGGTTGTCTCCGCGGCCCTTTCAGCATAAGCTGTGGGCAAGTAGCTGAGGGAGCTGTGCCTATGTGAGTATATTTTACTCCCTTCGGGTGATTCCTGTGTGTATCTATCCGGTATTAAAACTGGAAAAAGTGGAGTGCTTTAAATGTGGGGGGACACGTTGTTCAGGGAATGCCCTGGGACAAATATGCTACCAAGGGGCCCCAGGATCCCTTCAAGTTTTTTTAATTGTCCTGAAAGATGTCTGCCATTCTTTCCATTATGAGTGGTCTTCATAATCGGACATGCCATTGATTTAGGGCAGTGGCATCCTTTTTCTTCCATGCTGATGCTATTGCGAGTTTGGCTGCCCCTAAACACGCCCACAGTATCGCTTGGTCACCATTTGTCTGGTGTTCTAGAGTTTCGTCTCTCACTACTAACAAAGCAAACTCCAACATGGTTGGGATTGGGTAACCCAGAATCTCTTTAATCTGCGCCAGAATCTCTGTCCACTCTCATGCCTATAGAGTGATTGTTTTTTGGTATATCTCTCCATAAGGTCTTCCACTGATTCTCGGATACCTCAACCCAAGCGTGGTTTCCCAAAAGGTTTATCATGGTTGTGGGGAATGTAATGTGGAAAGTAGGAGTGCATATATAAAGGAGATAACCCCCTTTGAGGAGCCAGCCCTCTTGATAAAACTCTCTATAGGGGTAAGCTCCCTTGTGGCCGCCTCTCTCCCCCCTGGTTGCAGGACCCAATGTTTAAGTTGAAGGTAGTGAAAATGTTCAGATATGGAGGGATTAAAATAGCGTCAACAGTTTTCAAGGGTTAAGATATCGTAATTATGAAAGAGGTCAGACAATGTAAGGCACCCGTCCTTCCGCCACTCATCAAATCGGCCCGGCTGATACACCAGAAGGAAATCTGGGTTAAAGTGGATATGGGTGTGCGGCGAGGGGAAGGACGTCCACTCCATCGTTCCCACTGCCGCGTCCCATATTTTAAGGGTAGTTTGGGTGGGTGTGCTAAGGTATGCATTGCGGGGGCGATCTTTCTTAGGCTTCCAAAGCAAATCCCAAATAGTACGACCCACTATGACTCTTTCCATATGCAGCCAGTGTTTGTCTGATTCTCTTAGGGACCACTCTGTTTTCACCTTTAGCTGTGCTGCTTTGTAGTATAGCTCAAAGTCTGGAAATGCCACCTCCTAGTGAATTTTAAGTGCATTGGATCACGTGCATCGTGGGCCAAGGACAGTCCCGTCCGAGCCCGAAAGAGGCTGGGCTGAGCCACCCCTCTAATGTTTTACCCAAGATGCTAGTTTGGCTTGGCTCCATCTCTTTGTGGCAATTATATTTGCTCTCTTTCCCTTGTGTAAAGTTATAGTTCCACTGGCCAGTTGGAGGGGTTTGTATTTGTAATTCTCTCTTGTGGGTTTCTCTTTCATTAATGGCGCATGTGAGGGAGTTGGGGGTTTTCTCTAGTGCTGGTACCTTAATACATAGGTTCTTTAGGCTTGGTTTGTCTTCAGTTCTTCGTGGAGGCGTGGGGTTTTTCACTACCCCTTTACTGTGGAATCTGAGCCCCAGAATGGAAAAAGGAAGGCCCTTGAGGGAGCAACAGGCTCCACAAAACCCCAATCAACCCTTAAAATGCCACGAGATAATTGTGTGATGCATAGCATTGATAATTTGCTCTTAGAATGTTAGAAAGTTCTCAGCTCCACCATCCCCTTGGCACCTGTTACATTACCACCATACTCCTGTCCTCCAAAAAGCAAAGGTAATAAGAATATTCCTGCAATCTTTGAGAAAGCTAAAGCTGCAGCCCAAGCTATGTGAGACCTGCAACACGGAAGCGCCCAAAAGATCCATGCCCTATCTGCTGAACCTGGGGCTCAGCTGCATGAGCAGGCTGGTCCTCCTATCGAGTGCCACAATCGATTCTCAGCTCTCTACATCAATGAAGTGACAAACGAGGGAAGGGATGTTACAGTAATCAATAAGAACCCTGGCGAGCAACAGAGTGTCCAGAAGGTATTAGAAAGCCTAGTGGATATTGTGGAGGGGCTTAGGGAGGAAGTCTGAACCCATAAGAAAGGTATTGTAGAGCTTGAGAAAAAGGAAATCCTAGACCAGAATACTGCTAGACAAGGTTGAGATGACATTGGGTGGGGCTACGAAGGGCTCAAGAGAATATTACAAATGAAAATCCTGACTACAGGTTCTTCTGCATTGTAAACGCTACCCAAAAGTAAGCACCCTCCTTTAATTCCATTCAACCCCCATAAGCCTTAGAGAGTTTGGAGAAACCATATAATCTATCCAGAAGAGGGAAAGATCAGGGAAGCACCCAAATAAGGAGATACCCATGGACTGGCACCCAGAGGGGGATGGAAACGTAGATCAGGGTTTTGGCCCGAGGCGGCATTCTACTGAGCGACTCTATATCCATAGCCCTTAATTGTCCCGACTCCGGGGGATGGTCCACAAAGGGATCTGCACTTGAACTCCAGCAATCACAAACCATGCTGTAGTACATTTAAAACAGGTCCCAAAGTTTATTTTATTTACTTTATTTATTTATGTATATAGCGCCTGAATCACCCCCGAAGGGGTATCTCTGCGCTTGCGGACATATGAGAAAGTGCAGATACTATATGAGACGAATAAAACAGGAATGTTTTCAGGGACTTTCTAAAGTGAAGATGGTCCGTGCACGGCCTCAATGTAATAGGGAGCGAATTCCAGTTTCGGGGGGCAAGGTCAGAAAAGGCCTTCCCCCCAGTCTTAACCTTATTAATACAGGGAACTTCGAGAAGGGATTTTGAGCTGGATCGAAGGTTTCTAAGAGGAGTGTACTGGCTAAACTTCTCTGCAAGATAAGTTGGACCATTGCCATACACTGCCTCTTGAACGATGCAGCAAACCTTGAATTTTATTCGTTTGCGCACCGGAAGCCAGTGAAGCTGCCGTAGCAGCGGACTCGAAGATGATCTGTCGGGAGCATTCAGTTCCAGTCGTGCTGCTGTGTTTTGAACTACCTGCAGGCGGTCTAGCAAGGCCTCATTGGCTGAGATCAGTAAAGCATTGCTGTAGTCAAAACGACTCAAGACTAACGCCTGAATGAGAGTCTTCCGTGTATGGTCTGGGAGAAACAGAAATACTCATCTCAGCAGACTCAATACATGAAAGCATGAGCTTACCGTATTAGTCACCTGCTCCTTCATATCCAGGCTCTGCTCAATGAGCACCCTTAGATTTTTTACTGATGCCTTCGAGGCGGGGAGGACACCCTGCTCACCTGGCCACCACTCTGGTGTCCACAACAATGCGGCCTCTCCGAAGAGCATAATCTCTGTTTTCCCGGCATTTAATTGGAGAAAGTTGTTACACATCCACTGAGATATTGCTAGCATGCCGGTAGAGAAGTTGGTCTGAGCTGTTGTGGAAGATTTATCAAAGGAAAAGGTAAGCTGGGTGTCGTCAGCGTAAGATATTGGTGCAAACCCATATGTCCTCATAAGATTGGCCAGGGGAGCGACATAGATGTTGAATAAGGTCGGGCTTAGACAGGATCCCTGCGGAACTGCCCTGGTCAACGTCTTGGGCTTAGACCTATAAGGTCCCAGGTTGACAGTTTGGGAACGGTCAGAGAGGAAGCTAGTCATCCACCGCAAGTCCTCACCTTTTATCCCAGATTCCTCTAATCTCCTGAGCAGAATTTGGTTTGTTGGCAGTTGGAGCAACAGAAGACCAGGATCCCCTACTAAATAAGGTCATAGTTTGGTTTTGGGAGGTTCTGCAGTTGTATTCAATAATTAGGATTGACATGCCGTGTGTTGAGAGAATCACAACCTCAGATGACTCCTTTGATTTAGTGAGGGTTGATTTTAAACACAAATTTGTTGTGGACTGCCTAGTGACCACAGATGCACGTACAGTCCAGGAATTTGAGAATGGGGCCTTAACCCTGCCATTGCCTTCCTCAATTAGTGGATCGGGTAATAGGATAGGTGGTAAAAATATTGTTGCAAGTCCAGAAGAAAAACAGATAGAAACTTTCCACTTGTGTATGAAGAAATGGCCTTTGAGAACAGTGAGTTGGTTGGGGCGTGCAGCATAGGTGCTCTTAAAAGCCATATTGAGGGCCCATCCATACAGATTAAAGTCTTACCCTAGAATGTGGCCAAGATCAGTAGAATGTTCCAAGGATCGGATTGGGGACAGTTTGTAGGCGCTCATGATATTTGCCTCTTCTAAGAAACTTGGTGCTCTACCTGTATCTTCAGGAATGGGTTCACCTATTAATGTACAAACACGGTGCAGGTAGGTAGAGGAAACCCCCCAGGGGGTTTAGAGATCTGGGTTAAGATCTTTCTCTAGTGTAAAATCAGTGCAATTAGCACCAACTCATTTAATGTATTGGCCATTAGTTTAAAATTTCCCTCAGGGACTCAATGAAAATATTAAACATATACAACCAGGTGGAATTTTGCAACACTAAGACATTAGTGTTAAAAGTGGTAGAGGATATTCTCTCGAATCTAACCAGTGATGGCATCTTAATTGTGGTCAGAGACCTAAACACTTCCTTTGAACCTATGGTGGCCACTATGCATGACATCCGATGGCCGATCCCACAGCTAGAACTTCCTCAGTTAAAATTGTCCCCTAGAGCAACACAAGCATTGATGTTCAACTATGATCTAAGAGCAGCAAATGAGAGGACACATTCAGATAAGGAAGGTAAGATCACCCATAACGGGCCGGGGTATTCTAGCCGTATGGATTATTTCTTAGTGCACCTATGTCTATGGCCTTTTTTGTCGTACATGGTTATAGTGGATAGAATGGATAGGGACCTTGTGCCTGATATTAGTGGGTAGTATAGTTGAGAAGCTGCAGACTGGAGGCATTACGAGAACTGGCGATATTTCCCATACCAATAATGGTAAATCCATTTGATGGGCCTGGGTGGCTAAACATCCTAAGACTCAAGGTTCAGTTTTCAGGATGCCAGGTTAGAACATCACCCGGTGGATCAGTCAATCTAAACTCAAATATTCACCACTAGAAGATGGCCACCATATTGTAGCACTAACACCTTACAAACTCCTTAAGAAACAAACACCATTCTAAGGTGGCCGCCAAAAAACTACCTCTCTAACAGGGAGACATACACTGGCCTGATTGGCTAGGCGATCTTCCATCATTGACAGTGGTGAAGGACTATAAAATAAGAGGCATTCTTGACTGCCACACCTTCTGGACCCGGTAGATGTGGTTAGGTCGAGTAAATTTGTGACAACAGCACAACAGTTAGTATTACTGCAGCACACGCTTTGCTTTTACCCTGTCGATACTTGCTCTAACGCCAGCTAAGGGTTTGTTGAGGGGCATAGGTGACTAATAGTTAGCGGGCTAAACTTGGATATAACACCCTGAGCTGCCGCCATAATACAATTAACGTGAAAACCAAAACGCGCCAGCTAATGACATACATGTCAACATGTCAACGCCACGGTTACCATTAGTAATACTGCTGAGATATGATGCAAATTCAAGATATATACACGTTCAGGGGCACAGGGAACTTACTAATAACGAGGTACGCCCTTAAAAAACACCCCTTTATGCTATAAGAATGCACGAACACCAATACAACAACGCACTGGCCACTGGAGTGCACTTTTAGACCACACGTGCCTGTAGTATCGTCTCCCATATACGAGAACGTCTACCTGTGTACTCCACGCCCGCGTTTCTTAAATTAAAATCGGCAATCGAGGGAACCGATAGAGAAAGTCTCACTGAACTAATTTTTACTTATGCCGCCAGATGAGAACTAAAACTCTATCGAGCACATATCACCCCCCGATGCGCTTCATATTGAGTGTATTGAGTGTTTCTGTTTACAAATTCAAAAGATCTTTACACTTTTAAAGATAAACTGCTAAGTAGGAACCTGTTGAGGTCATGAAATGTGATTTGAGATTCTCGGTTTTGTATGTACAAAAGGCGGACTTAACCAGTGTGAATGCTCGTGATACTTACATATTAGCATGACTGAATCTCTGTGCACCACCTATTATCTCCCTCTCTCCCCTTTACCAAAGCTTGTCTAACACTAGCGGAACTCCTCTGGTTTGACCTACCGGGTGCTGATGACGCCTGGGTAACTTACAACATTGGGTGAGTCCGATTGCAATGGACCTGCTGCTTTTACATATGCCACAATAGTTTGAGCGCACACTAGTTCACTATTAGCACTCACTGTATGGCACTGTTTTTACTGTTTTAAAGTTCTCCACGATTTGGCTTACACAAACACAGATAAGCCATGTTAGAGTCACAAGGGAAATAAACTGCATATATCCTGTTATGTGTACCTCATGAATATGATCAATGTCAACCTTTTTTCTCCCCACATAGGTAGTTCTAGGTCTGACAGGTACACATATAGGTATTCGTTTGGCTGATGTGAGTGTGTTGCCATGTCACCAACCATAGAGTGTAGATAGTCTCCATGATATAGGTCCTGATGAATCGCATGTAGACTTTTTCTTTGAGCGAGAAACATGTTGACCACATTGCACTAAAAGAGACGCTTTGACCTGAGACATTATACTTAGCTAAGTGCCACACTGTTCATTTTAACTAGGGTAGGAGACTTAATGATTAAAGGTATTTCAAACGGGTACTCCGAGTCCTATTTTAAATCACTTACATAAAATATACATCAACACAGTCCTGGCTCCACACCCGCACTTCACCATACGGCTATTGGAAGAAGATCTCTGCTAAAGTGCCCCTACTGCAGGGAGCTCGTTGGTTATTGCACCGCCGACCCGACGAGGAGCAACCCAGATGATGAAGCATGACACCCATTTGAGTGTGTGAGGGCATTAAAATCCAATAAATGGATTTCCAACTCTGAACCTAAACAGACAGGTTGGTATCATCTCCCTTACACAGACACCTTTTACTGTGGAACAGCATAACTTTCTTATCTTATATCAGTTTTCAGGATGGCTAAGGCAGAAATGAAAAATTAAATGCACTCCCCTATGAGCATAGACTAATAGCATTCCAGTAAAACCACAAGGTCGTTTTAGATTGGAGAGGTTTTAGGCCAGGCTCAATGGGTTGATACCACAAATGCAAAAGAGATGACTTGGTACATTAACGCATGTAGGAAAACTAAAGCCGGATTATTAGTGGCAGTCAAATCAAAATGTAGGACTGATTGGGTGAGGCATATATCAGCTTGCAGGAAGGAACTGGCTAAAGTTAAGAGAGAGTGGAAAAGCACCATTTGGGAACATTTACATTGTGCAATGATAGCAAAGGATACTGCATCCCTCTGGAAAATAGCCTCAGAATGTGTCACAGAATAAAAGAGAGATTTGGACTTTTTGTCCAACCTCAGGATTGGGTATCCCATTTTTGTAACATATATTCATGCAGTGAAGAGCCAAGAGGGGATGGAGAAGTCTTTGTGCATGACTCTAAGCTAGGCAATGAAAATAGATTAGCATGTGATCTAAACAAAACTTTGGTGGTCATCAAGTATTGTCTTGCGTATACAGCCCCGGGGCCCAACATGCTTCCAAAGGACTTATACATTGCCAATCCAGAAGTTTATTGTCCACCCATAGATCTAATATCAAATTCAATTGAGGATAGAATGGAGCTCCCCCTCCCAAGCCTGCAAATCGGCAGAATTATCCCAATACATAAGAAGGGACAACTCAATGACCCAGGAAATTATAAACCAATTTGCCTGATAGATGCCCTTAAAGTCCCATAAAACGCAGCTACCCTTATTGCTAAATCAGGTCATTTTGTGAAAGGAAATGTTGATGTCTCCACATTGTGTTTTGGGTCCTTTCCTGTCACAGCAACTAGGCCTAACCACACAAGTGAGGTACACTTTTTATAGGGAGACTTGGGGGTATGCTGGGTGGTAGGTAATTTGTGGTTCTCCACAGATTCCAGAAATTTCCATCACAGAAATGTGTTTTTTTAGTCAAAGTTTGAGGTTTGCAAGGGCTTCTGAGTGCAAACCCTTTTGAGTGCCACACCCTAGATTCTCCTGGGCTTCTAGTTTTCACAAATGTTAGGTTTCCTCAGTTGCCAACTGAGCTAGGTCCCATAATCTACAGCTACCCATATTTAAAAAAATGGTCCATTTTCAATTAAAAAATGTGGTGTGTCTGTGCTGCATTTTGCGGCCTTGCTGTTCCTGCACTAGGCCTACCCACATAAGTGTGGTACCGTTTTTCTCAGGAGATTTGGAGGACTACTCAGTGGTAGGAAATGTGTGGCTTTTCACAGATTTCAGAACTTTCCATCACAGAAATGTGAGGAAAATCTTTTTAGTCAAAGTTTGAGGCTTGTAAGGGCTTCTGGGCAAGAAAACCTGGTGCAAGCTACACAAGTCTCCCCACCCTGGTTTCCTCTGGGTGTCTAGTTTTCTACATTGCAAAAAGGGGTCAGTTTTCAGTGAAACAAAATGTTGTGTTTTGGGGCCTTTTCTTTCCCGGCACTAGGCCTACCCACACAAGTGAGGTACCATTTCTATCAGGAGATTTGAGGGAATGATAGGTGACAGGAAATGTGTGACTCGACACAGTTTCTAAAAGTTTTTCTCACAGAAATGTGAGGAAAATGCATGTTTTTAGTCAAGGTTTGAGGCATGCAAAGGCTTCTGGCTATAAAACCTGGTGAGGGCAGCGCAAGTCACCCACCATGATTTCCCCAGGCATCTAGTTTAAAAAAAAAATCAGGGTGTGCTAGTATTCCCTGGGTGCCGGCTCAGCTAGGGTCCAAAAAACAATAGGGTCCCACATTGCAAAAAGGGTCAGTTTATAGTGGAAAAATGCAATGTATTTAAGTTGTGTTTTGGGCCTTTCCTGTCACAGGCACTAGGCCTACACACACAAGTGAGGTAGTATTTTGATCGGAAGACTTTGCAATTACCAGTTGTATTTCTCTTCATTTGTGACTTCCAATTGTAAGCCGGTGTGTAAGAAAGAAGATATTTTGCAAAATGCCCTCTGAATCACATGCTAGCATGGTTATCTCCAAATTCAGAGATATACAAATAATAATCACTGTTCCTAAGCTGTGTACCTGGTGTCCATTTCAGAAATATATAGGCTTCCTTAATACCCATGTTTCACTCTTTATATTTTATATATGAATTGCTCTATACCCATGCACACTAAAAAGCCATTGTAAAGTGCATCTCAGTTGTTGGCTCTGGTTTCCTTAGGTTCTTGGTAATCTTACAAATCTTATACACCCTCACAACCGGAAGGGTCTAGTGGCTGTAATGCTATATTTCTTTTTGTCGCATCATGACAAGAAGTTACAAATTATTTCAAGAGTTAGTTTCTTTGGGGAAACCTTAAGGGATCTACACAAATGACCACTTGCTAAATTCAGACTTTTGTCTACTTTTCTGTAATCTATATATTTCGGCGCTCATCCATGGGCTTCATACCAGTTTCCACCACAAACTGGAAATAGAATGAAAGCACAGAAATTAATAAGAAAAAATGGGCTACCTCTTTAAAAAATGGCAAAACTGTGGTAAACAAATAGGTTTTTTGATTCAGCTCCGCATGTTCCTTAAAGTTGGGAAAATGATGACTTTAGCACAGCAAAACCTTTGTTGCTGCAATTTTTAGTTAAAAAAAAAACAGTCTGTGAAGCACTTTCTTCCCCATGTCCCCCAAAAACCAAAACCTAGCTATGTTTTGGCTGTGTGTCTGTCCCCTCCAGGGGAATCCACAAACTCTGGAAACCAGTAGATTTTCCAGAATACTGGAGAAAGGACCCGAATTTGGCATGTATATCTTATGTGGAAATAAATAAATAATGTTATCGAGGCTTAAGTTCAAACTATCCCAAATAGCCAAAAAGGGCTTAGATTTCTAGAGGGAAAAGACCTTGCAGCAAAAGGGTTAATCTGGAACTTTTAACAGGAGACTGCTGGAATAGTCATTAAAAATCAATTTTTCATATTTATTAAAAATTTCAAAATCCAGGGCCTAGGAACTTCATTAATTTGAAAGGGACAGTGATGGACCATGTCAATTCCTGGTTTAGCGTCAGGGGAGACCATAGGAATGGAAAGTCTTTGTTCAACAGGCCCACACTAGCCAAGCTGGTTTTGAACCAAGTCGGAGGTATGCTACCCCAATACCATTTTGGAGAAGACCCTCCTCTGGGTGTTCACAAGGTATCTGCACAGGGAGGAAGGATCCACAGCTTATATTCTGACTTCCAGCCGCTAGAGGACCAGGACCAACCACCAGAACCAAGGCAGCAAAGACACAACTTTGCTGGGCTGAAGAAATAGGCTTGTCTGGCTTGGAGCTTCTTTGCAGCAGCAAAACCTGTTTCAGTGGGACCTTGCTGACAAAGTATTTGACTTTGTGGAGCCCTGATTGGATGCAGCGTCCTGCCATTCTCTGCCGGAAGAAAAGAACCTCCATTTCAGAGACTGAGTACCAATGAGAAAATCTTGATTGGCCAAAGACATGCAAAATATCTGAGTAATGGTTGAACCTCAGCCGGAAATTCAAAACAAGCTTTTACTGCCTAAACTAATAGTTTTAGTAGGCCCTCATCGCATTGACTTTGCACTGACTTCACCGGACACATACCCCTGCCTTGCCTTATTAAATGACTTTCTCCTACATTTTGAAGACTAAATCGGAAGGTAAGGTCCTTGTCCGGGCTATCACGCTTGTTGCATCTGACCTCAGGATGCCTGGTGGTTGGCCTTAAAGTGCACCTGTGACCCAGTATACTGCGACCATAGACTCTGTTATGATATGTGTATTTTTGTAGCGTACTATCACCCGAGAGAGTATTGTGGTGCTTTGCAGGGGTCATAGGGTAGTCTTGAGGGGATTACTCAAAGAGCCATGTCTTTAGCTTCTTGTAGAGATCAATAAGGGAAGAAGAGGCTCTAATGGGGATTGGAAAGTTGTTATATGCTTTAGGAGTGATTTAAGAGAAAGCATTACGTCCTGATCTGCTTTTGTAATATGCTCAGGACAGGTCAGGCTAAGCTGAAGTGCCTGAAGGATTGGTGGTACTGTACACAACTGTTCAGGTCAGCTGGGCCTGTATTGTGTAGTGTTTCATATGCATAGGTGAGAAGCTTGAAATGTGCGTCCTTTTGTATCTGGAGCCAGTGAAGTTCCGTCAGGTGTGGTAAGATATGAGACCTGTGTGGGTGGTTGAGAACCAGTCCGGCTGCTGCGTTTCGGATGGTCTGAAGTCTTTTTTTGAGTTGGTTGAACTGGTGTTGAGGGCATGAGTGATGGTTCTCCTGGTGTTTTTAAGTAGCCACTTGTATATCTTTCTCAGCATCCTCTGGGTCTGGATGCATAACGTAGCAACTGTGTTGACCTGGGAGACATGTCCATCTTGCTGTAGTTAATGATTCTAGGTTTCTTGCTTTTGTGCTGTTGGGAGAGTGGATCCCGTGAGCCTTCTTTTCCGAGGATCACCACTTCATTTTTGTCCATGTTCAGCTTTGAGGCAGTTGGACTTTATGCAGGTGGCCACGTTGATCATGCACAAGTTGAGGTTGTTCCTAGTGCTGGAAATTTTGTCTGAAAGAGACAGTAACAGTTGCATGTCGTTGGGTTGGGTCAGTATATCAATGTTGTGTGCCCTGATGCCGTCTTCTAGTGGAGTCATGCAGATGTTGAAGAAGACCGGGCTTTGTGGGATTCTGCAAATGAGTTCTCCATGCTTCTGTGGAGTATTGGTGCTTCCGGTGCAAAAAATGCAGATCCATTGGAGGGTTGAAATTTTGATGCTGGTCTCATTAAGTCATCTAATCAGGATGGGATGGGAGACTGTGTCGAAAGATGCAGAGAGGTTGTTGTCATTTAGTTATGTTTAGCTCTATTTATACTTAGAACGTTCTAAAACTCATGTCTCTTGTGCACCCTATTGGATCTTTGTTGTTTTGGTGTCCTTTTGTTTATTAAATGTTACCCTATACTATATTGGAGTGAGATTTTATTGTTTAGTATTTTGACTTTATTTATTGTTATGTACTCCATAAATACTTTACATAATGCCCTAAGTTAAGCCTGTCTGTCCTGTGTCACAGCTATCGGGGAAGGGCAGTGGGCGGGGGCAGGGTGGTTGAGCTCAGAATAATTTCATCATTTTTTTGATTCTCCCTAACAATTTAGTGTCATTATTCCTTGAGGTGGACAACCACCCACTCCAAAGAAAAATCCTCTTTCTTACACTGAGGGTGTGCATATATCTTTCAAGAATGTGCTTCATAATTGGTTATTTATGGGGACATGAATCTGAGAGAAGAAACAGAGAAAATGATTAGTTGAACACCTTCCTGATAATGTATGCTGCACCATTCTAAAACATGCCTCTACAAGAGACTCAGACATGATTAGGCTACACATAAACCATAGGCACAGTATTATACAAGAGCAAATGGTTCTTTGTTATCAGTAAACAGTGAAGATTTAACAGGTCTTCAAATGTTCCATATGCTATATGTTTATAGTAGAAATCTTTAACTTTGGCCACAGTCCTTCCCTTAAATAAATTAACACTGCGTATGTTCATAACTCGCTCATTAAGTGGAAAATAGCAGTCATTATTGTAGCGTCCTCCTCAGCATGGGTACCCACTAACAACAATTCCACACACATCATTATTCTTCTGCATGCAACTGCAAACTTAACATCTAAACGTACATTCATTTCACTATGCTATAACGCCTAAGTCACAGCTGTACCGAATTCATCAGGAGCCAAAGGGTTCCGTCATTGCTAACTGACATGACACTACATACCCTCTCTGTTAAATAAAGAATGTCAATTGTTTTACAAGTAGATACACTTATAACACTTCAATGAGTCTTGTGGTGCTCGGATCACACATCTTGACTGTGTCATAAGAAACTGAGGACAGGCAATTGAAGTGTCCATGATCGGCACTGGTGATGTAGGAAGACCAGCAGTCCACGGGTCTTCAATTGTCATTTTAGAGTCACTCTCTACATCAACTTTAGTGCCATATGTCGGAAATTAAAGGAATCTGCTGTGATAGACTTCCCAGTATATTGGGCAGTCACCATGTGTCCTTGGCTGGTCACAACATGAAATGGTTCTGCATAAAAGGGTGCATCATATTTATGTTTTGTAGGCTGATGGACTAGTACTCAATCTCCTATAGTGATCGTAATGTCCTTTGCATGTCGGAACTTATCTCCATAGGCCTTGATTTTTCCTTTTATTATCAAAGTCTCTTATACGAGTTTCTTCCTCAGTCCTTGAACTTCTGCTGGTCCATTGAGGTATCTTGGTCATCAAAGCTCTCCTGGGGCTTTCACCTGTGGTCGAATGAGGGGTAGATTGGTAAGCTTGAATAGTAGAATTTAAGACAGTTTTTAGGTCACTATTTCCAATACATCACACTGAACTGCTTACTTGAGAGTACTCATGAAAGGTTCACATTAAGATGACTGAGAAAGTCTCTGAATTCTCGACTGTTGAAATGTGGGCCATTATCAGATTTTAGGATCACAGAAACAGCCTATGTCACAAAGATGCCATTTAATCTCTCTACATTGCTCTTTCTTGAGTGGTGGATGAGAGATCGCATATCAATGGAAAGTGGGAGTATTCATCAACAATCACTACCTGGTGCTGTCTATTGTCAAGAGGACCAAAGAAATCTATGGCAATTTTTTTCCCATGCATACTTCGGCAACTCTGACATGTTTAAGGTGTGGTTTTTCGATGAAAGACAGCTGCTCAGATGACGGGTCTTCAATTCTATTTCTACTCTCTCATCAACATGAGGTATCGACTGTGTCTCAGAGAGAACGTTTTGTGGCAACGATTCCATGGTGTTCTTCGTTGGCCATTTCAATTATCTGTCATCGCAGACTCTCAGGAATAAGAATCCTCCAACCTCTAAGGGTACTGCCTAATTGAGTAACAGACAGTTCATTGTTGACATTTTTAAACTTCTGATATTCACTGTCACTAGTAAGAGGTCGAGTGTGCTGGTTCCAAGACTGATGTGCAATAAAGTTTTTCAATTTTAACATGTCACTATCTTGACTCGTGGCAGTGACAATTTGTTCCAATGAAATGGAAGCCGGTGCTTTAGATTTCACAGGGAAGCTTATGTAGGCTTCAGCTGTCTTAGAAGAGGTACCATGGCACTGTAGCTGCACTAGTGAGAAGTAGTCAGCAGGGTTTTGATCTTTCCGTGGATGGTGCACAATTGTGTAGTTGTATTCTTGTAATCACCGACCCCAATCTTCAATTCAAGGAGGCATATTGGCCTTTGGACTGCCAAAGATGGTCAACAGCACTTGATGATCTATCTAAAGCATGAAAGGCTTTCCATGAAACAATACGTGGAAATGTTCACAAGCCCGCACCACTGCTAAACTTTCTTTCTCAGGATGTGAATATATACGTTCAGTTTGGTGCAAACTTCTGCTTGCATATGCCACAATATGCTTTTGAGCATTTTGGTGTCCACAGTGCTGGGCAAGTTTGTGCCTAACCCGACAGAGCGAGCCTCAACAACAACCTCTGTATGAAGCTGTGGATCAAAGTATGCCATTTTCGCAGTGTTCTCGATAGCTTGTTTGATATTCTTGAAGCTTTGCTTGCATTCATGTGACCAATGAAATGAAACATTCTTTTTCGTCAAGTGCCTCAACGTATCACTTACAGTGGCAAAGTCATGTACATATTGTTACGCTCAGACACTCACCTGCCTCATTTTGCTCTGCTTGATGATGACTGTTCCCTAAACCCTCTGGGAACTGACAGAAAGGCAGATATTAATAATACTCTGTCTATCTGTAAGACCCCAGGGGTAAATGGGGATGAGAAGAGAGAGAGAGAGAAAGACAGGTGGTTGTTCTGGTTCTTGCCACCTGGAAAATCTAGCTGGGTCTGAATTGAGACTTCTAAGGTGTTGCAATTTGTTCTAACAGGAGTTTTCTTGGTTACTAGAAGAAACAATAAACATAAGCATTCATTCTAAGGATCCTTGATAGATAGAAAACCATATAATTACCACTGTGTCTCATTTACAACTCAAGAGGTCTTTACCTAGAACTATGCACAATACGTTGTATTTTTTAGGGGTTAAATAAATGGGATTCTTTCTTAATCCAACCTTCCAGTGCAGTTTGTGGAAGTTATTCTGAAAAAATAAACATTCATTAAAACACATATCAGCCCTTTCATCATTTGTGACTTCCAATTGTAAGCCGGTGTGTAAGAAAGAAGATATTTTGCAAAATGCCCTCTGAATCACATGCTAGCATGGTTATCTCCAAATTCAGAGATATACAAATAATAATCACTGTTCCTAAGCTGTGTACCTGGTGTCCATTTCAGAAATATATAGGCTTCCTTAATACCCATGTTTCACTCTTTATATTTTATATATGAATTGCTCTATACCCATGCACACTAAAAAGCCATTGTAAAGTGCATCTCAGTTGTTGGCTCTGGTTTCCTTAGGTTCTTGGTAATCATACAAATCTTATACACCCTCACAACCGGAAGGGTCTAGTGGCTGTAATGCTATATTTCTTTTTGTCGCATCATGACAAGAAGTTACAAATTATTTCAAGAGTTAGTTTCTTTGGGGAAACCTTAAGGGATCTACACAAATGACCACTTGCTAAATTCAGACTTTTGTCTACTTTTCTGTAATCTATATATTTCGGCGCTCATCCATGGGATTCATACCAGTTTCCACCACAAACTGGAAATAGAATGAAAGCACAGAAATTAATAAGAAAAAATGGGCTACCTCTTTAAAAAATGGCAAAACTGTGGTAAACAAATAGGTTTTTTGATTCAGCTCCGCATGTTCCTTAAAGTTGGGAAAATGATGACTTTAGCACAGCAAAACCTTTGTTGCTGCAATTTTTAGTTAAAAAAAAAACAGTCTGTGAAGCACTTTCTTCCCCACGTCCCCCAAAAACCAAAACCTAGCTATGTTTTGGCTGTGTGTCTGTCCCCTCCAGGGGAATCCACAAACTCTGGAAACCAGTAGATTTTCCAGAATACTGGAGAAAGGACCCGAATTTGGCATGTATATCTTATGTGGAAATAAATAAATAATGTTATCGAGGCTTAAGTTCAAACTATCCCAAATAGCCAAAAAGGGCTTAGATTTCTAGAGGGAAAAGACCTTGCAGCAAAAGGGTTAATCTGGAACTTTTAACAGGAGACTGCTGGAATAGTCATTAAAAATCAATTTTTCATATTTATTAAAAATTTCAAAATCCAGGGCCTAGGAACTTCATTAATTTGAAAGGGACAGTGATGGACCATGTCAATTCCTGGTTTAGCGTCAGGGGAGACCTTAGGAATGGAAAGTCTTTGTTCAACAGGCCCACACTAGCCAAGCTGGTTTTGAACCAAGTCGGAGGTATGCTACCCCAATACCATTTTGGAGAAGACCCTCCTCTGGGTGTTCACAAGGTATCTGCACAGGGAGGAAGGATCCACAGCTTATATTCTGACTTCCAGCCGCTAGAGGACCAGGACCAACCACCAGAACCAAGGCAGCAAAGACACAACTTTGCTGGGCTGAAGAAATAGGCTTGTCTGGCTTGGAGCTTCTTTGCAGCAGCAAAACCTGTTTCAGTGGGACCTTGCTGACAAAGTATTTGACTTTGTGGAGCCCTGATTGGATGCAGCGTCCTGCCATTCTCTGCCGGAAGAAAAGAACCTCCATTTCAGAGACTGAGTACCAATGAGAAAATCTTGATTGGCCAAAGACATGCAAAATATCTGAGTAATGGTTGAACCTCAGCCGGAAATTCAAAACAAGCTTTTACTGCCTAAACTAATAGTTTTAGTAGGCCCTCATCGCATTGACTTTGCACTGACTTCACCAGACACATACCCCTGCCTTGCCTTATTAAATGACTTTCTCCTACATTTTGAAGACTAAATCCGAAGGTAAGGTCCTTGTCCGGGCTATCACGCTTGTTGCATCTGACCTCAGGATGCCTGGTGGTTGGCCTTAAAGTGCACCTGTGACCCAGTATACTGCGACCATAGACTCTGTTATGATATGTGTATTTTTGTAGCGTACTATCACCCGAGAGAGTATTGTGGTGCTTTGCAGGGGTCATAGGGTAGTCTTGAGGGGATTACTCAAAGAGCCATGTCTTTAGCTTCTTGTAGAGATCAATAAGGGAAGAAGAGGCTCTAATGGGGATTGGAAAGTTGTTATATGCTTTAGGAGTGATTTAAGAGAAAGCATTACGTCCTGATCTGCTTTTGTAATATGCTCAGGACTGGTCAGGCTAAGCTGAAGTGCCTGAAGGATTGGTGGTACTGTACACAACTGTTCAGGTCAGCTGGGCCTGTATTGTGTAGTGTTTCATATGCATAGGTGAGAAGCTTGAAATGTGCGTCCTTTTGTATCTGGAGCCAGTGAAGTTCCGTCAGGTGTGGTAAGATATGAGACCTGTGTGGGTGGTTGAGAACCAGTCCGGCTGCTGCGTTTCGGATGGTCTGAAGTCTTTTTTTGAGTTGGTTGAACTGGTGTTGAGGGCATGAGTGATGGTTCTCCTGGTGTTTTTAAGTAGCCACTTGTATATCTTTCTCAGCATCCTCTGGGTCTGGATGCATAACGTAGCAACTGTGTTGACCTGGGAGACATGTCCATCTTGCTGTAGTTAATGATTCTAGGTTTCTTGCTTTTGTGCTGTTGTGAGAGTGGATCCCGTGAGCCTTCTTTTCCGAGGATCACCACTTCATTTTTGTCCATGTTCAGCTTTGAGGCAGTTGGACTTTATGCAGGTGGCCACGTTGATCATGCACAAGTTGAGGTTATTCCTAGTGCTGGAAATTTTGTCTGAAAGAGACAGTAACAGTTGCATGTCGTTGGGTTGGGTCAGTATATCAATGTTGTGTGCCCTGATGCCGTCTTCTAGTGGAGTCATGCAGATGTTGAAGAAGACCGGGCTTTGTGGGAATCTGCAAATGAGTTCTCCATGCTTCTGTGGAGTATTGGTGCTTCCGGTGCAAAAAATGCAGATCCATTGGAGGGTTGAAATTTTGATGCTGGTCTCATTAAGTCATCTAATCAGGATGGGATGGGAGACTGTGTCGAAAGATGCAGAGAGGTTGTTGTCATTTAGTTATGTTTAGCTCTATTTATACTTAGAACGTTCTAAAACTCATGTCTCTTGTGCACCCTATTGGATCTTTGTTGTTTTGGTGTCCTTTTGTTTATTAAATGTTACCCTATACTATATTGGAGTGAGATTTTATTGTTTAGTATTTTGACTTTATTTATTGTTATGTACTCCATAAATACTTTACATAATGCCCTAAGTTAAGCCTGTCTGTCCTGTGTCACAGCTATCGGGGAAGGGCAGTGGGCGGGGGCAGGGTGGTTGAGCTCAGAATAATTTCATCATTTTTTTGATTCTCCCTAACAATTTAGTGTCATTATTCCTTGAGGTGGACAACCACCCACTCCAAAGAAAAATCCTCTTTCTTACACTGAGGGTGTGCATATATCTTTCAAGAATGTGCTTCATAATTGGTTATTTATGGGGACATGAATCTGAGAGAAGAAACAGAGAAAATGATTAGTTGAACACCTTCCTGATAATGTATGCTGCACCATTCTAAAACATGCCTCTACAAGAGACTCAGACATGATTAGGCTACACATAAACCATAGGCACGGTATTATACAAGAGCAAATGGTTCTTTGTTATCAGTAAACAGTGAAGATTTAACAGGTCTTCAAATGTTCCATATGCTCTGGGCCCGATTCACAGAACTAACTTAAGACAAAATCCTAAACTTACTACTTTTGGTATTCACAGAAGTTAGGATTTTGTCTTAATTTGTCTTAAGACAAACTTAAGACAGACTTAAGATAGACTTAAGACAAACTTAAGACAGACTTAAGACAGACTTAAGACAAACTTAAGACAGACTTAAGACAGACTTAAGACAGGCTTAAGTTAGGATTTTGTCTTAAATCTGTCTTAAGTCTGTCTTAAGTCTGTCTTAAGTTTATCTTAAGTTTGTCTTAAGTCTGTCTTAAGTTTGTCTTAAGTTTGTCTTAAGTTTGTCTTAAGTCTGTCTTAAGTCTGTCTTAAGTTTGTCTTAAGACAAAATCCTAACTTCTGTGAATACCAAAAGTAGTAAATTTAGGATTTTGTCTTAAGTTAGTCTTGTGAATCGGCCCCATTATGTTTATAGTAGAAATCTTTAACTTTGGCCACAGTCCTTCCCTTAAATAAATTAACACTGCGTATGTTCATAACTCGCTCATTAAGTGGAAAATAGCAGTCATTATTGTAGCGTCCTCCTCAGCATGGGTACCCACTAACAACAATTCCACACACATCATTATTCTTCTGCATGCAACTGCAAACTTAACATCTAAACGTACATTCATTTCACTATGCTATAACGCCTAAGTCACAGCTGTACCGAATTCATCAGGAGCCAAAGGGTTCCGTCATTGCTAACTGACATGACACTACATACCCTCTCTGTTAAATAAAGAATGTCAATTGTTTTACAAGTAGATACACTTATAACACTTCAATGAGTCTTGTGGTGCTCGGATCACACATCTTGACTGTGTCATAAGAAACTGAGGACAGGCAATTGAAGTGTCCATGATCGGCACTGGTGATGTAGGAAGACCAGCAGTCCACGGGTCTTCAATTGTCATTTCAGAGTCACTCTCTACATCAACTTTAGTGCCATATGTCGGAAATTAAAGGAATCTGCTGTGATAGACTTCCCAGTATATTGGGCAGTCACCATGTGTCCTTGGCTGGTCACAACATGAAATGGTTCTGCATAAAAGGGTGCATCATATTTATGTTTTGTAGGCTGATGGACTAGTACTCAATCTCCTATAGTGATCGTAATGTCCTTTGCATGTCGGAACTTATCTCCATAGGCCTTGATTTTTCCTTTTATTATCAAAGTCTCTTATACGAGTTTCTTCCTCAGTCCTTGAACTTCTGCTGGTCCATTGAGGTATCTTGGTCATCAAAGCTCTCCTGGGGCTTTCACCTGTGGTCGAATGAGGGGTAGATTGGTAAGCTTGAATAGTAGAATTTAAGACAGTTTTTAGGTCACTATTTCCAATACATCACACTGAACTGCTTACTTGAGAGTACTCATGAAAGGTTCACATTAAGATGACTGAGAAAGTCTCTGCATTCTCGACTGTTGAAATGTGGGCCATTATCAGATTTTAGGATCACAGAAACAGCCTATGTCACAAAGATGCCATTTAATCTCTCTACATGGCTCTTTCTTGAGTGGTGGATGAGAGATCGCATATCAATGGAAAGTGGGAGTATTCATCAACAATCACTACCTGGTGCTGTCTATTGTCAAGAGGACCAAAGAAATCTATGGCAATTTTTTTCCCATGCATACTTCGGCAACTCTGACATGTTTAAGGTGTGGTTTTTCGATGAAAGACAGCTGCTCAGATGACGGGTCTTCAATTCTATTTCTACTCTCTCATCAACATGAGGTATCGACTGTGTCTCAGAGAGAACGTTTTGTGGCAACGATTCCATGGTGTTCTTCGTTGGCCATTTCAATTATCTGTCATCGCAGACTCTCAGGAATAAGAATCCTCCAACCTCTAAGGGTACTGCCTAATTGAGTAACAGACAGTTCATTGTTGACATTTTTAAACTTCTGATATTCACTGTCACTAGTAAGAGGTCGAGTGTGCTGGTTCCAAGACTGATGTGCAATAAAGTTTTTCAATTTTAACATGTCACTATCTTGACTCGTGGCAGTGACAATTTGTTCCAATGAAATGAAAGCCGGTGCTTTAGATTTCAAAGGGAAGCTTATGTAGGCTTCAGCTGTCTTAGAAGAGGTACCATGGCACTGTAGCTGCACTAGTGAGAAGTAGTCAGCAGGGTTTTGATCTTTCCGTGGATGGTGCACAATTGTGTAGTTGTATTCTTGTAATCACCGACCCCAATCTTCAATTCAAGGAGGCATATTGGCCTTTGGACTGCCAAAGATGGTCAACAGCACTTGATGATTTATCTAAAGCATGAAAGGCTTTCCATGAAACAATACGTGGAAATGTTCACAAGCCCGCACCACTGCTAAACTTTCTTTCTCAGGATGTGAATATATACGTTCAGTTTGGTGCAAACTTCTGCTTGCATATGCCACAATATGCTTTTGAGCATTTTGGTGTCCACAGTGCTGGGCAAGTTTGTGCCTAACCCGACAGAGCGAGCCTCAACAACAACCTCTGTATGAAGCTGTGGATCAAAGTATGCCATTTTCGCAGTGTTCTCGATAGCTTGTTTGATATTCTTGAAGCTTTGCTTGCATTCATGTGACCAATGAAATGAAACATTCTTTTTCGTCAAGTGCCTCAACGTATCACTTACAGTGGCAAAGTCATGTACATATTGTTACGCTCAGACACTCACCTGCCTCATTTTGCTCTGCTTGATGATGACTGTTCCCTAAACCCTCTGGGAACTGACAGAAAGGCAGATATTAATAATACTCTGTCTATCTGTAAGACCCCAGGGGTAAATGGGGATGAGAAGAGAGAGAGAGAGAAAGACAGGTGGTTGTTCTGGTTCTTGCCACCTGGAAAATCTAGCTGGGTCTGAATTGAGACTTCTAAGGTGTTGCAATTTGTTCTAACAGGAGTTTTCTTGGTTACTAGAAGAAACAATAAACATAAGCATTCATTCTAAGGATCCTTGATAGATAGAAAACCATATAATTACCACTGTGTCTCATTTACAACTCAAGAGGTCTTTACCTAGAACTATGCACAATACGTTGTATTTTTTAGGGGTTAAATAAATGGGATTCTTTCTTAATCCAACCTTCCAGTGCAGTTTGTGGAAGTTATTCTGAAAAAATAAACATTCATTAAAACACATATCAGCCCTTTCATCTCCAATATATTATGTGCGTCAAATGCTGAATATACTCCTTAGTATTTTCTTCAGATTAACTACTGACATTCTCCTGGAACTTTTACTGTTGTTCACACGAAGAATAAATAAAAGAACACACAATATTAGTGACTGAAGTTTCCAACCAGATTATTCCTTTTATGCCCAAGAGTTTGTTTTTCTCTGTGAGGAATTAGGCACTTGAGAACTACATTGTGCAATAAAGTTGTTATCTTTTAGTCTTTGTTTTGAAAATAAAACCTTGCCTTTTACAGCGCAATAAGCTTTTTAAATGTTTAAATGTAAAAAAATGAATCACCGGTTGATTTGCAATAAACTTCTACTCGAGTGGAGGACCGATACAGCCTTACTTTAATTGAAGCCTTTCTCTCTTTTTATCTTTTGCAGGGAACGTCTGAAACAGAAGCTCCGATGTGCAGGAAGCGGAAGAAGGAGAACTCTGGACAGCAAGCTAGGCGTTGTCCAACAGGAGGGATGCTGGAAGGCAGGACGTCGGAATGCCAAAGAAGTGAGGAATCTGGATGAAGTCAAGTAAATGCTGAGTTCACAAAGAGACTAAGCAAAGATTTACACTCGCAGACTGCTTAAATACTCTCTGCCGCTTGCGCTGGGAGCAGTTCCTCATGTTTCACGTGTTTTACAGTTTACAAGGTCTTGCTGGTAGGGAAATATCATGAGCTATGGAGCAAACAGTGGTGGCCTACTACCTTGAGTTGTGCACCCGACCACCGAACAGGTGGTGATAAATCTTGGTGTCTGGGCCGATTTGGCTCTTAATTTCCAAACCCAAACTAAGAAGGTGGCGGCGACGTGCTTTGGTATTCTTTGCGGGCTCAAACCTCTGCTGTGTTTTTTTGACCCTTCCGTCTGGTAGATGATTGCCCAGGCATCTGTGCTGTCAAGACTGGATTATACCAGCTCGCTCTATTTGGGGGCCAACAAGACGGCGATTCGGAGACTGCAGAGGGTCCAAAATGTAGCCACCAGAACTCTTCTCGGCATGCCTAGATTCTGCTCCACTTCCAGTGCTATTCGTCAGCTACATTGGCTACCGGTGGTGAGACGTGTGGAGTTCAAGTCCCTCTGCCTTGCTTTTAGGATCTTGAATTCCCGTTCCCCTGGTATTCTAGTGGGCCTCCTTTCCTCCTACATTCCCACTCGCCATCTCCGTTCGTTGGGCCAACATTTGGTGGTTGTTCTCTGGGTTAGGAGGGCTCGCGCCGTTGGGTGCTCCTTTCGCTCACTGGCTGCTAAACTTTGGAACGTCCTCCCTGTACGGATAATTATCTGGCATTTCGTATAGCACTGAAGACCCATCTTTTCCCTTCACTGTAGGCCCTTCTTGCAGTTTCCTCCCTTTCTGCCTGCCTCTGTGGCTTGTATCAGCCTATTGGTTTCTTCTCTTTATTTATGATAGGTTTCCCTTGCTGTCAGCTGCCTTGATTGCTATTAGCACCGGGACGCCCCTTTGCTGGGGCAGCTGTACGCTTTATAAGATATCCTAACATAACATAACATACACGTTAATGCTGCCAAGGGTAAACTGGAATTTACATACTCGCGTCCTGAGCACATTGCTCTATGATTTCTTATACCCTCTTGAATCTCAATAGCAATTCTTATTATTGCTGAGTCATGTTTTCCACATAGAATAATATTAAGCATTGTAAAGTATATATTACAATATACGGTATAAAACATAATCAACACCAGAGTTACCCACAAAGAGTGTCTTTTGAATAACATCTTGGGAGTAATGCCTTAAGAAAAATGAACATGATATTTACCCATAACACAAATCTAGAACAGTAGATTGTCATGCCAAGGAATGAACGTAACATGGAACTATCTTGTGTGGGAGTGGCACTTGACAGAGCTTGCACTTTAGCTGGATCCGGTGTCATACCCATATCAGAAAAGATATGGCCAAAAATGTTAATGTTGTCTTATGGAACTCACATTTGTTGGCGTATAAAGTCAAAACTGCATTCACAAGTAAAGCACACACTTGCATGAGAACTTTATCATGCTCTTTCATGGTAGCTCTGAAAACCAATATGTCATCACTATAATTAAATGCACTCATGATAGGCTATATGATACTTCGAATGACATCTTGAAACAGCTCTGCAACTGATGAAACAATGAAACGTAGTCTTTCGTCTCAGAACAGACCAATATGCGTAAAAAAGGTTTTAATGTACCTGCAACTCTCTTCAAGTTTCAACTTTTATTCAAATCAAGGAATGAGAAGACCTTCGCTCCATTCAATTGGGTTATCATGTCGGCGATTTGCAGACCTTGATGTCATTCTCAATCAATTGCCTTGTTCGCATGACGGATGTCAATGCAGATGCATAAAGTTCCTTCACTAACCTTTTTGGGCACTACCACTATGGGAGAAACCCAGGGAGTTGGACCTGTGGAACGGTCAATTATATCATGTTTGAGCAATGATTCAAATTCTTTTTCAACAGTTTCTTGTAAATGGAATGCAGTTCGTCTGTAACTCTGAGAAATAGGATGGGCATTCTCATAAATGTGTAATTGTACTTTCAAAGTCTAGATTTTTCCTAACCCATGAAAGAAGGAAGAGAACTGACTTACTATTCCACAATGAGCATTTATTTTATAGTTCACTGATATCAGTCCCATATCTGCAGCTGTGCTGAAACTAAGCAAATATGAACTTGACACCTGTTAGACCTGGCTTGTCCAGCGAGTTTATCCCCAGACTTCTTGTTTTGCTTTTTGACCTCCTGTTTTGACCCAGTTTTTGTTGGTTTTATGACTAATGGTACTTTACCATTGCTGATCAGTGCTATAGTGCATATGCTCTGCTACTGATGAAACAATGAAACGTAGTCTTTTGTATCAGAACAGACCAATATGTGTAGAAAAGGTTTTAATGTACCTGCAACTCTCTTCAAGTTTCAACTTTTATTCAAATCAAGGAATGTGAAGACCTTCGCTCCATTCAATTGGGTTATTATGTCGGCGATGTGCAGACCTGGATGTCATTTTCAATCAATTGCCTTGTTCGCATGACGGATGTCAATGCAGATGCATACAGTTCCTTCACTATTCTTTTTGGGCACTACCACTATGGAAGAAACCCAGGGAGTTGGACCTGTCGAATGGTCAATGATATCATGTTTGAGCAATGATTCAAATTCTTTTTCAACAGTTTCCTGTAAATGGAATGCAGTTCGTCTGTAACTCTGAGCAATAGGATGGGCATCCTCATTAAGGTGTAATTGTACTTTCAAAGTCTAGATTTTTCCTAACCCATGAAAGAAGGAAGGGAACTGACTTACTATTCCACAATGAGCATTTATGTTATAGTTCACTGATATCAGTCCCATATCTGCAGCTGTGCTAAAACTGAGCAAATATGAACTTGACAACTGTTAGACATGGCATGTCCAGCGAGTTTATCCCCAGACTTCTTGTTTTGCTTTTTGACCTCCTGTTTTGACCCAGTTTTTGTTGGGTTTATGGCTATGGGTACTTTACCACTGCTGATCATATGCTGTCCCTGTAAATTGTGTTTCTGGGTTGGTGATTCCATGATTGGCATATTTGATTTACTGGTAAGTCCCTAGTACAGTACACTGTGTTTGCCCAGGGCCTGTAAATCAAATGCTGCTAGTGGGCCTTCAGCACTGATTGTGCTACTCACATGAGCAGCCTCAGACCTGCCATTGCAGTGTCAGTGTGCAGTTTGGTACTGCCATGTCGACCTGGCAAATGCACCCACTTGCCAGGCCCTAACCTTCCCATTTCTTACATGTGAGTCACCCGTAAGGTAGGCCCAAGGTACCCCCATGGGCAGTGTGCTGTGTATGTGCAAGGTAGGACATGTCCTGTTGTGTGTAACATGTCCTGATAGTGACATACAGTGTATTTCGTTTTTCACTATTCAAAAGCAATCTGTCCCACAGGATAGAATGGGAGTTGATTTATAACATCTTATATATATAACTTCCCGATGGGACAAGATTGAAAGCTGGAGTTTAGTATGCCTGGACTCAGAATATAAAAATGCATCTTTTAATAAAGATGATTTTTATATTGTGTGTTTTGGAAATACCACTTTTAGAAAGTGGGTATTTTCTTGCTTAGTTAAAAGCACACAAGGTCTAAAGTTCTACTCAGTATCCTGACCCGGAAGTTGTTCACCTACGTGCACGGAGGCCGTCACTCTACCAAGAGGTTTTTTTAAATAAAGTTCCCGCATCAAAGCTCATCACAACAATTGGGCAAGACACTTAGAACTTTAGATGCACGTCAATAACGGCAAATCTAAAAGTCTTAAATGGAACTAGGATTGCTCTAGGGCTCGATGGTGACTGAAAAAATAATTGAACCTGAGGTTGACTCATCAATAGTGTTGACCCATTTATGGTAACCGTCATAAACTTTAACCTTAAATGGTATTTTATCGTGATTTTATTGAGCACACAACAGTGGCACGTATGAACAACTCACTAATTGATACCTAAATTAAAGGTCGTGAAGAATGGGACATTGATAAATCCCTGAATATTGAAAGCAATTAGCTTCCTTTGGCAAGATTAGTAAAGCTTGATACTAGCTTCATGTAAATTTGTTTTAGAAAACGGTCCTGAAGAAGGTGTACGATCATTCATCCACCGAAACGCAGCGTCGACTTTTTGTTTTCTTGCATGTATGTATTTTAATATTAATTTTGCCATAATTTTGTATTGATGTATTATACATGATTTTTTATATGAATGTATTTATTCGAAATGTACTTAAATCATTATTGATCTTTGATTAAATTGTACTTGTTTTTTATACAAAGATATCTTAAGTTGTTCTGACTCATTAATATATTTTTGTGTGCATTGTATTAGTGTGATTTACTATTCCCCTGAATAACCTATGCCTGATAGAAAGTTTACTATTGTATTTGATGAATAGGGACCTTGTGTGCTTTTAACTGATACTGACCTGGTCCCAGATTGGATCTTAGGGTACCTCCTCCTTATTTTCTTGCTTAACCATCCTGTGTGCCCCTGCTGATTTGTGGATTGACTGGCCTTTGAATGACAGGGGCTGTGAATGTGCATTCTCTCAGGCAGCCACCGCGGGGCGGGGGGTCGATTTGTGTCCTGCCTTTCCTGGATGAGTCAGGGCTGGGCTGAATAGACTTGGGCTGCATTTCGAGAAGGGGAGGAGATTTCTTTCAGACCTAAATGGGCCTGGTCTGCCTGGGACAATGCTGTCTCCATCTCCTGCCAGGAAGCTGCACTGGAGAGGACAGAACTGGTTTTTCCTGGGAAAGGGGCTCCGCAGAAGGCACCGCTGCACTTCACACCACGTCCTTGGTCTCACCAATGTCGCGTTGATGATCATCACCGAGCCGTTACTCACACAGCGTCCTGTGGGCACCGCATTCCACACCGACTCACTTCACCCTACATGGACGTCACTGACACCGTCGCCGCTCGAATGGAAAATCGACCAGCTCCGTCACCTGCACCGCAACCTGTCAGCACTGCATGGAGCACCGTCTCCCCCTCACAGTAAGCCTTGGCCTCACCAATGCAGTCTGGACAATCGTCACCGAGCCACTGCCTGCACCGCATCGTGAGGGCAACGCACCCTGCACCGCTTCCATTTTGCAACGCAACCCCGTAGGTTGCCCCAACCAGCTCGCACCACAGTGTCCGCAGCAACGAGAAAAGTACTGTTTTCGTGTCTTTCTTTGCTTTAGGTGACCCGCACCGACGTGGTCGGCTGGAATTGTTACACTGTCATTTTCAGCATCGCGGTAGCCCCCGACGGAGCTACCAACTCAGAAGAACTGTGTTTTCATAACTGTAGAGTGGATTTTTGACGTTGTTGTTCTTGTTTGGTTTAGATAAAGTTTTACTTATTTTTCTAAACTAGTGTGGTGGCCATTTGTAGTGTTTCCACTGTATTACTGTATGTGTGCACAAATGCATTACACCCTGCCTCCGAGATAAGCCTATCTGCTCGTGCTAAGCTACCAAGGGGGTGAGCAGGGGTTATTTTAGAAGTGTACCCCCTTACACTGACTAGGAAGAACGGTCCCTACTTGGAGAATGGTGCAAACCATTGCCAACTAGAGCCCACCATTTCTAACAACACGGCACCTTGAAGTACATGAATGGGTATTTGCACTTTCATTTTCTATTGTTTCATTGTTGCTTCAAATGAACCATGTCTTTTAATGGCATCTAAGTTATGGTAATGGATATAGTTCATTGTGTTTCTCCTCGGGCATTATGTTTATCTGCGCACCACTGTCGATAATAAAAGGTATTGAGCAACCGTTTACCACTAATGTAATCTTCGGACAATGTTTGAATCACTTTGGTGCTTTTTTATGTCTACTTTTCTTTGACTTGTGTTTTTCTTCACAAGCGGCCTGTCCAAAATGTGCATATTTTTCTGAGGTAAACAGTGACATTGCACAACCATCATCTTCTCTTTCCCTTGATGCAGATATTGAAGAACTCTTTGACGGTGATTTAGATGATGATCAAATTTGTTTGTGTTGATTTGTCTAAATTGGTGTGGTCACTTGGCCTTGTGGACGTGCATTGCTTCTGAAGCGTTCAGGTAGCTATTTTGCCTTTGCGCTGTGTCACACTTTTTTTTACTTTGCCTTGCAAACCATCAAAAAATTGTTCTCCTTCCCACAGCCTTTGCACACCTGCTCAATGGTAGTACATTTACCTTCATGTAGAAATGAAAATCCACACTGAAGCACACCTTCTACTCCTGTGAAGAAAACACTCTGTGTCCCTTTGTCTTATGCTTTGGCTTTCTTTTTATGTTCATCACTGACTCACACTGGGCACCTCTGGCCTCCATGTTAGCAGCTTGTCGATCAGCACACTCTTCTGCTCTGGCAGCCATGGGAACTCGCTTCAGACTAAGAGTTTCTTTCTATATTTATCGTCTGAATCTGACAGGCATCTGTCAATCACTCTGAGGTGTATAGCTTCCTCATAATTGAATTAATTGAACTTACAGTGTTTGATGAGGGTATCCAGTCTCTAACACATTTTCACCATCTTTCTATCACTCCTGACTGAAAATTTACCTTTTGTAATCTACATTCAACAAATTCAAGTCTTCCCTGATTTGACGGTATGTAATTTTGACAACTTGTGGCATTTTCTTAATGACTGCTTTCACATCTTCAGCAGCTAGATTTAAGGTATTTGATAATCTTCTTGTCATCTGTTTCTTTTAGTGCATCAATGAAATCATAAAAATTTCTCTATCCAAGCAGTCCATCTGTCACCAATATTCAGCGTTTTGGCGGTATAGAATTTATTTTTGTGTATAGGTTTGTATTGCCAATTTACATCAGCAGTTACATATAGTATCCCAGATCAGAACAAAGACAGAATGGATCATAACTCTATATATTCATCAGTAATAAGGGCCCCTACCCACCCAGAACCCCACATTCCTGTCCCATCCACAGTACAATATAGTGAATCAACAATTAAATCAGATTTTGAAAACAGAGCCCATCCCCACCCCCTCGTCCCGACCACCGGTGACCCCTAACCCTCCTTTCTCCAATCATGGGCCCATCCTCCCACCCAGTTTAGTTCAAGAAGGACGAGTGTCTGAGGGGGGAGTCCATTAGCTCAGTAAGCATTGAGGTCCATGCCTGCAAATCATCCTCAATTTTATCGTCCCTATGGGTTTTCCGCATATGACATACTTCTGCATTTGCCCATTCAGCCATAATTTGTCAGCCACTCAGCAAACGTTGGGGCCCTCTGGGACAACCATTGTATAGCCAACCTTTGCAATGCGAGCCCCAACATCAGAAACGTCCTACTTTATTTCTTTTTCTTTTTAAACAGAACCCAACCTAGGAGGCATTGCTCGATATCCTTAGGGGTGGCCCATCTAGTGGCCCCACGAAGAGAGGCCAGAACCTCATCCCAGTATCCGACTATATATGGGCAGCTCCGTATCATATGGATGAAATCTGCATTCACATGTTTGCACTTGGGACAGATGGAGGACCGCGTGGGGCAAATACTGTGCAAGTTTGTAGGAGAAAAATACACCTGGTGTAATACATTAAATTAAATCAATTTAAAGCAGGTGTTAAATTACACTGTTCTGACCCTCTCATGTGTAGAAACCCAGTCCTTAGGAGTATCCAGTAGATTCTGCCATCTATTTTACACAGGTAACTCACCCATCGGCAAGTCCTCCCTCAGTGTCCAGTAAAGGTAAGAGATCAGTTTACGCCCACCCTCTAACTTCAGCAAGGACCACAGGGTCTGGGATTCCGGGGGCACCTCTGGAAATAAGAGCCAAATTGCTCAGGCTGTCGCCAAGATTTTAGTATACTGAAGAAATTGCCCTGCACCTAGGCCGAACAAGGAAATCTCATCAGCCAGTGTAACAAACCGATCATCTGGGCACAAGTCTCTCAGGGACTCACATCCCCCCTCTCACCACCTGGCCACAGACATCATACTGGCAATCTGGGAGAAGGGTTGGAGAGCCCACATTGGCATGTCAAATGCGAATGGCACCCCATGCAATCCCCCTTTAACCACTCGCTCCTAGGTCACAGATATCTGTCTAACTACTGTCGGGACTACAGAAGGAACTCTGGACCTCATCATTAAGATCTTGAGCAGGGAGAGGTCTCCACAGGTGCCCCCAAGCAATTGTGTCTCCCAGTTCTCAGTTCCATCAAACCAAGAAACCACGTGCTGCAAAATAAAGTTTCAAAGAAGGAAGTTCCAGTCCTCCCCTCCCCAGTTATGTTCCAGTGAAGAGAGGCTCAGACGCTTTCTACCTGATGCCCTAACAGCTCAACAATTAGTTTATCCAGTTCCATGAACTCCTTCCTGGTAATCTTGTATAAGGTTACCTGAAAAGTATACAGGCAGCGGGGCAATACAATCATCTTGACTTACACCACAGAGTATTCCAGAACCTTATGGATGGTTTGAGCTACTCTCAAACTCTCCCCATGTTGAGGTCCATAAAATTAAATGAGCCATGTGCCAGTCTAATTTCTAAGTACCTTATAGTATCACACGGGGTGGAACGCCAAAGGCCTACCAGCAAGGCCCCCCCCAAGGGTTAAAGCTTAGACTTGGTGCGATTTAACGGTGAGACCCGATACTACATTGAACTCCGTCAGAAGAGCTAGCAGTGTAGAGACTGATTATACAGGTTGTATCAGATAAATCAAGGCATCATCTGCATATAGAGAGATCACATGTACGCGCTCCCTACATTGCACTCCCCAACCCTGCAAGGCCTCGCTCAGTCTACATGCCAATGGCTCTATTACTAACGCAAACAGCAGGGGGGAGAATGGGCACCCTTGTCGGATACTGCAATGCAGGGAGAACTGATGAGATCCCGACCTCCCCACCTTCGCTCGTGCCAAGGCCTTTTTCCCAACTCCTGCTTTGTGCAAGATATCCCACAAATAGTCTCATGATAAAGAATAAAAATTGTTCAGTATCAAGGAAGGCAGTGTGTACAGGTCCTCCTCAAGGGCAAGAGTATGCCATATCAATGAGAGTCTCCTCAAATTAAAGTGTTTTTGCAAAGTATAAACCCACATTGATCCTCATTAATCAATCTAGGCAGGGAGGGCACCAATCGTGTCACAAGGACATTTCTAAGGATCTTTATGTCAACATTAAGCACTGAGAGGGGGCGGAATGAAGTAACCGCCTCCACGTCGCTATCTAGATTGGGCAACAAAATTACTATGTAAAAAATGTGGGTGGTACCAGTTCCTAAAGGGAAATGAAGCAACGGCAACCTGTTACAGTTGCGCCGAACTAAAGAAAACAATGGGTGTTTCTCCACAAGGGGTGAAAAGTGGAGGGGTGGGGAGTGGTACTCCAATATATGTGTGCCCTCACACACCTTGTCAGGTGTAGAGCGTCATCATTGGGCACTGCTCCTCGTGGGGGTGGCGCTGCAGTCCCTCACGGGCCCTACAGGAGGGCTCTCTGTCGGAGATCTTTTAAGGAGTAGCCGCAGTTGTGCTTGAGGGTGTGTGGGCCAAGTGGTGGTAGTGAGTGATGTTAAAATAACCCGTCGGTACCCCAATCAGTTTATTAGTGAGTCCTCTGGGTTAGGTTAAAAAAACTGTGCGGGGATGGAGTGCACTTTATGCTGATTGGGAGGGGATTTCAGCAAATATGGTCCCTCTACTCTCAACCCATGTGGTGGTGTTCTAACAAAGGAAAAAAGTGGTCGACATGTTTCGTGCTCTAATGGGTCCCTAGTGGATCCTGCAGCGCTTCATCAGGACCGTCAACAAAAGGTGTGAAAATGGTAGAATCAGGGAAAGACACCATGTAATGCTACACAACCTATAGATAAGGTAGTGTGAACCTTGATAGGTAAGGAGTAACGTATTATTCGTAAACTCTGATTTCAAACCTGGTGGAGACAAAAAATGGGGGAGGGGGAAGAGAAAGGACACAGCTAATGTCAATAGCAAAATAAAAGCAAATATCCTGGGGTACGTCAAAGACTGCATGTAGACATGGAACTGAAAGTAGCATCCCATGTGATGGATGTGTGGGTGCTATCAAGTTTAAACATCAGAACACTCCCACAACCCTTGTGTAAATGCATACACATTAATTGCTGCCAAGGTGTGTTGTCACATGCAACAGCCAAGGTGTGTCAGGCTGTAGTGATGCTCATGGATGGACCGCATAGAGAGATATCACGCATGCGTGGCGTGTTGGGAGAGATCGCTGCCCATGTGGATATTAGGTATCTAGTTGGTCACAAAAACGAAGAACTGGTAGTGCAGGATTGTAAAGGAATAGATTTCATACTGGCAAGGGGATACATAAGTGACCTGAGCTTTCTTGGACCCATTAGAGCGCGAAACATGTCAACCACTTTTTTCCTTTGTTAGAACACCACCACACGGGTGGAGAGCAGAGGGGCCATATTTGCTGAAATCCCCTCCCAATCAGCATAAAGTGCATCTCCATCCCCGCACAGTTTTTTTTAACCTTAACATCACTCACTTCCACCACTTGGCCCACACACCCTCAAGCACAACTGCGGTTACTCCTTAAAAGATCTCCGACAGAGAGCCCTCCTGTAGGGCCTGTGAGGGACTGCAGTGCCACCCCCACGAGGAGCAGTGCCCAATGATGACGCTCTACACCTGAAAAGGTGTGTGAGGGCACACATATATTGGAGTACCACTCCCCACCCCTCCACTTTTCACCCCTTGTGGAGAAACACCCATTGTTTTCTTTAGTTCGGCGCAACTGTAACAGGTTGCCGTTGCTTCATTTCCCTTTGGGAATTGGTAATACCCAAATTTTTTACATGTTTCTTCAGGAGCATTGGTCCAGGACCTTCTTTTAACAAGCTCCTTGTCCCCCTCTCTTTATTGTGATTACAACAAAATTACTATAGCTTCCCTCATAGAGGCCGGCAATATTCCTTTATCTAATGCTTCAGAATAGACTTCCATGAGCCTTTCTGCCCCTGCTCTCAGCTGCTGGTAAGCTATCGCCGCCAGGGGCCTTAGCTGTCCTCATCGCCCGTATGGCCAACGCTATCTCCTCCTTGGACAAGGGGGTCTTGAAACATTCCCTTTCTTCCTGGGGCAGAGATGGCAATTCCAAGCCCTGCAAATAACAGGTTTGTGCCTATGTAGAGCTATGTGGCGGGCTGGCATAAAGTGACTCCAAGTGTGAGGCAAGCATGCCCGTTATGCCCCTCTGTGGGCAAACCTTGCCCCTGTCTTATTATGAATAGCCATTAACGGTGATCCCTGAATCTCATTATGTAGGAGAGTGGCAAGCGACCTACTGGCTTTATCTCCCTCCATATATAGCCACAGTCGAAGTTGGTGTGGACAAATTTATCAAGCTAGTCCCAAGATTCAAGTAATTCTCATTTACACTCCAGACACTCAGCCAGTGCCTGTGGCCACACTGTCACAATAGACTCACGGGTGCACAAACGTTGTTCTAGAGAGACTTATGTTCCGGATAACGGCTTTTTCCCTCCACATGATACTTTTAGACAATCCCCACGCCATACCCGTTTCAAAAAATCCCATTCAACACCTCTTCTTCACGGAAACCTGGACTATACCCACCTCCGCCCCCGACATCGCTACTGCCATCCCGACGGGTACAAGACCCAGAGGAAGGACCGACCCAACCACCCTGGAGGAGGACTCGCCATCGCACACAAGAACTCCCTCTTATTCACCACCTTCAGAACAAAGGACTCCTTGTTACCCACAAAACACCTCCATTTCCAGATCCAGACTAGCCCCAGAACGACCCTACACGGCACCCTTGCCTACAGACCTCCAGGACCTCAAACCGCATTCACCAAAACCATCACCGACCTCATCGTACCCCACGCCATCACCTCAATGGACTACATACTGCCAACCTCAACTTCCACCTCGACAACCTCAGCGAAGTCAACTCCTCAGCCCTCCTGGACAACCTCACCAACATCAGACTGAAACAGCTCATCACCACCACCACCACCCACAAGGCAGGACACACCCTCAACCCCATCTTTGCAGGAGGCAACAACATCCACTTCAGCCACACCACACAACCCTCCTGGATGGACCACCACTGTGTACACTTCTCTTTTAAAAAAGCCACCGCTCACAAAACACAACCACGCCCTCTGCAAAGGAACTGGAGTAAGGTCACCAAGGAACACCTCAACTCCACCCTCAACTGTGATCCCCTCCCCACCTCGACCGACGCCAACTCGACAGCCAAGGAACTACACAGATGAATCACTACCTGCACAGACAAGCTCGCCCACCTCCGCAACCCCCACAGACAGCGCCCCATGAAGGCCACCTGGTTTACCACTGACCTTTAAAAATCCAGACGCACCTGCAGACATCTCAAGAAGCAATGGAGAAACAGCAAAAATGCGGAATACCAGACCACTTCAAGAACGCCATAACAGAATACCACCAACTCATCAAATCCCCCAACAGAACTTCATCCAGAGCAAAATTCTTGCTAACACCAGCAACCGAATGGAACTCTTCAGGATCATTCAGGAGTTCACGAAACCTCCCAGCGAAGCCACAGTCGTCAATCCCTCCCAGGACCTCTGCAACCACCTCAGCTCCCACTTCCATCTGAAAATAAAGTCCCTCTACGACAACTTCAATTACCAGACACCAGACACCGAAACCAATCCTTCCTCCAGCAACGACAGCCAGCCTACCATCTCCGCCTGGACCCTGGTAACCAAAGAAGACACCACCACGACCATGAAGAGCATTCACCCAGGAGCCCCCATGGACACCTGCCCACCACACATCTTCCACAGAGCCACCGCCTCCATAGCACCCGAGCTACAATGTACCACCTTCGAATCCGGCACATTCCCCGATGACTGGAAACGCGCGGAAGTCAAGACCCTCCTCAAGAAACCCTCTGCAGACCCGACGGACCTGAAAAACTACCGACCCATTTCCCCTCCCCTTCACGGCCAAAGTCCCTGAGAAGATCATCAACGTCCATCTAAAAAACTTCATCAAAGAGAACTCCATCCTTGATCCATCCCAATCTGGATTCTGCAGCAGCCACAGCACCGAGACCGCCCTCGTCACCGCCACAGATGACATCCTCACCCTCCTCCAACAAGGCTACATGGTGGCACTCATCCAACTAGACCACTCCACAGCCTTTGACACTGTCTCCCACTGCACTCTCACCGCCAGACTGCACGACATTGCCATACAAGGATCTGTCCTGGACTGGCTCCACTCCTTCCTCACCAGCAGAACCCAAAGAATCAGACCCCCACCCATTCCTCTCCAAACCCACAGAGATCAACTGAGAAGTACCCCAAGAGCCATCGCTCAGCCGCACGCTCTTCAACATCTACATGGCCCCCCTCACCACCATCGTCAGACAGCAAGGACTCAGCATAGTATCCTACGCCGATGACACCCAGCTCATCCGCTCCCGACACCACCAGAGTCAGATTCCAGGAAGGAAGGAAAGACATTGCATTCTGGATGAGTCTGAAGCTCAACTCGGAGAAGACAGAAGTCCTCATCCTCTGGCCCACCCTCTCAGCATGGGACAACACCTGGTGGACAAGCACCCTCGGCAGTCCCCCCACTCCCATGGACCACGTCCAGAACCTCGGCATCATACTCAACTCCACCCTCACCATGACCCGACACTGTCGCCTCCACCTGGTTCAACACCCTCTGCAGCCTTCACAAGACCTTCCACTGGATCCCCTTGAATCCAGAAAGACCGTCACACATGCACTCATAGCAAGCATACTAGACTACGGAAGCACCCTCTACACCAGAATCAATACTGGAATCAACCGATCCCTGCTTCGCAAATTCCAGACCATCCAGAACACCAAGGCCAGACTCGTCCTCGCAAGACCTCCACTGACTCCCCTTTGAGAAGACAGTAATCTTCAACCTACTCACCCACACCTACAAATCCCTCCACAACTCTGGACCCAAATACCTCAACGAAAGAGTCTCCTTCCACGTACCCAAGAGAAACCCTCGCTCTGCCGACCCCACGCTCGCTGAAGCCCCACACATCTGCAGGGCCAGAGCGGGTGGAAGAGCCTTCTCCTACATCGCAGCAAAAACCTGGAACGTGCTCCTGATCAACATCACACACTCCCCCACTCTGCACTCTTTCAGGAAGAGCCTCAAGACCAGGCTCTTCAGCTGACTCGGAACTGCACCCCCCAGTCCCCTCTTGCGCCTTGAGACCCTCACGGGTGAGTAGCGCACTTCACAATTCCCTGATTGATTGATTGTTGTTGCACTACCCCAATTCTCTGTAAAATAAGGATCAACCATTTCTCTCACAGCCTTTTTAAACACTCGGCCATTCAGGGCCTCTGCTCACATTTGCCATAGAGGTGTATTTGGGGGATCTCTAGACATTCCCAGCAACATCAACAGAGGGGAGTGATCAGAAATATAAAATGCCAGGTGCGTCATGTCCTCCACACAATCAGTACTCCAGCACCCCACATCTTGCCACTGAGATCGTGGCTCATACTGACATGCATTCCATATGCTCCATTAAGGAGGCAGCAAAGTGACCTTACCCATCTGCCAAGACCTATACAGTGCTAGAACTAATAACCCCTTTGAATATGCAAAACTATGCTGTGAGTCAAAACAACTGAGGTCCCGGAAAGTCAGGCCAACCTTTAAGTCCCACTTCCCTAATCCCACCTAAAGAACAGATCACAACTTGAGAAATCGCTTCAAGCTGTGAGCTTTGCATCCCACCCTGCCGGTGAGGCCGAAAGCACTCTACCTGCCAGGGACGGAATCTAGCATAGTCCCCGTACCAGCAATTCTATCTACCCCCCACTTTAACTAAATCATATAACGCATTATAAAGGAAACATCATTCTCCCAGTTCCCCCTTCACAGATGCAAAAAGTAAACCTTATGCAGTGAATCTATTGCCCCAACAAGTGCTACATATTCAACAGAACAACCACAGGTGATCTCAACTCCCAAAGTATCAGTTCAGCACCCATTCAATCGGGTACAATCAAATCAGTATCACCACATCTTGCCAAATATACATCAGCCATCAGTCTGTGGCATTAATGAGACAGCCAGTGCCCCCCCCCTTTGGCCCTCAAAGTCTTTACCAGTGTCCTCACCATTTGTCAGCTGCCTGCACTTTGAATGGAGTCTGAAGAGTGCCTACAGAGGCTTGTGTTCCTCCACGGTTTCTCGGTACCCCTAGATTTGGACACAGATTGAGAACCAGAGGCCACATGGCCAAGAGTATCCAGCCAGCCATAAGTCTCGGAGGTCTTGCAGTCTTTTTTTAACAGTGACATAGTCTCTGCACCTGGTTTGAACTTTGTGCGTATAATCAGAGAAGATCGTATTGTTATTGTTCTCAAACCTAGGGGCCACGGAACTCAAAAATGTTGCAGTTTGGTGTTTCTGTCACCAAAATTAAATAAACACACAATAATGGCCCAAGGTGGCACCCCTGGCTTGGACATTGGTGCTAATGCTCGATTTGTGCGTTCAAGGGTGAAGAATTGTGAGAGTCACGTAGGCTTTGGGACCGTTGTTATCCATTCATCTAGGAAATGTTCTGCAGATTGACCTTTGGCTCTTTCTGGAAAGCCTACAAATCGGAGATGGTTCTGTCTGGAATGGCCTTTCGCATTCTCCAGCCGGGCATATAACATGTCCACAAGGGACTGCAATTCAGTGACCGAATTCTTGAAGGAGCTCACCTCTCGCTGGAGCTCCGATACCTGTCCTTCTGTTTCCGTGTCCCTCTCCGATACCTTCCAAAGATCGGCGGACAATAGGCCCATCTCCAGCACCACAGAATCAATCCTTGCCAGTGTAAGTTCCCTGGACCCTTTAATTTCCACCAGCAGGTTGGTGAGGTATGGAGAACCAGTTCCCGGGCGGCAGCTGCTGATGTGTCTCCCCCACAGCGCCTTCCTGCGGCAGGGGTAGGATATAATTATCAATCTTGTTGGCATGTACCATTTTTGTTGGTTTATATTTCGCTTTCCTGGACACACTACTTGAGACAACCCTTTGCTGCTCCACAGACCCGGGGTCAGCAGGCAACAAATCCCATTGAGCCAAAAATACCAGATTGCTATATTGTCCCTCAATATGTATAGCCTGACGGAATGGGGTAATAAATTGAAGCGGCGCCCCTTAGGTCCTTTCACAGAGTTCACTTTTTTATATGAGCAGAGTGAATTCAGTCTCTGCACAGGGCTCAACACATCCCCAAAACATAGTTCTCACAATTCGATAGGGGCGCCACCTACCGATTGCCTCGTTGTGAATCCAGCACTCTGTCCATAAATGGCCCTATTCACCAGCCTCACACTCTGCCCTGCTGCTGGGCCATGTCTGAGTGAATTTATTGTGCCATCTTGGGAGCGCCTCCTCTGTGCTCCCAGCACCAAAGGCAGGCCAGCTCCTGCCCTGCAGCCTCCAGCCAGCCAGCTGCACTCAGTTGGCAGCGAGCTGCACCGCAGTCCCTGATCCTGCCTCTTCCATGACACCAGCCAGCTTGCATCACCGCCGCAAGTCCTCGAGACATCAGTGCACACCATCACTGTGCAGGGCCTGAAGTGCGCAGGTCCAGATTCAGCAGCAACTCCGCTCCAACATGCCCATGTGTCGTGGCCCACCCACGTCAACGCCTGCCCCAGAGGAGAGTATCTCCACCGCTGCACACTAGGACCTTTCTGCAGCAGATCGGGTGAGGGGGGCCTATGGGGGGGGAAAGATGCCTGGATGCAGTCTTACAGGGGTGGAAGTGTGAGGATTTTGCAAGATTATTACTGGGCTGGCAGGGAGCTCTGGAGTAGCGCTACCGTTTGGCCATCGTGCCAGGCCATGCCCCTGCGGTATCAAATGGTTGTGGTGGTTTCAGAAAGGCGCCACATTATAATCATTTGTGTGATTGGCTGACACTGAGAGTGGAAGTCTCTCTGACATCTCTGCTGTACACTAGGATCGGCTTCATTCATACCATCTCTAAGACCCTGTGCTGTTCTGGCCTCTGGGTCATCTTGGCTAGTCAATGGAACTGTGACCTCCCTCTTGGTCTCCATGGGAGCCCTTCACATTTCAGGAGGCCTCTGGAGTTGTTCTGAGCTGCCGCCCAGTAGCTGTGATGAGGTTCTGCTTCGGGTATGTACAGCATGATAAACACAACCCAGGGCACTTCTGGGGCCACTTCAGCCACCTCTCTTTGCTGAGTTCTGGTAAGCAGGTGACTGTTTCTTCTATTAGAATGGCTTTGTTTGTAAGCGTCTCTTTGTACTGCCTGACAACTATTTGATCTCTGCATCACAGCACTTCTGATTGCAGCATTATCTTGCAATCTGCTGTTACTATTTGCTGGTCTTTCAAAACCTTGTTGCATCCACCTTTGACATTTTCAATCCATATGAGGTATACCTTTAAGTTGAGACGTAGTGCAATACCTCTTTTACGGCCTTCCCAGCAGGTTATTGGCCTGCGATATGTAGAATTCTTAGTTAAGCTTTCATTAACTTCAAATGATTTACAGAGGCTGGAGTTCCACGTTGACTCTACATAAGCCAAGCGTCGATTCAGCATTTAGACTGAGGCACAGGTGGCACACACAAGCAGTTTGCTGGACCATAGCAAATTCTCTGGGAGAGCAAATTCAAACTTTGGGTTACTTATCCAATATCTCATTGCCGGTTGTAGTGTCCTCCCCAGCCTGAGTATCCTCTAATGAATATGCACACAAAGTTTAGTAAAACACAACTTTATTCTTCTGCATGTAATCACAAACTCAGCATTCTAAACCTGCATTCACTTCACTTTGCTCTAATGCTTATGTCATAGTTCTACGGAGTCCATCAGGAGCCAAAAGGGTTCCTTCATTGCCAACTCACACCACACTATAATGATGTATCATGACTAGCACCGCGAGTGTGTCCAGTTGACACAAACCATGATTTCCTCAGAGGTTCTACTGCCATATGTGCACGTAACATTACTTCTCGGTATTACAACTTGGTCAAAGTCATTTCAGAAACTTCTGTTAGTTAGTTGAAGGCAAACTACCACATACACACAAATAAACACACGCGCACAATTGCTGGACTGTGTTGCAGTAGACATATGCCATCTCAAATCCTTCAAATGGGCGCCATCTATAAATGGCCGCGCTGGTATGGTCTATCCCCATGTTGGGTATTATATCATAAACGGGGTACAGATCAAGGAAAGTAACAGGGAAACCCATGTGGCTATTCACTCCCTGCACTGAAAGTCTCATCTGTTATGAGTATCAGCATGCAGGTCATGAAGTACCTGCTGGAAAAAGGATCTGTCTAATTCACAATTTAGATGATTATGAAAAGTATGAGTTCAATGAAGCAAATGTATCCAGGTGGCCGGGGAAGCTACTGATTCAGGCTTCCCTTTTGGGCCTTCAGTCTTCACAATTGTACTCTATGACCTTGATACTGATTTAGAAACAGCAAACCGGAGGCAAAACAGACAATTTAGGACTTTTGAACAATGGGAGGTGAAAGTTCATAAATGCTAAAATATCCTTACGTTTACAAGTATTTTCACGCTTCTTTTTTGGTAAATAACAAAATTAACCTTAAACAATGAATGGGAAAACCATGTATTTCAACAGATTTCAGACGTATTCATTGCAACGGAATGAGCTTCGAACTTGATCATTCAGAATGTTCAGCTCCATTCTGTACACATTGTGCCTCCCCACCCTTATGTTTTCACAACTGCTGTGAACTCTCATTCCCGCCATTGGACACCTTTATAACTCCTTACCCATCTTTCAAGGAATGAATACTTCCAAACGAGTGCATTGTCACATAACAATATGTGAGATTTAAATGCATTGTTGGACAGATTTGGATTTTCTAGGTGAAAAAGTCAAATTAAAAAGTGAGTGAAGCACTGATTTCGAAAGAATGTATTTTCCCGCTTATTTCTTTTCTCAGTTACACTTAGAACTATTTTGCATTTCTTCTGCTTCCATTGAAATTGTCATCATACTCTCTCTGCGCATTAGTATTTCTCCTGCTCAGGGGTTCGCCAGCCCACGCTTTGATAATATTTTCCATTCAGTGCAGGATGTAAAGACATGAAATTGAAACTGCAAAGCGCGAGAGCTCTATAATGATAGATGGGTTGTCATGTCAACATTATTAGGAAGGATTAGTTTCCTTGGACAGTATTAACCTCGAAAAGAAACTGAAAGAAAACGATGTTACAGATGTGTTCAGACCTTTAAGAGTAAAAAAAGAGCGAGGAAATCAAATTAATTTGACCAGGTGATGTGGCAAAGCCCCATTAGTTACAGGAGGATAATACAAAAACAAAGTTAGAGAAAATTGAAGAATTTATTGTCTCTCACATTGTGGTAAAGACAGTACATATATCAAAAGGTATAATATTTAATATCGGCATAGCAAGGACTGCATCGGCGGTGTTGGAAGCTTGTAAAATTAGTTCCCCCATCTGTCTCTCTGTGGTTGGGTAGTGAAAGGCACTCAAAATCAGGGTGTAGTGGGCCACCGAAATTCATGGCCCTCTTTCCCCTGCACTGCTGCATAATGATAGCTGTGCACCTGGACTGAATCACAGCTTGGGCACACTCTCAACACTGTTTTGCGCAGTAGCCAGTGATGGCCAGCATGGCTCACGGGTATGGTCACGGGGGAGGGTCACATGGGGGAGGTGGGGGTCACAATTGTGGGAGGGGATGAGTATTAACCCCTTCCCTGCTAGGCCTTAATTTGGCTATTTGGGGTAGTTTGCGCTTAGGTCCCTGTAACTTTTTGACCACATAAGGTATACACACCAAATTTGCTTCCTTTTCTTCCAACATCATGGGGATTCTAAAGGTTCCCAGGGTTTGTGGATTCCCCAGGAGGGGACTCAGAAATTAGCCAAAATACAGCTAAATATAGTTTTTTTTTTTTAAATTGGAAAAAAGGGCTACAGATGAAAGCGTCTGGTATTTTCCCTGCTAATGGTATCAAAAAAGGGGGTGTGGTGCTGAAATCACCATCTTCCCAGGTTTCAGGGACAAGCAGACTTTTGTCAGAAAACCAACATTGTGTACACAGTTTTGGCATTTTTCTGGGACATAGCCTATTTTTGCTATTTTTTGTGCTTTCAACTGCCTTCCAGTTAATGGTAGAAATGGGTATTAAAACAATAATGGATCCTAGAACGCTATATATTTTAGAAAAGTAGACAACATTTTAAATTCAGCAAGGGGTAATTTGTGTAGATCCTTCAAGGTTTCTTTATAGAAACTAAACGTTGAATATAGGAAAAATTTAAAATTAGTTGAAAAAAACAGCAACTTTTGTTGTCAACGTTTTCTTCTGTAACTTCTTCTAATTACTGTTTGAAAGCAATATACCGTTACATCCGCTGGACCTTTCTGCTTGTGGGGATATAGAAGACTTGTAGGTTCAGCAATAATCCGACGAACACAGAGCCAATAACTGAGCAGTGTCTTGCAATGGTTTTTTATTATAAACCGGGTATATAGCAATTCATTTGGGAAAATACATACATGGAAATCTCGGTACGAGAGACACCTATGTATTTCTGCAACTGGATTAAAATTTAGAGTTTAGAAGCAGTAGATATTTGCACATTTCTGAAATTGTGAGTACCCATACTAGCATGAGAATTTTTCAGGTCATTTTTCAAAATGACTTCTTTTTTACACATGGACTTTCATTTGGAAGGAAGAAATGCATCAAAAGTCAATAGGTAATAACAGTCTCTCTACAATTTTTTGTTACGCTAGGTCTCCCAATACAAATGGTACCTCACTTGTGTGGGTAGGCCTTGTGCCCGTGACAGGAAACGGCTCAAAACTCAACATGGATACACCACATTTTTACAGTGAAAACTGACCCTTTTTTTGCAAAGTGCCTAGCTGTAGATTTTGAACCCTAGCTCTGCCGGCACCTAGGGAAATCTAGCAAACCTATGCATTTTTGAAAACTAGACACCCAGGGGAATCCAGGATGGGGTCACTTGACTGGGTCTCATGCGGTTCTGTTACCCAGAATCCCTTGCAAACCAAAGAATTTGTTCAAAATAAACAAATGCTCCTCACATTTCTGTGGTGGAAAGTTCTGGAATCTGCATGGATCCACAAAATTCAACCATTCCCGCGTTCCCCAAAGTCTTACAAGAAAAATGGTACCTCACTGTCTCCCAGGAGGGGCAAAAAGACTGCATTTTTTCTTTTGGGTGGGGGAATTTGAATGCCCATTCTGGGCAGCCCACACCCCTACATATATATTTAAACAAATCTCTAGGGCCTTTTGGGCTATCTGCCCCACCCGGGGGGCAGATCAGGGGCTTTTGCCCCATCTACCTCCTGGGGGGCAGAAAGTCTTATTCCTTTTTTCAGGGGGATGTAGGGTGAGGGCTTTGGCATGCCCACTCTGGGCAGCCCCCACCACTGGCGCATGAAAAAAATAAAACTGGCATCTAGGGTGCTTTCTGCCCCCCCCCCCCGGGGGGGCAGAAAGGCTGTCTGGGGAAATTAAATGGGGGGAGCAAAGGCCTTTGCCCAAGGGGCCACTCTCCCCCTCCCTGGTGGCTAGTGGGTGGATCCCTGCTTAGGGATCACCCTCAAGGGGCAATCCCCAAGCAGGGATCCACAAGGGAAGGGTACCATTGGAAAGGGGAGATCCTCCTTTTTCCAACGATACCTCTCCCAAGTGTTTCAGTGCTCGGGGGCTGAGATAGCCCACGGCCACTGAGACATTCAGTCTAATGACGACAGCACGCCATACGTGTGATCATCACTTCACTGAAAACATGTGAAGGGCCTCTGGAGGTTGGGGAACCTCTTCCTCACCTCCCGAGGCCCCCCCAAAAAATGGAAATCCCTCTGCTGTTTGCAGCAGAGGGATTTCGTGCCCCTGTCCTCAAGACAGAATGGTTCCATCATGAGCACAGGAGCACTGGTGCTCATGACAGAACCATTCCATCATTAGCACCAAAGGGGTTTAAAAATAAAAACGTTCCTTGCCGCCGCATCCTGTGTCCCGGCTCCTGCTCTCTTGCTTCTGACTTCAGGAACAGAAAGCAGACAGCCACGCTACCTCTCCTAAGCCAATCACAATGCTGCAATAAAACGTTGTTATTGGTCTGAACATGGTGACTCTGCACTCAGCCAGGTGCTGGAGGGGTGGGCATGTTCTCCATGTAGGCTGTAATGCAGCCTACAAGGAAACGGGGAAAGTCTGCATGACTGGTTTCGGTAGCCCAAAAGGACCAACCAAACAGTCATTGCGCACTGCACTGCTCCAAGAATAGAGCAGACCCACCCCCCCCGCCCACTCGCAAAGCAGCACAAACATAAAATGATAATAACTGAAAGTTATTATCATTTTATGTTGTTGCTTCTCACACTGCTTGAAAGCAGTGGAGCAATGCTCCTCCACCATAGCAGAGGAGCCGCCACTGGCATTAGCCCCCTTAACTGAGCGTGCCTGGTACAGAACGGGGCAGCGTGCCTATATTACAACAAGCAGTGGCAAAGCCAATTAATCTCACTTGACAATATCTAGCGAGTGACTTTATTGGATTGTGCCAGTGCCTGAGCAATGAATTCATTTCTTTCTATACTTGCAAGATGGCCACCATGTTGCATGGCAAAATGTGTGTTGTAGAAAATATATGTGGAGAATGCACTCCTTCCCTCGGGAACTGTGGGGTTAAGTGGTTGATAGCAGTTTTGGGTGTACGGTGAGTTATTTAGGATTATGTTTGTAGTAGCAGAGGCCAGCAGAGATCAATGAGCTGAGTTGCTTTTATGTCTTACAGAAACCCCTGACGAAGAGCCCATGAGGCTTGAAATGCATTGGGGACATTAAGTGACGAGCCTACTCTGTTTTACTTCACTTTTGATTACCATGTTTCTGTGAAAAAGCCTCGCTGGGCACTCAGTATACACTTGAAGATGCTAAAATAAAGAAGGAAGTGAAAGGATGCTGTCTCCACAGTGTTTTAATGAACATTGAAAAGAGTTTAAAATATTGAGTACAATGGATGACTAAAGATGACATTGAAAAAATTTGAAAATATGGTCTAAAGAGGGAAGTTTCCCATTTCGCAGTGCGGCAGCTGGGGCGCGGAAAAGTGCCCTCAGATATGTTGAAAATGTGTGTTGTGTCATCAGGTGACACAATAGGGGACTTTACTGCTACACTTTGACGCAACAGAGTCTCTTTCTAGAGAGTATAGAAAATGTTTCTTATTGTTGTCTATGATTTCAACATGGACGGCTCTGCCAATGCCAGTAGAGTATAACATTTTATAACTCCGCCTATAGTGGCAAAACCAATAGCGCCAATCAAAAAGGATCACCCAGAGCATCATCAAAAACACCATTTGGTGCGCGATGCGCAAAGGAAAAGCAAAGGGGTTGTTAGAACCGGGATTCCCCAGTTGGCTGAGGTAGGTACCTTAGGCCAAGTAGGGACCCTCACTTCCATGTCAGGGAAAGGAAAGACACCTTCTCAGATAGCCCCTGCTCACCCCCTCGGTAGCTTGGCACGAGCAGCCAGGCTTATCTTCATCTCCATCCGTCCATCATCCCCTTTGGTATCGCTTTGTTCGCCCTAAGTTGGCAGGATATGCCCAGACGTGGGTCCCTTGCTCACTTTGCCACTGGATTCAAGATAACCTGGCTGATGAGGGTTATGAACCCGAAACCGGTCCCAGGATGCTTGTTTCCGGTCCAGGGAAGACATGGCTTGGCAGTTCGGGCTGGACTGTTCCCATGAGACACATGGTCAGACTGATTTGCATATGGCCATGTCTGAACTGGGGTGGTGGAGTGAGCTAAAGAATGATGATGGATTAAACCCAGATCAGTTGACTGGGGGTGAGTGTTTGATTTGCTCAAACGCTCCGTCCATCATCCCCTTTGGTAAGGCTTATCTTCAAGGCAAATGTGTAAAGTATTTGCAACCACGCTCTCAGTGACCCAATGTTGACACCACAAAAGGACTCCACACGAGTTTCATAGAAAAACAAGTATATGTTTATATAAAAAGATATATGATGAGACCACACAATAAAAATCCAACATATGCGTATTTGTAATATTCCTCCTGGCCGGTTATTAGGCCAGCCAGCACTTGTAGGTTCTGGCGATATTAATGAGCAATTCTAGATGATCCAATGCAGTCCTAATGCAATGCTATGCAGTTTGTAATACAAGAATCAGGCACTTCGCAATGTAAAAATAAAGCAGTTCGTTATGCAACAATGAAGCAGTTCGTAATGCCAAAATAATGCAATGCGTAATGCAAAAATCAGACAGTTCGTAATGCAGAAATAATGCAATGCGTAATACAACGATCAGGCAGTTCGTACTGCAGAAATAATGCAATACATAATACAACAATCAGGCAGTCCGTAATGCAGAAATAATAGAATGCTTAATGCAACAACAGGTAGTTCTTAATGCAGAAATAAAGCAACGCATAATGCAACAATCAGGTAGTTCATAATGCAGAAATAATGCAATGCATAATGCAACAATCAGGTAGTTCGTAATGCAGAAACAATGCAATGCGTAATACACTCCAGCACCGATCACGGTGCTTTAGACGGTCTCTTGGCCACTGGTACTGACTCGAGGTCAGCTTCCGCCAACACATGCCCCCAACACGGGTATGGTGTAAACCAACGTGCAGCTCGGTACTCTGGCCCCGGTACTGCCAGTCCTTGGCAAGTACGGGCCGTGATACGAGCTGAAGCAGAGACTTGCGCCCCAGGCGGCGACACTCGTTACCTGGGGGGTGCGACCTCACTCTCCTCTCCTCTTCTCGCGACTTGGGTCTTCGATGCGACTTTGTGGACTCCGGGCAGTGGCGATAATGAAGATCTCAGGCTGCAACAGGGCACACAGTGTCGCTGAGACTCACTTGAGCCTCGGGTGTGCACGGTCACACGGCAATCCTCCCGAAGGTCTCAGGCTGCACGAAGCACATGCACACAGCGTCACTGAGACTCACTTGAGTTCCGGGTGCACACGATCACAGGGAAATCCTCACAAAGGTCTCAGGTTGCACAAAGCACATGCACACAGCGTTGCTGAGAGTCGCTTGGACTCCGGGTGTGCACGATCACGGGGTAATCCTCGCGTAGGTCTCAGGCTGCACGAAGCACACGCACACAGCGTCGCTGAGACTCACTTGGACTCCTGGTGGCCATGGTCACAGGGCAATTCTTACGAAGGTCTCAGGCTGCAAAAAGCACACGCACACAGCGTCGCTGAGAAACACTTGAACTTCTAGTGTGCACGGTCACAGGGCAATCCTCACGAAGGTCTCAGGCTGCACAAAGCACACACACACACACAGCGTCGCTGAGACTCACTTGGACTCCAGGTGCACACGATCACAGGACAATCCTCACGAAGGGCTCAGGCTGCAAAAATCACATGCACACAGCGTTGCCGAGACTCGCTTGGACTCCAAGTGCCGACGATCACAGGGCACTTCTTACGAGGGTCTCAGGCTGCAAAAAGCACATGCACACAGCCTCGCTGAGACTCTGCTGGAAACTTTTGTGTTCCTTAGTTTCCCCAGCAGGGAGCCAGCTCTCCTCGGGCCCTTGGGGTTAAGTTACTTCAGGACACAGCACAGCAAAGTCATTTCAAGCAGGGGTACACAGCACACAGCAAAGTCCATTTAGCCTCTCCTTGGTTAAAGTAGCAAACTGCAGCCCAGACCCAGAACACACAGCAAGGGTCAGTCCTCTCCTTCAGTCTCTTCAGCTTTTTCTTCCTTGGCAGAGGTTCCTCTTGACAACGAAGTAGTTTACATCCTTTACAGTCTTGAACAGTTCCATTCCCAAGTCCAGGGGTTTCAGCTCTCATTGTTATACCCCTAAATGTCTTTGAAGTCTTTGTGTTCAGGGGGGAACTGACCCCTGTCCAAACCAGTTTTGGGTGCGTCCCTGCCAGTGACACCTTCTTCCTTTGATAGTGGAGGTCTGGATCCTTAATCACTCAACAAGCGATGGACCCATTGTTTTAAGGCAGCAATCCAGGCCTCTTCACCTCCAGGGGCCACTCCTCCCCCTACACTCCAGGTGCAGGTCAGCCTGTTGCTGTCTCACATCCTCCCCTGGGTCAAGACATTCCACAGATCTTATCACTTTCAGATCCAGATAGTCAATCCACAACCAGGCAGAGACGCACAGAAATATTAGAGCACAAAAACCCAGCCACTTCTAAAAGAGTGGTTTCTAAACACACAATACAAAAACCACCTTCACAAAAAGATGTGTTATTGAATTGCGAGTTCAGGCACACTAAATTTCATCTCTCCATCTTAAGCATTTGGGAAGATAGGCTGGAAACATATTACATAGCCTCTCCATTCTATCCTATGGGCAAGATGGCCTTTCAACAGTGAAAAACGAGTATTTCACTGTTAGGACATGGTACACACCTTAGTACATGTCCTACCTTTCACATACACTGCACCCTGCCCAGGGGGGTACCTTGGACCTACCATAGGGGTGTCTGATGTGCATAGAAACGGAAGGGTAAAGCCTGGCAAGTGGGTGCACTTATCAAGACAACATGCAGTTTAAGAAACTGCGTGCAGGCAATGCAGTGGCAGGCCTGAGTTCTCTCTTTAAGGCTACTTGTGTGAGTGGCATAATTAGTGCTGCAGACCCACCAGTAGCATTTGCATTACTAGCCCTGGCACACATAGTGCCCTTTACTAGGGACTTTACTAGTAAGGCAAACATACCAATCATGGACAACCAATTACCATTACACTTTACACATGGAGCACTTGCACTTCAACACTGATCTGCAGTGACAAAGTGTCCAAAGCATCTAAGCCAGTCAAACGAAATCCATCACAGCATCAAAAATAGAGGAGGTAGAGGCAAAATGTCAGGGGTTATCATGCCAAGAAATGCCAGGTCTAACAGGGGATATCCAGGGATCAACAAGGCTGCCATCTGGTGCACCCCAGGAGCATCGAGAGGGACATGGGAGGGAGAGAGGGAGGGAACGAAGAACGATAAGAATTAAAGTAAAGAGTGGGAACGGGCTTTATAAACAAAGACATGCTCTCCCATGGAATGTAAAAAAAAGTAGTGACAAAAACAAGCATTGGGAAAGCCCATCAATGTCAGCAATGCAAGAGTTTTGGGGTTTGTCAATCTCTTTTAGCCATGTAATGTAGCAGCCTGTAAATCAAGTGACATTTATAGTTTTCACTTGATACATATTGGGTAAATTGCTGTGAAGTGTTTGATCTACCAACTATTCCATAAAGGTTTTTAATTGTTCTAAGGCCCCATTCATTCAATAAGTAAAACAATGCAGAAATAACCCATTTCTGGTTGTACTATAATTTAATAAACATATTAAATTCATGTGTTCTGTTGCTGCACATGTAGGGTTTTGAAAGTGTGATGTTACTTGCAGCAGCTGCTTGCACCTGCAGGCTATGGTCACACTTGGATATGCTGTGTTATATAAACACCCCCTCTCTGCCCTTTGACGTCATATCAGGATCCGTCAGTTCTTTAAAGGGAGCTCAGAATTGGACTCTGTCGCCGTGCTAGTTCTATGACTGTCGTGCACGCGGAAGCTGTGCACTGAACAGACCAGCAAAACAACCCAATAATGCTGCACTCAAAATATTCTGAACTGGAGGTAGGGGAGATTACCTCTACTGGTTTTATATTCCGGCAAGACAGCTAGCAACAAGTATGGCTCCTGGTCCGTGTTTAAGAATGCATGCAGCAAATGACTTCACCTTGCCACATACCACCTTTGGAGAGGTGACCACAACAGTAGAGACAGCATGTCTTGGTTTAAAACAGCGCATGCGCGCTGTCTAGAGCCGAGACCTAAAAACTCCACATGCTGGTTACATCAACCTTTGAGCTTATCCTAATGACGGTATAACTCTGTCCAGGTAAAGCTGGGTACCAGAGTGTACAGAAAATAAACAGGTAACCAAGGCAAAATTTGGGAGTCAGACTGTTGCTGGCACTTAAAATTCTAACTTATATACAGCATGCGCAGGTTAAAATAACCTTGAACTAGCCACTGTAGTGCCACTATAGCACTATCATATGTGCTATCAAATTGCTATGTTATGTAATGCTGAACTCAAAATACGGGTAGATGATAAGGAGACGGACTGAGTTTGGTAGAGCAAATAATAATGTAGTGTGACAGTAATTACCGGTAGGTACCTAATACACTTCCTTAGTACTGAACAAATAGTGCAAAAAAGAAAAAAGAATATTGAAGTGAAGCTAATAATAAAAAGTGCAACAAAGTTACATCAAATCAGACTGGAACATCAGAGAGAGGAAAAGCATGTTGATCTTGAAAAGATATAAATGAAGCAATTCCTGCCTAAGCAAAAGGTAAATGAAAAATACAGCTTGAAAGAGAAGCATAAGCGGGTAAATGTATAATCCAATAGCCACGGAGACCTATCAAGTAGCAACACTGTAGTGTGGGAGCTATTTTTTAAGCAATCCTCAACATTTTGAGGTCTAGGGAGCTCGCAATGTGATATTCTCCGTGATAAACAATAAAAAGGAAATAAAAGAAAAATAATAATTTACTTATGGTGGATGGCCCGAGCGAGTCTACCGTTCACCACATACATCAGAGTTACAGATTAATCCATTGAACAGTGCTTAATTTGTAAAGAAGTTAGTGCCAGGGCCCTTTTATTTCAGTAGGCTACTGCAGCCTTAATCATTCAGTGTCCCTGCCAGCGTTGACAATTATAGAACCAACACAAGTAATAACCATCGCACTGCTACAAGTGTGACAATTCAAAACCAAATTTGAATATCAAACTCACTAGAAGCTGTAACAATGGTGTGAGCAACAGATATTATTAATTGTTAATGTATATTAACTTATTAAACACTTTTGTTGTGCATATCTCAAAATTTTACACACAATGGTACCATGTGGTGGATGGTCACTAGAGCCGGTGCTGACAATTAAGTGCTGGTGCTGAGCGTCAGAAACTACCGGCTCAAATTAGGCACTGGAGCTGCAATAGCCAAGCACGTAAGAGCCACTCCCAAATGGGACACATACCCTACTGAAATAGATATGAAACACACCTGAAACATTATCCAGTCTAAGGAGCTCACAATTAAATATTCTGTGATATAAAAGATAACAAGATGAGGGAAAAACAATCATTTACTAAAGTGACCCCATTCATGAACTTCCAGATGGGTTACTGTTCACTACATATGTTGTCAACCAATCAAAATGTATCACTTACCACAATATTTTGAGCTCCACCTTGGATTGAAATGGCAAGAAACAACTTAATTCACCAAACATTCAAACAAGAAAAATGAGATTCTACCTTGATGCCAGCACCATCATTTGAGGGACTTTGAAAACAAGGTGAAGTGAAGGACATGGTGAAAAAGAGCACTATAACCGGCGTTCGTAAAAAGAGCTCTCAGAAAGAAAATGGGCGTCCGTATTGTTTAAACAAAGTTGGGCGGTGTGCTTGCTGGAGTGGGTAAAATACAATTATTTGGTATACCCAATCCATTTATATGTTTATATTAAAAGGACTAAATGATAATTTTTAATGATTAAATTAACAATAATTGATGTGTGCTGTGATGAACTAATCAACCTTATTAATCAAGAGAACATACGTGGGAATGCATTTTGCATGGCTAAAGTAATAAGTGAACTAAGATTGTACGCATATTAAATTTATATGTTTAGCTTAAGCAACGTTATGTGATTTGCACTTCAATAAACACGCATTTAACGGCTTTAATTGTCGCATATGGCTAGATAAATGCATACACATAAGGGTATTAGCCAGGAAATAACATTGTTTTATTCATTTCTATGTATTAATTACGTTTTGTGTTTCTTTACCTTAAGTTGACTATTTCGGCCTGCTAAAAGATGGCCGCCAACTGAATCCACATTAAAGTACATGACTTCATGCAATTGACAGCAGAGGAAGGCGTCTGCACTGACTACGTAGCAACCTCTCCTTGAACCCCTGTACCAGGTCCATGAAGACTACTCTGGGCGAGAAGCCAATGTCCCTGAACATGGAAGAAATGTTGCTAGTTTGGAACCAAAAGCCACCTTTTCCACAATAGACTGATACATTCCTGACCTGGGAACGATTTTCCCATACGCCTAGTTTAATACATCATCCGAATGTGAACATTAAATTTGTTGCTTAAAAACTTGGGATGGTGCTGAATTCAACCAATGAAATGACTAGAAATTATGAAATGTTTCCTTTATATGCAAAATTTTAGTATAAATATTAGTAGTCCAGAGAGGGAAATGAGGTTACGACTCTACGATCCTGAGACGCACCCTGATCGATGCTACTCATGACGCTGACAGCAGAGGACGGGATGCTAGACTCTCTGATGATTTTCTGAGGACCCGATTCTGACTTAGAGAACGACAATTAGCCAGAATAGGTAATTATGACTCAAAATTCTATTGCACTGGTTAGGATTTGACTTGCAAATTAATTAGATAAAGAAATTCATTGTTTGAAGAACTGTGTCGGGTGGTTATTTCTTGAGATGTATTTTTATTAGCATAATGAATTGAAGTGTTGATCATCAAATCCGGACGGAGGAATTGTTAGGATAAAATTAAATAGATGTGATCTCCTCCATCCAAGGGAAATGAAGCTGTAGTGTAAGGGGATGTGAAGACCCAGTCTCCCCTGTAGGCACAGATAGATTGATGTGAATGAATGTTGGTGTTATGGGCCCCACCAGCGTGTTATGTGTGTATGTGCGTGTGACTGTGGAATCATTCCGTCCGTGGAAGCAGGAGGAGATTTTGCGTTCTGAACTGCACCAGTTTTCTTGGTAGCAAGATGATGGTTTTTATTGTCTAGGATTGATGAGTTGTATATATATATAGTTACCAGTATCCAGGGTAGCTAAAGATGAGTTTTGATTGTTATGGTTGATGATTTTTGCATGTATATATAGCTTATTGATTATCAATTGATGTTGATATATGTATTAACACTATATGTCGAAGTCGTAGTGAGTTCTATGTAGTCTGTATGGCTTCTGGGATGTAAGAAGTCGGTGACAATTCCGTAGTAGGACAGAGGTAAGCGCTGTTCTCGGGAAAGACGGGATTGTGGTTGCCCGTAGGTACACGGGGAAACGCGTAAAAATCGAAGTTGCGCGTCGCATTGTCTGGGTTCGATTCGGTGGCATCGCTGAGTGTCACCAGTAGAGATAATTTCTGTGTGAGAGAAGTGTATATGATAGCAAAGAGTTATTTGTGAAATTTCAGTCTAAAGTACCAGGAAACCAATAGGTATGCCGATAACGCTTTTTATTGAAAAGGTAGCAGGTGTTCTCTGAGCTTGTTAGAAGGACAGAGTAGAGGTAAGCGCTGCTTTGTTAACGAATGTTATCATTCTGTAGTAGGACAGACTGTACGCTGTTCTCGGGAAAGCAGGATTCTGTGTGAATGAACAGTACTTCTTTGTGTGAAAGTGCGTGAATGAAATAGCATTTGAATTAATTGCGGAACTCTGGTGTTAATTCTCAGGAGCATTGCGTTTCCAACTATGTGTTTTAATTCCGGAGAGAACAGTTGATTAATGCGTGATAGAAGTGTGAAGTAGAGGGATGTGCTACTTTGCTAACGGACGTAATAATTCTGTAGTAGGGCAGAGGTAAGCGCTGCTCTCGGGGAAAACAGGATTCTCGTGGGAAAGGTCTTTTGCTATTCTGTGGTTAGCGGAGCAGACAATGGAGATGTTTATACATTGTAACTAACCAGTATTGTAAATTTGAAACAAAGTCTACCGAGTAGTTTTGTAAAGGAGGGGTAGACTGAGGACAGGAGTCAGGAGTAGAAGCCGCTGCAGCGACTGTAGACGTCAGAAGGACCGCGCTGGGATTGGACAGCTAGTCAACGACGTAGACGCTCCAGGATTGGTGCATTAGTGTGAGTCGTGTAAGGATTGGAAGTTGTGACAACGACGTAGACGCTCCAGAATTGGTGCGTTAGTGTGAATCACGCAGGGATTGGAAGTTGTGACAGTGACGTAGAAGTGCCAGGATTGGTGCGTGAGTAAGAGTCGCGCTACTATTGGATTAAAAATCATACCGAGGTATAGAAGACTAAAAGAGTTCACGGAAGACAGGAAAATGTATTATCATTCACCCGAGAGAAAGAAAAAGTCTGTGTTTAGTAAATTGAAAAATTTATTTGTAAAGGACAAGAAAATTGTGATGAGGGAAGGACAGTTACTTCCTCCGGCAAAGACCCCCGCGTCCTTTATGGTTGCGAAATATGGGTACCATACCTGTATTTGGTTAGACAATTGGGCAAAATATACAAAGGAAGACGGAGTTCTAGCGTTTCCATAGGATGGGTTTTTTAATTTGGCCATATTAAGGAACTTATGGGAAAGGATGATGAGTTTAGATCCGCGACCTAGGCCTACGCAGTTTGAGGCATTGACAGAGTGGGAAGATGAGATTCATGAGCGAGAAAAGCAGAGAAATGGATCCAGGTACCGGTACATGTTCGGGCGGCCGAATGATCGAGAAACTCATAGCGATAGAATGAGGAGGTGGCGAGATGCCAGTATGACAGAAGGATTATTTCCTCTTAGAACGGAAGGAGAAAGTGGAGGAAGAAAATGTCTAGAAAAAAGAAATCATGTAGAAACCCGGAGGTATGGGGCTAGTAGTGACACAGATGACGATGTTTTAGATGATATGCTTTACAAAAGCCCGCCTCCATACAGACAGGAACCAGAAATGCCCACTACAGGAACACCAGTGAGGGAGACCCTGAGAATCATTAAAACAGAAGTTATGACCCCAGAAGTAAAACGGAGAAATTCACTTAAAGAGAAGGGGAGTAAGGTCGAGAATGACAATTCTAGAGAACTAGCAGAAACCACCTTAGAATTGACTGAGAAAATAAGGGAACTAACGAAAAATCTAGAAGCAGTTACAGTTCCTGTGACCATAGGTCCTGTTATGCCTATTTTTGAGAAGCAGAAAAACAGTGAGCAGGGACTAACAATTCCGTATGTGAACCAAAGACAGGCAGAACAGCCCCTGATGAAAACGAAAGAAAGTTCCTGGGGACATGCTATGGGTAAAAGTGAACTTCCTGTGTCAAAGAATCCATTTTATTGTTCCGATACTGCTGAGAAAGTTCGAAGGGTAGAGGGATCAATGTTAGAACCACAGAGACTGACAGAACCAGGGAATGCAGGGAAGTCAGTGAGCATAACTACTGAAGATTTGAATGACTGGCTAAAAGGTTTGCAGGATAAAGAAAAAGAATCACATACCATTGATGTTGCGAAATTGAGGATGGTGTTAGAAGAATTGATAGTAGGGACAATTCCCACAGAAAAGCTGAAAAACTACCAAGATGAGGAAATATTGTTCCTCTGCAAAAGCATCACCTGGAGAGCGAAGAATTTACATGACAGACTAGCAGAAATAGCGAGTGAAATGGGAATTGACATGGACAAGGTAAAGGCATTACAAAAGCCCTACCGAGTGGATTTTACAGAAAAAGACACTGAGAATCTGAACGCTGCAGGACGAATAGGGCAGATTAGGGACATAATCACAGTATTAAGGAAATGGGGAGATGTGGATAAGTGGAAGAGCAGGTGGTATAGAAAGCGAGATGACATCTCAGACAGAACATTCCCAGCGTTTCCTGTGAGAGAAAAGGAAAAAGTGGTAATGGAGTTACCTATGAGAGAAATTCCAGGAGGAGGATATGTGCATGTCCCATGGACCAGACAGGACATATTGTCAATTACCAATGATTTCCCTCGATTACGGGAAAAGCCGGTCGAGTGGTACAGACAGGTAGACAGATTTGTGAAACTGTCGAAAGTATTGTGGATTGATCTAAATAGCCTGTTTGATATAATAGTGCCAGCAGATTTGTGGGCAGAATGTAAGATAGTCATAGATTGGCCCACCAAAGAATACCTGCGGGATCCCAAAACAGGAGCCCCAGACCCAGAGGTCATGAAGAAGTATGAACAGGTCATGGTCTTCTTGAAGAATAAAGTGCCCCCGAAAGAAACAGATTGGGTTAAAATAGATCGAACCCATCAAGAAGCGAAAGAGTCAGTCCATGCATATTATGAGAGGCTAATTCTGGCGTTCAAACAGTTTAGTGGGGATGACAGCCTGGGAGAAAAAGACCTGAGTCATTTTGTGTACAGATTTGTGTATGGTCTACGTCCTGAGATTGGGGACATGATCAAGCAGCACACCGTGGACTGGCAGAGTAAGAAAATAGATGAGATCCTGAGACATGCTAAATACTTTAGTGATTAAATTAAGGCAAAACAGCGGAAATTAAAAGAGAAGGCAATGTGGCTCAAGTAAAGGTTGCAGAGAGGCAGGAAGCTCAGCTAATAGAACAAGCCAATAATCCAGGCATAAAATCAAAGTCTGGTCCAGGAAAGGGGAAGGGTAACATTGAGGAAGCCAAGAAGAAGTTCCCTTGTCACAACTGTGGCAGGCTAGGGCATTGGAAATCCGAGTGTAAAAATCCACCTCTTGCTAATGATGAAAATCCGTCATTAAATCCACAGGTGCAGTGTGAGGGGAGTGGCCCATCGCCGCAACAGCAGAAGGCTGGCGGTCTACAGAATCAGGTGCCAAAACTGCCCTTACCACAGAGCCGAAGTACCCAGAGGTATAGCAAGGAAACGGGATTCTACAATGAAGAACAGGTAAACAAACCGCAACACGTGAGCGCTGTGTCACAATATTGGATGCACAATGATGAAAGTGAGCCAGAAAAATCTATTGACGGTGCCGAAAAGAGGAAGCAGAGTGCGTACTTGGCGCATCTCTAGAAATAGATCAGACAGGACCATTTGTAGATGGGAAAGTTAATGATGAAAACATTACTTTCTTAGTAGACACTGGAGCTACACGATCCACTGTCAGATCGGCAGATGTGAAAAATCTTCCTCTTTCAGATGAAACAATCCAAGTAGTTGGTGTGTCGAACACCTAGATAAAAACGTACCTTACTGATCCTGTAAAGGTCAGAATAGGGAAATTCTCAGACATGCATAGATTCGTGGTGTGTGACACCAGTCCTGTGAATCTATTAGGAAGGGATTTGTTGTGCAAAATGAATTGCACCATATTCTGTACACCAGACGGAATAGCTTTTGAAACACCAGATGAGGATGTCCTGTAGAAAATGACCATAGCTAATAGAGAGTGCGAGGTTGCTGGAACCTATGCTGTATTCAATCCGGATGAATTGCCCCCAGAATTGAAACAGACAGTGAAAGCAGCAGTCTGGGACTTCACTGGAGAAGATGTAGGCCTGATGAGAAATATAGACCCAGTGAGAATTGCTGTAAAAGAAGGAGCTGTTTACCCTAACATTCCACAGTACAGACTGACCCCAGAAATAATAGCAGGGGTAACCCCATTAATTAAGAAAATGATCCAGCAAGTAGTGCTGAGGGAAATAATGAGCAGTCCATGTAATTCGCCTATCATGGGACTGAAAAAGCCAAATGGGAAAATTCAGGATTGTACAAGATTTGAGAAAGGTTAACAAGATTGTCATTTCCTGTTGTCCAATTGTTCCAAATCCTTCAGTAATTTTGTATCAGATCCCACATGATGCAGAATGGTATACAGTAATTGATTTGTGTCATGCTTTGTTTTCCATACCTTTGCATCATGACAGCCAGCCACTTTTTGCATTCAGGTTTGGAAACCGTATTTTGGCATGGTGCCGAATCCCACAGGGGTACACAGAAAGCCCTTCCATTTTCAATCAGCTGTTAAAGAAATCTCTGGAAAGCCTTACCATGCCTGAAAATTCAGTTTTGGGCCAGTATATTGATGACCTATTGGTGGCGTCAAAGACACGAGAAGCTTGTGAAGCAGACACCATAGCTTTGCTAAATCACCTGGCAGATGGAGGACTTAAGGTATCTCCAGAAAAACTGCAGTACTGTAAGAAAGAAGTGACATACTTGGGTCATAATATTGAGAAAGGCCTGAGGAAAGTGACCATAGACAGAATCCGAATTATTAGAGGAATGAGAGCTCCAATGACTCAAAGAGAAGTAAGAATGTTCCTAGGAATGGTTGGGTACTGTCGTCAGTGGATAAGTAACTTCTCCCTGATTGCCAAACCATTGGTGAAGTTGACAAAAAGTGAGGTGGAAGACCCCCTTGAACTGAACAAAGAAGAATTGGCAGCATTTAAACAGCTGAAAAACAGTCTTTGTGAAGCCCCTGCACTAGGTATGCCAGACTATGAAAAGGAGTTTGAGCTATACTGTAGTGAGCGAAATGGGTGTGCACTTTCAGTGTTGATACAGAAACATGGAAGACAAAGAAGGCCAATAACCTATTTCTCATCAATGCTAGATCCAGTGGCAATAGGTCTGCCAGGATGTCTGAAAGCGGTAGCGGCCACTTGCCGAAGCCTAGAGCAGAGTGAGGGAATTGTGATGGGGTATCCAGTAAAAGTGTTTGTACCCAATAGTGTGGCGATTCTTTTAACAAGGAGTCAAACACAGTTCATGTCACATAGTCGGCTGACTAAGTATGAAAAAGTCATTCTAGGTGCGAACAATGTGAGTCTGGAAAGGTGTGTGAATGTGAATCCAGCTACGCTTTTGCCTGATGCAGAGAGAGTGGAGATAAGAGAAGAAGCTGATCATGATTGTCTGGATGTGCTTGATTATTGCACCAAACCTCGTCCTGACATAAAAGACCTACCACAGCCAGAAAGTGATCATGTGTTTTTTGTGGATGGATCCTGTATGAGAACGGAAGAAGGAGTTATGAGTGCAGCCTATGCAGTGTGTACAGTTTCAGCAGTTATAGAGGCATCACCCTTGAAGGGAGTTAGATCCGCTCAAGTAGCAGAAATAGTGGCATTTACCAAAGCATGCAAGATTGGGAGAAATGCAAGAGTGACTGTGATGACTGACAGCCAGTATGGCTTCGGAGTCGTCCACGATTTTGGCCAACTATGGCTGCAAAGAGGTTTCCTGACCTCAAGTGGAACTCCCATAAGGAATGCAGAAGTGGTAGGAAAATTGCTTGAGGCAATACAAATGCCCAAAGAATTGGCTGTGGTGAAATGTGCTGCTCATGGACAAGGTAGTGATTACATCACTACTGGAAACCGGTTTGCTAATGACATGGCTCAGTATTGCGCCCGAAACAAATATTCGATCAATCGGTCTAAAGAAAAGGAAATGTCTTTTTGCTCCATAATGTTTACTAATGTTGTGGGAACATGGGAAGAAGTGAGGCAACTGCAGGATGAAGCAGGGGATGAGGAAATGAGACAGTGGGTAAAAGCAGGATGTGCCCCCAGAGAAAAAGATCATGTGTGGGTATATCATGATGGAAGAACAGTAATGCCTGATAGCATGATGTCAACCAAGGCACGGATGTATCACGGCCAAGGACATCTGGGAAGGGATGCCATGATAAGGGCCTTTAAACAGACCTGGTATAATCCAAAATTCAGGCTGATTGCAGAAAGTCTCTGTCAGAGATGTTTGACATGTCAACAGTACAATCCAGGAAGAAAAACAGTGGTGAGTCTGGGTACCATAGGTCGGGAAGGAGGACCTTTCACTAGAATGCTAGTAGATTTTATTGAAATGCCCCCTTACAACAAACTGAGGTATGTTTTGGTGGTAGTTTCTCTGTTCTCTATGTGGGTGAAGGCATACCCGACCAGAAGAAATGATGGAATCACAGTGGCCAAGCTGTTGTTGAGGGAATTCATCCCAAGGTACGGGTTCCCAATAACCATTGAATCAGACAGAGGAGGACATTTCTACAATGAGATCATGAAACTGATTTGTGAAGCATTGGGTGTACAACAGAAACTGCATTGTGCCTACCGACCAGAGGCTTCTGGTGTGGTCGAGCAAATGAATGGTACCATCAAGAATAGAATTGGAAAAATGTGTTTGGCCACAGGGTTGAAATGGCCTGATGTCTTGCCTCTGGTTTTGATGACCATTAGGTCTACTCCTGATAGAACCACAGGTGAAGGGACAATAAGTCAACAAGTAGATTACGTGCCGGAGACCCGAGGAGGGACAGAAGTAGGGCCAACCAAAGAGGTGGAAAAGGAGACTTCTGAAAAGGAAAAATCAAATGAAACAGAATCTGATGACAGCGAAACAGAGATACCAGAAGGTCGAGTTCTGAGAAAGAGAACTTGGATCGAGGAAAGAAACGGCAAAGACGGCAAAACAAGAAGGAACGCCAAAGGAGATATTTGGCCAAATAAAATTAAGAAATTAAGATACAGACTGACGCGAGCCTGACAGAGGCTGAAAACAAGTGAATGAAGTAACTAGTCAGCATCCAGAGAAAGAGGGAGAAACAGAAGTGACAGAAGCAAACAAACGAGCAAGGAAGCCAAATAAGAAATATAAGTCACCTGAATGGACGTACGTGGCACTCCCTGAAAAAGGAGAAGAGTCAGATAGTCAAGGAAATCCAGAGGAGACTTGGCTGAAACTGATTAAAGAAGAAGAGACTGGGGAAATCCTGAGAGTTATCTTATCCGACATCGGAGAAGAAGCGGAAGATCAGGAAATCCTGCATGTGGATGACGAGACAGAAGTGAAAAACGACGAAAGGCCAAGCTGAGTAATTTAGGCGATCCTTGTAGGAATACAGAGGATTGAATAAGAAAATTGCAATATTTGAACAAATCTGTAAAGTTTAGCTTTAAAAGCTAAAGGAGGCGGAGTAAAAGAGGCTGAAGACACGGTTAGATCTAACAAGATGGCTAACATAGATGATAACAAGAGTAGATGTACCTTCATGAGAAGATGGTGCAAGACATGTTGCTGTTGTACAGGATTATTAATGCTTCTTTGGAGCGTACTCGCTCTTTTGATCTCTTTCAAAGTAACTCTAGATACATTAGCGGGACATACTGAGAATATGACTAATATAGTGAAAAACTCACAAAAAGTAATACCGGTTAGAACAAGCACAGAGCATGTGCATCAAGATAGATCAATAAATGATTTTTCTAGCAATGTGTTTTCAAAACTGTTGTATGAATATGTTAAAACAATGGAAGTAAGAGATTGCTACGTCTGCATGCAATTACCTGCATCTGTTTCAGAAGGGGCGACTTATCATCACCTCCCAGCAACTTATGGAATAACATGTAGCGTTTTGACTAGTATATTTTATCAAGTAGGAAAATTAGAGTACAATTTGTCTAACATAGATAATATTCTTGAACGATTGCCCATGAACAAAGAATTAAATCCAGCTAAAGATGCTAATACATTAGGAGAAATTTCCATAGAAACTAAAGGATTAACCCTAGAATATATTTTTAAGAACAATTTAACTTGCAGTTTGAAACCAGAAGAGAAAACATTCTTGGATATGGTTGAGGAGAGAAGATTGAAAATACACAAGAATGCAGAAGGACATAAAGAAGGGGAAAACATTTGGGCAATAGATGGGAACAAGGAAACACAAGGTGATGTTAGACCAACCATAGCTATAGATTCACCACAGAAAGGCAAATTATGCATCATGAGAGAAAGATCCCATTATGATTACATATACATAGGGACAAGTGAGTGTCATGATACATACTTCATTGCATCTGGATGGGGATTTAGAGGTGGAGAAGACCCAGTTTTCCCTGGATTGTATTATATTTGTGGGAACAAGGCTTATTACAGGTTGCCTGACCATTGGTATGACACATGTTATGTAGGCCTGGCCTTTCCTAAGATCTTTCACATGGATAGAGTAGAAAATAGTGGACCAAATAACCTACTAATGCGCAGCAGAAGAGAAACCTGGTTAGAAATTGTAGGTGATATTTTTGGAGCCTTGATACCAGCAGTGGGAATATCTTTGAATGCAAATAATATTCGTAAACTATCCACTATTGTGGATCGTTTGTCAACAAGCACAGCTGGAGGATTTCTATTGGTAAACACTGAATTGGTTGCCATGCGTGCTATGATTATGCAAAATCGACTTGCCCTTGATATTCTATTGGCAAAAGAGGGTGGAGTCTGTGGAATGCTGAAAGTTCAACATTGTTGCACTTACATTCCTGACGAAAGCAGAGATCTAAAAGTCTATATAAAAAATATTACAGAATTGCATGACGAAATAAAACCACTGGAGGTTGAAAGTATCTGGACTAGAATTAGTAATAAGATGGCTGCTATAAAAGCTTTCTTAGGTAAATTAGGTAGTACTATAATAGGGAAAATATTATTTCCATTAACCTGTGTGATTTTTGTATTATTACTACTTAGATTAGGATGTATGTGTTGTAGATATAGGAGAAATAAAAAGAAGGTTAAAAGAGAAATTTACAAAAAGAGAAAAAAGAAACCAGAAAAAGATCTCAATGAAATAGAAATGGAAGAATGGAAGGAGAGCATGTATGATAGAACCCAGAGAGAAGATGAAAGGGAAACTGAATTTTAATTAAGCAAAAAGACATTTCAAATTTCTGCAAAAGGGGAAACCAAATTGAAATTTGTGGGTTGTTTGGTGGTGATAAAATCACCAAAGGGAGGATTGCTGGAGCGGGTAAAATAAAATTATTTGGTGTACCCAATCCATTTATATATGTTTATATTAAAAGGACTAAATGATAATTTTTAATGATTAAATTAATAATAATTGATGTGTGCTATGATGAACTAATCAACCTTATTAATCAAGAGAACATACGTGGGAATGCATTTTGCATGGCTAAAATAATAAGTGAACTAAGATTATACGCATATTAAATTTATATGTTTAGCTTAAGCAACGTTATGTGATTTGCGCTTAAATAAACCCGCATTTAACGGCTTTAATTGTCGCATATGGCTAGATAAATGCATACACATATGGGTATTAGCCAGGAAATAACATTGTTTTATTCATTTCTATGTATTAATTACGTTTTGTGTTTCTTTACCTTAAGTTGACTATTTCGGCCTGCTAAAAGATGGCCGCCAACTGAATCCACATTAAAGTACATGACTTCATGCAATTGACAGCAGAGGAAGGCGTCTGCACTGACTACGTAGCAACCTCTCCTTGAACCTCTGTACCAGGTCCATGAAGACTACTCTGGGCGAGAAGCCAATGTCCCTGAACATGGAAGAAATGTTGCTAGTTTGGAACCAAAAGCCACCTTTTCCACAATAGACTGATACATTCCTGACCTGGGAACGATTTTCCCATACGCCTAGTTTAATACATCATCCGAATGTGAACATTAAATTTGTTGCTTAAAATCTTGGGACGGGGCTGAATTCAACCAATGAAATGACTAGAAATTATGAAATGTTTCCTTTATATGCAAAATTTTAGTATAAATATTAGTAGTCCAGAGAGGGAAATGAGGTTACCACCCTACGATCCTGAGACGCACCCTGATCGATGCTACTCACGACGCTGACAGCAGAGGACGGGACGCTAGACTCTCTGATGATTTTCTGAGGACCCGGTTCTGACTTAGAGAACGACAATTAGCCAGAATAGGTAATTATGACTCAAGATTCTATTGCACTGGTTAGGATTTGACTTGCAAATTAATTAGATAAAGAAATTGATTGTTTGAAGAACTGTGTCGGGTGGTTATTTCTTGAAATGTGTTTTTATTAGCATAATGAATTGAAGTGTTGATCATCAAATCACTAGTCAACTAAATGATCCAGTTGGCCTCCGGATGGAGGAATTGTTAGGATAAAATTAAATAGATGTGGTCTCCTCCATCCAAGGGAAATGAAGCTGTAGTTCGGAAGGGGATTTGAAGACCCAGTCTCCCCTGTAGGCACGGATAGATTGATGTGAATGAATGTTGGTGTTATGGGCCCCACCAGCGTGTGATGTGTGTATGTGCATGTGACTGTGGAATCATTCCGTCCGTGGAAGCAGGAGGAGATTTTGAGTTCTGAACTGCACCATGCTCGGGGAAGGCTAAACCTCAAAATGCCCGTAACAAATGGGAAGAACGACAAATGGTGCGACGATAGTGCCAGCCAATGGGAATCCTTTGGGCAGGCTGATTTCCACAAAACTAGAAACATCAAGTCTCGGTTGGAGACAGCACATTCGTGCCATCTAGATCCAAGACCTGAAAAACACAAGAAAGTAGTTCCATGATGTCAATAGCAGAAAGTAACACCATAGCCATTCAAAAACAAGGGTGAAAGGGCTATGCAGCAAGGAGGGATACACGCAGAACAGAAGGAAATGAAAAGAAAGGAACTAATCATGAGCAAGGGTTTACTCTGTGGAGTATTGCATACAATGTAACTGTGTCACACAATGTCTGCAGCCACGCCATATTTTTTTTTCAGAGTGCAAGTGCGACTTTATGCATGCATTGTAAACAGCACGTTAGTGAAAGGTTTCTCTGTAGGCAGTGACCCACCCTCACTTTAAAGGGAGAGCAGGGATTGTTCTGTAGACAGGTGCAGTTGGGCTCCTCAAATCCCCCATTTCCCATGGGTGCCCTGAGGGGGAAACACTGGCTGTGCTCTTGTCTCAGATGTTATCATTTATGATATATATGCCTATGCACCTGCAGCTGTAATATGACATATGTGTAGAGGCAAAAGGTACCCTCATTTGGAATGTTTACACCTATCACATGCGCATGAAGGTATGCACCCTAACATTTGTGGCGGCACAAGATGTGCACTGTTATAGTCCATATTAGAGAAGGGTCCACACAAATATCTACTGCCCCTTCTGTAATACCATGGTGCCTAGGCGGTGTAAAAACATACATAAATACCTCTTGTATCCTGGAGATACTATCTATAATGAGGCCTTTGATAATTTACTGCTTTATATATCTAAGTTTAGAAAATTTAGTTCTTGAAAATTTGCCTCTCCTGAACGTTCACCATGCATTTGTTGTCTTTTTACTGAACCTCATTTTATTTGGCTGTAAAACTCTGTGCACTTTATCCCTTCCAACCAATTGTAAAGTGCTTGTGATTTTCCTCACACCTGTTAAACCATGTACCAATGGCCTGTAAATTAAATACTACTAGTGGACTGCAGCACTTATTGGGCCATCCACTAAAGTAGCACAATAAAACATGTCTCCACACTCAGGCTGCCACTGCAGCCTGGGTGCGCAGTTTTAAAACTGCCAATTTCACCTTGCAAAACAAACCTTTTACCAGGCCTAAATGTTTCTTTTTTTTATTAGAAAGTCCCCTAAGGCAGGCTCTAAATGCCCATTGGGCAGAGAACATGGCATTAAAAATAAGACATGTATGATTTACTGGCAGTCCTACCAGTGAAAAACCTAAAATATTGTTTTTTACTATGGCAATGCTGTCTCTCCCGTAGGTTAACACTGGTTACACCATTACCTTTAATAAGTGCTACATTCAACAACAGCTAGAAGAATGGTTCATTGACTCATTTTAATAGTAATTTAAAACCTAACTTACTGGCCAAGTCATATTTTATATGAATATTTGAAAATGACACTTTTACAAATTTGTCATTTTCCTGCCTACAACCAAAAGGCTTTTCTTTCGGTGTCCATATGTCACTTGACCCCCAATAGCTTCCCTGTGGTGAGAAGTGTATTGCTCCCAGACATAAAACAAAGGACCTGGGGAGTGGAGAAGGGGGGCTCCTCCTTTGACAGGAAGGGCAGGGAGCTATGCTCTTCCTCAGCTGCACAGGATGACTACCTTGTCACTGGCAGATAAAGCACACACCCGGCCTGCCGCCCCTTTGCTTCTCTAGTCAGGCTGGCACAAGATCCAGTGGGGGTAGGGGAACTGACTAGAACTGGTTTAGAGAGGGGACACATGCTTGCCCACTACCCACAGACTGGCACTAGGCATCCAGGTGGACCTCACAGACCTCTACCCAGAACACTTCTGGACTTTTGGAGAATCAGAAGGAGTACCCTACTGTCAAAAGAACTGGAAGGAAGACTAGGTGTGCTTGCCTTGAACCCAGGACCCCAAAAGTGACTCCAAGGATTAGTTGACAGACCCCCTGTTTGTGCTACATGGACTCAACATGCTTCCAGAGGCCTCTCTCCCTGCAACTGCCCAGCTGATCAGTTCAAAATCGAGCTGCCCTAGGCCCGGCTGCTAGCTTCTGTTGGAGTTTGTCCTATCCCTTAAGTGGTGTCCCCCAAGTCCTGGACCCTTGGCTGGTTTTAGAGTGCACTCTTTCTGTCCCCCAACTGCAAGAAGTGGAACTTAGTAACTTTTTTCCAACTTTCTGCCTGTAAACCCCATATAGAAATTGAAGCCACAGTTACTGACATCAAATCCCTAGTCAGCCTCAGCTTGCTGACTTGCCCCTCTGAAGGAGATCTGACTTCCAGAAAGGTTTAACTCTGTATGTAGAAGGCTTCAGTGACACAGACGCTAAGCGGAAGCCATTGGACAGTGAGGCCTTCCTGGGCACAAACTCCAGACCCGTGCCTGCTCAGAGCTTTCCCACCTTCTTCAGTGACAGCACCGGGACTCTACACTTCAGCTACCCACCGTGGTCAGGCCCCACTTCAGTTCAGTTTCATCTTCCCTGCAGATGACTCATAGACAAGCAGTTTTTCTTCATAAAAGTTTGTAAGGCTAAAGGAAAATTACCACCGGGACAAACCTGGTCCCTATATCCGACCCATGCTCCATCGTGGTTGGCCTAACTTTTGACTTTGACCCAGTCTAGCATATTAAGATACCCGCTGTTAGCTCTTTGTGCTTTTTTGCACTTTCAAAATGCATATGTCAGATTCTTCTTATTGGATTTTTGTCATTTTGGTGTAATTTTATTTATTAATATTTGCTCTATTTTTCTCAATTGGTATGAGATTTATTTTATGCAGTGTTTTGACTTTATTACAGTTTGAGTGCTGCATACATTCTTTACACATTGCCTCTAAGTTAAACCTGACTGCTTTAGTGCCAAGCTACCAGAGGGTTAAGTACAGGTTTATTTAGTGACTTTAGTGGCTCACCCTGACAAGGATTGTGAATATTATTCGAGTTCTCAACCCCCTCAACTAATACTCCAATGTCTTACAGTGGGGGGCATATTAACAAGCCCCTCTCGCCACCACAACATCACTTTCAGTGACGTTTTGATGGCGATAGGGGCTTCGCCTTATTTACAAGCCAGCATTAAGCCACTTATCTTAGCTGAACGCTGCCTTGTAAATGAGGAACACTTTCACGCTACACTTAGCGTGAAAGGGGTGGGCAATGGGTGTTGTGGTGGGCGTTTCACAGCAACACCCATTGATTTTGATGCTGCATCCTATTTAAAAGAGCAGCATAAATAGGAGGCAGCGGAAACATTAAGACCACTGAAACCCTGGTCTTAAACAGGCGAAACGAGGAGGAATGCTTTATTTCGCCTTGTTTTTGCTGTTTCCATGTGAGCTGCGTTGTGCCGCACACATAGAAACAGCAAAACGCCAATGATTGTTTATGTGCAGGAATGTGCCCTTTTGTGCACATAAACAATCATTTAAAAAAATACCGCTTTGTAACTTCTATGAGTAATGCATTAAGCAGCACACATAGAAGTTACAAAATGGCATTTAAAGATTGTTTATGTGCAGGAAGGGGGACCTTCCTGCGGTAAACAACGTTTACCACTAAACTTTTTCCCTGCAGGTAATTACAACACGGTCGATAAAACGACCGCATTGTAATTCCGCATACCATTACTCGGCAAGTCGGAACAATGACTTGCGGAGGGGGGAGAAGGTGTTGAATTTAAAATCCAACACCTTCCCTACTGTCCGCACAGACTGCAGTTGGAATAGTAAATTATACTATTCCAACATCCAGCGCCCCCCCTCCGCAAGTCGTTGTTACGACTTGCGGGATAATGGTATGCGGAATTACAACGCGGTCGTCGTAACGAGCGCGTTGTAATTCCCTGCAGGGAAAAAGACTGCGTGATGATGACGTATATTCCCTTCCTGCACATAAACAATCTTCCCCTCACCAATTTCTTGTGAATATGCCCCTAGGTGTGCTAGTATCACCATCAAGTAAGCAACAGCCCATAATGCATTGTTCAACTGCTCACCGTTCATTTAAATTTGTGCTGTGAGGAAGGGATGACTGAAAGTGACATTTTACAAAACAGTAGAATACACTCTGATGGACTTGTGTGATTCTGACCTCATCTTAAAATATTCAACATTAACACAGGGATGCACCGGAAGTTGAATTCTTCAAGGCTCTACTGGTGCCGGGTTGTAATGGACTGTGCAAAACTGAAATAGGCCATTTTTAATAATTCTCTATCTGCAAAACCCTTTCTGCTGTCACATGGTAATCTTGCCAAACAAATGTTTTGTGTGTAAAGAAATAGTAATTGTCCGACATTGCCTCCAGTAGTTAGGGGGCGGAAATGAATAATCACATACCTGATTTATTGTTATAGTTTTTGTCTATGACAGGAAACTGTAAATTTGCTCAGTCAGCTTCGTCCTTTTTTTCGCAGCTCAAAGCAATTTGTGGTGATTTCAAGCAGACTGACTGTTGCTTAGTGTATGTCACTTGGTTCTTGCATGTGATGGAGATCTGGGTCAAGAGGTCCTTTTCTGAATTCCACTATAGTAGGTGATTTATGGTCTTGTTGTTTATAAGTAAACACTTTAAGCGGGGAATGTAACCCGACCATAAATAAATGCTTGCACATGTGTCTTAGATGCTGCATAAAGAGACGTGAGTTCGGGAGGCAAAAATATATATTTTGTGATTGCATAACAGTTTCCACGAATAAATCACGATTCTTCATGATGTGGTTTGAATATTCAGCATTTGTATGTCTTGTGCTCACGTTTGTGTGTGTCTGTTTTTTTAATGCCATCTTTTCATTTAGTACTCGCATCTATCGAAAGTCTTAAATTGCACCCCAACTACAGTTTTAAAATACATTACAGATATATAACATATTTAATACACAAAATTCACATAAACCTGTGAAATACAGGAACTATTTCAAAGGTTCCTATGACATTTGGAACATTTTTCATGAGGCCATGATGAATACCATATACATTTTTTAATCAATTTTCTATTCATGGAATGTATACGTAACCTTTATGTTCTAATTTCAACCATTGCCCATTGGTTGCGGAACCTTGCAGAGAATAGCTTCAATAATCTCTCCTTTGTAGATTGTCAGGGTCATTTAGAACTTGGTGGCATGGAGTTTCCAACATAAAAGACAGATTTGTCGCTCTGCCAAGCTCTCAGCTCCCTCCTCGTTTAGAACAACAGATGCCATGGAGCTACTAATCATGAAGCTTGGAGCCCCAAGAGGGCGACAACACCCACTGCCACCACACCCAGGCCCACACCCCCTCCAGGCCCCCCACCCCACCACAGACTACCACAGAAGCAGTGCAGACAAAGACAGCGGACCTCCAGAAAATGCACCAGCCCACTACAGGCTCAAAAGGACAACCATCCCATGCATGCTGACCATCATGGCCCACAGGCTGACAGTACCAACACAGCGGACAACCAACATCCCTCCGCAGACAAAGCTGCTGGCTGTGCTGCACCTGTTGGCCTCTGGTACCTTCCAACCAGCAACTGCCAGAGTTGGAGGAGTCTCACAGCCAGCCCTATCCAAGTTCCTCACACCTGACTTGAATGCCATCATCAGCCCAGTACCTTCACTTCCCACACACTGCGCAGGAACAGCTGGAGACCAAGCAAAGCTTCTACGCCATAGCTGGATTCCCGCACGTGTTGGGGGCAATCAACTGCACACATGTACTCCTCGTGCCCCCTGCCGCCACCGCACACAATTACCGCAACAGAAAGCACACGCATTCCATCAATGTGCAGGCAATAGTGGACCACCTGGGACTCTTCACCAATGTCTTTGCCAACTACCCAGGCAGTGTACATGATTTCTTCATCTTCCGACAGACCATCATCAACCAGCGCGTTGAGGCTGGCACCAATGGGAATGCATCGCTCATTGGTAAGTACCAAATGAACACACCACACACCTCAACTCCACAATCATGCAACTCACAACTCTGGGAATGAACACGTTACAAACTCACATACAACTTGCCAAACAACATGCCCACCTACCAGACACGACAGCACAACTTACTGTGGTAACCTGGGCTAGCCATGTACAAAAGCCATCAACGGCATGGCACCTCAGCCCCACAATAGCAGAATGTGGAGAGAGGTGTGAACCAGGCATGTGCGAAGGAGGCAAGTGACACTTGAATGAGAATGTGCTCAATGTGTGGCGTGGATGTGGTGGCCAGACTGCAGAATGCAGACCACAGGCATGCCCATGTCGACATATACTGCTGGTGTTTGGAGTGTAGTGAACCGTGGACTCAACCATGTTACCATAGGCAGTGGGGAAGATCGCGGAAATGTAGCTTGTTACATCCCCCCTGTAAGCGTGAGGGGAGTGGGCTGGCCTGGCGTACGCCAGGCCAGTGTAGCGGTGTGAATAAAAAGCCTGTTGCTCTAGGCGTGGTTCTGTTCCGGAATGGCCAACTTGTCTGCCAGGGCAGCACCTCCCAGCCTGCCACGAGACCAGCACCGTGAGCGGCGGTATCTGTGATCATGTGTGCCTGCTGGACCCCAGGCGGCAGGTCCCCAGACCCGTCTTGGCCGCCCCTACGCAACCAGGCCACACCGCAAACCTGCAGACACTGGCGCGTATCAAAGAGGGCCCACCATGTGCCTGTGCAAGCTCCAAGCCCGAGGCCCGCGACCTTGTCAGCCTCCTCAGACCATCACGGCCTCCACAATACAGGCCCCCAGCACTCCTTTCTTGTTGACGTACTCCACCGGCCTACACTGTGGTCAAATAGATCACACATTTGGAACTGAGTCCTGATTCTACAATGGCAGAGTACATATTTTATGGCAGAGTTTAAATCACTGTACTCCCTTTGATGTGGTGCCACCAACTCTGTGCATAGCATTCCAATGACACATGTCTGTGGGCCCTTGCTGACGTCTGCCTTCAGTCTACAATGCGGTCGAGTAGGTCACATTTTTGGAACTGAGTCTTGATTTCTTAATGGCAGAGTGCATATCATTGTACAGGCCTCATCGCGGACTGCATCCCCTTCCTGCACTAACTCTGTTCCCCGAAATTCATGGACACTCTCTGGTTTAACTTTGGTGGCGTCTGAGTATATGGCCTGGGGTTGTCTTCATCATCATGTAGCTGATACTGACTTGGTGTTAATGAAGAGTCTGTAGCATTCATCTCCTCCATATTGCCTGTTTCTGCTTGGGTCTGCCCACTGCATCATGCCCTGGAAGAACACCTTCCACTGTCCCCCGAAACACTTCGCGACATTCACAATGGACATCGACGAGGACCCGCTCAGCTCTCGTGGCCCTACCTCAGTGCACCACAAGTCCCCTTCCCGTGACGGTGTGCCTCTGCCGGCCGCAGCGCATCAGGGACCACTAACTCTGTGCAGCTCAAGTCATGGACCCTGTCTGATTGAATATTGGACTGCCTCTGGGTCGATGTCCTGGGGGTCATCAACGCCATGTGTCTGTTGCCCTGCGCTTACCGCTGCCTTCGGCCTCACTGCGGTCCACCAGGGCTCACACATCAAATCAAATCCTCGCATCACTGCAGGATGCGCATGCCACCACCGCCAGGACTACCTCCAGCCAACAACTGCCAGAGACGATAGAGTCTTACAGCCAGACTATCAGAGTTGCTCACACCTGTCATGGATGCCATCATCAGCTTGATACTCTGCTCAGCTCTTAGGTTGCCAATAACTCAGTGCACCACAACTCATGGACCCTTTCTGATTGAGTTTTGTGCTGTGGACAGCTCACACAGCAATGTCACCTCAGGCAATGTCACCTCAGGCAGTGGGGAAGACCAGGGACGATGATGAGGAAGATGATGCAGGTGTAACACACCCCACTGCAGCTGCGGCAGGAATATTTCGAAGGGACACAATCCTAGACATTTTCTTCATATGAGCAAGTTCAGCTCTGGTGCCCTAACCTCAGTGCACTGCAACTCACGGACCCTTCTGATTGCATATTGGGTAACCTATGTACTTGCTCCTGCTACCACCATGATGCTTCACAGTTGTTTGTGCTATGCTGGTGTTTTCTGTTTCCGCTTTAATAGTGATCAATGTTCAAGTTGTTGCCAGCACCAACCACTCCATGAGGGCTGGCTTACACTCACCCCACACCCATCCAGCACAGGCGTTACTGTACATGTGACCCTGGCAATAAAGGGGCAGGGCGCACGTGCCCGTAGTCAGTTCCACAAACTATCTCAGTGTGTCCGTGTGGTCATAATGTATGCATGAGGGCACCTGGCCCTACCACATTACATTGTGCTGTGTACAGCGGACGCAACCATGTCACCACAGGCTGTGGGTAAGAACTTGGACATGTAGCTTTGTCGTCCCCCACTCAATACGTAAGAGGTGTGGACTGGGCTGCCATATGCAAGACCAGTGTGGGGGTGTGAATGATTATCCCGGGGCTCTGGGCGTGGTTCAGTATCGGAGATGTGCAAATGCGTGTGTGTCTGTCGCAGTGTGGGTCTCCATTAGGGAGTGTAAGTGGTCCCTGATGGGACTTAGACACCCACCTATGTGATCTAGTTTGGCTGGCATGAGGTTGAACCCCACCTGTACCTGTTCGGCCACCTCCTTGTGGCAGTCTAATACCTGGCCTTGGAATGCGATATGTGCTTCTGTTAGATGCTGGGAGCCAGCTGCGGTGGTGGGTGCTTCCTGCTGTGTGGTGTATGCAAGGGGTGGGGTCTCCTCGATGTAGCTGAGCTGCCCTGCTCTTGGAGGTGTGTTGCCTAAGATGTCCATGAGCTGTTGTAGGGCGTTGGTGTTGAAGGTGTGTAGGTCCTCTTCATCATCACTGATGAGTTGGCTGGTCTGCTCTGCTGGAGGTGTTGATTGTCCCTCTGCAATGTGAAGGGTAGATGCATTTTAACATTGTGTTGACATGTATGTTGACGCATTGTTCAAGTTTACATACAGACTGCATGACAATGTACATTGTGACTGTTTGGGAGGAGCTGGCTATTTGATGCAGGGCAGTGGACATTTGAACTACATCACGGATGTGAGATTGTACATGTACATTTTCATCTCACAGTTTCCTGCTATGCCAGATGTGATTGGCCAGTTTCTATGCACAAGCGGAACCAGTTGTGTCCTTTGTTCTGCAGTGTAAGTGTTGCACTTTGTACCACATTGTCGTCAATGTGGATGTGCTGTTATTGCTATTTGTGTATGCTGCATTGTGGGAGAGATACCCCTGCAGCTGTGATTTTGCTGCCCCTATCCCTTGTGCCTTTGACTTGTGTGCTTTTACAGTGCTGAGATGTTGGTGACTTGGGTCATTTGTGCTCTTGGACGATTTTTGTACTCTTGTGCATTGTTTGTCTGAAGATGTATTTTTGCCGTCAGGGGTTGTTTGTGCACATGGATGTGTCAGAGTGTGACCTGCTCCTTTCCGGATGAGGTCCACACTCAGCCACCTCAGTGTCATGGCATGCACAATGTCATGATGATTGAACTGCAGCCATGCCAATTGTCATGTAGTGTCACTTGCATTGTCAGTGTGGCTCACAAAAACGCATCTTTGCTGGGTTTCGCACATGTACATGCATTGGTTGTGAGATTGGTGATGTGTGGGGTGGGACCCCTTTAGGCACATGGTGGATGGGTGCCTACGTGGTGTTTGTATGTGTGCTGCAGTGTGCCACAGGGATCAGGGGCATGATCCAGATTCATTGTGGGTGTACAGTGTGCTACACATCATTGTGCATGTGTGCCATTGTGCCCATCTCCCCCGTCCCCCCAGTCCCAGATCGTTACTCACCCTGTTGCTGTTGGGTCAGGTCATATTGAGCTGTGTCCTGACTCCCAACTCCTTGCACCGTCTCCACACTGATGACTGTGGCCACCATTTCCTCCAGCTCCTCCTGTGGCGCAAGACTCCCACCTCCAATCGCCAATGCTGCCTTCCTGTTGGCATCAGGTTTCTGCTTGGTTTGGCTTTTCACATCATGCTCGCGCCTCTTGACCTCCTCCATTAACCTCCTCAACACTCCGACTGCATTCACGTTGTTCATGATGGACTGCCATATTTCTGTTTGTGTTGCCAATGACACAGTGGAGGTGACAATTAGTTGTTGGTAGTGTTATATCACCTCCGTGACGATGATTCAGTTTTCCTGCGGACTGAACCCCATCTTCCTCTTCCTCTTCTCCCTGGCCTTCCCCGATCACGGGGTTTCTGGCTGGACCTCCGTGGGGCTTGTAGGGTTCGAGTTAACCTCTGTACTCGGTCCGCAGGCATCTATGGTGCTACGCAGTTTGTTTATTTTTGACTTTTTTTGTTCTGCTTTTATAGTGCATTTTCCCGCTTGACGCATGGGATTTGCAGGCCTGTCGCTGGTTATCACTGATTTTTGAATCTCGATTGGCTACATCGCATCTTTTTGGCGTTTATGTTTCGCATTTTTTGGCGTTGTGTTAATTTTAACGCGGTCATTTGGTGCGTTATCTTGAGACTATCGCATGGTGCCGCTGGGTTGGGAATACAACTTTAACACGGTGTGATTTTGTTATTTTGTCACTATAGTCTGCGATGTGCAAAGTTGCGTTAAGCTAATTTTGTGATTAATCATCACACGTTCTTGAGAATATCACCCAATATTTTACAAAGCGCTGTCTTATCCAGTATATTCTGTCTTAAGCTAACAATTTACAGAGGTAGAAATTAGGCACCAAGCGGACAGTCCTAAAATGAGTCTGCACAGTCTGAGTTTGTCTAAATGATTACTCCAGTGTAGTCTAAATTGTCATAAAGCAGTAGGAGAACTGTGTAGCCCTACTTGCTCCGCCTAAGTATGTCTGTCACACCCTTGTTTCATAGTACAGTAAAATTCAGGGGTGTGCAGAAATATCAAAATTTTCAATTTGTGGTAGGTAGATCCAAAACAGCGTGCAATTCCACCATTTTGGCATCTGATTGTACCAGACTGAAAAAAGAAGAAATTCAGTGAAAACGGGCATTATAATAATAATTCACAGTAATGCACATAAAGGAATGCTGAGTACGGGCAATTCTTATGCCACCCATCTCTGTCAGGGTCTGGAAAATGTAATTACTAGGCCCGGATTAAAATTTAATTATGCCAGCCTTAATTGCATAATATCAGGAAGTTTGCAATCCAACAATTCCCATAATTACACCATTACACAACGTCAAGTAATTGTGCACCCTCACCTCAAAATGTTACAGCAAAAGCTCATATATAAAGTGAATAGCCAGAATATTGGGTGGGTGTTGCTCGTAAAACTTGTGTTATTGTGGTATACCTTTATCACAAAGTGCATTCTTTAATCAAAATCATCAATCAATTTGCTCTAAAATATAGTGCTAAATGATGGATACGCATTTTGCAGAATTACAACTATTTTGCTTCATTTTCCTCAAATTTTCCTTAATTATGTGAAAGCATATTACAAACATTTTGCACGTTGATACTTATTACCTTAATCATAATCTCATTAAGCCAGGTACAATGGCAAGTCCATTACAGTGCTCTGCAAAGCAATTTACCAGCAGAGGAGTTTATTTGAGGCTATCACCTGCTAGAGCTCCAGGAAGCTGCTATAGGTAGCCATGGCAAATAGATTTCCCTGCTTGGAAAGCTGCTTTGAATTGCACTGTATGTGGTCTGGATAAATGTTGAATCTATCTCATCAGATAACCAAGATAAAGCACGACGCAGGATCGGGGACCGAGCATGTATGTTCCTAAATGGCACCCAAACACACATGAAAAACTGGCATTTCAAGGGAATAACGAAGGAATGAAACCTCTGGAGTAAATAGTGAAATGAAAATCATGAAGGTTTATTAACCCCTTCAGCGCGGCGCGGATTACCGCGCTGTGCTGAAGGTTCCGTGCGCGGGCGGGGCCATGACGGAGCGGTTCCGTCATGCGCACAGCGCTACCGACGCGCATGACGGAACCGCTCCGTCACTCGCATCGAAGGGGTTAAGTAATTCAAGGAGCAATACAGAAGGCAAAATAATAGTCAAAATGCATAGTGAATCAATTTAGGGAACTAGCATAAGGCTTAAACAAATGCATCAAGAAGATGAAATGAGGTCATGGCACATTTTATTTTAAGTCTTAAGCATGAGACAAACCGAAAAAGGTTCAGACTCTAGAGTCCTGGAGAACCAGACTGACTAACCTCCAAAATATACCATCTTTTTTAGGGAAATTCACAATAGAAGTCAGTGAAAATAATAAGGTGAGCATTGTTAAGCGAATCACAGTACAGACTTAAATAATGTCACCTATTGCCAACATTCTAGCCCTCTAGGAATATTAATTTGTCCTACTCAGTCATCTGATGTGGCAGCACAAATCTAGGTATAAAAATGATGGACGTGACATAAATGAATGGATTCAAAGTGTAATTGTCAGGAAGAGTCTTGAACATTGCGGAATACTTTCTCCGTAGTTCTTTTTGAACAACATGTCAATACAAAGCATCAGTGCACATTTTGCTACATGTGGTGTCAGAGTGAGAACTGAAAACACATCATGGCTGTGTTGAAATCCAAGATGGAAGTTAGGCCTAATTCCGTCCTAGTTTAGTCAGGTACAGAAAAATACAATTCTGTCAGTGCAGTGTTTTTCTTTTAGTGTAGAAATGTTCTTAATGTTAATCACACGTTTTTATAAAATCAACATTATATTTTATTTATTTATTTATTTATTTATTTATTTTGTCCTCATTTTGCAATACTGGGTTTGGAGATATCTCAGGGATCTTTATAACAGTTACGTAGTTTCCTTTCGCTACCCCTTTTGCGAATTACCAGTATGGGGAGCTTCCCTTTGTCTGTCAAGATCTCTACATCTCTTTAACCCTTGTAGAGTGGGTGGAGCTAGCCTTCCAGGCTACTCTAGAAGACATTACTTCTATTGTATTGCCATTGCTTAATCATTGGACCATTTTAATTAGTTTAGCATATTCTGTTGTTCCCAAACATCCCAATATTTATATCTTTTACTGGTCTTTCCTTTTCTATCTAATCTGGAAATCCTATGTATATAGTTAATCCAGGCCGTAAATGAGGGGGGGTTAGATTTTATCCAGTTAACACATATTTCCCTTCTTGCGAGTAATATTAAAGTAAAGAGCAAGTTCTCTTGATCTTTTGTTAATTTAATAAGATTTGCCCCCTCCTCTCTAATCCCAAAGATGACCAAATGTATACTTACATTGACTGGGTAATTAAATATCCTCTCTAAGGTCTTACCAACTTCACTCCAAAAGTCGTTGATCTGGGGGCACTGCCTAAACATGTGCAAGTCGTCTGCTTCCTCTTCTCCACACTTCGGGCATTTTTTCCGGTCAATGGTGTTAAATTTTGAAAGCCTTTTCGGTGTCCAGTACGCTCTATGAAGGGTAAACAGATGGTTTCTCCTTAGGGCAGCCGATTTTATAATACCCCAGCATTTTCCCATAGATACTTGCCAAGAATTCTCGATGTCTGCTGTAGGCAGTGCCCTCCTCCAGATCTTTTCTGTTATCTTGGTGATATCTTCTCCTGACTCGATAAGGGCCCAATACCAAAGAGAAATGTATTTCTTTTGAGTTCCAGTAGTTAGCATTTTGGATTCCAGATCTTTGTCTCCTCCGTGTATTTCCAGCTCTGCTTTTACCCAGCTAGATAGTTGGTAATATTTAAATTTAGATAGGGAGCCTCCCACGAGATTGTCCAGAAGTGACCAAGTAATAATTTTATCTTGTTTTATGAGTTGCCCCCATCTAGTAATTCCAGCTAAGATTAAAGGAACTGAGAGACTGTCTTGGAGGCATTCCGGAGTGCCTGGTGAGTCCCAGATCGGTGCCCAGTCGCTATAGTAGGGGATTTTGGTTATTCTTCTTATCTGAGTCCAGAGTTTAACTGCAGAAAAGAGAACTTTTAGCTTGATTTTTTTGAAGAATTTTGAGTGTCCGAATTTATACAGAAAATTTCCCACTGGTCCTACTAGAGCTTTGAGATGGGATGGATATAACTCATATTCTTTTAGTAAGACTCTTGCATATTTGAACTGGAAAGCTCTACAATACTGAATCAAGTCCGGGCTTGCTATACCCCCCTGTTCTTTCTTCATTATAAGCTTGTTCCATGCGATTCGGGGGCTTTTTGCAGCCCAGATAAAAGAGTTTAGTTCCCCCTGTAGTTTTTTTATTGCGGTTTGATCAAACTCTAGGGGGATTGAGCTAAATATATAGGTAAATTTAGGCAGAATCATCATTTTTATGATGTTAGATCTCCCCATAAAGGTTAGAGGTATTCCACTCCACGTTTTTAGGAGTTTCCTAGTTTCTTTTAGTAACCTTTTAAAGTTGATTTCGGCAATTTTATGTATATCCTTAATTATGTCGAGGCCCAGATATCGTATTCTCTTTTTTTGAAGGGGATGATTACTGGAACAGTTCCACTCCATAATTTCAGACTTAGACTGATTAACCATATATCCGGATATTGCACCAAATTGGTTTATTGTGTCTTTGATATCGTGATAACAATTTAAAAAATTATCAGTGAAGATCATCAGATCATCCGCAAAGAGAGCTACTTTTTTCGTCCAGCCATTGTATGTAAATGGCGAAATTTTGGGATTAGTCATAAGCTTAGTTGCTAGAGGCTCGATATAAAGATTAAACAAAAGTGGAGACAGGGGACATCCCTGTCTAGTGCCTCTCGTGATCTGTAGCTTCTCTGAAAGATTGTTATTAACTAAAACTCTTGCTGTTGGATGTCTATAGATTGATTTGATCGAGTCCTAGAAGTTATCTCCTAGTTCATATCTGTTTAGTACGGCATTCAAGTATACCCAATTAACCCTATCGAACGCCTTTGCTGCATCCATGGTAATAATGGCTAAGGGTATTTTTTCCTGAGTTGCTACATCGATTGCTGAGATGAGTTCTTGGGTTAGATCTTGGATCTGTCGTCCCTTCATGAAGCCCTTCTGGTTAATGTTAATTAAGTGATTAACTACTTTAGTCAGTCTTTTGGTTAGAATTTGCGTGTAGATCTTATAATCACAATTTAGGAGGGATATGGGTCTGTAAGATTTGCAATGGTCTGGATGTTTACCAGGTTTCAATATAATACTGATGACTGCTTCATTCCATGAAGCAGGGAGGTCTATTTTGTTAATGAAAATTTCATTCATTAGTTCTGTTAAGTGTGGAATTAAGACTCTTTTTAGTGACTGATATAGTTCGTTTGGTAGAGCATCTGGTCCTGGTGCTTTCCCTCTCTTAAGGCTTTTGATAGCCGTTTCGACTTCTTCTTGTTCTATTGGTTTGTTGAGCTCTATTCTCTCTTCGTTGGTTATAGAGGGCAGATCTATGGTTTCCAGATAGTTTTGGAGTTGAGTTTCGTTCGGGAAGCTTTCTTCTTTATATAGTTCACTGAAGAAATTTTGAAATTCATTTCTCACTTCTGAGTCCTCCGACGTCAGTATATTCGAGTGGGCTTTACATATTCTAGATATCTTGTTCCTGGTTTGCTCGGTCTTAGTTTTCCATGCCAGTATCTTCCCACATCCTTCGCCATACTCATGGTGGGAGAGTTGACTCGTCTCCCATTTCTCTCTAAGTCTCTCCTCTAGATGATCAGCTAAATTCTCCTTTTTTAGATTTCTTTCAGCTGTTAGTTGCACTCTGGTAAGGTCTGGTAGTTCTTCTTCGAGCTTACTATCAAGAGTTGCTATCTCTTCCTCGATGAGTCTGATCTTGGATTTACTCATTTTTGATTTCCAGGCAGCTATGCTGAGTATTTTACCTCTCATTACTGCCTTATAGGTATCCCAGACCACCTGGGGAGGCATCCCTTCTTTATTTGCCTTGAAGAAGTCTATAGTTTCCGACATAAGTAAGTCAGTATATTGATAATCTAGAAAGATTGAGCGATCTACTGTCCATCGTCCGAGGGTGAAATTTTTTCTCACTTGTATGTTTACGACTAATGCTGAGTGATCAGATAAATGTGCTGGAATATGATCTGTGTTAGTGGTGTTTGACACTAAATTAGAGTCTAAAAGAAAAAAGTCAATTCGGGAAGAGTGGCCCAATCTTTTGTTTTGAAAGGTAAATCCTTTAATACCAGGGTTTTTCACCCTCCAGATATCTACTAGACCTAGATCTTTTGTACATAATGAGATCCACTGTCTCATTTTTGGTAGGGTTATTTTCATAGTAGGATGTCTGTCAAGTTTTGTTTGGGTTTGTATTTTGAAGAAAGATCTAAGTGAGGGAGTAACCTTCGGTCTTGGTCCCGGCTCTGACAGATGTGCCTTGGACCTGGGCTGTTTTTTTATTTTTATAAATGAAGCTGAAGGGGTTTTTCCCACTTGCTCGGTCTTTCTAGGTTTTATTTTTTTTGTACTAGCAAGAGTAATCAGAGGGGTGTTGGAATTAAGGGAAGTTGGGGGACAGTCCGCCAGGAATTGTCTATTCCTAAGACAATAACTGGTTCCAACTCCACCACTACCAATTTTGTCTAACTCTCCTACATCCCCCAATGACAGTTTGCAGGTTGATGGTTTTAAAGGGTGGGGATTTAGTATGCAATCTCTGCTAACTGTCTGTTTGTTATACTCAGGGGGGATTGTGGGACTTGTAGTCTTAACATGCGAGGCACTCTCTGTTGCCTTTACTTTCCTCATGCAAGCCTCCACTCTTACCTCCAGATTTCCCTCTCTTATGGCGAAATTATCCTTCCCCGAACAAGCAAGCTGATGCTCTATACTCTGCTTTCCCACTGACAGCTCTGAGTTCTGTTCCCGGGTTTGGTTCTCGGCGGTAATGGCGGCCTCTGCTGTTCTCCCCTGCCCGACCCGGAACGAGAGCCTTGCAGCGGCTCTCCAGAAGATGGATCTTGCCCCCTGTGCTTCCGCCCAAACACCAAACAATGTACTGCCTGTGAGCGATGGTCGCGATAGTCGCGAAACTCGCAGCGGACCTGCTTCTGTGTTCACGAAGTCGACAAATCGATCGGGCTCGGTTCTCATGTCCGATGCGGGTGCAGGTAAGAAGGAAAGGAAAGTCTTGAATTGCTTGTTTTTTCTTTTCCAATCTGCTTGAGTTAGTCAGATGTCAGTAGGCGAGAATCAGTTTTTACAAGCTTCTGAGTTGACAAGGCTAATGAAAAGAAACAGGTTCCATCAGTTACATCGGTTGGTCAGCCAGCAGATAGAGAGCTCCCGACCGGTTGCGTTAACCAGCCGCCATCTTCCTCTCCGTCCCCCCTCAACATTATATTTTAAACAAATGTTTGCCTTAATGCAGTTAACATTAAAATAAATATATGGTGGGTCCCTCACAGTGCTTCTGAAAGCAACTGTGCTTTTATTCTGCCTAAAAAAACAGCGACTTAGCCTAATTTTCACACTGCAGGACTGAAACAAGCAATGGAAATGCCAATAGGTCTGGCAAATAAATAAAATTGCCTTTTGTGTCACTGATAGGTTTAGGCACTGTATACCTCATCATAATGTACTCTGTCACTTATCTCTACACTCATGCTTCCTTTTATCCATCTACTGACTCATTCTTGTATTCACCCTCTGATACTACTGCAATAAAACAAATACAAACTTGACAACATTTGTATCCAAAATTGAAAGAATACAAGTAAAAAATAGAAAACGTGCTTCCGTCTAAACACGGTGGACATATGCATGCATTAACAAAACTAAAAATTGCAATGGATGCCCATCGTGGAGAGGAATTGTACATACGCTATTGTTTTTTTTAACGTTCCAGCATAGCCAGGTACCACATTTAGTACCAACATGTGGGCCATCTTGGAATGGTAAAACAATGACACACTATTATCAACAGCATTTCATAATGGTCTCCTGGTTTAGTGGAAGTCTGCACGTGGGATGCCGTCCACTACATATGAAATGAACAGCAGGCAAGGGGTCCATTATCGCTACATGGAGAGCTGTAGTATTGTCTTTAGAAATATTTGAAAAAAAAGGAGAGCTATAAAAGTAGAAAATTGTACACCAAAGGACTTCCTCAGTCACTGAAACACACTCATTTTCAGGTAAATGTACACGTGATCAAAAAACACCATTATTGACAGGACAAGAGAGCCAATGACTGATGTAGACTGAACCCGCTTTCATGGATGACAGCAGAGATGAAATGACACTCAGACCAACCAATGGCAGAAAAGAGCTGACCCAAAGGCCGTCTGTGTATATATATGTGTATATATATATATATATATATATATATTATCTACTGGTGGTCGCCAGTAGATAGTTATAGTTAGGACCGCGTTTCCATAGGAATCCGCAACATTCTATTTGGAACACCTTTGGCGCCGGTTGACGAATCCTCGCGAAATTTTCAAAATAGGTGGGGCGCTCCGTTCCGCTCCTACTCTGAAAGTCTCGGGGGATTCGTCAAGCGGGGGCTGAGAAAAAAGGGGGGTTCCAAAACACGTTTTCCCCATGCAATTTTCCATAGGGACCTTTAGTCCAAGGTACAGCCCGAACGGCTTAACAGAATTACTTGAAATTTGGCAAAGAGGTAGTCCTCAGGTCAGGCATGTGCCTTTTGCATATATGGTGTCAATCTGTTCAGTAGTTCCTGAGAAAATCAAAAGTAAAATCACATACATATCTTGGCGGAGCCTAACCACACATCTCATCGTGAGATCTGATTGGCTGTCAGTACTTCATCCAAGAAGTCTTGGCAGCCATCTTGGGACCAATATACAAGATAACACCTCATTAAAAAGCATTGCAGTTAATAGAAGGTTTTAAGACTTTAGTTACATTATAAATCATTTGTTGATGGTACCATACTCATTTTAGGAATTGTGGTGTGTTCTAAGGTGATTTTACCATGTGAAAAAGCCTTCTGCTGTGATATCACGAACCATGTTTGAGAGAAAACTATTTTCTCATACTTTTCCCACAGAGGTTTGGAAGGTGATCTATAAGCTAAACTGAGAGCATATTTTCTATAAATTCACATTATCTTTCTCAGTCATGTAAGAATGAAGTCTGACATTCTCAGTAAAACATGTACATCCAACAAGGGCAGAGACTGTCAGTTGATTCCTTTGTGTTCTACTGCAGCTTCCCAGAGTGCTCTAAAGAACAACTAGAGCGCTAACAGTCTTACTTATGACAAAAGTATGGCACACCTGAAGCCATCTTGATTGGAATAAAGTGGTAACACTTAAAACATTTAATTTACAAAGGAACAAAATGAGGGGGTTCATTTTGCCATATAAATTATGATTAGTGCTGCAGAAAGAAAAACTAGGGCACATTTTGACTTCTGAAATCCTCTTTTATTTCATAAAATCATCCTGACATGCAGACTGAAACATGCACTTTGAATACCAGCAGCAGACTTGCCTGGTGAGCAGTAGCTTTACTACAGTGATCTAATGAGCAACTAGAGTGCTAACATTCAGAATTTATGGAAAATGTGTGACACATCTGAATGCCTTCTTGATGGAATCAAAGTAAAAAACTGAAAGTATTTCCTACTGAGGAGACTGCAGTAAATGAGGAAATTAGGAAACTTCATAACAAATAAATCTCCCAAGATGGCCACCAGAGACAAAAGAGCCCAAATGTAGCCCAAATATCACCCAGATGTAGCCCAAGTATAGCCCAATGACAGAATGTCCCAGAGTGTTCTTAAGAACAACTAGAGCGCTAACAGTCTTACTTATGACAAAAGTATGGCACACCTGAAGCCATCTTGATTGGAATAAAGTGGTAACACTTACAACATTTAATTTACAAAGGAACAAAATGAGGGGGTTCATTTTGCCATGTAAATTATGATTAGTGCTGCAGAAAGAAAAACTAGGGCACATTTTAACTTCTGAAATCCTCTTTTATTTCATAAAAACATTCTGACATGCAGACTGAAACATGCACTTTTAATACCAGCAGCAGACTTTTGTGGTGAGCAGTAGCTTTACTACAGTGATCTAATGAGCAACTAGAGTGCTAACATTCAGAATTTATGGCAAATGTGTGACATATCTGAATACCTTCTTGATGGAATCAAAGTAAAAAACTGAAAGCATTTCCTACTGAGGAGACTGCAGTAAATGAGGAAATTAGGAAACTTCATAACAAATAAATCTCCTAAAATGGCCACCAGAGACAAAAGAGCCCAAATGTAGCCCAAATATCACCCAGATGTAGCCCAAATGTAGCCCAATGACAGAAGTGTGCAAAACACTTTTTTTTGTGTATTTGCAGTTTTATATAGTGCAGACTTGTCAGGTATTGGAGTGCTTTACATGAACATTGGTTACATCACACAAGATCAAATTCATTTTGGTTGTCGACATGGGGAGATTAAGTGATTTGACCAGAATCACAGAATGTTGAGCTGAAGCAGAAACTCCAACCTGGTTCCCCAGTTGCAAAGTCTGCAGCTCTGGAAGTAACACAACACCCTCTCCCCTTGGATGCAACATTTAATCAAGTGGTCAACTGGATAAAAAAACTAAGATTACAAATAATTTAAAAGTTCTTTGTCGCTATTTGAAAACTCAGAAAATATGTCATCATTTTAGTTTTTTAGAGCACTAACCATAATTTTGATGCAAATAAGACCCTCTCATATATGTAATTTCTAAAGGAAATGCTCTAGGCATTACAGTTTTGATTATATCAAGATGACGTCAGGCATTCCACACTTTTGTAATAAATATAGAATGTTAGCAATCTAGTTGTTCATTGGGATACTGTTGAGAGGCAGAGGCCAGGGGCACGGACTCTGAAAATTGAAGGCAGGTAGGAGAGTGCAGAGGCAACAATTTGACCACACTAGGCAGGCAGGAAGGGCAGTGGCAGCACAACAGACTATGGAGGGCAGTGGAAAGGGGGGCAGGGGCAACAAACCAACAATACAGGACTGGCAAGAGAGGCTGTGGCAATATAATAGACAATTGTGGGCAGAAGGAAGAGGCAGTGGTCATACAACCATACATGCCAACAGACCCGTTTCAGCCAGGAAACGTCCAATGATTTTAAGCTCAAATGGGCATTACTTGATCTGTTTCCTGTCTACAATCTTCTCTTTTTCAATGTAACTCAAAGGGGAAAATCAATACCCCAGTTTTATTTCAAAATCTCCCTCTTACCAAGTTCAAAATGTTCGCAAGTATGGTACATTGGATCATGGTAGGCAGGAGGAATTGGGGTAGGGACATGGACTCAGATAACAGAGGACAGGAGGGACATTGAGAGGTGCACCAAACTGACCCTACAGGGCAGGCATCAGGGTTTGCAGCAGCACAATACACCACACAGGGCATGCGGGATGGGAGTGCAGCACAACAATCCATAGAAAGCAATAGGGAGGGGACAGGACCATGCACATGGACAACAGACAACAGAGGGGAAAGAGGCAATGGTAGCTAGCTGACCATAATGGACAGACAGGAGAGAAAGCTGCAGCATAACAGACCATAAAGGGCAGGAGGGACGGATCAGGGGCATTACAATGGAACCGACAAGCCAGGAGGGAGGGAATAGGGGTCTGCACATGGAAACAAAGGGCTGGGGGCAAGGGGGCAGGGCAGGAGCAGCAAGATGACCATGGAGGTCAGGCAGGATGGGCACTAGAAACAAGACACACCATGGAGAGCAACAGTGAGACTATGATGGCATACACACAGACCATGGAGGGAAGGTGGGAGGGGGTCAGGAGCAGCTAGCTGACCACACAGGGAAAGTGGGAGGGGCCATGGCAGCACAGAAGACCATGCATGGCAAGCGGGAGGGTTAGTGGCAGCACAATGGCTATGATGGGCAAGAAGGAGGGTGCAGGGGCATGCACAAAGGACCATGGAGGATAGAAGGGAGGGTCAGGACCTGGGCACAGACAAGAGAGTTCAGGGGAAGGGGCCTCACAACAGACCGCACGGGGCAGGCAGGAGGAACAGTTGCAGCACAACAGACCAGGGAGGGCAGAAGGGTGTGGCAGTAAAATGGACCATGGAGGACAGGAGGAAGGGGATAGGGGCATGGCATGTGGACAGGCAGGGTGGAGGTGGCAGGGACAGGTTACAGTCATCTGACAATGCTAGGCAGGTGGAAGGGGAGTGGCAGCTCAACAGAACACTCAGTAGATAGGAGTGGCAGGTCCATGGAACATGGTGGTCAAAAAGGATGGAGCAGGGGCATGCACAAAGACATCGGAGGGCAGGGGGAAGGAGAATAGGGGCAGCAAGCAAAGCACAGAGGCTAAGCAGGAGGTCAATGATGGGCCATAGAATTGGGCAATGGAGGGCAGGATGAGTGGACTGGTACATCATGCTAAATGCAGGGCAGTGGCAGCACATCAGACCATGCATGGCAGGAGGGAGGAGGCTAGTCCATGGATTCAGACAACAGAGGATAGGGAGGAGGTGGATGGGGCAGCAAGCTAACTGTTCATAGAAGGTGGGTATTAGGAACTTTATTGTTTTTAAAATGTGTGTCTGTGCGAACTACTTAAAATATGAACAAGTATGCAGCATAATCTCACTTTTATTCAGGAAGAAGAGGACGTTTGGGGCTGTGACTCCGGGCTCACTTGGCAGAAACATCCCCTGACCCTCCACCCCCCCATCGCAAAATGTAATGCCCGTGAAAAGGGTAGGTGGACACAGTGTTATATAGAACATAGTCCTGAGAGCACGATTGAAAATGAAAACTAGATATAGCATATGGTATAAACTATGCACCAAAAAGTGTGATATAAGATGAACCGGGAGTGAAATATAATATGCAATACATTGTGCGCAATGACAGATTCATCGGAGAGCGCGAGATAGCACAGGCACTAGCGCTTGCTATGTGATATGCGCCTTGGAGTGTAATATGCACAGGGCAGTGTTGTGTAACCTAAGTAGTCTCTAAAGTTGTAATATAAAATATGTGCTGGGTAGTGTAACATTGCATATGCACTGTGACAAAGATATGGATCCCAGATTGTAATATGTATGGCATAGCGCTGTGCTTTATAACATAGGCATCGAGGAAGGCACGTTAGATGGGGCAATATAACCCGTGCGAAGGCAAGTGTGGCATGACATGTTCACGGGGTGGTGTTACAGTGCACATGGGCTAGAGAGTGTCATAGCATACGCACTAGCTGGTGGAATACAACACAGAGGTGTGTGACACTCGGCGGGCACTGGTGGGTGTAACACAGCATTGGGCACAGCCAGGAGCACGCTGTGACTCTCAAGTGAGGTTTGTCTCCTTTCCAGAGAGTAAAATAAAAAGTATTACACATCCGGCGGTGGATGTGTGTTTTATTAACCGTGAGGGGGTTTCTTGCATAGTTTGGTCGAATTTTTGTCGAATCCCCTTTGAATGGCTTGGTGTGCATGTGTATTAAATGTGCCCGTCAATAGCTACCCATGTTTGTATAAATAAACGACAAGGGTGTCTACTTGGAGAGTACCCACCAGCGGGGGCGCCGGGATTAGGCACGGTAGGGTGTCAGACATGTCAAAGCTTCACTAGCGGTGTGAATACATTCTACGTGGATTCATTGTATGCATAGTCGCCTTTTAATGAATATCACGCAAATCGTCATGGTGATAGGTACATACGGTTTGTCCAGCATGTCCTAGGTGTTTCTATAAATATATATATATTTTTTTTTAAATAAAAATCAAAGGCCGGCCCCGGGGGATGGGGTCCCCGGGGCCATAAGTTGCCTGAGGAGGGGGGCAACACAGCCCCCCTCCTAAAGAATAAAAAAATTTAAAAAAGGCCATGACCTGGGGGTTGGGGTCCCCGGGGACGATTAAGGCCTTGGGAGGTCCAAATGAATTTTTTTCAACAAAAAAAATTAGGGTGCAGGCCCTGGGGGATGGGGTCCCCAGGGCTAATAAATTAGAAAAAGAAAGGGGGCCACACAGCCCTCCTTCTTAAAAATAAATAAATAAAGACCGGCATCGCGCCGGAGGCCACGCCCCCTCCTTGCAGCACTCTGCAAACGCGCCCCCTGGCCAGTTGTAAGTTGAGGAATTAATTCCCCTTTAATACTGAGGGTCCCTGAGCGCCAACTAGCCCAACAGGTATCTCCAGTATGCGCCAGGGAGCTCGTTGCAGATAGGTGTTCTGAGGCCACGCCCCTTTTTACACCTCAATGCAACGCAGCTCTGTGGCGCTTACTGGAGGTACCTAGTGGGCTAGTTTGACCCTAGGGACCCTTAGGATTCAAGGGGACTTAATCTCTCAACTCAGAACGCCCACAGGCCCTGTGGCGCGTTTTTAAGTTGGGGAAATAATTCCCTTTCAATCCTGAGGGACCGTGGGTCCAACTAGCCCACCAGGTGCTTCCAGTAAGCACCACTGCTCTGCGTTGCAGAGAGGTGGTGCAGGCTGTGCCACTTTTTACACTTCTCTGCAACGCAGCTCTGTGGCGCTTACTGGAGGTACCTAGTGGTCTAGTTGGACCCTAGGGACCCTCAGGATTCAAGGGGACTTAATCTCCCAACTTAAAACGGCTACAGGGCGTGTTTACACAGTGGGGAAGGGAGGGGACGGGGCATGAGGTGACGTGTTCAAACACGCCCTGTGGTGCGTTTTAAGAGGTAGTTTTAATCCCCTGCCCTATTATATACTAGGGGCTTACAGAGGAGGTCATGCTAATCACAGGGGGACCCCAACACATAGTGTGCCCTAGTGTATGTAGGTGTTTTCACTGTATTCTGAGTGTCTTTTAACATAGCACTGGCTCTAGGACTGGTTAGTCAGACTCAGTTACCATCAGTATCCGTCTGAAAAAGTTGAGGGTACAGGATGATTTTGCAACAAGGCTTGTTTCTGCTCTTCTGTTTGTTCTTTCTGCACGTTATACTTCTTCCTGCACTTTTCTTCGTCTTTAAGGACTTCTGTTGCTTCTTTCTGCATTTCTTTATTTTCTTTCTGTGCGTTTTTTCTTCTTTCTTCACATGTCCTATCTCTGTAGGGATAGCTAGAAATTAGCATTTAAAAAACCTTTGAAATTCACTGAAAAAAACATAGGTTTCAGGCACGTTATAGCTAGGAATTAGCATTTAAAAAACCTTAGAAATTCACTGAAAAAACCATAAGTTTCAGGGGCGTTATAGTTAGCTGGACTTTTTACTCATACAAAACCATACAAATTCCCCCGTTATAGTTAGTTCAGCTAACTATAACTCGCGCGCCCGCAATGCACTGCTGATGACGTCACATATTACATCACTCATGACATGGTCAGTGACATCACTCATGACATCACTGATGCCATCTCAAATGACATCACTGATGACATCATCCAGTGAATGTGTGTTTTTCTGAAAATTACCTATGTTTTATATATGTATATCTCAAGGTCGATGGAAGAATAAATGGGTATATAAGTGTCTAAATGGATGATTTGTTTCTATGGTTTTGTACAAGTGAAACGTCCAACTAACTATAACGCCCCTGAAACCTATGGTTTTTTCAGTGAGTATATATATATATATGGATCCTACAATACCAACCTTTTACCAATTGCCAAAAATCCATAAAAACACTAATGATCCGCCTGGGAGGCCCATTGTCTCCTCGAAAGGAAGCCTAACCGAGAATATGTCTGTGTAAATTGATTCTTTTCTTTTTCCATTGGTTTTGCAGCTTAAATCATATATCAAGGACACGACGGACTTTATTTTGCAGACTAATAAGATCAAGTGGGAACCTTCCTACCAATTAATTGCCTTGGATATCACCAGCCTGTACACATGCATTGAACATAGTCAAGGGCTAGAGGCGGTAGCCCATTTCTTAGCAAAAAGGCCATTGAAATTTTCGGAGCACAACATCATGCTTATGGAATTTATCCAATTCTGCCTGTCCAACAACATTTTTTTGTTCCAAGAACAACTTTATAGACAGCTATCCGGGACTGCCATGGGGACCTGCTTCGCCCCCAGCTATGCGAATCTCTTCGTAGGCTGGTGGGAGGAGCAGGTCGCCCTTAGCAATCAGATGAGTAAATGGACCAACTTTGTGATAGCATGGTACAGGTACATAGACGACCTTTTTCTAGTATGGGGAGGGTCGCCAGAAGAGGCTCAGATCTTTATATCCGACCTTAACAATAATCAATTAAATCTTAGGTTCACATATGAGATGAGTTCCCTAACAGTGAATTATTTGGACCTGAAGGTGTTTGTTAGGGACGGCGTTCTTGAGACTGAGCTATACAGGAAGCCCACTGCGGGTAATTCTATTTTGCACGCTGTTAGAACCGGCGGTCTCGAGTTGGCAGAGGTATACACTTCTGACAAATAGGGACCAACCAACTCTAGTCAGGGCAAGGGGATTACACACTCAGATAACCCCTGCTACCCCCTTGGTAGCTTGGCAGAGCAGACAGGCTTATCTCAGAGGCAGTGTGTTAAGCATTTATGACCACATACAGTAATAAAGTGAATACACTACAGATGGACACGACACAGAAGTTATTATAAAAATAGTATTTTTATATAAGGCTTAGCACAAGACCAAATAACGACAAAAATATACCACAGTCTTAATAAATACTCTTTGGAAGAAAAAAATAATAGTTCAAGTAAGGTTTCTTCTTGGCAAATAGTTCTTTAGCAAAGTATTCTTCTGAGCACAGTTCTTTGGCAACAATGTAACCCCCACAGGAGTCACACGACGTCGAGTCTACAAGATTCCCAAGGTTCGGCGTCGACCGCGAGGAGCGCTACGTCGAGCCTGGAGTCGCAACAGACCCCACAAGTACAGTACCTTGAGAAACGAAGAAAACGATGATCCACGGCGTCGAGATGTCGGCGTCGAGGTCGGCGTCGATCGTGCCTCGGAGTCGGGTCAATCCGCAGCGGCGTCGAGGGATGTCGGGCCGGAGCAGCGCTCACGGCGTCGAGACGGGCGTCTAGTCGATGCGATCAGCAGCGGCGTCGGGACGGGGTCGCTTGGAGGTAGAGCCGATACTCACTCCTCACTGGCGTCGATACCGGCGTCGAGACGGGGTCACTTGGAGCCGGGGCCGATACCCACTGCTCACTGGCGTTGCTGCTGGCGTCGATCAGGCCCGGCGGCCGGCGTCGAAGGCTCGGGACACTGGAGCCGTTACTCACGGTGTCGAGCTGGATTCGGCGGCGTCGGCGGCGTCGAGACTGCAGATTTCCCTTGTGTACTGGAAACAACACTTTCCAGTAATTCAGCAAATGGTGAAGTCCTTTGGCCCTGTGACTTCAGCAGGAGACTGGCACTCTTCCAGTCCTTGGAGATTTTCTAGCAAGTGTTCAGAGAGTACACACCAAGTTCCTCTCTCCTTGTTCCTTGGCAAAAATAAAGAAGCAGCTTTCAGGTTCCTCCACAGCAAAACAGCACTCTGGCAGAAAGGGGAGGCAAGTCCTTAGATCAGCAGGCTTCTTGTCCTTGGTACAGGTTTCCTTGTCAGAAGTGATCTGAGTTCTTGGTTCAGGGGTCCTTCTCTTATACCCCTTTTTCCCTTTGTTCCCTTTGTCCAAGCAGGGCGATTCCCACCATCTCAGGTTTGTTGTGGGTGTTGCCAGGCAGAGGCACCTGGCCTATTCACTGGGCAGGGCAGAGTCCTCAGCCGCCCAGCAGGAGGCGGAGCCAGTATTGTCACTGGTAGGAGCAGGGCTATCAGTCGCCCAGCAGGAGGCGGGGCCAGTATTGTGTCAGGCAGGGCAGGCTACTCTTCCCTCACTCTACGTGTAAACGCCCCATTCACCCCACACTGACTCACTCAGACCTCTGGAGCCACCCAGCCCCTGACACACACACCAAACCAGCAGAGACCGGTAGATAGTTGGACAAGAAAATAGCCACTTTCTAAAAGTGCTATTTTCAAACATAGAATTTAAAAACCATCCATCCTAAAGGGTGTGTTATTAAATTCTGAGTTCAGGGATACTAAACTCGACTTGCTACCATGCTCCCTGAGTCAGATAGATTATAATGGAGTTAATAATCAGTCTGCCCAGTCTGGCCTATTGGAGGCAGGTAGCCCTTCAATAGTGAAAAACGAAAATGGCTGTAATTCACTATTAGGTCATGCCACACACATCAGGGCATGACCTACCTTTTACCAACAATGCACCCTGCCCTAGGGCCTACCATAGAGGTGTCTGAAATGTGGCAAAGTGAAGGTTTAGAGACTGGTAAGTAGGTTTCCTTACCAAGTCGACATGGCAGTCAGGGACTGCACGCAGGCGCCGCGGTGGCAGGCCTGAGACACATTTTGCACGCTGCTTCTGTGGGTGGCACAACCAGTGCTGCAAGCCCACCAGCAGCAGTTAACTTACACGCCCTTGGCACACGCAGTGCACTAGACTAGGGTCTGAACAGTAAGTCAACCAAGCCAATCATGGTAACACCAATCAATGTAACAATTTAACATAGGGAGCACTTGCACTGTGGCACTGATCAGCAGTGGCACAGTGCCCAAAGCAATAATCCAGCAAAAACATCGTAAACAGAGGAGGCAAACAGAAAAAATGGAGGAGAGACTCATGCCAATGATGCCAGGTCTAACACGTGTCCCCTCCAGCTGAAATGTGGGGAGAACTACCCTTCACCCAGGGAGTCCTCATCACTAAGGCGGAAAAATCTGGACAGACCATCAGCATTGGCGTGATCTGTACCAGGGCGGTGTTCCACCGTAAAGTCCATCCCCTGTAGGGAAATGGACCACCTCAACAGCTTTGGGTTCTCACCCCTCATCTGCATTAACCATCTGAGGGGCCTGTGGTCCGTCTGAACCCGGAAGTGAGACCCAAACAAGTAGGGTCTTAGCTTCTTCAGCGCCCAGACCACAGCAAATGCCTCACGCTCTATCGCACTCCACCTTTGTTCCCTGGGAAGTAACCTCCGGCTGATGAAGGCTACAGGTAAGTCTCGGCCCTCCTCATTCATCTGTGCTAGAACAGCCCCCACACCATGCTCTGAAGCGTCCGTCTGGACAATGAATTCTTTTGAAAAGTCGGGTGCCTGGAGGACCGGTGCTGTACACATTGCAGTTTTCAGGGTGTCAAAGGCTTTCTGACAGGCGTCAGTCCAGATCACAAGTCTCGGCTGCTTCCTGGAAGTCAGCGAGGTCAAGGGGTGCACAATGTTGCCATACCCCTTGACGAACCTCCTGTAGTAACCCGTGAGACCCAAGAAGGCTCTCACCTGAGTCTGGGTTTTGGGCGGTTCCCAAGCCAGGATGGTATCTATCTTGGGTTGCAGGGGGGCCACCTTGCCGCTCCCTACTTGGTGCCCCAAGTACACCACGGAACCCTGCCCAATCTGGCACTTACTAGCCTTGATTGTGAGGCCTGCTCTGCGCAGGGCCAACAACACTTCCTGGAGGTGGCGCAAGTGTTCCTCCCAGCTGGCGCTGAACACTGCTATATCGTCCAGGTAGGCGGCGCTGAAATCTTCCAGCCCGGCCAATACCTGGTTAACCAACCTCTGGAATGTGGCAGGGGCATTCTTCATCCCAAAGGGCATCACACGGAACTGGTAGTGCCCATCTGGTGTGGAGAATGCAGACCTCTCTTTTGCCCCATCAGTCAAGGCGATCTGCCAGTACCCAGACGTTAGATCAAACGTACTAAGGTACCGGGCAGCCCCCAACCGATCGATGAGCTCATCAGCTCTGGGGATGGGGTGCGCGTCAGTCTTGGTGACCGAATTGAGTCCTCGGTAATCCACACAGAACCGAAGTTCTGGTGAAGCACCAGGCGCTGCAGCCTTTGGGACCAAGACCACTGGGCTGGCCCAAGGACTGCTAGAGGACTCAACCACCCCTAAGGCAAACATCTTGGAGACCTCCTCCTTGATGTATGCTCTGACCTTGTCAGTCACCCTGTAGGCCTTGTGCCTCACAGGAGTGCTGTCCCCGGTGTCCACATCATGGACACACCACTGAGTGACACCAGGGATTAAGGAGAACAGATCAGGGAATTGTACCAACAGATGGCGACAATCTTGCTGCTGCTCAGGGGTCAGTGTGTCAGAGAGGACAACACCATCCACTGACCCATCTTTTTCTTTTGCACACAGGAGGTCAGGAAGAGGCTCACTCTCCTCCTCCATCCCAGCATCTGTGGCAAGGAGCATGCCCACTTCGGACCTTTCTAAGTGGGGCTTTAACCGGTTGACATGCAGGACCCTTAAGGGGTTCCTGGGAGACTTCAAGTCCACCAAGTAGGTGACATCGCTCTTTCTCTCCACAACCTCAAACGGTCCAGTCCACCTGTCCTTGAGCGCACAAGGTTCCACAGGGGCCATGACCCAAACTTTCTGACCAGGTTGAAGCTCAACCAGAGTGGCATTCTGATCGTACCACCGCTTCATCTCTTCCTGGCTGGCCTCCAGATTTGCCTGAGCAAGATCTCTGAAGCGCCGAGTCTGGTTCCTAAAGGCCAGCATGTAACTATATACATCCTGGGGAGGTTTCCTGGGAGATTGCTCCCAGCCTTCTTTGACCAGACTCAAAGGTCCTCTTACCGGGTGACCATACAAAAGCTCAAAGGGGCTGAACCCTAGAGACTTCTGTGGCACCTCACGGTAAGCAAACAGCAGGCATGGCAAGAGGACGTCCCATTTACGCCTCATTGGTTCTTCAAGACCCATGATCATGCCTTTTAGGGTCCGGTTGAATCTCTCAACCAGCCCATTACCTTGAGGGTGGTAAGGAGTGGTAAACTTGTAGGTTACCCCACACTCCTTCCACAGAGACTTCATATAATTTGAAATGAAGTTGGTGCCCCGGTCTGACACCACCTCTCGGGGGAACCCCATGCGGGAGAAAACACCCATCAGTGCCCGTCCCACCACGGGGGCCGTCACTGTTCGGAGAGGGATGGCTTCCGGGTACCGGGTGGCATGGTCCACCAAGACCAGGATAAACCTGTTGCCCATGGCTGTCTTGGGGTCCAGTGGCCCCACAATGTCAATTCCCACTCGCTCAAAGGGGGTACTGACGACGGGAAAAGGTTGGAGGGGAGCCTTCTGCTTCCGCCCACTTTTCCCACTTGCCTGGCAAGTCTGACAGGTCCTACAATGGATATCTGAATCCCTTCTCATCTGAGGCCAATAAAAATGGGTGACAAGCCTGTCATAGGTCTTGTCCTGCCCCAGATGTCCAGCTAACGGAACGTCATGAGCCAACCCCAGTAGGAAGGCTCTGAAGCGCTGGGGTACCACCAGCACACGGGCTGACCCAGGTTCAGCAGCCTTAGGCTCGCTATACAGGAGGTCGTTCTCCCAGTAGACCCAATGTGATCCTGACTGATCACCTGTCGTTTGGGCTGAGGCCTGCTGCCTCATACCCACAAGAGAAGGGCACACTTTCTGTTCAGCACAAAATTCCTCCCTGGAGGGACCACCATCCTGCTGCCAATGGGTCAGCTCGGGCAGGTCTCCCAGTTCGGCCACTTGTTCTCCTGTCGGTTCCAGGGCATCCCCCTCAGGGTCTGCTCCCTCCTGGACCGCGGGAACGATGGGGGACGGTTTCCCGCGCCCCCTGCCTCTTCTCTTCACGGTTGGGACCTGGGCCATACTTCCAGGCTCCGGGCCCCCATCAACACCCTTACTGACTGACATGGACCGGGTGGTCGCACACACCCACTCAGGCAGACCCAACATTTCCAGATGCGCTTTTCTCTCCACCTTAGCCCAAGGGGAGTCCTCCAAATCATTGCCCAAGAGACAATCAACAGGCATGGCGGGCCTCACAGCAACCTGAAGAGTACCTGAGACCCCCCCCCACTCAAAGGGAACTTGAGCTACCTCACACTTACTCTGTGAGTTGTCAGCAGCTACAACGGGGTAGAATGCATGAGGGACCACCTGCTCTCTGGACACCAAGTGACACTTGACAGCTGTCACACTCGCTCCGGTGTCTCTGAGAGCTTCCACCCTATGGCCATTAATGGTCACCCACTGCCTATATTTCTTAGTGTTACTAGGCAGAGGGGTTGGAGGGACCATTTCCACGTCTCCTAAAGAGACCAGGGACATTTCTGCGGGACCCCACCCACCGGGGGCACCCATCTCATCCCCTCCCAGGGCTACACTCGCTACCTGACGAGGGGGTGCACGCGGCGGTGCATTCGAATCCTTCATGGGACACTGGGGATCATAATAACGGTGTCCCACCTGCTTACAGGCATAGCAGGTCATGGGGCCCCTGTGAACAGGTTTACCTGTCGGGGCCTCTGGCTTCTTTACAGGGGGAGGCTGGGAACCCTTCCCTTGGTTCCCTTGGGGACTACTTTGGGGCCCTTTCTGAAACTCCCTCTGTTTACCCCTGTCCCCCCCACTCTTCTGCTGGGGACCCTGCCCACCTTTGGCTGAGTCTCCCACTGGACCCTTGTGGACCCTGGTACTGACCCAGCGGTCCGCCTCCTCAGCAAGTTTTCTAGGGTTAGATAGCTTGCTGTCAACAAGGTGCTGGCGTAGCTCTGGAAAACAGTTATTAGACAAGTGCTCCCAAGCAAACAAATCATAAAGAGCATCATAACTATCAACCTTGCTACCCTTTATCCAACCATCCATGGTTCTGCAGAAAAAAGACACATATTCAACCCACGTAGTACCAGGCAACTTCTTACATTCTCTAAAGGTTTGTCTGTACTTTTCTGGGGTTAAGCCATATCTCAGCATTAAAGCATCTTTCATATGAGTATAAGACATCCTATCCTCAGCAGGAAGGCTCAACAAGGTATCTCTCCCCTCGTTTGTAAAGCGGCTCCACAACCCCGTTCCCCAATCCTTCTCAGGGACCCGGTGGGCCAACAATGCTAACTCATACGCTTTAAACCATTGGCTAATATCTTCATTCTTACTGTAATCTTTGATCACATCCTTAGGAAAATAAAACCTACTTTCTGCAGGCACGGATGGAGTGCTGCCACCAGAGGGATTCAACTCTAAACTCTTAGTTTTAAGCTCCATCTCCCTCACCATCTTCTCACGTTCAAACGCTAATTTCTCTCTCTCAAAATCTAATCTTTTGCTCTCCATTTCAGCTTCTCTCTTGCTTCTTGCATTCTCTAATTCCAACTGCCCTCCTAATTTAAGTTTTGCCATTTCTAACTTGTACCCCCTCTCCTTCTCCCTGTCTTCTAATTCTTCGGGGGAAAGGCTCCTAGAGGACGCACTACTGCCTGGAGATGACACTGGCCCACCTGTGGGCTCTTCCTCTTCCTCTTCTTCCTCTTCCGGTACCACCACCGGATCAGAGGGATTTCTGGCCTCTAACCAGGCCTTCAGCGCTTTGAGGAAGCCCTCTTTCTTTGAGACACCTGTGGTAGGAACTTTAAACTGCTTGCAAAATCCTTTTAGATCTTTTAGCGTGTAGGAATCTATCTTCTCCTTATCGAATTCCCCCACAACATTCTCCACAGGTGTAGCAGCTCCGGCATTCTCCATGGTCAAAACTGGCAGTGTTTAAGAAAATAAGCTCCAGGAAAGCGGAGAACAAAAATAGGCAATCCTACCAAACAGACTGTGGCTGCGTTATGGTCTGCTTTCACTATGTAGCGTACACTAATCACTGCACATGAGTCATAAATGCAAAGTTCAAATCCTCACCGCTGACCACCAATGTTAGAACCGGCGGTCTCGAGTTGGCAGAGGTATACACTTCTGACAAATAGGGACCAACCAACTCTAGTCAGGGCAAGGGGATTACACACTCAGATAACCCCTGCTACCCCCTTGGTAGCTTGGCAGAGCAGACAGGCTTATCTCAGAGGCAGTGTGTTAAGCATTTATGACCACATACAGTAATAAAGTGAATACACTACAGATGGACACGACACAGAAGTTATTATAAAAATAGTATTTTTATATAAGGCTTAGCACAAGACCAAATAACGACAAAAATATACCACAGTCTTAATAAATACTCTTTGGAAGAAAAAAATAATAGTTCAAGTAAGGTTTCTTCTTGGCAAATAGTTCTTTAGCAAAGTATTCTTCTGAGCACAGTTCTTTGGCAACAATGTAACCCCCACAGGAGTCACACGACGTCGAGTCTACAAGATTCCCAAGGTTCGGCGTCGACCGCGAGGAGCGCTACGTCGAGCCTGGAGTCGCAACAGACCCCACAAGTACAGTACCTTGAGAAACGAAGAAAACGATGATCCACGGCGTCGAGATGTCGGCGTCGAGGTCGGCGTCGATCGTGCCTCGGAGTCGGGTCAATCCGCAGCGGCGTCGAGGGATGTCGGGCCGGAGCAGCGCTCACGGCGTCGAGACGGGCGTCTAGTCGATGCGATCAGCAGCGGCGTCGGGACGGGGTCGCTTGGAGGTAGAGCCGATACTCACTCCTCACTGGCGTCGATACCGGCGTCGAGACGGGGTCACTTGGAGCCGGGGCCGATACCCACTGCTCACTGGCGTTGCTGCTGGCGTCGATCAGGCCCGGCGGCCGGCGTCGAAGGCTCGGGACACTGGAGCCGTTACTCACGGTGTCGAGCTGGATTCGGCGGCGTCGGCGGCGTCGAGACTGCAGATTTCCCTTGTGTACTGGAAACAACACTTTCCAGTAATTCAGCAAATGGTGAAGTCCTTTGGCCCTGTGACTTCAGCAGGAGACTGGCACTCTTCCAGTCCTTGGAGATTTTCTAGCAAGTGTTCAGAGAGTACACACCAAGTTCCTCTCTCCTTGTTCCTTGGCAAAAATAAAGAAGCAGCTTTCAGGTTCCTCCACAGCAAAACAGCACTCTGGCAGAAAGGGGAGGCAAGTCCTTAGATCAGCAGGCTTCTTGTCCTTGGTACAGGTTTCCTTGTCAGAAGTGATCTGAGTTCTTGGTTCAGGGGTCCTTCTCTTATACCCCTTTTTCCCTTTGTTCCCTTTGTCCAAGCAGGGCGATTCCCACCATCTCAGGTTTGTTGTGGGTGTTGCCAGGCAGAGGCACCTGGCCTATTCACTGGGCAGGGCAGAGTCCTCAGCCGCCCAGCAGGAGGCGGAGCCAGTATTGTCACTGGTAGGAGCAGGGCTATCAGTCGCCCAGCAGGAGGCGGGGCCAGTATTGTGTCAGGCAGGGCAGGCTACTCTTCCCTCACTCTACGTGTAAACGCCCCATTCACCCCACACTGACTCACTCAGACCTCTGGAGCCACCCAGCCCCTGACACACACACCAAACCAGCAGAGACCGGTAGATAGTTGGACAAGAAAATAGCCACTTTCTAAAAGTGCTATTTTCAAACATAGAATTTAAAAACCATCCATCCTAAAGGGTGTGTTATTAAATTCTGAGTTCAGGGATACTAAACTCGACTTGCTACCATGCTCCCTGAGTCAGATAGATTATAATGGAGTTAATAATCAGTCTGCCCAGTCTGGCCTATTGGAGGCAGGTAGCCCTTCAATAGTGAAAAACGAAAATGGCTGTAATTCACTATTAGGTCATGCCACACACATCAGGGCATGACCTACCTTTTACCAACAATGCACCCTGCCCTAGGGCCTACCATAGAGGTGTCTGAAATGTGGCAAAGTGAAGGTTTAGAGACTGGTAAGTAGGTTTCCTTACCAAGTCGACATGGCAGTCAGGGACTGCACGCAGGCGCCGCGGTGGCAGGCCTGAGACACATTTTGCACGCTGCTTCTGTGGGTGGCACAACCAGTGCTGCAAGCCCACCAGCAGCAGTTAACTTACACGCCCTTGGCACACGCAGTGCACTAGACTAGGGTCTGAACAGTAAGTCAACCAAGCCAATCATGGTAACACCAATCAATGTAACAATTTAACATAGGGAGCACTTGCACTGTGGCACTGATCAGCAGTGGCACAGTGCCCAAAGCAATAATCCAGCAAAAACATCGTAAACAGAGGAGGCAAACAGAAAAAATGGAGGAGAGACTCATGCCAATGATGCCAGGTCTAACACACGCCCACAGTAATCATCCACCCAAACTTATTCATAGTATCCCGTACGGCGAGCTTCTCCGCCTGAAACGCAATTGCTCAAGAGAAGCTGATTTCGAAAAAGCAGCAATTCAGAGTATAAAAAGATTCCAGGTTAGGGGCTACAATCATGAAGAATTGGTCTCTACACTCAATAAAGTGAGAAGAATACCCAGAAAAGAATTATTGATATATAAAAAATCAGTCAACAGAAACACAGTTGATCATGATGGCAAATTCCGTTTAATAACCACTTTCTCGGATGATGCCAATAAATTGAGGAGGATATTTAGAAAAAGCTGGCATATCCTCCAAACTGACACAGTCATCGGTAAGGACATTCCGAAAGTTCCAATGATCACTTTCCGGAAATCTAGATCACTCCGTGATAAATTGGTACAGAGCCATCTATCACCACTGTCACAACCCACAGGCACACTTAAGGCTCTGCATGGATTCTTCCCCTGTGGGAAGTGCAGAGCTTGCAAGAACTGTAGAAGAGTTTTCACATACAACATCCCAGGGGTCAGGCAACCAAGACGCATAGATAAATTTATCACTTGCTCTACCACCCATGTAGTATATTGTCTCATTTGCCCATGTGGGCTCAAATACATCGGCAGTACAATCAACAGCGTTAAAATGCGCATCTTAGAACACCAGCGCGCAATCAATAAGAATGACACCAATTACCCTGTAGCTAGGCATTTCGCCATCAATCACCACAGCAATAGGGAGCTTTTACAGTACTTCGGTCTGGATCATGTACCCGCTAATATCAGGGGTGGTGATAGGGTCCAAAGATTGCGTAGATTAGAGTCCCGCTACATTATAGACCTATATACGAAGGCCCCACACGGTCTTAATAGTGGGGAAGAATTGAATGTACACCTGGGTAGATGAACACTGGAATTCCCTCCCAGTGGACTTGCGGCTACTGACTGACCTCTTGGCCATTCGCAAAGCTCTGAAAACGTTTCTTTTTTAAATAGATCTTTTAACTGTGTTGTGTTTCTGCTATCTGTTGCACATTGCCTGCCATGCGCCAGTACGCCCCTTAGCTGGGGCAGCTGTGCGCAATACAAAAGTGCATAACATAACATAACATAACATAACACACTACAGATTACTTTTGGTGGTGCCATTCTGGTTTTATGAATGTAGTTGACAACATGCTTAGAATGAATATGAACAAAGCCGAAACCTAAAATGCATATATATATGTGGTTGTCGAACCATTCCAGGGCCAGTTAAAGTATTGGATACCCTTGGAATTTCATAGTATTTGTGAAACTGTTGTACTATGAATCTTGAAAATTTGTTAAATTCCCTACATGTGCTGTTTCCATTTGTATATATTTTAACAAAACCCTTCTTTTAGGGTTATACTTTTTTCACTTCTCTACTAGTTGTCTTTCTCGCACCATTTTTCTTTTCTTCTCTCTCTCCTTTTTTCTGTCCACCCTCCGTCCTTCTATTGTCATAGAAAGTACTAGGACATTGACTTCTTTAAATAATATGGAACCATAGCCAATACATGGCGTTATACCGATTTCCATATATGGACATCATCAATGTTATATTTTTTACATGATGAACCGCTGATCACAATTCATCTAATTGTATATCAGTAGCAATACTTAATGAACTATCTTTAATATGATTATTGCATTTGTAATGGTTCCTTGAGGGATAAGAGACATATATCTTATGGACATCCTCTCTGTGAATATATCACTCCAAGATGGCCGCCCCACAAGCAAAGGGATAGCGTGGGACCATTGCCATCTTCTGTTTCTGTTGTTTTTTGAATCTGTTCACGCTGTCGCGCAATACATGACGTAATGTGTATTTAATGTTGGCGCGCGGTCTCGCTAATGAGACACTGATGAAGATTCATTCGAAACGCGTCTGTCTTGCTATTTGATGTTTCTGCCGAAATAAAGAAAAATCGATACGGAACCCCTCCAGTGAGTGCTTAACTCTGTTTGAGAAAAACGGGAGTTTTGGGAGCTGCAATTTTACGTGGGGCACCGCCACGCTATAGCACCCGCCTGCGAGTGACCTGGCTGCCGGTGCAACTTTGGGAGCTTACATATATATATATCAGAGTGGGGAGAGCGATATCGTCATATATATATATATATATATATATATATATTCACTGAAGAAACCATAAGTTTTATAGACGTTATGGTTAGGAATAGCATTTAAAAAAAACTTTGAAATTCACTGAAAAAAACATAGGTTTCAGGGTCGTTATAGTTAGGAATTAGCATTTAAAAAACCTTAGTAATTCACTGGACTTAGTTGGACATTTGACTCATATAAAACCAGAGAAATTCACCCGTTATAGTTAGTTGAGCTAACTATAACTCACGTGCCCACAATGCACTGGTGATGACGTCACATATTGCATCACTCATGACATGGTCAGTGACATCACTCATGACATCACTGATGACATCTCAAATGTAAGAACTATAGGTGACAACAGAACCTGGCCTGCTATGGGAATTCACAAGGGCATATTATCAAGCTAAAGCAGCGATAATTTTAACACAGTTCTTGATAATATGCCCCTTTGTTCTCACATCCCCTCTTTAATACGGAGATAGTAGCTTTAGAATTACATATATATTCCAATACTGTGCTTCACATGGAATTATACAAGTGCAGGTTCTCACCACCCCAAAGTAGCTGTCTGGTATACTCTCTCAAATGTAAGAAATACAGGTATTCAGTATCAGTCACGGCCAGTTTAAAACAGTGTTCCTGTATAGAAATGGACAAAACGTTATGTTTCTAAATTAACGTATTACAGTGAAAAGCTGTTTTACATTTCTTTTGCTGGATCAACCTTTGTTTAAAACATCACCAGAGAGAGGTGGTGAACTATGGTCCACAAAGAGCAACTCAAAGCGTTCTTATTCTTTATCAGAAACATCTGCCTGTCAATGCTTATCGCCAGCCTTTTCGGCCCCTTAAGAGGCTGGGTGAATGAGTATAATACGCGATATTTAGGATTGGGGCGGAGGGTGCACGGAAATAAGGACGGATAGTTGAATAAAGTGCGAGTGGATGGATGGCCAGATGGATGAATGGATAGCTAGATGAATGGATGTATGGATGTATGAATAGATGGAAGGATGAATGGATGCATGGACCAGTACTGAGGATAGACGGGTGGGCTGATGTATGGCGAATATATGGGCGTATGACAGGATGGATGGCACACTGCTTACCATAGGCGAGTGGGCTGATAGATGCTTAGGATAAGTGGAGGAACAGATGTATGTATGTATGTAGGTAGGAATGTATGAATGAATTGAAAGATGGTTGGATGGTGCAGTGCTTAGGATGGATGGATGCAGGGCTTTAAGTGGGTCGGGTCTGAGCACCGGCAGTTATTTTCAGGAGGCCTCGAAACGGGTCTCTTATCGGGCTCTATTTTCGGCCCTCGCAAAGGTTGTCAGTTTTCTTTTTTTTTTATTAGACTGCAGTGAGAGCATGCACATCGATGTGCGCATGCTCATTTTGCTAACTACTGAGAAGTGGAGACATCATGCTAGGTGAGCCACGGTGTAGGAGGAAGGAAAATCCTTTAAAGAGTGTGTTTTCTGAACGTAGGATAACTGGAGGGGATTTTCTTAAGCCCACAATGCTAGTTATCTTGATTTAGACCACGCCCCTACTTGGATAGCCCACACCCCTTTAAGAGGTTTGCCCCGCCCCTTTTAGAGCACCCCCATTTTTTTTCCCACTTAAAGCCCTGACTGCACCATAGTAACAAAGAAATGGTCCAAGCTTCCATTTAAATCTACAATGGCACCAAGTTTCATAATTTGCTATCAACGCAGGCAGTCTTCTACCACAGTGTAAGAGTGTCAATCAGCACAAAGATTTGTTATCCACAGAAATGTTGTGTGATTTGCGTAGCTGTCTGCTGTAACAATCATCACCGAAAGGTATTAAAACATGCAAATTTGCGAGTAAAACATATACCATACCGTAAAGCAGTTCATAAATGGGCCCAGTGCCACTACACCACCCTCATGCCCATCTTTGCTTAACCTTACGAAATCAAAGGAAGAGCCCCAGCAAACCTGGTAGAGCCACTATAGTAATACAGGGACTTAATTTCAACAAGTGTCTGCCGGAACGCTCAGCAACAAAAGGTATTAAAACATGCACATTTCAGGATAAAACATATACTATGCCATAGAGCGCTTTCTAAATGGACCCAGTGGCACTACATCACCTTTACTAGCTACACATATGCACGTTACAAATGTCTGTGTTATAATCAGCAACATACCCACCTCTCCCACCCCCACCCCTGCCCTTGCTTAACCTTATGAAATCAAACAACGAGCCCCAGCACTCCCCTTAGTGCCACTATAGCCATACATAGACTTAATTTCAACAGGTGTCTGCCAGAACGCTCATCATCAAAAGGTATTGAAACCTGCAATTTTGCAAGTAAAACATACACCATACCATAAGGCGGTTTATAAATAGTTCCAGTACCACTACACCACCTCCACACCCACCCTTGCTTAACTTTACGCAATAAAACAAAGAGACCCAGCAAACCTGGAAGCGCCACTATAGCCATACAGAGGATTCATTTCAACAGATGTCTCCCGAAACGCTCATCAGCAAAACGTATTAAAACATGCAAATTTGCGGGTAAAACATATACCATGCCTTAGGGCGCTTTATAAATGGTCCCAGTGGTACTACAATGGGTACTCAATAAAGGCACATCTTTTGTCCCTACGCATCACACAAACTCTTTGGAGCTTGGGGTCTCCACCTTCAAATTTATGAGAAATTTACGACTCAAGCATTTTTTCTCCAATGTAGTTTCCTCACAAGAATCTGCAGAAATGAGAAGCAGTGATCAGGAATCGGAGCTGCAAATTTTCAAGCCTAAAAGTTCCTTCATGGCACCAGTGTCACATAAACTTTTGGATTCCTTTGAAACACTGATTCGAAATGATTTTGCTAAACTCAATTTACGACAGAGGGTTCAAACTAATCTAAAAAAACACGAAATCAGCATCATTAAACATCTAGCAAAGGACCAGAGACTCACATTTTAGATGGCAGATAAAGGGGGAGCATTAGTTATCATGGAAAAAGGATTTTACGAACAAAAAGTACTCCAACATTTACAAGACACCACAACTTACATTAAGTTGGATCAAGATCCAACATTCATGATAATGAATACTCTCAATCAAATCTTGGATCATGCAGAACAAATGTTGTGGATTACAGCAAATACACGCAGTTTCCTTAACATCATACACCCAAGGAGACCAAAGTTGTATACGTTGCCAAAAGTACATAAAAATCTCAAAGATCCGCCATTTCGTCCGATAGTTTCAGGCTGTGATTCTATGCCAGAAACCGGTCCTAGGAAGCTTGTTTCCAGTCCAGGGAAGGCATGGGTTGGCAGTTCGGGCTGGACTGTTACCATGAGGCACAGGGTCAGACTGATTTGCATATGGCCATGTCTGAACCGGGGTGGCAGAGTAGGCTAAAGAACGGTGATGGATTAAACCCAGATCTGTTGACTGGGTGTGAGTGTTTGATTGGTTCTGATGCTCCGTCCATCACCACCCTCTTTTGTACCGCTTTGTTCACCATAAGTTGGCAGGGTATGCTCAGACGTTGAGTCCCTTGCTCACTTTGCCACTGGATTCAAGCAAGCCTGGCTGAAGACGGCTGAAATGCCAGAAACCGGTCCTAGGAAGCTTGTTTCCGGTCCAGGGAAGGCATGGCTTGGCAGTTCGGGCTGGACTGTTACCATGAGGCACAGGGTCAGACTGATTTGCATATGGCCATGTCTGAACTGGGGTGGCAGAGTGGGCTAAAGAACGGTGATGGATTAAACCCAGATCTGTTGACTGGGTGTGAGTGTTTGATTGGTTCTCATGCTCCGTCCATCACCACCCTCTTTTGTACCGCTCTATTTTTACACCAGCTGGTCAATTTGTGGACTTTTTTCTGCAGAAATTTGTGCAGACATGGAGAAGCTACGTAAAAGACACCACACATTTTCTAAAATTACTTGAAGAAGCTAGTGACCATTACTCTCACACATGGATTCTTTGTACTATCGATGTGACATCATTGTACACTTCAATACCTCTGAAAGAAGGAATAGAAACACGTGAATGGGCACTATTGCAATTACCAGATATTGGAGTCAACAAAGTTTTCATTTTGAAATTATTAACATTCTGTCTACAACACAGTTACCTCCAATGAAAGGACGATTTCTATCTACAAACTAGCGGTACCTCTATGGGTTTTTCAGGGGCTCCATCGTACGCAAATACGTTCATGTCCAAGTTTGAATTTGATAACATTTTTTCTGAAGAATTATGGAGCACTAATCTGGCGTTTTACGTCAGATTCATAGATGACATATTTCTCATTTCGAACACCACAAAAGAATCTTTGGAATCACAAATCAAGGTGTTAAATTCCAAAAATGCACGGATTAAATTTACCTACAACATTAGTGAAGACAGTTTACCATTTCTGGATGTTTTAATAACCAAGAAACATAATGGATTCCAAACATTAGTGTACACCAAACCATCGGATCGCAATAATCTTTTGTTAGTCTCCAGTTTTCATTGTCCTTCTTTACTACAAAATCTTCCATACTCACAGATGCTTAGAATCAAGAGAATAGTATCTGACAAGGCAAAGCTAGACTCTGCTTTGGGGGAACAATGTGTCAAATTCAAACAGCGAGGATATCCTCAAAGCACATTGGATAGAGCACTGGCCAAGACACAATTACAGGAACGCAAAGAACTACTAGTTACTAAATCTAAAACAAATCAAAGTCGACATGTTTTTGTGTCCAAATTCTCAACTAAATCATACACCATTAGAAAAATCATAAGGTCAAGATGGGAATTGCTGCAACATGAGCCAGATTTCAATGGATTATTCCGTGAAGAGCCTTTGTTTGCATATACACGCAGTAAAAACGTCAAGGAAATGTTATCAGAATCTAAAGACTCACAACACGCAAGGTACACAGGGATGCGTAAATGTTTTAACTGCGTTAATTGTAATAATGTTATAACAGGGAATAGCATTAATCACCCACACTCAGGGAAACCTATTACACTGGGGTACAATGGAGATTGTAACTCCAGTAATGTAATATATACCATAAAATGTCCTTGTGGACTCCTCTATGTGGGGAAAACTACATGCAAAGTCAAGGTACGAATTACAGAACATAAGAGTACCATACGCACAAAAATTATCAAATCACACTTCGTGTCACATTGGACAGAACATCAACATACAAATGCACAATTGAGATACATGATTCTAGAAATAACAGTTTTCAAATTAGGTGCAGACAATACCAGATTTCTAGCTCAAAGAGAAGCGTGGTGGACAACATTTTTGCAGACATTAATGCCAAGTGGCCTTAATGATAAAATTTAAATGCAATGCTTCCTATGATACAATTGATAACGCATTAAAACTCATCATGTACTCTGTTTAGATTGTGAATACGTTTTACTTATGGCAATCTCCAATTCACACTGTCTTTCATGGAGGACACGTATGTTTAATATATTAGTAGAGCACGTTCCATTCTTTTTGGTTATCACCATTGAGACACAGTTAATTACTCAGCATCTTTAACAAATCAGTATTTTTATACCAGCACACGTTCCGTTCATGGTAATTTTTGATTTTCACTGTTTTGGATGGAGGTTATTTCTTGTGAACATTCTATTTTCTTCTCGGTCATCATCATAGATAAATTGTTATTCATTTAGCACCACTCCAAATCGGCGAGTTACACACTAGTACACTCACATTTCCATTTTCTATTATTTCTATCGGCTTCATCCATATTTCATTCACACAACATTTTATTGATATTACGTCAGCATTGACACCTTTTTTAACTCAGGCAAGCTTATTCAGCTGCAACATAAATCTTTTTACACATTATTTACGGTTAACCACAGTGATTATATGACATAAATCTACATTTCAAGATGGCATTAGCATAAGTAGTTTCAGAGTCCTTCTTCAGTTGCCACCTCAAATCTCGCGGTAGTCTGCAACTACGCATCTATTTCATTCGGCAACCCTGCAGTGAACTAACAACCAGGAAACGCGGCGTGTAAACGTTACGAGAACAGGTGGCTTCTGCTTAGTGGCGGTGAGTCAAACGTGTTGGTAAAATTTGATACAGTTTAGGAACAAGGAATTTTAAACACTTGTTGCCATACGGTTATGAGAAAATAAGACTAAAATTTGAGCGTTATATTACATACGCACATAGAACGTTCTAAGAGAAAAGGCATCTAAAGAATCATTTCCATCATTAGACGGATTCGGCAGACAGAGACGCGTATTCATTAATGTCAAGCTTACGGTGAGGTAACTTATTTAAATAAATGTTGCAAACTATGTGACAACTAAATATAAGGCATTCAGATTCATGACTTCGTCACTCCCGTCCACAGTGCACTTCGTTTTACATTTGTTTCTGGGATCCCCATGCAAGAAGACAGGTGTCTTTCGAGAAATACACCCCCTAATAGTTGATAGAGGAACCAACTATCGCAATATATGTGAAGTTTGTGACAAGGTCACTTTTTTAAGCATATTTATGAGATTGGTGACAGTTTAACATAAGGTAGTTAGATTCATAGATTTGTCATTTCATTTCACAGCGCAATAGTTCTTCTTCTCTTTATTTTCGGATTTCCCAAGCAAGGCTTGCTGGTTATCTAAGCCCTTCAGTGAGTATAATATTGTGTTGGCAGAGGTTGGTGATTTTTATTACTATGCGTCATGGTTGATTCCAACATTTCGGGTTGGTCTTGCACATGGTATGAGGGTGTTGAAAGCACATGCACACTTTATCTCAATTTTTAGAATTTCATTAGGAGTTTTCACAATCTTTTGCACTCTATATTTTCGGCATTGCCTTAGGTAATTTGTATAAAGGGACCTTTTTACCATCATTGTACACTGATAGACGATGTATCTAAAAAATGTTTATTGTTAGTGGACAAATCTCACAATTAATTTCTCATGTCTTTTCTTTAATGTTTTCAGTGGCCCCTGAAGAAGGGATTTTGTTAATCCCCAAATGCATTGGGCATAGCTGGGCAACCTTGAAGTATTGTTCAATTGTTAATCAGACACTTGTGTCCATCATCAAGTATCAGAATTTGTGTTATTTATCAATGAAGTAATGAAGTAATGATTTACACTTCAGACAGTCGTTGTTTAGAACAATGTATAATACTTGATTCAGCATTAGTACATTATAGATAAAAAAACTATGTTTCAATACAACGTATAAATTGTAATTCTTTTTTGCAGTACAAAGTGTAATTTATATAGAGTATTGTTAGCAGTGCATCCAGTATACTGGTGGATTTCCACCAGAAAAATGTGTCTCAGTGGTAGTATGTCACCTTTAGCAGCTAGACATCTGCACGTTACTAAAGTCTGTGTTTTAATCACCAACATACCCACCTCCCCCACCCCCGCCTTTGCTTAACCATACAAAATCAAACAGAAACCCCCACCATTCCTAGTAGCGCCACTATACCCATACACAGGCTTCATTTTAACAGGTGTCTTCCGGAACGCTTATCAGCAAAAAGTATTCAAACATGCAAATTGGCGGGTAAAACATAAATCATCCCATAGCACAGTTTATAAATGGACCCAGTGGCACTACACCACCTTTACTAGCTAGACATCTGCATGTTAATAAAGTCATTTAAACACTCTGTAGAGTGTATAGCAGAGGATGGGGAGAGTAAACAAAGTTCTGATTCCCAAACTTTTGATATACCGTCCCTTTGCTGTATGTATATTAAGGACATTACATGGAATGAAAAAATTGACGAGTGTCTCAAAAGTGATAGTGAAGCTGAGCACTGGTAAAACCTGGACCACTTAAACACCTACGTATATTCAGCACAGGGACACAGCCTGACAATTAGTATCACTTATAATCACATGTAGTTTACTAATGTCAAGAAAGTCATACAGAAAATATACCGAACATTTTCATTTCTTTTTTATCTCTCACACATTTATAAAACATCTCTTCTAAAGAAACACTCCCCAACAACTTCTATTTCATAAGAACAGACAATCATTAATACGTTTACTACCCTATATTTTAGTATATCTACCTTTTTATTATTCACTAGTCAGAAACGACTAAAACTATTAACTATACCCAAATGCACACCAGAAAACATGTTCATATATTATCTCAACCTATGATCAAATGATTCAAACTATGCGTACGTATAAAAGGAACGTATCACTTTTACTATCTCCATCTCTTCTCTTTGTAATCTCCAAACACTCTAGACAGCCTCACAGTACAACAACCTACCTAGACTTATATTCAAATCTACCTTTCAGTGTCAAAAATGAGACCACAACCTGTCCACATAACATTTCTGGGTTTGTTTTTATTGCTTTTAACTTAATAACACATACATCTCCTACCCGTCCCCACTATTTCCACAAAAAGTATAAGTTGCAAACGTGGGACATTTTGTTTATCTCGCCTGAATACATTAGCAAGCCCAAATTAACGCTGTACCTAATTTTCAAAACCATACAGTCCTTTAAAGATGACAAACTACACTTCTTCTTTGTGAAAAATTCCTAAACATATATAAAGTAATTATTTAACAAGAGGTCAAACATTATGCATATTTTATAACCAATATGAAACACCACACTTTACTAACAGTATATTATTTTGAAATAAAAAATACTTTCAAACTTAAAAATATCACCTCAAATACTTAATCACTACTACAGAACACATAACACACCTTGTTCATTTCTACCTCACCTTTGTAGTTGGTATGCAGATTCCAATTTTCACACACGCATGCAATTCTTTCTTTGTCACACAGTACATGTAATGCACCGCTTTCATCAAGAATGGAACCAGTAAAGGCACAATTTCTCTGTCACTCCACATATAAATACATGTAAAGAACAAATCAGAATACTTCATTCCTTCATCGACATTCCAAAACTTATCTCCATTGGTTATTTTTGCATTTTCCATATGAAAAGCTACTTAATATTCCGCGCCACATACAGGTCAGAAGTTCAACCTATTTTATCACCACCCTTTCTGGATCATTCTACGACACCTGCAGATAAAAAGTTCATGATTTTTTTAAGCGTATAAAATATTACTGACACTACATGGACAGGTGTGGCACAGCGCCCAGAGCACATGACTTCACAGCATAGGACACACAGTTTGGGCTCATGGTTTCATCCCCGAGTCCACCAGCAGCTCAATTTAGCAGCATGACACTCTAGGCAATACCTCACTTAATATCCGTACCATGCACTTTCTGACCTGTAGGGGTCAGTAGTTCAGTGGCTTTATCCCCGACTTCGGCAGCAGCTCAGCTTACGCCCCCAGCGTCATCAGACCGTACGAGTGAGTAGTTTGCACTTTACAAGTACCGAATTGATTTAATACGTACAAATTTACCTTCGCACTCCCTGTATAACACCCTTTAAGCACCATACACAAGTTACAATGTTCGAAACAAAAGTCCCTCCGAGTAGGTATAACTATATGCTGACACTACTTGGACAGATGTGGCACAGCGGCCAGAGCACATGCCTTCACCACATATGACACACAGTTTGGACTCACGCTTTCATCCCTGAGTCCTGCAACAACTCAGCTTAGCAGCATGAGACTCTAGACAATACCTCACATATTTTTCGTACCCCAGCACTTTCAGACCAGTAGGGGTCAGTAGTTCGTCCTAGTAGGTATAAACACATGCTGACACTATTTCCACAAGTGTGGTGCAACGGAGAGGGCACATGACTTCACAGCATAAGACACACAGTTTGGGCTCACGCTTTAATCCCCGAGTCCCGCAGCAGCTCACCTTAGCAGCATCAGACTCTAGGCAATACCTCACTTAATTTCCATAGCCCAGCACTTTCAGACTGGTAGGGATGAGTAGTTCGCTTCGCACCCCTGTATAGCACACCCTAAACACCCCACAGAGGTTACAGTGCACCTACCCTCCTCTTTCCTACTTTTTTTGTCCTTTTTTCCACTTTCTCGCATCAACAGAATCACAAAATGGCTGCCAACACTTCCTAGTTACAACCGCTCACACCGCTCGCAGCCAAAAAGCAGCAAACTCGTTCTCGTAACGCCTCAGCCAATCTGATGGCAGAATTCCCAAATATCGATATCTGTAAATTTCGATATTTCTCCAAAACTACTGAACGGATTTACACCAAATAAACAAAAGCGTGCTTTCTAGACCAAGACCCTTCTCCCTGCCAAATATGGGGTAATTCCATTTACCCACCAAATACCACTCGCGCTCTCAGAGTCTCCTGACGCAGATAAAACCAGACTTTGTTCAATTAAATTGGGGGTTTATTTCAATCATAAACCCGCCGTGACGCGTTTCGCCACTGTGGCGGCTTGTTCACACAGCGTTGGTAAACATTGGATGCCATTACATACATTTCTAAATTAGTGAACATAGACAAAGGACTTCCCAATATACAGCAAAAGTTTCTGCAACGTGGGCGCCATTTTGTAAATATCGCTATAGCCCAGTACATTCTTCATATAATCGTTGCTTCATGTATTCTTCTACATGTATATTACTTAAGTTGTTAACTACATATCACTTATTGTCTCTTCATTATTTCTGATCGTCAACAATATTTGGTATCTTTATCGATCACAATCATGGGCCCGTCAATCATTAATATGAGATTATGGTCTATGTAGTACCAAAGTCCTCATAAATGCGACCTTTTTCCAACTATACATACCATATTGATACATTGTATTCTAATGCATTCATTACAAATTGATACTTCGCGGTCACATGTCATCGTACTTGAAAGTCGCTGGAACCATATTAATATTTATAACCCTTACTAGTGGGTGCATGGTAAAGTCAATTTCATAATGTCTTAGATTTAGTGAGTGTATATATTTAATCACTGGAGGGAAGTCAATATGAGTTCACATTTGTCAATACATGTCTAATGATATTCATGATCACTCGCTTATTCACCCCCTATATATAAATCACTACCCGATCGTGTTTGCATGATTCTATCAAACATGTGTAAAGTTAAAATCTTATCTTAGATGTCACACATAATCGTTGGATGGTCTGAAGAAAAGGGTAGGGATCTAGTTGGCACTGGTTAATGAAGTTTTCCCTTCCTTTCCTCCTGCGGGAAATAAATATATATTTACATTAGACAGACTTTCAAAAGTGTATTACCTGCAGTACATTTGCGATAGAGGATCGTATGTATGATGTTATTTTTCACTAGTACCTTCGTGTCTAGATATTCAACTCCTTCCCTGCTCATGGTACACGTTAGGGTAAGATTCTTTTCATTATGATTTAACTCTTCAATGAAACGTAAGGCATCTCTTTCCTCACCCTGCCACACCACAAAAATATCATCAATGTACCTGAGCCACAATTTAACCCTGGTAAAGTAGTTATTCGTGAAACAAAATCTGATCATATCTATGATCATATTTGTATGTTCCAAAAGGCTGATGTTTCTGCGTTTTAGGAATTTAGCGCAAGCTTCTATCCCCTGTTCATGGTCTACTATAGTATAGAGTGAATTAACATCCAAAGTCATAAGGATGTAGTCTTCTCTCCACACTCAATTGGCAATTTTATTCAAAAAATCTTTCGTGTCTCTTACGTAGGAAGGAAGAGTAGAAACAAACTCTCTCAAGAAATTATCTATGTATCTTGAGATGTTTTCCAAGGCACTACCTTTTGATGAAATAATAGGTCTACCCGGGGGATTCTCCGTATTCTTGTGAATCTTAGGGAGCAGGTACATAACTGGTAGAATGGGATAATCCCTTTTCAAAAAACAAAACTCCTCCCACTCTAGCAGTCCCTTGTCTTTCCATTCATTGAGTAGCTCCCATCCATTGGAAATACTATTGTTATATTCTACCTGTGTAACACTGATGTAGGTGTTACTGTCATTAAGTTGGCGTATAGCTTCATTAACGTACATCTCTCTAGATAGAATAACAATATTTCCACCTTTATCTACAGGTCTTACTACGATACTTTCATCTGTTGCTAGATCGTTTATATCTTTTTTTTGTGTAGCTGTTAGGTTATGCTTCAATTTCTTCATTTTTTAGACCAACGTTTTTGCCTGAAATTCAGCATTTCATTGCTCACTAGTTCTTGAAAGGTGTCAATATTGTCATGGCCCATTCTGGGTACAAAGGTGGATTGTGGTTTAAAGCTACTACAGGCTGCCTTATCATGTTTGATCTGAAATGAGTAGTGAATCTGGACTCATCTTTGTCTCATCTGGATTATTTTGGAGTTCATGAAGAATAATCATGGTATCTCTATCCCCAATCGATAATTCTTCCTCCTGTGTAGTTCATACTATGTGATGTTATTCCCTACTTTTGGCTGGTTTCAGTTTATGCCACTTTTTAAGTTTCAATTTCTTACAAAATTTGAACACATCAATTTTACTTTCATCATAATTCATGGGAACTGCAGGACAAAAAGAGAGTCTTTTATCTTTTTTGCTGATTGTCTTAGTTGTTAAATTGACGATTGTTTGATTTACCATCCAATTATCCATTACTGATTCTTCCTGGAGCGTGTTTGTCTTCTTCCCATATCCATAGTTTTCTCTTTTCTTTCTTCTTTGCCTGGACCTTTTCCTCCTCTTCCTCTGGTACCCCTTCCTCTCCCTCTGCCCCTTCCTCTTGGTTGCGGGGAGTCCTCCATCTGGTTCATTCTGGACATGGATCTCATTGTCTGACAGCTGTTTCATGAGCCGATACTCGTCATGTCATTTGAGATGTCATCAGTGATGTCATCAGTGATGTCACTGAGCATGTCATGAGTGATGTAATATGTGACATCATCAGCAGTGCATTGCGGGCGCGCAAGATATAGTTAGCTCAACTAACTATAACTGGCAAATTTCTCTGGTTTTATGAGTCAAATGTTCAACTAACTATAACGTCCCTGAAACCTATGGTTTTTTTTGTGAATTTCAAAGGTTTTTTAAATACTAATTCCTAACTATAACGTCTGTAAAACCTATGTTTTTTTCTGTGAATTTCAAAGGTTTTTAAATATTAATTTCATATTTTCATATTTATAACACCTCTATTTTTTCTATTATATTTTTAAATATTTTGGAACTCTATTATACTTCTTGTTTTTAATTTTAAAAATCATGTAATGTTTTATATCTTCCCCAAAAAATATGTATATTTTATTTTTGGGGGAGAAAACTGCACTCCCATACCGGTAGCGTACCACGCTCCATCACCACTCCAATCGTATCCGCCATATTGCTAAACTCGAAAATGATGCGCATTTCGCATCCGACGAGTTTGTGGCACCGCGTCCCGTGTAACATAATATACGCATGAAGTCACCCCAGGTACTACTTTGGTATCCAACGGGTATGCAGTACCAAGCCACACGTTACGTCATGTACGTATGGGGTCGCACCTGCTGTGCGTTGTGTATTCGATGAGTTCACGCTGCCAGGCCCTGTGTTACGTCACAGGCATGTAGTATCGCACCGGGTACGCCATTCCCTTTTTTTTGTCTCAAAAGTATATCTAAATAACTTTAAACAGTATATGAGAGCATGCGAAAATCTAAATTATTTTAAGCATTTGATTGGTTCATAACATTTCCCATTGTAACAGTTGTATGACCCCACACATTTTACTCATTCTCTCTACAGCGTTTGATGAGAGACACCTCTTCTGCTTAGAAAGCTTTTTGAAAAGTGTTTTCCTGTATACACATATCTTATACTATATACAACATGCAACGATCATCTTGATCAATATTCATGCTCTGTACATTAGCCTTCCACGTGGGATTGCCATGCATCTCAAATATTCCATAAAAAAACAAATATGTGTTACACGATGCCCCTGGTGTGTGTGTCTGTACATTATTGTGCTGCCTTTCGGCATGGCTATTGCTGGCTCTAAGGAGCATCATCAGCCACGGGCAGACTGCACATCCTAGATCACATGCCATCTCATTAACAATAGTTTCCGCCCTCCCGACACATGCTACACTAATCTAAATTGCATACTCTGCGAGGTCAAAACTACAAAAGAAACACACATAAGTACACTTCCTGGCCAGGCAGGAACTGAACAACACCCATGTCCACGGAATAATTATTCACACCCCTACGCTGACCTGGCGTACACAAGCCCAGCCCACTTTGCGTACGTATAAGGATAACCACGACATCACACGTCCCTCTTCTTCCACACTACCTTAAATGTTTTGCCGCATCCACCTCGCATATCACAATGTGCAATAAAAAAAAGAAATGGATCCATGAGGTGTACTCCATCCTGGCAATCAACACGGGCTCTAAATTGTGAGCCCTACTGCCCGTCGTCTACGAAAGGGATCCATGAGGTGTACACTCTCCTGCAATCAACACTCCATCTGAATTGTGAGCACTGCTGTCTGTAGTGTTTGCTCACACAACAATGACAGCAGGTAAGCAGGAGCGGCCTGGGTGCACAGGGCCTTCAATTGAGCGCGCTGTGGCGAGAGGGGTGGGGTGCTTCAGCCTAGCTGCGCAGGTCCGAACAAACAATAGTGCCATGTGTTATGATGTGATCTTTGACCTCATTCAGTCACATCTCTGTCTCATTTTAAAGACCTGCTGGACTGTACTGTAGGCCTGAGCCAGCGAGCAGCGCTGGCCTACAGACACCTCTACAGCGCGGTGCTGCGGGAGGGATGGGATGCATCAGCCAGACTGCGCACGTACGAATAAGCGATATTGTCATGTGTTATGATACGATCTTTGACCTCATTCAGTCACATCTCTGTCTCATTTTAAAGACCTGCTATACCATAAGGTAGGCCTGAACCTATGGGCAGCGCTGCCCTACAGACACCTGTTGAGGGCGGTTCTGCGGGAGGGGTGGGGTGCATCACTCTGAGTTCACACGTGCGAAAAAGCGATGTTGCCGTGCGTAATGATATGATCTCTGACCTCATTCAGTCACATCGGTCTAATTTTAAGGACCTGCTGGCCCGTACTGTAGGCCTGAGCCAGCGGGCAGCGCTGCCCTACAGACACGTGGCGTTGGCTTTTAGGACACTGTAGTGATCTCCTTACTAAGTGTACATGCACACAGGCTCCCGCCACTGCATTACACGCGCACATTATGCTTCTGGCATGCGCTCTGTTCCTTTGTATGTGAACGTTGGCATAACATATTATTATTTAACCTTGTGTATTCTCGTGCACTCCAACGCCTCTTTGAACCACGATTCCACTAACAGTGGGTAGATCGTACATCAAAAACGAAGGATGCACTCAACTCCTATTTTCTATCAAGCTTGAAATAAACCTTCATTTACCTCTAGACGTTTCCACCATTAAATTATTTCTCCCTTTTCAGACATTCCATTGATTGCCACAAGAAGGGCGGAGCGGGAGCTGACCCCGCAATGATGCCCTGGCATTGTGACACCTTCCATCGTGGTATCAAGACACATCGGACAAACATACCCCGGACCAGGAGCTTGCACCAACATGTCGTGGGACACATCAGTGGTGGCAGGTGAACAGTGAAGCCTCGGTGTGCAAGATCTACAATTGAGCACAGTGCGGGGGGAAGGGGTTGGGGTGCAGCACCCTGGGTGCACAGGTGCATGCAAGAGATTTTCCCGTAGCTAATAATGTAGGACTATATTATCAAACAACGGCGATAACATTATCACCACTTTAGCGACAGGAAACTGCCGCTAAAGCAACAATAAGGGGTTAATAATATGTCCTTGTAAATTCCCATAGAAGCCCAGGTTCACACCAGAACCTGGGCTTCTAAGGGAATTCACAAGGGCATATTATCAACCCCTTATCGCCGCTTTAGCAGCAGTTTCCTGCCGCTAAAGTGGCAATAATGTTATCGCCCTTCCTTCATAATATGGACCATAATCTCTGGCCACATGTATTTAATTTTAAGGACTTGCTGAACCACACTCTTTCTCGCAGACCCCAGCGTCCTAGACAAATGGGTGACAGAGGGTAAACACTAAGGGCTGGGTGCAATAGGCCAACGCTCTGTCTCCTCCTCCCTCTCTTCTTTTGACTCTCCCTCCACTTCTCCCTTCCACCCACTCCCCCTCCCTTCCATTCTCACTATGGTCATTTCATTCGGACTGCCTTTCTTTACCTCTTCCACATAGCACACATACTTATGTTTCATTTTTGTCTTGCAGGTTTCCTTCGCTGCTTCCACTGGAGTCCAACCCACATTTTTTTTATTATACTGTTCTAATAAAGTTACATTTCTATTTATTTCTGTTTTAATAAAGGTTACTTATTTCTTCTTTTTCTGACGGCACTTGTCTATTGTTTATAGGATATTTTAAGGACAACATTATTTAATATTAGAGTGCACCTACCAAACATAATCTAACTGACTATTAGACAAATGAAGCCTGGGTAATTGAACAACTGCAAGAGTTCTATGAGTGTATCACTTTATAACACTATAAGTATTGCCCTTGTGATTACAGAACAAATAAGGCACTGCCTAGGACCACCGAGGCTTCAGGGACTGCCGAGGCCCACCCTGCATATTTAAATAAAGACCCAGAGTGTGGCGATCCCCGGACTTCAGTTGGCCTCGAACCCCCCGAACAATTAGTAAACAATACCCGGAAGGGGTGGCGCTCCTCTAGGCTGCAAAACGTCTCTGTTCCCTTCCGCGCCATGTGACGTTAAGATTCCCAGTCCTACAGAGACCCCGCAATATAATAATTGGATTGGCCATGGAACATTACCCACCCACCAGGGGCCTCATTTAAAAGAACGGGTGAGACCCCGCTTTTTTTTTTTGTTCTTTTCTCTCCATTTTTACCATCCGCATCCCCTCTATTACAGCGATACAAGGTTTTCCTCCTTTCGCTTCAAGTAGTCGAACAAGTATTTGCTATCACAGGGTGGAAGCCATGCACCACTCTCTAACAGCTAGCACAAATGTCCAGCGAATGCATACCCCTGGAAATTGTATGAGCTGCACCTGAGAGGTCGCCCTCCCTACTACCATGATGCATTTGTTAGTATAAACGCATGCTAACACTACTTACACACGTGTAGTACCAGAATGTAGTAAAGAAGCGGAGGAAGCGCAAAATCTAAAAATATAAATCCTACCAGAAGTCGGATGGCATAGTTCAATGAGCCGACGACCCTGGCATGAGTAGAAACAGCTACACAAACAAAACGGGTCTTCAGCACAACGTAAGCAATTTTGAAATATTGCTGAGTGGTGCCTTCTTTTTGCCTTCTCCCACTCATCGCCAAATTTATCAAGTGAAGAGGCAGACAGCAGTGAATGCAATAAGCAGATTTATTACAAGAAAACAAGACACCTGAAACAACCACCAACAGGAGCAGACAGCAAAGCAACCGTCTAATGCAGCACTGTGTACAAACTCCGCAAGGTTCCACTCATGACAGCCCTACAATCTAACATTACATACTGCGGGCCATATTATCAAGGAACGGCGTTAAAATTATCTCTGCTTTAGCAGTAGGAAACTGCCGCTACAACGGCGATAATGGGCTGCATAATATGCCGTAGAGAATTCCAATAGAAGCCCATGTTCTCGTGGTAACATGGGCTTCTATTGGAATTCTCTACGGCATATTATCAAGCCCATTATCGCCGTTTTAGCGGTAGTTTCCTGCCGCTAAAGCGACGATAATTTTAACGCCGTTCCTTGATAATATGCCCCTTAGATTCTAGTAGAATTACATACTAACATTCTACTATGACTTACAATGGAATACTACACAGAGCACATGAGTTCATAGATTCATCCACGAGTCTTGACACCGGTAGGGGTAAGACTTTCGCTTCCCACTCCCTATATTGTATAAACGTAAACTAACACTTCTTCCACAAATATGCTACAGCGCCCAGAGCACATCACTTTACAGCAATGAGCTCACAATTTAGGCTCACGGTTTAATCCCGAGTCTTCACATCAGTAGGGATGATTAGTTCGCTTCCCGCTCCCTATATACTATAAACGCATACTAACACTACTTACACACTTATACTACAGCGGCTAGTATCCTACACCTCCCAGAGCCCATCACTTTACAGTAATCAGCCAGGTTTCATCCCCAAGTCTTTACACCGGTAGGCGTAACTACTTCGCCTACCGCTTCCGGTATACTATCAACACACGGTAGCGGTCAGTAGTTCGCTTCCCACTCCCTGTATGGTGTAAACACCTACTAACACTACTTGCACACATATGCTACAAACACCAGACCACATCACCTTACAGCAATGACCTCACGGTTTAGACTCTCAGTTTCATACCTGAGTGTAGCACCATATCATATCACCACCATGCCACTCTGACCAACAACCGCACTTTCAGACCGTTAACAGTGATAACTACCTACTGCCGACCGCCGGTAGGTAATCCAGAACAAATTACAATAGTTCCTTGGTTCTTTTAGCTTTCAAAAATTCTCTCTATTACTGCCTTTCTACTTTTCCATATAAATAGTTTTTTTAATATTCAAGTATACATCGAAGTCAGAAATGCAACTTATTCTATCAACACACTTTCTAGAACATTCTACAACACGTGGAGGTTAAAAGTTCATCAATTTTTTAAACCTAACGATATTTTTTTGCAACATTTTCTCGAACATTTAACGGCATGTGCAGGTTAAAAGTTCACGATTGTTTTAAGTTCGAACAGTGCCTTCCAAATGCAAGTAGCAGGTGTGGTTGAGCTGAGCAAATTTTATCCTATAATATGTACTATAATATGTACGTGCAAACTGCTTTTTCTTAACCAATCACAAACATACTTTTCCACAAAACGAATGTGCACCCTACTTTTAAAAAACAATGCTTTTCATCTCCCAATCAAGTACCGTTTTGTATGCGAAAAGAAACTAGTTCCCCATCTTTAAACATATCTCTTATTCTACGAAGGAACTACATGAGCTACAGACATCTTTCCATACCTTCCAGCCATACCTTCAAAATGCTAGTGTGGATCGTAGGACATAGCTATGTTTTCTGGTGCAAGAGGTATGCAGAACAGAGACGTATCGACTTAGACCTAGGTTTACAAAATGTGGACATTAAATGGTTTGGACAGAGAGGATTGAAGTGGCACCAATTGATGCCTTTGGTTAAAAGCTGTTTGCATCTCCAACACCCTAACCTCATGATTGTGCACTGTGGTGGAATCGACCTAGGCACATTGACACATTGAGATTTGGAAATGCTTATGAAGGACACCTTTGGACAATTGAGGTTACTTTTGCTTCAAACTGTCTTTGTATATTCTAATATATGCCAAAGACTGAAGTGGAAATGGTCCAAACAATTTTGTCCTCAGATTGAGAAATCTCGGAAAAAGTCAACAAATCTGTGTCTGCATACCTCAGAGACCACAAAATGGGGTCCATTTACGCTGACGTGCTGCTTACATTTGAAAGATACATTTGGAACTTAACACAATAGTGAACCTTTAACCCGCAGGTGCTGTTAAATGTTCGAGAATATGCTGAAAAAAAAAAACGTTACCTTTAAAAAAATGTTGAACTTTTAACCTGCAGGTGTCATAGAATGTTCCAGAAAGGGTGGTGATAAAATAGGTTGAACTTCTGACCTGTATGTGGCGCGGAATATTAAGTAGCTTTTCATATGGAAAATTCAAAAATAACCAATGGAGATAAGTTTTGGAATGTCGATGAAGGAATGAAGTATTGTGATTTGTTCTTTACATGTATTTATATGTGGAGTGACAGAGAAATTGTGCCATTACTGGTTCCATTCTTGATGAAAGCCGTACTGTATGACAAAGAAAGAATTACATGTGTGTGTGACAGTTGAAATCTGCATACCAACTACAAAGGTGAGGTAGAAATGAACACGGTGTGTTATGTGTTCTGTAGTAGTGATTAAGTATTTGAGGTGATAATTTTAAGTTTTAAAGTATTTTTTATTTCAAAATAATATACTGTTAGTAAAGTGTGGTGTTTCATATTGGTAACAAAATATGCATTATGTTTGACCTGTTGTTAAATAAGTACTTTATATATGTTTAGGAATTTTTCACAAAGAAGAAGTGTAGTTTGTCATCTTTAAATATACTGTATGGTTTTGAAAATGAGGTGATGGAGAGCTTATGAAATTAGAAAATCAAGAAATAGTTCACATTGAAGCTATTTATAAAATCGAGCATCAAGGAATAACAATTCTTCTTTCTGAAAAACTATAGACTAAATTGGATTCTCTGGAAAAGTCTGTATCAAAAACTGCTGAATTAGAAAAAAAATGAGATGTATGTTTAAACTGTAGGGTAATTTTGAGGCGTAATCTGAATGTAGAAGAAGGTTTAGTGAATGGAGCAATGGGGAAAGTTGTTGATTTTGTGAAATATCAAAAGAGAAATGGAATTAAATTCTTGAAAGTTAAATTTGATCAGATTACAGAGGTAAGACAGATTGCGCGTTGTGCTGTATGTTTTTTGCTTATAAGAGACTTGTACATTCGTAGAAAACAGTTTTCCTTCTGTTTAGCATATGCAATATCTATTCCTAAATCTCAAGGTTTAAGTGTAGATCACGCTTTGGTAAATGTAGGAAGAACTGTGTTTAAAGAAGAAATGGTATATGTTGCATTATCTCGAGTTAGAACGTTGTCTGGTTTGTATTTAATTGATTTTGAGGAGAACAAGGTTAGTGCTGATGTTAATTGTGTAAGAGAATATAATCGTTTGAGAAGGCTTTATGCTCCAAGTTTAGGTGAATATCCTATTTATGAGAAACGTGTTGTGTGTTCAAAATGCAAACATGTTGAAAAATCAACTATGGTTGGAAAGCAAAAACAAAATCAAGAGAAAAAAAAGATGTATAGAAACAGAAAATAAAAACAAGTGATGATGTTGTCAGATACCAATTAGAAAATGCTTCTGGTGTCAACTGCTATGGTAATGTTTTTCTAAACGTTATATTTTATCTTGAAGATGTTTATGGTGAAATTATGGAAACTCAGGAAAAAAGATTATGTTCGGCACATTATACTTTATTTCAAGCATTGTGAACTGATAGAAGTAAGATCCATTCTGCTTCTGGTATTCGCCAACTGTTGGATACATGTACTGGATCTTTAACGTTCAGTGCTAATATACAACAAGATGCACAAGAATTTCTGATGGTTATGCTTGGAGTAGTAGAAGATGAAGGAATTTAGATTGAGGGTTTATTTGGACTCAGTTACAAATGGGAACATAAATGTGAACAGTGTTCATTAACTTCAAGCACTATAGTTGACAGAGAACGATTTCTATATTTGACAATACCTGACTGCAAATCTGTACCATTTTCAAAATTAGTAAAAGAAGCTGATCACGAGATGATCTTTTCTCATTGTAAATCAACAATACTATCTACATTATGCCTACAAAGATTTGGAAAATATTTTATTATAATGCTGCAACGCTGTAGACCAAATGGAAGAAAAGTGGAAACCAAAATTAAACATTTTGTTGCTAGTCAAGAATCTATTTCTGGAAGAACTTTTGCAACAGTTGCTATTGTTTTCCATGCTGGAAGTACTACGTCATGAGTGATGTCACTGACCATGTCATGAGTGATGTAATATGTGACATCATCACCGGTGCATTGCAGGCGCGCGAGTTATAGTTAGCTCAACTAACTATAATGGGCAAATTTCTCTGGTTTTATATGAGTAAAATGCCCAACTAACTATAATGTCTCTGAAACCCATGGCTTGTTCAGTGAATTTCTAAGGTTTTTTAAATGCTAATTCCTAACTATAACGCCCCTGAACCCTATTTTGTTTTCAGTGAATATATATATATATATATATATATATATATATATATATATTCACTTAAAAAACCATAGGTTTCACACACGTTATAGTTAGGAATTAGCATTTAAAAAACCTTGCAAATTCACTTAAAAAACCATAGGTTTCACACATGTTATAGTTAGCTGGACATTTCCCTCGTAAAAAACCAATGAAATTCCCCCGTTATAGTTAGTGCAGGCAACTATAACTCACGCGACCGCAATCCTCTGCTGATGACGTCAGATATTACATCACTGTATTTAGACACCTATTTACCCATGTCTTCTTCCATTAATCTTTAGCTATACATATATTACAAATATTTATTTTTCAGAAAGACACATATGTAATCAGTGATGTAATATCTGACGTCATCAGCAGAGGATTGCGGTCGCGCGAGTTATAGTTGCCTGCACTAACTATAACGGGGGAATTTCATTGGTTTTTTACGAGGGAAATGTCCAGCTAACTATAACATGTGTGAAACCTATGGTTTTTTAAGTGAATTTGCAAGGTTTTTTAAATGCTAATTCCTAACTATAACGTGTGTGAAACCTATGGTTTTTTAAGTGAATTTGTACAGTTTTTTAAATGCTAAGTTATGTATTTATTAATTTTTTTTTTCAGGTTTTTCACCATGCGCGCACCATGCGCTTCGCCCACGATGCGCTGTGCGTGCCGTGTGCGCACGGTGCGAGCACCCCGTGCTTTTTCGTAAAAAAAAAATGTTTTTTTCACCCTTGGGGGTCCTTCAGTGACCCCCTGACAAAGGCTAGGGGGTCAGGAACTGTCCACCCTGCCCCATTTTCATGTTCTCCACCTCAGACTGCGGGAGACAAAATGGCGGCCGACACTTCCTGATTTCGACCGATTAGAATGTTTACTGACATCTAACAACCAATCAGAATTGCGTGCGGTGCACGCTTATAGATATATATGTACTTTTGACTGAAATTTTCTCAGGAACTACTGAACAGATTGACTCCAGATATTCAAAAGGCACATCCCTGACCTGAGGACTACCTCTCTGCCACATTTTAAGTAATTCTGTTCAGTAGTTCGGGCTGTACCTTGGACTAAAGTTCCCTATGGAAAAATGCATGGGGAAAACGCGTTTTGGGACCCCCCTTTTTTCTCGGCCCCCGCTTGACTGATCACCCCGAGACTTTCAGGGTAGGAGCAGAGCGGAGCGCCCCACCTATTTTGAAAAATTCGCGAGGATTTGTCAACCGGCGCCAAAGTTATTCAAAATAGAATTTTCAGATTTCCTATGGAAACACGGTCCTAACTATAACTATCTACTGGCGACCGGCGATATTACATATGGATGGATGTATTATTTGCTACATAATGTAGTATGTGTTATGGAATTTGTTACTTGTTACAAAATTCTGCTCACAACTAAGAAGAGGTTCTAGCAAGAATTATTACACTGCAAATCTTCCCCTAGGGTTTGTCAGAGGCGGTAACCGCACCAAAATCCTTCCGTATAAAGGTATCTAAGACATTTACAAAGTACCTGTCTGAAGGCTATAATACAGAGAAATAACAATTCACTGTAAAATGCCTATTGAATTTAGAAATATGCTTTTTGGAATCATCATGTCAGGAATACTGTATTTATCATAACTTTTCTTACTAAATAGATCAGACCCATGGCACTTGAAGCATTTTTCCCTAGTCAACCAGTCAGGCCGCTAACTGTTATCATTGGCTTGATACCATAACTAGCTCAGACCTACTGTGTTGGTAATAACCCTTACCATAAGGCAACTATCGGGTATACAACAATAAAATTACATATATGTACAAAATGCAGTTGGTAAAACAATAGAAAATCCCTAATAATAGACCGCCATAAGGATTACCACAATGCAAATCATCTATGCATATTGTTTGTTTGGGTGGGTCACCAACACCAAAACCCTTGCCTACTGAGGTAATCTGTGAGATGCCCTCTAACAAAATACCTGTTTGTAGGCTTTAGCACTGTGTAATAGCATTTCACCCTTAAATGCCTTTTGCCTTTAACAAATGATTTCGACAATAAGTAAGCAAGGCCTACTTGCCTTTTCATAACTATTCCTTCTTAACAGCTCACACCAAAGGAATCTGACATAACATTTTCCAGTGAACCAATAAGGAGTCCAGTCTTTAGCAACTTGGTTGTACTGGGACAGAAAATAATGCCTGGGCACCAAAATAAAAATGTCCTCTATTCATGAATTAGATAGCTAAACAGCGGCCCATATTTGCAAATTGGGGCAGATTTCAGCTTGCTTGTAAAGACACATGGTATAAGTGTTTCGTAAGGTATGGAAGACTGCATGGATTTTAGTTTGCCGAAGGCAACTTTGTTTTAAAATCAGCACGAACAGCCAAAAAAACAGCCCACACACTGACCTGTCAGCACTGCCTGATTACCCTATTGGCCAGTCCGACACTATTTACCTAGGCACTGTATACAATACAGACCAACTGAAGTGAGCATAAACTGCCAACCATCATACATGCAGTTGTAAAAGTCCAAATATGTACAAATGTACAGAATTACAGCTGGCAGAACAATATACAACCACTCTCAATATAACCTTGCAAGAATCATCACAATTAATTTCTGCTCCCACGGTTTGTCAGAGTAGGTGACCAAAGCCTACTATGGTAATCTGTGAGATTACATGTAACACAATGCATGTCTACTGCCAGTAACACGGAGTGATAAGAACTGACTTTTAAATGCAGACTGGCTTAAACAAATCACAATTAATAATCCTGACCAACTGCATTTGTTACAACATTTCGTGATAAACAGTCCTATTGCATTGAACATAATGTTTTCCTGTGCACCAGTTAGGCCGATAGCTTGTCACTGGCACCATGACCAATTCCAGCTTACAGTTTTGAGGTTATCCACAAGGACACTATCAGACACACAGACACAATATTAAAAACATATGCAAAATTACAGTTAGCTATCCAAAATACTATCTTTCCTAAGTGAGGCCTATTAAGGATTCTCTCAGTACAAACCTATATTTATGGTTTGTCACATGGGGGAACCAAAACTAAAACCATTGCCTTCTATGGTAACTTGTAAGACTCCATGTAGCAAAATACAGTAGGCTGTAATACATGGTCATACCAATCCAGACTTAAATGCCTATTAACCTTAACATATGCTTTTCACAATGAATATCTCAGGCCTAATGCCTTTATCTTAGCATTTCATAATAAACAGATCAGGCCTAAAGCCTTGATTATTGGCTTGCTACCATAACCACGTCAGTCTTGCTCTATCAAGAATAAACTTTACCACAAGTCAGAAAGTGCAATACAAGCGGTTAATTTAGTGAATGAATGCAAATTTGGCCCAATCAGATCATGCACTCGGGGGATCCAACATCTGAACTGAGCCTAAGCTCCTCTCTAAGTAGTGCTCTCAAAGCTCTTTTTGATAATCACATAAGTTCATGTAACATTCCCATGTAAATTAGTGTAGCCCTGAGAATCTCCTACTGCTGTCAAACACAGACCTGCCCTCTAGAGTCTAAAGTTAATGAATGAAGGGGAGGGTGCTAGATCTGCAATACATTCCTCATGGCTGTCCTCCTCCCATCATTGCTGCTGCCAGAAAAAGGCAAGCACCATAAATTAACTACTCATCTAAGAAACTTTAACACCTTTGCAATGTCATATGTGCCTTTAAAGTTGAAGCTCAGGTAGCTGGATAAATAAACAAATTTATCAAAGCTATGTGGGGGGCAAGCACTTTTTTGTGGAAGCATACAGCTTATGCCCAGTCAAAACATGTACTCCTAGCTACCAAAATTTGGGCAAAGCCGAAACCCATTTCCTGGCAATGCTTCTAAACGCCCTTTTTAGGTTGATTACATATTGTCAGTCAATAACTGCACTGTCAAGCTATACCTAAAAAGGAGAAACAGAAAACTGCTGAATTGCAGAAGCTAGAAAACCTGGGAACAAATGTACTAAAGTTTGGTGCAACACAGCAAGGCAACTTGTTGAGCTTTGTTCCATCAAATGGAGAAAGCTGAACAGCATCATATTTACCAACATATAAAGCTATTCAGCTCGCTTCATGTGCTGGCGCACTCTGGGATGTCTTGCAGCAATGCAGGCACCCTTGCACCATAGTACAAAGGTGCCTGTGTTACTGGCAGGGTTGTTTTTTATGCAAGAAGGGATCTCTTCCTGCACAAAACAATGCTTAAAGGCATTTTCCCCATGCATGATGCAGATTACACCACACATAGAAAGAGGAACTAATGAGGAGAAACGAAGATATGTTTCCTTGTTACGCCTCACTTGGGAAGGTGTTGCGTATTGACACATTTCCAGATTTACTAGTGTTGCAGCAGAAGCTCTTTTTGTTTTTCTAATACTGGGCCCATCCACTTGTTATACTAAAATTAGTCACTTCACTCAGATTCTATATTTCACCCACAGAGGCATTGGTCCTTTGATGGACATTTCTCGTCATAGCGAGGGGCGAGAAATCAGTGTGTCGAACTGTTAGCCACCCAATGATGACCATTAATTGGGAGCCAACTAAAAAAATAGAGATCAGGTTGAAGTACACTACTCTCAGAACCATGCTATAGAAATAGAGTATTGCAATTGGAAGATGCAACATTCTAAAGAAATTCCATTTAAGAAATATTATACAACCTAGAAGCTCCTCTGTGGTTTCACATATTAAGAGCAAAAGAACCTGAAGTTCGGAGAATAATCTATGACTTTCCCTATCATGCATTATAAATCAGTAAGCACTGCTTTTGCAGAAAGAACATTATGACACAATAAAAGACTTATGAAAATTTAGATAGTTTGGTTATTGAATTAAAGATCTAAAATCAATGCATATGAGTAACATTCGAAGTAACTCTGTTATGACTCTTACCGTTCGCAGTATAAAACCACAAATTTAGTCAAAGTAAATCTTTTGCTAAATAAATGATTTAAAAAAGAGGACGGTTAAGGTTAGAGATTCCTTTCACCAACAAAGGCAGGAGGATGGTTCTAAAGAGTTCTCTTAGCATGGGCAAAGGGAGTTCACTAGGAAAAAGTCCATTGGCATGGGCAAGGTGAGTGGAGGAATAATCAGGAAGGTAAGGTATGGTCTCTCACCAGACAGCTTTAAATCATTCAGCAGGCAAGTTCATCAGCAAAAGGGAAAAGGCAAGGGCCATGTAAAGATAGGCCATCATGTGACCATTTTTCCATTCACCATGTACAAAATTAATACTCCAACGTATTTCTCATGTTGCTCATGAGAAACGACTGTCCATTCCATCCTCACAGGTTAGTTGACAAAGAGCTTATTTTCTTTGCTTCTCTGCATGGATTAAGTCAAGAGGTTGAGTTCTCATCTATTCACACACAAAGAAGTATTTGGAAAAGTGTCTTCTTGATTGAAGAATGTTGCATAAAAGGAAAAGATGAAGCAACGTTTGAGGAAAAGTGCCAAAAGTCCATTACACCAGGCTAGGAAATAAAGCAGCCCAGGGAAAAAGGCAATTCAATGTGTTTTAAAGTTAGAATTTCATATTTAGTAATGTGAGCTCATTATTAAGTTCAAGCATAATGAAATAGATCAAACATATTATATATGGAACTATTTGTAACATTGTGAGTGAATATTGCACAAAAGTGTTCAACTGTAATTATGGCCTGCTACCAAAATGTTAAAAGTATCAATGTGCAAACTAAAAATCATTATATGAAATTTGTTATAAGAAATATAAGACCCTACTAATGTCAAGCACTTATACTGAAAGTTTTAGTCCTATACAATAAAGTATGTTTTATTTGCACCCGTTTATCATTTGCTATGGTGCTTTAAAATGAAAGCAATGGAGATGCTAAGTTTCATTCTTCATTTTTCTGAACGACTTTGTTAAAAATACAAGGTAATCTCTTAATAAACATGTTAAATTCATTTTTTTAATCAATCCTGCTATTTCTACCCAAGCATACTTTTACGGTGCTGTTACTTCAACTTTTCTCAATTTCAGTGTTGTTTTTCTAGACGTGGGCAAAGTACACATTATGTTTTCGTCGTCATAAGCAGTTTTTGTGTTGTGTAAAGAATAATCAGCTTTTACACTGTAACACTAGCTTTAGAAAATCTTGGCATGTCCCAAAATCCATGGATGGATGAATGTGAACACCCATGCTCCAGCCATGGAACACCTCTCTCAGATCAGTGTAATGCAATGCAGCTCAAGTGGTTGTGTTGCATTGCATTTTCTTTACCTAGCCATGCAGGGTGACAAAAGTTAACCGTTGCTTGGCTCAGTAACTACCAACTAACATTTTGCACCATGGCTGTGCTAAAAAAGTTTGCAATGTTAGTAAATCAGGGCCTGCTTGACCAAATTGTGTCGTGTTAAATATTTTATTTCACTGAACCTCCTTTTTCTACATTATCACACATGGGAGCACTGTCCAAAAACATGAGTTCATGATGCGCACTGTAGAAACAATTCTTGTCTTTGATTTAGTTGGCTATATATTGCTCCATTTTTAACTGTCCAATATTTCTTCTTCTTCATGCCCCATTGAGGGCTTTGAAGCACTCTAAAATACCCACTTGTAAAGACCATATCAACAATGGCCAACACACAATACTGTGAATGCTGTGAATGCCTGTGTGCAAATTCGTGTATAGAGGATGACAGATTACTCTTGTGTGGTTTAACACTGCTCATGGCATTGTCATTATCACTGTCTCTACTGACACTCGTCCTCTGATTATTTTAAATATCTCACCATACAGACAACCCAGAAGATATTAATGACGCTCAGACCATATGGCAGTGGTGTTTACAAATCCTCACTGCTGCAGCATAAGGCAGGTACAAAGAAGTCTTATTATAGCATAATACATGGGATTCTGTAATCCCTGCATAAACACCAGTATCTAATTTCTTTATAAATGGCGACTTGTGATGCATCCAGTTGTCGATTATGAAGACTATTTTAAGTTGTTACAGTCTAGTTCTGAAGTCAAAATGTCTGCTGTCACAGCCAGCAGCCGAAATGAAAGGCAGGTGAGGTCATGGAGCATACTTGAAACAGCTGTTTAAAGCATCAGAAAACGGAACGTTGCTCTTCAGTATTCTGCTCTATTTTGTAGCGTACAATGACAAGCAGAGAGAACATGTTTATTTTTTGCACTCCGTAGATAGTTAGAATAAGCTGAAATCTTCAGCATTTTTCTACACATTCCGAGCTACTGTAGCTTTTTTTTTTTAACTGACTTTTATTGAACTGTTTCTAATATCTGTTTGCAACAAACAACTAACAGGTTTTTATGTGTTTAGTTTTGCATTAGAGGTATTATTTTTAATCTTCCTGTTTGTAAACATGCTCACTCTTTCATTGAAAGTGCTACATATTAAGGTTTTAAGTGGCTTGTGAGAAAGGTGATGGTGTGACTAAGTATTATATGGGAATAAATACTCCCTGGCATACATGTTAAGGATATTACAACCCACCTTGGAGTTCCATAACCTTATAAAGGAACTCAAAATGTGGCCTTGTTCCACTGTATGGTTGTGGAACTCCTCAGTGACTTGCAATATCCTTATATGGCAGGGGGTACTTTAGCCCTTATAACCCTGTTGTGCTGCAGTGGATCTCCGTTGGTAATGGACCCGGGTTTGTGCGGTGGTTAAATACCCATCGTTGATCGTTCAGGTGTTCCCAATGGTTCGGATGCTGTGATTAGCGTCTGTATAAAAAGGACATAGAAAAAAGACCTAGTGGGCGCGGTGACATTGAGGAGTGTTTATGCCTGTCGTCATAGTGATGTTAGGGCGCAACAGGCCGTCCGTCATGGATACTATGTGTGCAATTAAACCCCAAGGTGCTAGTAAGTTCAAGTTGGCTCGTTTTTAATTAAAACACCGTATTGTTTCTGAGTCCAGACTCCAAACAGTTCGGTTGGTGGCATATGTTCTGACAGATGAGCGCATGTATATAGAAATACTAGGAGTAGACCACAGTGATGAACTGTAACAGTCAAGTGTATACCGGTCATCTGTTTTAGGTTAAAGACTAGCTCCAAGAGCGCTGAGTCGCTATCTATGGAGGGAACCGTGGTGTCCATTAGGAACCCTATTTAGGGAATAGGCCAGGGTACAGATGTTGTGTGTGGACTGAGCACTCAGGCCTTCAGACTGCACCACGGGATGGAATCATTCAACCCGTGGTGATGGGTTGATAGACGGCAGATCCATCGTTGTTCCTTAGTGAGTAGGATATTTTCATTGTTCTGGTGATTGTATTCAACTGTTCAATCACCGTCCACGAGATGTCATTAGGTGTGTGTCCTTGTTGTAGATAGTGGTCTGTGAGGTGACTGATGTTTTTCTTGCACCTTATTGTGCTGCGGTGCTCGACTATTCTGATCCTGACCTTGCGTGTCGTCATGCCCACATAGCGGAGGCCGCATGGGCATATGATCAGGTAAACAACATTGGTGGAATTACAGTTTGTATGTTGTAGCTGTTTTCAGGTTTTGCCGGGTTCCAGATCGAGTGTTTTCGATTGATGTGTCAAATGGCATACGCTGCCATCATTACAGGGGTAGTGTTCGGTTACCTTGGGGAGACCCCATGTGTTCAAGATTGTGTTGGTGGTGGGTCTTCGGGGTGCTCTCAGTCGTGTAGACACTAGTCGATCCTTTAGGTTACTTGCTTGTTTGTATGCAAAGAGGGGTTCCTCCCATTGTCTCGTGCCAGAGTTTATGATGCGCCAGGGCTTTCAGATAATGCTGGACACTTTATTCAAGGCCACATTGTACGTTGTGATTCATGTCATGGGTGGGCAGGATGCTTCCCATGCGACAGTTTCTAGTAGAGCCTCCTGGTTTTGATTGCGAGCTCTTTTTTTGGTTTTCTGAATGATTCTCTGGGGGTAGCCGCTGTCCTGTAATTTGGAAACAAGGGTGGCTGATTTTTTCTTGTAATCTGTGAGTTGGCTACAATTCCTGCATATGCGTAGGAATTGTCAAAATGGAAGATTTCCCTCAAGGCTCTAGGGTGGAAGCTGTTAAAGTGTAGAAGGGAATTCTTGGCTGTAGGTTTGTAGTAGGTAATGGTGGTGAGGGTTCCTGCCTCAGCTGTTATATTGAGGTCCAGGAATGCCAGAGTGGTGGAGCTGAATGTGCTTGTGAACCGTAGGTATGGGTCTCTCACATTTAGCCATGTCAGGAAAGTCGTCAGAGATGCTGGCGTGCCTTCCCAGATCCTAAAAATGTTGTCGATGTAGCGTCGCCATACTTTGATTTCGGCTAAGTATGGGTTAGTGGAAGATGACATGTGTGTCTGTTCAAAATGGTGGACGTAGAGCCCTGCCATGTTGGGGGCGAAAACGCTCCCCATGGATGTCCCATTAGTCTGCAGGTAGAACTCGCCTTCATACTCAAAGTAATTTTCTTTGAGAGCCAGTGTAGCACATTTGAGGATGAACTCCCTGGGGGTGTGGTATTCCCAGGGTATGTTCATGAGTATGTCGTGAGGGACTTGCAATGTGGCATCCTGTGGGAGGCTCGTATAGAGACTTTCAATGTCCAGCCCCACCATTAGTTGGGTTGTGGGGTCAAAACTCAGATCTTTAATGATATTGAGCAGCTGTTTGGTATCTTTTATGTAGGTTGGTGTCTGCTGAACCAGAGGGTTTAGAAAAACTCACAGTATCTGGACAGGGGTTCCAGCAGGGAACTTATTTCAGAGATGATGGGGCATCCTGGTGGAGGTCATGTTCCTTTATGGACTTTGGGTACTGTGTAGAAGTATGGTACCCTGATGTTTTTGGTACACAGGTAGTCAGCTTCCTGTTTTGAGATATGTCGCGCTTTACTGGCTTTATCCACCAGGGTTTTGATAGTCACCTGTAATGTCATGGCGGGATAATTTCTGAGACGTTTGTAATTTCGTGGGTCACTGAGTAACCTACGACATTCCGCATCGTAATCCGTTTTGTCTTGTAGCGCGATGCCGCCACCTTTGTCAGCTGGTTTTATGATGAGCGCAGGGTTGTCTTGTAGGTTTTTAATGGTCTCTCTGTCTTCTTTGGAGAGGTTATTGTAGGTTCCGGTATTGTTTATTCCTTCAAGTAGGTAATATAAAAATAAAGAAATTAAAACAGGCAAAAAACAGGGAGCAGTGAAAACCATTTAAAAAATGTTATTCGGGCCAAGGGTGTCAGGGGTCAAACTTGCTCCGGTGGTGCGAGAGTACTGTGAAATGAAGGTAACCGGTAATCCCTAACCAGTCACTACTCTGAAAAGAAAAAAGGAATGCTTCAGTGCTGATAAGGAGACCAAAACAAATGAATAACTCCAGGAAACAATTCCATACTAAACACTCAGGATCACCACTTTGATATATCAGGGGGCACATTTAAATAATGCAAAATGACAACTTAATTACAATAATTATAGATAAAATTGGCAAACAGAATTGTAAAACATGAGAATGATACTTGCCAGCATTGATGATGGTGACCATAAATTAACAAAACTTGGTAATCAGTTTACAGATGTGTAGTGAATGGTCATGTCAAAAGATGACACAAAAAAATAAATACAAGCTACAGCATTCATGGAGTCATTAGCACTGTCAGTAAATAGAGCCATCAGGATCAATTCATAAGTAAAAAAGCATTGTGCCAATCCTTCCATTGTATTCAGTCCATTCCTTATAGAGTCACACTTGTCTATCCATTTACATTCCAGTCTTTGAAGGGGGTGTGACATGTCTCCATCTCTGGGTGGGAGATAGGCTTTTTCAATGACTTGCCACTTGAAGTCATCCACAGTAGGTTGCTTTTTCACATAGTGGAAACCATGAGTGCTGCCAAGATCACACAGTAATTCCCGCTTCTATGTTGTGGTGTTTATGCCTTGATTGGCTGTTGTGTTTGTCCTACATAAATCAGGCTGCACGGATACCAGATACAATAGATCCTGTTGGCGGATACACAGTATTGTAATATTGTAATGTGGTGTGTATGTGACGATGCATAAGGGTCTTAGTGTTTGTAGTGTAGTGGCAAGAGACACAGCTTTCACACTTGTAGTGGCCCTTGATGGGGCTGAGTCCCCAAGTGGATAGGATGGTATCATTTCATTTGGTGACATCAGAATGTGCATGGTCCAGATGGTCCTTAATGTTTTTACCTTTCTTGTATGAGAACAAAGGAGGCTCTCTGAGGACATCAATGGTCATTAGAATCGGCCAATGTTGCTTGATGATTTTAACTATCTGATTGGTGTCTGGACAAAATGTTGTGTTTACCACAAAAGAGCTGCTCCTAGTGTGATAACCCAAATGAGTTACAAGAACGTCGTAAGTGTGGGCATCTCACAAAAAGTTTCGGACTGGTCTCACACACCACCTGGTGTCATGCTTCATCATTGACCAGTCCTCGCCCTCCAAAAACTTCGTTTGATGGAGGGCGGGCATACACTTGACGACAAGGATGCACTTCTAAGTGACTAAGTGGGGGCCCGTGTATATGTGAGTGAGGTTAAAAATCATTATAGTAGTCAGCTGCGTTTTTAATGTGAAATGAAAACTATATGATATTAAAATGAGAAAGTGACGGTAATTGGGGTGGTTAGTGTCCCCTACCGTCTAGTGAATGGTCGACATGTTTCTGCCTAAGCGGCCCGATTGGGTCCATGGCATTCATCAGGACCTAGAAATGAGAAAAGGGGCTCCGTTCTTACAAAATATTGGTAAGATGTTACCACTGTGTGAGTATGGCGTTGGTCACACTTCACTGCTTAATAGCTGCTTCCAATGGTGAAGCCCTAGTTAAATGGACAACTTGTCCCATGGGGGAAGGGGCGGAGGGAATCCACAGTTTTTGTCTCCTTATGACATGTGATGGATGCGTCTCGAATCCTATACGCATGTCGACCATTCACTAGACGGTAGGGGACACTAACCACCCCAATTACCGTCACTTTCTCATTTTAATATCATATAGTTTTCCATGTATAACACATTTTTCTCTGATGTTGCAGAACGGGTTCTGTGAGATTTAAGGTGATGGCAGACTTTGACCTGTCTTGAAACAGTTCAGCAATTTATCATAGGACGACATGGATTTTTGTATGAAGAATGAGTTGATGACAAGCTATCAGGCTTAACGTATTATTGAATTTGAGTCCACCTGCCAAGCCTGTCACTGTTTTAAAAGCTGTTCTTTACATTTCTTGGGAATTGAATGAGTCCAATAACTAGTATTATTGACTAGGTTAAATTCTGCAGTAAATATGATACTGAAAATCAATATTTTCCGATATTTGTGCCATGCTATTACAGCTGTATGTTATTGTTGTTGTAGTACATACACTTCAAATGTTTGCATTTGACAGCTGTGAATAAGTTGTTTACCACTAAACATTTTTACTATTTACAATACAATTGCATAGCAATAGCATTGCACAATTCAATAAAGTATATTGCTAATAAAAATGATTCCCTGAGTCAAGTTTCATTTGTATGTGGCAGTAATAATGAAATGTGATGGAAAGGGAAATTATAAATGAAGGCAAACAGTCTGTTACAAAGCAAAGAGAAAGATTATGTTATAAGATGGCCTAACAGTATGAGGAAAATACAATCACACTTATGAATATCAAACACTTACTGTGAATAGTGCCAGATGGTAAAAACTTGCGGCAGAGTTTGTAGATTCAGAAATTGTTATATTGATAGCAATGTGATAGCTTAAGTCTGTACACTTTGATACAAAAATTCAAATCAATTTTAATAGCAGGTGATTCAGTACTGCATGATAAATTGTTGTATATGGTCCTAATATGTATGGTCATAATATACATGGTTGTCCTACGCTCTGAGATAAATAATATTAAAAGCTTGTGTTATAGTCTGAAAAAGGTCCAGCGCACAAGCCGCAGTAGCAAAAGGCATGTGTGCAAACATACATCCATTGTATGCCAGTGGAGCCTGGCACAGGGTGCATGAATGTATGGGGAGCACCTCATGTGCCCCCCTGGCCACATAGTGGAGGGCCAAGGGTAATGGGCACTGCTATGGGCCCTCAAATTCCCTTTCTGACAGCCTTTCCATGGCAGTGGGATCGCCATGAAAAGGTTTTGGTAAGAGAGATCGTAATCCCTACAGTGGTACCTGTGCAGGCATCGCCTTCATTATAGGGATTACGGTCTGACTGCCGCCATGGCGGGCTCCTAGAGCCTGAAAGAGGCGGTGTTCTGTCCCTCCAACTGCTGCAGTCCAACTAACCGCTTCGGAATGCAGCATCCTGGATGTTTGTGGGACCGCCACCTGGTCTCACCAACATCATAATAAGGCCCTTCGTTCTTGCTGTATGTCAAATAGTCCTTAATATTATAAAATTGGTGAAGCAGGAGCAATAGGGTAAAGTACCTAAGGTAATTGGAACTCATGTGAAGACAGCTGATAGCATTGCGCCTTGTTCTCATGCCAGCCTTTCCAACCCTAAATGTGTTTTAGTAGGTCAAGATCACAATAAAAGAACGATTTAAAGATTTTAAATAAATACATTGAGACTTAACCCAGGGCTTAATATAGGCTTATGCAGTCCTTGTAGTGCAGGGAGAGATTGGGTGAACCTTTCAGAGGCACACCAACCCTCAACCCTTCAGGGGGCTCCATTATTCTCCAGGTCACTGAGTATCCTTGAGATGAAGGGGACTCCGAGCCCCCTCTATACATTCTGCACTGGGTTATCATTGTACGTTACACCACTGCACATAGTACCACACAAAGCCATTCAAATTGCTGTCACTCTAACTTAAAACTCCTTTGGTGTTGCATTGCAGAGCATGTGGAATGTTGCAACACAGCCTGGCCATGGCAAATGGCATAACAATGCAGTTTGAAGTGGGTTCCCAAAGAGAAATTCTAAATAGGGAATTGTCAAATCTCTTTCAACAGATTGAAATGACACATTTTTACGAGAATGCTAGTATCCACAGCATTAGAGGCTACATTGACTTTAGTCATATACATTTTATAACACCAAGACTATAAACCAGAAAATAGATAAGGTGCTCCAGAATCGAAATATGTGATATGTCACAAATGGGCAGGTCAAATGTTATGCATATCTCAATATAACACTGGAATATGTCGAAATGCCTGTGTTTTGCCACAGTACAATGATACTGCTGAACAGGGTTTACACTTGGCTGAGGCAAAAAACAAACTACCATGCATTTGTTGCTGCGGGGCACTTCATGCATACCATATGTACCTATCACATGGTAGCCCTCAGGTATACCTGCTAGAGAGTCAAATATCACACAATTTAGAGTCAGATATGGGTGACACACACTCACAGCACATGTGTGCCTTCAATCCAGACAAACACTCCATAGACATCATCTTTCGATCCATTACATCATAAATGTTTTAACCACATACAAAAGATGTACCCCCTTCATTCAAGTCGATTTGGATACCTATTGGCATCATACTTGCTTTTGTTGTTAAGGGTGGCAAAGGTCCCTTATGAGATGACCTATATAATACATGGCACATTCCTTCCAGAAATAGAGTTGAATTTGCATTTCAACTCATAAAAATACCTACTTAGCCTTCCTACACATGACGTAAGGGGCAATCAAACAGACTCATGTAAAAGCTTATTTAATCAATGGTATGGTATGCAATACTATATAGGGCCCAATTACGACCGTACAGCAGAGTGGTGGCGCAGCGGTGCAAACCGGTGCACCACAGCCCTACCATAGGTCGCTGCAGCCCGCCTGCCAGATTATTACTCTTCAGTGGTCTGGCGGGCAGGCGGTGAGGAGGTTCCCCCTGCGGTGCCCTTTAAAAGGTGGTGGTGCCTTTTAAAACGGCACCGCAATGGGAACGCCTCACAAGGTTCCTGCATGGCATGGACTTGTATGTCCATGCTGTGCAGGAATCTATATGCATGCACAGATGGGGGCACATGTTATGCCCACCTGTGTGCATCCACATATGTCTGAGGCACAGGGGGCCCTGCAGGGTGCCCTTTGTTCCCCTTCCGCCTGGATTTTCATGGCTGCCGAACCACCATGAAAAGCCCGGCAGAGAGCAAACTTGTACTATGCTTGGCAGGACCGCCATACTCATAAGAGGGTGCTTAATGTTGCCAAGGGAGCCCTAAACTTATAAGAAGGTAGACTCTTAGGGTCACATTTATGGGGAATCATTGTAGGGCAGAGTCGCAAGTCTTCTTGCTGCGCTGCCCTACTCCAATGTGAAAGGGCAGGAATGCACTGTATTTATGAAATAATGTGCATTCCTGTCCTTTCCCCCTGCACTGAAGCAAAATTTGCTGTGTAGCGCCAATGCAGAAAACCTTAGTGCAAGGGTGCCTGTGTTGTTGGCAGAATTGGTTTTGTGCAGAAAGGGGCAATCTAGAGAGACATTTTCCTCTTTCCATGTGTGCTGCAGAATGCAGCACAGATGGAAAGAGTAAAGCACCAGGAGAAATAAAAATAATTCTCCTTTTTATGTCTGCTCTGGGAAGGTGTAAAGTTTTGGCGCTGCCCCAGGTCTATGTGATTCAGTAAATCTGGGGCAGGGTCAAAATCCATGGGTGTTGCGAGTGCAAGCCCACTGCAACACCCATGGAATACCTCTCGAGCGCAGAGTAAGTCAACGCAGCAACTTGCGCTGCCTTGCCTTACTCCATATCTATGAAGCCATGCAAAGTGGCTTTGCATTGCCTCATAGATATGGTTGAAAGTTTTGCATCACCAGAGCATCAGAATAAGTGACACTCCGGCAACGCAAGTCTCTTATAAAAAAGGGTCTTAATGTTGATCTATTGAATCTCTCCAAGAAGCCCATTGAGCCAATTGAACAGGGTTGAAGAGTTGTTTGCGCTGTCACAGTTATCATGTTTTATTTCACATGTTAACAGAAATACACAGGGGATGAACAGACTTGCTGGAACACTAAAGTGCATGGACTATATACTAAGCCTGGGCAAAGCACTACGCTACGCTCGCGAAGTTTGCGCTTCTTCGCACTACGCAAATTGCACGTAGCACAGTGCAAACACACGTAGTGTAGCGTAGCGGTAATTTTTTGCTTGCTCGCGGTCCTCAACGTCAAGTTGGCAGCAGCGAGCAAGCAAAATGACATCCCCGCAAGATTTTTTCCTCGTTCGCGATCAGCAACATCAAGTTGCCGATTGCGAGCGTGGAAAATAAACCTCCCGGCGAGATTCTCAACGCGGGGAGGTCAGGTTTCTCATTGCGAGTGGTCGCGTATGCTCGCGACCGCTCGCGATGAGAAACTACCAGTCCGCGTTGAGAAAGCTGCCGCTCGAGTAAAAATCTACTCGAGCGACAGCAAACGGCAGCTTGCACTGTGCGAGATGCCGTTTTCAATGATTGCACTGTGTGGGCAAGCATCCGGCACTGTGCAATCATCCCCGAACAGGCTACTACGCAGTTTGCGTAGTGCGAAGTGCACTTCGCGTTACTACACATAGCGCTACTTCGCAAACTACGCCCAGGGTTTCTATATACTAGGAGAAATGTGTACATGAATAAAATGGCGCAGCCATAGACACTGACCAAAATGATTGCTCTTACAGTGATACATGCACACTAGTGATAATTACAAAAGGCACCTTCACAAATGGCGGAGCATCACCAGATAGTTAAATAGATAAATAAATAAATAGTGGGAATTTACATAAATAAGAAATTGATAAAGCATATATTATTAAATGATGGAATATAATTAGATCAAATATAAATATAAGACAATGACTATACATAAGAACATCATAATAATAACAGAGAAATTAGCTATCGTAGAAAATACGCACCTAGCAAGAATTTAGGACATAGTAGGTTTAAAAGAGAATAGTGGAATTATGTAAGGGAGGGATAAAGGAAAAGCAGAAGGTAGAAAGAAAATAATAAAAATGAGGACTAATATGGAAAGGTGGAGCCAGAGTACGAAGAAGAAAGGAAAAAGGAACAGAATGGAGCAAAAAATAATGGGAAAAGAATGTGAGAGAATGAATAAAATAAAGCAGATAATAATGGGAAAATTTGATGTACAAAGATGTAAAACAGTGAATTAGTGTGCTTGACTAGATGTATTAGGAGCGACATAGGAATTAACCATATCATCACCATCATCAATTTTAGCTTTTAGGAAAGGAGACCAGGTCTGGAAAAACATATCAGCTTGGTCCTGAAGGTTATAGATCGTTCATTCATGTGAAGCCGTCTGTATCATTGCAACTAACCATTCTTCCTGTGATGGTGGGGATGATGACTTCCAATGTCGTAAGATACAGATTTTAGCTGTAGCCAAAGCAGTGTGGAAGAGACGGAGTTGTGATTTAGAAAGTTTTGGGGAGTGACGTAAATCATGTAAAAGAATGTTAGTAGGTGTGAATGGTAAATGTAAGGGCATTGTAGAATGTAAGGTTTTACCAACATAGGTCCAAAAAGTTTGTATTCTTGGGCACTCACAAATAATATGAGTTGTATCACAACCAGAAATGGAATATCTCCAACAATCGTCATGCGGAAGTAAACCAGCTTTATGCAGTTTAATCAGTGACCAATGCCAGTCATGGAGAATTTTAAATTGACAACATTTAAGTCTAGCTTCACGTACTCCTTTATGCAGACCCTCCAGTATCTGATCCCATTCAGTAGCTGTATAAGAGATTGATAAACGGAATTGCCACTTAAGTTGAAGATTATGAGAGACGGTTGGTGAAAAAATGTGAAGCGTAAAGGTTTTGTAAAGTCCAGAAGTCACTCCTTTATGTTTCCCGCATATAGTTAAGTAGGATAATATTGGGGATGTTTGAAGCAATCAAGGGGGTGACCCTAAATGGTTTTTTTCAAACATTGTTGGAGTTGAAGGTATTTAGAACAATGTTGTATAGAAAGATTAAATTCATCCCTTAATTGTGAGGATTTGAAGTCACCATTATGAAGAAGTTGATCTGGAGAATGGATGCCCGCAGTTTGCCACAAAGGCCAAGATAACGTACGACCATTAATATGTATACCTGAGTAAGTCCACAAGGGAGCCTTGACATGAATACATGAGTTTGAATCCAATAAACGATGTCCTTTTTGCCAGGATTTATGCATAACTGACAAAATCGGATTTTTTGGATCAGAACGACTAGTGCTGCTGCCATACAGAAGAGAAAGGCCTGAATCTATGGATAAAAGATGGCGCTCTATGTGAACCCATTGCGGAATGTCTTTGATTCCTGGTAAAAAAATAAGAGTATTGAGAGATGTGCAATCCGAGGGAATAGTGTTCAATGGATGGGAGACCCATTCCACCATATAGTTGATGAGCTTTTAGTTTTGCCATTGCAAGGCGAGGCCTAGTTGAACCCAATATAAAGGTCTTAATCTGAGAATCTATTGATCGAAACGTAGATAAAGGAATCTGAAGAGGGAGCATACCTAAAATATAAATGAAACACAGAAGAGTGACCATTTTGATAGCTTGGACACTGCCCCAAAGAGATAGCCCTAAAGTCTTCCATTTGTCAAAATCACACTGCATTTGAGACAGCAGAGGAGCTAAATTGTCTATAACCATGACATCCAAGACCTTATTGACTAAAATTTCCTAGATATTTAAGGCATGAAGACTGCCAATGAAAAGGGAAACCGTATATAGCTGCTTTTGTAGTTCCATCAGAAATGGGCAACACCTCACTCTTGTCCCAATTATTTTATAACTTGAAAAGGAAGAGAAGTCATCCTTATTTTGAAATAGAGACGGAAGAGATCGGGGAAGATTTGTAAGAGTAAGTAGGATATCATCGGCATATAAGTAGATTTTATAGTGTCCAATTGGAAGGGGAACTCCTGTGATTTCAGAAGATTAGCGGATTGTGGAAGCTAGTGGCTCCATTGCTAAAAGAAAAAGAAGGGGGGATAAAGGGCAACCTTGGCACGTTCCCCTCCGAATTGGAAATGTATCAGATAGGAAACCACCGCAATTCACTTGAGCAGAAGTGTTGTCAAATAATAAATGCAATTTGGTTATAAATTGGTCACCTAACCCAAAGGGTTGCATTACTGTAAAAAGATATTCCCATTCAATGCGATCAAACGCTTTTTCTGCGTCAAGTGACAGAGCTAATGTATCCTCTGAGAGATGTTTAGCAGACCACGCTGTATGAGCTAATGTACGGAGATGATTCTGAGAAGTGTGCCCTGGGACACAAGCCCACTTGGGTGTAATGTATTAGAAAAGGTAAGACTTTACGGAGGTGGCACGCTAGGATGCTGGCCAATATTTTGATATCACAGTTTAATAACGAGATGGGACAGTTGCTACTGCAAAGCAAAGGATCTTTACCAGCCTTGAGTAGCATGGCGACAGCTGCCTTGTTAGAAAGAGGACCCAATGAAGATTCACTATCTGCCTCCTGAAATGCAGCATGTAAAGTATCAATATTATTGTGTCCTGTCCATCGGTAGAATTCAGCAGGGAATCCATCTTCCCCAGGAGCTCTGTGGTATGGCAGGGCAGAAATAGCTTTGGAAATCTTATCCTTAGTGATTTCACCTTCAAGTAGTACTCTACCCTCATCAGAGAGGCGAGGAAGGGTCACCCCTGTGAGGAAGCAAGACATCTTATCTAGATCTGTTTGGTTGCCTGGAGTGTAAAGGGATTGGTAAAAAGAGGCAAATTCATTGACAATCTCTTGAGGTCTCGTGAGTATATCACCTTGTGCTGATCGAATAACTAGAATGGCCATGGCTGCCTCCCTTTGACGCAATTGTGCAGCTAACAATCTCCCTGCCTTTTCTCCCTGTTCGTAATATCGCCCCTTCATTCTCTGCAGAGCATATGCAGCTTTTGAAGTAAAAAGGTTGTTTAAGGCTATACGTGCTTGCTCTAATGATTTACGATTTTGCAAGGTTGGGGTTATTGTGTCTAGGCGAGAGTAAGATTGAATGTCGCGTTCTAGCTCTATTTGTCGGGCAGCATTCTGCTTATTAGCGAGTGCTGCGTGGCGCATTAGCTGACCCCTAATAGTGGCTTTGACCGCAGCCCAAATAGTCCTGTTGGAAGTTACAGAGCCCTGATTAATGGAAAGATAATCTTGGAGATGTGATTGCAGTTGAAGTTTACCCTTGAATTTAAATCTGAATTTAAAATTATTTATAAAGCGCACGTTCACCAGCGGTTTCATGGCGCTACAACTAACAGATATCTGGGTGAGGGAAGCCGAAGCTGAGTTAAAAGGAAACAGAAACTGCTAATGAACTAGTTAAAAAATTTAGTAAACAAATGAGCTTTGAGCTGTTTCCGGAATTGCGGATAAAGAGTTAAGGCTCTAAGCTCAAGAGGCAGGGAGTTCCAGAAGAGTGGAGCAAGGGTCGCAAATTTCGATCCTCCCCATTTCTTCCTCCAGAACCGCGGGACTGTGAGAAGGGATTGAGTGGATGAACGCAGTTCCCTGGAGGGAACATAGGGAATGATCTCAGATGAGATAAAAGCCGGGGCCGTGCCCAGTCGTGCTTGGAAGGTGATGGAAGCAAGCTTAAACTGGACACGCGCGCGGACAGGGAGCCAATGTAGGGACTTGAGGAGGGGAGTGACGTGGTGAGACTTTGGTAGTTTAAACACCAGGCGCGCCGCCTGGTTTTGGATCTGCTGCAGACGCCTTAAGCTATATGCAGGTATACTTGCATATAAGGCGTTGCCGTAATCCAGGCGGGAGATGACCATTGCCAGGGTGATCAGTTTCAAAGCGTCAAAAGAAAAAAAACGGGACACCTTGCGTATAGTGCGCAGTGAAAGAAAAGAATAGGAAACCACAGAACTAACCTGGGAGTGAAGGGTGAGTTGAGAAATGAGATTAATGCCTAATGTTTTTACTGAGGTAGAGGGGACAGGTGGAGTGCCTAGGGAAGGGGGCCAAAACAAGGAAGACCAGGGGCTGGATGAACCACCCGTCAACACCAGCTCAGTCTTGTCTGGGTTGAGTTTCAGATGGTTGTGGTTCATCCAGTCCCGGATATGAATCATGATAGATTGGAAGTTAAGAACAGAGGCAGGGGAAGAAGACAGATTAAAGACAAGTTGGAGGTCATCCGCATAATTAAATACGGTGACCTCCATTTGCTGCAGTGAGAAAATAAGAGGGGCGATGTAAAGATTAAACAAAAGAGGTGAAAGGGAGGAGCCTTGGGGGACCCCGCACTGAACTTTCCGAAGGTCCGCAGAAAAATCACCCAGGCGAACTGCCTGGGTGCAGTCCCTCAGGAAGGAGGATAACCATACCAGCACGGTGCCCCCGATCCCCGCCGCCCTGACACGGGAAAGCAAGATGGTATGATCAACCGTGTCAAAAGCGGCTGAGAGATCGAGGAGAACCAAGGCCTGGGTCTGGTTAGTGTCCATTCCCTCCCTGAGGTTGTCGAGGACCGAGAGGACTACGGACTCTGTAGAGTGTGCGGGGCGGAATCCGGCCTGGCGGGGAGCAAGAACCCCGTACTTCTCCACAAAAGAGCTCAGAGCGCAGGTGACATGGCGCTCGAGCACTTTCGCCACGAAAGGCAGGTGAGAGATGGGGCAAAAATTGGCAGGCACTGAGGGGTCTGCGCCCAGCTTCTTCAGGATGGGAACAATGACTGCTGTTTTGAGTGGATTGGGTACCACGCCCTGGGAGAGAGAACTATTGAGGAGGTGAAGGGGGGGGTCTGGACAAGTAGTAAAGATGTGACGGAGGATGTGGGCAGGGCAGGGATTTAACGGAGAGCCGGATTTGACAAGGGGAATTATGGAGGTCAGGGATTCCTTGGTCAAGGAAGGGAGAGTAGTGAGTTGTCCCTTGGGGGGAGGACACTGGGGATCCACAAAGGTAGGAGAGGGGAGAGGGATATTGGCTTTAATAGTGGCTATTTTCTGAATGAAGAAATTGTTTAGGGAGTGACAGAGTTCCTGGGAAGGGGTGGGCTTCAGAGGGGTTCTGTCGGAGAATGCCAGGTTGTGCACAATCGAGAAGATTTCCCTCGATTGGTTCTCAGCTGCGAGGATTTTTGAAGAAAAATAGGTTGTTTTGGCCGCCAAGATAGCCTTTTTATATTGAGTCAGGATGTTAATGAACTCCAATCGCAGTGAGGGGCAGTAGTTTCCCCTCCAGGCCCGCTCCGCTCGATGTACCGCTAGTTTGGTGGCCTTAAGATCTTCATTAAACCACAGGTTGGCATCCTTCTCCCGCTTTGAGGTGAACCGTTTCAAAGGGGCAATAGAGTCGCAGCCTGAGGAGAGCCACTGTTCAATGGCCGTGAACTGGGAAAGGGTGGATAGACCTTGTAGGGAGGGGTAGGAGGTGGTGAGTAGGGTGGATAAATTTTCAGGGTCTACTCGCCCCCAAGCACGGACCCAGATGTTCTTAGGAAGTGGGGGCTTGGCCGGAGGATGTGTGGGAAGGGCAAATGAGATCAAATGATGGTCTGACCGCGTACAAGGTGAGATGAATAGGGACTCTACGGGACAGTTCAAGGACCAAATCTGGTCTAGGATATGACCCTTGACATGGGTAGGAGAGTGAATATGAGATGTGAAGTTAAGAGATTGAAGGGTGTCTGAAAATTCTTTTGAGGATGGGCATTCTGCGGGGTCTGAGGGCCAAAAATTAAAGTCACCCAGGAGCAAAATGGAGGAGTTGTTAACTGTGATCGTGGCCAAAACTTCCAGAAAATCGGGGAGAAACAATAAAGGGGATTGAGGGGGACGATAGGTAAGTATGCAAGTGAGGGGAGGTGTAATAGAGGTAGTACGGATAGCCAGGTACTCCGTAGTGGCAATATCTGGCAAGGAAAGAGTTTGAAAGGGGAGGTCAGTTCGGGCGATGACCGCAACGCCGCCCCCAGCTCTACCATTATGGCGATCCGCACGTAGAGCGTAATATGGGGCTGGGAGAGTGGCCAATAGAACGGGGAGGGAGTCATCGCAAAACCATGTTTCTGTTAAAAAAAGAAGATCTGGTGCATGAAGGTCTAGCAGCACCGATAGTTCATGCGAGTGGGCTACTGCAGACCGGGTGTTTAAGTAGTATACCGAGAGGGTTTTAGAGGATCCAGGGTTAACATCACCCACGGGGGGTGAGGGGGAATGTATTGAAGGGGAAGGATGGCGGGAGAAGGAGCAGGAGACAGGCCGAGAGAAGAAATGCGGGAACAGGTAGTGGCTGGTAAAGACCATGGGCCCTGGAGGCTGCGGAGTTGGGCGGAGGAATAGGTGATAAATTGTGCAGAGTGACGTGCCCCTAGCCCCGGACAGCCGCGGACGGGCGCAGACAGGCGCAGACGGGCACAGACGGGCGCAGTCGGGCGCAGACAGGCTTGCCTTAGGCGCGCCTTCGGCGCGCAATCGTCGCGCCCGCTGCGCCCGTCCGCTGCGCTTCCGGCCCATACACATTGTTTTATAGGGGCGTTTTAGAGGGAGTGTAGAAAAGAAAAGGGGGCGTGGCCGGCGAAGTGGGCGGAGCTAGCTCGCTCGCTGTTGATGGCGGCAGCGAGGGAGAATTCCCCGTGACAGCGTCAGGATCGGCTGTCTGGGGGTCAAGAGTCAGGCTGGAATCCTAGCTTTAGTGCAGGTAAGTAAAAACACAGAATTACACAAGTTTTAAAATTCAATTAGCAGCGCTCCCGGCTTTCCGCCTCAGGAGAATGTTAGAGTGGACGCGCTAGTGATCAGCGCGCCCTTTTAGCCTGGGAGAAGGGGGCGTGGGCGGAGCTAGCTCGCACGCTGTTGATGGCGGCAGCGAGGGAGGATTCCCCGTGACAGCGTCAAGATCGGCTGTCTGGGGGTCAAGAGTCAGGCTGGAATCCTAGCTTTAGTGCAGGTAAGTAAAAACACAGAATTACACAAGTTTTAAAATTCAATTAGCAGCGCTCCCGGCTTTCCGCTTCAGGAGAATGTTAGAGTGGACGCGCTAGTGATCAGCGCGCCCTTTTAGCCTGGGAGAAGGAGGCGTGGCCGGCGAAGTGGGCGGAGCTAGCTCGCTCGCTGTTGATGGCGGCAGCGAGGGAGGATTTTCCGTGACAGCGTCAGGATCGGCTGTCTGGGGGTCAAGAGTCAGGCTGGAATCCTAGCTTTAGTGCAGGTAAGTAAAAACACAGAATTACACAAGTTTTAAAATTCAATTAGCAGCGCTCCCGGCTTTCCGCCTCAGGAGAATGTTAGAGTGGACGCGCTAGTAATCAGCGCGCCCTTTTAGCCTGGGAGAAGGGGGCGTGGCCGGCGAAGTGGGCGGAGCTAGCTCGCTCGCTGTTGATGGCGGCAGCGAGGGAGGATTCCCCGTGACAGCGTCAGGATCGGCTGTCTGGGGGTCAAGAGTCAGGCTGGAATCCTAGCTTTAGTGCAGGTAAGTAAAAACACAGAATTACACAAGTTTTAAAATTCAATTAGCAGCGCTCCCGGCTTTCCGCCTCAGGAGAATGTTAGAGTGGACGCGCTAGTGATCAGCGCGCCCTTTTAGCCTGGGAGAAGGGGGCGTGGGCGGAGCTAGCTCGCACGCTGTTGATGGCGGCAGCGAGGGAGGATTCCCCGTGACAGCGTCAAGATCGGCTGTCTGGGGGTCAAGAGTCAGGCTGGAATCCTAGCTTTAGTGCAGGTAAGTAAAAACACAGAATTACACAAGTTTTAAAACTCAATTAGCAGCGCTCCCGGCTTTCTGCCTCAGCAGAATGTTAGAGTGGGAGTCCTATGTCTTTGTATGTTCAAACGCGATGGTTTGCGTCCTGGCCGAGAGATTCCTAGATCAAGAGACAGAAGGACAGGGGAGTGATTAGACAAAGCTGCTTCTAATATGCGAGACTCCATGACCAATTGAAACGCTTTATGTGATATCAAAAAGTAATCTAAGCAAGAGAATGTGCCATGAGTAGGAGAAAAGAATGTGTATTCTGTATCTGTTGGATGACTAAGATGCCAATGATCAACTAATCCATTGTCTGAAATCAAATTGTCTAATATAGCTCTGTCCACTGCATTTCCTTTATCTAACGGACCTGTTTTGTCAAGAATTGGGTCACATACCAGATTCCAATCCCCACCAATGAGATATTGTGAAGCATCAATCTCTGTTAGTAGATGGTTCAACTGGAGGAAGAATGATTTTTTAGTTCCTGTCGGACCTAAGTATCTGTCGGTATGTTGCGCATTAATATAGAAGAAATCACATGAGAAGACAATATGGAAAATGCGTCACAAATGTAAAATGCGTCACAAAGAATTGATTTTATCAATACATTGCAGACATTTTGTAAAAATAATGTGTGGAAATAGCCAGAAAAAGTCACCTCAGGACAAGAGTCAGTAGCATTAGAGATTAATGGAGCATTGCAGGAAACACCATGAGTAGCCCAGTTAATGAATAATGCAGGAAGAGCATTTATTTAATGTGGTGGATTGGAGCTCCAAAAAGGCCTGCACGCTGAGGGAAAGGCTCCATGTTTAAGAATTGCTGGCAGAAGGTAATTTGTTAAGGCTCCAGAGAGGCTTGTAGAAGTTGGCCATGAGCGGTATATTAATGTGCAAATGAAGTTATGAAAGGCCTTACCAGGATGGAGTGAGACGTGAGAGCCAAAGAGCGTGCTTTTTTTCAGTTACACTCACGATGATAAGGGCCCCACATGAGGAGAGGATGGCGCTCACCGGCTACGCAAGAGCCGGGGATTCACCTGACAGGGAAGGCCAAGCATGCATCTTGTGAGGAGAATGCCACGGCGCTGAATGCGGGCACTTAACAAGTACAGAGACTCGTAAAAATCAGCCCAGCCGCTGCTGCCACATTCCTCTGATTAAAATCGTCGGCGCCGAGATCCTAGGTGCGTTAAGGAGAGCGTTGCCCCCATCCAAAGTTCCACCCACAACGGAGCTCTGCATTCCGACGGCCATGTTCCTGCATGGCCAGACCACACCCCATGTGCTGCCTGTTGTAATGGCAAAATAGAGTGAATTGTGAACAATTCTACAATTGTCATTTCATGGGTCTGGATCACATTGGCACACAATGAAGAGTGGGCTGCTAGCTCAGCACGATCTACCTGTAGATGTTCACTTCAGTTTGCTGACTGGACAAGTTGTGTGCAAAGCGCCACAGCTAAGCTTGTATCCTGCGTGTACTCGTTTTTTCCTTTGGGGATGTTTAGCCCAATATTTGAAACACAATACTAATCTACTACATGGCCATTATCTGGTACCTGAAATTGCATGGTGGTGGTTATGTCCCTTCAGTTACAGCTGAAATTATTGATAATAAAGTGTGTTTTAGTCATTAACTTGTTTCTCCTGTAGTATTTCATTCTGCACATGTATTTCTTGCTGATACTCCTCTAGAATATCCTCCATGTGCAGATCTCAGTTGTACTCATTAAGTACATTCACAAAAATCCCACTTCCAACAAATTACAACACATAGCTAGGATAGAAATATTCCTGCAAGTCAAGTGGATCCATCAAGGGTTAGGAAACAGCAGTCCATTATGTTGTCTGTTAGAGTACTGTGCCTTCCAAGGGAATATCCCCCACTTTGAACAAAAGCTCTGATGGCACCAAACAAGTGAAGCAAATGAGGCCGCCCTCCCCAGATGTCCTCCCTTGTCTCCTCCATCAAAGCATCTACCCATTCAACTTTCACCCTTCCATTGACCAGCTGATAATCACCACTTCATCTATACATTCTGCCTTCCACACATTCTTTCATCCATCATTCAGTCTTTCAACACTCCATCCGTCCATGTTTGATCCATCCATCATTTCACTAATTCACCCACATATGCATCTTTTCACCCAACAGTACATCCTTTCATCCATCCAACCTTTCACCCATTTTTGTACCTCCCCATGCATCCTTTCACCCATACACCCTTTTGTACATCATTTAACCCACATATGCAGCTTTTCACTCATAGAGCCTTCAACCCATTCTTTCACCCACCGTTTCACTCATCCTTTTACCCATCCACCCTTTCATGCAACTACACATCCTTTCAACCATCCACTATTTACCCTTCCTTTCACCATCCCATGCATCCTTTCACTCATTCTTTCACCTACCCTTCCATCCCTCCTTTTAACATTTAAGAACTCAAAGGTCCTTAAAAAACTCAAAGGCCCATAACGAACTCCATCCAACAATGGTGATTGGAGTGGCGGAAGTGTCTATTTTCAAAGGTACACGTTTTGTGACTTCTTCTGGGTTTGGAGTTGAGGGACAGTCATCATCCTTGGATGGAATATACATGAGCATACCCAGAGAATGATAATACAGATCCAGGGTATGGGACACATGCACTATTCACTTGTGAACCTCATCAATTTACTTTCAGGGTAATTAGCTTTAGGACAGCTTGTCACGCTCTCAGGCACACTGGATTCTGATGGTGATGGTCATTGTGTAATACTGCTTTTCATGGTTTTCAGGGCCATGAGCTATCCTTTACAGGAATGTTAAGAAAAGAATGCTCATGTCACTAAGTGCCTTCAATGGTTTTTTGCAGTGTAGAAGGACAGGGATTACACCTCTAAAACTATGGGCCTGTCACCCACCAAGGTGACAGAGTAATTTACTCCCTTGCCATGGTGGAGGTGCCACTAGCCAATTGTAGAAATGTTTGCTAGCACAGCTGACATTTCTTGCAATTACAGGAACGGTGGTTCTTGCCAAAGCATTGTAATTTTATTGTATGAGTCAGTCAGCATAATGGTGTAAGGTACACTGACAAAGTTCTTTATTTTCAAATGAACCATCCCAATGCAGGATTTAAAAAATAAAAATAAAGAAAATCAATGCTCTCCTTGCCATGGGAGTTTTCTTCCATGGGAAGAGGGGACAGCAAACACTTTTTAATGCCCCTTTCTGCCAGTGACATGCATTGAAAGATGGCCATTTGTCGACCAATCTAAATTAGGTGGGGGGGCATCTAGCAAAAACTCAGTCAGGCTGTAGGAGGTGTTTTAACTTGCCTGAGTCTCTGCCTCCGTCATTCTATGGTGCACCTGCATTTAAATCAGGTAGGCAGATAATAGTCTTGCAACGGAGTTCTAACTTGGCGCCATGTTTGTGATGGTGCCCTTGACTCTTACTCCGTCTACAATGACTACATTAATTTGACACAATGAAGTGTAAAATATGTAATATAGTATATATTTTAACAACATGAAAGGGCGTGGCCTCTATGCCGAAGCAGGATGGTGGCAGACGACTGAGCTCTGTCACTTCACGGACCTAACACTTTGTTTTTGGCCCTCATGCACGACGGTTCCTGAGCTGGTCTGTTCCCCATCTCCCTTCCATGCTTGCAGGCTGGTAGGAACTTTTGGAAACCCTTCCTTTTTGTCTTACTCCCGCGGCAAAGTCTTCTGTCATACGCAAGCGGCCGCCCTTTTCTCAGCATGCTGCTTGCATTGTTCCTCTTCATGCACAGAATTTCTTTCAGCAGTTTGGGTGAGCTGATACTTTTCTTCATGGAATTCTTTCTTTGTTCCTGGATAACTGAAGTTATTTTTAAGACGCCCTGATTTTTTTTTAACCATTTGCTTGCTATATGATATACCCTTTTTTCCAAATGGTTTCTATAGTTGGGATGGAGTGTGCCGGTTTCAAACGGCCCTAGGACTATGGCCCCTGTTGCGGATTATGCTATGTAGTCGATGGCTTCTTATATGGGCTGTGTGTTTCAAATGTGACTCCAAACTTTCTTTGTACATACACGCAGGGAAATGAAAGTAGAACTGCCAACGGTTGGGCGGACCCTCAGGAGTCTTCTGTTCCGTTGTTTCCTTGCACATTTGGAAGCTGGTGAGTACTACCAAAAACCCTTTCCAACCTGATGATGTGAAGGTGTATACTAGTCACGAGTGATCGACCGCACATCTGCTTTGTACATCGTTTACATTTCTACAGTTTATTCTTCATAGCCATAACAAATGTTGCTCACCAATTCTCTATTGTATGAGCAGGCGTCATACCTCTAAAAACTCACTCAGAGATATGTGCATTTTCATCAGAATGTCTAGCGACTCCCACATTGCTGCTATGCCATCTTCTTCTGGCACTAAACCTAAGAGAGCTAAAAATGATCCTGCATCCCCGATCCAGTCATCTAATAATCTCGTTTTAGATACTATTTTGGATGAGGTACATGCCCTTAAACGATTCATGAACGCTATCAATGAGAAATTGCAAAAAAATTCCCATGTTGGAACAAGAAATTCAAAAGCTTAAATTAAATATTGAGGATCACAATAGAAGGAACAATCTTTGCCTTTATGGTTTGCCTGAGAACATTGAAGGCCCTGACCTCCTGTCCTTCTTAAAGAAATTTCTACCTGATCTTCTAGACTTTCAGTCATCTTCCCCTCTGAATATTCAGTGGGTACATCGTCTGGGCCATCTTCAGCCTCATTCTACTAGACCCCGTGGCATAATAATGCTCTTTTTGGAATTCTCTGATTTTATGCATGTTTTGAAAACTCCCAGGGAAAAACGTCGGATTGTATGGTCTGGGCACAATATCTTTATAACTCAAGATATCTCCAATGCAACCAATGCCAGACATAAAGAATTCCTAGCCCTTCATTCTCAACTGAGACATCTGAACTTTTGTTATGGCATCTTACATCCTTGTATATCTAAAATTACCTACAAGGGAGTCTCCCAGTCTTTTGAAGATCCGATCAAGTTAGAAATGTTCTTACAAAGTATTACAAGGCAACCTATACATAGGAATGCACAATGCTCTTAAATTGCTAGTTATGCATGACTTATCTCTCTTTGTTTTATTTGCTCTTTAATCTGACTTATATGGCTTAATTATTTTTTTCATCTTTTATTTCTATCTCTGTTCTCAATCTTGCTTTTGAGTGCTGACATGCCTGGTACTCAGTTTCTTTTCTTTGTACTTCAGATCTGAGTTTATGTACTTGATCTGTTTCTTTAATTTTTTCTTATCTTAACTCTTCTTTATCCTCTCTTCTTCTATTCTTTCTCCTACTTTTCTTTCCTTGTTTTTACTCCTTCCTATTTTCTCTATAATTGTGTGAGTGTTTATTTGTTTTTCCTCTTTATTTTTTAGGCAGTTTCTTCATGTTACTTTATTGCTGATGCAAGGTGTATTTCTGTTTCCTTCATTGTTTTTGCAGTTCATCCTCAATATTCCTGTACCCTTGTCTCTACCCAACAACATGTTTATTGTTGTCTCATGGAACGTTTGTGGTCTGGGTCATCCCATCAAACGTCAAAAGGTACTTTCACATTTACCAAAACTTAATTGTCAAACTGCTCTTTTGCAAGAAACTCACTGTAATGATGTTGATTTGCTCAAACTTAAGCGTTGATGTGTGGATTAAGTTCTTTATTCTCCTGCTGTCAATCGTAAGGGTGGTGTAGCTATTTTATGTCATAAATTGTTTAAGATCCAAGTGAATGTGATACGAATGGATGATGGGTGTTGCTTACTGCCACCAACTTTAAAAAAAATCACTTTTTTTCAATATTTATGGCCCAGTTAAATCTGATCCTGACTTCTGGCATAATGTGAAATTGAAATTATCCTCCATTACTAATCCTAATATTATTGTTGCAGGTGACTTCAATGATTGGTAGGACCCATTTTCTGTCAGGAAATCAAAATGCAAATTTAAACCTGACAAATCACATAAAGCATTCCAATCTGCTATTGTCTCTCGTCCATTTTATGACATATGGAAAACTTGTAACCCCGATACATATGAATTTAAAGTTTTTTCCTAATATTCACCAAATTATGTCTCAAATTGATTATATTTTGGTATCTAAATCTTTACTCCCTTCTATTCAATCATCAGAAATTGGCTCTATTTTCATTTCTGATCATGCCTCTGTTTCCTCCTCTTTTGATTTATCTATTAATATCACCAATCATGCTCGATGGAGATTTAGCAACCCGTTATCATCAGATCAAACTTTTATTTTAGAAGCTACTTCCTTTATAAACACTTTTTTTCAATGTATTCAGTCTATTGACATGTTCGTTCATAACAATTGCGATGCTTTTAAAGATTCATTCAAAGCCTTTACTATTGCTTACACTGCCAAAAAGAAAACATTTTTGCATTCCCAATACCACTCCACTCTACAACACGTTAAGAACACATTTACTTGACTGTCTCACATAGGGGATCTTATGAAAGCCAAATCCACACTGAATAAAATGGCTACTGTTGATGCATGTAACATCCTCCTCAAAGTTAAATCTAAATATCATGGGGGTCAAAATAAAGCTGGTAAAATGCTAGCCAATTATCTAAAAGTTAAATCGGAAAAGAAAAATATTGGACCTATTTAAAATGACATTACTAACACTATTTTACACTCCGATTCTGATATTGTTAACGCTTTTCAATCCTATTATAAATTATTATACACAGAAGATACCCATCCTTCTATATATAATACCCAATCCTTTTTTAATGAACTTCCTGCTCCTCCTTCTAAACAGGACACTCTGGCTACCCTTGAAAAAGACATAACTCTCCAGGAGATTTTGGATGGTATTAAATCTTTGAAGATAGCCAAAGCTCCTGGTCCTGAAAATTATTCCATTGAACTTATTACTTCTTTTTCATCTATTTATGCTCCTATTTTACTTTTTTTTTATTGAAATCTAAACCTGAAGGCTCATTTTTAGATGCTCTCTTTGTTATTATTCCTAAACCTGACAAGGATCTTACCCTGTGTAAAAATTGCCGTCCAGTTTCATTAATTAACTGTGATTTTACATTTTTTGCAAAAATTCTTGCTTCTAGACTAGAAGACGTTATTTCCCTTCTTATTAAACCTGATCAATCTGGTTTTATTAAAGGCAGGCTTGCCTCGGATAATGCTAGGATGTTCTCTAATATTCTCACATTGGGGAAAAAATATCCTTCATCTCTTGCCGCGTTATCTTTGGATGCTGAAAAAGCATTTGCTCATATAAATTGGCAATTTATGTTTAAAACTCTTCATTGGTTTGGTTTTTGACCTAAATGTATTTCTTTTATCAGTCTATTATATTCAGAGCCACGTGCTTGTGTTTCTGTCAATGGATGTGTGTCCCCTTATTTCACCTTACATCGAGGTACTAGACAGAGTTGTCTCCTTTCACCTCTATTATTTCTCCTTTGTCTAGGACCTTTTCTTGAACATATTTATTGTAATCCTTCTATAATAGGATTTAAATACAACTCCCATGAAACCAAACTCTCTGCTTATGCAGACAATGTTTTGGTATATCTCACAATTTTAATGCTCTAAAACTTAAAACCCTAAACTTATTTTCTACTTGGTCCCCTCTTCATTTATCCTGGTGGGGTAGATTGGACACTATTAAAATTATGATTGTACCTCATGTCCTTTTCTACTTTTCATGCTACCTTTCCAAATTCCCAACTAGTACTTTACCCCAATTAATTCCATCCATACCAAATTTCGCTGGATCAATAAAAATGCTCGTATTGCCTTATATAAATTAATTATACCCAAAAATGAAGGTGGTGTATGTTTCCCTAATTTTAAGTTATATCATACTGCTTTGTTAATTAATATCAAGACTCACCTATAACTAGCTGGATCAATTTTGAATGTTCTTTGTTACGTGAATTTTCTTTTTTTTATGATGTTATTTTTATGACTGATTGCATATTTATTTCTAAATATCCTATTTTCAAATATTCTCAGCATTTAATGCATTCCCTATTTAACCTTGGATCTAATTTTCATCAAGTTTTCCTTGCCTCCTCTATTTGGTAAAATAAATTCATTAAGTTTCATAATAAATCATTCTATTTTGAAAATTGGAAAGAAAAGGGTATCCTATATGTTCATTAATTAGTTTCCCAAAATCTGTTCTCCCCTTTACTACAATACAAGACCATTATAATTTACCTAGTTCTTGCTTACCCCAATATTCACAACTATCACAAGTACTTCAGTCCTTCTTATTAACCCATAGCTTTCCCTCTGACTCTATTCCGTTTACTCCCTTGACACTTCTATATATAATATTGCTTATGATTCCAATACTTAAGAATCATTCAAAATATAAGCTTTTATCTGCATCTATTTCCAGCAGACTTAAATCCTCTATTGAATTGTCATGGGAGCAAGACCTTCCTATGTCCCTCTCTGTACAGCAATGGGATCAATTATGGCACAACATTTTCATTGCGTCTAATGATGCCAATATTACTCAATCTTTATTTTTTGGTACAATAGAGTTGTTCTCATACCTATACTTATTCATAAAATTAATCCTTTGGCTTCGCATTTATGTTGGTCATGTCTTTCCTCTGATGGTACATTAATTAATTCAATATACTATTGTCCTAATGTTTTTACTTTCTGAAATCTATTTGGTATAAATGTTCAAAGATATTTCAATGCCATATCCCACTATTAATTCACAATTGTTTTTTTGGAAGTGTGTCTGATTATTTCCATGACCATTTCCCGAAACCGTTGTTATTTGATCTTTTTATTGCACATGCTTTTAAGGTTATTCTCAATTGTTGGAAAGATAATTCTAAAATATGTTTGTTAACATGGTGTAATCTTATTTGTGATGAGTATAGAATGTCTACTGCTTCTTATTCGTTCTCTCAGACAATTCAATCTGATATCCTTTGGTTACTTTTCACTGCTTTTCTGTCTTCACATTTTCTTTACCGTAATTTCTGTACATATCTCTTTTATCTTTACTGCCTTCTCTTTCTTTCTCTCTTCTATTCTCTTCTATTCTCTCTTCTATTCCTTTCCTCTCCCTTTTTCACTCTTTTTTTCTTGTATAAAAGATAAAATGTACTATAGCTAGACATGTATTCTGATCATCTTTTTATATTTCACTATTAGATTAAAATTTTCAATTTTTTATCTTAATATTATTGTTGTATCCATTAACTTCTAAGCTATGTATTTTGATATGTTGTTTTCCTTCCTTTTGATGATTGTAATCTTTATTTCACTTGTTGATTGCAATAAAAAATATTTAAGAAAAAAAACAATGTGAAGTTATTTTAGTGTACTTTAATTATATGATATGACATGTTTACGGATATGTGTTCATATGCACTGCATACTCTCCATAAGCTATTATATAATGATACTTGCCCGCCCTCCAGTGAATTTGTAGAAACTGGGATGGAGCTCTTCCTCCAGTGCGATTGCTCTCACTCTCTCATTTGTTTAATTGTACCACATTTTTTCTAATATTACTCTTTCACCTGAGGTTGGTTGTTCTTTGTTTAAGATGCACCACAGCACCAACAAAAACAATCATTTTGATTTTAATTCTATCACAAAACAGGTACTGAATCTTGACACGTTTTTATAACAAGTTTTCAAAAGGGCAGTGACTCCTCTTTCAAAATTCAAGACTGAAACTGTCTGTCTGAAACAGTTAATTTCTTCTGCTTCAATGCCGTGCTTTTTCTGAGAAGCCTTCACCATATTCTTGCAACACTCAGACTGCCTAGTCTTCATGCTCACAACTGATGAACATTGCACTCAGTTGGAAGGTAGAACTGGACTACCATGCAGATTATTCTGCTACCATTTGCTCAAACTCTGTACATTCACATCACAATGTTTTTCCTTAATTTTCTTAAATTGTGTGCAGTTACCACTAGTCACTGTCTATATTCTTCACAACTTTAATGTTATTGTTGCATTTTCTGTGCGGTTAATTTATCCAAAAATGTGATTTAAAAAACAGTGGGGGATATTCTGAAGAACATGTGTTAATTATCACAACTTTGCATATCGCAGTCTATCGCAGGAAAATAACACCTTGTTAACGTAGTATTCTCAACCCGGCGGCACCATGCGATAGTCTCATGATAACGTGTCAAATGACCATGTTAAAACCAATGCGGCACCAAAAAAACATGAAACACGAATGCAAAAAAAGTTGCGATGTGGCCAATTGCTATACAAAAATCCGCGATAACCAGCGACAGGCCTGCAATTCCCACGCCTCATGTTGGAAAATGCACTATAAAAGCAGAACCAAAAAATTGCAAAAAAAAATAAACTGCGTAGCACCATGGATGCACCCGGACTGAGTCCAGAGGACAACGCAAACCCCACAAGCCCCACAGAAGACCAGCAAAGAACCTCGGGTCGGGGAAGGCCAAGGAGAAGAGGAAGAGGAAGACACGGTTCAGTCCGCAGGAAAATAGGATCATTGTTACGGAGGTGATAGAACACTACCAACAACTGTTCAGCACCTCCAACGTGTCATTGGCAACAAGGACGCAAATATGGCAGACCATCTTGGACCGTGTCAATGCAGTTGCAGCATTGAGGAGGACAATGGAAGAGGTCAAGAGGTGCTGGAATGATGTGAAGGGCAAAACCAAGGAGAAACTCGATGCCAACATGAAAGAAGCAACGCTCATTGGTGGTGGGGGTCCAGCGGCACACCAGGAGCTGGATGACATTGAGAAAATGGTGGCCACAGTCATCAGTCAGGATACAGTGCCAGGAGTTGGGGATCCGGACACTGCCCAACATGACCTGACACAACATCAACAGGATGAGTACCGAACAGGGACTGGGGGTACCGGGGGAGATGGGCACAATGGCACACATGCACAATTCAGTAGAGCACCCACAATGACTCCGGATTATGTCTCTGCTTCCTGTGGCACACTGCTGCACACATACAAGGCCCCCGTAACCCATGTCCCCAAGGGGTCCCACCCCACACATCACCAAACCCAACACCAACAGATGCACATGTGCGAAACCCAGCAAAGATGCGTATTTGTGAGCCACATTGACAATGCAAGTGACACTACATGATGATTATCATGGCTGCAGGCCAATCATCATGACACCATGCACGCCATGACACTGAGGTGGCTGAGTGTGGACCACATGCGTTAAGGAGCAGGTCACACTCTGACACATCCACGTGCACAAACAACCCCTGACGGCCACAACACATCCGCGGACAAAACATGCCCAAGAGTTATACCTTGAACAAGAGCCCAACTCACCCAAGTCCGCTACATCTCAGCACTGTTGAAGCACAGAAGTCAAAGGCATACCGCCTGAAAGGGATAAGGGGCTACCAAATCAGAGTTGCAGGGGCGAATCCCCCACAATGCAGCACACACACATGAGAATAAGAGTACCTCAACATTGACAACAATGTGGTACAAACTGCAACACTTTCACAACAGAACACAGGGCACAACTGGTGCCCCATGTGTGTACAAAATGGCCAATAACATTTGGCATAGCAGGACATTATGAGATGACATGGTACGAGTACAACCTCACATCCCTGATGTAGTACAAATGTCCACTGTCCCGCATCAAATAGGCATCTCCCCACAAACAGTCACAATGTACATTGTCATGCAGTCTGTATGTAAACTTTGCCAATGCATCAACATACATGGAACACACTGTGAAACTGCATCTCCCTTTACATTGCAGAGGGACAATCAACACCTCCTGCAGAGCAGACCCTACATCACGTCAGTGATGATGGAGATGACCCCCAGGACATCGACCTAGACAAACTCCAACGGTTCAAGGACGCCCTCCGCACCCCACCTCCAGTAGCAGGTAGCCCAGCACCATCGAGGTGAGCCCACCCCTGCACAGACCACCCAGCAGGAAGCACCCACCACCACATCTGACTCCCAGCACCTCGCCAAAGAACACATGGCATTCCAACGCCATATGTTAGACTGCCAGAGGGGGCTGGCTGAACAGGTGCGGATGGCGTTCAAACTCATGGCAGCCAAACTAGATGCCATACGTGGATATGGCATTTTGAATACGTGACACCCCAAACAGCCTCTCTGTACAGAGGTGACACACCCAACATCTATTCTCAATTTTCGAGATTGTTAGCATTACACGTTGCACTTACACTTGTCAAAGTGATGTGCTTTTACAGAGGAGTGACATGAACTCAGGGAATGTGTGTTGTAATGATTTATTTGCACATGCTGTGCCTTTGGTCATTTTTTACTGTCCCATTATTGTTAAGGACTGTGACAATGTGACGTGCTCATGTGAAGAAATTGTCAATGATGATATTCCTACAGGCTATTCCTGCTGTGGTCCACCTGCCTCATCTTCCTCAACATTGTCCGATGCATCTGGCACTTGTAGCCATGGGGCACTGGTGTGTACACATATGTTGTGCAACACATAACATGCAACAATCGTCTTGCACACGATGTCTGGGCTTTTCAGGAGCCTTCCACCTGTGATGTCCAGACACCTGAAACGTGACTTCAACATGCCAAATGTGCTTTCCACGATGCCCCTGGTGTGTTTGTGAGCTGCATTGTAATGCCTCTGGGCCTGTGTGTTCGGGGCTCGGAAGGGTGTCATCATCCAAGGGCAGAGTGCATATCCTTGGTCACCTGTGACAGTGCAGAGAGACATGAGTCAATAGTTGGTTCTGCATGATGTGTTGGCAGGCTCACTGGTTCATTGGTGTGTGATATGTGTGACTTAGTGATTCCTGTTTGACATGTACTGCTTGTAGCAAATGAGCGGCATCAATGTGTATTACGTAGCCTCACTGCTGCTCCTCCCTCCCACCAAGCCTATTTACTATTGTGTGCAGCGCAGTTGCATCACTTGCACTCTTACGGCACACCATTGTCATGCCTGTCTGCGCATGTCCACAAGCCTGAGAATGACACTGTGATGTTGTGCGTTGAAGGTGGGCGGCGTTGTGTGTGTAGGCCTATGGTGAGGATGGGGCGGCCACAGATGTAGAGTTCATGGCTGGCTGAACTCACGATGCGGTTGAGGGTAGACCTTTGGCGGTATCAGCGACACACACAACAGTTGGCATGTATGATCCTGGACCACGAGCGGGCTTGCGCTCCCTCATTTACCCCTTTGGCCGAGCCCACACTCCGGGGGCATGTTACATTGCAACATTGTCCATTATGGGATGGGTGGCGCCAACACTATAACATAGACACACGCATTAGTTACTGCCTTGGCAAGGCAAAAACTTAACCACGCCCAGTGCCCCAGGTTGATGAACCACACCCCTACACTGGACGGTTGTATGCCAGTCCACTCCGCTTACGCTCACAGGGGGGTACGACACAGTTACATGTCCCAGGTCTACCCCACTGCTTGAGGTGACATGGTTGCGTCTGCTGTACACAGCACAATGTTATGTGGTAGGGCCCGGGGCCTTCATGCAAACATAATGACCACACTGACACACTCAGATAGTTTGTGGAACTGGTTACGTGCATGTTTGTCCGGCCCCTTTTATTGCCAGGGTCACATGTCCAGTGACGCCTGTGCTGGATGGGTGTGGGGTGAGTATAAGCCAGCCCTCAGGGAGTGGTTGGTGCTGGCAACAGCTACAAACAGTGATCAGACAATCAGAAGTCCAAAGTTCAAACAGCAAGGGTCTATGACTTGAGCTGCACAGAGTCTGTGGCTCTGGATGCACTGCAGTCGGCACAGGCACACCGCCACGGGACGGTGACTTGGAGTGCATTGAGGTAGGGCCACGAGAGCTGAGCGGGTCCTCGTTGATGTCTGAGGTGAATGTCACTGAGTGTTTCGGGGGACAGTAGAAGGTGTTCTTCCAGGGCATGATGCAGAGGGCATAAGCAAGCAGAAACAGGCAATATGGAGGAAATGAATTCTACAGACTCATTCTTAACACCAAGTCAGTATCAGCTACATGATAATGAAGACAACCCCCAGGCCATATACTCAGATGCCACCAAAGTTCAACCAGAGAGTGTCCATGAATTTCAGGGCACAGAGTTAGCGGCATCAGAGCTGAAAGGGGATGCAGTCTGCGATGAGGCCTGTACAATGACATAAACTCTACCATAAAAAAATCAAGACTCAGTTCCAAATGTGTGACCTACTCGACCTCAGTGTAGGCCGAAGGCAGTAGTCAGCAAGGTACCACAGACAGGTGTCATTCGAATGCTATGCACAGAGTTGCTGGCACCAGACAGAAGGGAGTACAGTGAAATAAATGCTGCCATGAACATATGACCTCAGACATCATCAAATCAAGACTCAGTTCCACATGTGTGACCTACTTGACCACAGTGTAGGCCGGAGGCAACGGTCAGCAAGGGCCAGCTCCTCCTGGAACTCTCACACTGAGCGTGTGTGCAGCTTGCGCCGATGCAGTGTCCTGCCTGGTCCGGACTGGATTGGATTAGTGTGAGGCCTGCTGGACCGCAGTGTAGGCTGAAGGCAGTAGTCAGTAGTCAGCAAGGGCCCACAGACATGTGTCGTTGGAATGCAGTGCACAGAGTTAGTAGCACCAGAGCAGTTGATGGTAGTTTTCGATCACCCTCCATACTGAACCGCGTCTTACTCTTACTCCTCTCCTTGCGTACAATGATATGAACTCTGCCATAAATAAATCAAGACTCAGTTCCAAATGTGTGTGTCCTACTTGACCACAGTGTAGGCCTGTGGAGTACTTTAATGAGAAAGGAGTGCTGGGGGCCTGTGTTGCGGAGGCCGTGATGGTCTGAGGAGGCTGCCAAGGTCGCGGGCCTCGGGCTTGTAGCTTGCACGGGCATGTGGTGAGCCCTCTTTGACACACGCCAGTGTTGGCAGGTGAGCGGTGTGGCCTGGCTGCGCAGGGGTGGCCAGGACAGGTCTGGGGACCTGCATCCTGGGGTGCAGCAAGCGCACATGATTGCAGGCACGGCCGCTCACGACGTAGGCCTTGTGGCGGGGTGAGAGGCGCCGCCCTGGCAAACACATTGGCCATTCCAGAAGAGGACAAAACCCAGAGCAACAGGCTTTTTATTCACACCCCTATGCTGGCCTGGCGTACTCCTGGCATACGCCAGGCCAGCCCAAGCCGCTCACGCTTACTGGGGGGGACGTAACAAGCTACATTTCCGCGTTCTTCCCCACTGCCTGGGGTAACATGGTTGCGTCCACCGTTCACTACACTCCTAACATCAGCAGTATATGTCGACATGGATATGTCTGTGGTCTGCATACAGCAGTCTGTCCAGCACATCCACGCCACACTTGGCATTGTGTACATTCTCATTCATGGGTCACTTGCCTCCTTCGCACATGCCTGGTTCCCACCTCTCCCTACAATATGCTATTGTGTGGCTGAGGTTCCATGCCGTTGATGGCTTATGTACATGGCTAGCCCAGGTTACCACAGTAAGTTGTGCTGTCGTGTCTGGTAGTTGAGCATGTTGTTTGGCATGTTGTATGTGAGTTTGTAACAAGTGCATTCCCAGAGTTGTGAGTTACATTATTGTGGAGTCGAGGTGTGTGGTGTGTTCATTTGGTACTTACCAACGAGCAATGCATTTGCTTAGGTGCCAGCCTCAAAACGCTGGTTGATGATGGACTGTCGGAAGATGAAGGAATCATGCACACTGCCTGGGTAGTTGGCGATGACATTGGTGAAGAGTTCCCGGTGGTCCACTATTGCCTGCACATTGATGGAATGCGTGTGCTTTCTGTTGCAGGAATTGTGTGCAGTGTCGGCAGGGGGCACAAGTAGGACATGTGTGCAGTCAATTGCCCCAACACGTGCGGGAAGCCAGCTATGGCATAGAAGCCTTGTTTGGTTTCCAGCTGTTCCTGCGCCATGTGTGGGAAGTAAAGGTGCTGGGGTACCAAGCTGATGATGGCATCCAAGACAGGTGTGATGAACTTTGATAGGCTGGCTGTGAGACTCCTCCGACTCTGGCAGTTGTTGGTTGGAAGGTACCAGAGGGCAGCACGTGCAGCACAGCCAGCAGCTTTGTCTGCGGAGGGATGTTGGTTGTCTGCTGTGTTGGTACCGTTAGCCTGTGGGCAATGATGGTCATGATGTGGAGGATGGTTGTCCTTTTTTGAGCCTGTAGTGGGCAATGACATCCTCTGGTGTTAAGTCTGTGAGGCTGGTGCGTTTTCTGAAGGTCCGCTGTCTTTGTCTGCGCTGCCTCTGTGGTAGTCCGGGGGGAGAGCGGGGGGGCCGGGAGTGGGGGGCAGGCCTGGGTTGGTGGAGGTGGGTGTGGTGGCCCTCTTGGGTGTCCGAGCTGCATGATCAGTAGCTCCATGGCATCTGTTGTTCTTCAGGTGTGGCTCTGGGATGGGCTCCCTTTCATACTGCAGGTAGTCGTCCGACTTAACACCAGGTAGGAGTAGGTGTTAAATCCCTGCTGCTATCGCGCCATATCGCATGTTTTATGATCTTATCGCCAATCTGGCAGGTCATTGAGAATGTTGGGAAGTGGTGTTGTCGCTGCTTTTTGCCCGGGAACGCCTACTCTGCATCTCATTAGCGTTAGTTGCCAGTGTCAACCGTGGCTTTGTTTTTTGTGGCTGCTATCGCAGGATAACTGGTGTTATCGGCTGTTAGCACCAGCTTGTGAATAGGGCGATACATTTATTGCCACTTTGGCTGCGATAAAGTGCCGTTAACTCGGCGATAAGTCCTTGAGAATAGGCCCCTGTTTTTCTTCTTTCTTACTTTCTTTTAATTTTTGTATTGTTCCACTCTACCGCAGAGGGCGCAGCAAGTTTCAAGTTTAATTTATTTGCATAGTTAAATAAAACGGTTGCAATACAAAATAGCTCCATTTAAAACCAAATATACATATAAAATTCCATACTTCATATATCTTGTATTTATAATTCTTTTTAAGTCTGTGTTGTAATCAACCAAGTGAAGAGACAGGTTTCCTAGACAAATTATTTTTAATTTTGCACATATCATTTATAGGTTAAGGTACTTAATTCCAGTCTGTACTTTTCTTCAATGACTGTTTCAGAATTCTGAAGAAAGTGCAAATAAGTGCTTTAGGCTTGAATAAAGTGCATTGGTGCTAAAAAGGCCTCTATGTTAGACTTGCACCTGCATATCGACAACTGAAGTCATTAATAGCTGTTTTGCTGGCATTTTCTTTTCGCATAACCTCAGGAACTTTACTCGAAAACAGTTCAGTTGTAGTACATCCAGAGCAAAGATACTTCATTCCAGTCCTTACTTCCCTTCACTAGTTATGGCCATGTTCAGTTAGATGTGCTTTAAACTTTTGATAAAGTGCATCAGTGCCAGGAAAAATAAAGTATATTTAATCATCCTCTTCAAGCTTCCTCGTAGGACTTGCATTTGCTCAAGACGACTAAATTGTTTAATAACTACAGTGCTGGCATTTTCTTTTCGCAGAACCTCAGGAACTTTACTAAAAAGCAGTTCAATTGTGGCTCGTTAGGTGCAAAACATGCCAACGCCACTTGCCTCCTGGTGTGTACCCCTCACTGATTAAATTGGCGTTTTAACAGTTGTTTCCATTCTTGTAAGAGTTCTTCACATGAACATATTATATTCAGCAGATCTTCTGTCGCTAAGCCGCATAAGCGGCAAGTAGAGCACACTTTCTCCTTTTGCCTGGGTGGGAGATGCTGTATGCAGGGTATCAGACCAAGGTGCCGATTACGATCCTGGAAAAACCGGGTACGAACCGTCGGTCGGAGCGTTTTCTCCGTCCGACTCGTACCCGGTTGTAAAACTTTACAAACATGGAAGTACGATTCGCACGGAAACAACATTTCCGTATGAATCGTAAAAAACACCGTCCGACGAAAATATACATACGAATGTGATCCGGGAATGCCCCGACGTGACGTCGGGACGCTGTCAGGCAGCGTTTCACGACCCAGGAAGTACGATTCGAACCGACAGCAGTCAGGATGGCAATATTTTTCCGGCACCCAAAAAGTGCCGGAAAAGCGAAGTACGCCGCAAAACAACCAGAATAGGGGGCCCGGTACGCGCCGTACCCCCCCAGCCCCCGTGAGTACGCGCCGTACCCCCCCCAGCCCCCGTGAGTACGCGCCGTACCCCCCCAGCCCCCGTGAGTACACACCGCACCCCCCCCAGCCCCCGTGAGTACGCGCCGTACCCCCCCAGCCCCCGTGAGTACGCGCCATACCCCCCCCAGCCCCCGTGAGTACGCGCCATACCCCCCCAGCCCCCGTGAGTACGCGCCGTACCCCCCCAGCCCCCATGAGTACGCGCCGAACCCCCATGTATGTACACCCCTGTACGTTTGAGTCGTACCCCCACCCGTGTATGACTCGAACGTAGAGGGGTGTACATACACGGGGGTTCGACACGTACAGGGGTGTACATATACGGGTGGGGGTACGACTCGAACGTACAGGGGTGTACATACACGGGGGATTCGACACGTACAGGGGTGTACATACACGGGGGGTTCGGCGCGTACTCACGGGGGCTGGGGGGGTTCGGCGCGTACTCACGGGGGCTGGGGACGTACGGCGCATACTCATGGGGGCTGGGGGGGTACGGCGCGTACTCACGGGGGCTGGGGGGGGTACGGCGCGTACTCACGGGGGCTGGGGGGGTACAGCACGTACTCACGGGGGCTGGGGGGGTACGGCGCGTACTCACGGGGGGCTGGGGGGGGTACGGCGAGTATGTGGGCACATGTCTCCATGGTTGCAATGGGAGTTCGGTGCGGACGGTGTTTTTTCCATACGGTTGTGACATCGGACGCACGGGATGGATCGTACTTGCGCGGTCGGACTTTACTTTTCACGTTTGTATGGTAAATCGTCCGGGGAGGTGTCGGACACATTTTCCGACCCGAGGACGTGTGTGGAATTATTCCCAATGCGACTCGTATGGAGTTTTTCCCATGCGAATCGTACTTGGCAGTTTGTACGGCACTTGTACGATTCGTACGGTAAAAAGACCGGATACAAGTCGTACGGGGAATTTTTTTACAGGATCGTAATCGGCACCCAAGTCTGTACTTCAAAAATATGATTTTTGTAGTTTTCATTTCATTTCATTGTCTTTATTTCGACTAAAAAGTCATAAAAGAAATAACAAAACATTACAGAACAAGTCTTTCCATAGTATAAAAATATACAATCACAAATAAAATGTTATTACAAGCACTTCATTTGTAGATTAAATCAGCAGAAATGCAACTCCTGTTGTTAGGCTTCAAGCCCCTTTACTTAGCATTAATAAAACAAAACTCATTTTGCCACAAGGCATCTTCTGGTATTCCACATAGGGGAATAATCCACTTTTTCCTGTGCTTTAAGTAAGAGGGACAAAAAAACATGACATGGATATCATTCTCCAGCTCTTCAGAACAGACTGGAAAGTTTTTGCTAGTAGATGGATACCATCTACTGGTAAGGGCTCTTATTGGTAAGGAATTGTGTCTCCATTGGAGAAAAAGTTTCCTTAAACCATTATGACTAATATTATCCAAGACAGTCTCCATCGATATTATAAAAGTACTGGACAATGTCCCCATTTGTTCATTCAATAGACAGCTAGACAAATTATACTCATAACACCGGTTGACCAGATCTTTACGCGATAGATTTCTGCTGGCCTCTTCCGGATTAGTCCACATCAAAGGGCAACCCAACCTCTCCAATTCCTGCCTAATGTATTTTAACCACGGGAGTTCCCGTATAAGTGGGATTTGCAATAGTTCCTTAAGCTCTTGCCTATAACTAGAGAGTTCGGGGGTTACCCATAGACGCCTAGTAGTTTTAGCATAACCCAGGTTCGAGTAATTTTGAGTGGCTGGCTCCGTATAGGAATTCAGAGTCATCCATGCATGAGCCCTTTTCGAGAGAGATGCCTTGTACTCCACCCATGAGAGATGTTTGACCGTCTTCCAAACCAGTTTTTTAAATGTGGTGGGTAGTTGTAGGTGTTTCCCAAAGCTGATTCAGCTCCATATTATGTAAGCTGCTTTTAAGATATTTTGCAGCAGGTAAAGCGGTATGTTGTTGTAGCTCCTTCCATAGATGTTCACTTGGAGCTCCATGAGCGGATATCCACACTTTGTCCCAGGTGATAATATATGCTCCTTGTCTTGCAAGAGATTGTTTCTGGATACCAAACTCTAGCCTGATTTACGCAGGCAAGGTATATTTGGGCAGCCCAAAATTGACCCTGTATGAAGCTGTTACTGAGGTATCGAGTATTTTGCCATCTTTTTCTTTCTGTGCCTCACTGCCATAGGTAATTGTTGGCAGTATCCTAGCACGAGCCACCTGTACCAAGGGCAGAATCGATGGTCCATTTAATTTGATGTTTAATGCTTTTGGAAAAATTGTCAGGGCAAGGCCTTTCTGTCTGATGCTCTTTTCTGTGCCAAAAATCGTCCGCCTTTGTCTATCTTCACACCAAGATATTTATATTCCAAAGCGTCCTAAATTCGAGTCTTTCCCCAGAACCAAGCAACTAATTTTTTCCTTTTATAGCTGACCACCATGGTCCTTGTTTTTTCCAGATTCATCGTTAAACCATTTACTTTAGAAAAGTCCTGTGTAATATTTAAAAGATGTTGTAACCCTCCTTGCGTTTGGCTGATCAGGAGGCAGCAGACTCTGCTTTGAAATAAAATATTAAAACAAAGGACTCCAATTTATAATTAACTGTGCAAGAATAGAAACGTCATTTGGTCTGAAACCAGCAGTAGATACAGAACATCAAAATGAACTTGCATATAATACAAACTTGAATCATAACCCAAACAAACATTTGAGGTAAGGCACCACATTGTGACCAGATAGATGGTAAATGATGTTGAATTAGGGTTATGCATAAAGGGGAAAAAGGTAGGATTGAGGGGAATAAGGAGGGAATGTGGAGAGATGGCAGCAAAGATTAACGGTGGAAGTAGTGCAAATTGAACATTGTGGGGAGAATTAGAAGATAGGTTGCAGATTATCATAGATGTTATAGAGGTAAGCGAGGTAAATACAGAAGGAAGAAAAGAGAGAAAGAGCCAACAGGGTGGTAAAAGGGATGAAAGAGGTTGGTGTGGATTCAGGGGCTGAAGGGTTCCTAGCCTCGGAAAAAGGACTCAATTCACAAACACATTTACAAGTTTGAGGAGCAAGTACTCTTGTAACATCTCTTCATGAACTCATAAATGGCACTGGTAATTGTCATTGTAAATTGTATTTATATAGTACTTACTACCACTGAGGAGGCCTTGAAGCACTTTGCAATGAGTAGCACACACTACTCCGACAATTGAGTGTTATTTGCCAATTCCAACAGCTAAATCCATCGAACTGTTTCTGGGATGGACTGAGAACATATATAATCAGTTTTATTTAACATATTTTAGATTAAACGTAATTCATTTAAAAATTGGTTTTCCGACACAGTGTGTATGGAAGCGTGACCTACCACCATGTCACTGCAATGTTCCCACAAAGCAGAGCACGTCACTTTATTCTATTTTGTCCACTATATTTAGGACCAAGAAGTACTCTCTTGATTCCCTTGTTGTGTCAGGCAACGATTAAGCAATATCGATTAGCAATGGAATTTTTACAAAACGTAACCCCGACAGACTAGTGCCATGCAGTTTCAAATTACTTTAGAAATGCGATTGTGTTTAGATACTGCTATGAGTATGTCAATGTAAAGGTGGTAAACATACGAAGGAAGCGTTGCACTTAAGTAAAGTGTTTATTGTTGCTCGAGTGTACAGGAACAAGCAGCCCACAACCGGTCACTCTGGCGCTCTCGTCGTAACTGCCTAAGTGAACAGTTACAGCTAGTTGGACGAGAACGCCAGAATGCCAAGAGAATATCAAACCAATACATCGCCCGAGAAAGGCGCACGAGAATAACAAGTTGCTCTTAAAGCAACAAGAGCAACTTGTTATCTCAACATCATCCCCTTTATTTTGACAAAAAAGAAAAAGAAGAAATTGAATTACAATAAATCAGAAATGTGTCATGAGGAAAAAAAAATAACAATGAATAAACATAGCAGAGAGCATTATACATAACTACAAAATTACATAAAATAAAAATCTTTACATTTTTGAGGAACAGAAACATTGTGATGTGATCTGTGAGAGAAAACAGGTGAAGAACAAATGCTAGGTGATGGTCGCAAAGTAGCTGAAGGACTTTGACTGGGAATGGTGGCTGGGGACATGACAGTGGGATAATCATTGGGAACAGAATCCCCATGAGAGGGAGAGTCTCTAACTGAAGAATCAGAAGATGAATTATTAAAAAAGAAATCCTACCAGAATTTTCTCCATCCAATTCTGAAACATAAGAACCTCTATTTTTTGCAGAAATGATTTTTATGGCTTGGTCATGAGTAATCTTTACAAGACCCCATTTGGTTTAGTAAAATTGCACTTTTAGCCACTTGAATGATTTTGACAGGTAAAGTAATTCTGGATTCCCCTTTTTTAATCCTGTTGGGTTTTTTGATTAAAACCCAGTCACCAACAAAAAATGCAATATCTTTAGTGTTTCTCGAATTTTGATGGTATAGTGAAATTGCATTATGTTTGCACTTGACAGCATCTTTCATTTTCTGCAAATCACCTTGGCAACTTACAGAGGTGTTGGTCATGTCTTTGACCCAGTGAGGGCATAAATGTGAACTGGCAACTCTGTGACGCAGTAATTTGAAAGGAGCAATGCCGGTGGTACTATGAGGAGTGATATGATAAGTCCACAATATTTGTTTTAAAAATTCTTCCACTTGAAAACCACCAGACAAAGCAGTCTGAATTCCCTCTTTCAAAAATCTGTTAATGCATTCAACCAGGCCCTTAGACGAAGGGGAATAGAGTGCAACAGTAAGATGTTTGATGTCAAGGTCTTGAACAAATTTCATCAACTGATGTGATCTAAATTGTGTGCCATTATCTGTAACAATTTGTCTGGGCGGACCTTAATTATCAAAAATACCTTTCAAACATTTGATGACAGCATTGGTGTCAGAAGAGGGTACAAAATCAAAAGAAACCCACTTGGAGAAATAATCAATTAAAACTAAAAGATGTCTTTTGCTTGCGGGAAGAAGGTCAAAGGAGCCCGCAAAGTCTAAGGCAACTTTGTCCCAAGGAGAGTCAGGTAAGGGAACCATGTGAATATTTGGTTCAAAGGTTCTCCAATGATTGGCTGAGATCAAACAAGTGCTGCAGTTAGAAATCTACATTTTTACTTGAGAATCAAAACCTGGCCACCAGTAAAATTGTTTCAAATTTCGAATGGTGGCTGACACATCCATATGACCCTCATGAATCTTTTTGAACACCAAAGATCTAAGATTAGTAGGAGGAACTAATGAATCATGACGGAGTAAACATCCATCAACAATTGATAACTCATCAGAGACCTGTGCAAAGGGTCTGATGTTAGAAGAGATGTTCCTTTCGTGAGGCCAACCCGACCTAATGTAAGACATAACCGTTTGAAGAAGACTGTCTTCACTAAGAGCAGACAACCATGACTCTTTAGAAAATGAAGAATTCTCAAAAATATCACTAATGTGAGCTACAACGTACTCTTCCTCATCAGGTACAGAGGAAGATGTGTCATGGATTGGCATTCTTGAAAGGCAAACTGCACGTCCTTTCTTGCCACCAGGTAAGTACTTGATTGAAAAATTATACTCATGTAAGGATGCGCACCAACCTGGCTGAAGCTTTACCTGTACCATTACCATTAAGCATGAAAATAGGAGGCTTGTGGTCAGTGAAAATAATAAAGTGTGTTCCCCAAAGAATGGTCTTAAATTTCTCAACTGCCCAGTTGCAAGCAAGTGCTTCTTTTTCAATGGTGCTGTAATTTGTTTCTGAGGGTAAAAGAGAGCGTGAAGAATAAGCAATGGTGTGTTGTTTATTGCCAAAATGTTGTGACAAAACAGCACCTAAGCCTAACTGGCTGGCGTCAACCTTTAAACAACAAGGCTGACCAGAAATGTAAGGTGCTAAAATGGGTGCAGAAGTGATTAATGATTTGATTTCACAGAATGACTTTTGCGCCTCATCAGACCAATCAAAGGCTTTTCCTTTGCGTAACATTTCCCTTAAAGGTTGAACTATTAGAGCATATCCTTGGATGAAGCGAGAGTAGTACTCGCACAGCCCTAAAAATGAGCAAAGAGTGTCTTTGTTCTTAGGAGGTGTGGTGTCACTGATTGTAGAGATAAGGCACATCTTGAGCTTGATACCTTCTTTTGAAATACAATGACTAAGATAATCTAATTGGTCAACCATGAATCTACATTATTCTCTCCTGAGAGTAATGCCCACACTCTCAAACACAGACAACACTCTTTCCAAAATGAGGTTATGTTCTCTTATAGACTCCGCAAAGATAAGAACATCGTCTTGGAACTCTTGTACCCCTGAAATGTCTTTAAGAATTGTGTCCATGAATTTCTGGAATACACTCACCGCAGAGGCAAGACCAAATGGCATTCTCAAATACTTGAACGCACCAAAAGGTGTAATGAAGGTGGTTAGGTCTTGAATCTCTGCAGCAAGTGGGATTTGGTGGTAAGCGGATCTAAGATCCAGTAAAGAAAACACTTTAGCTTTTCCCAAATTTGCTAGCAAATCATGTATTTTGGGCAGAGGATGACAGTCAACAATTATGTTCTTATTGAGGGTGCGCAAATCTACACAGAGGCGGATCTCATTAGTCTTTTTTTTAACGATAACCACCGGACTGACCCATTCAGAGGAGTCTGTTGCTTTGATGACACCCTCTTTGCAAAGCTTGTCCAGTAGTGTTTTGAGATCTTGTCTAATGCTAAGGGCAACATACCTGACTTTATGCACAACTGGAGAGGCATTTTCCTTAAGTTTGATAAGGTGTTCAAATTTTTTGATGTTGTTAATTTCTTCAGAAAAGACGTTACTGAACTTGGGCGCTCTCGTCGTAACTGCCTAAGTGAACAGTTACAGCTAGTTGGACGAGAACGCCAGAATGCCAAGAGAGTATCAAACCAATATATCACCCGAGAAAGGCGCACGAGAATAACAAGTTGCTCTTAAAGCAACAAGAGCAACTTGTTATCTCAACAGTCACTCTTTAAATTAATGTTTTGCCTTTTATGACAAACTTGGTTCTTGTTTTAAAACTATTTATGTTGGACATTTTTAGAATGTCATTTAATGCAAGATTCCTACTTTTTTAATTAATAAAAATTGTCTTTTTATTCTCAAATGTATTAATGCTTATAAATATGATGCTTCATATGCTTTCTATGGCACACTGACGAAATAAAGATGTCTTGACTGATTGACTCAGTCTTCTCCCGCTCAGCATTGATGTTAATCACATACCATAATAGGCCACTCAAATAAACTGCATCAAAATCACACAGACACCAGTAGAGTCAGGTTTTCCACGCTCAGGACAAAAGGAAAAATTAAATTAAATTAAGACTCCGAAAGACTCTGAACACCCTTACACAAAACAATGATAGTAAGTGATGTCTGGCATAACGTCAATGTTTCCAGGCCTGTTGTCCCTTTCTTCTTCCTTTCCTTTTCCAGGTAATTAAATCTGTGTCACTTATATGTGCATAATGGGGGCAAAGTTATACAACACATGCCTGAAGTCTGTAGATGGATATAAGAAATACAAAATTGAGCATTCCTGACCCCTTCTTTCCTCAAAACACAACCCACATCTATCCTGCTGTTCCTTATAGTGTTTGACCTCCCTGAAATGACTGTTCAGAGTGGGCCACTAACTTTGCTCAAATTGAAATTGGCCTCACTGGGGAGGAGTCCTCACTTTTATTGTTGTGCCAACACAGACATCCAAAAATATTCACCTACGGCCTTATTTGTGAAGGCGTTATGCCGCAGTTGTGTCACTTTGTAGTGATGCTGCGGCAGCGTAATCAATGCATCATACTGCGCCCTATTTACAAAGTGATGTATCTAGGCGGATGTGTCACTTTGTAAATTCCTGCACTACAATATACCTGTGTCAGTTATAATATATGCAGGGTGGGCATTCCCACGTAAAAAAGGTTTGTAGAAGTGGTGCAGTGAAATCTATGACTTGACTGCATCAAATACTTACCCCTGCTTCAAGCAGGCATAAAGAATGATGCAGGGCCTTTCACATGGGAGTCACCCATGCGTAATAACACCATTTCTGGAGTTGCGTCAGTTGACCGACACACTTCAGCAATGCGTCATTACAGTGCCACCAGATACATCAGGATTCCTGACATATCCGGTCAATCCTTGCGACATGTAGCACCATAGTGTAAATACGCTGCATCCATGATGTTGCAAGGAGGGTGCAATGAAAAGTGTTGCATCGCTATTTTTCCCCAGCGAAGCAACACTTTTCATGACTGAGGCCCCTAGTGATTTGGGCTGAGATTGCCAGGAAGTGCGCTGCAGTGAGAGTTAATGATAAAATAGTCAGTCGTGCCATGAGCACTTTCTGGACCTTCTTTGATTAGATTAAACCCAAGATGTCTTGGGGAGGTCAACTACCCCGAAAACCAAACATCCTGGATAAACCCATTGCAGTTCAGGGTCCTGGAGAAAGCCTGGCTGTAATTGTGCATTTCTGCAGCTGCATTGTCGCGTCACATCTTTAAAGGGTTAGTTTTTTGTCTGTATGGTGTCATTAGATCCCAGTATAAGGCATTGTGATGTCCTAGAATAGTTTATAGTGATGTATTAGTACTTGGTGTTCATTGGTTGGCTCTGTGTTCTATTGTAGAATGCATTATGTTTAGTCTTGAATGTAGAGTTCAGTTGGTGTCTTCCTCTGGGCCCTTTTACATGTATGCTTAGCAGTTGTGGATGGCAATAAACTCAAAGAAGATGCTTACTGTGTTTGGATATTCATACTTTACAGGCATTATGGGGGTGAAATTCCCACTTAATTACCAAAAGTGACCTTACATGAAATGTGAAATGTATTTCTCAGCTTGTTTCAAGGAATACGTTCATGTATATGTGCACACAGGAGGCTGGTTTATGGAAAGAATGTCCTCTGGCAACAGTGTTGGGGTGCCAATCAGACCTTTTTCCTTTGTGTAATTTTCCATAACTCACATAATTAAATAATGTAAAGTACAAACGCTGCTTTTGCCATAAGTTACATATCATGCGAACAGTAAACAGACCACACACTTCTTTTTCCTTATGGTGACTTTTAAGTTAGGTCTATATATTTGTGCGTCCTTAAGAAGGAGTTTCAAAATGATACGGTTTGTCTAAGAACCTGTGGCATCTAAAAAATGGGGACTCATTTACAACAAGCCTGCGCCACTGGAGTGTCACTTTTTATGATGCTCCGGTGGCACAGCCCACTCAATCATATCTATGAGATGACACAAAGCCACCCTGCATGGCTCTGCATGGCCTCATAGATATGGAGTAAGACAAGGCAGCACAAAGGTCTCCGTTGCCTTACTCTATGTCAAGGAGGTGTTCCATGGGTGTTGGGTATGTTTTCCCACGCAACACTCTTCGGTTTTGACACATTCCCAGATTTACAAGGATCTGTAAACCTGGGAAGGCATAAAAACTGTGCGCCTCCCCATGACATGGAGCAATAACAATTTCTCCTTGTTTTTTCCTCTTTCTCTGAGTGCTGCATTCTGCAGAACACATAAAAAGAGGAATATGCCTCCATGGATTGTTTTTGTGCAGGAAGGTGTCCCCTTCCTGCACAAAACAATTGTACCAGAAAGGCAGACACCTTTTCACCGTGGTGCAAGGGTGCCTGATTTGGCGCTAGGCAACAATGTGTGCTCCGGTGCAAGCAGACAAAACAGGAATGCACCATATTTCATTAACACAGTGCATTCCTGCACTTTCCCTAATGCAGGGCAGCGCAGCAAGGGGCCGAGCGGAGCTGCTCTATGCCAAAAAATAGTAAATGAGGCCCATGGTTTGCAAAGTTTTAGGGAGGAACTAGAATGCAGAGTAGCAGAATTTCCATTGGCCTAAGTAATTTTGTAGGCAATAGCACATGTTAATAATCCATTTTAGCATAAGACAGGGCAGCAATGGTGATGTTTTAAGAAGTCTACTTATGAGTTGAACAAATGCCATTGTGAATGCTAACTATTAATGTGCATGAAGAAGTGAAACTATAAACTTGAACCATTTTCTTTCACCCTCTTTGTTTTCGGTGGGCAGCAAAGAAACAGGCAGTGAAGCAGGCAAAGAAGCAGACAAAAACTGCTGACACCACCATCAAGGAGAAGAGGAATATTAAAAAGACACTGACAAGTTCCATTTCAAAATGTTTTCAGATGAAGGCCTCAGCAGAGATATAGATGCTGTAACTGGACATGAAAGACAAAAGGAGAGTGATGCCAAAGGTTCATAAGCCTAGACCAAATCAGAGATGTCCAAATAAACCGCACCTCTAAGATGGCAGTTTGCCTATTGATGTTTTCAGCAAACTAGCGTCATGACATGAAGATCTTTGAAAAAGGATTTAAAATGACTGAACATAGGTTTCAGGATCAGCATGATACCCAGGCTGGCCACCACGACCAGGAGATGATCTGCTTGCTGTCCTCTTTGACTTTGCCATGTATTCCACCACACCAACATATTCCACCTGAACTGTTACCTCCATCACACCCACATCATTACCACTTTCTCACCACATGGGTCTCCCTGTCCTGCACCGCTTTAAGTACCTGACTGACATCTGCAACACAGGAAGTTGTTTATGTCACCCTCATCTCCAACATCATCTCCAACATGTGAAAATGGAGTGGAATGTATGCTCCTAACCCAGTAAGCAATAATCCATCTTGTCTCAATAGACAAATTCCACCCTAAACTACCTGTTACAACTTGGCCTCCCAACATGAGGATTCAGCTGCTGGCAATCAATCTGCGACCCAGTTGAGTTCTTCATTTTGTGCACCATTCCAGGCAGGCCGCATTATGTTCATATAAGTCTTAGTCCTGCTCCATCAGCAACAGTTCAGCCCCAAGAGATCTCATCCCTACTTTTTGATCCTCAACAGGGAGGTGCTGGAGAGGATGCTCAGAGGTGTGTTCTTTACTCACTGTACTATTGGATTAAAAATGCACAACAGGTTTCAACTAGTAGTGGTGCTTGTGTTTCTGACTTGGTTGCGTAATATATGCCTTCAGGTTCTCTACAGCAGCAGCCCGTGCAGGTAAGAGCGGTTGGAGCGATTTCGATTGACAGCGACAAAGGAAAATTAATTATTTATTTAATTTTTCCTGGTAGTCAACTGTCAAATCTCCCCCAACCCGGGCCCATCTCCCTACTGCTCTGACCTTCACGGGCCGCTGCTGGTCCTCTTTCTATGAATGAAACTACCATGAAGAACAAGTGTTTGTGATCCATGACATCTAGAAACAACTGGGATATGATGATGTAAAAAACGGCAATACAGGTGACTGATTAAACGGTTGTTGGGTATTTCTGTTTGAGATCACATGATGTTACAATAGTTGTTTTGCTAAACAGCATGGCAGATGTGATGAATCACATAAGAACACTTATTGTCTTCTGTATGCCTTAGTCCAATCAATCTTGCAATATTGCAAATTCTAATGACAAGTTAATGAATGTTACTGAAATGGTAAAACAGCCGACAAAATTGATTCATTGCAGCCCCATTAGCCTGCACTGAATAAACATCTCTCCTTGCACTATCTAATCCACTAATGGTACTTGAACTTAGCAATCAATAGAGGGAGAATCTTGAAATGCTTGCTGGCTATCTACGTGTTCCTGTCTTAGCCAATGTGAAGCCTCCATGATCTGTCATCAAACATGGCCCTAGCCCTGCACCTTTACATTAAATTAGACAGGATTGTATGTGCTTTATTTATATGTAAACATTCATTTAATATATATTATTAAGATATCAGTTTTGAAAAAAGCAGTGGCAGCTTATAATGTGTAGGTGTAAAAGGGTGGAGAAGCACACATGTGCACACATCCACTCACAAATGCTCACACATATTCGCACCCACTCATCCACATGCACACTCACAACTATCTGTTTACAAGCACACATACATACATCCGCCATTCACAATGATATGCACACTTCCATTCACAGCAAAAAAGTTGTGGGAGGCTTTGAGGGGCAGAGGGACTCACAAAAGTCCTCACCTCCACCTCTAATTGGTTAACCTTGTCACTGGGTCAGCCATTGCTAACCTTATCATGGGTCAGCCAATGAGAGAAGGACCTTCTCTAACTCATTACAATGAGGTGGGGTCAACAAGACTTGCTAATCCCATCCTACTCCATGAAGAGGCATCATTGATATAAAGTCAGTCCTGGGCACTTCGGGGCTTAACCCTGTCAAGTGGGGGAGAACCATCGCTGGACTTTACTGTGCAGATGAGGCCACTGCCCTGATGGCTGTGACCTTTGTTCAGCCTGACAGACACTCATTGGGCTTCAGCAAAGGGAAGGGCATGGAGACCTGGTGCCCATAATGATGGGCTGTCTCTATATTACAGCCTGAAAATGTGACTTATAAAAAGTAACTATGTTGATAATATTAATGTAGGATTTAGAACATAAACCTCCAACATGTTGCACGTTAGTTACTGCAGTTCACCACGTATCTATAAATAGGCATCATACTTTACACACAGCTCTGTAAATCAATCTGAGGGTCTAGAGGTGAATGTTACAGCCTCCTGCACATTGCTAGAGGCAGTACCACTCATCTCCAGACCAGAGTAGTGGTAGACAGACAAATCAATATCAGGGATTTCTACTCACACGGTGTCAATGACAGCATGGGTTACTCATACAGTGTGAATGACAGCATGTATGTTACACAAGACATATCAACTTGTATCTAGATGTACCAGCTGTATGGTTATGTGTTGTGCTAGCATTCACACTGTGTGGGTGATTACCGGTCTGTATACAAAGAATGGTAGTCATTGTTAGAATGGAGCATTTCAAGTGCATGACTGCAAGTGTTAATGTGGAATTGGGTGATCCAAATGATGCAGCAAGCCAGAAACTGAGTAGGGCAGGAGTGGAAATAGGTGAAAGGCTCATTTGATTAATAGGCAGGTGAGTTTGGTGGGTATTCTGGAATGTGGGTTGTATGTGTGTGCACACACAGGTGTGTGGATGTGCCTGAAGTTGCAATGCTTCCTGGTACAAAATGGTCTTTGCTGGTGACATTCCCTGTCATCTGGGGTTATCTACTGTTTTTTACATATGTGGGTTATCTGCACTAGAATCGTTCATGGCATAATACTCACTAACCTCCACTTAAAATCGCAGCTGATATAATGGTGACTCTTCTCTTTAACACAGTGACCCTTCTGCATGATTCTTGGGCCTACTTATGGCCACTTCTGATAAAATGATTCTTGATACACAAATGGAAATTGCATAACTGTGGCAATCCCTGAAATAATGGTGGCCTCTTCTAACATTATGATGAGCACCATAAACAAATTGTGAACATCTATGGCATTATGGTGTCACCTGGCTCAGTGATATACTTTCTTGGCATGTTGTGAGAATTCACCCTGAAATTATGGCCACCCCAGGAACAGTGATACCCCCCCTCGAAACATTGAAAAGATCATTGGCCTCACTGTGCCCCCTCCTAGTAAAACGATTCCTAGTCTTAAAAATCCTTGTCATAACTGTGTTCATCCTTGGCATTTTGCCTTTGTACTTGCCATTATGGTGTCCACGCCAGCATATTAGTGCCTATCTTTGGTAGACACGCTTTGGTATTATGGTAGCCATGCCTGGCATGAGATGGTAAATCATAGGCTTTTGATTTAGAATCCAGACAATTGTAGATGTAGGTAATTGATGAAAATGTCAATATAATGTTTGATTACCAAATGTGCATTTATTAAAACTGAATTCTGGTATTTTCAGGCACCTTTGTGTTGTTAAGAACATTACACTCTTTTGTTAAGAGGTATTGGGTTTACCCAGAATACAATGCTTGTGTTTGATCCCTAGAGGTGGGCATTTTCAGAAACTTATAAGCTGTTATTTGGAGACAAAATATTGCATTTCTAAAATATGTTTAAAGCTAATATTTGAATGATACATTGTGCTGCTTGAGAGTGAATTATGGGGTTATTTCCTTAGTACCCAGACTGTGTTTACTGATATGGCTATGGAAAAGTAATACATCATTCACATATTTACTAACCTTTCATGCAACACAATAGCACAATCACTTTGCTGGCTGTATGGTGAAGCGCACATGCAAAGTTGGAAACATGTAGAGACTTTTAAAAGTTCTTACATCTGCTTTGACAAGGCATAACATTTTAGGGCAAATCCTTCTCCACAGTTGTTTGTAGACTGAGGTTTGCATCAAAACCCAGGAGTGGTTGCATGGGATCTCCCATATTCCACCCCTGGTACACCCCCTTAAAGCAAAGTAGCACACATTGGCATTCGGCTCTATTTTGCATCACTATAGGCACCTTTCCAATGCACATCATGGTCTGTGTTTGAAAGTAAATCCCACCATATCACTTTGTGCTGGGTTTGCATCACCTTGATGGTGCAAACCCGGGGCAAATTATTGGTAAATATGGGCTTGTATCCCATAATTTCAAAGTCAAACAAGTCTTTATTCAGTTTTCAAAAAACTATAAATGAGACATAAAAGTTCATACAGTTATAGAATAAAAAAAATAATAATTAAAATTGCCAATTCCTGCATGTAATTAATCATATGTGAAAGTACAACATCTTTGAAAAGAGACAAAACTGTCCAAAACAAAGGTCAGGCGCACAACACACCCCTTCGATGGACACACCTTACCTCAGCAGTTACTCAACCTTCCATTGATCTCCTACAACTTACTGCAGATTTAAGAAGAGAACATACCCCAAGAACACTCTTGACTCCCCAGGAGCTGTAAATACAGTAAAGCTTACCCACAATTCACAATTCTAGAGTCCTTAAAAATGGTTTAATTAAAATACATTTTATGAAATTTGCAAAAAAACTGAAAATGCTGCAAAGTCTGAGAAGACGTCTCATCACAAGGAGAGATATGCAAACTAGATTTCCAATGATGAACATCCCCATAAAAGCAAAACAATCTTCACACTGTGCCATCTATAAAACAGAAGATTAGTAATTTTCCGATCTAGTCATCTCCAAGGTCAGATAAGTTGGTAGGGCTGGAAATGCCAAAGTAATAAAATAATTATTCACAGTCATTTTAGTGCACTCCCGGTCCAGACACTGATTCAGACTGTGCTCCCTAAAGCTGTTCTTCACGAACAATCGATCTGATTTTGTTAAAGCAAGCGGTGCTTGGAAAAGGTTGGGTAGTCCTATAGTAGTCCTATATAATTCAACCAGGGAATAGAAAAGCTTCTATCAAGTTGGAGGCAATCTAATAATACTTCCCTGTTAAAACTGGCCTAGGGTTCGTCCATATGCTATCCCACAAGAGCAGCGGGCCAGCCTCAACTATGTTAGAAATGTATGACAAGTTCAATTCAGAATGTAAGATAAAACATGAAATTGAATGTGGGAAGTTAAAGAGTCGCCTACATATATGGTTTTTCTGCAATCTGTAGGGCCACTGGATTTTGGTAACCCCAGATCACTGCACCATACATGGCTGCTGGAGTACACTGACATTTATAATTTTTTATACAAGGTGAAGTTGTGCCCTAAAAAGTTGAGCGTGTGAGATTTAGGATGGCCCCAGCTGCCCTACTCAGCTTCATGCATGGAATAATATTTTGGGGCTGTCAAGAACCACCTGCTTTAAAAGTGACCCCAAGATAGCTAAAATTGCTCACACTACTCATAGACATATCCTTTACTGATATGGAGTCCAAACCTTTCTTTCCTATCCCACAAGCCATAATATGGGATTTCCCATAATTAGTTGAGCATTAAACAGCCCATGAACAAGACAAAGGCTTCCACTAAGCTTTTCAGGGCTCTTGGTATCCTTGCCATCAAGACAGCAACATATAGGCTAAAAAGAAGGGGACGCAATATGCTGCCATACCGGACCCCGTGAACTATGTCAGAAGTTTTCCCAGCAGAACCGTATCTCACCTCAGCTGATACATTTTTGTGCAGAATGTAAAGATGATTTACGATTGCCTCTTCAACGCCCAAGTCCCATAACATTAACTAGATCATGGTCCTTTTTACTGAGTCAAACGATGTGGGCAAGTCCATGAAAGCTAGGTACAGTGGTCCTCGTCTAGCTATTGTGTATTTGCCCAAACTTAGAAGTAAATTAAGACATTGCTCCACCGTACCCAGCCCAGGATGAAAACCATATTGAAACAGGGATGAAATATTATTCTGACTAGATCAATTCCTTAAAAGTTTAAAAAGAACCCTGACAAAATGATTCACTGTACTATCTAGAAGAGGTATAGAGCAATAGCAATTTGCCAGGTTCCGGTACCCTTTTTTAAAAATTAGTACGATAATTCACAGTGCTCAATACCCTGGAATTTAGGAGCTAAAAGAGGTGTTAAATAGATTTGTGAGCAAGGGGCCGCAGAGTTTGCTATTGCTTTTTATAAGGTCCATAGGAATTCCGTCAGGGCCTGGAGCCTTCCTACCCAAACTTAGGTTGATCGCTTCCACAACCTCACTTACTGAGAGTTGCAAAGAGGTCGAGTTACAAAGACTGGAACTTAATAAGTTCGATAGTGTCTTATCCTCCCCTACCTGATACATAGCATCCAAACTGGTTACCGAGGCCAGACCGGCAAAGCAACAGGATAATAAAGGATTGGGTGGAGCATCCCTCAGTCTAATGTTAGTAACTGTGGTCTAAAATACTTTGCTACACTTACCAGCTGCAGTTTGCATGAGTTGTTGCAAATCTTTGCTGACTAAAAACTGTTTCCTATCCCTAATGGATAGCCTTTAACTTCTTGTTTGTTCAGCTACCTGGTGATGCCTTCATACAGGGCGATTGGCCTCAGAACAGGGTCCATCATACCACTGTGGTCATTTTGGAACTGGTGTTATTGGCTTCATTAAATGACTTCTGATGCATATACGTAGGGAGCTATACTGAGAGTAAAGTACTTCCACACTCTCTTCCGATAGGCAAACCAAGAACAGCGATATAAATGTAGCCACTAAGATGTTAAGGGTGACCTTAGGTTCATTATGAAACCAAACTAATCTTAAGCCATATTTTGAGCGTTTGGAAATCTCAATTGTGAAAGCTGGGGGGCTAATCTTATGGACTGAAAAAAGTCTGGCTGCCATCAGAGCATTATGGTCCCCCCCAGTGTGACTCTATTACTATGCACCTTGAGAACCATGGTAGCAAATCTCTGGTAGCAAAGATATAGTCAATGAAAAATGCACAACTGACACCTCTGTAAGAGGGTAGGATATGGTTGTTTCCTCTAAATTAAATTAAGAGACCAAATCTAGCAAGTCGATCTCTGCATAAACATTGACCCAGCTCTACCCTCCTCTTTTTACTCAGGGCTTCACAATTTCCAAAGTTCTTAATCTGTAGCTCCCCTAGACACAAAAAGCTTTGCCTTAATATCCTGACAGACTATATTTTATGGAGGAGCTGCAACTTTGTCTGAAGGAGCAGTTACATTGCTTAAAAAACAAAACAATTCTTTAAACTAAACACAGGTAGAATTGGAAAGGTCATTATTATCAAACTTGATTCGATACAATTAAAAAGTGCCCAAGTTAATCTTAATATGCAAAACGTAAAAGGTAATGTGACAAGGGTCTATCACTGCCACTTTTCTTTTGAGATTCACCTTAAACCAAATCGAGAGACCCCTACTGGCTCTCTCAATCACAGAAGGCAAGGCAGGGCTTGAATTACAGGTGAAACCTTCACAAGTAGGGGGGAGATAGCCCAAGTCTCCTGAAAGGCAATAATGTCACAGTCATTAATAAAATGAAGCCAGTCCAGATCAGATACCTTTACCTTTAGCCCTGCCACATTCCAGCTCATGAGTGTATAGGGGGGTCTGCCACCACCAAATGCTCCAAGGCCAGCTCTTTCCGGGACAGTAGATCCTTTGTTGGGCCCTCCAGGCTGGGGTGGTACAGAACTTACTAGAGGCCAATCCATGTCTGACAAGGCCTCAGATTCGTTTGTGACTGCGACCTGGAACTGGACCCTCAGACGATCCTGGGGCATGGGTGTCTGCCCCCTTTGACTTATAGATAAAGCCTCTACAGATGAACTTGGTTAGAGCCAACCTAGTTGAGTGAGGGCACCAAAAAGGACTGAGTTGGCAGCGGGCAAACAGGACCTATAAAAACAGCCGAGAGTTACCATAAAGATAGAACTCCTCCTAAGGTCTTTACACATGTCCCCAAATAAAAGCCTCTTGACCAGCTGTGAAGAACTGAAATTAACAATGAAACAATTGCCCCTGGATTGTACGGAGCCTTGATCAATCCAACCAACCCACCTGTCCATGAGCATTTCATGAGCCAGGTGAAATGGAAAACATCTGTGATGAGCTAAAGGTCTAAAACTTTATTAGATAGGTCCTTGTGAGACTACCCCCCGGTTATATGTAAGGGAGTAAAACAATGAGCACACACACATAGAGGCAGGCTGCAGGCAGGAGGTTGATATGCAATTGACTCAGGATGAGAGTATTTATTCTCTCTGAACTAGCTCTACCATTTTTAGCTAGCAGTCATCCAAAAGCTGCATGCTCTCACTTCAATCAGTTTGCATATCAGCATCCTTCATGACAGGCTGAATACCCCACTTAGGCTCCTCGGTTTTGAGTTTAACCACCTTAGCAGGGCTGCGGGTGGTGTCCAATGTTTAACCTCTAGGTTGTGAAGTGTACCTGTCAGGTAGGTTCGTTGAGGTGTCAGGAGGTGGCAGAATCAAAGGTGAGGGAGCTAACTCTTCAACGGGTAATGCATCAAAAATGGGACCAGAGTTCAGGAAGAGTTTTCTCTCCCTGACTGCTATCTCAGTAGTGATGATGCCCACTGCCCTCTCCAACATTTTATCAATTGAGGGGTTCTCGGGCACAAAGAAGGAAGCAGAAGATGCACCGGCTGCTTTCTTGTTCCCATCTTGTTTTAGACGTACAAGGTAAGATACTCTCCCCCTTCCCCTGTTTCTGGTGATCCAAGCAGTTGATAGAAGGCTTCCAGCAAGGAATATAAAGAAATTAATAAAAAACATTACCTTACAATGTAGGACTTGTTGTCCCCTACAGTCAAAGTTCAGCGCATCCTGCTCCCGTGGGAGACCTTTGGCACTGTATAACTCAGGTGAAAGCTTGGCCCCTCCTCCCAGCAGTCAACAGGGGAGCATGGCGCTGTGGAACTCGTAGTCCCCTGCAGTCAAAGTTCAGCGCATCCCCATAATGTTATTTATGGACTGCAAACAAGTCAAAGGCCGAGCTTGCAACAAAGGTTGAGCTTGCCTTTTTTACCAATGAACTGTGCTAAATTATACAATTGCAGGTAGTCATCCATACAGCTGCTAAGAAGATGTTTAGGTTGTCCTGTTTTCAGTTTCTATTTGTTGCAAATTCCAATGGAGCTTTTTCAGTGTCTTCCAATGTTTTCAAAATCTGTAAAAAAACATTGGTTATTAGTGTTCATTTTTTACTCTGTAGAAAATCACAGGGGTGGTGTTTTTCAGTGCTTATAGCTAATTTTCCTTTATTTCTGCATCATCAGTAAATATATGTTTCACAAAGACCCTGAATTTCTCCACACAATAATTTAATAGATGAGTCTACCATCTCTATCATAGTCACAACTGTATGATTTATGACTTTATATTATTAGAGGCTTAACTCGCAGAATGTCCAGATTGGTTTCTTTAGCAATTGAATTTAATGCATGTTCTGTCGTTTAAGAATATCCTTTGTTAAAGCTGTAGTGTTTGACTTCAATCATCGTTCTGGCCAAACTGCGTGGTTCAAGTTGTTTTCTGGGTCCTTCAGTGCACATAGATTGTACTCCTCTGTCTTCTTCTGATGCTTGCCTCTTTCCATCTGCTTGAATTCTTAACTGCTTTAAGGATTGTGTACTCTATATTTCCAATACCTGTTCTAATGCATTTTACTCTCTTGAGGATATTAGGAAAGTAAAAATATCTGTATGAAGAAGCCACCATTTTATGTTCTCAGACAGGAAAATCGGATGGAAAGCCCAAGAAAAACACTGCAGGAATTGAAATACTACTTGCTCTTTTTTACTCTAAAATAAGGAACCAAATCAGGAACTTAATAGGGAATCATCAATGTAAAGAGATAGCAATGCCATTGTAGGCTGGATGGGAGATTGAGGCCACTGGAGGACTAAGCCCAGGAGTGCGAAGGGGACAGAGAATAAAACTCTGTACATAAACCCTTGGGATAGAATTTTCTCCATGATAAGTATTTTTCACAATTATTCTATCAAATTGGGAGCTCTAAACATAATTAACCCGTTAACTGCTGAGGAATTTCCAATCCAGTGCTGAGCCCCTTTTGTGACTGTTTGAGGTAGTTGGCCATTTGGCCTATACAACCTTTATTCCAGATAACGTATCCACGCCAAATTAGCAGCCCTTTTTCCCAAAGTTATGGGGATTGTAAAGGTGTCCAGGGTTATGCGGATTCCTCTGCTGGGGACAAAAAAAAAATCTAAAAAATTCTGAATTTTAGTTTTGTTTCTTAAATAGGGAAAACATTGCTCCACAAAAAAGGGTCTGTTTTTAATTCTAAAAATCAACAAATGGTTTGCTGTGCTAAAATCGCTGTGTCCTCAGATTTCAGGAACATGCAGAGCTGTACTAGCTTATTTTTACCACAGTTTTTGCTTTTTTCTAAGAGATAGCATATTTTTACAAATGGTTGTGAATACAACCTACTTCCAGTTTTTTGTGGAAACTGGTGTGAAACCCATGGGTGGTTCCGGAAAGCTATAATATACCCCAAAAGTCTACCTGGAAACATAATATTGTACCCAGTAAAACCCATGCTTTTTTTAAATGAGGGTAGCTGCGGATTATAGGCCCTAGCTCAGCCACCACCTATTATATCAAGACATTTCCGATGCCAGACACCTGAGGGTGTCCAGGGAAGTGTGATTTGTGTGGGTCGAACCTGTTCTTTCACCCAGAAGCCCATGCAATCCTCAGACTGTGTATAAAACACAGATGTTCATCACATTGCTGTGAGGACAAGTTCAGAAATCTGCAGGGAGCCACAAATGTCTGACAACCAAGCATTCTCCTAAGTCTCCCGATAAAACACAACATGGACACATTTCTCACCCAGAAACCAATCCTTTTCTGCAGTGTTGGTAGCTTGGGAATTTAGTCTCTATCTCAGACAGCCTCAGCAGTGGCCCGTCCGTATGGGCTGAGGGGCCATGCTCCCGCTTTTTCCAGGCAAGAAGAGTGTCTGTCAAGCTGACTAAATGTCAGCCTGACAGACACTCTTCTTGTTCAGGTCAGGGAGCCAGGAGCTGGACATGCACTAAATGAGTATGTTCCGGGCTGCCTGGGGTGAACGTGGCCAGGGTGAGGTTTTCACAGCCCTGTGGACATGACCTCCTCAGCCTGGTAAAAGTGGCTCAGGGACCTTTCTCTTGTGGCGCAGGGGAGAGTCACTGATTGCTTCGGCTGTGGGTCAGTTTTAAGCCCTGATGTGCCCAGCACAGAGTGTCAATCAGTAACACCTCATCAGAGAGTGGGGTGGGTCAGCAGTCTCACTGACCCGATCAAACTGTGTGACAAGGTTGGAAACTGCTGCCTTCCATCATTTGCTGGCCATAGGCCCCAACCCTCCCGGGACCTCTGAGGCTTTCCTCTCAGACAGCTGCAGTTAAGGTAAGTTTTATGTGGTTTTTATTCATGTGTGGTGCGTGCGTGCATACATTTATGCATTAATGTATATGTATGTGTTAATGAGTGTCGTGAATGGTTGTGTGTGTGTGTGTGTGAATGCATGGGTGTGGGTGAGGTGTATGTGTGCTTGTGTGGCCTGCAAAACCTGCTAAGCATGCACATTTCTGAAAGCTAGACATCCGAGGGTGTCCAGGTTTGGTTTTTACCTAGATGCCCTTGCAAATCTCAAATTTTTTCTAAAAGCACACATTTACCTCATATTTCTGGGATGAAAAGTTTTGGAATCTATGGAGAGCTACACATTTCCTACCACCCAGTGTTCCCTCAAATCTCCCTAAAAATGGTACATCACTTGTGTGGGTGGGCTAGTGCCCAGAGACAAGAAAAGGCCTAAAACATAACAAGAACAGATCACAGTTTTCCACACAAAGACCAACTAATTTCTGCCGTTTTGGTGACTGCAGAATATGGGCCCTAGCTCAGATGGCACTCTGGGAAAACGCTCAAACCAGAACATTTCTGAAAACTAAACACCAAGGGTGTCAGGGTGGTGAGACTTGCATGGCTCTCACCATGATGTTTTAGAACCATAAGTCCTTGCAAACCTCGAAATTTGTCTAAAACCGCATATTTCCCTCACATTTCTGTGATAGAAAATTCTGGAATCTGTAGGAAGCCACAGATTTCCTACCACCTATCATCCCCCCAAGTCTCATGATAAAACGGTTCCTCACTTGTCTGGATGGGGCTAGTGCCCACAACAGGAAAAGGCCCAACAGGCAACATGAACAGATCACATTTTTCTATCAAAAAACCTACCCATTTCTGCAATATTGGTGGCTGCGGAATTTTGGCTCTACCTCGTCCGACAGCTAGGAAAGCCTACTGAACCTGTACATTTCTGAAAACTAGAAACCCAGGGGAGTCCAGGGTGTTATGACTTGCATGGCTCCCACTCACACTGTTTTTTACCCACAAATCCTTGCAAACCACAACATTTCATTACAAACGCACATTGTGTTCACTTACCACCCTGTGTTACCCAAGGCTCCTGAGAAAAATGGTACTTCACTTCTGTGTGTGGGTCTTGCACAAACAACAGGAAAGGGTCCAAATCGCAATATGAAGACATCAACATTTCCGTTGACAAAACAGCCTTATTTGGCAATGGGGTAGCTGTGATGTTTGAGTCTGGTTCAGAGGGGAACAAGGGAAAGCTGCCAAACCCAGACATTTCTGAAAACTGTGCCTCTCATGGATCCCACAATTGTTTCCTACCCAAAAACCTCTGTAAACCTCAAATGTAGAAAAAAATCACTTGATTTCCTTGTATTTCTGTGACGTAAACTTCTGGTATACGCAGGGATGCACAAAATGCCTACCATCCACCGCTCCCCTGCTTGTTCCGATAAAAGTGCTACTCCACTTGTGTGGCTGGGCCTAATTCCCACAACAGAAATGACTCAAACTAGGGTTAATGGGAGTTACCCTATGAGGCATCCCATTGAGCCTGTTTGATAACTTTGTGAGCTCCATGCAAGTCATACCAACCTGGACTCCACTGGCTGTCTAGTTTTCAAAATGGCTGGGTTGAGTTGGTTTCCCTGGGTTTCAGAGCACTGACCCAAATAGTGCAACCATTAATCCTTGCAAGTAGGAGGATATTAGGATTTACTCCTCCTCTGCTGTTCCATATGTCAAAATTACGGCCAAAAAGTCAACATTTCCTCTTGCATGCCATGAAAATGCCCCACTTGGAGGGAAGAAAGATTGTTGAGATTTAGAGCTGAAGAATAGGGTCAACAACAAGGTGGTACACCCACACACCACATTTTTTCTACAATAATATTATATGTTCCTGAAAGGGGTGAAAACATTTAATGGGCCCCCGGATAGGAGGAGCACAGGCCAGTATCCAGGGGGGCCCACTCCCTTCAGAAAATACTGCAAAACCACAGTCCTAGATGTCTAGTGGGCTTTCTTCAACCCCCGGGGGGGACAGACTGATAGTGAATACTCCCACTCTCCACCCATGGGTGACATAAAGTCCTATGGTCTGACTCCATTTTTACCTAGGCTCCAAAGCCATGAAAGTGTCAATTAATTCTGCTAATGTCATCGATATAACACCTGATGAGGCATCCGTCTAGGACAAGTGTCAAATAAGAACACATACAGAGATATAACCAAAATTGCGTAGTCTGAATTAATGTCCTTTTACCATATATTTTTATAAGAAAATATCCGGGACGCACACCTTGATGCACATAATCTATGTCGGACATTCTTAAAATTATGTCAGGAATTCCAGTCTCTGATAAGATTTAGTATTTAAAGGCTGCCACTTGACCACTTGTCAGGAGAGGTCTTTTGCCCAGATTATCACATGAGATTCTGCCAGAGACAATCTAACAAACTGCCAGTGCACTTCCAAGATGCTAAATGTCACCTGCTGCTGAGAAATCCGACACCTGGAGGAAGGCTGCTAGCGCAACTTGTGTTTACCATTTGCATGGAGCACAGCCTTCACACCTGCAGAGCGTCTCTTCTCCCTAAGAAACTTTCTGTGCTCTCTTAGTGTGGCGCATAGAAATATGTTTTAGAGTGTAAGGTTTGAAATAACATTTTAAACATGTTAGAAATAGTCATTTTTTTTCTCGCTGCTCACGACGTGCCTTCTTGCTGTTTTTATGATATTTTGTGTAGTTGTTTTAGATGCGCTGAGAAACAGGTTCACCCTGTTATAATAAATGCTTTTGGTTTAAAGTGTCTTTCTTTCTTAGTAAAGTGTGTGTCTGATAGTGTGCATCACAAAATAGGTTTATTTGTGTTACTATGGTGCTCCTGATCTCATTGCTTGGATTTTGACCAACCCATAGGCAAGAACTCTATTCCAACAAGGTATTGGGTGGGGTTCTGCGGGGCTACAATAACTTGTCTTTCACATTCAGCGCTAATGCATGGAACTGAGTTCTCCCATGTTATTTTTGGGTGGGAAATCAAACCTTGTAGAACTTAGCCAGAGTCATAGTTTAAACAACAGGGGGGACAGAATGTCTATGGGTCCATTCTGTCCCAGGGTGCTGTGGAGAGCACAGGCCCATGACTATCCCTGGGGGGCACCCCCCAAACAAATACTGTGATGCTGCAGTTTCTGGTGTCTAGTGGGCTTTCTGCCCCCCGGGGAGGACAGTTTAGGGGTGAAAACACTCATCCATCCCCTAGGGTGGGCAGAAAGTCCACGGGTCCTATTGTGTTTGGGGGACACAGGGCTCACCCAAAAAATACTGTGAAGCTGCAGTGCGTGGCGTCTAGTGGGATTTCTGCCCAGTGTGGGGGAGCATGGGGTTAATACCCCCAACCACCCCCATGGGGGCAGAAATTTAAATGGGTCCCGGGCTGAGGGGAGCACAGGCTCATGTCTGGGGGATGTTTCCCCAATTAAATTCTGCAAAACTGCAGTCCCTGTCTAGTGCGCCTTTGACGCCTTGGGGATAGAGTTGGGGTAAATCCCAGCATCCCCCCAGGGGGGGACACAAGTCTAATGTGGCAGTAGAGGGAGCACAGGCCCATGCACAGGCAGCTGCTCCCTCCCAAACATACTACATAATTGCAGTCTCTGTCTTCTAATGGGAATTTCTGCCCCCCGAATGGCAGATTCGGGGATGAATCCATGGATCCATGTTGACATGAAAGTCCAATGGGCAGTGTGGAGTACCGGCCTGTGCGCAGGGGTCTGCCCCCCGAATCTAGTCCCATCCCTTGTGTTAAGTGGGTGGATGCATGCTTGGGGATGACCTTCTGCGGAGACCTCCAAGAAGGAATCTACTAGGGAGAGGTGTCAGTAGAAAGGGTAGATTCCCTGCTTTCCAATGATACCTCCCCAATTCAAATCTATGCTCAGAGGGCTGAGAAATGCTTATGAGCTCCAATCCAGTGAAACTGAAATGAGCCAATCAATTCATTTTATTTTCACGTTCAGTGAAATGACATCAGAAATCCATGTATGCTGATCGCCATTTCCCCCAAAAAATTAAAAATATTCGAGCTGCTGGGGAAGTTCTTTTCCCGCACCCCAAACACTAAACACTAAAATCACTAAATCAAAGAAGGAAACCAACTGGTTAAAGCACCAGAGGGTCCATTAAGCCCTCTTCAGCATTGGCCAATGACCGACAGATGCACTTGGGAGGGAATGAGGGCACCATCTGATGGCCGATGCCGGCACTTAGAGGGTGCAAAATTCAAGCATTGTTCAGTTATGCCCTTTAAAAATGCAATAAAATATATGTTTGTCATCTTGCCATGGACAGCATGGTATCCCTAAAGTGTAGAAGTATCGACAGTGTGACTTTATTGGAAATGGGAGAGAGGGCTTTGAGGGTTATATAGACCCCCTCTCTTTTTGAAACCCACTCCAAGCCAGGATATGAGTGCCATAAGATGCTACTGATTATCCTTTAAAAATTGTCCCCCCCTTTCTTACTGTAAAAACACAGAAAGCTTTTCAGTATGATGATCCTCTTGGCCAGTATGTGGTGCCCCCATGAAATCAAATCAGCCCTAACCCCAATTTAAAGATCTCTGCCCAACAATATCGCTTTCTTCACTTGCAATATTTACTGAAATGCTGTATCCCTAGGAGAAACAGTCAGTAAACAGAAGAACAGCTGTAATAACATGTTGAAGGTTTCATCCCTGCTCCTCTGGCATAATCCCAAGGTGGCACAGTAGACATTCTGAGTGACTGATATATGACATTGTAAAAGAAACCTGAGATACCTGTGAGAAAAACAAGGCAGGAGAAGATTATATCCAAAAGAAGCTGTCTTAGAACAGAGCATGGTATTTTTGCTTTAAAGTAACGAAGGTAATAGCTAATCACCAATTAAATGTAACATTTTAGGAACAAGAAGGTTTCTCTTTCACTTCTGGACCATCAGGTGCCATAACTGCTATGCGCAGGTTTGGTTCTACTGTGTCTGTCTGTGAAAAAGATCCCACTGCGGCGGCGGTCTGACAACAGCCTGAATATGCTGGCGGTGCCAATGCCGGCACCACCGGGCATATTCCGACCTGCAAATCCACCACCCTGTTCATGGCCATAAAAAGGGTGGCACAAATGCAGGTAAAGGGGCCCTTGCAGGGCACCAGGCAATTGTGGGCCAGAGAGGGTGCATGTGGGGGGGACATGTTGTGCCCCCCTGGAATTGCACCCTTGTTCCTGCACAATGTTGCATGCATGACATGGTGCATGCCACACCATGTAGGAACATGATGCAGGCTCTCTCAAGGTGGCGGTATGCTTGTGAGGCTCTCCTGTTGGCCTAACATACCACCACTGTGAGACCACCACATCACCGCCTGCCCACCCTGGATTAAAGTCATAATCTGGCAGGTGGGCTCACCATAGCCTTGGCGGTCTTCCTGGGATCGTGGTAGTGGTGGTCCCAGCTAAAGACTGTCAAAGTCATAATAGTCTTCTGCTTTGCTAAGGTGGTCTTCTACCTGGTAATGCTATAGAAACACAGTGTGGGTGACAGGCTTATGTAGAGTAGAAAGGTGAAACTGTCATTGAGTACTGCTTGGTATTATGCCCAGTAACTTGGTGAAAATATCCTAATATATAGTTTAAGAAACATCCCACATAACATACAATGGCTTTCATGATCCTTCCAATAACCATTTGATTGCCAGTGACCTGTTTGCAAAAAACTAAGGGCCTGATTTCGAGTCAGGTGGTCCATGGACTGCCAGATTTTTGGGGGCGGTGGTCCGATTGCCAGATTACAAATGTCTGAGTTGTTCCGGTGAGGGGCTCTTGGTTGTGCAAGGAAACTGCTGTTCGCTAGCGGTGGTGCGGTGGAGTGGCAATGCAATATGCTGAGCGGGACTGGCCAAGTTCCACCGAGCATATTTTGAGTACCTCCACTGCCAGCATTTTCATGGCAGTGAACCCACCAAGAAAAGACTAGTGGTGGGCAGACATAGGGGGCTCAACAGGGTCCCCACGTCCACCGCCATGAGGATGCATTCAGGGCGGTATTACATGTGCCCCCCTGTCAGCTGGCACCCCCAGTTCCAGCACGCATAGACTTCACAGTCCATGCCATGCTGGAACATTCCTGCTGTTCCCATTGCGTTGCTGGTTTTCAGGGCACCGCCATGGGAAAGGCAAAAGGACCATCTGCCTGCACAACTTGAGCTCGTAATCAGGCGGGTGGTCCTTGTGAGGTTGTGGCGGTGCTGTGCCGGCGGAGAGGTGTTGCAGCACCGCCAAAGTTGAAATCATCCCCTAAAACTGTAAGAACTTCTCATTTACTGAGGACCATTGTACAATGCATTCCTTCCTCTCTTGACTTGCGCTGGTATTAGACACTTTCTCTTTTCTACTTCAATCATAAAATAGTGTCTCTTTAAAAACTCTTCCTTTAGCCCAGCACCCTTTATATATGTATTATTAAAAGACCAACCAATGTAGCTTATAGAGGGCAGCAGATGCATGGTAAAAGTTTGTAACTTCATTGTTATTCTTATGGCAACATTTTTCACCCATTCAAGATAGGCCAGCAGATAGCTCAGAAGACCCATGCTGTTAACACAGCCAAATCTGGGAACAATACAGTTGGCCAAAAGCAGAAGGCAGAGTGCAAACAACTGTCTGATTTCCTTGAGCACTGAGGACGCCTTGACTCTGACAACTCAGTGTTCACCAGTACAAGCGACTGACTACATGTGTTCTAATTACTATCGTGGTAAAACTACATTGCTTTTTGATTATGGGGAAATTGCTGGTGTTGTACTCATAGGAGGCTTTACTTTGCTCTACACTGTGGCTCATAGTCCCTTGATTCATAAGCTAGCAAGAACAAACTTAGATGGAACACTGTTAAGATGGTTCCTATACATCCTTGACCATACCAAACCTCATCCTTCCCTCATTCAGATCAGCAAAAACTGAAGTCACTACAACCTTTAGCAGATGTTGTTTGTTCCAGCAAGACTAAGTTTCCAGAAGAATTGGGTGCTATGGCAACCATGGCACATTTAGAGATTGGGGATTCATGGTCACAGTGGTCCCCATTTGAAGACAAAGGTGAATTATTTGACACTGCTATCCAATCTATGATGTATGTAATGTAATGTAACTTGAACTTATATAGCGCAAAAACTGTCACCCTACGGGTATCCTGGTGCTGAGACTTACCCTATTGTCAGTGCTCATAAAAATAACTTGTTCGCAGATATTGAGTAGCCCGTATTACTATTCCCTTGGGAAGAGCCATGTCTTTATGCTTTTCCTAAATGGAAGCAGAGATTTGATTTGTCTAATATTCAAGGGAAGATCATTCCAGAGTCGTGAGGCTGCTACACTAAAAGCTCTGCCACCCGTCCTAGTCTTCTTAAATCTTGTGGTGGTTACCAGACTTGTGCTTGATGAACGGAGATTTCTCCCAGGAGTGTACCAAGTAAATTTTTCCTCAATGGATATTGGATCTAAACCATGTACTGCTCTGAACACAATACAGAGGGATTTGAAATGAATTCTCTCATTAATTGGTAACCAGTGAAGGTCCATTAAAGCTAAAGTCGTTGAGGACCTGCGCTGCCTATTTAAAGCCAGTTTGGCTGCTATAGACTGGATCCTCTGTCGCTTCAGTATCACTGAGTTTGGTGCTCCCAAATACAATGAGTTACAATAATACAGCCTGCTGAATATTATACTCCTCACTACTTGAGATCTGGTAGTAGCAGGCAGTAACAGAAGGATCTGACAGTTCTCTTATCAGGGAGAAACAAATACCAACTATTTTATTAACCTGTGACTCCAATTGAAGGTTATCATCCAATAAGACCCCCAGGTTGCGCACTGTTCTAGCTGGAATCAGTGGTTTATCCATAGGGATAAGTCTGAAATCAGAGGGAAAGGGCTCCGCAATTTTGGCCGTGGAGCAGTATACTATCTCCGTTTTGTCTCCATTGAATTGTAAGGAGTTTTTTCTGAGACATTTTAAGGTACTATGCATGCACTCCTGGAATTTATCTAGGGATACTGCCTGGTTTCCTTCTAAAATGAACACCAGTTGTGTGTCATCGGCATAGTTGACTAGATCAATGCCAAAGGACTTGATAATAGGAAACAGAGGGCGCAAATAGATATTGAATAGGATTGGGCTTTTTGCTGATCCCTGTGGTACCCCGCGGTGCACAGGGGTCTTAGGGGATGTAAAACATGGAATTGTTACCACCTGTTGCCTGCCCGTCAAATATGATTGCAGCCACTTCAGTGCCCGTCCTTTCACTCTGATGTTCTCAAGTCTTTTCAGCAGAATACTGTGATTCACCGTATCGAATGCGGCCGACATATCCAATAACACTAATATGGTTGAATTACCATTGTCGGCTCGCATCTTAGGTTATCAAGTACTGTCACTAGGGCCGTTTCTGCTCGTACCCTGGTCAAAAACCAAATTGAGCATTGTCTAACAGGTGGTTTTCTTCTAAGTAGAGGGACAGGGATTTACTGACTGCCCGCTCCAGAATTTTTACTGAGTACGGCAGAAGGGAGATAGGTCTGAAGCTCGATGGACATTTAGGGTCAAGTGAAGGTTTCTTAAGCAGCGGGGTCACCACTGCCTGCTTCCAGGCTTCTGGAACAGTGCCCTTTTCTAGGGATTGGCAGCAAATCTGCCGCAACCGGTGGAATAATTCTAACTGAAAATCTTTCCATATCCTCTGCGGAAGAGGATCCAAAGGCGAACCAGAAGATACACTTTGAGCTAGATTATTAAATAATTCCTCAGTGGGAATTTGGAAGCACTCTAAAGCTGACCGCTGATACTTCCTGTTGCTCTGATGCTATTGTCTTTGGTTGGTGATGATAGAAGCTGCCTTTGCAGGTCAGGATATCAGTTGTTCTGGCAGGTCATTCTATTCAGAGTCCATAAAAAATGACAAGATACAAACATTCATTGCCTAGCAAGCTTGAGTTTTCTTGAGTTTTGTTGCACTCACAGTAAAATGTACCTTGTCTCACCCTCACAGTAACGTTGTTGTTTTCTTTGTTTTCTTGGAAACCCTTTTGTTTTACCTTTGTCATGTCCATGCTTTGTTTTACCACATGCCTTTTGCCCCTCCGCAGGATTTCTGGATGCTCTCACTGAGCCCATTTCCGTGCCTCCTCTAATACAAGCAGATCACAGGTTCTAGCAGAAGAGCCCTTTAAATATTTGGAATGTAATATTCCTATTATTGTCTAAACATTGTTAGTAAGCAATTCACTAACTTTATAGACTGGTGTGTTCTGCTGTTGGTGTATCTCCAGTTTCCCCATTTGTCCTTGTTTTGTTCTCTTTGTTCCAACACCATCCCATAAGAGCAGTGTAGTTTTCTACTGCTCTTGTAATATTTGGTCCATGTAACCGGGAAAGTGGGAGTTGAGGCCTTAAGTCCATGACATCAATGTTGGGCATGGCAGAACCTTGTGGACAGTAAAAGTCTAGGACTGCTATGCTAACATGTGCACTTAATTAGGCTAAAGATCTAATTGCAAAGAAGATGGGAAAGGCAAACAAACATTTAGAACACAAATAGGCACTGTAGACAAACACCCTTGACAAAATATCTGGACAGAAAGATTGCATCCTAAATATTGTTTACAAAAATGTTGCTCCATTGGAATGTGTGATATTCTACACCCAATTGATCAATATTTTTGTAAAAGATATTTAGAACATGATATAAGTCATACAATAGTTTTGCTGATGATATTCAAATCAGACCACAGTGAGGGTGCACAAGGTACAAAGCATCATCCAAGCCCAGAGCATACCTTCATTTATAAATGTAGGAAGACTGGTTCCACTCTCAGACAGATGGGAGGCAATGGGATTGAAATAGAATGCATTATAACAGCTATGGATGAAATTATAAAAACAGCAGCATCAGAGCTTTTTACCCACTGAACTTGTTTGATTTTGGGAGATGCTGATACAACTAGCTCAGACACATTTATTATATATTCCCTCAATATATATAACTTAGATTTCCACAAGGTCCACTTAAGAATTTTCTCAGCTGATGCATAGTGATACAGTCTTAGCACATGTATAAAGGCAAAATGGGTTTCACAGCCTCAAATTACCAGCACTCTGACAGTAAATTAAATAAGAAGGAACGACATATTATGTATTTGTGTAACAATTCTAAGAGTAGACAGAAAGAAAAATAATAATAACATATAGAATAAAATTGGTCGCAGGTGTAATTTTAATAATGCTGGTGGAATCGGAGTAATTTTAGTGATTCCGCATTACTCTTTGATGCAGAATTGGCAATAATATTATGTTTACACCCGCTTGCATACTTAGGGAAAACAATCTTCCCGTGAGGGCATATTTACTGACCTCAAGCAACTCTAAGCAGTCGCTATTTTGTGTTCTACTGCAAGTAGCACTATTTTTTCAATGCAAAATGCATTCTTGCATCCATTTTGTACGTGAGGATGAAATGTACAATATGAAAATAGCCCTAAATGCCTGGGGTAAATTGGGTAGATTCAATTACTACATTTATTAAACATTCCCCAGATAAACATACACCTTGTAAGGGGTAGTAAATACAATATAAATGCAATTACAATACAATACAATACAGGATAAAATCACTATAATTGTTATAAATACCTCAGTAGGAAGTAGGAGTAATGATAAATAGCCAACATTCTCAAACTCTGCAAAGGTCACAAATAAGACACAGATTTTACTTTAATAATGAGTATTAGCCTCATGGCCAATTCCTATTACCACAGAGAGAACAGGAGCCTGACTTGCCTTAGAGACAGTACTGATTTGCTAGATGAGTATGACTGATACTCAGCAGTTGAGGAAGTACTATACGGAGATAAAATGATGGAGAGGACAAAGAAAATGGTGCTTCTGACCCTGGATGAGACACAGTCGAATCATCCACAAAAACATTGAAGAAGATTAGTAGCAAGATAATCAATCATTTCCTAGTGCTGTTGGACATGAAGGCAGAAGTCAACCTACCTTACATTGCACTTAAAATATGAACATTAAGATGCAAACAATAATGGCTGAGGGCTTAAAAAAATAGGTGTCTCAACAGATGAGGAGCTTCTACTAATTGAATGTCAATATAACTTATATATACTAATATATTCACACACACATTGAGCCATTGTTTCAAATCATATTCATGAAATTCTCCTATAGTAGGGCTGTCGGTAAAAAACAAAGCACTAAACCATTGGTTATATGTATTGGTAATTAGTAATCATATAATTGTCGACATGGGCTACCAAAGCAAGATGAAATCAATTTACTATTAATAATGCAAAAGAAAATGGAGATCCTACTTCAGAAGGGTATTCGGACAAAATATTGAATTAAAAATATCAAGACAGAAATATTGAATTTTTAATATTGTGATGTAGACATATGTACAGACATATTGTTGACAAAAATATTGATTTTTTCACAGTAAGAAATATTGTTTTTAAAATTTCTTTGGTTTAAATAATATTTAAATTGCATATGTTTTATATTGTTTGTAAAATTGTTGTTAATGTTTTTAAATATAGTTTGTAATTTTTCAGTTAGTTATATTATAATTTAATTGTAAAATAATAATTTATAGAGTTGGAGTGGGTTGTGACGTTTGTTGGGGTATAGGCTGGGTAGTTAATTATGTATAATCATTTTTAATCATTTTTTAATTAATATTATTTATTTATTTGATAATTAATTATGGAAATTGTGTAATTAACATGTTATTTAATTGTGGGTTGTTGGGTGTGTAGGGGTATAGGGTGGAAAGTTAATTTAGTAATAATGTATTAACAATTAAAAAAAAATGTATTGATAACTAATTATTTCAATTTTGTAGTTCATATATGTATCAAGTTATATTTTAGGAGTGGGTTTTGGGAGTTTTAGGGGGAGGGTGTGATGCTATTTAAGTCATCATTAATTAACAAATAATTGTTCATTTATTTGTACTTTTTCTTTTATTACTCAATAAGTTAATTCTGTTCCTTTTTTTATTCTTGATATGTGTTAAATGTGGGGTGCTCAGTATGTGGGAGTATAGTGTGGGAATTTAATGAAATAATGATTAAATAATTTTTTATATTAATTAGTTTTAAAATGTATAATAGTTTAAAATGCTTAACTGTTTTTTTAATGTCGGCATTTAATTTTACGCTAAACGTTTTATAATTTTATTGAATTAATACTTGTATTAAAATATGGTATGGGTTTGCAGTGAAGTACTTTCCCTACTGTTGCACAAACTGGAGTTGGAATAGTAAATGTTGCCCCTCCTGAAACCCACGTGGAGTGCATAAAAGCTGGAATAACTCCGAAGACTGTCTGAAAGGTACTTAACAGTCTTGAACCTATGGTGTACTATACCCTTCGTATGAGACATGTTAAAGATACGCTGTACCATTTCTCCGAAATGGAAAGGGTAGTTAGTTCGTACCAGTGCCTATATTTCAGCTGAGGACCTTGCAACCTGAAGATCAAAAGTCTCTTGGGCTGAGGTTAAGGGCACATTCATTTGGCTCAGAGTATCAACCCGTATAAAGGAAACATTCAACGAAGGCCATAACGGCGCCTCCCTGACTGTTTGGGTCAATGGAAACAATTCTTGCATACAGTAAGTAACCCTAGAGCTTACAGTGACAAGATATGCAATGCCTGGAAGCATCCCACAACAACCTTGATCATTCAGCATTAAGTAACTCCCGTTTGAGAGCAGCCTGAACACTGGATCAATCACGGCAGCTGGGGAACCTTTCAAATGACTGGGTAAGTTAGCTACTGAACTATTACAGGCCCCAAGATGCATAATATCCTGGCACATTAGGGAGCCACTCGGAGAATTCTCACAGTCTGTACAGCTGAGAAACACTTGAGTGTCCCCGTTCCTGCATCTCAATCTATATGGTAATTCCCAAGATTCATGGATGAAGTCCCTACCCATTGTATCATACCTGCCTACCTGGTGGTGTTCCAGGCAATACTGAAACTGAAAAGTCGTTACCGGCAATGTTACATGGCCATGAATTAACCATTCTGTGGACGGTGACTCTGCCATGATGAAAGGTAATTGGTCCAATTTTTCAATGCGCAGCATTGTCAATTTCACATCCCATTGTGCCATTGTTATCTGCTTTTCAGTCAAATTATATGTAGAGAAAAGAGACGTACTGTTGATATATCGCCAGGGCACTTAACCAGAGTGCAATGATTGTAGCGTCCAGCTTAATTACACAAAAGAACGTAACTGTGATTTTCCGTGTTGTAAGATGGACAGATTCTGTTCCATTATATCTATTGCAGAAGATACAATGTTGCCTGGTGAATAAATCACAAAGTTAGTGTGTTCATGCCATTTTCAACCACAGCCAAAGCCTTTTCTAAGCTCATTCTGTCAAGTTCGTGCAACTTCTACGCAGCTTCCTGTTGAGAGAGTTTCCAAATTTCATTATAAACAGCGTATAAGAAGCGTTTCTGACATGGCTTCTGGGGACCTAGCAAAAATCCCTAAGATCAATGTCTTATGAGAGTAGGGACAAGTGTAGTTTCACCTGAGACAGTGTTGAGGTTCTTAGCCAATCGCGGCATAACTTCCCAACACTATATGATGTCACCACCCCTGGATGTGCTTGTTGCACATAGCCTAATTCAGGCCTATGGATACTGAATCCTTCTGCTGTACCCCTGAATCTTGACTGACACCTATTCGTGTCTATAGGTCAAACTATCCATTCCTTCCAAGTGGGGTCTGTTGAATTGTATGAAACATCATGCACAATGTCATCAAGTGTGCCTTCCGTATAGTTTTGCCATCCCTCCAAGTGTGAAAGTGAGGGTATACGAGGTGTGTTCAAGTCCTTAATCTTGGCTAACCCAAAACAGGAAGTCTGTTGCACAGTGTCGTTCAGGAAAATCATCTGTTGTGGTATGAGGCACACTCTAAGTAGTGCCTCCGTTCCCTGAACTTGCCAGTCCTTAGTACCCTAGACAGATTTTATGTCTATAGTGTCTTTCCATAAGTCGAAACCCTGTGCAGACAGTTGGGCAATAAAGGATGCAGAGTATATCTGTTTCATGTTAGTGAGCATACTTTTCTTTGCAGATATGGGTGCACACGTACAATAATATGAGCATGGATCTGATGATTTAAACCCAAAAAAATAAGCAAACTTCTGTGCAAATGTTTGTGAACTACCTTTCGGTGGTATTGGGCTATGTTGCCATTGGTGATATGTGAAAACATTATGTGGTGCACTTGTTTCATGCAGAAAGTGAAGACCATATTGTTGGTAACAGTACATTGTGTCAAAATCAGACGAGTCGTCAAACATTTCATTTTCCGTAAATGCTGCAGACAGTTTTAAATCAGACAACACATTATTAACAGTTTCAAAATCCAAATTGTCAGAGTATGTACTGGAGGTGATGATATGATTTAAAGAAATTTTGAATACATGTGGTATTTTTAAAAGTTCAGTGGGGCCATATACGTCATATGAAACTCTATCCCAAACTATTCCGTCAGGAACTGGAACTGCTGTAATGTTTACATAGGACAGGTGTTCTCTGTTCACAACGAGATGCCGTATGAGGTTCCAATGTGATGCTGTGGAGCGTTCCGGGAGATAGTGTTCATTCACAAGTAAGAAACAAATAGTCACTAAACCTACCTAGAATAGTAGGAACAGTTTTCCAGTTATAATCCAGAACTGTAGCAATGGTGAGACTAGGTATGTCTTTTTCAGAAAAATGTAGAAGTCATGAATTTGTTTTTTGCAGGAAACTGGAGCAGGTGGTGACTCATGTTCACTTGGACTGAGAGAAAAATTGTCAAAATCGATGAAGTAGGAAGCTCCAGTTTGATCTCTCTTTGGTAGTTCTGCTGGTTTTGAGCTTGCAGGTGTCTCCTGTAGAGGCATATTTATGTAGATGTCAGTGTTAGACCGAATTGATATCTGTGTTTCATTTGAGTTTTGTTGTTGAATTTCAATAGGAACGAGTTACATTCATTGTTGGTAACTCCATTACTGTATAGGGAAGACTCTTCGAATGTTATCAGTCTTTCTGTCTGAACTTCCTATATTGTAGTGAGAGGAGAGTGGCGGCTACACAGGAGCCCATGTGGCCCGCTATTCAGGATCGGCCACATAGTGTGGTTTGATCAGATCAATTGAGACAAATCTCCTTTCTTTCTTGCCGGTAAGAAGCTGAAGAAGTACTGTTCTTGTTACTTCAAGAGCCAGGACAGGCTTTCTGTAGGATGGCCCAAATTCTTTCTTGTCCAGAGTTTTTTCTCTGACCAGATCCCCAACTTTTGGAATCCAGGCAGGTATTGCTGTTGCTGATTTTACTTCCCCAGTGATGATGCGTTTTACTTGCACTGTACTTTGTAGTGCCCGGAATTCATTAAGATCCTGTAAAACATCCAAACGTTTACTGATGTCAAAAGGTTTTTCATCCACCACTGTGCTTTCATAAACGAGATCAGGTACCCACATTCTCGTACCAAATAAGACTTCGTAAGGGGTGATATCTCCTAGGGAACGTCTTGGCATGTTATTAAGTGCCCTCTGGTGATTGACCCCCTGTGGGCCTGGGGGGGTAGGACCAGTTGCCATGGTCTGCAATGTCCTAGCGCGGGGACACTCTGTTGGAGTAACCAGATGCTTTACAAGCTTAATAATAATAATAATAATATTAATACTAATAATAGTAATAATATTATCCACACCTAATACCCTTGCTGTTTAAGATTGCTTTAAGTCCCGTTTTTTCCTCTCCACAAAAGAATTTCACTCGGTATGGTACAGACAGGAGTACCGCAATGCAACACTCAAACTTCCCATGCCTTCCTTGTAAGCCCTAGAGCTAAACACGAGGCCATGGTCAGAATGTAATGTGCCAACTGCGTATGCCCCTATGAAGACTCACAAATCTTTTATAACAGTTCGAGCTCAGCTGAGCGCTGAGGCAAATTCACAGGAATCTAGAGCATTAATCCACTGCCACCAAGATGTACTTGTAAGCCCCATCAGATTGTAAGGGGCCGCAGTGGTCCCAATAGACACAGGCGAGGGGTCTGTTTGATATTATTAATGGTGTTTGTGCCGCACGTGCTACGGTGGAACCCTTTATCTGCTGACAGATGTTGCACTTAAGGACAAATGCTCTTGTCTGGTTTGTTAAACCTGGCCACCAATAGCGTTGTTTCAATAGAGAAACTGTGGCGGTGACCCTTGCATGTGCAGAACCCAGACCCTCGTGTGCAGCTAGAATTAAACCTAATCTTCGATCCATGTTTGGTATTATTCTATCCCCCACTCCTAGAATTTGAGCATGCGGAATATGTTTTGCATCTAACTTGTAGGAGTACTTGAGTGCAAAGCCTTTTGACAAGGCTGTGCTGTTTTTGCGTGAAGCAACCAGCTACCATCATGCTTCAGTCTATTCTCGTGCTAGAACGAGTAATTGCAGCTATGGCAGTAGTTCACACTGTCACCTTGGCAGCTTCATCAGCCAATGAATTCCCTTCAACATGAACGCCATCACGTTGATGACTCAGTGTGTGTATCACGTGAGCTCTTGGCAAGTCTTTTTTCAACTCTGCCACTTGTTCCCAAATCATTTTGTGCTTTATTGTGCAAGCTTTGGAGTCTTTAAACCCATTATGACCCCAAAAGTGAAGATATCCATTGTAAAATTGAGCACAGTGAACGAATTGCACACCATAAGTGTGGGGAATTCCCGATCAGTTTGTATTAGTGCCAGTAATAGGGCTTTTAATTCTGCCAGCTGTGCAGTCTCCTAGACACTGTCTCTTCGTACTGCTAGGATAGAAATTGCCCCCTTTTTACAATCACACAAGTTGCGCTGCATTGCTGTTTACTAACTATGGCAGGCTGAGCAGAACCGTCAGTGCAAATAATGTATTCATACTGATCTAGAGGCATTATTTCCTATGGAGAGGATATTCTTGTTCGTACTGCAGAAATGATTGTGTTTTTAATGTGGAATCAAATTTGTAGTCTACATCAGTTGCAGTGAGAGAATTAGCCCATTGTATCCATTGCAGATGTAGCACTGTTTGGAATGCTAGCATTTGTAACAATCTCTAAAGCTAGTACTGGAGTTACGATGATTATTCGTTTCCCCTGTGCCAGTGCTCTTTCTCTCACTACAACTGTCTGTCAGAATTTTCTCTGTAGAAGCAAAGCGCTTTTCAGCATTTGTGTACAAGTGTGATTTGTGTGCTATGGGTACTGTTTCACCTTCATTGAAGGTTAGGTAAGTGTGCACTGATTGACTCACAATTACACGGATCACCAGATTTGTGGTATTTACATGTGTGTGTGGGTGTTTGGAAGCTATAATGTCAGCTTGTAAGGAACAAAGGATATCTGTCTGTTCCTGTGCCCAATATCTAATTGAAAAATCAGGTCTGAATAAATCGTAGAAAGGTTTCACTTTTTCTGCGTAATCCAAAATGTATGTTCTCCCAAGATTTTGGAATTCCAGTATGGACTTTAAATTTTTTCAGACTTCTTTGGGGGTTGGAGCAGCGCACACTTTTCTAAAAAGTTAGCTGCTAGGTTTTTTCCTTCACTTGATAATACATATCCCAAAAACAGGACAATGAGGTGCGCTATTAAAAAAAAAATTAAAGTTGAATTTATAGCCCTCAGAGGCTCTGTTACCCTATCTGAGAACAACCCTGGGCTATTCTTATACTATTGGGGTAGTCAACAGAATTGTAACTGAGAGCCTAAGGCTGAGAATGCGGTCAGATACCTGCTCTCATGCACTATATGTTGGCAGAAAAATCCATTGGAGATATCTAGTTTTATTTTGTATTTTTCCGCACAATGTTATTCATTAATGCGGCATTGTGTGCGTTCTGTTCTGCAAATGTTTTAGTGCATGTGTTCAGATGTCTGTAGTCTACAAATAGACGGTATGAATTATCGGGTTTCATTACAGTAAAGAAAGGATTATTCATTGCAGAGGTGCAATTCTCTAGTACATCTTGGTATTCAAGTTGATCTATAGCTCTCCCTGACGTGTTTTTTGTCTTCTTGTTTAATAGGGTACTGTCTCTGCGGAGTTAGAGTAGTTTTTGCTGGGATTACATGGTGAGGTGACTCAGAATCCCACCCTACATGGTTGTGATATAATGCTGAAGCAAGTGCTACCGCCCACTCCTGAGCATATGAATGATTTAGTAATACTGGAACGAGGTCGGAAAAAGCTGGTTAAATTACCTTTTCTCCCTTGGGGAACTCCAGGACAATCTCAGGCGGCCAATCTTTTTCAGCCAAAAGGATGTCATAGGCATAAGTCAAGTTCTCCTAAAAGAGACCTTTAATTTTTCTAGATTTTTCCCCCTCAATTTGGAGTGTTATTTCATATAACGGGTGTGGGACACTTACTCTAGTATCAGGTGTTTCCACCGCGATATGTTCATTCAACGCCTCTGTCACCAGAAATTCCATCAGGGTCTGGTGAGCTATTGTTACTTCTGCTGCGCAGTCTAGCATCGCCAGAGCCCATTCCCCATTCAGAAGTTGAGTCTCAGTATCTTTGCCATGTTTAACTTTAAGACCTGCTACCTTCTTCTGGTTTGATTTTTGTTTATCTTCTTTTTTGATATTATAGTATGAAGTACGATGTGTGTCGCTGGACTTTGGGGGTCATTACGGTTGCGGAAGGACAGCCCCCGCCAGCCATGCGGTAGAGGTCCTTCCACCATCAGACCGCTAATATCCCCCACGGGGATCCAGACTGCGACCGTGGTGGACGGAGAGACCGTCCACCATGGAACCACCACAGGCATTCAGACCGATTGCCTGGCGGAGCGGTCTGCATGCATAAAACGGTGGCGGTGCCTAGTAGGCACCGTCCACCATATTATGATGCAGGCTATGAGCCAGCCTTTCCATGACAGAGACACGGTCATGAAGAGGCTGGTGGAGATCCTGTTCGGGAGCCTGTTGTAGGTCCCCAATGGGGGGTGTATGTGCACAGTGGGGACCCATGGTACACCCCTACATTTCAGTGCACTAAGTGACAGGCACCGTGAGGTGCCTGCCACATAGTGCACTGTCATGCACCGCATGCATTTTCAACATTGTGGCGGGTGATGCTGCAGCACCCGCCGCAATGTTAAAAATGCAAGATGCGACCGCCATGGTGGCGGTTGCATCCTAATGTGGTGTGCGGAACTGCTGTATGTATTGCGGACCGTCCCGATCACCACCACGATGGAGGACGGACTCCAGTTTATCCGCCATCGTGATCGGCCCCTTTGACCGTTCTTCTTGTCTGTATTCTGACCGACCTTCTCTCTCAGAGTTTTTGGATGAACCCTGAAGGGAACGAGAGGAACGTGTATCAGTATCCTGATACCTGTCAGGCTTCTTAATATTTTCATAATTCCTAAGGTTGTACCTCTTTTCGGAGGGCTCCTGTTGAGGAGACCCACTCCTTGATTGTGATCTATTCTCTCTAGTCTTTTACTTTTTATTGTCCGTTTTCTTCTTGGAAAAATCAGTTGCTTGCTTGGTGTTATCCTTTTCAGGGCCACCTATAAGTTGAGGTTTTGATGATCTAACTCCCAAATTATCTCTATCTGATTCGGCATCTGTATCTTTGATAATTTTAGGTAATTCACACTCCTGTTGTATAGGAATGACATCTCTCAGGCTTTGGTGTATCGCCACTGCTGCTGCCTCCCCTTTTATGTTTGCTAATATAATATTTGATAGCTGGGCAAAATTTCCTAACAATTTTATCCCTAGGTTCAGAGCAGGTTCTGCTCCATACTCATTCTTTATTTGTCTTAATACGTCTGGTATTACTGCGATTGAAGAGATACCATGACTTCTGGTATATATGGCAGCGAACACTGGACCGCAAGAGGGACAATCCTCTATCTGCTATATGCTTGGGTGTTTGCACTTGCCATCATTGATGGAAGTTAGGGTGAATAAAGTTCAATCACAAGGTGAGTAAGTCCAAAACAATAAGGCAGTCCATTAATGTAGTGCTCACGTGGTCACAGCATCCAACCACCAATCTGTTCTGCAATGACAGTTCAGAAAACTCATGTACTAGGGACTGAAACACACACAGAAGATGTATCTGAAGTATTTGAAAGCTGTGATAAGTGAACAGATGCCAGGCAACAGGTCCCGTTACTTTTTAAGTGTTTATTCATCCATAATCTTAAATACATATAACATAGCATTTCTTTCAAGAGACAGATGATACATGCTTCATCCATAGGACATTTTTAAAGCTGTAAAAACATGCAAAATGGGGCTAATGAATCATTACAAAGATACCAATAATGGGTATCACCCCAACAGAAAAAATAATATTCAGGAGGAAAATTATCACCTTGTGAACATCAATAGATGAAGCAATACAGCCAGACACAGGTGCGGAGAGAGGCAAAAAAAATAATAGAAACGTGTGACCAATAGTATAGCAGCTCCAAAATAAGTAGCAAAAAGAAAGATAGTAAAAACTAAGCTCCAAATATTTGAGTACACCCAGAATTGTGGTAATCGTAACCATAGCAAAGTATAATCAAGCCCCAAGAAAAAGGGGGTCCACCCATACTGACAGAACTGAAAAAGGTGGAAATATGTTAAAAGAACTACATGTAAGAAATAGGAGGTAAGGATAAACAAACAAGTACCTAAGTTGTGTGGTACATCTGATAATTCAGTCCTTCAGAATCAAGGAACAGTTAAAAACAGCTGAGAAGTCCTCATCAAAATGTAAATACAGAATCCAGTGGTGAGGCATGACTATCAAGCTTTTTTGCCCCAAATCCAGTAAATAGGACGCCCCTGCCCCACCACATGCTAGAAAACAAACAAGGAAAATTGGATGGCAAAAACACCGAGAGGTGGTAACAGTCCTGGCTGGGGTACTTGCATTAGTAATTGACTACATATATAACTGAGAATATCAGTGCCTTTTCAGGTATCTGACTGGATGTGTAAGTTACCTTCACACTTTCTTTCACTTTGCATGCACTCATAACTCAGTGTATATATATATGTTACAGTCAAAGTGTGAAATCCCGCATTCTATAGAATGCCTAGGTAATGTATAGAATGCCTGAAAATGCCTGAAAATCAAACATCAAAGTATGAAATGATTGATATTTTATACATTGCCTAGGCATTGTATACTTTGCCGGATTGTCTGCCAGCAAAGTATATAATACGCCTAATCCCGCCATTTTATTCCCGCCCGGCAATGTGTGAAATCCGGCATTCTATAGAATGGCTAGGTAATGTATAGAATGCCTGAAAATCGAACTTCAAAGTATGAAATTATTGATATTTTATACATTGCCTAGGCATTGTATACTTTGCCGGATTGTCTGCCGGTAAAGTATATAATAGACCTAATCCCAGAGACAGCACAAGTTATCAGCAAGCGAGGGGCAGAGACAGCATAAGTTATCAGCAAGCAAGGGGCAGAGACAGCACAAGTTGCCAGCAAGCGGGGGGCAGAGTCAGTACAAGTTGCCAGCAAGCGAGGGGCAGAGACAGCACAAGTAACCAGGCAAAGAGCAGGTGGCAGCCGTGGGGAGCGACCTGCCTGCAAGCAGGGTCAGAGGTCGTGTTTAGCATCCGGCTGAGGTTCCACAGACGCTCTGCCGTCATCCTTTCCCGTGGTTCTTGTATCACCATGTCGGAAGGGAGTGTAGTGCCAAGACAGGATCCACGCCATGCTGACATGCAACGACGGTTCTGCAATTAATTATCTCAAGTAAGAGCCAATGCTGCTAAAACTGTGTTTTCCTAACCGAAACCAGTTACCAAAAGTTAGTGGACAATGTGAAAAAAGGCTAAGACGACCATTAAGAAGGAACCACGGGACTATTGGCTGGTGAAACACTATGACGTAATGATGGTCGAGACTACGACTAAGTTGATCTATCCTGTCAAAGAAGGTACGAGTGCTATTCAGTTTTACGTCGCGGACTCCGAGTTATTTGACGTACTCCATAAGGCCCATTTGGCTATTGGTCATGGAGGACGGGACAGGATGTTGAAAGAACTTTCACCCAAGTATAAGAACATTACCCGTCATGATACTGAGCTGTACATTCACCTTTGTGAGCCTTGCCATAAGAAGCAAAAATGTGTTAAAAAAGGTGTTTTTTCTGAATTCAACTCCCGTTGTCAGGTCGATCTCATCGATTTTCAGTCCCATCCTGACAGAGAGTACAAGTTTATAATGGTGTAACAAGATCATCTCACTAAGTTTGTAGTTCTCAGGGCTCGGAAATCAAAGAGAGCGGAAGAAGTAGCCTACAAGCTCGTCGACATACTTACGTTGCTTGGTGCTCCAATGATTCTACAGTCCGATAACGGCAGGGAATTTGCAAACAATGTGGTAAGCAGCCTAAAGGAGTATTGGCCCACCTTGAAGATCGTCCATGGTAAGCCGCGCCACTCACAAAGTCAGGGGAGCGTCGAAAGAGCTAATCAGGACATTGAAAATATGCTGTGTGCTTGGATACAAGATGAAAAAACTAGCTGCTGGAGTGAGGGATTGCAGTTCATCCAATTTATGAAGAACAGAGGTTTTCATTCTGGGATTAAGAGGTCACCATACGAAGCTCTGTTTGGCTGCAAAGCCAGACTAGGTCTCTCGACGTTGTCCCTGCCTGACGACGTTTTACAAGACGTAGAGACTGAGGAAGAGCTTGAAAAAATAATAGAGAGTGTACAAACAACACAACAGCAGGAAGAAAGACGAGATGAATCAATGCAAGAAGCACAGCTCCCTGCAGAAGACATAGCTGAGAATGCAATCCATGATGAAGGAAACCAAAACAGTGATGAAGCCATGGTTATCGAAGAGCCTTCCATTTCCGTGGTTACCGAAAATCCTTCTTCTTCCGCTATCTGTTGCGTCTGCTTAAAAGAAACCAGCAGTGCTCATACATGTCGAAAGTGTGGCCGAAACGTTCATGCCATCTGTGGACATTCTCCTAAAGACGATGATGGTGACGAAGTAGAAGGTTATGGGGTTAGCATTTTGTGCAATGTTTGCTTCAATATTGAGAAAGCTATCCAAAGTAAAATGGAATCAAAATCGAACCTTGAGATTCAGGCCAAAAAATGAAAAGGGATTCTGACAAAAAAATTCCTCCTGTGCCTTTGGGTGCTACTGTGCGAGTTCCGATTCCCGACGTCGACAAAGGGCGGGGTGACTCACGAAATCTCTTGGCAGTTGTTATGAACGTGACGGAAGATGGCTTTAACCGACTTGGAACTGCACAAGGAATCTTGAAGCAACTCTATGCCAGATCACAATTCACTGTATGTCCAAAGAACTTAATGAGAATTGAAGATGTTCCTGACCACGAAATACCTCTCCGATCTGCAGCTACTTCTTAGTCCACAGGAAGCGACCAAGGATTCATCAGGTGTATGTGCAAGACGAAATGCCAAAATATGAGGTGCCTTTGTGTGAAAAAGAAAATTAAGTGCAATTTAAAATGTCCCTCTCGCCTTCCCTGTTGCAACAAGTAGGTCATGTCAGTTCTGCTTTGTTTTTCACCGGTAACAATATTCTGTTCGCATTCTTCTTTAAGTCGTGAAATGTATGTACAAGATCAAAGTGCCAAAATAGAAGGTGTTTTTGACCTGCAACAAGTAGGTCATGCCAGTTCTGGTTTGTGCTGTAAGAATATTCTGTTTGCATTCTGTAGGTCATGCCAGTTCTGCTTTGTGTTTTACCGGTAGCAATATTCTGTTTGCATTCTTCTTTAAGTCGTGAAATGTATGTACAAGATCAAAGTGCCAAAATATAAGGTGTTTTTGTGTGAAGAATAAAAGTGAGTACAATTCCACGTGTTACTCCGGCCTTTCTTAGTGTAACAAGTACTTCAACCTCAGTTCTTCTTTCATTGTTTTCCACTAAGAATATCCTGTGCTTTATTTCGTAGTTTTGTTCTTTCAGCTTCAAATGCGTATGAATTAATAAAGGCTTCTCATCTTGTGCCCTTTTAACACTTTGCGTAAATGGTACTGGTCATTCTGTATAATGCCTAGGAATCTCATCTTGTGCCCTTTTAACACTTTGCGTAAATGGTACTGGTCATTCTGTATAATGCCTAGGAATTGTATAGAATGCCTAGGAAAAGTATGTAACATTTTCACCAAAAACTTATATTTCCTAGTTTGCCTCTAAACCATCAGGCATTCTGTACATTACCTAGGCATTCTATACAATATCGGGATTTCACACTTTGCCGAATGCCTAGGAATCTCATCTTGTGGCCTTTTAACACTTTGCGTAAATGGTACTGGTCATTCTGTATAATGCCTAGGAATTGTATAGAATGCCTAGGAAAAGTATGTAACATTTTCACAAAAAAATTATATTTCATAGTTTGCCGAAAACCATCAGGCATTCTATACATTACCTAGGCATTCTATACAATACCGGGATTTCACACTTTGACTGTAACATATATATATATATATATATATACTATTTAAAAGCTTGCAATTATTAACATACCTGTGAAATCTGTTTGCTGTTATTCAATTTTAACTCGATATAATGTCAGGTGTAATGTACAAGAATGGTATGCAGCCTCCCATTTAACTTTGCAATGGATATGAAAATCTATACAGGATACCTTAAAAGCATTTAACATTGTACTTTTAATACTTTGCATCTACATTTTACTTTATAAGATAGTACTGAATTTGAAAATACCTACTCTATAACAAGCAATGTGTCTAAATCACTCTTCTTTTAACTTTCACAGCACAGTTGCTTTGGAACCCTTCCCACCGCACTCTTTTAGCTCAGTTTCCATAGCAACCCCCTTTGGAACACTCTCTTGTACCAGTAGGTCAATAGTTCACAACATTTTCAGTACCTAATTTTAAGTAGCTGCATAGTTACACAATCCAATCAAATATGTTCTTTCTTAAATTAGGTGCTGGCCTCCATTTTGACTGCTTTTCATTCTGAAAACTGTCTCATTCAGCTCCAGCTTTCTCCTGTGTGCTACTCCTCCTTGCCTTCAAAATGGATAGATTGTGAGTCATGGGTAATTGATATGTGTTTTGCACCAGAAAGCGTGCTAGAAAACATGGCATAAATAGGGACTTGGGTTTGCCTAATGTGAACATTACTTGGGTTGGCCAGAGAGGGTTAAAATGGCATCAATAGCTGCCTTTGGTTGAAAGGACTGCGGATTGACAACATCCAGACCTCATGATTGTGCACTGTGGTGGCCTAGTCCTAGGCACATTTACTGGGGCAGGGATGTAAATCCTAATGAAGGATGCCCTTGGGCAATTAATGGCACTCCCCCCCCCCCCCCCCCACACTGCTTTGCTGTTCTCTAACAAGTGCCAAAGGCAGAAATAGAAGAAGTCAAACACATGTTGTCCACAGATAAATAAATGCAGGAGACATGTCAATAAAACTTTTTATGCATTCCTCAGAGACCATACTATGGGCTCTGTATACCACAACACTTTACACTTTGACATGGATGATATATATTGCAGTGATGGGGTTCATTTCACAGAGAAAAACAACAGGGTGTTCATTGCCAACTTGAAAAGACTGCATCCTGTTTTATGTGTAGTTATTATCATCTACACACAATATACACAAATGCTCTTCTAAGAGCCACCTTTTAACAAACACTGATTCATTTTCTTTTTAAATCCTTTTTTTAAATGTCTTATTTGAATTTGCAAATTCTTTGCAAATCCACAAAACAAAAGCACACATTCAATCCAGCACATTTATGGTTTGCAACTATGTGACTGACTATGTGTGTGTTAATGGCTGTGTGAGTGGGTGTGTGAGTGTCTCAGTGCATCTGTCAGTGGATGTGTAAATCACTAAGTGGTCAATGAGTGGGTGCATGAGTTTCTGAGTGGGTCTGTGACTGTTTGCATGAGTGTTAGACCTGGCACCATTGGCGTGGGTCTCCCTTCCATTTATTCACTGTTGCCGCCTATGTTTTTGCTACATTTTTCTGGTCTAGATGCTTTGGGCACTTTGCCACTGCTATTCAGTGCCAAAGTGCAAGTGCTTCCTATTGTAAATTGTTGTAATGGATTAGTGACTCCATGATTGGCTTATTTGATTTACTTGTCAGACCCTAGTACAGTGCACCATGTGTGCCCAGGGCCTGTAAATCAAATGCTGCTGGTGGGCCTGCAGCACTGGCTGTGCCACCCACAGAAGCAGCTTGTAAGATATAGCTCAGGCCTCCCATTGCAAAGCCTGTGTGCAATCTGGGACTGCCATGTCGACTTGGTAAGTGCACCCACTTGCCGGTCCCTAAACCTTCCCTTTTCTACATATTAGTCACCCCAGGGCAAGGTGCATCATATGTGAAAGGTAAGACATGCCCTGATTGTGTGGCATGTCCTGATAGTAAATTACAACCAATTTCGTTTTTCACTATTGCAAGGCTACCTGCTCCCATAGGCCAGAATGGGCAGTTTGATTATAACATCTTATAATCCTAACTGACCCAGGGAACAAGGTAGAAAAATTAGTTTAGTATGCCTGAACTCAGACTGTTAAAATACATCTTTTAGTGTGGGTGATTTTTACATACTGTTTGAAAATACCACTTTTGGAAAGTAGGTATTTTCTTGCCTAACCATCCAGCATGACTCTGCTAGGTCTGTGTATTCCATGTCTGGGTTGTGAGTGACAGGGGGCTGGAGAGGGCCTTGACTCCAGCAGTCTGATGGGTCAAGGCTGAATAGGACCTGCATTGAATAGAGCATAGGGGGAGGAGATTTCCTTTCAGTGACCTGAGCCTTCATAGAATAGAGAGTAGGGGGAGGAGTTTTCCTTTCAGCTACCTGGGCCAGGTCTGCCTTCAACAATGCTGTCTCCACTTCCTGCCAAGAAGCTGCACCAGGGAGGACAGAACTGGTTTCGGCTGGGCACAGACACCCTCTACCTTTAGAGGACAAAGGATTTTGCAGTATAAATATTGGGGGCCAGACCCCAGAACTTTAGATCACTTCTGGGAATCAAGACAAACCCTTTGCCAAGGAGAAGAACCGGAGAAGCGGAAGGAAAATGACTGCCCCTGTACTGTTGCTTTGGGGTTGGCCTGCAGTGGTTACTTTATTGACAAGGAAAGGAAAAAGGAACTTTGTGTGAACTTTTACTATCTTGAGGAAGATCTCCAAGGGCTTGAAGCTGAGCTTGCCTCCTGTTCTGAAGTCTCAGGGACACAAAGACTTCACCACCAGCTCCTCCTGAATTTCCTTGCTGGGAATTCTACCTGCAGTGAGGTGCCTGCTGTTGTTTTGGGTCCTCTGAAGACTGTGTGTCGCTGGGAGCAGGAAGGGTGACGCAACAAGGAAGAAGCTTGTCGCCGCCGCAGCAGTTGCCGTCGCTCGCCCAAGAAGCGTGTCACTGCCGCAGCTGTTCACCGTCACATCACCGACGAAGCGTGTCGCACCACTGAAGAAGCATGTCACCGCCGCAGAGGTTGCCGTCGCATCACCGGAGAAGCGTGTTGCAGGACCTTTCGTGGCTCAAGAGTCTACGCACAAAGGCCGTTGGGCGTGCAAGCATCACATCCACGTTGTCGCATCGCATCAAAGATGCCATTTTGTCGCATTGCACCGGATCGTCGCATCGCATCGAGGCGCCATCTTGTCGCATCGTAACCGGAACGCAGTAAGAAACCAATGCATCACCTCCTCTCCGGTAAAGAACCGACGCATCACCTCCCCTGCGCTGCAGTAAGGAACCAACGCATCACCTCCCCCGAAGCAAGGAACTGACGCATCAACTTTCCTGCGACCCTTTTGTTTGTATTGCGAGATGCATCCAAGGTACTTTGAGAGTAAAGTGTCGCATTTACCATCTACTTTGAACTAAGCTATTTCTACCATTTTTAAGTCACATTTTTATTACAGGATTATGGATTTTTGTTGTTTGGTCTTGTGTTAAGTCTAGTAAAGATTACTTATTTTTCTAAACTGGTGTGGTGTCCATTTGTAGTATTTTCTCTGTATTACTGTATGTGTTCGCAAAAGCTTTACACACTGCCTCTGAGATAAGCCTGTCTGCTTGTGCCAAGCTACCAAGGGGGTGAGCATAGGTTATTTTAGGAGTGTAGTCCATTACCCTGACTAGAAGCAAGGGTCCCTATTTGGACAAAGGTGCAAGCCATTGCCAAATAGAGACCCCCATTTCTAACATTGGTGGTCAGCGGAGAGGATTTGGAATTGCATTTGTGACTCATATACAGTGATTGGTGTACACTACTAGTGAGTGCAGACCATAACGCAACTACATACATTTTGGTAGAATGATTTTTTGGAGGGACTTCTATTTTTGCTACGAACTGCCAATTCTTGCCACCATGACCAAAGCAGCATCCAATGCATCTAAGGATCTACAATTTGAAGAAGAGAGAGTTGATACCTACGCTGTGTCACAGCTGAAAACCTCCTGTAAAAGATTTAAAATCCCTGTGAAAGACATCACCAGGAAGGAAGAGATCCAAAAGGCGCTGAGGGCCTGGTTGGAAACTAGAGATGCTACTGAGCATCCTTAACAGCCTAGAGAGGAGACAGAGAATACATATAGGCAGCTGGATGGGCCATTGGGCCTGACCGGGGAGAAAGTACCTTCCAGGCCAGGCAGCAGTGTTTCTTCAAAGCGCCTGTCCCCAGAGGAGCTGGAGGACAGGGAGAGGGATAGAATGCATAAGTTGGAGCCAGCCAATCTCAAGCTAGGTGGTCAGATGGAGTCAGGGAATAAGAAGTTAGCCTTGGAGGAGAAGAGGATGCATTTAGAGCATGAAAGGATGTTGAGGGAGTTGGAATTGAAAGCCAAGAGTTTAGAAATTACTCCCTCTGGTGGCAGCACACCATCCGTGCCTGTAGAAACAAGAGTATTCATCCCCAAAGATGTCATTAAGGAGTTCCACAAGAATTAAGATATGGGGCAATGGTTTAAGGCCTATGAGGTAGCTATGACCTCCCACTGGTTCCCTGAGAAGTATTGGGGAGCGGGGTTGTGAGGGCAGTTTCTCAGTGATGGGCGGGAAACCTTGTTAGATTTGCCCTCTGAGGATCAGAATTCCTATGTTCCCATGAAGGAAGCCTTAATGACCAGGTATGGGTTGACCCCAGAGCATTGGATGGTTGGGTGAAGGGTAGCAAAGTTAATGATTAAGAAGCATTCTTTAACTTGATTGCATGGGAGCACTTGTCTAGTAATTGTTTTCCAGAGCTACGCCAGCACCTTATTGATAGCAAGCTGACTAACCCTAGGAAGCTTGCTAAGGAGGCGGACCGCAGGGTGAGTACCCGGGTCCACAAGGGTCATATGGGAGAGTTCGCCAAAGGTGGGCAGGTTCCCAGCAGAAGAGGGGGGTACAAGGGTAAACAGAGGGAGTTCCAGAAAGGGCCCCAAAGTAATCCCCAAGGGAACCAAGGGAAGGGTTCCCTGCCTCCCCCTGAGAAGAAGACAGGGGCCCTGACAGATAAGCCTGTTCAGAGTGGGGAACCAAGAGATGTTTTGGTTGTGGTCATGTGGGCCACTTCTTTTAGGATTCTCAGTGTCTCAACAAAGGTAAAACAGCACCCACTGGTGCACCACCCCGGCAGTTGGCTAGTGCAGCCCTGGGAGAGGAGATGGGTGCCCAAGGTGGGTGAGGTCCCACAGAGATGTCCCTAGTCTCTTTAGGAGACTGTGAGGTGGTCTCCAGGACCCAGCTGCATGATAGCACTAAGAAATACAGGCAGTGGGTGACCTTCAATGGCCATAGGGTGGAGGATCTGAGAGACACCGGAGCCAGTGTGACAGCTGTCAGTTGGTGTCTGAAGAGCAGGTGATCCCCAGTGCATTTTACCCTGTCATTGCCGCTGACAACACAGAGAGCCACTGCAAGGTGATTCAGGTTCCCTTTCAGTGGGGGATGTCTCAGGTACCCTTCAAGTAGCTGTGAGGCCAGCCATGCCTGTTGACTGTCTGTTGGGCAATGATTTGAAGTTCTCCACTTGGGCTAAGGTGGTGTGAAGTGCTCATATGGAGGTGTTGGGTTTGCCAGAGTGGGTGTGTGTGACCACTTGGTCTATGGCAGCCAGTAAGGGTATTCAAGAGGACCTGGAGCCAGAAAGAGTGGCCCAGGTGCGTGCCTTAAAGGGAAGAGGCAAGGGGTGCGGGAAACCAGCCTCCAAGGCTCCCACGGTCCAGGAGGAGGCAGACCTTGAGGGGGATGCCCTGGAACTTACAGGGGAACAGGTAGCTGAACTGGGGGAACTGCCTGAGCTGACCCAATGGCAGCAAGAAGGAGGACCCTCCAGGGAAGAGTTCTGCGAGGAGCAGAGGCAGTGCCCTTCTCTTGTGGGTTTACGGCAACAGGCCACAAACCAGGTAGCAGCTGTTCAGTCTGGATCACATTGCATCTACTGGGAGAATTGTCTCCTGTTTTGTGAGCCTAAGGTAGCTGAGCCTGGGTTAGCCCATGTGCTGGTGGTACCCCAGTGCTTCAGAGCCTTCCTACTCGGGCTGGCTCATGATGTGTGTTAGACTTGGGGGTCTCTAGTTGGCACAGGTATGCACTTGTGACAAATAGAGACACTCTCCTCTAGTCAGGGTAGGGGGGTACACTCCTAAAATAACCCCTGCTCACCCCCTTGGTAGCTTGGCACGAGCAGACAGGCTTATCTCAGAGGCAGTGTGTAAAGCATTTGTGAACGCATACAGTAACCAAGTGACAACACTACAAATGGACACCACACAGGTTTTATATCAAAAATAAGTATTCTTTATATAGATTTTACCACAAGACCATTAAACGACAAAAACACACAATACTGTTACTTTAGATGGTAGGATTTTGCTTAGTTCTCTTAAGTTCTTAAATGCAACACTTTAAGTCAATGTACCTTTTAGATGCGACCCGCAGTTCAACGAAAGTGTTGCAACGATGTTGATGCAATGAAGTTTTTGGTGCAAAGAACTAAAGACGTGAAGATCTTCCAGATGTGACACACTTCTCCGATGTTGCGAGAAGACTCGAGTCGATGCTTCAGCTGCAGCGGCGTCACCCTTTACGGGATGCAACGACAGCGGCCTTGGCAGCGACTCTCTTCTCCGACGTTTGCGAGACGCTTCCGCTCGATGCGATGTTGCAGCGGCGACACCCCTTCACGTGATGCGACGACCCCAGCTCCAATGGCGGCATGCTTTTCCGTGGATGCGAGGCGCTTTTCTTGATGCGGTGCAATGCGACAACTACGATGGCTGCGATGGTGACACGCTTCTTCCTCGATGTGAGACTCTTCTCTTGATGCGGTGCAATGCATCAGCTTCGATGGCTGCGATGGCGACACGCTTCTTTGGCGTTGCGAGACACTTCCTGGATGATGCGAAACGCTTCCGCTCGATGCTGTGCTGCAGCGGCGACACACTTTACGAGATGCGACGACAACAGCTCCGACGGCGGCACGCTTCTCCTTCTTGAGTCGCACTTCCGGGTCCTTGCGACACACAGTCCCTCAGAAGGCCCAACAACAGCAGCAGGCACTTCCAAAGAACTCTGGGGAGCTGGGGGGCAAAGTCTGTTGTTCCTGAGAGTTCAGCAGGAAGCAAGCTCTTTTCCAAGCCCTTGGAGATCCTTCACAAGTGGAGCAAAAGTACACACAAAGTTCCTTTTTCCTCTCTTTGGCAGTAAGGCAACCACTGCAGGACAATCCCCCAGGTTCAGGGATAGTTTCCTCCTCAGCTTCTTCTGGTTCCTCCCTCAGCAGAGGTTCTTCTTGTTTTCCCAAAGTGATCTAAATTCTTGGGATCAGGGTCCCAATACTTATACCCCAAAATCCTTTGTCCTCTGAGGGCAGAGGGGCCTTTGCCTTGTTCAAACCGGTTCTGGTCAGTCCTGGAGCACTTTGTTTACCTGACTCCTTCTTTCCTTTCAGAGTGCAGGGCAGATACATCAGACGCCCCACAAGAGGTGGAGCCAGCATTGTGGAGGGAAAGCACAGCCCAGGAGCACTTTGTTGACATGATTCCTTCTCTCCTTTCACAGTGCAGGGCAGAGACATCAGACGCACCACAGGGGCAGGCACTGTCCTATTCAGGTTCCAGGTGCAACTCCTCCCTCCCATCTAGGTTCAGATCTCTCTATTCACCACTGGGCAGATTCACCCTGTCTCCTGGAATCCCCCAGCTCTGTCACTCAAACTCCAGACAAGGAATACACAACCTAGCAGAGGCAGATTGGAATGGTTAGACAAGAAAATACCAACTTTCTAAAAGTGGTATTTTCAAACACAGAATGTTAAAACTAACTTCACTAAAAGATGTATTTTATCATTCTGAGTTCAGGCATACTAAATTCGAATTTCTACCATGTTCCCTGAGTCAGTTAGGATTATAAGATGTAATAACCAAACTGCCCATTCTGGCCTATGGAGAACAGGTAGCCTTGCAATAGTGAAAAAAACGAAAATGGCTGTAATTCACTATTAGGACATGCCATACACACCAGGGCATGTCCTACCTTATACTTACAGTGCACCCTGCCCTTGGGCCTACCATGGGGGTGTCTGATATGAAGAAAAGGGAAGGCAGTGGCAGGCCTTAGACACAATTTTACAGGCTGCTTCTGTGGGTGGCACACCAGTGCTGCAAGCCCACCATTAGCATTTACAAGGCCTGGCCACTCCTGGTGCACTGTACTAGAGTCTGACAGGTAAACCAAACCATCAAAAAAATAAGAGAGGGGGGACTGGGAGTGGGTTTGGAAAGAGGTTAGGTCCAGTACCAATACTCCCAAGAAATATCGTTATGTCACACTGTGGTAACTGTTCCTTAAGTACCTTTTAGTCAGGTTTTTAAATGCGAATTACGCAACAGGGACATAAAATAGTCTGTCCCAGCCTTGTACCCCTAGAGAGAAGGAAAAGTGCTCCACATTTGGCTGGGTAGGTGAATAGGCTTGAAGGAGGGTGGACCTAAAGACCACCCCCACTGCCGGATGGACTCACGAGGGGGCACTTTTCCTTCTCTCTAGGGGTACAAGGCTGGGACAGACTATTTTATGTCCCCCATTGCGTAATTCACATTTAAAAACCTGATAAAAAGGTACTTTAGGATCTAAGAGTGTTTCACTCTCTTCCTTACACTATTTATAACTTTTCACTTTCTTGGTCCTGACGAAGCGCGAAGGGACCCATTGACGGCGCGAAACATGTTGACCAGTGCACTTTCCTTTCACACACGGGCACTTGGAGCCACGGAGTAATACCCCGTCCTCTATGCCATCCATTAATAGAGAACTCCTTATGGCCCTGTTCTGTTACTTTTAACTGTACCCTCGGACTGACGAATAAAGCTATCCCCATGGTTCCGTAGGGTTATTTTAAGACACTATCACACACACCACTATCACCCTTCCTGCTCTAGGCCCTGACACCCACATGTACAACTGCGGCGTTCACACAAAAAGATCTCCGATAAAGAATCCTCTTGCGGGGCCCGTGGGGGACTGCAGCACCACCCCCACGAGGAGCAACGCCCGATGATGAAGTATGACACTCGCAAGGGTGTGTGAGGGCACTAATATCCAATAGGAGATATTCCCTAGGGTAGAACACATAACCTACAGAGACTCTATCTTCTCCTTCTATTTCAGCGACCTAGTTGGTCTCTGACCCTTCTCTCTCTTAAGGAACAGTTACCACAGGTAAACCAAACCAACCAATCATGGAATCACTAATTTGTACAATAATTTACAATAGGGAGAGCATATGCACTTTAGCACTGATCAGCAGTGGTAAAGTGCCCAGAGTCATAAAACAGCCAACAACAGGTCAGAAAAAATATATGAGGAACGCAAAAAGTTCAGGGATTACCCTGCAAAAAGGGCCAAGTCCAACAATGTACCTTTAGCAGGACATTTGGGGCAGGGCAAGACCTTTGAAAGGCTTGTCACCCACTTTTATTGGCCCCAAATGAGCAAGAGTTCAGATACTCATTGCAGGACCTGTCAGACTTTCCAGGAAAGTGGTAAAAGTGGGAGGAAGCAAAAGCCTCCTCTACAGCCATTCCCTGTGGTCAGCACCCCCTCTGAAAGGGTGGGCATTGACATTGTGAGGCCTCTGGATTCCAAGACAGCCATGGGCAACAGTTTCATCCTGGTCTTGGTGGACCATGCCACCCGATAACCGGAAGCCATTCCTCTCTGGTCGGTGACGGCCCCCGTGGTGGGTCGTGAGTTGATGGGGATTTTCTCCCATGTGGGGTTCCCCAGAGAGGTGGTGTCAAGCTGTGGTACCAACTTCATATCCAATTATATATATATAGTCCCTGTGGCAGGAGTGTGGTGTAACCTACAAGTTCACCACTCCTTACCACCCCCAAGGTAATGGGCAGGTTGGAAGATTCAACAGGACCCTAAAAGGCATGATTATGGGTCTTGAGGAACCTATGAGGTGTAAGTGTGATGTCCTCTTGCCATGCATTCTGCTTGCTTACAGAGAGGTGCCACAGAAGTCCTTAGGGGTCAGCCCCTTTGAACTGCTGTATGGTCACCCTGTAAGAGGACCTCTGAGTTTGGTATAAGAAAGCTGGGAGAAAGCTCCCAGTATACCTCCCCAGGATGTATATAGCTATATGCTGGCCTTCAGAAACCAAACTAGACGTTTCAGGCAACTCACTCAGGCAAATCTGGAAACCAGCCAGGAGCAGATGAAGCGATGGTACGATCAGAATTTCCACTCTGATCGAGTTTCAGCCTGTCCAGAAAGTGTGGGTCATGGCCCCTGTGGAGCCTTGTGCGCTCCAGGACAAGTGGACTGGACCATTTGAGGTGGTGGAGCTCAAGAGTGATGCCACCTACTTTGTGGACTTGCAGTCCCCTAGGAACCCTTTGCGGGTACTGTATGTCAACCGCCTGCAGCCCCACTTGTAAAGGTCTGAAGTGGGCATGCTCCTAGCAACAGATGATAGAATGGAGGAGGAGACTGAGCCTCTTCCTGACTTCCTGTCAGCAAAAGAGCAAGATGGGTCAGTGGATGGTGTAAACCTCTATTCCACCCTGACCCCTGAGCAGCAGGATGACTGTCACCAACTGTTGGGACAGTTTCTGATCTGTTCTCCCTTACTCCCAGTATCACTGATTGGTGTGTCCATGATGTGGACACTGGGGACGGTCCTCCTGTAAAGCACAAAACTTACAGAGTGACTGACAGGGTGAGAGCTTGCATCAAGGATAAGGTCTCCAAGATGCTTGCATTAGGGGTAATTGAGTCCTCTAACAGTCTTTGGGCAAGCCCAGTGGTCTTGGTCCCAAAGGCTGCCACACCAGGTGCCACACCAGAACTCCGGTTCTGTGTGGACTACCAAGGGCTCAATTCAGTCACCAGGACTGCCACGTACCCCATCCCCAGAGCTGATAAGCTCATTGATCGGTTGGGGGCTGCACGGTACCTCAGTATGTTTGATTTAAACTCTGGGTACTGGCAGATCGCCTTAATTGATGGAGCAAAAAAGAGGTTAGCATTCTCCACACCAGATAGGCACTACCAATTCTGGGTTATGCCCTTTGGGGATGAAGAATGCCCCTGCCACCTTTCAGAGGTTGGTCAACCAGGTGTTGGCTGGACTAGAAGATTTCAGTGCCGCCTACCTGGATGGCATTGCAGTGTTCAGCGCCAGTTGGGAAGAACATCTGTGCCACCTCTGGGAAGTGTTGCTGGTGCTGCAGAGGGCAGGCCTCACAATCAAGGTGAGTAAGTGCCAGATCGGGCAGGGTTCTGTGTTGTACTTGGGACACCAGGTTGGGAGCAGCCAGGTGGCGCCCCTAGAGCCCAAGATAGATACCATCCCGGCTTGGGATCCCCCTGTAGGCGGCTCGAGGGCCCGACGGGTGTAGGTGAATACTGGACGCACGCTGTATAGGGTTTTCAAAGACCTTCCTTTATTATGGGGGCGTCTTTTGTAGGAATTATGTTTTAGCAGTCCCATAGACCGGACGGAGTTTTACAAAGTAACAAAAGAAATGGAATTAGTCAAATGAAACACAATGGCTAAAGAATAACTGGGGTTCGTCTTTTCCCTTCTCAGGGCTGTCCTCAAGGCTTTGGTTCAGGATATCCATAGGTCTTGCTTCCTCCCGGGTGCTCCAAAAAGAAGGGAAAAGGAAGAACAAATACCGGGATTAGCTCAAAGTCTCCTGCTCTGGGCTGGTTGTGATACCACCACCAAACGTTGTGTAGGATAAAGGGAACGGGACGATAGGGAGTGAAGGTATCGTGATGAGAATTGCAAAACGAACCACAGGTGTTCTAGTTCCCCGTGCCACCCCACCATCCCCACCAGAACGACCCCTTCAGTGCTACATGCCTTGGGCCACGACCCGTGATCAGGGCTGTGGCGTTGGGACCCGGGGTGTCCTCTCCCTTCTCTGGGCTGCCGTGCTTGTCCACGGTATATGCTGCTCCAGGGGTCTCCGGACTTCCGTCGTCTCCTCCGCTGGGCTGCTCTCTCGCCTTGCCACACTTTTCTCTCTTCATTTCCTCCTCTTCTTCTCCTCCGTCGTTCCTCACGCTCATGCCGCCGACATCTCCAGGGTTTGAGTCTCCGCCCTTATTCCCGTCCACCTGTGCTGACATCACGTCACGTCTCCCCAGCGCCACTAGACCGCTGCGTTCTTCCGGTGGTTTTCCGGCATCCAAGCCCGTATTGTTCCCCTTCCGGTCTGGTGAGCCTTCGACATCCTCACACCCCCCAAGACCCAGACAGAGGGAGAGCCTTTTAAGGACTCACTGGGTACTACAGGAGGTTTGTCAAGGGGTATAGGAGCATCGTTGCACCCTTGACAGAGCTGACTTCCAGGAAGCAGCCCAAGAAAGTGAACTGGACTGACACCTGTCAGAAAGCTTTTGATGCCCTGAAGACTGCCCGTGCTTCAGGAGCCCAACTTCTCTAAAGAATTCATTGTCCAGACAGACACTTCAGAGCATGTGTAGGGGCTGTACTTTCACAGATGAATGAGGAGGGCCTAGTCCAACCTGTAGCCTTCATCAGTAGGAGGTTACTTCCACAGGAACAGAGGTGGAGTGCAATTGAGCGTGAGGTATTTGCTGTGATCTGGGCACTGGAGAAGTTGAGACCATACTTGTTTTGGACTCACTTCTGGGTTCAGACAGACCACAGACCCCTCAGATGGTTGATGCAGATGAGGGGTGAGAATTCAAAGCTGTTGAGGTGGTCCGTTTCCCTACAGGGGATGGACTTCACGGTGGAACACCCTGGTACAGAACACGCCAATGCTGATGGTCTGGCCTGATTTTTCCGCCTTAGTGAAGAGAACTCCCAAGAGGTAGGGTAGTTCTCCCCACATTTCAGATGGAGGGGACACGTGTTAGACTTGGCACCATTGGCATGGGTCTCTCTTCCAATTTTTCACTTTTGTCTCCTATGTTTTTGCTATGGTTTTTCTGGTCTAGACGCTTTGGGCACTTTGCCACTGCTATTCAGTGCCAAAGTGAAAGTGCTCCCTATTGTAAATTGTTGTAATGGATTAGTGACTCCATGATTGGCTTATTTGATTTACTTGTCAGACCCTAGTACAGTGCACCATGTGTGCCCATGGCCTGTAAATCAAATGCTGCTGGTGGGCCTGCATCACTATCTGTGCCATCCATAGAAGCAGCTTGTAAGATATGGCTCAGGCCTGCCATTGCAGAGCCTGTGTGCAATCCGGGACTGCCATGTCGACTTAGGAAGTGCACCCACTTGCCGGTCCCTAAACCTTCCCTTTTCTACATATTAGTCACCCCTAAAGTAGGCCCAAGGGCAAGGTGCATCATGTGTGAAAGGTAGGACATGCCCTGATGTGTGTGGCATGTCCTTATAGTGAATTACAGCCAATTTCGTTTTGCACTATTGCAAGGATACCTGCTCCCATAGGCCAGAATGGGCAGTTTGATTATAACATCTTATAATCCTAACTGACCCAGGGAACAAGGTAGAAAAACGAGTTTACATCTTTTAGTGTGGGTCATTTTTACATTCTGTGTTTGAAAATACCACTTTGAGAAAGTAGGTATTTTCTTGCCTAACCATCCAGCATAGCTCTGCTAGGTTTGTGTATTCCATGTCTGGGTTGTGAGTGACAGGGGGCTGGAGAGGGCCTTGGCTCCAGCAGTCTGATGGGTCAGGGCTGGGCTGAATAGGACCTACATTGAATAGAGCGTAGGGGGAGGAGATTTCCTTTCACTGACCTGAGCCTTCATAGAATAGAGAGTAAGGGGAGGGGTTTTCCTTTCAGCTACCTGGACCAGGTCTGCTTTCAACAATGCTGTCTCCACCTCCTGTCAGGAAGCTGCACCAGGGAGGACAGAACTGGTTTTGGCTGGGCACAGACACCCTCTGCCTTTAGAGGACAGAGGGTTTTGCAGTATAGATATTGGGGCCCAGACGCCAGAACTTTAGATTACTTCTGGGAATCAAGACAAACCCTTTGCCAAGGAGAAGAACCAGAGAAGCGGAAGGAAAATTACTGCCCCTGTGCTGTTGCTGTTTGGGGTTGGCCTGCAGTGGTTACTTTATTGCCAAGGAAAGGCGAAAAGGAACTTTGTGTGAACTTTTACTATCTTGAGGAAGATCTCCAAGGGCTGAGCTTGCCTCCTGTTCTGAAGTCTCAGGGACACAAAGACTTCAACACCAGCTCCCCCTGAATTTCCTTGCTGGGAATTCCACCTGCAGTGAGGTGCCTGCTGTTGTTTTGGGCCCTCTGAAGACTGCGTGTCACTGGGAGCTGGAAGCGTGACACACAACAAGGAAGAAGCATGTCACAGCCACAGCAGTTGCCGTCGCATCACCGAAGAAGCGTGCCGCTGCCCCTGCTGTTTACCGTTGCATCACCGACGAAGCGTGTCGCACCACCGGAGAAGCGTGTCACATCCGCAGAGGTTGCCGTTGCATCATCAGAGAAGTGTGTTGCAGGGCCTTTCACGGCTCAAGAGTCTACCGAGTCACACAAAGGCCGTCGGGCGTGCACGCATCGCATCGCATCGACATTGTCGCATCGCATCAAAGACGCCATTTTGTCGCATCGCACCAGATCGTCGCATCGCATCAAGGTGCCATCTTGTCGTATCGTAACCGGAACGCAGTAAGAAACAGACGCATGACCTCCTCTCCAGTAAAGAACCGATGCATCACCTCCCCTGCGCTGCAGTAAGGAATCAATGCATCACCTCCCCCGAAGCAAAGAACCGATGCATCACCTTCCCTGCGACCCTTTTGTTTGTATTGCGTGACGCATCCAAGGTACTTTGAGAGTAAAGTGTCGCATTTACCATCTACTTTGAACTAAGCTATTTCTACCATTTTTAAGTCAGATTTTTATTACAGTATTGTGCATTTTTGTTGTTTGTTCTTGTGTTAAGTCTAGTAAAGATTACTTATTTTTCTAAACTGGTGTGGTGTCCACTTGTAATGTTTTCATTATATTACTGTATGTGTTCACAAATGCTTTACACACTGCCTCTGAGATAATCCTGTCTGCTCGTGCCAAGCTACCAAGGGGGTGAGTAGGGGTTATTTTAGGAGTGTAGCCCCTTACCCTGACTAGAAGCAAGGGTCCCTATTTGGACAAAGGTGCAAGCAATTGCTAACTAGAGACCCTCATTTCTAACAATGAGTATCTGAGTGGGTCTGTAAGTTGGAGTGATAGTATTTAAATGGGTCTTTGAGTGGGTGTAAAAGTGTTTGAGTGAGTCTGTAAGTGAGGGTAATAGTGTCTGAGTGGGTCTGTGAGAGTGTATGCGCATGCATGATTGGCTCTGTGGGTGGTGTTGATAGTGTCTGAGTGGGCCTGTGAGTGTCTGAGTGGGCGACGGAGTGGCTGTGAGAGTGTCAGAGTGGGTTTGAAAGTTGGTGCATGAGTGTCTTAGTTTGTCTGTCAGTGGCAGTGAGAGTATCTGAGTTGCTTTGTTAGGGGGTATGTGAGTGACTGAATGGGTCTATGAGTGGGAGCATGAGTCTCTAAATGGGTATCTGAGTGGTTATATGAGTGTATAAGTGTGTCGGTGTCTGTGTGGGTCTGCCAGTGAGTGTATCAATGACTGAGTGGGTCTGTGAGTGGGTGTGTGAGCATATGAATAGGTCTACCAGTGGGTGCATGAGTGGCTAAGTGATTCTGTGAGTGAGTGGGTGAGAGTCTGAGTGGGTCTGCCAATGGGTGTGTGAGTGTCTGAATAGGTCTGCCAGTAAGGGTGTCAGTGTCTTCCTAATGGATCTGTGAATGGGTGTGTGAGTGTCTGAGTGGGTCTGTGAGTGCATGTGTGAGTGTCTGAGTGGGTCTGTGGGTGGGTGCATGAGTTTCAGAGTGGGTATGGGAGTGTCTCAGTGGGTCTGTGAATGGGTGTGTGAGTGTATGAGTGAGTCTGTGAGTGGCTGCATGAGTGTCAGAGTGGGTCTGTGAGTGGGAGTGACAGTATTTCAATGGGTCTTTGAGTGGATGTGAGATTGTTTCAATGTGTCTGTCAGTGAGTGTATCAGTGTCTGAATGGGACTCTGAGTGGGGTTCTGAGTGTCTGAGTGGGTGTGTGAGTATATGAATGGGTCGTTGAGTGACTGCGTTACTGTCTGAGTGGGTTTGCCAATGGGTGTGTGAGTGTCTGAGTGGGATTGTCAGTATGTTTGAAAGGATCTAAATATGTCTGCTAGTCAGTATGTCAATTTCTGAGTGGGACTGTGAGTGGGTGTAAGTGTCTGAGTGGGTTTCTGAGAGATTGGGTGAGTTTCTGAATGGGTCTATGAATGGGTGTAAAACTGTCCAACTGCATCTCCCTGTTGGTGTGTGAGTCTGATTAGGTCTGTGAGTGTGTGTGAGTATGTCTGAGTGGGTCATGAGTGGGTTTATGAATATCTGAGTGGGTCTCTAAGTAGGTGTACGAGTATCTGGGTGGTTCTGCCAGTGGGTGTATGAATGGCTGAGTTGGTCTGGGAGTGGGTGTTAGATTGTCTGTGTGGGCTTGTGAGGCATGTGCATGTGTGTCTGAGTGGGTCTGTGAGGGTGCAGAAGTGTCTGAGTGGGTCTGTGAGTGGGTGCATGAGTGTCTGAGTCAGTCTGTGAGTGGATGCATCAGTGTCTGAGTGGGTCTGTGAATGGCTATGTAAGTGTTTGAGTCAGACTGTTGGTGGGTGTGTGAGTAGGTCTGTGAGTGGGTACATGAGTGTCTGAGTGATTCTATAAGTGGGTGTGAGAATGTCTGTGTGGATCTCTGAGTGGGTGCATGAGTGTCTGAGTGGGTCTCGAAGTTAGAATGAGACAGTCTGAGTGGGTTTGTGAGTTGATGCATTAATGTCTGAGTGGGTCTCTGAGTGGATGTATACGTGTCTGAATGGGTTTGTGAGTGCCTGCATAAGTGTCTGAGTAGGACTGTGAGTGGGTGTGTGAGAGTAGATGTGTGAGTGGGTGCATGAGTGTCTGAGTGGGTCTGTAAGTGAGTGGCTGAGTATCTGCATGAGTCTCTGAGTGGGCACAGGAGTGTCTGAGTTGGTCTCTAAGTGGGTGTGAGAGTGCCTGAGTGGGTCTGCCAGTGGGTGTGAGAGTGTCTGAGTGGGCCTGTGAGTGAGTGTGTAAGTGTCTGAGTGGGTGCATGAGTGTCTATCGTAGAAAATCTAGAGTTTGTGCAATTTATACGCCCAGGGTTTCCAACTTGTCCTTTTGTAGTGCTGGTGGGAGATAATATGATGCAGCTATCAGTTTGAGGCCAGCCCATTCCCCCTGGATTGTAGCATAACACCCACTTGAGCCTGTCCAGGCTCAAGTTGGAGTGAGGGAGAAGGAGTGCCAGACCAGGATTGTGGTTCCCCTTGATCCCAACTAGAAACCAGAGTGCACCAAGACTCTATATTTCCCTCTGTTCAGTAGGCCACAATTATTTCCCACTAGCTGTGTCTCTTGCTGGAGCACTAAGTCGGGGTGTTGTCTCACCAGGTGTTTGGCCACCAGTCCCCTCTTCGGCTATTGACATAAGAGAGAGTGTCTGGCCCCTGCTCACCTTTGTGATCACGTAGTGTGAAATAGGCCTAGAGTGAGCAGCTGACTGTTCAGGATCAGGGAATGGCATTGAAACTGGTTCCTAGGCCGTCAACAATGGAGTCAGTGTCTGCACCAGCACGGAAGGGACTGGTGTAAAACCTACTGCCAGAGTGAAAGTATGAACAGGTGTTGGACTGAGCCCAGAAACGGGTCCCAATTGGTCAGTTAGTACTGAAGGAGGGCTGTTGGCAGACATTCCACTGGAGCCCCTTGGGGTTCTGTGAATCCTAAAGGCACATCCGAGTAAGCCAGACACATCTGGAAGAGATGCAGCATGGCCTCCATGAAGGGGAAATTTGCTGCATGGTTGACAATGACCTTGGAATTTTAGGGTGTGCCAGGAACAACTGTGGGACTGGATCGGAGTCAGAAGATGCTTGTGGGGTATGACAAGGCACAAGCCCTAAACAAAGATGTTTGTGACTGACCCAGTTAGGCAGTCTGCAATGGCATCTTGGCACATAAAATGAAATCTATCAACCATCCTGTGTCAGTAATCTTAGCCCTACCTAGTGTTGGTAGCCCTCTATTCCCCACTCTTCCTATTCCAAACATCCCCTCCCTGTCTCCTCATGATGCAAGTTTTGAACTAATTGCTCTCCAAATGCCGACTGTCATCCTCCCCTCAGAACCATCAAACCTGTGTTGTGAGTCCTATTATCCAGTCTCAGTTGTCAACAGTCGACCCGGCCAATGAATCAGGACTCTGGAAACGTCTTGGGAAAAATGCCGGTCATGGACTGTCAGCGGTGCTAATCAAAGTGTTTGTATTAGTGTCTCCACTGAAGTTGAGTCCTTAAGGAGGCCGACCTCCACTTGCTGCAATTTGATCATGTTGGTCTGCTCTCTGATTATGCCTTCTGAGGATGTTGTTCTCTCTACCATTTTTTTCACATCAGCGTGACTGAGGGTAATGTCCACTGCCATAGAATCAATCTAATTACCTAGGGCCGATCTTGTGCCCTTGATTGCCATCAGTAGGTGTGCAAGCAATTGTGCCCGTTTGTGGGCCATGTCTTTCTGCTATGTCTGCCTTAACTGCGCCTGGCGCTCTCTGGTGTAAGGCATAGCTGTCCAACTTCATCAATAATAGCACCCTGGGCCCTTTGTCACGCACCATCTCAGCACTTGCCAAGACTGCTATATTGTTTTCAGTAGGCTCCCCCACTCTTCTGAGTGCATGTTCCTGTCATGTGTGGCCACTGTTATCTAGGGGGATTCTCTGCCTTCTCCCACACCAATCCCTCCAGGGCCCCAGGAGGGACTCAGTCGTTAGTGTACTGCTGACATCTCTCACCTGGTGTCTCCAACTCTTCTTGTGGGAGGCAGGGTCAGGATGTGGTCTCAGCAATATAGGTGGCTTACTTGCAGTGCAGTGTTGGTCACATGGGACCCTCCTGCGTAGGGGCCCACTTTAGGGAGGCTTGTGGGCGAGCCCCCGTGAGGGTTCCCACCCATCCACTCTCCTACTTTACCACAAGTGCAGTGGCTGGCAGCCTGCCCTCACTGACTAAAGGCAACTCAGGCCCTCTCTGCCTCCTCTTTGCAGCCTTCACCTTCAGGGTCTCTGGCATCTTGCCTCTCGACGACTGATGAGGCGCTCCTCCCCTGCACTGCTGCTGTTCCTCAGCAGAGTGCTTGGGCAGACCGGCCACGTTGATTAGGGTCTGGCGGGTGCCATTTTAGCAGTCAGTCTGCCCCCTCCTTCTCGGGCCCCTGGTGCGGGCCCAGGATGAATTTCCTCCCCCTCGTTAGGGCTTCCTCACCGCTCCAACCTCGCCGCCGGTGCCTCACAGGCTGTGGGGTGCCTCTGTTCACCGGATGGCAGTGAATACATGCTGGTGAAGGTTTTTGATGTCTGAAGCGCCAGCGGGTCTTGCCATATTGGATCGGCATCTTCCATCAAGCTTTTGAAAATGTATAGTCCACATTCCATGTCGCTGATGCGTTTCATGTTCTGACCTTTGTAGGTCTCCCTAGGACTTGTAGGACATGGCGGAAGTACAAGAAAACTGATTTACTGGCCAGACCACATCCTTCTGTCCATACCTTGCCCTACTGCATTGTACATTCAGAGTGGGATTTAAAGTGATGTTTCGATTGCATTCTACCACGAGTGAGAAAATTAATAATTTGGACTGGAGTACTAATGGATTGTTAGGGTTGGAATTTAGGCATTATATTTCATATTACACTATTGCCACTGGTATTTGTTGGGGAGCACTTATGGTCACTAACATTGGTATGTATACATAATCTTTTGATTAAGGACGGGCAGGTCTTCAGTATTGTCATTTCGATTTGAAAGCAAATGCTGATTTATGAGAGGAGCATGTCTTTAGTATCATCATTTATATTTCAAAAGAATTGTAATGATGTTGGAATGGCTTGCTCTATTCTATGGTTTCTACATGTGAAACATAAAAGGATAATATAATTTCATGTAATATTGGTATGTAAGTAATATCTGGACTGACTGAATCTCTACGTCTGTACCTATTTGAATAATCATTGTAGCAAGTGGGTGAGGCATCTTTTTGAATATACATCATCTTTGTGGACCTACTTTTCCCCCACTTTATGTGGGCCAAACTCCATTTCATGATTTCCCTGCGACAGCAGCCACACATGCTAACTTGTGGCGGGGTTTCAAACCTGTTGATGTGTGTGTCGCAATTTACGTGACGTGGCCCTCAGTTACTTGCTTCACTTTGAAGGGCTGTAGGGTTTGTGATGCCAATCTTGGAAAGAGCTTCCTCTATCTGATCAGCATGACTATTTGAGGGTTTGTGTGAGTGTGCCAGAACTAGCATGTTTTCGAGCTTCATGGCTCATGTGGGATGAGATGGCCCAGGCTGTGGGACCGGCACCCCTTTATGATCTGCTCTTGCACTTCTTTCTAGGGTCATCCTGAGTGCATGTACTTGCCATTTTGTACAGTCACGCTTAGAATCCATCCATGGTCTTCCTTTGTGTTGCCCGGGCTGAGTTGGAGATGTTCATAATCTGGGTTGATTTGTGGGTTGAAGGGTGATTTAAGAGCAGCGACAGGAGCATCATAGTTGTCCTCATCTCCAGTGTTAGTGAGGTTCTCGAACAGCTTTCCTACCTCTTCTCATGTGTAGTAGAGAAGTAGCGGGGTCAGTCTCTCGGGTGGCCATCTAGTAGGTATACAGATTGTGCACTAGCTGCATTGTGCATGGGTGTGCCACCTGGGTGTGGTCTGGCACTTGAGGCCCAGCACCATGTCCATTGACAGGTTCAGGTGTCCTAGCCACTGCGTGTTGCTGCTCATCTGCCATAATGCCACCTGTGTGTCACCAGTAGTAGGGTGCCAAGAGTCAACCTGCTGGACTGCTGAAGCCTGCAGTGTGTCTCATCAGGCCGACTGGCTGCCCATCACATAGACCAGAGGGTTGGCTCCTGAACTGGGCATCTGCATGTGTGGAAAATCAGCTGTGACATACAACTCATCACCTGGCACCTTGCCGAACTGGGCAGGGTTGGGGTTGATGTAATGTTGATGGGCGCGTGGAAAAGAAGGCTACAGTGCAACATCCGCTTGGGGTCAGGGGCACATGGCTGGGTTATCACTGATTGGCTATGGACTCAATGGAGGCTGGAGAACTCATAAAGTGGGCTGGAAATTGGACCCGGTTAAGCATGGAAAAGACCTCTTTGTTGCCAATGTAGTACGGGTGCAAGACGTGCCGCCCGGACAACCAAGTGCCATAATATATATTTTACCCTGAGGGTGCAATGGTATTACAGAAGGCTTGTGTGTTCCCTTTTGTAGGGTGCATATTTAGTGCCAGCACTATCATGAGAGGGTGTTCTCTCATTTGCAAGGAGGCATGGCCCCATTCAAAAGAGGGAATCACTTTGCCTCTGCACTGGCGCCATAATATGGACACGGGTACAGAGGCAAACGTCCTTAGAAGGTGTACTGAAAGTTTGCCACAAAATGGAAACCCTCTGGAGGTGAGAAAGGGGGTTCTATGGATCCCCCCAGACATCCCCCGGGAGGCAGGAGCAGTCACTCACTGCACCCACCTGCGGGTGGCTCTCTCTCCACTCTTCAAAGTGCAGGCGCTTTAAACCAGCTGCTCCATATTTGATTTGAATGCCCTGCCCTAGGAGCAGCGCATTCTTTCTAAGGCAGCTCACTGTCCCTGTTTGCACCCGGCACACCTTTTGAAAGGTGCGCCATGGCACAAACAGGAGAAGTGCACTGTATACATTATACTGTCTCACTGTGTGCGTTTCGCCCTCAGCAGCAAGACATCCCTATATTTATAGGAGAGACCGCACCCAGCCTCAGTGTGCGTGCTGATGTCACATGCTGCCATCCTGGCTCCCGGGTGGCTCATTAGCCTTGCGATTTGGGCATGATAATATCTGTCACAAATCCAGGTGCAAAGTCAGGAGAATTCTGATTTGTGTACATCCGAACGTTAATTCCCCATTCCAGGGAAAGAGCGGTGGAAGTTGGAATCTAATGAACATTACACCCCCTACCTACTGCTTCCTTCTTTTACTAATGCAAAATCGCTGAAGAATTCGTTTCTTGAGTATTTCATACTCTCCTTCTTGTTTATTGATTATCAGGCTGCTCGGTTCACAGTATATTGCATGTGTCTAGACAAAGAGAGTGCATGTTAAACCCACATGAAATTGAAAAATGTTTTACATTCGGTTAACAATAATGTTGACTTAGCATCCGAGCTCTCAACCACTCCTTAGGGAGGCACGCGCTGCGATGGTATCGTTTAATAGCAGAATCTTCTCCACTCTTTCCCTTCTAAATGCTTTTGGACACATAGACCATGGGATTAATTATATCTCGTGAGCACAAATTCATGAATATTTAACACACTCATTTATACTTAATGAATAAATTTGCATTTTGACAGTATTATTTAATTTGCTTTAACGAAATACCGCTCATTACCTTTCAATTTTTCAGATTAGTTGGATGTAATTAGAATGATAAGTGGGAACACACAGCTTTGTTTACATAAAATATGTGTAAGAGGTGTTCATTGCTTTGATTGGAAATAACCTTTTTGCTATTCTTCTTATAGAATTTCTTTTTCCTAAACATATTATTCCAGGTGCGTTTTGAGACCCTTATTTGTGATTTATTCGTTTTCAAGTTATCAAGATTGCAGATGCGCGCTGAAGTCTCTTGTTCCTAGCATGCAATGTGGATACTTGTACTCTGATTTTTGGTAAAGATTTACGGAAACCCTCTTCCGATCTGCCACCGTTGTCTCTCTCTCTGCATTCTCGTCCCCTGCTTCCAGCATTCCTTCACCTCTCCCTGTCTCTCGCTATTCACCCCTGACTCTTCAATTCTTCTCTTTCGTCTTCCTTCACTTCCAATTCAATCTCATCTTTCAATTTCTCTCTCTCCGTCCCTCTTTTCTCCACAACAATTTCTACTCCTTCACATTCCTCCTCCCCCCCGGGCATCTTCCATTCTTTAAGCCATCGATCTTTCTCAGTGTATTATTCGCCTCCCCCTCTTCTAATTTTTCACTTCTCTCACTATCTCCCCCTTCTCTTGCTCTACTGCTATTCCTTTCAACCATCTTTATTTTTCTGTCTTTCTTTGCTTCCTCTTCTATTCCTTCGCTTCATTCTGGCTTACTCTCTGTTTCTACCTCTCTTTTTCTATTTCCTTCTTCCACTGCCTCCTCCATGTCCCCACCTTTAACTCTCCCTCCCTTTCCTCCACTGACTCGTCCCTGTCGCATTTCCTTCCATCCTCTCATCCTGCAGCGGTCCAGCCTCCTCCCAGCTATCTGATCATGCTTGAAAACAAGCTACTGTAATTGCAAAAGCGCGCACTTGACCTTTCAGGCAGCTGTAATATATTGCATTCCAAACATGTCTTGAAAGGTGCATACAATATTTCTACCCAGGAGCGATCACATTAGTCCCTGCCCACCCAATTTGATTAACGCCTGATATGTTTCTAAATGTGATCTTAAACCAGGATGCACCCTATCACTAGATACAATCATTTACATGTTTTTTATTAGTGTGTTTTATAGTCTGGCGCACGTAAGTGCCAAAAGGGCATCGGAGCGCTGGATATAGCATTTTTATATGGAATAATAGAAACAGAATTGGCAGGATAATGAGTTACTAGAGGTAAAAGTTGAGAGTATCATCTCAATAGTCTATCAAAGGTATACATCACTAATCTTATTATTATGTTGTCTCATTTATTACGCATTGCATTTCTAATCATGTAATACGTTTGAATTTGTTAGCTCAAATGTGGAAAACAAATTCATAAGAGGATTACATGATTAACTATAATTTTCCTAAATTGTGGGTTTTTTAAAAACACAAACACCTTGATAATAATTTATCCTCTAGAAAAAAGGAATCCTAGTTCCCTTCTTCCAACATGCAGGGTAAAGTTCAAGTGTCTGAACCTCGACTCAATGGGATAGATAATGCCAGTGTAATAGGAGATTCTTACTCCACTTGTGGGCGAATGAAGGCTGTTTATATTGCAGCTGTATTCATGACAAAAAGCCTGAAAAGATGCAGACCCTGACCATGACTGACTGACTCGAGGGGATCCGGCTAATATATAATATCCTTCCTAAGTGTTAAACGGCATCGTCTAATCTTTTGAAACAGACATCCGATCATCTAGTGAAGAGTCAGTTTTGTGTCGACCGCAAAGCCTTCTAAAAAGAAACGATGAAAATTTTTGTAATTCAGACAAGCAACAAAGAAAAAATAAAACAAGCAGCCACCCTTTTCTACATACAAGCCCAGACACTAAAACCAGAGTCCCTAATACTCTCATTCTCTCCTTCGGTTCTGAAAGGAGGTCACGACTGGTGCTGAATGTTTGCTGATAGTTGCAGGTGGTCAGCACACACCCATAAATTCTGGGAACCAGACATATTTTTAATCATCAGATTTTGTCTCAGCTGAAAAGAAATTTAAAAAAAATTGGAGAAAGATAGCGTAAGGGAGAAACAGGGATTAAACAGCGAAAAGACAACAGAGAAAAATAATCCACCCATGGTATTTTCTTGTATGTAGGCATTATGAGGAGGGGAGCCATTCTTGAGCGTCAGTTCCTTTGTTGGATGTATTTGGTAATTTTGTTCCTGATTAAGTAAGAGTGGTCCTTTGCATGTATTACTTTGTGGGTGTCAAGGCTCACCACGAATTGCACTGGAGCAGAACAACGCTAGAACCCAATGCCCCTCTCCAACTTCCCCCGTCGTCAGTTTTAACTTGAGCGACAGGAAAACTCAGAAGGGGGGGAAAGGGGTTGGGGGACAGAGAAGAGATAGCCAAGTCTTCCTTCTAGTTCTTCTCTCTTTCTTCTTGCACTCCACAACTCTCTGGGGCATATTTACAAGTACCTATCGCCACCAGAACACCACTTTCAGTGACGTTGTGGTGGCGATAGGGGCTTTGTCTTATTCACAAGGCAGCGTCAAGCCTTGGGAATAGGCCCCCTTTACCGCTGTGTTTAGCTTGAAAGGGGCGTGCAGTGGGGGTGAACGACCTTTACAACGCGGTCGTACCACCGCGATACATTTACATCACGGTCATTACAACGCAAGTCATTACGACTTGCGCTGGATGGCGCTCTACACTAAGGAATAGAATGATTTACTATTCCAATAACTTCCCTACTGTTACACACACTGGAGTTGAAATAGTAAATCATACTATTCCTAAGTCTAGCGCCTCTAGCGCAAGTCGTTGTAAAAAATTGCGTTGTAATAACCGCGATGTAACGTACCGTGATCTAAATGATTGCGTTGTAACGTCATACATTCACAGTGGGTGTTGTGGTGGGCATTCCACCGCAACACCCATTGATATTTACGCTGCCCCCTATTCACAAGGCCAGCATAAATAGGATCTAATGCATTTTCCATGTGTGCTGCCTTGTGCAGCACACATGGAAAATGCAAAATGCCATGGTTTGTTTATGGACAGGTAGGTGTCCCTTCCTGTACATAAACAAACCTTTTTTTAAAAAATGCTGTTTTGTAACTTACATGTGTGTTGCATGAAGCAGCACACATGTAAGTTACAAATTGGCATTTTATGTTTGTTTATGTGCAGGAAGGGACATCTTCCTGCACATAAACAAACCTCCCTGCATGCAGACACTCTTGCACTCTGGTGCAAGGGTGCCTGCGTTGGCACTAAGTTGTGAAACTTAGCGCCATCACCTGAAGAAATTCAAAACTCCTTCTCAGGGTTAAACTAACAAAAAAAAAGAAGTTGGCACAGAAACTGAAATATAAAAGATCATCTTTATTAAACTCAAAATGAGTGTGACTACGTCACCCAGAAGCCGCAGCAACTGAATGAGGCAGTCCAAAGAGAGCAGAACACTGGGGCCTTATATATGTGAGGGTTACATACTCAGCATAAAAGAAAGGGGCAGTCCTGGCTCATGCAAGCATGCAAAATGCCAATATTTACATACAAGATCTGCCAAATATTAGCCAATAGGAAAACATTCAAAACAAGGCATCATGTAACCAGAACATCCCCCTTGAGTCGTGTTTTTGCCCAACCCCATAAGTCAATCAATGACAGCACCTATAGGTCAATCAGTAATGGCAGGACATGTTTGTGTGCTTCAAAGGACAACTTGCAAAATAGGATAATGCGGAGAAAGAATACTGAAGGCCAACAAATAGTTGGGACAAGGATTAGTAAGTATAGGCAGGGATTTAGTCAGTCTGGCTAGTTCCTGGAATTGGCTTCACAACAAGGAAGGGAAGGTTATTTGACACGTGGCAGTACAAAGGGCAAAAACACTCGGTTTACCAAGCTGCCTGAGTGAGGGCAACAAAATGGTGACAGAATACAGAATGGAGTTAAAACTGAATTACCTCAGACCCTCCTTTTGCCATTACTCAGGCAAATCCTAATTCCTTGCTAGGTGAGCATTTTCCATTCTACACATTTCATTTAAGCAGGTATATGTAAGCTATCAACAGGGATACAAAGAGAACAAAGCATCAAGTCATAATTAACATTCAGATAGCAGAAGAAAGTAATGACCATTATTACAAACAGGATTATCATTTTTTCACAACCCTAGGCAAAAGCAAATCCTAAAATTATTTAGCGAACCTTTTCAGGGCTCTTATGCATTTCAGTGACTATTGTATACTCAGGTGAAACAGTGGTGATCCTTATCAATGCTCTCAGGTGAAATGGGGATACTCTTCAACAGAGGATAGACCTCATTCTGCTTTTACTAAACAGAATACTACTCTAAAACAATGCCAGCAAAACAATAAGAATCAGTCTCCTAACACTCATTCCATGCAATTGCACGGGAACCGCTTGTGCAACCATAACTATGCGAAAGTCCATTCTAAGCCTCTCTGGTAGGTTTCTATCGTCCATCAAATCTGCTTCTGTTGTTTTCTTCCGCATTGGGCCTCTTCATTCAGGCCCTCCATGAAAATAGTGCTTCTCAGTATCCGTTGGAGTGCCTTCCTGGCAAACACTCACAGCTTACTCGAAAGTCTCAATGTCTCAAGGCAGTGCACCAATATATTTCCTCTGCGGCAGGCACTACAGATATTGTGCTCTTCGTTGGTCATGGGCACAGATCATCTCGTGCAGACCCAAGTACTATTAATCAGTTAGAGCAACAGACTTTCACGCTCAGCAACACTTTCAGGCTCCAACACTCGCTATTCAGTGTCAAAGGATGTTTGGGCTGCTCTTTCATTTAATTTTCCTTTCATCATGTAGTGCCTTAGATCCTCCGGTGCACTGCCCTTCCGTTGGAGCAAAGAAAAGAGAGGGGGTGGTGGCCAAAACTCAGGCCAAGGGGCTCAAGTGACTGCACACTGTCTGAGGTTACCAGCACATGACTGGTAGAAAACTGAAGCCTCAAACCAGCTCTGCCATCAACAACAGGGATCCTTCTCTTTCGCTCTTTTACACTGAAACTCTGGTTTTGTGATGTCCAACGCCGTCTGATGGAGCAAGTACGATGCTTTGAAGATACCATTGATGGCGCGCTGGCGATCGCTGTCCAGCCTTGCTACTTTCTGGGTGCTGGGACTGTAGGGCCAAGACGTCCGTCTTTCATCTGTAGCTGTCACTGATGGGAATTAGGCTTAAATCAGTGTTCTGCAGGTTATTATGACTTAATTCCCGCAGAATCTAGTGACGTAGGAAATGTGACACAGTTGTTAGTTTCCCTCAGTTTAGTATAAAAACAGTTCATTGTATTTAACAATGGGACTGCAAGCAGGTGGCCTACAATCTTCAAGGGAGTGACCATACGCCATAGGACAACTCTGGTCTAGAATACACTGTCATTCTCAAAGGCAGTACTAGTCTCTTCAATTTGGGTATCCTTTAATATCCTCTGCCATCTGAGGGTAGATAATTACATGGGAATTCTATCACATGGTGGCATTGCCTAATGGGGTAAACATTTTTTTTTTTTTATTCTTGTTTTTTTCCAATGATTACGTCTAGGTGTTCCTAAATTCCTTATTTAGAACACCTCAAAAGAGAAATCACATGATACAGATTATCAGGGACATGTAGATACCTCCCTTTAATAACTGTGCTTCAGGTGCACTATGCAATACACAGGCTAATAATCAAATGTGGAAACAAAAGACAAGAACTAGAGAGTCCTGGTATTTCCATGATTAAGAACACATCTGATCCCACCGAAAATTAAAGAAGCAGGAACAAAAGGGTAAAAAACCAAATTAAAATAGTCATTGAAAATTTGTCATGTTCAAAAAAATAAATGTAAGGTATCTCCTATTGAGGTGGAAAACTTGTCTAACTATATCATTGAGTCAGTTAACCAGTCCATCACTACCCTGACAGTCAGACTGGAAAACATTGAAGTAGGCCTAAAGAAAATTCTTAAAAACCAGTCTGGTCATACAAAAAGGTAATTATACATAATATGGGGGTCCCTGGTACATTACTACAGTCTGGAAATGTGAACCTGAATAATACACCAATAATAATAAAAGGACTGACTGGTGAAAGGAATTCGAAAAAGAGAAATGGGACTAGGACATAGCTAAAATCCCCAATAACTAGGCACAATGCAACATCAATCAGGGGAGAAGCGGCAAAAGAAAAATCTATAGGAAGAACGAAAAATTACTCGGGTGATAGTCAAGTTTGTGACACAATACCAAGAGTATGGGTACACACATTTTAACTCTACCGCTGGCCCCTACACCGTATACGGTAATCTCAGCTAATGTTCCAGTTCCTCACAACACCATGTCATGTACTTTATGCACTATGAACCTGCAGCCCAAAACCCAATATTCGGGCCTGCTTAATTTGTCAGGCTTAAAATGAAAATTACACTTTTTTACTTTCCTAACCCTCCGTTTGACAGCTGGTCACCAGTTAGTGGTGACCGGCTGTCAAATATAACTTACTGTGTCGCTTCTGACACACAGGACCAGCAGGAACAATTCATAGAAGGACAAAATGCAAAAACATAGAAAACACACAAACATTTTGTTTTGTTTTCAAAGAAGTCATACAAAAAAAATCATCTTGTTTCAACCTACTGCTGATACTTCACATAACACACAAAATATCAATTGTTACCAACCATCTTAAATTAAGGCAACTACATGGACAGTATTTTTAAAAGCAAAAATATGAATGTATCACCCCCTTTGAGGCCCTGCTTTGAGCGAGGCCGTGCAGGAATGCACTTCTCGACCTTGCACAGTCCTCCAAGAGCTAAGAATAACACCTCAGCAGAACTTTCTGGGCTGCTATCCAGCCTCTGCCAGCATTCCTGGTCCCCGCCACTTTTCAAGGTTCCTATAGTGTGCAAGCATTAATGTCTTCTTGTCAGAGAAGCTTTTCCAAGCAATGGTTTCTCCATCTGTTTACACTCACTCCTAACTCACACCTTACTGACCTCGAGGTCAAAATCTGCCTCACGTTCTGCGCTCCTCAGCCCTGTCTCTCTCCTCACCCTGAAGCTTGTCACAGACAAAAAAACCTTCCTAACTCTTCCTAACCTGCAATAATTAACCCTTTTTAAAAACACATGTTATAGATTTTACTTCTTTTAGGGGTTACAATTTATTTCTATTCTTAAATTATTAAAACATTTACTGTGAATAACTCACAGAACATAATAACATAACATACTAGCTTTAGAACAAATGTTTGTTACTACCCTATGCAACGGTACTTAGTTCATCAACCGTAAAAGGATGAACCTCTCAGTAGGTCTAGCTAGAGTTAGAACCTTCAATCTTGATATTAAACCCAAACCTCTGCACTGGGCACATTGGCTCACTGAGACATTAAAAGCAACCCCAACTGGGAACAACCTGCAAATTTGTATTATACCTAAATATATGCATTTACTGAAGCCTAAGGCACTTTAAAGCTATTGTAAAGGGCAAGAATGCTGTTAAATAGTCTATTTTACCCAATTTCGACCTTGATATTTGGGGCACTTAAAAATAAATATCCTATAATAGTGCTACATATTAATCATCCTCAGAATGTTCTTTACAGATTGTAGATATTGGACATTAGACATATCTCTTGCAAATCCTTTAGAAAAATGAGTTTTTTAAGCCTGCGCCAAGTGAAATTCCATATACAAATATCCTCACTATGCAGTACAACACAACTTAAATTAAATTATAATGCTAGGAGGTCACAGTATGAGTATTAAGCTTTATAAATAGTAAAAAAATGAATTTAGAAGCACTTATTTTTAATAATTATTTTTCATAATTAATAATTATTTTTGATAAATCTAATCATTTTTGATAATTTCACATATAACAGCAAGCTGCATCCCTTGCCTATCATTTTAGATGCATTCATTTATAGGCCTAAGCACAGAAGCCTAACTTAAAACATGACAAAAAAATTTCCTGGCCACTTTTTTTTTTTTAACAGAACAATTATTTTAACATTAGAACCAAAAATATTCTTATAAAAATGCTTAAAGAGAGGAAACCCTTAATTGAAATGTCTTCCTGTAATACAAAATAATGAACCTTAGTTTTGGAACCTTTTTAAAACAACAATTTGGAATGCAAAGTTTCACCCGTGTTCAACTGAGGGCGAAGTCCTGGCTGAGTAAACATTCCTGTCTATTAGAGCTGCTTGCTTAGCTACAATAAAAGCTTGTCTCTCAGTGTTGTAACATGAGCACGGTGGCAGTCTTTTTCAAACTAAGACATATCAATGCGTGTTGCGTTTGAGTTCAGCGAAAATTTACTTCAGCTGAAGTGTTTGCCTGTTAATATCTAATACAATGTATGTAAGTAAAAAATACTATAAGTTTATTTTTCTACAAAACACACAATTTCGTCTTTGAGGCCATTGTATTCCTAGTGAATGTAAATTTTAATTTTATGTTTGTAAGCATTAAACAGTTTGTACATGTGCATAATTGCTTACTTTATAAATTATATAGCAACATATAGCTATTTAGCATATCACATGGTTCATTTCTGGATTTTTATTTAATTTCTACTTAATATTAATTAACTGACATTTTGCTTAACAGACTGAAAACATCAAGAAAAACCACAAACACACATTGAGCTCATTTCAGACATAAACAGAAAGGGGTCAAACACTCAGGACACATATATTTAACCCACAGAAACACACATTTAACCCACAGATCAACACTTAGGACAGAAACAAAGGACAGCCCACAGACTGTACTTAAACCAAACCATTTGTAAATACTAGTTGCAAGTCATATTTACAAGAAACGCTTCTTAATAGTGTTCCAAAAGACTGCAAAAAAACCAGCCCAACAGACTGCTATATGTCCAAGAAGCCAAAATACACTCCATTCATAAGATTGCGCAGAACAAAGGATCCTTGTATGTATTATGTCCATATTTTAATTCCCTGGGGATACAGAATCACCAAGGAAGAAATATGTTGTTATACCTAAACCTATTTAGCTATTCCCTCATGGGAGCCGGCTAATTCAATTCACATCTCACTAAGAAACAAAAAAGCAACACATTCTTCGATGTGAGCTTGAAACAGGCACGCCAAAAAAATACTGCAGAATATGCAAGTATTTATAATCAAAGTAGTGCTTAAGGTACTCTGCGTATGTTGCACCGTTCAAATTTTATACAAAGTAGAGAAAAATCTCCTCATGACCTGCCTACACAAATTTCAATTTGCATATCAATCCAATACAAATACAAAGTTGGCCAACACAAATTCATAACGACTCTTACCAATAAAAAGGTTGTCCAAATTCTAACTGCCAAGTTCTGAATGACCTAACGGTCTTTTTTAGAATACTCGCGCCAAAAAAAAAAGGTTCTCAGTCAGGAGTGATATCATGTGGAGGATCAAAATCAGGAAGATCAGAAATATACTGGGCTGCAGAGACAAAGAATCCCCAGAATCTCCGTGCACAGAGTACCTCCTTAGTAGAGTCCTGTCCTGTCCTCCTCAGTAGATTTCAGTCTCCTGACAAGATCGCTCCCTCAGATAGCCACTCCTGATGAGCCTCACAGAGGGCACCAATTGAAGAAATTCAAAACTCCTTCTCAGGGTTAAAGTAACAAAAAAAAGAAGTTGGCACAGAAACTGAAATTTAAAAGAACATCTTTATTAAACTCAAAATGAGTGTGACTACGTCACCCAGAAGCCGCAGCAACTGAATGAGGCAGTCCAAAGAGAGCAGAACACTGGGGCCTTATATATGTGAGGGTTACATACTCAGCATAAAAGAAAAGGGCAGTCCTGGCTCATGCAAGCATGCAAAATGCCAATATGGACATACAAGATCTGCCAAATATTAGCCAATAGGAAAACATTCAAAACAATGCATCATGTAACCAGAACGTCCCTCTTGAGTCATGTTTTTGCCCAACCCCATAAGTCAATCAATGACAGCACCTATAGGTCAATCAGTAACGGCAGGACATGTTTGTGTGCTTCAAAGGACAACTTGCAAAATAGGATAATGCGGAGAAAGAATACTGAAGGCCAACAAATAGTTGGGACAAGGATTAGTAAGTATAGGCAGGGATTTAGTCAGTCTGGCTAGTTCCTGGAATTGGCTTCACAACAAGGAAGGGAAGGTTATTTGACACGTGGCAGTACAAAGGGCAAAAACACTCGGTTTACCAAGCTGCCTGAGTGAGGGCAACAAAATGGCAACAGAATACAGAATGGAGTTAAAACTGAATTACCTCACACCGGGGGAAAAGCAAAGCTGCACCATGTCCTTGTGAATATGGTGCAGCCTTGCTTTTCCGAAGTGGCGGAGAGAGGCGTTAAGCCAAGAAGGCTAATGCGTCTCTCAGCCACATCCTTGTGAATATCCTTCTGTGTGTCTTATCTTCAGGTGTACTGGTAAAATGAGCGAAGAACTGCAAGTGAAATCATGTATTAACTTACTTCTAATAATTCAATTCTTGTTAACTTTTAATATTCACTAATAACATACATTTCATTTTCTTACATACCCAGAATGGACTTGGCTATTGTCTCTCTTCTTTCATTCTGTGCATGTATGACGCAGATGCGAGAATTAACTTTTCTTTGTAAATTTGAAGTTCTGTTCTATCTCTAATGTGGTGCTAAGAGAACTAATATTTTCTGTGCTCTTCTTTTTCCTTCTATAGAACTCTGCGATTTACTGAAGGAACAAGGAAACACCAGGAGCAACCAGGACTTCTTGCTACTAACCAGGTAAGTGGTAACTAAACATTAAATGTGTTGTGAGAGATATATTAGTGAAGCTCTGATTTACTTTTCCCAAAAATTCTACTCACTAATTCACTGGAGTACCCTCACTCGCTCTCAAGATACAGCAGGGATGTTTGCAAGGAGAGACTTCCAAAAATCAACCTGTGCTGACTCTGGAAATTACTTTTGTATTACTTGTCATGCATCGATTCAAATACACTATTCTACAAGGAGGAGCTACGCATCACCTGACGCCTTTTCAAATAAATGCTCTCTTCTAAAATTATTACTTGCGTTCTCCGAATGAGACACTGGGCGGAAACGCATTCAACATTCATTGCACATACACTGTGTTTAACGCCGGTGTAGATGCAACCTAAACTCAATGCGCATGTTCAGTATTGTAACCCTGAATTCAGATGCGCATCAAATCCAATGCGCACACTCAGCATCGAAACACAGGACAAAGACACGTACCACCAACACTGCACACACTCTAGTTTCAGACACTAAAAGGAAGCGCAGACTCTCTCAGGTCTTTTTAAGGAACAAGGAAACCTTACTTAAAATTCAAGGCTGAGACACTAGTCTCCAGGAATGCACAACTCGGCACGACAAAACTAAAACATCGGGGAGACACTTGACATACTACTGCTGCAGCGTGGAATGTCAAATTCCCCCTTTGTCACAGACCAAATATCGCAATAACACATTCACTCAATTGCATTCATTGGTGGGGCCCATAACACCAACACTCACACTTCATTGATCTGTTTCCCTAGAGGGATAAGTTTCCAAACGCTGACATGAAAGGAATATCTTTCCACCTAAACCCTAATGCACATTGAATACTCTATTAACGTCAAACCTCATGATATTCCCCTCATTTGGCGATGAATCAGTTAGTTATATTATAGTTTGGTAATTCAATTAATTTATTTATACTCTTCTCTTAATCTAATTTCTTCAAATAATCGACACAACATGTTTGTCAATTAATCAAAACATAGTTTATCTAATTAAATTGCAAACATTTAGAAATCATTCTCCAAACCGCAGAACATCATATTTACCTAATCTGGCTATTAGTCGTCCTCTAAGTCAGTCAAGTCATGGAAAAATCTTTAAATTCATCAAAGTCAGGCCGTAATTCAGTCTCTCAAAGATTCAGGATAACAGCTGTCCAGCAGTGTCACCGTCCTCTCCATCAGCATAACGTCAGGAAATTCACAGCAAGACAAATCGAATGACAGGACTCCCTTAACCCACTATTCTACCGTCTTTTATAATGATTTTAATGTCAAAATGTATCAAGAATGAGTTTTACACAGTCCTGATTGGTGGACTTGGGGTCACTCGGTGAAGTTCTCACATAGTCCGTAAGATTAGTTTTTAGGTTTTAAAGACAGTTCATTGTTGATGTCCTGGCAACTCTCCCAGTATGACCTTGATGGGTACATCTCTCCTGGGGTCAGGACGAGGCCATTGTTGCTGGAGGTGGCACAGGCGCACTTCACCCAAAACCTTGTGAGACAGCAGCAGTCACGTCGTACGTCTCAGTCAGCCATCTTTATGAAGGCCCAAATGGTCAACTTAAGCAAAACAAACACAAAAACGTAATTAAAACATTGAAATGGCTAATAAAATGTTAAACTCTCACGTATTCCCCTATGTGTAAGTAATTATCTAGCATAATAGCAACATTCAAAACGTTTATATTCACCCAGTGATGTCATCTGGTGCAACTTACAATTACATCACAAAAGCAACATATATCATGCAATATTCTAATTTTCTACCATTAGTATGCGTACATATATTAATATACAATTAGTTTAGCCATGCAAAATGCAAATCCCACGTGTAATTCTTTTGTTAATATAATTGGTGAGTTTTCACTTCAAACAAATTAATAATATTACTATTAGTTGATTATTCAGATTACTATAAACATGCAGAATGGGGGGGGTATACAAAATATTGCATTACCCGCTCCAGCACTACCCTGACTAACTTTCACGCCGAGAGCAGGGAAAGGGTCCTTCTCCTCAGGAATCTCAGGTGAAGTGCATGGTTCCAAAGGAGACTCCTTCGAACATTCCAAACCTGTTTTCACAGTTGCAACACTAGAACGCTGCACTGTTATCCACTTCTTTGCGACCATCTTGAAATTCTTTTTGTACCTCTTATGTGTTAACAGTGCTTTTCTCTTAAATTGAAGGGGTTTTTTAAATGATACTAAATTCAATGGCTCTCCAACCTTACTATGTTGTTTTAGGGCTCTGACAGTACCCCCTCGCAAGGTATCCTCCAGGTCGGGCTTGCAGGGAAACTTTTTATGAAATGCTCTAGTAATTCAGGGAGAGTGAACATCGGAAAACAACCCCCAAGACCTTTCTTCGGGACCGTATCCTTTCCAGTCTATTAAATAATAAACTTGACTTTGGGTTTCTTTCAAATCTAAAATCTGTTTTACCTCAAACTGAGTTCCCAGTTCAGTCTGTAATGGAGCTGGGGGCGAAGTTTTTCTTAAACCCTACGAGGTCTTTATAAGCAATGAAACATGGAATACAGGGTGAATCTTGAAACTTTTAGGCAGATTTAATTTATAGGTTACTGAATTCAAATTCCTTTCAATGGTGTAAGTGCCTAGAAACCTAGGTTGCAACTTTCTATTGCCTTTGAGTCTCAAATTCTTTGTGTTTAACCAAACCTCATTCCCTATTTTAAACTCTGGCCCTGTTCTTCTATTCCGGTCAGCATAAAATGTATAATTCTCTTTAGCTTTAGTCAAATTCTCCATTGCTGTGTTGTGTATGTGAGCCATATGTTGTACTATGTCCTTAACTGTTGGAGCTGTTGCCTCTTGGAAACTTACTGAAAGGTTGGGATGTCTGCCTGAATTCATATAAAAGGGGGAGTAACCTGTGGAAGCATTTTCTGCATTATTAAACGCAAATTCAGCTGCCCAAAGGTATTTTGGCCAATCTCCTTCCTGATCTAACAAGTATAATCAGAGATATTGTTCTAATTCTTGATTGGCCATCTCCGTCTGCTCCTCTGTTTCTGGGTGATAGCTGGTGAAGTATCTGGTCTCAATATTCAATTTCTTAGCAAAAGCCTTCTGAAAGTGGGAAAGAAATTGGGAATCACGATCAGAGACTAGAACCTTCGGAATACCATGTGTCGCACAATATTTTGACTAAAGATATGTGCTAATCTTTTTGCAGTAGGCACCCCTGTTAAGGGGACAAAATGAGCCATTTTAGTGTAGGCATCCACGCAAACCGTGATTGTATCAAAATCCTGACTAGACGGTAGGTCTGCTATCAGATCTTGGGTTACAGTATGCCATGGATGTGGTGGATTGGGTAAGGGCTGTTACAAACCCTATGGGAGAATGCCTATCTGGTTTTCCCCGCGCACAAACCTCACAAGTAGGCTCATACTGACAAATGTCTTTAGTCATTTGAGGCAACCAGAATCTACCCTTCACCAATTCTTCTGTCATTTGTATTCCCTTATGTCCGGCTAGCAGATGGTCATGACACTATCTTAAAGCCTTTTCCTGTAACTCCTGTGTAGGTAAATACAGAACACCATCATCATATGGCAGATTTCTTCAAATTCCTCTCTTGGGCTCTTGGTCAACCCATTCTTCCATTAATTCCTGACACATTGATTTCTGTATTGATTCTTCTTCGATTTCGTGAAGGATCATTCCTATGACCTTTTCCTCTGGCATAATGTTTTGATTTTCAATTACTTCTTGCAAGTTCTCAGTACCCAATCTGGATGATGTATCAGCTTTTCCATCCCCCCCCCCCCCAGATGATAGGTTATAAAGAAATCATAGTCAGCAAAATATAAGGACCAACAGAGTTGTCTTGGGGTTAGTGTCCGGGCTGATTTTAATAATTTCAAATTCCAATGATCGATATATACTGTAACTGTGTGCCTTGCTCCCATGAGGTAATGCCTCCACTCGTTGAAGGCGTCTTTTATTGCCAACAACTCTTTTTCTATGATGGTATAATTTACCTCCGCTGGGATCAATTTTCATGATCACTGGATACAATTGTCCAGTTCTCTTGTGTCTTTGGGACAATACTCCTCCTAAGGCTAAATTAGAAGTATCGGTTTCCACAAAGAATGTTTCTGTTTGGTCTGCATAAACTAATACTGAGGCTGTGATAAAATCTTCTTTCAAAGAGGTAAATGCTTCTTCAGCATCCTTAGACCATTCAAAGGGAATTCCTTTTCTTAAAAGACGCATAAGTGGAATTAATTTCTTGGAGAAATCCTGAATGAACCTTCTAAAGGAATTCGCAAATCTTATGAAGCTTTGAACTTCTTTTACTGACCGTGGAGATTTCCAATCTGTAACCACTTTGATCTTTTTTGGTCATCCATGGTTATTCCAGTGGGTGACAAGACAAATATTAAAAATTGCACTGATGTAACACTGAAAGCACATTTCTACAATTTTACAAACAGGCTTTTTTCTCTTAATTTCTGCAATACCCCATTCACATGTTCTTTATGTTCTTCCTCTGAATCTGAATATATTAAGATGTCATCTATATAAACAATGGCACACTGATCAATGTAATCTTTTCAAACATTGTTTATGAAGTGTTGAAATGTGGCAGGAGCATTGCAGAGACCATAGGGCATTACTTGATATTCGAAGAGCCAATACTTGGTCCTGAAGGCCATTTTCCATTCATCACCTTCTCTAATACGAACAAGATGATAGGCCCCTTTCAAATCCAACTTCGTATATACTTTAGCTTCTTTCACCTGATGTAATAAAACAGAGATTAAAATGCAGCGGATATCGTTTTTTGACTGTGATCCGATTGATGGCTCAATAATCTATGCAAGTCCTCTACTCGCCTTCCGTCTCAGGAATGAAGAAAAGTAAGTGGCAATGACACAGGTGACTGAGAGGGACAGATGAATCCTTTGTCTAAATACCTTTGAATATATTTGTTCAGATGCTAGTTCTCTTTTTCTATTAGTGTGTATATCCTGCTACAGGGCAAATTTGAGCCTGGTTCTAAATCTATTTTACAGTTGTATGCTCTGTGTAGCGGACGTTTCTCTGCTCCAATTTCACTAAAGACATCCTGGGATTCTGCATACTCTGGAGGTATTTCTGTAGTGTGAATAACACACACTGTGGCCCCTCCTTCACATGAGAGAGTTTCAGGGGATAGCTGCCACCTTGATTCTGCATTCCGATAGCAATTTTCTTTGCAAAATTCTGAGTCCATGATGATTTTTCGAGCACTCCAATCAATGGTGAGATTATGTTCAGTAAGTCAAGGTAATCGCAATATCAGTTGGCATTGTGGGGCATCAATTAAATTAAATTGCAGGATTTCACAATGACCCTCAGAGGATTCCAACTTGACGGGCTCAGTGTGACTTACTATTGGTCCTGATGAAAGGTTAGTTCCGTCCACTGCCCAGACTACCTCACTTTTCTCTTTTTTAAGAGCCTTCAGTCCAACCTTTTCTGTGAATTTTAAGTCACAAAAGTTCCCTGTTGCCCCGGACTCCACCATCCCAGAAATATTCTTCAAATGTTTTTCTCTGAACCTAAGTGACATAGGCATTATGAGATGAGGAGAGGAGGCTTGTAGGCTGTTGGCCAAAAGATGATTTTTGGGAGTTGTGTCTGAACCTGCGTTCATCAGTCCAACTCCGGTTACTGATGGTGCTGCAAGTTTTCCTTCTGGAATTGTTTGGGTTTCTTTGGACAATTTCGGATGAAATGACCACTATTGCTACAGTAGAGACATTGTTTGTTCAGACTTCATTTTTCTTTCTCCTCTTTTGATAGTGGCTCTCCAACTTGCATGGGCTCGACTCCGTGTTGGCCTTCGCTGGACTTAGAAACTTCTGTCTTGACCCGGTCAAACCTTGGTATGCTGGAATGAAAATCTAGTTTCTACTCTTCTTTCCTTTCATTTTGACGAAAATCTATTTCTAGGACTAGTTCTATCAAAGCTGAGATTTCAGTGGGCCTGTTAGGCACCAGTGCAAAAGCATCTTTTAGTTTGTCCTTCAAGCCCCAATAAAAAAATGATACTCTTCTATTTTCAGGCCAATCCAATTCTACTACGAGTTTATTAAACGGAACCAAATATGCTATTAGATCTCAGTTACCTTGTCTCAACTCTAATAGCTCATTGTCTGTTGCTTCTCCGATCAAATATCCAAAGAAATTACTTCTTGAGTTCCTCTAAATTATACAAAATCGGATCGTTTCTGGAGACTAAGGGCATTGAGCATGATGCGGCGTCCCCACTGAGATATTATAGAATGAAGGCTACTCATGATTGTGCATCCGGGAAAACCGCTGGTCGGTAGATAAAATGTAAGGTGCATTGTGTCAGAAATATTTTGGCCTTCTGGGGGTCTCCATTAAAATGCTCAAGAGGAGCTAATGGTATTACTGGAGATAAAGAATGAATAACCTGGATAGTGATCTTAGGTTGTGAGCTAGTAGTGTCACTAAGAACTTCTTCAAGGGATGTGGCAATATTAAAACCGGGTCGTGGTCCTAGACTATTCATCTTTACTGCTAAATCAGCTGTTTCCCTTCTAGAAATTATTATATCTTGCCTCAAATCTCTATACTCATCTCTTACAGCGAATAATTCCTTTTAAATTCCTTCTAATATTTCCCCTAATCTTGTAAGATCTAGACCCTCTGTCATTCTGCTCGGGGGCAAAAATTACGTGGACACTTCACTCTGTCCAGGATCACCATGAATAGCACAGGAACAGAATGACGATAGAACCCAATGCTCCTCTACAACTTCCCCTGTCGTCAGTTTTAACTTGAGCGACAGGAAAACTCAAAGGGGGGAAAAGGGGATGGGGTCAGAGAAGAGACAGTCAAGTCTTCCTTCTAGTTCTTCGCTCTTTCTTCTCACACTCCACAACTCTCGGTGTCTTATCTTCAGGTGTACTTGGAAAATGAGCGAAGAACTGCAAGTGAAAGCATGTAACAACTTACTTTTAAAATTCTACTCAATTCTTGTTAACTTTTAATATTCACTAATAACATACATTTTATTTTCTTGCATACCCAGAATTGACTTGGCTATTGCCTCTCTTCTTTTATTCTCTGCATATATGATGCAGATGCGAGAATTTACTTTTTTTTGTAAATTTGAAGTTCTGTCCTATCTCTAATGTGGTGCTAGGAGAACTAATATTGTATGTGCTCTTCTTTTTTCTTCTATAGAACTCTACGATTCACTGAAGGAACAAGGAAACTCCTGGAGCAACCAGGAATTCTTGTTACTAATCAGGTAAGTGGTAACTAAACTTTAAATTTGTTGTGAGAGATATATTAGTGAAGCTCCGATTTCCTTTTTCCAAAATTTCTCCTCACTAATTCACAGGAGTACCTTCACTCATTCTCAAGATACAGCAGGGATTTTTTCAAGGAGAGACTTCCAAAAATCAACAGGTGACTCTGGAAATTACTTTTGTATTTCTTGTCATGTGTCAATTCAAATACACTACTCTTCAAGGAGAAGCTACACGTCATCTGACACCTTTTCAAATAAATCCTGTCTTCAAAAAATATTACTTGTGTTCTTCGAATGAGACACTGGGGGGAGATGCGTTCAACATTCATTGCACATACACTGTGTTTAACGCCACTGTAGATGCGACCTAAACTCAATGCGCACACTCAACATTGAAACACAGGACAAAGACGCGTACCACAAACACTGCGCACACTCTAGTTTCAGACACTGAGAGGAAGCGCAGACTCTCTCAGCTCTTTTTAAGGAACAGGGAAATCTTACTTGAAATTCAAGGCTGAGACACTAGTCTCCAGAAATCCACAACTCAAGCGTAATGAAACCAAAACGTCGGGGAGACACACGACGTACTACCCTGGCTAACTTTCGAGCTGAGAGCAGGGAAAGGTTCCTTCTCCTCAGGAATCTCAGGTGAAGTGCAAGGTTCCAAAGGAGACTCCTGCGAACATTCCAAACCTGTTTTCACAGTTGCAACACTAGAATGCTGCTCTGTGATCCACTTCTTTGCGGCCATCTTGAAATTCTTTTTGTACCTTTTCTGTGTTAACAGTGCTTTTCTATTAAATTGAATGGGAGTTTGTAATGACACTGAATTCACTTACCCTTACTAGGATGTTGTAGGGTTCTGACAGTGGGTGTGACAAAGCAGCTTGAAGGTAGATCTTGTGGCAACTGGTAACCAGTGGAAGGCCCTCAAGGCAGGGGATATGTGAGGTTTTACATGTTGGAATTGTCTAGTATAGGGGTGGGTGAGCCACTGAAAGCTTAAGGGAAGCTACAGGCTGATGGCAGGCTTTGGCTCAGCTGGAGGTCAACTTGGACCCTCGAGCCCAAACGAGCCAAACGTTTATGTGATTTCGTTCTGCCACCTATGTTCTACCCTAATTCGCTAAACATTAAAGGCAGTTTCAACACTAAATTCATCATTTTATTTTGTGATGTTGCTATGTGTGCCCTAAGTGGCTAAGGGTATGCACAGACGTGGGTCCCTAGCTTCCAGCACCACTGGATTCAGGTTAGCCCGGCTCATGAGGAGTGATACTCCGAAACCGGTCTCAGGATGCTTATTTCCCGTCCAGGAAGGACCTGGCCTGGCAATTTGGGATGGACTATTTCCATGGGGAGCAGGGTCAAGATTGATTTGCATGTGGCTGGATCCAAACCCGGGTGATGTGGCGAGCAAAATAACAATTGATTAAACACAGATAAGTGACTGGGGGTGAGTGTTTGAAAAGTTTCAACACATCATCCATCATTTTATTTTGTGATGTTGCTAAGAATTAAAGGCAAAGAGGTAACCTTTGATGTGAAGCTGGCAAGAGAAAGAGATACTATTTTAGTGGATGAACTGTGCAATGTTGAACTAGAAACCCTGGGATCGATCCTGCATCCCTGCTTCATGAAACTGGGTGATCTTTGTCAAATATTTAATTTTATAGAACCTCCTATTTTATTTATGACCTATTAGAATACCTTGAAATATGCAAGTTTAGGATGTGTGCTGTACAAAAAACTCTTGTGTTTGATTTATTAGATCAATATGTTGCTCAATCTAATAATCTAAGTCACATATTGTGGCATACAGATGACAAGAGACTCACCCAGCAGTTCACCAATGGCATTATTGCCATGGGGAGATGGTACGAGCGTTATAAAATGATCACTTTTATTGAATGCCTTATGATGATGTAGTATAATCAGGTTTACTAAGATGAAACACTTCTGCATTTAAATGAAAATCACTTTTGGAATTTGGAAGAAACATTACCAAGATATTTATTGTATGATTTATGTTCTAAATACTTTCAGGGCTCAGCTCCTGCACGGGCTCAAGAGCACAGCCAGACCCTTGGCTTAGCTCTCGCTCGGTCTCTCTTTTAATTTGCTTGCTCAAACATCTCTAGCAGCAGTGTTCAGAATTCTCTGCAGTCTTCTCATAGTTGATAATGGTGAGGCATGATACAGGCCATCAGTGTAATCTAGTTTTGCTAGAACTAGAGACATGGTAGGTGTAACGTTGTGAGGGAATCCTATGCGTGGGAAGATGTGTTACAGTGTTTTCATTGTGGGAAAGCCTGATTTGGCTACCTCCTCCACTTAGGCATTCCTTGATAGCTTGACATTCATGGAAATTCTGAGGTTTCTTACCTTCTTAGATATTTTTGGTGGAAGTCCCAGATCGTCAAGCCAGGCTTAAAGAGGATCCCAGGTGTTCCAGGCTTCACAAGTGAGTATTTCAGATTTGGATGCATTCAATTCGATGAGACTACATGTCTTCCATTGGCCAGTGGTCAGGAGACATCTGAAGATTTTGGATGTTTAAATGTTGTTTGGGTTTTCCAATTTCTGAAATATCTGTGTGTCATCTGCATAGTTATAGAAGGTGAAGTGAAAACCATTGATCAGATCTGAAAATGATTTAGTGCAGGTGTTCAAAGGCATGAGTGAGATGATTAAGGGCCCGATTCACAGAATTAACTTAAGACTAAATCCTAAATTTACTACTTTTTGCTAGAACTAGAGACATGGTAGGTGTAACGTTGTGAGGGAATCCTATGCGTGGGAAGATGTGTTACAGTGTTTTCATTGTGGGAAAGCCTGATTTGGCTACCTCCTCCACTTAGGCATTCATTGATAGCTTGACATTCATGGAAATTCTGAGGTTTCTTACCTTCTTAGATATTTTTGGTGGAAGTCCCAGATCGTCAAGCCAGGCTTAAAGAGGATCCCAGGTGTTCCAGGCTTCACAAGTGAGTATTTCAGATTTGGATGCATTCAATTCGATGAGACTACATGTCTTCCATTGGCCAGTGGTCAGGAGACATCTGAAGATTTTGGATGTTTAAATGTTGTTTGGGTTTTCCAATTTCTGAAATATCTGTGTGTCATCTGCATAGTTATAGAAGGTGAAGTGAAAACCATTGATCAGATCTGAAAATGATTTAGTGCAGGTGTTCAAAGGCATGAGTGAGATGATTAAGGGCCCGATTCACAGAATTAACTTAAGACTAAATCCTAAATTTACTACTTTTGGTATTCACAGAATGCACTTACTACTTTTGGTATTCACAGAATGGATTTACGGCTACTAACTTTACGTCCGCACTCGGGCCGGAGATTCCGGCCTGGAGGCGGAGATTCCGGCCCGGAGGTGGGACTTCCAGCCCGGAGGTGGGACTTCCGCCCAGAGGTGGGGATTCTGGCCCGAAGGTGGGGATTCCGGCCCGGAGGTGGAGATTTCAGCCATGGCTAAATCTCTGCCACTGGCCGGAATCCCCACCTCCGGGCCTGCTTTAATTATGCATGGTTTAAAAGGAATGGAGGATTCTGGATAGTATTTGTTCTATTTTGTAGGTATGATGTGATCCAAGCTACAGATGTGCCCTTTCTTCAGGCTTCCTCAAGTCATTGGATTAATGTTCTATGATCCACTGTGTCAAAGACAGCTCAAAGATCTATGAGAAGGGCAGCAACCCTGTTCTGATCTACTGTGCTTTTAAGGTCACCCCTCATTCCACATTGAGATTAGGGTCGTTTGGTCCCTCCTCCTGGACTTAATCCTTTTTGGAAGTCAGAAAGTATAGGCGTGTCTTCACTGAATTGTGACATCTGGGCAAAGGCTGCTCTTTTTATACAAGTTTGCGCAGGAATGGTCCCTTTGGTATGAGTCAGTAGTTTTGATTGAGCATGTTAGTTTTTGAAATGACAGCAAGCATCTGTTTGCCTTTTTTAAGTCTTCTGGGAAAACCCCTATTTTAAGGAGATGTTGGTGAGTGTTCTGACTGGAATGGCTACTGAAGTTGTTAAAATAATGATTTTGAGTATTTGATGTGGACAAGGGTACGAGGAGCAGCTGGCTGGCTTGCTCGCTTTGCAAAATCCAAAAATTCAGCTGTATTTCCCTTCCCCTATAGGACTTTGTTCCAAACGGGTTACGGCTGTTGTCTATTTTTAGTTTAGTAAGAATCCAACATTTTTTCTTTGGTTGAGCAATGATTTGCCAGTCTGTGGGAATAATCTTGAGGAATGGCATTGGTAGCTTCTGTGCATTTTAGGTTACCAAATTCTGTGAGTATTTTCTATATTTTTTTTAATTCTTTATTGGATAAACTTTGTGTATTCAGGTGGAATAGTATCATTTTTTTCTTTTTTGAGTTTTTTAAAATATATTTTTGTTTATTAGAGCAGAACAAGAGCAGTATAACCAAAAATAATCAAGAGTATATGTAAAAGGCAAATCCATGTCACAATATGGCCCGACAACATACAATGAAAGAGACCCCAATAAAGTGCAAACGTGCATAACAGCACTCGGATTACAAAGTATCCTTACATACATTTCACCACTTTCAAATTCATTGACCTATATAACATCTTCAGAGTAAAGTGCAACCAGGCAAAGGTCAATTATGACAAAGTAATACAAATGCAAAATTTCCTCCAATAATAAATAACCACCTCCTGATTTAAATCATATAACATACAATGTCGGAAGTGAAAATAGAGCAGATAAAACCAAGTGCCATTCCTTCTATGTTCCCATTGACTGATTTATAAAAAGGAGAGAAAAGCTTGCCCGTATTAACCTAAATCTTCAAGTGGCACTAACTCTCTTCACATAAGCTTCCTCAAATCTATATGTCCTACACATTTTACTGATCCAATGACCCATCTTTGGCTGCTCAATTGTTCACCAAATCTGTAAGATAAGTGATCTTGCCACAGTAATCAATATTGAAATAAAATACTGCTGGTATTTCTCAAGGCATATAACCTCCCCAGAAGAACCAAATAAAACCAACCTACAAGATGGGTCAATTGCAGTGGACATACAATGAGAAATAGTTATAAAGACTTTGGTCCAGAATTGCTGTAAATGGCTACGTTAAAAAAATATATGTACCCAACCAACTGCATCCTACTTATTACATCTAAAACAGTTGTTACGCACAGTAGGATACATCCTATATAATTTTGACGACGTATAATAGAGCAATCATCTTGAAAGAAAATTAATTCTTTTAAAATTGGCTCCCCGTAACCCTTTACAACTCAACTCACAGAGCGATGACCATTCTTTTAAATTAAATTTACATCCTGTTTCAGAATACATTTTCTGCAATTTATCCAAAATATCTTTTCCCCCTTTTTGCTATGGTGCAATAGATGGTACCATGTGCCTATGCCCAACGTTTTAATTGTCATCTGTCTAGCAATCTGATATGCAGATTCATTCAGAATGCTATATTTACTTGCAATCTGGAAAAAACTTAAACAGAAGGCCGTACTTTGATCACCGGCTTGCATCTGAACTGTATTTCATGTAGTTTATTATAATGTTTAAAATTTGCAAGTCAAACAAATCCCAGTTCTTGCCAGGCTTGCACAAGTCTTCTAGACAGAAATAGACCACCAGCTGCGCAATCCTGAATAGGGGTATAAACATGGTAGACCGAAATATATAAATAAATAAAAAACACCTGGATTCTCCCTGACACTGCCAGTAGCACCTTGTATCTTGTTTTGTTGGGGAGCTTTGCTACTCATAAGAAAGTTGGCAAATTAGTTGCACTTTCATTTATCATATGGTTCAAGAGGAAGTTATCATAAACTGAGTTTGACGCACCTATTTTGATCAGAGATGCCTTATAATATCTTGCAAAATGAGGTAGTGCTAAGCCCCTGTGTAATGTATTCAGTTGGAGTGTAGCTAATTTCACGCAAGGCTGTTTGTTGTTCCATACAAATTTCCGAATCAGACCATCCAATCATTTGAAAAAAGAATTAGGAACTTTCAGAGGGAGGTTAATAAAAAGAAATAGGAACAATAGAAGAACTGACATTTTAACCATTGATGCCTGTCCAACTAATGACAGATTTAGTAATGTCCATTTATGTAATACTCTATTCACCTTAGCCAATGTCCTTCCGTAATTTAATGAAAACAGATCTCCATATTGATCTGTGACTAGAATTTCAAGATATCTAACAGGGCCAGGCAATACATGTGGTAAACATGCTGGAGTCTCTGGGGGAGTCATGTGTAACAATTTCTGTCTTTGTTTGATTCACTTTATATCCCCCGATTTTTGTAAAATTGTCAATTTCATCCAACACGTTCTTTATATTTGAGTCTTCTGCCTTAAGATATAAAGTTAAATCATCTGTATAAAGCTTTATTTTTGATATCTCTACCATTGGGGGTATGATCTGTGCATTAGCCCAAATTTTAACTGCCAGTGGCTCAATATAAAGAGCAAACAGCAGGAGAGATAATGGACAACCCTGCTGAGTGCCCCTATTAATATTTACCCTACCTACTTCTGTTCCATTAATAATAATCTTGGGTTTGGCATGGCTATATAGTTCTTTTAACATACCTGTCAACTGAGTAGGGAGACCAAACTTCTCCAATATAAAAAATAAGGCCCGCCAATCCACTAAGTCAAAGGCCTCCTGAGCGTCCATCATCAGTATTGCTGCTTTAATCTGACTTGCCAAGAAGTAGTTAATTGCTTGTATTAAAATATAGGTATTAGTTGCCATTAATCTCCCCGGTAAGAAACCATTCTGATCTACATGCACCACCTGTTGGACTGGAGGTACAATTCTCCTTGCCCAGATTTACGTAAAAATTATAATCTGTATTTAGCAGACTAATCGGTCGATATGAATTAGGATCACAAGGATCGTTATCTTTTTAAAGAAAAATAATTACTACTAACTCCTTGAACCCCTTAGTAACTGGGGTTTGTTTGGTTAAAAAGATTAACTAAAACGGGAAGTAACTCATCTTGAAACCTTTATATACTTCTAACTGGATCCTGTCACAACCACAAGCTTTAGCATTGGGCATATTTTTCAGTGCTTCTTCAATTTCTAATGATTCTATAGTAGAGTTCAACTGCTGGATATATTCCCCTTAAACCTGCGGCAGCTCTAGAGAGCCAATATACCTGCTTTGATCATGTTCTCCTGTTATCTGTGTTTCTATATACATGTTTTTAAAATGCAACAGACACAATTTTCTGATTGTCCTCCACTAATTGATTAGATAATGGATCCCTCAACTTATTTAATATTTGGGAACTATTCTGGCTTTTGGAAGAACCATGCTAAAAGTTTGCCAATATGCTGGTCTTCCTCATCGAGATTTTGTTGATATGCTTTACTCCCTATGATTTCTTCTACCAAAAAGAAGTCCCTTAACTCCTCCTTAGTTTTAAGTAATTCCTGCTGCCATATTTTTAACAATTGTTCCTCAATCAAGGCTGCATTAACCCTTTGTCTGGCTTTGTCAACAGCTGCTTGCAGCCCCTCTACCTTTTGCTTATGCTGTTTACCAATCCATGCTTTATAGGAGATAACTTGTCCTCTAAAGGCGGCTTTAAAAGTCTCACTAACCATAAAAAAGAGGCATTACTTAAATTAAATTTGAAGAATCCCTTCATAAAAGCTTTTGTCGCTTTTAACCAAATAGGATCCGCCAGCAATGATTTGTCAAACTGCCATCTCACCTTCTTCTTAGAGATAAATTGAAGGGAGACTAAAAAGGAGACTATGGAATGATCTGAAAAGGAGATGGCAAAAATCTCAGTCCTACCATTAGCCAGCAATTTGTCCACCAGAAAAAAATCCAGTCTTGATGCCGTTCTAAATCTTGAGAAGTAACAGGTGAACTGGTAGAAGCCCGGGTGTCCCGCCCTCCATGGATCTACAAGTGCTAAATCTGTTTTTATTGTATTTATTAACTTTGCCATCTTAGGATTCAATTGGCATTTAGTTTTATTGCAGGTGTCAAGTTTAGGATTTTGAATAAAATTAAAATCACCCCCAATGATCAAAGTGCCTTCCGATTATTTTGCTGTGTCATAAATTTGTTCTAGCGCTGCAGAATCATCCTCAATGGGGTCTTAATAATTCACCAAATTTAGTCCTATTTCCTCAATTTTAACTTTAACGCAAAGCCATCTCCCCTTCTTGTCCCAAATTACTTCCAGAACCTATCAGTCAATTGACTTTGCTAGTAAAACCAAACGCCTCGAACTGCTGCAGCGGCAGAAGAGAAATATGCATAAGTATATTTCCTTGGAAGATACGTCCTGGGATTATAGTACTAAAATGAGTTTCTTGTAAAAATATTATTTCTGGAACAAATGTGTCTAACCAATTTAATAAAGCGCCCCTCCTACATGGATTTAAAAGCCCATTCAGATTGCAAGAAATTATCTTAATCTGTTGCAGCAGTTCTTCAATTTTCAGACATGTAAACCTGTATCTATTTTACAAACAATATAATGACCTCTCTCTCCTTCTTTTTTCTTATACCGACGAATAGGCATTGTTGCACATTAGCTCTTGCCCTAATCATTTTCAGATTGCTAAACCCCCCAACCCCTGAACCCTCTTCCCCCCTCCCCACTGCCCCTTCCCAGCACTGAGGACTTCCCCTCCACCCAGCCCTGGGGCCTCCCTTCACCAATAGGTGCCATGGTATTGCACCTGACTCCCCAAAGGCACTTTCCTCCCGCCGGAGAGAAGAAAATACAAAAAGAAAAAAGAAACAAGAATTAGAAATATACTCCTGCAGCCACAATCAAAGTTTATGCCTCCCATTGCAAAGTTAAGCTTTATCTTGATATAACTCTGACAACAAAAGGTTTACAACATCATTAGAAGAAAAGTCGTGGAATCGCCCCTTCACCAGCACTTTTAGTTTTGCCTGTTGCACAACTGAGGCTTGCCCCCCATGCGTTTAAATTCTTGAGCAAGTTCTAGAAAAGCCTTACGACATCTGCCCATTGCAGCCGCTAAGTCCGAGAACACACTCATATGAACATTTTCCGTGATGAAAAACTATTTTTGATGATTTGTGGTACCTAAGACCTGTTCTCTGATGCGAAAGCCCGCAAAATTAACTAATATTGCCCGAGAGAACTTTGCATCAGCAGAACGCTGGGCCGAGATCATGTGTGCTCTCATGATGGTTAAATCACTCGGGGCATTTGATAGTATACATTTCTTAATCAGGGAATTCATCAGCTGGGAGATATTCAGAATATCCCCCTGTGCCTCGCTTCCTTCTGGAACTCTGATAAACCTCAGATTACTATGCCGTGAATGGGTCTCCAACATCTCTGTTTTCACTTCCAGCTGTTGCAATATCTTTAACTCTGGCATAATGATCTTACTCATTTTTAGGCAATCATCCTCAAGATCAGAAATTCTTTGTTGGGCCTCAGCGAGACATTTGGGAAATTGCATAAGGGGTTCCTCAATTAAAGATAGTCTTTGATTAACTATTGCTGTATCAAGAGCTTGTTGTACTTTAAGACCCCAAAACTCCACTAAAATCACTTCGAGAAGAGGTCTCATTGTTTCATCATTAGCTTCCAAGTGGAATATTATCTGATTCCAGTGCTGAATTTAGTACCGATTCATATTTGTCTTGGGCTGGCTTTACACCTGTCCTTACTGGCTCCATAGCGCTGGCTACTACCATGGCATTTGCTAACTCTTCTGGTTCATGTATAGCTGAAATCATGTTATCTTGAGTATGAGGTAGCTGTGGCGGAGTCAGGATGGTTTCTGTCTGTGCCAAGTCTCCTTTGGGGAAAATATTTTGAACAAAGGGTAGTCTTTAGGCCTCCTTGAGGTGGTATTAGCTACATTTGATGCTGCTGAATTCGGGAAGGAGGTGGATGGGATAGTCACTGAAGGAGATCTCTCTTAAAATAACTCATTACCCGCCTCCACTCCGTCTTCCTCTAAAAACATTTATTTTCCTGTAGAGCACGATGAATGAGCCAACTCTGCCATACCAACCCGCTGTACTTTCATGGCGGATGGCATATATTGTGACATATATTTTGTTAGGCATATCTTGTCATGAGGGTTGTTGGTTTTGAGCGATTGTGTTGAAGCTTAACAATTTGTTTTTGGATCTTTTTTAATTCTGCATTCCTTCAATGGGAATGTTCTCTCTTGTATTGCGTAGATGCTTTAAGAGCAATTAGGAGAATAAAAGCTTCCAAGAGCCATCCCTAGAGTGTCTCTACAGAATTCATTGTGACCAGATCTGTGTTTTAGGGAAATACATTTTCTAGTTCCTTCAAAAATAGCTTGTTCCTCAGTCAATATGTTATTGTAGGTAAGATGATTTTACCTAAGGTGAGCCATGGCGTCTTATGTTGGTAGGCAGCAAGGTAGTGGTCTGACCACATGACTTGAGTAATCCTTTGGAACATGGCTAGGTAAAGGGAGGCAAAGATGACATCTAATGTGTGTTGTGTGATGTGGCTGAGATTGGAATAACCTATTGTAGGTTCTGTGTCTAGGTCAGCGAGGATGGTTCTTGGTTGTGGCATATTAGGTTTGTCAAACCATATGTTGAGTTTGCCAAGGATGCCCAGGTTTGAGAATATTGTAAGAAGGTTAGAGATTGTGTCTAGAAACGTGTCTAGGAAGGTTGCATTACTATGTGGTGGTCCATAGAGAAGAAGAAAGTTATATGAAAAGGTTGGGTTAGGGTTGCATCTGACAAGGAGGGCCTCTAAACCTTGCAAAGTTATATCCTGGGATTTGGTGAGATGTTATGTTTCCTTAAATATTATGGCTATGCCTCCTCTTCTTTTGCCTCTGCAATTTTGTGTAACAGTTTGATAGACTGGTGGAACAACTCAATTCAAAACAGGTGCCATGCCTTCCCAAAGCCACCATTCATCTATGAAAAGTAAGTGTCTGTGAATAAAATAAATATGTGGTACTTTTTTTATGAAAGATTATCATAATATTAACATTATCAGCAGGCAATCTAAAGCATGCCTTTTTGAGGTGTTGTAAGTTTGCACTGTAGGAAAGTGAGTATTGTCATTTGAAATTGAGGATGATGTGCCATTGTTGGTGATGTTAACTGTTGCTAGACAGAGAACTGTTGATTTTGTTTATCATAATCTTCCTCCAAAAAAACATAAAATACATTTTTGGGGTCTGCATGTGTGGGTTGTGGTGAGTCTGGTTAAAATTGACGGGTTGGGCTGAGTAGTTGTGTCTGAAAAGTAGGCTTATTGTATGATAATTAAGGAGATGCAAGGCAATGAAGAATGTTGTGGAGTGGCTTTCCTTTTGCATATGTTGAAGGTGGAAGGTGTATGGATTAGGGATTGTGCTGGAGCAGGACATCATGTTTTATGGCTCCAAATTCAGCAATGGATAAAATACATGTGAGCCAGTATTGATGTGTGTTTGGGGATTAAGGGATTAGTGTATTTGTTGCATGGAGATTGTGAGGGAGAGATGGGTTTATTGGCATAACTCTGGCCCAGTGCAGTTTTAGCAGCATCAAAGATTGGCTACCATTCAATATGCCAAAGTGATGCTACATCACTTGAGTTTGTGTCACCATGTTCCGCTTACTTTGCATGGAATACTGGCTTCAGTGATGTATCTCTCATCATCTAGGATGACCGACCAGTCTTGAAGGCAGCTATGGCTGGTGCTCTTCCCAGATCCGATGCCTTCCATGCGTGTGGCTATATTTTGTTGAGGGAAAAATATATAAACCTGAAAAGAAACTATTAGCTTTGTTTCATGAAGGCTATTTCTATCTCCTTACCACACAGAGAGACCATAAAGATACATTAACTCTCTCCTTACCTGTGCGCAGTCTACTTCACTTGCTTTATGCTCAGAGAGTATAGATTTAGTATCCACTATATGTAGGTGATATTTCCTGGTGTCGTAGGGGGCCATGATACCCACCGAACCTGAAAATAATTATTTTGCCCCCCCCGACTAGACACGAGAGGCAGCAGTGCAGATAACGAATAATGTCACAGAATCTGGCTACTTTGATGAATTACGCTGAGATTTTTCCCAAATTTACAGTTGTGGGTTTCTTTGCCCCGATTACCTGGTGTCTCCCATTCTTATTGTGTCCTGAGGATGACCAAATTCTAAATAATTGTGCTAAGGGGTCAAAAAGTTGATAAAAAAACATATATAGACTGGTTTTAAATTTTGATGGTGTCTCTTGACACTCATATTATGAGTGCCATGAATAACAACATACTGTCACAATCAGTCACATTTATATATTTTGTATATAACACAAAAACACTTCTTATCACTTTACCTGCTCTCACTGCCATGTTAATCTGTAGGTGCACCTTGTATATATTTTTTGAAAAAGTGTGAATGGTGTATCATTCATGAAAAAAAAACTAAATGCTTCTTATGGTTACCCCCACTTTTTGCTTGATGTTACCCTTTTTTGACTAGTCTAACTGGGATCCTGCTAATTAGGACCCCAGTCTATCTGCTTTATCCTTTAAATGTTTTGCATGTACTTAGGTACACTCCAGATTGGATACTGGGGTACCCTTGTCAGTCCCTAGTATATGGTACACATGTACCCAGGGCTTAAGTACACCAGAGGCCTCCCATGGCCTGCAGCATGTATTATGCCACCCATGAGAGGCCATGCAAAATGGAACTACAGGCCTGCCATTGCAGCCTGTGTAAGCTGGTGCTTGCACCACTTACTTTAGATATACGTTTACTATATCTGTAGGTCACTACACTTAAAACCTATCAGTCAACCCCTCTAGCAGGCCTTGACAATCCTTAAGGCAGAATGCTGGGTATTTCATGAGAGGGCACACCTGCATGAGCAGAGCCCCTATGCCGCCTTCGGAGACCATTTTCCCGGGTTGTCGGTGACGCAGCCAGACATATAGGTAGAGGTGAATTATATGCTCGTGTAAGATGCTATCTCAAAAACGGCTGCAACAAAACATGTCGTGTTTGGTATCAAACACCTTGGAATCATACCTCCACACCGGCAACCGGTGTGGGAGGTATGATTCCACCCTTCTGAAGCAAGCTTTGTGGGGTCGCTGGTCTTCTTGACCTGGGCAGCAGAAAATGATTGCTGCCGACCAGAGACACATTTCAAGCCTAGCTTGAGCAGGGAAAGGCAGGTCAATAGGCATCCTGTCACAGGGAGGTGTGACCACGTCCCAGACAGGCTTTAGTGTATTGGGGCTGGGCGGGTGCACTTTAAAAGTGTCTGAAAGTCTGCATCTGGGGCACACATGGTGTCCCTGTACATAGTCCAGTTCAAACCAGTCCTGGGAGCCGTTGGCTTCTGCTCTGGTGAGAAACTGGACAAAGGACATGGGAGTATCTGCCCCACTGTCCTGACCCTCCTCTGGGAGGGTCTCCTGACTCTGTCCAACCCCCTCCCGTGGGTACAAAAGGGCATCACTGGCTGTAGGACCCTAGATTCGGATTGGACAAGATTCTGATTAAGAAACCACTGACCTTCGACCGTCTGGACACTCTGGACCTCGCTGGACTTTGACTGGACCTGACTTCATCTCCCTCTCTGTCCAAAGCATTGTCTGTGCCCATACACCATACAGGCTCCACGGAGGACCTATGTAGCATCAAGGACAACTGAAGTATCTTCCTTGGGCTGAAGGAGTCACTCCTCTGCATTTGCAGTCACTGAACACAACTGACCGGTCTGCTGATCCTGAGCTCTTATAGACTCCGGAGGCTCCAGCAACACAGGAGGTGGTTTCCTATGTTCCTTGAGGTTGAGCTGCCTTCTCACTGAGTTTGAAGCCAGTATCCCTCATTGGGACCGCATAACCCGAACCCCTGTGCACCATGTACGTTTGCAATTGCTTATGCTTGTTGGCATTCCCCAACTAAGTGCTTTGGAATATCGATAGCCCCAACCTCTGCGCACATTTTTTATAAAGGACGTTGGCCTCCTCACATTCTGTGCCCTGCAAGCAGTTACTATGTGAAACTGCTAGAGGTCCCCTCTCAACTCCTGTGCCTCCGGCTTGTGAGTCCATTTGAGGGGCTGTCAGAGGAATGAGACCACAGACCAGGGAGTAGGGTATTTGATATGCTTTTTATTGTAAGAGGACAAGCAATGCTTTCTGGAAAACCCCTGACGAAGGATAAACAGTCTTCTTCTCCCTTTTTCGTTTGCCCTCCCGGCCTTCTCTCTGTAGTTCCGTCACTCCCAGGAGTAGTTCTTCTGGAACCAGGAGACCCTCGGGGAAACAAAGCCACAGGTGTTACTTTTCTGCGTCTCTCTATTGATGCTTGAACCCTTCACCATCACTGTGAATCTTGTGAAGATCGTACGTATCAGGTGGGTTGTGAATGGATAAGAAGTGCTGGACCCAGCGGGCTTTTGCTCTCCTCTTGGGATCTGTGCAGGGATGTTTTTTTAGGAGTCTAGGGGAAAGAGGGTGGAAACAGGGTGCCTGAATCATATGGTGCCCTACTCCCAAGACACCTGCTCTAAATTGTGTTGCACCCGGTCAAGCCCGTGTTATACCCAAACATCCAAACCCAACTATACACCCCACCCACCTAGGTCCGTAGCACTTGCCTGAAGCCGTGGCTCTGCGGCCGAGCCACAGCTGCCTCGTACGGCACACATTCCCGTCGGCTGTCCTGGCTCCGGCACTTCTCTCCTTCATCCTCGTTCTTGGTCAGGGCTTCCTTGTTGGATCCACTGGCCTCTCGTGGCGCTGGTCATTCTCCGGTCTCGTCCTCCTCTGAGTTGTACTCTTTTGCTCTCCAGGACTTGCCTCCTCGCATCCGTGTGTCTCCTGGCATGTCTAGCTCATGGGAAGGTAAGGTCGCTCCTCCCCTTTGCACCGGAAGTACTGCTCCCGCAACAGAGGAAGTGACCAGAAAGCAGGTCTCCTCGGTGCCCCTGGGGCTCCTACCACAAGCCCCCAAGGCCTTTTCCTTAAAGGGAAAACACTGACTTTCTTTGGCTCCACTAGTTGCTCCAGGCCTGCCTTGACTCCCCTTGCTGTGGTGAGTCTCCTGGTCCTTACTAGGCCAGACCGTTATCTTCCTTGACCTTCTTCGTGGGTTGCCGTTGCCAAGGCTTGTTGGTGCTCCCGCCGGACACCGACCCCTCAGCACTCAACACCCTTCTTGGGACAGCTTGTATTCGGCTCCTGGTCGTCCTCGAAGTCTCATAGTCCCCGTGACTGCCGAGTCAAGGTCTCCATCTTCACACCGGAAGCACCCGACTTCGGTGGGCTTTCGCTTACCAAGCCCCTGGTCACTCCTGAGTGACCCAGACTCTGTCCCCTCTGCTTTCAGGTTCCTTCCTTCAAGAATCCACCTGTGGGTTCCACCAGACACTTTTCTTCTTTCCAGCAGTGGCATTTCTTTAAATACTCGAATGGTGGTGGTTTCCGATGCCACTTCGAACCTATGCACCAGGCTTCCCTGGAATTGTAACTCTGGTACTTCGGTATCCACGGGCGGGGTGGCTCTCTAACCTTCTATGTTCTAAAGGGTTTCTTCGTAATCCACTGGGAAGCGTCCCTAAACACTAAAACTGCAAACGCGACACTCCCATTGAGTTGTATGTAGCACGCGGTCCTGTTCTCACGCTGCACCGGTCCTCCGTGGGGTCCCTACTTACTCACCTTGGGTGGTTCCTTGGGGTCCCAGCGATTCTGCAACCTCTAGACACTGTCTTGACTCGAGTCGTGGTTCTTATACCACTATTTTAGTATATGTTTTGGTCTCCCCCTGGAGCCCACAGTGTATTAGTGCTACTTATGTTTGTTTCTGTGCTACAGTATTGTGTGCTTTGTGTTTATATGCGTGTAGCAGATACTGTAAGGTATGTAAGGTGTGTTATAATAATAAATATATATTTTTATAACTACTTTGTCGTTCTCCTTTCATTTAACCACTACATAAAGGTTGCATTCTGGCAAAGCAAGCTGCCTAACATTACTTCAAGATTAGTCCTGAAGGCTGCTCTCCACAGCTACCGCTTGGATAGCTTTCTAAGGTTATCTGTGACCTCCTAAATCACCATAAGGGTTGTTTGGACTGGTGCAAGGTACCCACTTTAATTAGTGGACATCATATACCAGGCCAACTTCTCACACTAAATAAATGCACTCATCGCAAAATTTAAATAAACCTACAGATGAGTTCTTCATGTTGCTATTGCCATGGAAGTACAAGGCTACACTTCTCCCCTAGGGACCAATTTGTTGTTACTAATTGAAACTTTGAAGGCCACAATAGAGAAAGCAAGAAGCAGTCATTTCCTTAGAAATATGTACAACCCTGCAAATGGACCAAATAATCTTCCACAGTGAGCCCAATAAGGTTTAATAACTTGTAATCAATCTGTTGAATGCTGGTAGGAAAGATGAAAGGTGCTTCGGGGCAACAGCCAATAAACCAACCTCCAGAGCTGAACTGCCAATTGAACCATCCGCAGCTAAATTAAAGAACTCCAACACAGTGAAGGGCCAAGCCACCACACAAAGCAACACAGTGATGATGTAAAGATATATAACACAACATACTGCCATGTGGGTTGGCCTTTTCCCCCTCAAAATGACTGCCTCTGCGATTGGACAATATACTTAGGGGAAAAAATCCACAACAGAAATTCCACGTGGCCAGTGGCAGATTTAAGACTTTTTGCCCCATAAGTGGGCACGTGGAATATGAAATAAAATGGTTCTCTGTTGTTACAAAAGTGAGTATTTGACTAGGCAATGATTTATTTCTGCTGATGTGTGCATTTTGGGATGTGAGCCCCTCTTTACTAGTCTGTATCCACACTGCCCCCGAGGGAGCCTTGGACTGCTTGGACAACGCAACCCTGTGAGTCAAGTGTAGAAGAAGTACTTGGTCATTTACTCAGAATCCATAGTGAGTCGGGCTCTGGGACATCAGGAGTAAAAGGCCTCAACTCCTATGGTTGAGTCCAGTAACTCTGGCTGGGTCCATGTCCCTCTGAAAGGGATTCTAACAGTTGTTGATTGACATAATAAATTAAGAAAACACATATTGTTAACAATGAAAATGTACTCCCTATTGGTAAGGTGTAATAACAAAAGCTGAAAGTATATATAAATAAGTCTTACAGGCCTGAGCCACAAGCTGCCCTTTGTAGTACATTTTGTGATGCTACAGTAGTAGAATGAAACTTCCTACAAAGTGCTATTCACAAACTTACACTTTTGAGTAACTTTGCTAATTTTGCTTTTGTAGTAACTTACACTTTTGTAGTAACATACACCTTTGTGGTAAGTACCTACCTCCATCAGTCTCCATTGGAGGGTGTTGCAGTACCAGTGGTTGACCATATATAGTGCTGGAATTACTACAAAAGTGTACGTTACTACAAAGGTGCAGATTGTGAATACTGAAAAGTAGTGAACATACTCAAAAGTGTAAACGTACTCAAAAATGTAAGTTACCTTTGGGAATCAGAGCTTTTGTTTTTAAGTGAGAGATATTTTGAAGATTATGTAATGCATATAGAAAATGAAATATTCTCAGTCTGATTCACCAAGGTAACTTACACTTTTGATTTACTTTACAATTTTACTCAGCTAAAGGATGATGGGCAAGATTTAAATGTCTCATCTATTAGTGAAAACGGTGATTGTGTTATAATGAGGATAATACTTGCTGTGATATCTATCTCAGCAATGGTTTTGGGTGATGGTGTGGCTTGCTCCTCTTTTTGCAACTATTCTTTGTTCTAATTTTTGAGTGGTCGTTGTTGCCCAAGTAGTTGGGGGTTGGTAATTCTGTGGATATATACTTTGATAATTAGACCAGTGGGCGCTATAGAGCAGCTTGATGATTCCTTAAGATTCTGTACTATAGACTTGTTTTTCTGCCACAGAGGGTGGGTGGGAGTGCTCCCTACACACTCCATAAAAACCCGGTATTTGTAAAGCACAAACTAATCACCCATAAGGGTCTCAAAGTGCTTGGGCCATTGAGGAGATTAAGTGAGCTATTTCCCAGTCACAGGATGCTGAATTGATCTGCCTCCGGTGCTGGGGATCGAATCGTAAGCCCTGCACACCGGAGCCAGCTGCCCCGGCTGCTGCACCACACTTCTCCTGGGGTGTTACGATATTTTAGTTGTTGTTCTTCAATGGCATCCGTTAGAATGACATTTGGTGCACTTCCAATATGTGTGCACTCATTTGTTGGTTCTCTTTAGAATGAGTTTAAGACCTTGTGAAACTTGGCTCTCTAGGCGTGTGGCCTTGAGGTATATACATTAAATAGAAGTAGAGAGACCTATTCACAAACTGTACTTTGTAGTACATTTAGTAGTACTATAATATTATTACTTGAGTAGTATAACATGTTATTCACTACGGGCCAGATGTTCGACCTGCAAAATAGCACTTCGCAAATTGCGAGTCATTTGCGACTCGCAATTTGTGAGGCGCTATTTTGCATGTACAACAGTGTGTTGAACACTGTTTGTGATTCCCAATTGGGTTGCACATTGCAAGGCTCATAAATAATAATGAGCCTCGCGCAATTTGAGAGCCCATTGCGAATGACTGGCCCTCCCAGGGATGGTGGCCTGCTGGGCTCAGCAGATCACTGTATCTGGGACTGCTTTTTAAATAAAGCTGTTTTTTTTTTTAATGCATCCCGTTTTCCTTAATTGGGCCCAATGCCTGCTCTTAAAAAATATTTTCCAGCATACTCACAAAGGGGAAGGGGTCCTCTGGCGACCCCTTCACCTTTGCGAGTGGTTTACCACCTACTTGAAGTAGATGGTAAACTGCGAGTGTTTTGCGGCCGCAAATGCGGTTGCAATATACCAGTACATAGCATGTTGACTCGCTATTGGGAAGGGGCGCCCCTTCCCAATAGCGAGAGTTGCAAATGCTATTTTGCGAGTCAGTGATTTGTACATGCTATTACCCTTTTTTGCGTCCGCAAAAGGGAGTTTCTCCCATTTGCGGCTGCAAAAAAGGGTTGTACATCTGGCTCAAAGTGTGTAAATCTCGACCTCCACTCACCTATCCTTTGTATGTGGAGATCCTCACACATATAAGTTCACTACTTGTAAATGTGGGAGGTACCAATGGCGGGGTTAGAAAAAAAGGCATACTTTCTACTAAATGTGAGTGGTTTAGGAGAAGTAAGGAGGAGTTTAGATAGGGATAGGGAGGTGCTTGAGGGAGGACATGCACCCACCTACAAAAGAGTAAGCCCATAGGTATTCACAAACTGCAATTCTAAAGTTACTACAGGCAACAATGGACGTAAAACAGTAGTAAATTGCGTAGTAAACAGAGTAAGTCCAGCACCACACACAGCCTCCCACTGGTACAGCAACACCTTCACATAGAAAATAATGGTGATAAGGGCTTACAATAAAAACCCTTTGGACACAATCAAATACATGATTGCCTAAAATACCATTCTGGTCAGGCAGGCTTTCTAACATGTAAATGTATCCACAGTGTGATTATTTGAAATGTAAGTTGGAGTTTTGAAGAATTTTTTGAGTCCCTTTCCTTTTGACACCTTCTCCCAGCCATAATAAAAATGATAAAAGTTTGTAATGGCCCATTACAGAGCGCTCATTTTTTTCTGCTTGAAACAAAGGACTGCTATCTGCATAGTGCTTCTTTTGGCCAGAGCCTGGAGGCCCTCCCCAGGGATCACTTGAGGGCCCACTAGGGGGGGCTGCCTCCCAGTTTGAAGACCCCTGTTCTAGATCTTTCCCTCTTCTATCCCTCGACCATCCTTTTCAATCCAACTAATAGACTGATATATCCACCACTAAAATGAATTTCATAATTTGCTATAATAATTCCCCACTAATTCTGTTTGGGTTCTGGAGTAGCGTGCTACCAACCGAAAATCTCGTTGCCACCTCATCAGAGATAGAAGCGCTATTTAAATGCAAACCCTTCGATTTTCTATCCCTCCACTATCCTTTTTCAACCCAAATAACAAACTCACATGTCCACTGCTCAAATGAATTTCACATCTTCCTATAATAATTAATCACTAATCCTCTTTGGGTTCTGCAGTGGTGTGCTACTTGTCGAAGAGCACTTCAACGTTTGTTAGGGGAAGTAAGCTCTATAAAAATACAATTACAATATAATACAATAAAATACAATATCATTGGTGATGTAATATGAAATCTGCTCAGTGATGTTAGCAATGTTATTTAAGATGGCACTCTCGATTTTATGCATGAATTCACAGGAAGTGCAGGGGGAAAGTATGAGTCATGTCTTATACAGATAACCATAATTGGTATATCAGGATTTTTTTAATATTAACTTTACTTTAATTGTGTGTTTTTTTAAAATAATATTTGGCAATTTGTATATGGGACATACAAAATCACAACCAAAATGGACCCAAGACAATTCAAGTGGTCCATGAATGTATATCTGCAGCATGTCAAGTAAGTGCCAATTAGAAAGCAAAATGAGAGAAATACTTTGGTAATTTCTCCTTATCCATATAGATTATGTGATTAAGAAGTCCAACAGGTTTTGCGTCAGAGGAACATGATCAGTAAATTTCAGTTCCAGACGACAATAAACATAGCTATGGTCACCTGGCCGCAATATGCATGGTAACAGCAAGCACCCCTCCAGAACGTGTATAAAGTAGAAAAATACAATTAAATGTAATTAAATCAAAAAGTTTGTGCATTGTCAGGCATATGTATTAAGGAATACAATGCATCACTGAAGGATTTATTTGGACTTAAGAGAATGCACCCACTGGGGTAGCATGGGAGTGAACTGCATCGCCCAGAATGCCATGTGGCCACGCCCATCGGGGCAGGTGCGAATAATTGAAGTCAGTTTACAACCGAAAACGCTTCTCTTTTTGTCTTCCACTTTGCCACTGAAGAAAGGATTAGTTCCTGAAACGCGTCTGGCACGAATTTTGATGTTCATTTTTTAAAGTGTTCCTGCTGGCAAACTGTCATTAAAGGTATCCGAGCTTACTTACCTCCGTGTGGCTTGATTCCGAAGTGGGTTCCTGTAAGTTATGGATTTATAAACGGCCTTAACCCGGTCGAGGATGTAGCCCACCGCGTCAATGCGGGTCCGTGACGACACCATCGGTGCTGCCATCTACGGGACGGAGGGAAGCTGACGCTTTTGCAGGAAGAAGTCAGTTTCAGGCTCACTTGGCAGCTGGAAAGCGGAGCAGTTACCTTTAAGGAATACAATGCATCACTGAAGGATTTATTTGGACTTAAGAGAATGCACCCACTGGGGTAGCATGGGAGTGAACTGCATCGCCCAGAATGCCATGTGGCCACGCCCATCGGGGCAGGTGCGAATAATTGAAGTCAGTTTACAACCGAAAACGCTTCTCTTTTTGTCTTCCACTTTGCCACTGAAGAAAGGATTAGTTCCTGAAACGCGTCTGGCACGAATTTTGATGTTCATTTTTTGAAGTGTTCCTGCTGGCAAACTGTCATTAAAGGTATCCGAGCTTACTTACCTCCGTGTGGCTTGATTCCGAAGTGGGTTCCTGTAAGTTATGGATTTATAAACGGCCTTAACCCGGTCGAGGATGTAGCCCACCGCGTCAATGCGGGTCCGTGACGACACCATCGGTGCTGCCATCTACGGGACGGAGGGAAGCTGACGCTTTTGCAGGAAGAAGTCAGTTTCAGGCTCACTTGGCAGCTGGAAAGCGGAGCAGTTACCTTTAAGGAATACAATGCATCACTGAAGGATTTATTTGGACTTAAGAGAATGCACCCACTGGGGTAGCATGGGAGTGAACTGCATCGCCCAGAATGCCATGTGGCCACGCCCATCGGGGCAGGTGCGAATAATTGAAGTCAGTTTACAACCGAAAACGCTTCTCTTTTTGTCTTCCACTTTGCCACTGAAGAAAGGATTAGTTCCTGAAACGCGTCTGGCACGAATTTTGATGTTCATTTTTTGAAGTGTTCCTGCTGGCAAACTGTCATTAAAGGTATCCGAGCTTACTTACCTCCGTGTGGCTTGATTCCGAAGTGGGTTCCTGTAAGTTATGGATTTATAAACGGCCTTAACCCGGTCGAGGATGTAGCCCACCGCGTCAATGCGGGTCCGTGACGACACCATCGGTGCTGCCATCTACGGGACGGAGGGAAGCTGACGCTTTTGCAGGAAGAAGTCAGTTTCAGGCTCACTTGGCAGCTGGAAAGCGGAGCAGTTACCTTTAAGGAATACAATGCATCACTGAAGGATTTATTTGGACTTAAGAGAATGCACCCACTGGGGTAGCATGGGAGTGAACTGCATCGCCCAGAATGCCATGTGGCCACGCCCATCGGGGCAGCTGCGAATAATTGAAGTCAGTTTACAACCGAAAACGCTTCTCTTTTTGTCTTCCACTTTGCCACTGAAGAAAGGATTAGTTCCTGAAACGCGTCTGGCACGAATTTTGATGTTCATTTTTTGAAGTGTTCCTGCTGGCAAACTGTCATTAAAGGTATCCGAGCTTACTTACCTCCGTGTGGCTTGATTCCGAAGTGGGTTCCTGTAAGTTATGGATTTATAAACGGCCTTAACCCGGTCGAGGATGTAGCCCACCGCGTCAATGCGGGTCCGTGACGACACCATCGGTGCTGCCATCTACGGGACGGAGGGAAGCTGACGCTTTTGCAGGAAGAAGTCAGTTTCAGGCTCACTTGGCAGCTGGAAAGCGGAGCAGTTACCTTTAAGGAATACAATGCATCACTGAAGGATTTATTTGGACTTAAGAGAATGCACCCACTGGGGTAGCATGGGAGTGAACTGCATCGCCCAGAATGCCATGTGGCCACGCCCATCGGGGCAGGTGCGAATAATTGAAGTCAGTTTACAACCGAAAACGCTTCTCTTTTTGTCTTCCACTTTGCCACTGAAGAAAGGATTAGTTCCTGAAACGCGTCTGGCACGAATTTTGATGTTCATTTTTTGAAGTGTTCCTGCTGGCAAACTGTCATTAAAGGTATCCGAGCTTACTTACCTCCGTGTGGCTTGATTCCGAAGTGGGTTCCTGTAAGTTATGGATATATATATATATATATATATATATATATATATATATATATATATATATATATATATATACATGCATATATAATGGTTTTACATTATTCAAGTGTGCACTGAACCTACTAAAGGCTTAACTAAGCTTGCATTAGGGGACTACAAGTCCCAATATGCAACATGCAAAACACATACTATACGCAATGCACAAGGAAACAATCAATGAAGAGTAAATGGGAATGGACTGAAACATGAATTTCTCTGGTTTTGTACAAGTGAAATGTCCAACTAACTATAACATTCCTGAAACCTGTTGTGTTTTCAGTGAATTTCTAGGGTTTTATAAATGCTAATTTCTAACTATAACGTCCCTGAAACCTATGTTTCTTCAGTGAATTTCAAAGAATTTTAAATGAAAATTTCTAACTATAACATCCCTGAAACCTCTGTTTTTACAGTGAATTTCTAAGGTTTTTCAAATGCTAATTTCTAATTACGCCTACATAGGTAGGGCATGTGCAGAAAGATGAAGAAAGGCACAGAAAGAAGGAAGAGAAGTGCAGAAAGATGCAACAGAGGGATGCAGAAATAAGCAAGAGAGTTGCAGAAAGAAACAAAAGAAGTGCAGAAAGAAGGAACAGAGGTGCAGAAAGAGGGAAAAGGGGTGCAGAAAGAGGGAAGAGGGATGCAGAAAGAGGGAATAGGTGCCAGAAAGAGGCAAGAGGAGTGCAGAAAGTGGAAAGAGGGGTGCATAAAGAAGGGACAGAGGTGCAGAAAGAAGCAAGAGAAGTGCATAAAGAAGTAACAGAGGTTCTGAAAGAGAGATGAGGGGTGGAAAAAGAGGCAAGAGAAGTGCAGAAAGAAGCAACAGAGATGCAAAAACAGGAAATGGGTGGAGAAAGTAGCAAGGGAACAGGTGCCAGAAAGAGGCAAGAGGAGTGCAGAAAGAGGGATGAGGGGTGCAGAAATAGGCACAAGGTGTGCAGAAAGAAGCAAAAGAGGTGCAGAAAGAAACAAATGCAGAAAGGGGGAAGTGGGGTGAAGAAAGAGGCAAGAGGGATACAGAAAGAAACAACAAAGGTGCAGAAAGAAACATATGAAGTGCAGAAAGAAGGAACAGAGGTGCAGAAAGAGGCAAGAGGGGTGCAGAAAGAGGGAAGAGGGGTGTGAAAGAGGCTCGAGGAGTGCAGAAAGAAGCGAGAGGCTTACAGAAAGAAGCAAGAGAGTTGAGGAAATAAACAAAAGAAGTGCAGAAAGAAGCAACAGAGGTGCAGAAAGAAGCAAGAGTGGTACAAAAAGAGGGAAGAGAGGAGCAGAAAGAGGCACAAGGGATGCAGAAAGAAGCAAGACAAGTGCAGAAAATAAAAAAAAGTACAGAAAGATGGGGAAAAGGTGCAGAAAGAGGCAAGAAGGGTACAGAAAGAGGGAAGGGGTGCAGAAAGAGGCACAAGGGGTGCAGAAATAAGAAAGAGAGGTGCATAAATCTGCAAGAGAAGTGCAGAAAGAAGCAACAGAGACACAGAAAGGTGGATGAGGGGCAGAGAAAGAGGCAAGCGAAGTGCAGATAGAAGCAAGAGAGATAAAAAAGGGAGAAGAGGGGTGGAGAAAGAAGTAGGAGAGATGCAGAAAGAAGCAAGAGAAATGCATAAAGAAGCAACAGAGATGCAGAAAGGGGGAAGTGGGATGGAGAAAGAGGCAAGAGGGATATAGAAAGAGAGGTGCAGAAAGAAAGAAAAGAAGTGCAGAAAGAAGGAACGGAGGTGCAGAAAGAAGCAAGAGTGATGCAGAAAGAGGCAAGAGAAATGCATAAAGAAGCAACAGAGATGCAGAAAGGGGGAAGTGGGATGGAGAAAGAGACAAGACGGAAAAAGAAAGAAACAAGAGGGGTGCAGAAAGAAACCAAAGAAGTGCAGGAAGAAGGAACAAAGGTGCAGAAAGAGGCAAGAGGGGTGCAGAAAGAGGGAAGAGGGGTGTGAAAGAGGCATGAAAAGTACAGAAAGAAGCAAGAGGAGGACAGAAAGAAACAAGAGAGGTACAGAAAGAAACAAAAGAAGTGCAGAAAGAAGGAACAGAGGTGCATAAAAAGGCATGAGGGGTGCAGAAAGAGGGAAAAGGGGTATGAAAGAGGCACAAGGGTTGCAGAAAGAAGGGGCAGTGGTGTTGAAAGAAGCAAGAGAAGTTCAGAAAGAAGCAACAGAGGTGCAGAAAGAGGGATGAGGTCTGGAGAAAGAGGTAAGAGAAGTGCAGAAAAAAGCAACAGAGATGCAAAAAGGGGGAACAGTGGTGAAAAAAGTGGCAAGAGGGGTGCAGAAAGGAACAACAGAAGTGCAGAAAGAAGCAACAGAGGTGAAGAAAGAGGTAAGAGGGGTACAAAAAGAGGGAAGAGGGGTGCCGAAAGAAGCATGAGTGGTGTAGAAAGAAGTAAGAGAGGTGTAGAAAGAAGCAAGAGGAGTGCAAAAAGAAGCAACAGAGGTGCAGAAAGAGGCAAGAGTGGTACAAAAAGAGGGAAGGGGTGCAGAAAGAGGCACAAGGGGTACAGAAAGAAGCAAGAGACATACAGAAAGAACCAAGGACGTGCAGAAAGAAGGAACAGAGGTATAGAAAGAGGCAAAAGGGATGTGGAAAGAGGGAAGAGGGGTAGTACAAGAGGCAAGGGACTGCAGAAAGAAGAATGAGAGCTACAGAAAGAAACAAAAGAAGGACAGAGGTGCTGAAAGAGGCAAGAGGGGTGCACAAAGAGGGAAGAGGGGTGTGAAAGAGACACGAGGAGTGCAGAAAGAAGCAAGAAGGGTGCAGAAAGAAGCAACAGAGGTGTAATAAGAGGCAAGAGGGGTACAAAAAGAAGGAAGTGGGATGCAGAAAGAGGCAAGTGTGGTGCAGAAATAAGCAAGAGATGTTCAGAAAGAAACAAATGAAGTGCAGAAAGAAAGAACAGAGGTGCAGAAAGAGGCAAAAGGGGTGCAGAAAGAGGGTGCACGGGTGGAGAAAGAAGCAAGGGGTGCAGAAAGGAGCTAGAGAGTTGCAGAAAGAAACGGAAGAAGTTCAGAAAGAAGGAACAGAGGTGTAAAAAGAGGCAAGAAGGGTGTAGAAAGAGGGAAGAGGGGGGCAGAAAGAGAAAAACGGGGTGTAGAAAAAGGTGAGAGGTGCAGAAACAAACAAAAACAAAAGAAGTGCATAAAGAAGGAACAGTGGCGCAGAAAGAGGCAAGAGGGGTGTGAGAAGAGGGGTGTGAAAGAGGAATGAGGGGTACAGAAAGAAGCAACCGAGGTACAGAAAGAGGGAAGAGGGGTGGAGAAAGAGACAAGAAAAGTTCAGAAAGGAGCAACAGAGATGCCAAAAATGGGAAGAGGGGGGAGAAAGACGCAAGAGAAGTGCAGAAAGAAGCAACAGAGATGCAGAAAAGGGGAAGAAGGGTGGAGAAAGAGGCAAGAGAAGTGCATAAAGAAGCAACTGAGGTGCAGAAAGAGGAAAGAGGGGTGGAGAAAGAGACAAGAGGAGTGCAGAAAGAAGCAACAGAGATGCAGAAAATGGGAAGAGAGGTGGAGAAAGAGACAAGAGAAGTGCAGAAAGAAGCAACAGAGGTGCAGTAAGAGGGAAGAGGGATTGAGAAAGAGACAGGAGAAGTGTAGAAAGAAGCAACAGCGATGCAGAAAAGGGGAAGAGGGTGCAGAAAGAAGCAAGAGAGGTATAGAAAGAAACAAACGAAGTGCAGAAAGAAGGAACAGAGGTGCAGAAAGAAGCAGGAGGGGTGCAGGAAGAGGGGTGCAGAAAGAGGCAAGAAAGGTGCAGAAAGAGGCAAGGGGGCACATAGAAGCAAGTGAGGTGCAGAAAGAGGCAACAGAGGTGCATAAAAAGGCAAAAGAGGTACAGAAAGTAGAAGAGATTTGCATAAAGAGGCAAGAGAAGTACAGACAAAGAAAGAAAGGTGCACAAAGAAGCAACAGAAATGCAGAAAGAAGCAAGAGAGGCGTAGAAAGAAGCAAGAGTGGCTTGCACACCAATAGTACCAGGTGACCATTCTAGGTTTTCAAATAACCTTCCACCACGCTGTAACACTTGTTGCTGCATTGTTGGTAACGTTTGAGCCGTTTGAGCTAGAAACAAGGCTTTTTTTGTTCAAATCTGCAGATTAGACAGCAGATGATGAATTATGTGGCTAATGCGGAAAATGTATAATTGTGCTAAAGTCGGTGCAGCCAAGCAGTCGCATAATTCCAGTGGTCCTGCTCATACCTCTGATTAGGTCCAGAAGTGCCCCTCAGCGATTCCTTCTTTTTTTGTCTCACTGAGTTCATAGTTTAGCTTCTATGGAAATGAGGAAGACTAAACCTAAGGTTACCACGCCACAGCACAGACTACCATACCACATAATTACTCTCCATAACACATATTCCCACTCTACATAATTTCTATACACAAAATACCATTTACTTTCTATCCACTTAATTTCAGTGCACAACATACCACATAATTCCACTACACACAACGTATATCCACTCCACTCCAAAAAACATTAGTAAAAAACATTTATATTTACAATGCCAATAGCTCTAACTCTTGCAAATGCGAGACCTGTTACATTACAAATGCTTCTTTAACTGGTAGTCACGTTTGCAGAGTGGGGGAGAAAGGGGGCTGGGCCTCCAACCAGTGCTCAGGAATTCTGCTACGTAGGACTTACAGGAGATACCAGGAGGACTTCTTGGCCCCCAAAAGTCCCTCAGGAGTAAAGTGGACTTCATCCCCCAACCAGTACTGTGTCAGGAGGCATGTTTGCAGAGTGGTGGAGAAAGGGGTGCGAACGTGCTCACTGGCGTGCTCTTGTATGGGGATTACAGTCCACTTCGCTGCTGCAGTCCTTAGGGGCCAACTAGCCTACCTGATACTTCCAGAATGCCCCAGATAGTGGGATTGCTGACAGGTGGACACCGGCCACGCCCCCTTTGTCCACCACTCTGCAAACACGCCTCTTGGCATGCTCCTGGTTGGGGGATGAAGTCCCCTTGCCTACTGAGGGTCCCTGGGGGCCAACTAGCCCACCAGGTACCTCCAGTACACAGCTGGATTGTTGAGAGTGGACCGAGGCCACGCCCCCTTTTTACACCACTCTGCAAACATGCCTCCTGGCGCACTGCTGCTCGGGGGATGAAGTCCACTTCAGTCCTGAGGTCCTCAGGACACAAGAGGACTTCATCAGCCCACCAGCAGTGTGTCAAGAGGGGCGTTTGCAGAGCGGTGTAAAAAGGGACATGGCCTCAGACCACCTCTCAGCAATCCCACTGTGTGGGGATTATTGGGGGTACCTGGTGGGCTAATTGGAACCCAAGGACTCTCAGGATTCAAGGGGACTTAATCCCCCAACCCAGAACACGCCAGGAGGCATGTTTGCAGAGTGGTTCAGGGAAGGGTCTCTGGCGAGATGGCATCTTTTTGTTTGTTTTGATATTTTTAGAAGGGGGCTGTGTGGCCCCTCTTCTCTTACTATTTTTTACCCCCTGGGGACTCCATCCCCCAGGGCCTGACCCATTTTGTTAAAAAAAACAGGACGGGGGCAGAGCAGCCCCCCTCCTGTGGCCAATTTTGGCCCTGGGGAACCCATCCCCGAGGCATGGCTTTGTGTAATATTGAAAAAATTAAATTTATAAGGGAGGAGGGCCTTCCCCAAGGTCCTGACCTCATTTTTTAAATGTAATTATGTATACAGGAGGGGGGCCGCATGGACCTCTTCCCTGGGCCACTATTGGCCCTGGGGACCTCATCCCCTGGGGCCTGGCCAGCCTTTATTTATTTTTTTAATTTGGGAGGGGGGCTACATGGCTCCCCCTCCTGAGGGAAATCATGGTCCCGGAGACCGCATCCCACGGGGCATTGCCTCTTTTTTCTTTTTTTTTTTTTATTAATAGTAGGTGAGGGGAGCGCACGGTCCCCCATTCCCTGGGCCACTATTGGCCCCATGGACCCCAACCCCGGGGCCTGGCCTTACCTTGGGGACCACGGGGGAGCCCCAATGCCCCCGTGGTCCCAGCCGGCTCCCTGCCTCCTGCGGGAGCCGGCATTGCTTTCGGACAAGGGGATCTGCTAACATGCAGCTTCCCTTGTCCAAAAGAAATACTGCGTCGCTTCATTGAATCGAGAGCAGGTTTCCAGCTGTCGCTTCCATGAAGCAAAGCATAGTTTGCAATGATAGGGCAGGAGTAACGCTCCCGACCTGTCATTGCAAACTGCAGTGTCCCAGGGATGGGCACCCTGAGACATTAATGGAGCCGGTCCTGGGGGGTGGCGGTTGCCATGGCCATGGAGGGATCCAGGAAGGGGGGCCGCATGGCCCCCTCCAAACAAGTTTAAAGCCCCAGGGAGGTGGTGGTCCCCGGGGCTGGGGGGCCACAACGGACACCCACATTTCAATAATTAGTGCCCCGCAGAGCTTGGGAAGGCCTGTGAACTCCCCCTAACTAAATAAAGGCCCCGGGGAGGTGGTGGTCCCAGGGGATACCCGGGGCTTGGGGTGACCTGCGAGGCCCCCCGCATATTATTAATCGTGCCCCAGGAGGTGGCGGTCCCCAGGGCTGCGGAATCCCCTGCATATATTACTTATTGCCCCCGGGACCTGGCCCACCGGGGTGCTTATTAGAACGAAGCACGTGACACCGTGCTTCGTTCTATTTTTTATTTGCTCAGCAGGATTCACGAACCCAGCACGAATTCAGCTGAAAAAATAAAAAATAAAACGTTTTTTTTGCCCTGTCAGGGACCCCCTGAGCAGGCCTAGGGGGTCAGGGTGTTTCTACCCTGCCCCCTTTTCATAATTTTAACCTTTTTTAAACTTTTTTTCCTGTGACTCAGTTTTACAGAGTCACAAGATGGCTGCCAGCTCTTCCTGGTTTGGAGTGTTGGCAGCCAATCAAAATAAAGCTTGTGATGGGAGGGTTCACAAATCCTCCTCAGTCGCCAGATATCGACATTTATTCATTTTTTAATTTCTCTGGAACTACTGAATGGATGTACACCATTTAAAAACAAGCATTGGCATAGCCAATAGGTCTCGCTTTGGGACCTTATAAGTATTTAGTTATGCAGCACAATATCCTTGGTGCAATAATATCAACTGTTGCATGGCTAAAAACTTATAAGGTCCCAAAGGCGAGACCTTTTGGCTTTTCCAATGCTTGTTTTGAACCTGGATCTAGATTGCCTGTCTTGTAACAACAATATTTTAACTGGAACTACTTGATTCCCCAACTTTTGGAAAAACTGAATAACTGTAGCTTGGTGGAAATTAAATCTATTCATATAGCACTTGAAATTCCAGCTTTAATTTATATCCACAAATGAATCCCCTTCACAACTGGCATTCTTGTTGCAACAGTGAAAATCAAAGCACTGCAGAAGAGAATTTCACTATTCCATCTGGTGACAACTTATATTTTTTTCCATAATTCCCATCCAATATCTCTCGTCTCCCTTTCTATGTGTAGGAAACTCTGGTTAGACAGCAACCTCTGACTCTGCTGAGTGAGAGTCATGGGGGACTGGGAGACAGGAGAACGAAAGAGATGTAATGAGAATGGCATAGTCACAAAGGTGAAGTTTATGTAGAAAGGAGGTAGATATAGAGATGGGGCAGAGGGATAGGCGATATAGGAATAGATGCAACGTAAAGAGAAAAAGATGAGATAATGAGAATGGAAGGTGCAAAGGAGGGAGAACAAAAGAGAAGGAGTTTGAGAAAGAGAAGAAGATGGCTATGTAAGGTAGAGAGATTGTGAGTGCTAGAGATAGGTAGAAGAAAATGTGAGGAGTGGGTGGAACAGAGAAAGCTGAGATAGAGTGTAGGTACATAGAGATGCAGGTGTAGAGAAAGAGATGGGGAGGGAGAGGGAGAGGGTGAGATAACAGAGATGATATGAATTAGACAAAGCGGCATGAGCAAAATAGGCAGGTGAAGCACAGAAAGAGAGATAGGGAGTGGTAAAGAGTTTATTTGTAGGTAAATGTAGTAAGAGATGCGAAGCAGACAGAAGGAAGTGTGTGAATTTAGTGAATCTTGAAAAGAGATAGAGAGAAAAAAATGAAATAGAGTAAGGTGCAAAAGAGAGAAGTGGACAAGGTAAATATGGCGATGAGGTGAAAAGTGTTTACAGGGAGTTCTACAAAGAGGCATCACGAGTAAAATAGGATATGGGTGGAAGAGAAATACGAAGATAGACAGAAAGGTATAGTGTGGTGAGGCAGTGATAGGTAGAGAAAGCCAAAAGTCAGGGGTAGCTGTCGGCAGGGAGAAAGAGAGAAGAGAAAGGTGATAGAGACAGAGAGAGGCCACTTTACACATCAGAAGATGAGGATGCTTTGCATTTGCCCACTTTGTTCTTGCCTTAAATCGCCTCTGCTTACAACCCTACAGCAATATTAGTGGCAATATTAGTGGCGGCCTGCCTTTAGAAAATGATCTGGTAGCCAGAGGTGACGTGCTAGTCCGATCGTTGCATCTTCAACAGCTTGGCTCACATGCTCTGAAAGCGAAAGGTAATTAAAATCCTCCCACTTCGAATGACCAGTGCAATACTGAGAGGCAATGTAAAGAGGCATCTCAGGAAAATAGTGGGGAAAGAATTAAGTAAGTGTACGCCTGGCTAGTGACCATGAACCGTATTCACACTACAGGGAACGAAATAGTGGAACTGGACACAGAAGTTGGGAGCTCAAATGGCCGGCGAACGACAAATGTAGATCTTCTAGCAAGTTCAACAAGCATTGGCCGCGCGATTGTAAACGCGCAGCCCCGAAAGTGAAAGTGATCGCGTTCGCGATCAAGCGCGGCGAACGATTCACTTAATGAGCATAAGGAGAAAAGCCTCTGCTCGTAAGCACTCGAGCTCTAGGCCGGCCATGGCAGCATTTTTTTAAGCCCTCACTAAATGTCTCGCCAGACCAGCGCAAACCAGCGCATGCGCTGGGTCAGGCGAGACCTAAAAAAGAACGCTTTCTGAACCAAGACCTACCATTTTTCCAAATTTGGTGTAATTCCGTTCAGCAGTTCGGGAAGTAGCTTTGTATAAAGTTTCCTATGGAAATTAACATGGAGAAAACGTGTTTTGGGACCCCCCTTTTTTCTCGGCCCCCGCTCGACGAATCTCCCTGAAACTTTCAAGACAGGACCTGTGTGAACCACTAGTTTTGAATATTTTTCAAAGATTCGTCAAACGGTGCCAAAGATATTGGCAAAAGAAACTAAGGGGCCCATTAGGATGGTGGGCCGATCGCCCCTCCGGGCCGGCGGTAGCCACCACCGCTTGCCCAGTGGGGGTGATCCGCTAGCCATCCATGCCTGAATGACCCCGCCATATTAGTATGGCTGAGGGGTCTGCTGAGGGCTGCGCGGCGGATGGGAAGACCGTCCACCGCTTTTCCACCGGGCGACTCGTCGACCGGCACCTCCATCCATATTATGATTCAGGCAAAGATTTGCCTTTCCGTGGCGGTGCCATTTCCATGCCTTTCCATGGCGGTGTTGCCATGGAAAGGCATGCGGTCCTTGCTGTTGGGGGCCCGTTGCAGACCCCCAGGGTGTCAGGTGCATGGGGGGTGAACATGGGGGGTACCTATGGGACTCCCCTCATTGCAATGCACTACATGGCAGGCACCACGTGGTGCCTGCCATGTAGTGCATGGCAATGCTGAGCACAGTCCTTTTACATTGCGAGCGGGTCTGCAGCCACCAGATCCACCTGCAATGTAAAATGACCAGGATGCACCCACCAGTGTTGCGGGCGCATCCTAATACACTTGGTGGGACCGCCGCAACATCGGTGGTCGGTCCCTGCCTCCGTTGCGATGGCAGGCAGACTATGTCCGCCCACCATCGTAATGGACCCCCAAGTCCTAACTATAACTACATACTGGAGACCACCAGTAGGTAATATATAGATATATATACATATATATATGAATAGTGATGTATGGTTACAGCCCAAAAAAGCTACAGCCCTAGAACCATAACAAAAGACCCACATATCAAGTTAGAAAGGTGTTATTTTTCTAATAAACAAAACATCATTTACTTATGAGTTGTAGCAGTTGCCAACTATTCAAACCAATCTTCATGTGTCTGAGAAATGTGAAATTTCCTTTTTCGTAGGACCCAAATCTTGGCCAAAGCTAGTGCAGAGCCATTTCTAATGTCAGTTATTATCTGAAGTTTCTGAAGTGCAGAGCAGCAATATCAATGATGGTGAAAGGATCAAACCAATACTGCTTGTTTTATACAAGATGGTTTTTAACTGATGCCAGATTGGGTGTAGCCTGAGGCTTGACCAAACAATAATGAACAATGTCTGCATTTGGCTCTCCACTCCACCGTCAGTTGGAGTCTGGTCTCAGGTTACCTTGGTGAAGCTTCTGTGGAGACCAGGGCCAACAAGGTAAGTGCATGAAGAAGCTCAATTTAAGTGTAGCTTTTCATAGCCTTCTGTCTTGAATCTCTAATTGGGCACACAAGTCATATTTGGTGTAGTCCATGGAGAGTTTGCATTGCTATTCATCTTTGAGGATGTGCTGTATGGGTTTAGAATTCATTTCTCAAATCAGAGTAGTATAAGACCTAAAACAACCCTCTTTAAACTACTGTAAACAATGGTATGAGGACAAGTCTTGCATACCGTTTGATAGTTTCTTCAGCTTAGATTCCATACTGTATCACAGCTAAGCCAAGCCGTGGGGTTTTCAAATGATTTTACAATTCCTTCGGCCAGAAGCTGTAATTATATCTTTGGAAAACAGATGATGAACAATCATCAATGTAGCATTGTCTCACATCAGTGCTTGAGGATTTCTTGAGGTTTTCATTTGGAGTATTCAAAGAGCAGAAGTGCATGAGAGGTATTTGTCGACAACACAGGAATCTTGTGATGTAGTTCTTCCATTATACAAATCCGCCTACCCCGTATGATTTCCCCTAAAATAGATTTCCATGAATATCACGTGAGGAAATTTCACATCGGACATGAAGTGGTAGGTGGGGTGCAACAAATGGAGTCATTTATAGTATAAATCAATTAATGGGAGTCTGTAAAAAAACATTATTCAGATCATGCCTGTCCTTCCTAATCAAAGATAATCTGCTAATTGATTAATGTGATAGTGCTTCATAAGGTTTTCCTTTCCTCCAGTAATTATTTTGTTTTAGAATGGCTTTTTGGTGGGAGAGGGCTGGATTTCTCATTAGTTAACTACTCATCTAAGAGTTGCAGGAGCACAGAGTTTGGCTTGATGTGACCATGTCTTCCTTCAATGTCGTATAGCTCTTCATATATAATTGCATTTTTTTCATTTGTGCATGGTCTTTAAATTTAGGCTAGTCTCATCGATGTATACCTAATTTTTAGATACATATATTTTCCCATCCACACGCCAATAACGATTCTAAACAGGTGAACTTTACCTAGGAGCTTGCTCCTGTCTCCTCAACACCAGGCTCTAAGTCTTCTATCATAATCCCTGTACCTGACGTACATAAACATGTCCCCAGGCAAGACAGATTTTTTGTTTAAAAGGGTCACCACTTTTTTATCCTTGGCAAACAGCCAGTTGTGTATGATCACACTTATTTAGAAAAGCATCAGTGATTGTTTTCAAAACATTTATGATTGTTTTCAAAACATCCATGTTTGTTTTAAAAACATAAATTTTAGAATAAACCCTGGAGTGACCACTTTAGTATAAAAAACCCTCACCCCCCACTACAAATTAGAGGATAATTCCTTTCCGAGCTGAGGCGGGGTCCTGCATGCCGAATCTCTGACAAGCAGCAGTCTGACATCCCTTGCGGGTTGTCATCCTCGATGCAGAGATGGGGTCCCTCATTCCTAATCATCAGGTGAGAGGACTGGTTCTTCCCTAGAGGTTGCTTGGCTACAGATACGCATATCTATATGCATATACACCTGCACATCCAGGTTAGGCTAGGTACATTTTAGAAAATTACTTAGGGCATGCATTTTAGGAAAATGCAAGTGCTACTGTTTTTATCTGAACTGTTTCTGTTATTCTTCTTGGCACTAGGGTAGAAATGTATCTACTAATCACTATATTGGTGCTATCAATCTCTTTTGTATGCTTATGTCTCCTGATTGTTAAATCCCGTATGTTTTACACAAGACTGTCGCTGGACCAATACATTCTTATGGAAACGTCCTAATCGTCATCCTGTGTATTTTCTGAGAGAAAGCAAGCATGAGTGTCTGAGTGAAACGTACTATACTCTTTTCCACGATCCCTGAGGAATCAGACTTGTCATTTTCACTGGTTGCCAGAGACTTCATACACCACTGTAGAATACAGTGGGGTGATAGTGGCACTGTAGAGCTAGCTGGTCTAACCACTGACATATCCTGTGGGGGTGTTCGAAAGTGGTTGGGACACCAAACCCTCAGTTGAGGTCATCCAAAATGTGCAGGTCCTGGGGGACTCCTAGGAACTACACGACAAAGGTGGTCAGATATAACTTTATGTAGAATTTAGCAATATATACGTTATGGAACTGTTGACAGTCTTGTTTAAGAAATTAGAGGGTTGATGTGCAGGATTGGGGCTGCCCGGGTCTTTGTAAGACTTAGCCCTAGTACTAATTCATGAAACCTTCACAAGACAATAACTCAAAGTCAGAACCATAAAGGTTCATTAAAAATGAGGATCATTACAAAGGGCAAAAAGATTGTTGGTCAAATCATTGGAAATCAGCATAATAGGTCAAAATTGAATAATACACGAGGGTTCACATAAGGTCTATCTCATAAGTAGGTTAACATCCAAAACCAAAGTATAGTTCAGCAATAGAACTGACTGAGTCTCATTCCACAGAAAGAGCCAAACTGACTGGTACATTTCTCAAAACATCACCTGTTTCAGGGTTTCAGGAAGAACAGCCACGGGTGAAATCACATTTTAAGGCTGGATCCACAAAGATGAATGTAAAAGCCCCAATCATTTTCAAATCCACATGAAATAAGAAACAATTAGAAATACCAAATTTGCTGCATATTCTTAAACAAACTATGGCTAAAAACAAGTGGCGATGAAGGAGCATTTCATAACAAACAAATGTAATAATATATTTAAATAAATAAGGGTCTTGAGCAAAAAGCCTTGAAATTGTTACAGAGATGAGAACCAGGCAGTAGCGGTTCGTGGAGGGAGTTTGGTGGGGCGGTGAGGCGGGGAAGGAGCAGGGTGGAGAAATGTAAGCACCGGAATATGGATGAACGGAGGTAAGTACACATTTAAATAAATAAAACGAATTTCATTGCGCACGCTGCATCGCATTTTTTCTCAATCCTCTTTATTCGGAGCCTTAACACTCCATTAAGGAGAACACACACACAATTTTTAAAAACAACATAGCAACATAAGTCCTGCATTACTTACACAACCCCTGTACAATGACAAAAATTAGAAATCATAATACAGGTTGACAGTGTAGGATGCAATATAATATATAGAAAACATACCATAAAAATTTGCATCAAATATAGATGGAAACCACCCAATGCACATCACGGCTCCACAATTACATTAATGTGGGTAATCTCTGGCAAGCATTTCCGTATCTTTAAAAACTGGGCAATAACATTTACTACAGAGAAAAATATAAAGTGCGAGTGCAACTACTACGTACAAAAAAGTAGGTCTACAATGTGCAAAAATGTAAGTTCTTCAATAGTGGCAGAATAATCACTCTCCTTGGCTGCAAATAAAAATTACGAAAAAATAGCAAGTGAGCATTTTGTTCAGGAAAATCGTCACATAGACATGCAGGTAAATGTTACATATCATTGCAGAAAGCAGTGTTGCATGTTAAATACCAGACTTAAATACAGCTGGATGCCTGGCTGAATGAGTGTACTGGCATTTCCTTTTTTAAATTCTCCATGAACTCTAATAACGACAGCCTAAGATGTTTTCTACTTATGTCCAGCTAGACTTTAGGACCAGATAAATAATAAAGTTTTCCCACCTTTAAACATAATCTTTTAATATAGATTATTCAGGGAATATGATTGACCCAATCCAGATGCAGGCAATCGCTAATTACTTACCCGTTTAACTCAGCTGCTGGTTTAGACGAAACAGTCTGCCATGGAAGTTAGAGGCAATAAAAACAAGCATTGGCATAGCCAATAGGTCTCACCTTTAGGACCTTCTTTAGTATTTAGCCATGCAACACATTATCCCGGGTGCTATAACATCTATTGTTACTTCATGATGCTGCATAAATGTGGTGGTGTGAGAAGCCTCAGGAAAGCTTGCAGCGCTTAGCAGAGCAATCTGCACCTGTAACAACATTTTAGTCACCACATCGGATTCCAAAGCAAAGGAAAAACTAGAATTCGATGTGAAAAAGAATTCTGGCACCCCAAAATCGTAAAAAAAAAATGCTGAATTTAGAAGATATGGTTAGAAATGCCTTAGAAAGATGTTGCCCGTTTGTAGCTCTTTAATTAGCAGGTGTTCACGTTACACAACTCATTGGTATTTATTTTACCGACCTAATGAGAATGAAAGGCTGCATAAGCCCGCTGGTTTACAAGCCTGTCTCCCACAGATGACGTAAATGCGAGTGCTCCAATACACTGGACAGTTCAAGACTCCTTGCTCACCGGAAGTATTTGGAGCGCAGAAGAATTACATGGCTCCCGAGATAGCCCCCCCCCCTTTTAAATACACCTCTCATTACTGTTGTTGATTCTTAAGTGTGCAAAATACAAGAAACTCGCAGCAAGAATATCTCATATCTAGGGTGCCACCTGATCGGTTTTCAACAGGCCTAATTTTAGTGTTGTATGTATTGGATTAAAACCCCCAGCGTGCAGCGCACTCCTGGCTACATAAAATTGACAAATACTCAATAAACGTTAGTATTTTCCTTTTTTAAGAGTCTTGTTATTGGTGCATTTAGTTTAGCACAATTTACATTTTATAATATTTATGACTAACAAAAACCAAACGGCTGTCCTGCAGTTCCCCGGGACACCAGCAGGCATCCACTTCTGTGAAGACAGCTGATCTCAGCAAAAAGACAGAAGTGGATGCCTGCTTGTGCCCCGGGGGACTGACAGAAAGAAAAAAAAACACGCGGAGCGGCATTTTGTTGCAATGGCAATGGATTTACTGCATTTCTGGAACATAGGCACAATGACTGTTTTTTCCAAGAAATCGGAGGGGACGCCTTCGATACAGCATTGAGAACATTTGAAAGCAGGGGAGCCCACAGAGCAACACTGTCTAAGAACAATTCAAGAGGCACCCTTTCTGGCCTAAGAGCTTTGCCACACTTCATTAGTCATTGTCCGCTCCTTCAATTTCATCTTCTTCAAGGCCTTCAATTTGTCACACATTACTGTTTTGAGGTAAACAAATTAGATCTCCTCCTTCATTGTTTTTTTTGGTTATCTTCTATTGATAACAACTTTTCAAGCCTCTCTTAAAACAAATAACTTCCACATTTTTCAATATTAGTACGTGACCGATTAGGTTTAATGTTATAATTATTAGTGATGTTAAAAATTTCTTAAATATACCACCACCAATTTTACTAACCCATCCACCAACAATTTGCTCCAAAGCATGAACCACTTTTTCAACGGTTGTTATATTACCAGTATATTTATTAAAATACAGGCTATTATCATCTTGCAGGTGAGAAGCCCGCAACTCCTTTCTTCTTTTGCAAAATCCTTTCTAAGATGCACCTGCAAATTCCTAATTATATTCTCAGCTTTTGAATGAAACTCCATTAAATCAACACCTCTCTTACCAATTTGCACTCTCCATTCACTATATTTTGTAATATAATTATGCTGTGCATCAGTCAATTTAGATACATTACTTTCATTTGAGCCATTAGGTTTCGAGTTATAAAACACAATGGGACTGTATTATATTTAGTAAAATAATCAAATATTATTGTTTCAGGCATTTTATCTATAGATAAGCAACTCTATCAATTCCTGCTGCATAACAATAGAAAGATAAACACTACATTAAAGAGCATAGGAGAGAGGTAATTGAATGTAAAACACCGGAAACAGAAGTGAATAGGTATGTACAGATATTGCAGTTATATACATTCATTATACTTCAACACTCTCTAAGCAGATTTCATAGGTAGTTTCTACCAAGTATCCTAATCTACTATCTCCAGTAATGTCATTTTGTTCTGTTTTAAACATATGGATTGAAGCATAGTCAACAGGGAAGTAGAAACTTGCCAGGATTTCAAATGACACTATAAAAATATGGATTATAAAATATGTCTTTAGAGCCAAGCTATTTCTTTCTTTATACGAACCAACTTCTTTCTATAAACACAGTCTCACAATAAAATCTCAGTCCCAAAAATAACATTCTCCTAAAATTTTAAAATCAATATGACGCGGGAAAGTAGTTACGCAAGGAATACAGACAAATCAAGTGGGACATAGTAAAGTAGCTGTTAAACAATAGATTTGGGCAAATCAAAAAAAAATCAGTCAAAAATACTTTTCAAGGAGATTGAGGCGGACACAAAAATAAAAATGCAAATAAAAAATTGGATCAGTTCAGATTTTTGCCACAATGTGGGCATAGGAAAGCACAATTCATGTAGCACAAAGTTCAATTTGAATGCTCTTATTGAAACTATGTGGACATAAAAAACTAATCTATAGCTATAAAATGTAAGGAGGTACAAAATGAGGCTCTTCGGATGAAGCTATATTCTAAAATGCGAGGGATAATTAGAAGTTATATATTAAAAATGTTTTGTGTGTATTCAAACAATTTGTCAAATTTCAACCATTCAGTTCCATTTCTCCATAAGGATAAAAATCATCAATGCTGATCATCCTTGCATCAAGTTCATTCACATGTCAATACTTGCAAAGTCTACAAGCAGATATCGATCTCACAAATTAATGTCTCTTTCTGCGGGCACAATTTATGTCATATATGGCCCATTCATGAGTTTATGAGCTGTGTATTTTTGGTTTGGCCCTTTTACTCTTGTTGATCTTCTGATTTCGTACTTTTCAGACTCTTTTCCATTTGGATCTGTTAATGTTTCAGCAGATTTCTCTTTATTTCTTGTTAAACTGCACAATATTTGCAACGCTTTTTTTCTTTCACACACAACTTCAGACCATTCATCTTGAATCAAGCTCTTGCCTTCTATTTCATTTTCTTCACATGCCTTATTTTGATTTCTATTTGCTGTTTGATTTGCACAACTTGCAACTGGAACACATTGATCTGCTCTTGGGGTTTGATTTTCTACTTGTTGAAGGGTTTGAAGGGTACATCCTTGCAATCTGCAATAGCATTGAATCTGGCAACACAAATCTTTCTTTTGCTAACCTCTCTTCTCTCAACTTTTCTCTTCATCATCAGGTACTTCACTTTGTGAAACCCTAACTCCTCTTAAGTCTTAACTGACATTGACAAATTTCTAATGTATTAAACACAACCGTACAAAATTATGCAACTTTATCTGCGAAGGTATTGTACCTTAAAACCACATCATCTCCACTCTTGTGTGTGGCACATTTCTCAGCAGTTGTTATCTTTGGTATCTATAAAGCATCAAAGAAATGTAGAATTTGTTGCTTATTTTTTATGATTGTTCTAACAGATGTCATAAGCCCCTCTGTGACCACAAATGAGGAAACTTGTGGACCGCTCCAAAACCATATTGTCTATCTGTTTAGATTGTAACACTCAATTCATTGGTCGCACAGCGTCCTTTTCTAATGGAGATCAATTCTGCTACTTCTGCTGAGGTTACATTACACAAGTACAATACTTCCGCAATGTATTTTAAGGATGTTGGGAGTGGTTTACTCATATGTGATGATTACACAAACTCTAAGACCCTTCACTATAACTTTTTATTCATATCCCATTTACTTAATCTGTAGTCTTACACATTTAAAGTATCATATGTCCACAATAAAAAATGTCCTATCCTCAATGCTTGTATAATATATCTGTAGCAGCCGGATCTTTTAACAACTTCCTGCAAAGGCCAACACGTGCTTCGAGGTTGTTGTGCCAGTTCTTCAGGGATGCAGGAACAAAAGTTACATCATTATTTTTGTTAATTAATATAGGCAAAATAAGATCTTCAGCAGTCATCATCAATATTTGTAGGTATATCTAACCACTTCAAATATTCTGCACCCAGACAAACCTACACATCAAATATTATAACATTGTAGCACCCACAATCTAGTGAATTATTTTCATTCCTACATACTTTTGCAATATGAGGTTACAAATTCATCAGATTGACCTTTGATTAAAAATGGTGAGCCTCTAATCTTATTAAAAATGGTTAGCACATTTGCTTTTCAGCTAAGCAGTAAGTTCTTACTCACATTCATTTAGACATATTGCAAATTCACCAAATGCAACTATAAGAAATAATTATATACCCTATGTTGTTTAAACAGACAGAGGGTTATTACTCACATAGAAAATACCTCAATTTATCCTTGGTCAATTTCTTTTTCATATCACAACAATAACCATAATGTTTTGCACAGGCAAGGAGCTTATCTAGTGGTTTTTCTTGCGAACTCATTATACATATTTGTAAATATGCACTGATTTCCGGACACAAGCCCAACACAAAATCAGAAACAAATCGCAAGCTGGACATCACCTTCAGTACGTTTGCAGTAGATTTGAATCAATCTCTTATAATATTGATTCACTGTTTCATCTGGATTTTGTTCTGCTCTAATGATTTTCGATCAAATTACATTTTTCTGAGGAGTCATTCCCTTCAGATGCAATGATACTCCATTTACTTTTCTCCATGAAAGTTGGAGATGGTATATTACTCAGATCAGCTCTCAATGCCTCTGAATCAATGTCTTACACTTGGTCCACAAATCCATAGGTATCACAATTGAAAACAACACATCAAGATTTCCCAAAGTACATTTGAAATAGCTAAGATCCTTCTACCTCTTTTCTGGTTCTTCTCTGAGCTTTGAGAAAATATTTCTAAAATTTCACAAGTCATTCCTCGACCAAGGTACATGCACATATGTTCCTCAGGCTACTTCTTGCAAATGAAATGCTATTTCAAAATAATTTCACATGCATATTAACTCTCACTCACATCCTTTTCTGAACCTACTCATTTTTGATCGTTTAGGGTTGCCAGGAAACCCTGCTCATTCTTCCCTATACCTCATCACGTTCTCCCATGTTATAATTTCATTGAGTAATTTTCAGTTTCTCTCATAAATGTTCAATCATTTGTTTCTGCAATTCAGTTTTTGTCAGTTTCATTCTAAAATTCTCACAAATTGCCTTTTTATTTAAATCCATTTTCTATTCTTTATCCACTTTTTCAAACTTTTTAAATGCATGATGACCATGCTTTTCTGCTTCTGTAACCAAAAATGACAACTCACTTTTATTATATTTTACAAGTTTATCGTTATTCCTGTTTCCATCAATGTTTCCTAATCCTTATTAAGTTTGGAAATATTAATCTTCTTCAGCTCTATCTCACTTTTTGGCTGACCAGGATCTGAGTCCTCTTTCCTTACACTCTCCTCCCCTGCTCCTATTTCTCGCCTTTGTGCATGATCCTCATTATATGGAAGTGGTTTCCTCTCAATCAATAATTTGTCCTTTAAATAATACTCTCCATCAGAATCACTCAAAATCACATCACAAGACTACAAACTCTGATCCAGATAACTCAGCATGCAATGCATACTCATGATTGGGGATTTCTGAATTTTTGTAAGTCCTAGAGAGTCTGCAGAAGACTTACCCATAGTACCAATTATTAAATCCTTTCCAAGACTACAATTCAAAGTTAAAACCATGAAGGTTTATTCAAAATTAGAAACATTACAAAAGGCAAAATTATCTATTAATCTTGGGGAATCAGCATAATACATCAAAATCAAATAAGGCAAGAGGACCCAAATAAGTTCAGCCTATAAAGAAAGCAAACAGCCAGAACCAAAGTATATTTCAGCAAGAAAAATGATACGGAGTCTGCCTCATAAGTAAGAGCAAAAACCGATTGCCACATTTCTCAAAAACCATCATCCTTTATAGGGTTTCTGGATGAATAATGAAATAAGAAACTTTTGCGAACACCTACTTTGTTGCATATATTAATAAAGAAAACATTAATACAAATCCAAGAGGAGATGACTGTACATTTCATTACAAACGTATACAATAATGTGTTTAGAAAAATGAATTTCTCATGCAAGAGCCTCGAGGAAAATACTTTGAGTTTGATACAGAGACAAGAACGTCCTGGGCACCTCATTCTCATCAGAAATGTATATTAATACACTTGTGTGTTATGGGCAAAAAGACACAGTAAAGGGAGATCCTATTTCACCTATTTTCCATAGATGGACATGCACACAGCATCATGCATGTGGTAAGACTTGTTCATGTCAAATAAAAGGGCGCATGTTTTCTGAATGGCTGTCAATGAAAGCTGGCTGCGGCCTTGATTTCGACTGAGTACTAGTTAACATACTTGAACACATCGAATTCAAGCATTAATTTCCAATTATTAAAAACTCTTCTACAGCACCAAGGAACCAGTCATTAAGAAGTTTCAATCCATCTTTCAATGTCAGGCATACAAAAGAAACATATTTATAAGTCTATCTCTGTGGTTAGTTGATCTCCTAGGACCTAAAATTGGATGATAGTGCAATAGACCTAACAGTAAGCCTCTATTACTGTGCTGATTCCTTTCAGAGGGTGCAGAGTGGTAATGACTGGGTAAAATGTCAAACTACAGTCTCTGCCAATCAGATGTTTGTGTGGCAGAATTCTGTTAAGAGTTTATTGATGCAGAGATAATTTTCCCTGCCCACTCTCTTCTCAACTTGGTTGCTTTGGTAGAAGATGGATGTGTCTCCTATACCAAAACCCTAGCTGTTTTTATGGCTGCAAGGTATGTATTTTTTTTTAAGATTTGAAGTATCTAGAGAAGCTATAGATATTCATACAGGAGGTTGAAAAGCTATTTGGTGATGGTGTCTGTCTAGAGGTAGGTATAACTCATGTAATTTGCTGCAGCCTAAATAAGCAAATTAGAGACAAATGATTTGGGATTATGTGAAATTACCTGAGAAGCAAATTACACTTTTACATTCAAAATGGACCAGAAGGTGCATTTTGTGCTAGGAAAATAGCAGAATCGCAGCCTCTAACAGCTATTCACATTCTGGCCCTGTGTTTTTGTGGTAGGCATTATTGCCCCAAGTTACTTTTAATGATAGAAGCAGGCGTGATTGCGTACTTTCAGTAATCTTGCATCACAAGAGTAACGCAAAAGTACCAAAAAAACTTTGATTACTATATTTTGGGAAAGGCCTAGTCTGATCCATTGTTGCCAATTCCTATGGTGTTCATCGCAATGAATAACGGAGTTGATTTATTTATTAAACATTGGCACAGTTTGTGTACTATTCTTTGTAGTACTTTCATAAAAGACCCCAATAATGAAGCAAAATTACAAAAAAGCTACACGAAATGCAGGTCCAGTATTGTGCTCTATTTTTGTCATGTGAAATGCATCCTTACATTCATTTTCGATGCAAGGATCAATTTTGCACTAAAATAAATACGCAACATCCCATTTGATGCAAACAACATTCACTCATATTTTATTCATTCCTGTTGTTCCAGTACTCCTATGAATTTTTTATTTAGGTGACACAATAGTCAAACAATCACTTCTACACAATAGATTACAAATAGGCAATATAAACAATATTTAGCTCAGATAAGTAATTCGTAAACACAGCTGTAAAAGCTAATCACTCATACACTCCAAATAATACAGTCAAAACCCACCAAAAGTATTCTATTTACAATCTAGCCTAACAATGACTGGAAATACAAATCATAAATAAGCTTGTTAATACTGTTGCCATATTATTTCCAAAAAACAGTCATACAAAACTAATAACCGCGCCCCGAATGGCTATTACCAAATACCCCACAAAAAGGATCAATCCATGTGCAAACACAAAACTGGAAACATAAAGTGTGTTTATAATTAGTGCACAAATGTTTATAAAGTGCAAAGAAATCCTGTTACAATCGAGGGGTAATTAAAGTGCTGGAAGTCAAAAGTGCATAGCCCCATATCTCCCCCAAACATTTTCTCATGACCTTAATCTGCAGGAAAAAATCTGCAACTATGTAAATGTTTTTAGTTGTTTTGTCCTTTTGGTATAAGCATACTCCACTGCTGTTGAACAAAATATGGGCACCTAGACGTTTTCCAAAATTGTAGCATGAGTTATCTTGCTTTTGAGAAAGATAAAAAAAAAAATTGTGTTCACTCCTCAGAAAAGCCCCATTGCTTCCAAGCAGCCCGAAAAAGAATTACTAATGAATCTGGTTACATCCTCTTTGACAATTGTTGGGTTAGATAATGAATGGCCCGATTCACAAAAGTAATCAAAGTGACTTACAAGCAGTAGCTTTACGAATGCGGAGTCTCTAGACTTGGGTGGAATCTCTGTTCTTAGGGCAGAATTTCCGCAGTTGGGGTGGAAACTCCGCTCTCGGGTGGGGTAAGTTTACTTTCATCCTGACATACATGTGTCACTGCTTACCATCCCCCCAAACAGCTCCAGCTGAAAGGTGGTAGCCCAGCAGAAAATCACAGCCTGGCTGCATACATAAACTCAGAGTTGCCACACACAAGCCCTTTCAGACCTTTCACCATATTGCTAAATATGTTTGTCAGTTTGCCCCTTGTCATGTGACAGAATGATATGAGGAGAAGGAGGAGGAGAGCAGAGAGTATCTTTAGACAAAAGATCAACATCTTTGGGATGTCCAATCAAGATTTCAAGTCCAGATACTGCTCCCCCTGATGTTATCTTGGAGATGGTTTGTGAGGGAGAGCAGGATCTTGACTCTAAGACATGCTGCTCCCACACCTTCCACACCTAAGTCCAGATTCCAGCAGCTGTCCATTTCTTTGCTACTGGGTCTCTCCAGAAGGTGTCCAGTGACCTTGTGGACATCTCTCAGGCAAGCCAGTTCCGATGTTCATGTTGGGTACTGAGCTGCATTAATAGGAGAGTGCATCTCCACCTACATACATTTGTCCCATACACTGGCAGGAAGGCAAAGGGTTGCTAGGGACTTACACCTCTTTTCCCTCTTCCCATGAGTGGTAGGTACAGTTGATTGCACCCATGTGGCTCTTCAGCCACCTCAATACAATGCACACATCTTCTGCAACAGATACTGCTGGCACTCCATTAATGTGTAGGGTGTGTGTGATGCAAGTGGCTGCTTTAAAGATGTGCATGCAGTGTTCCCACGCAGTACACATGAAAACTACTTATTCCACAGGTCACACTTTGTAAGGGGGATGTCAGCAGGATAATTTGGCAACATGTGGTTTCTAGGTGAGTACTCAAGCACCAGACATGTCTGATATGTATAACTGTTGTTTTAATATACGAAACCATTATAAATCACTAATCCCTATAGCAAATACACGGTCCCAACTACATGTACCATTTAATAAATTATTAACATTACATATGCAATAGTGACATGTGCAAATATTTCCTAATTTTACTCCTCAGATGATATAGACATTCATCCTATGTAGCTCAGCGTAGGTATAATAGGGCCCACATATGTATATGAGCCACCATAAAGAGCACTTTTAGTCTCCTAAAGTCGTGATTCAGATGTCTTGACCATACAGAAGGCTGCTGCTGTACTCCGCTGAATTTGTGTGCAAAATAATTTTAGGCTATTGTGTCGTGAACAACATTGCAGTAAATTATGGCTTACACATACCTCTGGAACCTCACCTCGGTCTGAATCTGGAGAACCGGGCCGTTGTACAGAACAAAGGGCAGGGTATGCAGCTGCAGGACCTGCTGGTTAACACTTTTATCTCTTGAGCAACCAGTAGTTTTAGGACTTTTTTTGGTTTCACAGTCTGTTGTCAATGAGGATTGGTGGACATTTAACATTCTGTCCATAAATTCCATCCTAAGACTACTTTGTAAGCCATGCATAACATATATAAACAACAGCTGTCCAGAGTCAAAAGATTGGCCATGCAATACATTTTGTGCACATGGCAGTGATTAGTCTGGACAACGTCTCAAAGGACTCCATTGCCTTAGGACATTAAATGTCACTGCATGTGTGAGGATTACCTGGACAGTATAACAGTAGGTATTTAATGTTGGTCTCTGGGACACTGTAGTTGTGGTGCTGACATAGTGAAGCTAGGACTGTTCAACACTTCGCTGTCCATGATCTACTGTTTACCCATGTTGTATCATGATGGCTAGCAAGATAACATAGTAACATTACCACACACTCCTTCAATCAAAATGTTGCATATGGGATGTACTGCGACATTCCTGAATGCACAATGGTAAGCATCTATGTGGAATTGTGCTTAGGATACGTAACATGATACATATGAAAGTTCAGGTATTGAAAATATCTTGGACCTAATTCCCAAATGGCCTCTGCACTCGATGCTGAGACAATGCTGTTGTGTGTCCGCACTTGGGGTGAAACTCCACTATGAGAATTCTCATTGCTGAGATTTGCCCTGAGTGCAGAGACTACCCCGCAACTGCGGGGCCTCCGCCATGAGTGCGAAGGCCCTTTATGAATTAGGCCCCATAACAACTCATGTGGCAGTGTGGCCATATGTCTGTCATACATACACCATGGGTCAAGGCGATGGGTGTAATGACATGGGTTGTCTATGCTCATAGCTGCCAAGTTTCACAGCTCCATGTGTGATGTGACACTCCAGGCCAGTTATTTATTTCTTTGAAATCTGGGACTTGTTTTCCTGTTTTACTATGGAATAAGCAAGAATGCAAGTCCCAGAATTCAAAGTAAAAACCTGGACTGGAGCAGGGCATTGGGCATTGATCTGGGAAACTTGGCAGGGCTGTGTGCTCAGAAACAGACTCCCTCAGGCATCCAACTAATAACTACATGCCTGATTCAAAAGACTAAGTATTTTGTTTTCTGTGTAATGCTGAATGCATCACACACACAGGACTTATGTCCACCTATGATCATATGTCACTGTCTCATGAAAACTTTCAGGTACCATGTAAGATATTTGTCTAGGAGTGGATGGTACTGTCTGGGCTGTTAATATTGTACTAACACATCCTGCCAGCGCTTGTTACACATCTTGGCCAGCCATCGGTACACACACCCTGTGTTTGCACTGGAGAGCTCTGCAATATCTTGCCAGAATCTTGTGCTTTCTGCAGTACTCCGCTGTCCCTCTGGCCCTCCATAAAGCTGAGGGCACGTATCAAGCACCCCCACAGTTAGCATGTTCAATTCAGTTTCACTGAAAGGGAGTGCTTTGTCCTCAAGTCCCTCAGCTATGTTGGGGCCATTTTGGGGCACCAGGATGGCAGAGGATCTTGCTTGGCGGTGAGGATGGCTCAGAATGACCATATAATGGCTGTCGGCAACTTTGTCATTTTCAGTTAAAAATATTTTTTTCTGCCCCGGGTGCGGATCCTCCACCTTGAGGGTACAAACTCTGCTCCAAGGGCAGAGACTCCACAGTTAAGCCAGAATCCAAAGTTTTCATCCAATTAATGCCAAACAGAAAATTAAAAGTAGGAAGATCAATACAGGAAGTTTCTAGCAGCTATTTTGTGGTCATTCCGAGTCATCCTCATTTCCAAGCAAGATCCTCTGCAATCCTGCTGCTTTCCAATGGACAATTTTTTACCTAAATTATTTTCCGATATATAACTATCTCTCTTTAACACCAGCTCCGTCTTGTGTTGTTTCCCTATATATGCTGGATTCCAAGAATGGAGATCAACACCAGAAGGTGTTTTGTCATGCTTTCAACGTGATACCTTATTACACAGATGGTCCTACAAATTTACATGTCTTACTTACATACATTTTCATAACATATGTGGCCTACAACCAGAGTAACCAATCGCTCACTACTACACAACTCAGCATTGATTTGTGAAGAATATATTTTGATTTACACATAATGGGGGTATTCATATTTTACAAACATCACTGATTATGCTGGTAATATATTACACACCAAATACCCATGCTACAAAAAGTGGCAATATCTGCTAATATCCTTTCACAATGTTTGGTTATCATGCACAATTTGGGAATCTACAGTTTACAATACTATATGGCACACTAACCTAACGGACGAATGGTAGTTGGTCTGACTGCTGCAGCCAAGATGCCTCCCAAGTCCCTGTATGATGTACTTTGGATCACTGAGGAAGTCCTTACAGCAGCCGTAATGTGCCATACATATACATATTTCAATACAAAGGATGATGCTAATCATTTTACATGTATTTGTCATAGGTATAGACCAATGATTCTCAAAGTACGCCCGGGCCAACATGCTGCCTACTGACCTTTGCATGCGGCCCCCTGATGAACAGCAGCACTAGGCCAATGCCAATAGTGAGCTAAGAGGTAAGGGTGGGCGGTGAAGTCCGCTCCGCCAGCGGAGATTGACAGAAAACTCTGATTCCGCAGCGTTACGGAGTTTGCCCCACCGCCCACCCATAAGTATACCTTAATTGTAAACCAGAGAGTGTTTTCATCCCTAAATGGTCAAGAAACACCACTCACACAGCCAAATAATGATGCCAGATTAACTTGCTGATCTCTGCACTCTGCTTACCATGTGAACTATGAGAAATATATTTTAATGATGTGAAACTGAGCAGAAAACATCGGCTTGTTTAGGTTGGACAAACCAGATGATGATTATGTTCAGACACTCTTGTCAGCTTATGAAAGGGGGTACATTCACATTTTACAATTTTGTAGGCCAACTGGGAAAGCATATCACGATATAGCGCTGCTTAGTACTACAACTACCAGTTTTGTGCTCACTCAGAAACTCTGTGAATTTGTAAATTAAAATAATCTCCTTCTACGCTGCTAACTTATTAAAAGTAGCTATTTTTCTTGTTGCCAAAAATATTTTTGAAATTGGAAACGATAATAGACATGCCCTTGATGCTCGCTCAGTGCAGACCGGTTGCTGATGAATGCATGGCACTGGGTTTGCTTCTTTTTAAGCAGCAAAGTAAGTTTGCTGAACACGAGTCACACAACAAATGGACACTGGAGCTAATCCTAAAATGGGTGCCACACCAGGATACTATGTGCCTCTTACACATGCACAGTTTGAGGTGACTGGGTGTGTGGGGGCCAGTGGGGCACCATGCTGGGCTACCTCTGGGTGCTGAGGGTGCTGCTGGCCTGGAGCTGGCCCTGGCCCTGCCTGAGGCCCTAGGAAAACCTTGCCTGCCCAAGTGAGCCCACTGGGCCCAGACAGAGCACTACACCTCCCAGCTCATTGTGGGCCACATGGGACACAAGGGAACCCCCAGCGCCCTGGTGTTGTTTTTCTGCCCCCAGCCTGCCTGCAGGACTGCCTGAGGCTGGCCTTACTGTGCTTCATAGTGAAGGTGAGATTCTGCTGGTGAGGTTGCATGGCATGTGATCTGTGAAAGGTGCCCGAGGGCTTTGTGACTCTCCCAGGCTGTGGAATGTGTGGGGGAGCACGGTGTGAAACAATAGCGTAGAGACCTGGACTCCTTGTGCATCTCCGTGCACTCTGGTGCTTATAGTCTAAGCAGTGGTCTGGACTTCTGATGATAAGTATGTCAGAGTGGAAGTCTTGAAATTCTACAGAGTTTTATGCAACTCCTCTTATACATCAACAACATCATAGTTTATTAAATCAAACACCAGAGAAAGTTTTCTACGGCACACATCATCATGTCATGTATTTCAAGGTTCTCTTATATGGGATTTTAAAGAAAGAGGAGGGAAAGTGAAAAAAAAAACAATTCCTAAGGATCACACCATTTGGTTAAGTGGAGAAGCTGGGGTTAATTCCAGGTTTTCTTGTTTCACATTGTGCAGCTCAGTCACTAGTTGTATATGCTTTGCTTCCCCTAAACCAACCTTATCACCAAACCCCCCCATCCCCATCTGCCACCCTGCTGGCATAAGTGCAGCCTCAGACACATCACTGACCAAACATATTAGCCCCTGGGAAAATGTTTGTGATTATCCATGGTATAGACTTTCAACCCAGTTTTGACTACCCCTCTTTAGATAAGACAATATAAGCAATTTGGTAGACACTGTATTTATTTTACATAAAGTTAGAGTCATCCTTTCATTAGCCAGCATGTTATGAAGTAGTATACTCTTATGAGCCATATCTGATCATATGGAGATGAGTGACAACATGGTTATTAGACACACACCACATACTGCTGACATATCATCTAATATTTAAGACCATCAGCATTTTATGAAGTCATTGTGAAGTGTACTTACCAGGGTCTACCATCTGTCCCGTGCGTGGTGCCTGACCAGATGTCTCACCGGTATGTGAAGCAGAAATCACTGTAGACTGTGTTTTTCTGGCCAACGTCACAGGACCTAAAATGATATTAGTATATTTAGTTTACATTCTAGTTGACACATGCAATGAACAACATGTCTAAGTTCAGTTCACATGTTTGAGAGTACTGATTGATTTTATGTAAAGTATCTATGGGTCGTCTGATCACATTATACCCTTTACTGGCCATGTTTATGTACCAGTGTGTGCTGGTGGTATGGATTGATGTGCTCCATGACATTGTCTCTCTGCAAGCAGAGGGACCTCTGCTCCAATGGGTGAATGTACTGTGGCTGTATGTGGCAATAAAAAGGAGAAGTCAACAGACAGTAACAACAAATGCTGATTATGTACAACTTTTCACATATTTACACAATTGCATTTACAAGATGTTAGAAATGGGGGCCTCTAGTTGGCAATGGTTTGCACCTTTGTCCAAATAGGGACCCTTCCTTCTAGTCAGGATAAGGGGGATACACAAATGAAATAACCCCTGCTCACCCCTTTGGTAGCTTGACAAGAGCAGTCAGGCTTAACTCAGAGGCAGTGTGTAAAGTATATGCACATAACCAAAAGTAATACAATGAAAGCACTACAAAAGAATATCACACCAGTTGTGCAAACAAGACCAAAATGATAAAAAGCCAGCATACATTAATTCAAAATATGCACTTTGCCAGGATATCTCTAAAATGCAGTTCCTTGAAGCCGGTAGCTCCGTCAGGGGCTACCGCGGTGTTAAAAACAACTGATTCCACAGTTCTGGCCGACTGTGTTGGTGCAGACTTGCATTAGTGTCAGCAGACTTGTAAACAGAACCTTTGGTTCCGGCCGACCGCGTCAGTGCAGGCCGGTCATGGTAATCGCTATGGTTGCGATGTGAAGCAAAGCGGTGCACATGCGGTGCCTTCAAGTGGTGGTGCAGGCAGTGGCTTCGTTACGGTCATCCAGCAGAACCAGTGAGACCAGGGCTGCAGTGCGAAGTGAGGCAATGCTCATTGCGGTGCTGACACGTCACAGTGCAAGCAACAGTGCCAGTTGATGGGAGCTGGCATCGGTCGGCCCAGACTGCAGTGTGGGATGGAGCGGTGCATCATGTAACTTACGAGTGGTGCCCCCAAACCACTGTGCGGTCATGGTCAGCGGGCAGGGACATCGCCGGTGAGACCAAGGCAGCAGAGTGAAGTGAGGTGGTACAGAGTGCGGTGCCCACTGATCACGGTGGAAGCAGTGGCTCGGTGGCAGCGTCAATCATCGTCGTCGGTGAGACCAGGGTTGCGGTGCGAAATGCAGCAGTGTCCTCTGCAATGCCCTTCAGGTCACGGAGCCCACAGCGGTGTTGGTGATGGTGTTGGCTGCTTTACCCCTCTGTGGCAACTGAAACCACAGTTCCAAAGATGGTACCCAAAGGTAGGTGAAGTCTTTGCTGTCCCTGAGACTTCGTGATCAGGAGGCAAGCTCATTTTCAAGCCCTTGGAGATACTCCGCGACAAATGAAGAAAGCTTAGTTCAGTCCTTTCAGTGCCCAAGGCAGAAGCAGCAACTGCAGGCCAATCCAGCAAAGCAACAACACAGAAAAGGGGCAGTACTCCTCCTGGCAGTTCTTCCAGCTCTTCTTCTTTGCAGGTTCCTTGATCCAAGTGAGTTCTCTTAAGTCTTTTATCTCCCCGGGTCTTCCAACAGAAGGCAAGTGCTACTTCAAGTCCTTTCCCTGCCCAATACAAAAGCAGCAAGCAGCAGGCCAACACAGCAGAACACGTTGAAAAGTGTCAGTTCCTCCTGACAGCTTTTCCAGCTCTTCTTCCTGACAGGTTCCTTAGTTCAGCAGTAATCTAAAGTTCTGGGGTCTGGGCCCCAATATTTATACCACATTTTCCTTTATTTTCTTGTGGCAAAATTTTCTCAGCTCATTCCAAACCAGTTCTGTCCTCTCTGGGCCAACTTTCCAGCAGGAGGTGGAGACAGCATTGTCCAAGTCAGACAGGGCCTATTCAGATGCAAGGTAAACCTCTTCCCACCACTCTAAACGCAGACCAGGCCTATTCAGGTGGTAATGAAACTCCTTACAATCCGCTGAATGCAGCCCAGGTCTATTCAGCCAAGACCAGACTCATCCAGGAAAGGTAGGACACACATCACACCCCCAGTGGCTGTCTACAGTGAATGCACATCCCCACCCCCTGTCACTCCAAAGACAAACCTTCAATCCACATACCAGGAAAGTGGTATTTTCAAACTCACAACATAAAAATCATCTTTACTAAAAGATGTATTTTCACATTCTGAGTTTATATTCTAAAGTCCAATTCCCCATATTGTACCGAAGGGAAGTTATACTTGTAGATTGTTACAAAGTATTCCCCATTCTATTCTACGGGACAGTTAGCTTTTCCATAGTGAAAAACAAAGTACACTGTATTTCACAATCAGGACATGTCACACACACCAGGACATGCCCTACCTTTCACCTACACTGCACCCTGCCCATAGGGGTTCTTTAGGCTTACTTTAGGGGTGACTTACATGCAATACAAGGGAAGGTTAGGGCTTGGCAAGTGGATGCACTTGCCAAGTCAACATGGCAGTCACAACTGCACACTGGCACTGAAGTGGCAAGTCTGAGAACCCTTTGAAAGACTGCTTGGGTAGGAGGCACAATCAGTGCTGCAGGCCCACTAGCAGCATTTGATTTACAGGCCCTGGGCACACACAGTGAACTGTGCTAGGGACTCCATAAACACAATTTACAAGGAGAGCATATACACTTTAGCACTGAATAGCAGTGGTACAGTGCCCAGAGTCCGAAAACCAACAAAAATTGGGTCAAAAACAGGAAGCCAAAAAGCAAAAAGTCTGGGGGTAAACCCGCTGAAAGAGCCAAGTCCAGCACAAGACAACAGTGATGGTTACTAAGTCAAGCACATTTCCTTGTGCCATTTACCATTGTAAAAGGAAATCACTAGAAGTGAGGGGCTGGTGCTTGTGAATGAGAAAATGGAAGTTACCATTTCCGTCACAAAGGATTCTGGGACTTGTAGTGTAATAGCCAAAATGAGACGCATAACAGTGTAACTCACCATGAATGTTTACACAAACCTGAAGTGACTTCCATAGTCACATTTGTAGTGTATTGTACACAACTATCATTTTAAGTGATTGTTTAAATCATTACATATTACTCGGCACCATATTAAGGTAATTTTTCACAGGCAATCCATGCAGCAGGTGGGGGTGCATAGTGGATAGGATGCCCTTCTCAGGTGGAGAAACTATCTGGACGTCATAGTCAAAACTATGGATGGTGAACACTTTTCTGAAAATCTACAGAGCACAACACTTTACTCCAATACTCTAGCTTCCACCCAAGAGCCCCAAGAGATTGGGTCCCCTATGGCCAGATTTTGCACATTCAACGCAACTGTAAATTTAAGAATTATTTTTTCAGAGAATCTGAAGTTCTCGCTAAGAAACACCTGGATAGGGGTTTCTTAGAGAAGGGTGGACGTAATTTGGCTGTGTCTATGTCCGATTTTTAAAAAAGTTCTCTGAGAGATGTGGATAGGTTTTCTCTGTCTTGTAATTCTTAATGTCTCTCTTTACTTTAATGGTTTTCTTGTCTTGTTCTGTCCTGTAGAGCTCTGTTGAAGATTTCTGAATGTTTTCAAGTAAATTTTGGTGTCTGGGATTGAGCTAGAATCCCTTATCTGTTTCTCAAGATCTTCAATCTTTTCACAGAGTTTCTTATTATGTTTGATCGCAGTGTCGATCCTTAGTACCATCCAGTGTCGAGAATAAGTGTACCTATCGAGCTGAATCCATTCAAATATTTTTTATCCTCACTGAAGAAACCCGGGATATTCCTAACTTGTAGGCCTAATGGGATAGTATCTGCTTTAAGATATTCTGCTAGCATATGAATCATAAGCTGGACTCTCACCAATTTCTTTTTACATCTTTCCAACTGGTCAGGAAGGCTGGAATTAGCTAGTTCAGTTGAATGTGAATTATCTGTGAAATGTGAAGGGCCTTCTTGTATGTTTTTGATATATTCATCTGTATATAAAGGTGTGAGATCTGTCATAATAGTGGCAAAACAAGGAGGACAAAGAAGAAGAATGTAAAAAGGGGGTACAAGAGGGTCAAGAAAGGGGAGGGGGGAAAAGAAGAAAACCCACTAAAACTATAGCTGGTAGAGTCAAACGAACTGTATTATATTGTTTCAACCCTTGCAATCCAGCAATTGCGCATAAACATGCTATCATAGACAAGAGAACCCAAAGATATTATACGGACCATGGGTGAAGTTATTTTTAAAAGAACAAAAGGTCCCTTTCAGAAAAACCTTTTTACTAGTACATATATAAAGCAAATCATTTATATAGCAATCTAATGTAGAATAACCTGCTCAATAATTTTAATAAATATTCAAAACAACACACAAAGCTATTGCGGCATGGAAAGAAAACTAGAAAAACTGAAAACATTTATATGAACAAACAGTTAGACATTTACAGTGTGGTTATATAAATATTGAATTAGCACCAAATCTTTCAGTACCCATGCTATTCATATCTTCAATATATCATATTTAGAATAGTCATGGTACTTTCTGGTTGACGATGTTTCAATCCCTCATTGGAATATCGGGACCATCCTCAGAACTTAAAATATATGCCTCAGAGAAGAAAATGTCTGTCAAGAAGGTAAAAAAAAAGGGGCGAGAGAAAGGAAGAGAATAATATGAGAAAAAGAAGGGAGGAGAGGGAAAAAGCAAAAATGAGTCACTAAAAGAGAAATTGACACAACCGCCTCTCATACCAGGCACGTACATTAAGGGAACGTGCAAGAACTTGCTGTAAGGGTGAGCTAGCTACTATTGCACCCGTGGGTAGTACTCAAAAGTGGATCAATGTGTGATCTAGCCATGGTTTTAATAAACCCAACTCCATACTGCCTATATGAAAGAATTATACGCTGGCCTAGCCAGAGTTTAAATAATTCGAATTCACACTGCTGTTGTGACAATTCAGGTGATGACCTGTGTAGAAGAGGCCAGTTGAGCAGTTACTGGTGGAAGATGGTCACAGCGCTCGCAATGGTCATATAATCCCACAATCTGTGAGAAACGAATGGAAGACGGTAAGGAAACCGAGTAAGGGCTCTAGGTACACCAGAATCAGACACTCCAGAGCACCCTCACCGGCTTGAAACTGTAGAGACACAATTAGAGCTGAATAGAACCTGGTCGGTCAGCTTGGGTGCGGCTGCTAAGAAAAGGGGGGAAATGGGTAGAGAATTAATGTGGGCTCCTAGTGACGATATTGCGAGAAGCCAGTAAGCATGACACTGTTGCTGTACCTAGTAGATTGGTAGTTTGTGCCAGATGTGCCCAGTGTCGTGGTGCACTGTGGCCTGTGAAACAGAATCGATCAATATCGAAAGGCTCCCTGTCGGCGAGCGGAAGTGTTAAGCTGCTCCAGGCAGCGAGGTGCAGCCGTGCAGTACAGGAGCAACAATGATGTGCGGCTCACATAGGGAACCGGATGAGTGCGTGGCCCTAATGGGATTGAGGATAGGAATGGTCCTGAGCTTGAGAAAGTAGCAGCAATGATGTGCGGTTCGCATATGGAAACGGCCGGATGTGTCCATGGCGTGGGGACTGTGCCTGTGAAACGGAATTGCTCTCTATTGAAAGGCTTCCTGTCAGTGAGCGGCAGTGTTAAGCTGCTCCAGGCAGTGGGGTGCAGCCGTGCAGTACAGCCGCAACAATGATGTGCGGCTCACATAGGGAGCCAGATGAGTGCGTGGCCCTAATGGCATTGAGGATAGGAATGGCCCTGAGCATGAGAAAGTAGCAGTAATCTTGGAAAGGAGGTCTAGAAACCATTGGAGCAAGGAAAAGGATAAAATGTAGAGAAAGGAAAGAAAATTAGAAGAAAAAGTCTATAAAAACCACAAATTGTAATACAAATGTCAGTGCAAACAGTACCTAGTATCCAATATATTGGATTTAAAAAAACAGACAAAATATCATCAACAAATGTCAATATGAGAGATACAGCTTTACGTTATTTTGACATGAGTGTCATATTCTAGTTTACATATACCCAGTTTGGCAGATCTCAAAAGAGTAAAAATGAGAACTGTTAGAACTGGAGATCTCTAGTTGGCAATGGCTTGCACATTTGTCGAAATAGGGACCCTTCGTTCTAGTCAGAGTAAGGGGATTACACTTCTGGATAACCCCTGCTCATCCCCTTGGTAGCTTGGCACAAGCAGACAGGCTTATCTGAGAGGCAGTGTGTAAAGCATTCGTGAACACATACTGCAATACAGTGAAACCACTACACCACACAGGTTATAAGTATTCTATATATAGACTTAACACAAGACCACAAACGACAAAAATCCACAATACTGTAATCAAAAATAATACTTCAAGGTGGTAGAAGTAGCTTAAAAATAGGTTATTCACTTAAAAGCAGTCTGTAGCAACAGATAACCCCAACCGGAGTTATCACGACGTCAAGGTCAAAGAAAATCCCAAAGTACAGCGCTGACCGCGAGATGCGCTGTGATGGTCCAGAGTCAATACAGACCCACAAAGAAAAGTACCTTGAAAAAGCGAAAACAATGACAGCTTAGGGCGTCGGGGAGATGTGGCGTCATTGGCACTGAGCGGCGTTGGTTCTTGCTTCGGGGGTGATGCGTCGGGTCCTCGATCCTTGCGCAAAGCAGGGGAGGCGTCGGTTCCTTACCGGAGGGGAGGTGACGTCATGATGACCCAGAAACCACGGTTCCGTACGATGCCACGATGTCGATAGATTCTTGACCACCCACGTCGAGGATCGACTCTGCGATGATGTCGGCTTTGGAGTCGGTGCGGCACGGCAGCCGGCGCCGGGTCTACATTGAAAGTTGAAGCAGCGCTCACGGCTATCATGCAGAGTACCGCGTCCCTCTCCAGCATCGGTGTTGCAACTTCCTTCTGTAGCAACTAGAACAGCAAGTTCCAGATGCACACACGCAGAAGGGGTGAAGTCTTGTATCCCTGAGACTTCAGGCAGGAGGCAAGCTCAAATTCAAGCCCTCAGAGAAAAATTCTGCAAGATGATGAAAGTTACTTAAAAGTTCCTTCTCCTTTCCTTGGCATTGAAGAAACCATTGCAGGCCAACCCAGCAAACAGCACACTGGCAGAGGGGCAGTCCAAACTTCTGCAGCTTCCTTGGTTCTTCTCCTTGGCAGAGGTTTGTCTTGTTTTCCCAGAATTGATCTAAAGCCTTGGGGTCTGGGCCCTCATATTTATACTTCTATTCTCTTTGTTCTCCGAAGGCAGAGGGTCCTTTACCTAGTCCAAACCAGTTCTGGGTGCATTCTGCCAGTGCACAACTACTTCCTTTGTCAGTGTGGGCCAGGGTCATCAGACGCACCACAAGAGGTGGAGCCAGCATTGTGGAAGGCAGGCACAGCCCTATTCAGGCCCAGGTGCTACTCCTCCCACCACTCCTCATGCAGATAGGTCTATTCAACCTAGTGCTGACTCACCCGGTCTCCTGGAGCCCCCTAGCCCCTGTCACACACAAAACCAGACATACAATACACAAGCTAGCAGAGGCAGGCTGGATGGTTAGGCAAGAAAATACCTACTTTCTAAAAGTGGTATTTTCAAACACAGAATGTTAAAACCAACTTCACTAAAAGATATATTTTATCATTATGAGTTCAAGCATACTAAACTCGAATTTCTACAATGTTCCCTGGGTCAGTTAGGATTATAAGATGTTATAATCAAACTGCCCATTCGGGTCAATGGGGACAGGTAGCCTTGCAATAGTGAAAAACGAAATAGGCTGTAATTCACTATCAGGTCATGCCACACACATCAGGGCATGACCTACCTTTTACATACAATGCACCCTGCCCTAGGGCCTACCTTAGGGGTATCTGATATGTAGAAAAGGGAAGGTTTAGGGACTGGCAAGTGAGTGCACTTGGCAAGTCAACATGGCAGTTACAGACTGCGCACAGGCTCTGCAACGGCAGGCCTGAGACACACGTTACAAGCTGCTTCTGTGGGTGGCACAACCAGTCCTGCAAGCCCACCAGCAGCATTTGACTTACAGGCCCTGGGCACACATGGTGCACTATACTAAGGTCTGAAAGGTAAATCAAATAATCCAATCAGGGAGTCACTAATCAATGCATGAATTTACAATAGGAAGCACTTGCACTGTGGCACTGAATAAAAGTGGGACAGTGTTCAAAGCATCTAAACCAGCAAAACATATCAAAAACAGAGGAGGCAATCAGTGAAAAATGGAAGGGAGACTCACTCCAATAGTACCAGGTCTAACAAGAACTATAAGACGGAATTAAAGGCCCAACCAGGCTAAATCAAAGGAACCATTAGTGTACCACAGAAAGTGATAATATCTCCTGAGGATTATATCAAATTAGTCCAATCTTCTGACCTGTTTAACCTGTTCTGAAGGCTGTTGGTACATAGAATACATATTTTATTCTTTTTAAGGAGTTTCACATAGCGCACACTTGACCCAAAGGTATTGGTTATCAAAGCGGTTTACATGAGCACCAGTTTTGTTACAGACAGACGCATTCATTTTTGTTAGGCACAAAGAGATTAAGTGATTTTCCCAGAACCACAGGATGTTGAGCGTTGTTGCAGAGACTCGAAACCGATTCCCCAAATTTAAGGTCAGCCGCCCTAGCCGTTAGGCCACATCCTCTGCCCAATTCACCTGTTCTTTGTTTAGAAGCGAGTTGATGTCAGCACCTCTGGGTGGGGGTTTAATCACTGTAATAACCTGCCACAGCAAGTCATCCTCTGTGAGTCCTTTTAGTTGAAAGTGATCCACCAATGAAGATGTCATCAGTGATGTCATGAGTGATGTCACTGACCATGTCATGAGTGATGTAATATGTGACGTCATCAGCAGTGCATTGCGGGCGCGCGAGTTATAGTTAGCTGAACTAACTATAACGGGGGAATTTCATTGGTTTTTTACGAGTAAAATGTCCAGCTAACTATAACATGTGTGAAACCTATGGTTTTTTCACTGAATTTCTAAGGTTTTTTAAATGCTAATTCCTAACTATAACGTGTGTGAAACCTATGGTTTTTTCACTGAATTTCTAAGGTTTTTTAAAAGCTAATTCCTAACTATAACGTGTGTGAAACCCATGGTTTTTTCAGTGAATTTGCAAGGTTTTTTAAATGCTAATTGTTTTTTTTTTCTTCTATTTTTTTTAACTTATTTTTATTTTATTTTTCTTACCTTTTATAAAGACTATGGCTAAATTTTTAAAATTCTTTAATATGTTTTTTTTTTAATATATTTTTTAAAATAAACATGTAAAATTTATTTGCAGTACTTTTTTTATTTTTTTTTATTATTTTTTTAGTACGCGTACCGTAAGCTTACGGTAAGCGTACGGTTTACGCAATGCTCGTAATTTTTCTACGCTGCTTGCGTATAGTTACGCAATTTGCGTAGCCGCGCGTACTCCGCGTGGGACGCGTGCGCGCGTACGCTACACGCGCACGTTACGCGGAAGTGTCGGGTAGTGTCTGTTATGCGCATGCGCGCAAGCGCGTGTCTTTTTTACGCGCATGCGCACTTTTGACGTAAGCGTACCGTAAGCGCACCGTAAGCGTACGGTAGGTCATGTGATCATGAAACACAACTTTTGATTGGTTGAAACTACTTTCAGTTCTAGAACTCTCCTACACCACACCCATTCCCCTCATTTCTGCTTGTGATCCCTTAGGAGAAGGAGCTGGGTTGTCTTTGTGATACGATGGCAGAACAGCAGAGCTCTTCTGAGAGTGAGGCTAGCACTAGCAGCACTGTTTTGAGGCAGAGAGCGAGGAAACAAAAGCCCTCTTATGTATGGGATTATTTTACTTTTCCTGAAGGCCAGCAAAAGGTGAATGCACCCTTAGTAACTTGCAAGCTGTGTCAGCGTGTACTTTCAAGAGGTAATCCTGACAGGAAGTATTCCTTTGGGAATCATACCATGAAGAGACACCTCAAGGATGTACACAGAAGGACACATGGTCATCTTTTTGGAGGTAACTCTTCAGAAAGACAAGCAAGTACATCCACAGCAGCTCAGCCTGGACCATCATCTGCAGAGCTGACTCCTTCTTCTGCAGGTCAGGTGAGCCCTTCATCTGTGGGGGGAGCATCTCCTTTTGCTGGCCCTCTGGAAATGAACCCTCGATTTCGGAGGGTTGATATTCGATGCGCCTTTTGTCAAGATCTAATTTGCCATAGGGAGACCAGTGTTTCCCTAGTGAACAACAAAATAGATCAGCACACTTGTCGCTTTGAATAATTTTCCCATTCTTTCTTTCCTCTGTCCCTGCATGAACACAACGGTTCTTTTAAGAGCCAACCTTATCTTTCATCTTTTTTTTACATATGTTTTTAAAAACTTTTTTTTTGTTTTTTTTTACCGTACGCTTACGGTGCGCGTACTTTTTTTTTTTTTTTTAAAAAAAACACTAAAAATCAATATTCACATTACAAGGTCCTTGAGAGACTACAATTATTATTATTGACTTACCATACCCACTCAAAAAAATATTTATTCATTTGTTTTTTAAAAAAATAGCTTTAAAAATGGTTCTAGTTTTCGAAATTTTTCTATATCAATCTGAAAAAAAAGAAAAAAGTATTAATATTTTTAAAACATTTTATAATACAGTACACATATTTACATATTTTTCAAAAAATATTTTTGCCTTATTTTTGCTGTTTTCAGAATATATTGCATTTCACTATAAATTGTGAAAGCAATTGCATTCATCATTTTACAGCGGGCAAAAAAAAATAACAATCACAAAGATTGTATTAAAAAAGCCCAGAATCTCTTTTTACTTAAACTTAACATTATAGAAATGCATAATTATCTAAAAAAATATCATCTAATACCAATACTTATTTCTTTAAAATACCGTCTGATATTTTTGTTTCAGAAGTATAATTACAATATTATATCTCAAATAACTCCACAATACATCTGATTCCATTTCCTTTAGGCTAAATAGTAATTTTAAATTTTTTTTGGGAATAAATTTCCAACGGTAATCCAATAAAATTCTAAAGTTTAATTTGTTCAGATCTCACTGATTCTCTGTAACATTTTGGTTCACGAAAATTTTTTGAATAATTTATTAAGTCCACAATAGAATTGGTTACTTTTCCACATGGCCAAATAGTAATTTTTTAAATCATTTTTGAAAAAATTTCCAATGGCAGTCCAATAACATTCCAAAATTTAAATTGTGCAGATGTTACCGATTATCTCTAAATTATTGGTTTTTGAAAGTTTCATTAAAAATTAAAAAAAGTCCACATTACAATTGGTTATCTTTCCATTAGGCCAAATGATAATTTAAAAAATCTTTTTTTTACAAAATTGCAATGGTAATCCAGTAAAATGGTAAAATTATTTTGTCCAGATCTTGCCAAATCTCTCTAAAATTTAGGTTTCAGGAAGATTAGATAGGAATTTGCTAAATCAAAAGGCAAACGTTGCTTGAAAATCAATTGGGAATCATTACACAGTGTCCAGCCTTTTTCACATTTTAGATAAACTGTGTAATGTCCAGAAGTAACAGTAGGTCCATCATGGAAAATTATTGCAACAGTTACAAAAGTTTTTCCTGAAATTGATAATTGCTGTCCTGTAAACTTCTTTATTAAAGTATCCAATTTTGAACCATCAGCTCTACATCGTTGCATCATTAAAATTACATACTGTCCGTATTCCTTTAAAATTAACGTTGAAAACATGTCAGATTTACACTCACCACATTTCATGCTATGATTAGCATCTTTAACTAATTTTGCAAAAGTGACTGTTTTACTCTCTGGCAATGTCAAATAAATAAACCTTTCATTATCAACATTAGAGCCACATATATTATAACAATTTTCACAACTATGTTCCCATTTATAAGAGAGACCAAAAAAAATTTCAATGGGAACTCCTTCTTCTTCCACTACCTGAAGAAAATACATCAAAAATTCGTGTGCATCTTGCTGTTCATTTTGAGAAAACTGTGTTCGTCCTGAACATATATCTAAAAGTTTTCTAATTTCAGTAGCACTTTCTATTTGAGTTTTATCTTTACTCAGCTTTTGAAAAAGGAGACTCAGCTCTAAACAGAATCTTTTTCCCTGATTTACTATTATCTGCTCTTGCAAACTTTCCAGATAAAATGCAACATTCAGCACTACATTTGCGTAGCAGTTGACACCAGAGCTATTTTCAAAATGACATCCTACAACCTGTTCTTCATTTTCCTTTTTCTTTTTGCTTGCAATTACATCACTCCTCTTTTTTTTCCTCTTCTCTACATCTTCATTACAGATATTCTCATTTTTTTTTTTACGAGAAACTACACGTTTCTCCAACACAGGATACTGACCTAAATGAGGAGCATAGCTTCTTCTTAATCTATTATACTCCTTTACACAGTTTGTATCAGCACTAACTTTTGAATCATCAAAGTCTATCATGAATAAACCTGATAATGTTTTCACTCGTGACAAAGCAACATATGCCATACCTTCTTTGAACACAGTTGAACCAATGTTCACAAAAGCACAATCTACAGTCAATCCTTGAGACTTGTGAATAGTTACAGCATATGCTAGAGAAAACGGAAACTGCTTCCTACGTACATATAAGTCTTTCACAAGCATGAAACGAACTGTACAACGACAAATATCTTTAACTTCTTCTATCTGATCAAATTTTATTTTTAAACATTCAATTCCTTCTTTTTTCTGATAATTAATAAAACCCACAACTCTTCCCATAGCTCCATTAACTAAACCTTTTTCAACATCCAAATTTCTTCTTAAAAATACTCTACAGTTCATGCAAACATATAGATTTTTTTCTAATCCAGCTGTTTTGGAGATGTTCTTCTCTAGTGAGTCCAATTTATTTTTCAGTTTGCCTGTTACTGTGACAGTAATTCTTCCATCCTCAATTTTGTCCACTGCTTCCAATTTCCTGATCTCTTCCTTTTCCAATTTCAAAAGCTCCTCATTAAATATTGAGCATTCACGTAGAGTTGGCATTAAGCAGATGACACTTTTGTTTTCTGCAATATTCTTGTATATTTTCTCTGCAACTATTTCTTCCTTTGGAAATAAATTATGTAGCAGCCGACTCTGTAATGCTTTTTTGCCAACTTCTGTGAGTAGTCCAATTCTGATATCTTTCAGAATACTTCCATATTCTTCATCGCTTGCTTGCCTCATATTAGTAGTAAGTTCCTTGTACTCAAAGAAGGACCAAATATTTGTATTTCCGATGCTTCCCAATGACTTCTTCGTGTCTTCATGTGTGACAGTATTAAATACTGGTTGTCCTTTAACTGGAGTAAGCTGCAGAAGATCTCCAAAAACTATGACGTGTTTTCCACCAAATAACATGTCATAGTCTGTCTTCAAAATTTGCTGCATTCTTAAATGCACAAAGGCAAGCATTAAGTTTGATACCATGCTCACCTCATCAATAATGAGAACTTGCATCTTCTTCAATACTCTTGAAACTTCCAAGGATGCTTCTCCAGTTAGCTTGTTGTATTGTATTTTGTTCTCATGCTCCACTGGTAACATTAGCAAACGATGTAAAGTGATTCCTTTTATGTTATATGCTGCTAACCCAGTTGGAGCAGTAACCACACAAGACAAAGTAGAATCCGTTTTTTGCTGTAGGTAGCTTCTGATGACTTTTATTAGGAAACTTTTTCCAGTTCCAGCTTGTCCGCTTACATACATCCTGATTGGATGAAATGATGTGCATGAGCACTCTTTTTTTTCATGTAGAAATCCGTGATCAATTTTGTTTTTGATCTCTTCATAAATTTGTTGCTGCTCTTGATTCAGTTGTCTTTCCAAATTTTCTAAGTCTATAAATTCTTCTTGAGCTTGATTCATAGCCGTTTCCACTTCATTCATGGCTATTGATGCTTCATTTTCAACGATTGGTTGTCCTAGGGGATCTTGACTGAGTGTTCCTGAACTTTGGCTGTCCTGAGAACTGTCTCTAGCTATTTCTGCTGCAATTGTAGTTTCCTGTTCAATTTCTTCATTTACCATTTGCAGATAAGTTGAGAATGTACTGCATTGTATGCTGTCTTTGCAAGCATTAAAAGAATCTTCATAGCTTTGAAATTCTCCCAGTAGTTCATCCTCTGTACGCCATGGTTTAAACAACTGTAAAAGAGCCAAGTAGTAAAATTCCTTCTTGTCAGTAGTGTCACAACTCAGCTTCCGGTGATTTATCAAACTTCCTTTTGTTTGCTTCACCAAACATCCTTCTTCACCAACGACTTTATATTTTCCATTGTTGATGTCTTCTGCGGCTTTCCGTGAATAAATGTAGTTCTGCAGCACTTCATAGAGACACATGTTCTCCAGATGATGACTTCTCTTGGGATAATAAGTGTCCAACATGTTTGTTTTCAAAATATCTGTACTTTCTGGGTCATTCTCGGCCAAATATTCAATTTCTCCTACAGATTTCAGTACCCGATTTCTCATTGCTGCAAGGCCTAAACTTGCCCAAATTATTCTTCTTGACTTCGAGTAGAGACTTGCAGAAGATAACCTATCTGAACATTCGTAGGATCCAATTTCTCGATGCGATAACATCTTCAAACTGAAACTGTACAGCTTCTTACTGACAGTCTTCTCGTGAGAAATCTCTTCCCACATTTCCTTCAATTCTGTTTTTTCTGATTTCGTAATGTAAGACGTTACATATCGAGCAACAGCAATGGAATTGTCAGCTACATACTGTATATCCATGTTAGCGTTCCACATGGATAAAATGACTGGGTTGTAGTCATTTATATTTTTTGATTCTTCTTTTCTTTTAAGGTTGTAGGTATTCTTAGGTGATTTTCTTGTGATAGTATGTCTCACAGCTGACATAAAACTGTTAACTCTTCCATTTGAAAGAACAGGTCTAGGAAATCCAAATCGACATTTAGTGTAGTATTTTTCTTTGCTCTTGTATTTCCGTCGACAGTATTTTCCACACCGATGACTTTGGAAACGTAAAACTTGCTCCTTTAACTTTTTCTCTTCTGTGCTTTTTGGTATAGCACATGTTGCATATTCTTCAATGTAAGATAACACTGCTTCATCAGTATCTGTTCCAAACTTTGGGGCATCCTTGATCCACAACAGCATATGAATATGAGGAGCACCTCTTGCCTGGTACTCTTTTCTCCAAAAGAAATCCACTACTTCTCCAAGAGGTGGATTTTTTTTATTGCAGATGAAGGACATCATAGCCTCAAATCTATGATTGAAATATCTGCAAACATTAACCGGATCCAATGAGCACAGTTCTCCTGCTGTCTTGTATTCGATGTTTTTAATGTTTGAATTTGCCTCTCGTAGAAAATCCAGTAAATCATCCCAAGCGTACTCGGCACAGCTTAGGGTAAGGAACCATGTTGGAGTTCCTAAATTCCGTAACATGCATTTTAATTCACCATGATGTCGGTACCAATATTCATTTGTCCCACGCTGACAAGCCATCAGATTGATCAGTTGTGTTTCCAAATGATCATCTCGGTGCTGCACTTTCTCCATAAAATCCTTAGCAGACACATTTTGCAAATGTACTCCACTTTTTAAAATGTGATTTACTGCATAAGACAGTGCAGACAAGTCGCTTTCAAATAAAAGATGGAACAAATAAGGAATACTTTGTCGAAATCTGGGATCTTCAGCATATAGTCTTGTAGTCCGATATTCAGAAGCTGGAATCTGTTCTGGACGTTCATCGTATCGTCCTCCTTTTCCTTTAGGAAACAGCTGGGGAAAACATCGAGCTTCCAAACTCTCCTCCCATACACTCACGGGAGTTCCTTTTGCTTTCTTCATCTGAAAGAGATCAATATTGTCTCCCATAACTTCTTTTGAATGAAGAGGATGTATGCTAAAATGTTCCTAAATTTCTTCTTCCTTTGACTTGTCCACTTTTTCAATTTGTCCAGTTGGTGTTTCTGTGTCTTCTTGTAAATCTTCTTCTTCTTCTTCTTCTATATAAATTGATTCATACCATTTGTTATTCCTTTTCAAATACAAATTTGCTCTTTGTACTTTCCGTACATCTACCAGCTCCTGCCAAATCTTCTTATTCTTTGTAGGTACACCATTAACCAGAATAACTAATGGTTCAGTTTCCAAAGTATCCGCATCAATAGTTTCCATATTTTTTTTCAAATCCAAGGGCAAATACACCACTCTACCTTTTAAACCTCTCAGTAAATCAGAAGGAGGCAATTTACCAGTTTTGGGCTCCATACGTACTATGGTCTGGAACGGATGAACACATTGAATGAGTATAGACTCATAAGTATTTAATTCAGAAAGTTCAGCAGGAATAGCATCCATTTCTAAATTATTATGTACAGCTCTGGTCGGCATTCTATTTTCCTCTAACTTGTTGTAACAGTATTTACAAATACGCTGAACTTCACCCAATTCAAAACAATTTTCAAGAAATATATATGTGGCAAAATCCTTCCACTTATAATTATCTTCATTTTCACTCTTTCTGTACAGATCAACATACCTGGTTTGTTTTCTATAATGAGTTCTGCGGCAACAAATACAAGTAATATTTGGTCTTTCATTAGAGATTTTTTCAAATGTTGTTATGTGATCATTAAATGTCTTACTTACAAATGGTTCTACATTCTCTTCCACTTCTTCCTCATTTAGTGTGTCCTTCTCTGCACTGTTTTGTTCAGGACCAAAGTAACAAAACTGAATTTCATCAACAACCTTCTCTACATCTGATACCGTTCCTCGGAACAGAGCCCTATTCAATTCATCTAACTTTATTGCTGGACTTTTAGCAAAATACAACCGTCTCACAAACTTTCTCATTTCAGTATGATGAACAGCCAGCATCCTAAAATGATGGAAAACACTATTGCACACTTTTCTAGATAGACAAGCCAGAGAATGACCCTGCAAACCAGTATTCTCTCTCACTCTGCATGGATCCAGACTTTGAAGCACCTTAATCTTCTGTTTTATACTTTTTTTACTATATTCTCTTAGAAACTCTCGAAATTTGTCAATAGATTCCTGACGCACAGTGCAAATACTACTACAATTCCAAGTGTACACTGGGGCTTTAGGACGTCTCCCCATTGCCTCATCTGCCATCACTTGTACCTCATCTCTTGGAACCATTATCTCCTTCTCCATTATGCAACCATTTTTTACTTCGTAAGAACGACCTCTGGTGTCAACTGCATGCAGCAAACTATTACTTTGAAAATAGCTCTCTTCATTAAAAAAAGGTTCACTACTTGAACTATGCATCCACTTTCCCAAAAACACTTTACAAAAGTTTGTTCTGTTCACTACTCTTTTCCTTTTGCTATGTGATTTCAGTACATTAACCATTTTGTCTAATGTACGCATCCTATTCAAAATTAATATGAATAGTTTCCTTTTTAATTCTAATGCCTTTGCTGCAATGGCTTCTATTTCTTTTTTTCTTTTATAAAACTTTGTCTTTTTCTTATATTTCTTCACATCCTTCATCAAATTAGACATAACTCTTCTCTGAAACATTTTTCTACGTATCTCTTTAAACGCTGTTTTTCTATTTATATAAATCTTTTCAGTTGCTGAAGGTATATTTGCATTAACTAAATTGTCAATTTTTTCCTCTTCTTTTTTTTTAAAAACATCCTTTCGAGTACAGACATTTTGTACATTTTTCATTCTTTTGAATATATTTTTAAGAAATTGTTTTTTTTGCTTACCAGAAGATTTTTTCTTTTTCCCAACATCAGCATCTTCTACTAACTTTAGTCCTCTAGTTGTCTTCAAATATAGGTTTTTTTTTAGCATTTTTTGAACTCTGGATTTTGTAGGCATCTTAAATTTTGTTCACTGCTCTTCAGCAATACCTGAAAAAAACTAAAAAAAAAATTCCTTTATTTTATTTAAATATATTACTACATTTCTTTTCACAATAGTCACAAAACGAAATTTCTTTGCCAATTTGAATGCACACTTACTGCTCTTTTTTTTTGGCAAGTGAAAATCACTTTTACATACTGACACATTATGAAACCACTTTTTTGATTTTTTTAAATGCACATGTCCAAACTGCTTTTTCAGACAACCACCATGTGTAACCTGGGTGGCTGCCTACATTCCAGCAAGGGCAACCAGCCTTAGTGATGCTGAATGTATTTGCATTACAGACTGAAACCTGAAAACCCCACTCGCTTGTAAATACTGTGCATGATTATACATGGCAAGCAGATGGGTGTGTGCTAAGAGTCTGCTTCTTCCCCCAAAAAATCGCTCCCCCTTTTTCCTACTAATGCAACTGTGAAATCACCAGAAAAAAACGCAATAAATCTCTGCCTGTAATTCCTATTTCCACACAGAGTCATGTTTTCACATTAGTCCCAAAACGAAATTTCTTTGCCAATTTGAAAGCACACTTACTGCTCTTTTTTTTTGGCAAGTGAAAATCACTTTTACAGACTGACACATTATGAAACCACTTTTTTGATTTTTTTAAATGCACATGTCCAAACTGCTTTTTCAGACCACCACCATGTGTAACCTGGGTGGCTGCCTACATTCCAGCAAGGGCAACCAGCCTTAGTGATGCTGAATGTATTTGCATTACAGACTGAAACCTGAAAACCCCACTCGCTTGTAAATACTGTGCATGATTCCACAGGGAAAGCAGATGGGTGTGTGCTAAGAGTCAGCTTCTGCACCAAAAAATCGCTCCCCCTTTTTCCTACTAATGCAACTGTGAAATCACCAGAAAAAAACGCAATAAATCTCTGCCTGTAATTCCTATTTCCACACAGAGTCATGTTTTCACATTAGTCCCAAAACGAAATTTCTTTGCCAATTTAAATGCACACTTACTGCTCTTTTTTTTTGGCAAGTGAAAATCACTTTTACAGACTGACACATTATGAAACCACTTTTTTGATTTTTTTAAATGCACATGTCCAAACTGCTTTTTCAGACCACCACCATGTGTAACCTGGGTGGCTGCCTACATTCCAGCAAGGGCAACCAGCCTTAGTGATGCTGAATGTATTTGCATTAACAGACTGAAACCTGAAAACCCCACTCGCTTGTAAATACTGTGCATGATTATACATGGCAAGCAGATGGGTGTGTGCTAAGAGTCTGCTTCTTCCCCCAAAAAATCGCTCCCCCTTTTTCCTACTAATGCAACTGTGAAATCACCAGAAGAAAACGCAATAAATCTCTGCCTGTAATTCCTATTTCCACACAGAGTCATGTTTTCACATTAGTCCCAAAACGAAATTTCTTTGCTAATTTGAAAGCACACTTACTGCTCTTTTTTTTTGGCAAGTGAAAATCACTTTTACAGACTGACACATTATGAAACCACTTTTTTGATTTTTTTAAATGCACATGTCCAAACTGCTTTTTCAGACCACCACCATGTGTAACCTGGGTGGCTGCCTACATTCCAGCAAGGGCAACCAGCCTTAGTGATGCTGAATGTATTTGCATTACTGAGTCCAACCTCAAACCCTTAAACTATTCTTTTTTTTCCCAGTACACCTTAATTTATCGTGAAAACATAGTCCATATTATTTTACATGTTCCTCACATTTAAATTTCTCCCAAAACAGAAAATGATAAACGCAACTTCAACAAAAAGAATTTCCATTTCTATTATTCATTTCTTAATTTACCATATACATCTCCTCTCAAACTCTAACCTCACCTTTAAAATTAGTTAGTTGTGAAAGAAATGTGGCACTCAAACAGCAGATTATCAGAGCCAGGATCTTTGTTCTGTTCACCTCTCTCCTCTCAGTAGAACCAGATAATGGCAAACTTTCCCTCTATTTTTCCACACATATACATGTAAGTTTCAAATCTCAGTGCTTCCCCCTTTTTTTCAAATGTAATCACACATTTCTATTGGTTGAAAACCAACCCTTTTCCAAAAGTACCCTGCCCCCAACTTGACTTCTGCCTAGTACCCTTCCCCCAACTTGACTTCTGCCTGCTACCATAGCAACAGCTCATGGAACACTGCTGTGTGGAGTTAGGTCAGAAGTTCGCCACACAATGTTTCAATTCCACAGAGCAAGAGTGCTTGACTTTTCAAACCTAACAGCAAATCCATAGTACTGTTCTTTGGTAACACATTTTTTTGTACCAATACAAAACATGCTTCTATTAGTTTACACATACAGCCTAGTTTTTATCCTAGAATGGTATGAAACAGCCAATCAGTTCTTTTTGTTTTGAAAAAAATATGTATGCCTCCATTTCCAAACTGTCTTTCTTTTCATATTGCCATTCTACTGAAAGACACCTCCTGAGTGCATCCAGTTCTCCTTTGAAGATGTTCACAGTGTGGATTGTAGGGCACAGCTATGTCTTCTGGAGTGAAAAGTTTGCAGAGAAAACAGATATGGTGAGAGACCTTGCTTTGCCAAATGTAGACATTAAATGGATTGGTCAGAGAGGGTTAAAGTGGCACCAATTGATGCCATTGGTGAAATCCTTCATGCAAATCCAACACCCTGACCTCATAATAGTGCACTGTGGTGGCAATGACCTAGGCACTTTGACTGGGGTAGGTCTGGAAATGCTTATGAAGGACACCTTTGCACAACTGTTTTCACTTTTCCCTAAAACTGCCTTTGTGTTTTCCAACATATGCCAAAGGCAAAAATGGAACTGGTCCAATCATTTCTGTCCGCAGATTGACAAAGCAAGAAAGCACGTCAACAAATCTGTTTCTGCTTTCCTCCGTGACTATGGTATGGGTGCCATTTACCACAACAACTTGCGTTATGACATGCAAGACATTTATAGAGGAGATGGTGTGCACTTCAATGATGAAGGGAACAGAGTCTTCCTCTTGAACCTTAGACTCTGCATCGGTACTTACTTGTAGGTACCACTAAAAAATCATTTCATAAACACAACGGCTCTTTTTAGAGCCCCCTAATATCTAAACACTTAAATCTGAATTTCATTTATTTTTTTATTTTTTTTTCTACCGTACGCTTACCGTAAGCTTACCGTACACGTACCCCGTGATTTTTTTTAAAATCAATAAATGTTTTCTTTGTACTTTTCAGTCCTTCATTGACCCCCTCACAAATGTAAGGGGGTCTGTAACTCTCCTCATTGCCCCCTTTTCTTGTTTTCACACAAAATGGCGGCCGCCGCTTCCTGGTTTCGGCCGATTCGAATGTTTACTAAGATCTAACAGCCAATCAGAATCGCGCTCGCGCACGCCACCGTACGCGTACGGTAAGCTTACGGTAAGCGTACGGTAAGCGTACCGTAAGCGGGCTCAGATATATATATTGATTTAAAGGCTATTTTCTCAGAATCTACTGAACAGATTTACACCAAACCTACAAAAGGCACTTCCTTGACATAGGGACTACCTCTCTGCCAAATTTCTAGTAATTCTGTTCAGCCGTTCGGGCTGTAGCTCGTTCTAAAGGTCCTATGGAAAAATGCATGGGAAAAACGCGTTTTGGGACCCCCCTTTTATCTCAGCCCCCGCTTGACGTATCCCCCCGAGACTTTCAGGGTAGGAGCGGAGCGTAGCGCCCCACCTATTTTGAGAAATTCGCGAGGATTCATCAACCGGCGCCAAAGTTATTCCAAATAGAATGTTGCGGTTTTCCTATGGAAAAGGGGTCCTAACTATAACTACCTACTGGCGACCGCCAGTAGGTAATATATATATATATATATGTATGTGTGTGTATATATATATATATATATATATATATATATATATTATCTACTGGCGGTCGCCAGTAGATAGTTATAGTTAGGACCGTGTTTCCATAGGAAATCCGCAACATTCTATTTGGAATAACTTTGGCGCCGGTTGACGAATCCTCGCGAAATTTTCCAAATAGGTGGGGCGCTCCGCTCCGCTCCTACCCTGAAAGTCTCGGGGGGATTCGTCAAGCGGGGGCTGAGAAAAAAGGGGGGTCCCAAAACGCGTTTTCCCCATGCAATTTTCCATAGGGACCTTTAGTCCAAGGTACAGCCCGAATGGCTGAGCAGAATTACTTGAAATTTGGCAAAGAGGTATTCCTCAGGTCAGGCATGTGACTTTTGCATATATGGTGTCAATCTGTTCAGTAGTTCCTGAGAAAATCAAAAGTAAAATCACATACATATCTGGGCAGAGCCTAACCACACATCTCATCGTGAGATCTGATTGGCTGTCATCCAAGAAGTGTTGGCAGCCATCTTGGGACCAATATACATGATAGCACCTCATTAAAAAGCATTGCAGTTAATAGACAGTTTTAAGACTTTAATTACATTATAAATCATTTGTTGATGGTACCATACCCATTTTAGGAATTGTGGTGTGTTCTAAGGTGATTTTACCATGTGAAAAAGCCTTCTGCTGTGATATCACAAACCATGTTTGAGAGAAAACTATTTTCTCATACTTTTCCCACAGAGGTTTGGAAGGTGATCTATAAGCTAAACTGAGAGCATATTTTCTGTAAATTCACATTATCTTTCTCAGTCATGTAAGAATGAAGTCTGACATTCTCAGTAAAACATGTACATCCAACAAGGGCAGAGACTGTCAGTTGATTCCTTTGTGTTCTACTGCAGCTTCCCAGAGTGCTCTAAAGAACAACTAGAGCGCTAACAGTCTTACTTATGACAAAAGTATGGCACACCTGAAGCCATCTTGATTGAATAAAGTGGTAACACTTAAAACATTTAATTTACAAAGGAACAAAATGAGGGGGTTCATTTTGCCATATAAATTATGATTAGTGCTGCAGAAAGAAAAACTAAGGCACATTTTGACTTCTGAAATCCTCTTTTATTTCATAAAAACATTCTGACATGCAGACTGAAACATGCACTTTGAATACCAGCAGCAGACTTGCCTGGTGAGCAGTAGCTTTACTACAGTGATCTAATGAGCAACTAGAGTGCTAACATTCAGAAGTTATGGAAACTGTGTGACACATCTGAATGCCTTCTTGATGGAATCAAAGTAAAAAACTGAAAGTATTTCCTACTGAGGAGACTGCAGTAAATGAGGAAATTAGGAAACTTCATAACAAATAAATCTCCCAAGATGGCCACCAGAGACAAAAGAGCCCAAATGTAGCCCAAATATCACCCAGATGTAGCCCAAGTATAGCCCAATGACAGAATGTCCCAGAGTGTTCTTAAGAACAACTAGAGCGCTTACTGTCTTACTTATGACAAAAGTATGGCACACCTGAAGCCATCTTGATTGGAATAAACTGGTAACACTTAAAACATTTAATTTAAAAAGGAACACAATGAGGGGGTTCATTTTGCCATAGAAATTATGATTAGTGCTGAAGAAAGAAAAATTAGGGTACATTTTGAGTGACTTCTCAAATCCTCTTCTATTTCATTAAAAATTCTGATATGCAGACTGAAACATGCACTTCTAATACTAGCAGCAGACTTCCGTGGTGAGCAATAGCTTTACTACAGTGATCTAATGAGCAACTAGAGAGCTAACATTCAGAATTTATGGCAAATGTGTGACATATCTGAATACCTTCTTGATGGAATCAAAGTAAAAAACTGAAGGCATTTCCTACTGAGCAGACTGCTGTAAATGAGGAAATTAGGAAACTTCATAACAAATAAATCTCCTAAAATGGCCACCAGAGCCCAAATGTAGCCCAAATATCACCCAGATGTAGCCCAAATGTAGCCCAATGACAGAAGTGTGTAAAACACTTATTTTTTGTGTATTTTCAGTTTTATATAGTGCAGACTTGTCAGGTATTGGAGTGCTTTACATGAACATTGGTTACATCACACAAGATCAAATTCATTTTGGTTCAAGACATGGGGAGATTAAGTGATTTGACCAGAATCACAGAATGTTGTGCTGAAGCAGAAACTCCAACCTGGTTCCCCAGTTGCAAAGTCTGCAGCTCTGGAAGTAACACCACACCCTCTCCCCTTGGATGCAACATTTAATCAAGCGGTCAACTGGATAAAAAAACTAAGATTACAAATAATTTAAAAGTTCTTTGTCGCTATTTGAAAACTCAGAAAATATGTCCTCATTTTAGTTTTTTAGAGCACTAACCATAATTTTGATGCAAATAAGACCCTCTCATATATGTAATTTCTAAAGGAAATGCTCTAGGCATTACAGTTTTGATTACATCAAGATGACGTCAGGCATTCCACACTTTTGTAATAAATATAGAATGTTAGCAATCTAGTTGTTCATTGGGATACTGTTGAGAGGCAGAGGCCAGGGGCACGGACTCTGAAAATTGAAGGCAGGAAAGAGAGTGCAGAGGCAACAATTTGACCACACTAGGCAGGCAGGAAGGGCAGTGGCAGCACAACAGACTATGGAGGGCAGTGGAAAGGGGGGCAGGGGCAACAAACCATCAATACAAGACTGGCAAGAGAGGCTGTGGCAATATAATAGACCATTGTGGGCAGAAGGAAGAGGCAGTGGTCATACAACCATACATGCCAACAGACCCGTTTCAGCCTGGAAACGTCCAATGTTTTTAAGCTCAAATGGGCTTTACTTGATCTGTTTCCTGTCTACAATCTTCTCTTTTTCAATGTAACTCAAAGGGAAAAATCAATACCCCAGTTTTAATTCAAAATCTCCCTCTTACCAAGTTCAAAATGTTCGCAAGTATGGTACATTGGATCATGGTAGGCAGGAGGAATTGGGGTAGGGACATGGACTCGGATAACAGAGGACAGGAGGGACATTGAGAGGTGCACCAAACTGACCCTACAGGGCAGGCATCAGGGTTTGCAGCAGCACAATACACCACACAGGGCATGCGGGACGGGAGTGCAGTACAACAATCCATAGAAAGCAATAGGGAGGGGACAGGACCATGCATATGGACAACAGACAACAGAGGGGAAAGAGGCAATGGTAGCTAGCTGACCATAATGGACAGACAGGAGAGAAAGCTGCAGCATAACAGTCCATAAAGGGCAGGAGGGATGGATCAGGGGCATTACAATGGAACCGACAAGCCAGGAGGGAGGGAAGAGGGGTCTGCACATGGAAACAGAGGGCTGGGGGCAAGGGGGCAGGGCAGGAGCAGCAAGATGACCATGGAGGTCAGGCAGGATGGGCACTAGAAACAAGACACACCATGGAGAGCAACAGTGAGACTATGATGGCATACACACAGACCATGGAGGGAAGGTGGGAGAGGGTCAGGAGAAGCTAGCTGACCACACAGGGAAGGTGGGAGGGGCCATGGCCGCACAGAAGACCATGCATGGCAAGCGGGAGGGTTAGTGGCAGCACAATGGCTATGATGGGCAATAAGGAGGGTGCAGGGGCATGCACAAAGGACCATGGAGGATAGAAGGGAGGGTCAGGACCTGGGCACAGACAAGAGAGTTCAGGGGAAGGGGCCTCACAACAGACCGCGCTGGGCAGGCAGGAGGAGCAGTTGCAGCACAACAGACCAGGGAGGGCAGAAGGGTGTGGCAGTAAAATGGACCATGGAGGACAGGAGGAAGGGGATAGGGGCATGGCATGTGGACAGGCAGGGTGGAGGTGGCAGGGACAGGTTACAGTCATCTGACTATGCTAGGCAGGTGGTAGGGGAGTGGCAGCTCAACAGAACACTCAGAGTAGATAGGAGTGGCAGGTCCATGGAACATGGTGGTCAAAAAGGATGGAGCAGGGGCATGCACAAAGACATCAGAGGGCAGGGGGAAGGAGAATAGGGACAGCAAGCAAAGCACAGAGGCTAAGCAGGAGGTCAATGATGGGCCATAGAATTGGGCAATGGAGGGCAGGATGAGTGGACTGGTACATCATGCTAAATGCAGGGCAGTGGCAGCACATCAGACCATGCATGGCAGGAGGGAGGAGGCTAGTCCATGGATTCAGACAACAGAGGATAGGGAGGGGGTGGATGGGGCAGCAAGCTAACTGTTCATACAGGTGGGTATTAGGAACTTTATTGTTTTTAAAATGTGTGTCTGTGCGAACTACTTAAAATATGAACAAGTATGCAGCAAAATCTCACTTTTATTCAGGAAGAAGAGGACGTTTGGGACTGTGACTCCGGGCTCACTTGGCAGAAACATCCCCTGACCCTCCACCCCCCATCGCAAAATGTAATGCCCGTGAAAAGGGTAGGTGGACGCACTTTTATATAGAACATAGTCCTGAGAGCACGATTGAAAATGAAAACTAGATATAGTATAAACTATGCACCAAAAAGTGTGATATAAGATGAACCGGGCGTGAAATATAATATGCAATACATTGTGCGCAATGACAGATTCATTGGAGAGCGCGAGATAGCACAGGCACTAGCGCTTGCTATGTGATATGTGCCTTGGAGTGTAATATGCACAGGGCAGTGTTGTGTAACCTAAGTAGTCTCTAAAGTTGTAATATAAAATATGTGCTGGGTAGTGTAACATTGCATATGCACTGTGACAAAGATATGGATCCCAGATTGTAATATGTATGGCATAGCGCTGTGCTTTATAACATAGGCATCGAGGAAGGCACGTTAGATGGGGCAATATAACCCGTGCGAAGGCAAGTGCGGCATGACATATTCACGGGGTGGTGTTACAGTGCACATGGGCTAGAGAGTGTCATAGCATACGCACTAGCTGGAGGAATACAACACAGAGGTGTGTGGCACTCGGCGGGCACTGGTGGGTGTAACACAGCATTGGGCTCAGCCAGGAGCACGCTGTGACTCTCAAGTGAGGTTTGTCTCCTTTCCAGAGAGTAAAATAAAAAGTATTACACATCCGGCGGTGGATGTGTGCTTTATTAACCGTGAGGGGGTTTCTTGCATAGTTTGGTCGAATTTTTGTCGAATCCCCTTTGAATGGCTTGGTGTGCAGGTGTATTAAATGTGCCCGTCAATAGCTACCCATGTTTGTATAAATAAACGACAAGGGTGTCTACTTGGAGAGTACCCACCAGCGGGGGCACCGGGATTAGGCACGGTAGGGTGTCAGACATGTCAGAGCTTCACTAGCGGTGTGAATACATTCTACGTGGATTCATTGTATGCATAGTCGCCTTTTAATGAATATCACGCAAATCGTCATGGTGATAGGTACATACGGTTTGTCCAGCATGTCCTAGGTGTTACTATAAATATATATTTTTTTTTAAAAATTTTAAAAAAATGCCGGCTCCCGGGGCCATAAGTGGCCTGAGGAGGAGGGCAACACAGCCCCCCTCCTAAAGAATAAAAAAATTTAAAAAAGGCCATGACCTGGGGGTTGGGGTCCCCGGATCCGATTAAGGCGTTGGGAGGGCCAAATTAATTTTTTTCAACAAAAAAATTAGGGTGCAGGCCCTGGGGGATGGGGTCCCCATGGCTAATAAATTAGAAAAAAAAGGGGGCCACACAGCCCTCCTTCTTAAAAAATAAATAAATAAAAGACCAGCATCACGCCGGAGGCCACGCCCCCTCCTTGCAGCACTCTGCAAACGCGCCCCCTGGCCAGTTGCAAGTTGAGGAATTATTTCCCCTTCAATACTGAGGGTCCCTGAGGGCCAACTAGCCCAACAGGTATCTTCAGTATGCGCCAGGGAGCTGCGTTGCAGACAGGTGTTCTGAGGCCAAGCCCCTTTTTACACCTCCATGCAACACAGCTCTGTGACGCTTACTGGAGGTACCTAGTGGGCTAGTTTGACCCTAGGGACCCTTAGGATTCAAGGGGACTTAATCTCTCAACTCAGAAGGCCCACAGGCCCTGTGGCGCGTTTTTAAGTTGGGGAAATAATTCCCTTTCAATCCTGAGGGACCCTGGGGTCCAACTAGCCCACCAGGTGCTTCCAGTAAGCACCACTGCTCTGCGTTGCAGAGAGGTGGTGCAGGCCGTGCCATTTTTTTCTACCTCTCTGCAACGCAGCTCTGTGGCGCTTACTGGAGGTACCTAGTGGTCTAGTTGGACCCTAGGGACCCTCAGGATTCAAGGAGACTTAATCTCCCAACTTAAAACGGCTACAGGGCATGTTTACACAGTGGGGAACGGAGGGGACGGGGCATGAGGTGACGTGTTCAAACACGCCCTGTGGTGCGTTTTAAGAGGTAGTTTTAATCCCCTGCCCTATTATATACTAGGGGCTTACAGAGGAGGTCATGATAATCACAGAGGACCCCAACACATAGTGTGCCCTAGTGTATGTAGGTATTTTCACTGTATTCTGAGTGTCTTTTAACATAGCACTGGCTCTAGGACTGGTTAGTCAGACTCAGTTACCACCAGTATCCGTCTGAAAAAGTTGAGGGTACAGGATGATTTTGCAACAAGCTTGTTTCTGCTCTTCTGTTTGTTCTTTCTGCACGTTATACTTCTTCCTGCACTTTTCTTCGTCTTTGAGGACTTCTGTTGCTTCTTTCTGCATTTCTTTTTTTTCTTTCTGTGCGTTTTTCCTTCTTTCTTCACATGTCCTATCTCTGTAGGCATAGCTAGAAATTAGCATTTAAAAAACCTTAGAAATTCACTGAAAAAACCATAGGTTTCAGGGGCGTTATAGTTAGCTGGACTTTTCACTCGTGCAAAACCATAGAAATTCCCCCGTTATAGTTAGTTCAGCTAACTATAACTCGCGCGCCCACAATGCACTGCTGATGACGTCACATATTACATCACTCATGACATGGTCAGTGACATCACTCATGACATCACTCATGACATCACTGATGACATCATCCTTGTGATTGATTCACACATTCAAAAATAGAAATTAAAATTTTCAAAACAATGGACATACCAATACCAGTTACAACAACCTATTCAGTAATTGTAAGATCCACATCCACTCATTCACCAACAGTCCTATACAGTCACTCATACATGTACTCACTCATCATATGCACTCATACATCTATACATCCTGTTACACAACGCCACTCATCCATAAAGTTACTCACACACATAGTCACTCATGCTAATAAAGAATCAAACATCCGTTTACCTGCATATACAGTTATACACACACCACCACACTTACTTCTACAGAAACTTACACATACTTAGTCTTTTTAACAATCACTTATAGAAACACATACTTATTCATACAGGAACTCTTTCAATCTCTCACTCTCACATATACTCACTTATATACACCAATAGTCACATATACTAGTTTAAAACATATGTAGTTACTCATAGAGACACTATTGAGACAGTCATTCACTCACTAACACACCCATGCACACACTCATCCACCCATACAGTCCTGCACACATGCTGTCTTCAACACATACAAACAGTGAGTCACTCATTCATGCACCTATGCACTACGTAATACCCCCCACCGAACCATACAGACATCAGACACTTATACTGATACTCAAAAAACCAACTAATAACCTATATAGACACTCATGTAGCTACTCACCAACCCATGCAGCCACTTATACACAAAGTGAGAGACTGATACAGATATTTACATATTTAAACATTACTCACTAAGCCATGTATTCTCTAAGATACACTTAATCAGTCAGTTATACAATCAATTTTTCAAAAACAAATCATCCATTTAGACACTTATATACCCATTTATTCTTCCATCGACCTTGAGATATACATATATAAAACATATGTAATTTTCAGAAAAACACACATTCACTGGATGATGTCATCAGTGATGACATCAGTGATGTCATTTGAGATGTCATCAGTAATGTCATGAGTGATGTCACTGACCATGTCATGAGTGATGTAATATGTGATGTCATCAGCAGTGCATTGCGGGCGCGCGAGTTATAGTTAGCTGAACAAACTATAACGGGGGAATTTCTATGGTTTTGTATGAGTGAAAAGTCCAGCTAACTATAACGCCCCTGAAACCTATGGTTTTTTCAGTGGATATATATATATATACATATATATATATATATATATTATCCGCAAAGATAATTACGCAGCACTCCTTTTGGCTTCAAATAGTATTTATTCAGAGGCAATGTTTCTATCCATATACATGTATATATTCTATATCTATATATTTATTGGTGTATATTTATTATGTTTGGCAACTCTTTGCACTTTGATATTGTATCATAGTACTGTATTACGTTGCGTTGTTTGCACAAACATGGGAACACCCTGCAGTTGTGGGGGTTATCTGTCCTCTATGTCCATGAAACGAGGTGGGAGTGTCTTCACACACGTTTTTGATGCACTAGCACTTTAAAAACTGAAAAAAACTTAATCTCAGTATACCATGTGATCAAGGCCTCCGCGAGGCTGAAACGCGTAATGGCGATGGTGTATGGGCTTGAAATAATAAATCTTTGAAAGAGCACACTAACTTGGGTCTATCTTCGTCTTTTCGAATTGTTTGTCGACGGAGCAATGGAAATATATATATATATATATTATCCGCAAAGATGATTACGCAGCACTCCTTTTGGCTTCAAAAAGTATTTATTCAGAGGCAAATCTCCTACGCGTTTCGAACTCTGTTCTTGATCACGGTAACTACCATGATCAAGAACAGAGTTCGAAACGCGTAGGAGATTTGCATCTGAATAAATACTTTTTGAAGCCAAAAGGAGTGCTGCGTAATAATCCTTGCGGATAATAGAAAGCAAGATACTGTCCTGGTCTCGCCGCAGGCACCAACTGTCAAGGCGCTCCTCTCGCATGGGACCATCTGTGTTTATATATATATATATATATATATATACATAAAATACATAAATTAAATTAAATACATAGTAGGCACTATAAAACAAACATGAATTAGTGTTCACCCTATATAAATAACACACAAACAAACCAAAAATAAAAAATGGCACACAAATTTTAACATCTGACTCATCAAAAAACTACAAACACTGTAATAAGAGAAGACTCTGCCGCATTTGTGAACTAGAACCTGAAAACAGAAGTGGAGATATAAATACAACTACCTTGCAAAGTAAGTGAAAAGTAGGTTTAAGCTAAAATATCAAATTTAATAAACGTTTTTAAAATGGCAAATAAATATTTAACGAGATACTCTACTACTTCTATTTCTTTATGTTTAGTTACTATAAAGAAATTACTACAACATTGAGAAACTGCTAATCTACTGAAAAACAAAAACATTCACATACCTGGAAAAAGACATACCAAAAGTAAGTGAGTTAAAATTATTAGTATAACAAACATATTATTCATTTAAAATTGTAATAATTCATTCTGTTAGACTATTTTTTAGACATAATGTCAGAAAGAGCAAGATACATCACAACCCAGAAAGAAAAGCAATTATTATCTTACTTGGGCTACACTTACAACCAAGAACTGTGGAAACTGTCAATTGGAAACGTACTAAATATTACTCTAATGCTTGCTATGGGACGGCCATTACAAAATATGACTTTATAATTAATTGAAAGGGACACAACCAGCCCCCAAATGTGACAGAAATAGAACTAAGATACATATTGCAAGACATAAGAGAAGTAAGCTCTGGCTCCTAAGAGCCACAACTGAAATCCTAAAGTATATACTCCCTAAAGCCTCCAAACACATCACAGGCACACTACCAGCTATACCTATCACAAAATGCTTAATTACACCAACTAAAAAAGCAAGTAGGGATATCCCTCTGCCCCTAGAACATACCAAGAAATACAAATACCTGAACACTTAATAACCACACATAGTGCCTCATTCACAAAGGTAAACTTGCACTTTTGAGTATGTTTATGATGGTTTACTAGTAACAAAGGGACTTAGGAGCAGTATCTTTACAAATGTGGAGTATTGGCACATAAAAGGATAAGTGTGTTTATGTGTGGAGACTCCACACTCATAAAGATACTATTTGTAATACCCTTTGTGAACAGCAAACAATCATAAATGTACTTGAAACTGTAAATTTACTTTGTGAATCTGGCAATTAATAAGGGACCCTTCTGTGAGGATCTGGGTGTATTATGTGGTATGACTGTGGGACCTTATCATGTAATACAGTCACAAAAGCTGTCGTGGGTCCAGTCAGGCTCGTTTGTATCCCCTTTGCTCAACCATGGGTAGCTGTGGCTTAGAGTAGTATGTTGTAACAAAGGATCTTTGTGTAGAGCATTTAAACGTGACAAAAAATGAAATAAGAAAGTCTTCAACAAGCAAGAGAGACAACAACAATTTATTAAAATAGAGCATACATTTATGAGTTTTTAGAGACCTTGATGATCAACATCCACCAGAAGGTACCGTAGATACAGATTTTTTAAGATATAAATACTTTAAAATGTTACCGCCAGCAAGCATTGGTCACGCAAAAGTTTGCAATCTTTAAAAAAGTTTGAAAGAGGTAGTTCTACAACTCTGACACACCTTGGGTGACCAAATCAGATGTGATGAAGGTCTATGGGGCATAGAATATACTTTGGATAGTCGCCAGAGCATTTTTGAGGCATGTTCCAAACTTTACAGAATGACCATCTTGGGGTAGTGCTGATGCTGAGGATATATGTGAAAAGATGCTCAATGATGCTCTGGTTGAGGTGCAGTCGATGGGTGTTCCTTTGTGGTTAGTCCTCGGTCCACTAGTCATGTGGGGTGGCTTTGGCCAAAGAGGTTGCAGTCCCTCAAAGGTCTCTGCTTTCCAGTAGCCGGCCAGCTGATGCTGGGCTACTGGTCACTTTGCTCTATGGTTTGGGCAAAATCCTTTGGCAGGATTTGGGGTCCCTCTTGGTTTACGAATGTAGACTTTGACAGCACTCCCAGGTCCAGAGGTCTCGGGTGCAACCTTTCACCATCGGGGATTGGTCACTCAGTACACCCGGCAGCAGATAGCGACAAAATATTTGCAGTGGCTACCAACTTGCCAGTTTGGGTTTCTTCAGCTCTTGTGTGCATTGAGCTGGTTCCAGGGGATCAGCTGACTGATCCTTGGAGTCACTACTTTGTTCTGGAGCTGGGAATCAACTTTTCCCTGGGTCAGAAGCCATAGGCACAGTCCAGACTTTACAAGCCTAAAGTTCAGCAGGTGCGGCCCTTCCGATGGTGCAGCCTGTCTTTGAGCAGTTTTAAGGGCAGCAGGGCAGTCCTTCTATGGTCCTGTCTGGAAATCCATCTTGATCTGGTGAGCCAACAGTGTACACACTGCTTTTCCAGTCTGCAGTGGCAGGCTGGTAGCCGTTTTGTCCTTTGTCACACTCAGGGAGGCTCAGACTGTGCAGCAGCCTTGTGTGGACACTTTGTCTTACATGACCTGAGTACCATGTACTAGGGACGTAGAAGTAAGTCTGCACTTGCCAATTAGGTATAGCCAATTCAACAGACACTTTGTAAGGGTAAGAACACTGGCACTGAAGTCTGGTTAGTAGGCCTCAGTGCACTTTCAGAGTTGAAAGACCAGCAGCATCGGTCCAGAAATGTGGGGGTAAATGTGCAAAAAGAGGCATTTCCTTACATGCCCCCCTCTAGATAAAAGGTGATGAGCAACTATCCTTTATCCTGGTGGTTCTCATGGTCTAAGTGAAATAACCTGGAAAGGCTGTCTGCATTGACATGGTCAGCCCTAGGTTCGTGTTCTACTGTAAAGTTCATACCCAGGAGGGAAATGGACTACCTCAACAATTTAGGGTTTTCTCCTCTCATCTGCATTGACCATCCGAAAGGCCTATGGTCAGTTTGAACTGTGAAGTGAGTCCCAAACAGGTAGGGTCTCATCTTCTTTAGGGACAAAACACCAGCAAAGGTTTCCCTTTCAATGGCAATCCAGTGGTTCTCTCTGGGGAGGAGTCACCTGCTGTGAAAGCCGACTGGCTGCTCCTGACCCTGGTCATTTAGATGTGATAACACTGCCCCTATGCCATGTTCTGAAGCATCAGTCTGGACACAAACTCTTTGTAAAGTCAGGTGCTTTCACAACAGGTATTGAGCATATAGCTTCCTTAAGGGTACCAAAGGCCTTTTGATATTGGTTAGTCCATATGACCTTCCTTGGCTGTTTCTTGGAGGTTAACTCTGTCATGGGTGCTACAATGATACCATGCCATTTTCCAAATCTCCTGTAGTACCCAGTCAGGTCAAGAAAGGTTCTGACTTGGGTCTGTGGCATAGGGTATTCAGAGGCCAGAATTGCCTGGATTTTGGTTGGAGATGTTGTATGCACACGGTCTCCACCTACTTGGAGGACAAGTAGATTACAGATTGTTGCCCTGTCTAGCACTTGTTGCCTTGATAGTCAGTCCTGCCTATTGATGGGCTTGAAGCATTTCCTAGAGTTGAGGTGGACCAGGTGATCATTCCAGATGAAAAGACATCAATATCATTCAGCTATGCTGCACTAAAGCTTTCCAAGCCTGAAAGTACTCTGTACATCAAAATCTGGAAGAGGGTAGGTGCATTATGCAATCCAGACGTCATCACTTTAAATTGAAGGTCTCAGTGATGAATTTTGGTGACTGCATTTAGGCATCTGTAGTCCACACAGAATCTTAACTTTGGTCCCCCCTCCCCCTTGGGGGTTTGGTGTGGGCAGCAGAAACACTGGGTTGTCCATAGGACTACTAGTGGGCTCAATCACCCCCAAATCTAGCATCTTTGCAACCTCAGTTTTGATACTAGTTTTTACCTGGTCTGACAATCTGTATATCTTGTTTTTGTCCACATCATGGGAGCACAATATTGTCAAATCTGGGATCAAGGAAAACTGTACAGCAAACTGACTGGGCAGAATGTAGCAGTTTTTTGTTGTTGCTTGGTCAAAGTGTAAATGAGGGCTACTCCATCCACTGAGCCATCTTTGATATTAGATGACAGCAGGCCCAGGAGAGGTGCACTCTTCTCTTATTCTTCACCATCTGTCACCATGAGCTTAGTGATATCTGCTCTATCATGATGTAACTTGAGCCTATAACATGTATCACCCTATGAAGGTTTCTTGGGATACCTATATCCACAAAGTATGTGACTTCACCCTTCTTTTACAAGATACGGTATGCCCAGTCCATTTCTCCTGGGGGCTCTGGATGTTAGAGGCTGTAACACCCACATCAGTTGTACAAAAGAGGGTGGTGATGGACGGAGCATCAGAACCAATCAAACACTCACACCCACTCAACAGATCTGGGTTTGATCCATCACCGTTCTTTAGCCCACTCTGCCACCCCAGTTCAGACATGGCCATATGCAAATCAGTCTGACCCTGTGTCTCATGAGAACAGTCCAGCCCGAACTGCCAAGCCATGCCTTCCCTGGACCGGAAACAAGCTTCCTAGGACCGGTTTCTGGCATTTCAGCCGTCTTCAGCCAGGCTTGCTTGAACACAGTGGCAAAGTGAGCAAGGGACTCACCTCTGAGCATACCCTGCCAACTTATGGCGAACAAAGCGGTACAAAAGGGGGTGGTGATTGACAGAGCATCAGAACCAATCAAACACTCACACCCAGTCAACAGATCTGGGATTGATCCACCACCGTTCTTTAGCCCACTCTGCCACCCCAGTTCAGACATGGCCATATGCAAATCAGTCTGACCCTGTGCCTCATGGGAACAGTCCAGCTCGAACTGCCAAGCCATGCCTTCCCTGGACCGGAAACAAGCTTCCTAGGACCGGTTTCTGGCATTACAGCCGTCTTCAGCCAGGCTTGCTTGAATCCAGTGGCAAAGTGAGCAAGGGACTCACGTCTGAGCATACCCTGCCAACTTATGGCGAACAAAGCGGTACAAAAGGGGGTGGAGATGGACGGAGCATCAGAACCAATCAAACACTCACACCCAGTCAACAGATCTGGGTTAGATCCATCACCGTTCTTTAGCCCACTCTGCCACCCCAGTTCAGACATGGCCATATGCAAATCAGTCTGACCCTGTGCCTCATGGGAACAGTCCAGCCCGAACTGCCAAGCCATGCCTTCCCTGGACCGGAAACAAGCTTCCTAGGACCGGTTTCTGGCATTTCAGCCGTCTTCAGCCAGGCTTGCTTGAATCCACTGGCAAAGTGAGCAAGGGACTCACGTCTGAGCATACCCTGCCAACTTATGGCGAACAAAGCGGTACAAAAGGGGGTGGTGATGGACGGAGCATCAGAACCAATCAAACACTCACACCCAGTCAACAGATCTGGGTTTGATCCATCACCGTTCTTTAGCCCACTCTGCCACCCCAGTTCAGACATGGCCATATGCAAATCAGTCTGATCCCGTGCCTCATGGGAACAGTCCAGCCCCAACTGCCAAGCCATGCCTTCCCTGGACCGGAAACAAGCTTCCTAGGACCGGTTTCTGGCATTTCAGCCGTCTTCAGCCAGGCTTGCTTGAATCCAGTCACAAAGTGAGCAAGGGACTCACGTCTGAGCATACCCTGCCAACTTATGGTGAACAAAGCGGTACAAAAGGGGGTGGTGATGGACGGAGAATCAGAACCAATCAAACAATCACACCCAGTCAACAGATCTGGGTTTGATCCATCACCGTTCTTTAGCCCACTCTGCCACCCCAGTTCAGACATGGCCATATGCAAATCAGTCTGACCCTGTGCCTCATGGGAACAGTCCAGCCCCAACTGCCAAGCCATGCCTTCCCTGGACCGGAAACAAGCTTCCTAGGACCGGTTTCTGGCATTTCAGCCGTCTTCAGCCAGGCTTGCTTGAATCCAGTGACAAAGTGAGCAAGGGACTCATGTCTGAGCATACCCTGCCAACTTATGGTGAACAAAGTGGTACAAAAGGGGGTGGTGATGGACGGAGAATCAGAACCAATCAAACAATCACACCCAGTCAACAAATCTGGGTTTGATCCATCACCGTTCTTTAGCCCACTCTGCCACCCCAGTTCAGACATGGCCATATGCAAATCAGTCTGACCCTGTGCCTCATGGGAACAGTCCAGCCCGAACTGCCAAGCCATGCCTTCCCTGGACCGGAAACAAGCTTCCTAGGACCGGTTTCTGGCATTTCAGCCGTCTTCAGCCAGGCTTGCTTGAATCCACTGGCAAGGTGAGCAAGGGACTCACGTCTGAGCATTCCCTGCCAAATTATGGCGAACAACCCACATCAGTTGTCCTTACTGGTATTCCACCATGGAAGACTTCTGATCATACTAGTGCTTTACAAGGTCTTGGCTAGCCTCCATATTCCTGTTTGCTTATTTCATATTCTCAGAAATTCTGGAGCGAAGGCCTATTACATAGTCCAGCATATCCTGTTTGGGCTCTTTGCGAGGTCTCTTCCAACCCTCTCTTATCAGATTTAAGGGACATCTAAGAGGGTGCATAAAGAGTAGTTCAAAATGCCTGCAACCAAGTACCTTTTAGGGAACCTCCCTGTATATAAACAGTAGGCATGGCAGGAGAATATGCCATCTCCTTCTGAGTTTCTCAGGTAAAGCAAAAATCATGCCTTTTATTTTCTTACTAAATCTTTGAACAAGGCCATTTCCTTGGGATGGTAGATGTTAGTGAACTTATAAGTCACACCACACTCCTCCCACATTTCTTTCAGATAGGCTAATTTGAATGGGGCTTTAGCTGCTGCAGGGGCACTGACTGTCCTAAGGAGAATTGCTTCTGGATACCTGGTGGCATGGTTCACTACCACCAGGATAAACGTATACCGTATAACGTATACCGTAGGTTGGTCTAGGGGACCATAAATATCGATATCCACCCTCTCAATGGGAGTCCCAGCCACTGGTGGTGGTACAATGGGAGCCTTTGGCATGTTACCTGCTTTGCCACTTGCCTGGCAAGTAAAACAAGAGCTACAGAACCCATTTACCTTTTCTAACATCTAAGGCCAGTAAAAATGATTGACTAATCTGTCCCAAGTTTTGGTTTGCCCCAGATGTCCATCTAAGGGATGTCATGGACTATGTTAAGGAGAACCTCTCTGTAATGTTGGGGGACCACCATTCTTCTGGGTGCCCTTGGTTTGGGTTCCCTTGCTGGATTCCTTCCTCCCAATATATCTTAAGGGTACCACATACCATCTTCCTCCTCTTTGACAGCCAACTGTCTCAGGCCCTCAAGTGTAGTATAAGTCTTTTGTCCTAGGCTTAAGTCCTCTCTGGAGGAATCACCTGCCCATTGAAGTTCTGCCAGGTCAGGCACATCTTTCAAATGAACACCCTCCTGCTCCGAGACCAGGTCTTCCCCCTGAGTGTTAGGCTCCTTCTGATCCTATGGACTTGTAGAAGAGGCCTTTCCAGGCTCCCTACTGCTCCTCTTTGTACTAGAGAGTTGGGCCTTACTATCAGGCTGCACTAACCCTTTACCTTCCTTTAAGACCTTGTGTGCTTTAGTGGAGATGCATAAAAACTCAGGGAGACCCAGCATTGCTTCATGAGTCTTTTTCTCCACCTCTGTCTAACCAGACATTCCATAGTCACCGCCCAGCAGACACTCCACTGGGATGGCAGGGGACATAACTACTTTCTTAGGGCTAGTAAACCCTTCCCACTCAAAGTCTACCACAGCTGTGCGATGTGACTTTGTTACATTGTCAGAGTTTACTATCTGATGCACTTCATCAGGGATAATATGTCCTGGGGAAAGCAGTGTGGCCATTACCATGATGATGCTGGCACCTATATACCTCAAGACCTGAACTTCAGCCCTATTGATTTTTGGCATCTGTCTGTACTTTACCCTGCTGGCAAGCCAGTGAGCCAGAGGTTCAGTTTTCTCCCCACCAAGGGAGACTAGTGTGACTTTGGTCTAACCCCTGCAACTCCCAGGGACAACGTCAAACCCCATTCCTACACTGGCAAACCCCTTGCAACTATCACCACAGCCTTTGTTGGGTCACCGTTATTCCCCTGATACTCCCTCTCCTTTGATGGGATGTGGGATGTGGTCCTGGGCTCCCCACCTTGAGCATCTTTTGGGGTCTTTTGGGGCTTTTCTGACATTATAAACTTGACCCCATCTTTCCCCTTGAGAGGGGCCTGTCCCACCTTTTGTGTTCACCATTTTTGGACTTCTTGGGCACCTTAGTGCGTACCCACACATCAGCTATCTTCTCCAACTATCTAGGGCTAGAATCTGCCAGATGCTGCTGTAACTTTTCTGAGCTACAATTTGCAAGTATGTGCTCTTTCACCACTAAATCGTAAAGCCCCTCATAGGTATCCACCTTGTTACGCTTAACTCAGCCTTCCAGTGATTTCACAGCCATCAACAAAATCCTCCAATGTCTGTATTATCCCCTAGTGTATGCACCTATATTTTTGTCTATACTCCTCTGGGGTTAGACCTAAGAGCTCAATGAGTGCCTCTCTCATGTGTGTGTGTTAGACTCTGCCACCTCATCCTCAACTGTTAGTAGTCTATTACTCCCTACTGTTGGTATAAGTTCCCAAAGTATGGACCCCCGAAGTTGTGCACCCAACCTTCTCATCCTTAGAGCTCTCTTGTAGGATGCCAGCCACTTATCTATGTCGTCCCCATTGTGTATTTTGGAACAATACCCCTGGGTAACCTGGGATCACAGGCACCACCAGTGGTTACCCCTGCCTCTCTGTGCTGCCACCATGTTGTTGAAGTTTCATCCCAGTAGCACAGTGAGCATGGGGCCCATGTCTGGGCATACCCGTCCCACTAAGAAAGTGATGTATGGAATTTTGAATTAATCTCAGCAACTGGCAAATGCTGGGGCCGCATCTCAATCCCTAATTTTTCACCCACCATGCCACCTCAGTTAGGACACAGTCATATGTTAATCAGTCTTGACCCTATTCTTCATGGGAACAGTCCAGGCCGAACTACCAGGCCAGGTCCTCCCTGAATGCAACACAAGCAACCCAGGACTGGTTCTGGCCGTGTTATAGGTTCTTCAGCCGGCTATAGTTTGGATCCAGTGGCAAAGGGCATACCCAGCACATTTAGGATGTCAAATGCAAAAGCAACAAGGTGATGGATGAAATGATTGGATTAATATCAACAACTGGGAAGTACTTGGGGCTGCATCCCAACCCATAGTTATTCACCCACTATACCACCTCAGTTTGGACCCAGCCATGTACAAATCAGTCTTGACCATCCTCCTCATGGGGGCAGGTCCTCCCGAAACCAGAAAAGAAGCAAAGCAGAGCCAGTTTCGCCCTTGTCCTGGATTTTTCAGCTGTGTATAGCTTGGTTTCAGTGGCACAGTGAGCCCGGGATCTATGTATTGGCATACCAGGCGCACTGTGGGTATCAGATGCAATACCAACAAGGTGAAGGTATGAATGCTTGAATTATTCTTAGGCCAACTCCTCCATGAACTGGAACACAAGTAACCCAGAACCAGTTTTGCCAGGTATAGCTTGGTTCCAGTGGCACAGTGCATCCGGAATCTACATCGTGGCATACCCCGTGCACAGTGGGTGTCAGATGCAAAAGCAACAAGGTGATGGATGGATTATCTCGGCCACTGGCAATTGCTTAGGCCGCATACCAATACATAATTTTTCAGCCATCTCAATTTGGACCCAGTCACATGCAAATCAGATTTCACCCTGTTCCTCGTGTGAACAGTCCAGTCAGAACTGCCAGGCGATGCCATCCCTGAACCGGAAGACAAGCATTCCATTCAACACTTGCAGGTCCCACGCTCACTGTGACAGCTATCCAATGAACCGTAACACCAGCCACAAGTTAGACATTTAAAGAGGAGAAAATGACAACGAAGCACAGCTAATGCCCACTGATGCCATACAGCAAACCCCAGTCATGCAGAAGAGCCAATTGTCCTGTGCACAATTTCTTAATTAATTCCACTGGCTTTGAGGCAGATTCAGGCAATGATTGCTCTAATGTCAGAATGTGCTCGGAGGACACTTTATTCAGATCCATGATGCTGCTAATGAACTCCATTAGATGCTTAAAGTGGGTTGAATCCTCGTTATATCCTATTGCTTGTTTCATAGCTAATTGCTCGAAATCAATGAATGCTTGAAGGCCATTGGCTTAGTTTTAGAACCTGGAAAAACAGAGGCAGAAAAACAAACTGATATGCAAAGTGGGTGCTGCAGCATTTGTAGGCTTTTAGGACACAATATACAGAATACAGGTATTTATAGTAGCGTACTTCGAGACCATTTACTGCTGGGGAGAGATGATGGCCCATTCATTGTGTGTGAACTGCGTCAGACCTGTGTATTGTGGAACTGCATGAAGACTTTTATGAAAGCATGTAATCTTGTGTGCTTATGAAAGCGTGCATAAAAATATCTAGTGTGCAGCTCAGTGAATAGCACAATGAGTATGACCAGTGCTGCCAATAAGACATCAGGTGCGGTGGTGCCACATTATGGCTGCATTTCCCCACAGAAATGAGAGTAATTTCCGCTGCTTACATTAGAGCCCATGACATTGATACTACGTCACTGACAGTAAGAAAGGGCTCTCTGGGTGGGACCCTAAGGCACAAACCAGCTAAGCTCCCTTTCAAGACACGGACAAACATAGTCTACCCTAATTATCACCCCTCGTTCAAAACGAGTACAATTGCTCGCACAGCATCCTGCAATTTTTCAGAAACAATTTTCTGGCACGCGAAATAAGTTTAAATAGTGTAAGGTGTAACTGGTCTATGGAGACATGTTGAAGTCAGGGATTTTAAACGTAAAAATTTAGAGCATTTTATGTAAATTAAATGATTTATCCTGTTATTCTAGCATGGATTGTCACTCCACAAAAACAAATGGACGACTCTGGTGCGGTATGGGGCAAAAGAATACTAGGACCGTAAAAAGCATCTGAAGCACCACATTTGCTGTTACGTTTTATACGATTTCAATGGGCAGAAATATTGTTTTGATTTCTTCATAACCAACTGGTAGAGGGCAAAAAATCAGTTTACAACAAATTACTTTTAAGAGAAGGAAGATGTTCACTTAGACCTTTTTCTTTTATTTATAACATCTGTTAGATCTGGGGGTCTCTAGTTGGCAGGGTAGGTACCACTGTCCAAGTAGGGACCCTTGCTTCTAGTCAGGGAAAGGGGGATACACTGTTAAGATAACCCCTGCTCACCCTCTAGGTAGCTTGGCCTGAGCAGTCTAGGCTATCAAAGGCAATGTGTAAAGTATTTGTACCAACACTCACAGTAACACAGTGAAAACACCACAGATTTACTCCACACCAGTTTTAGAAAAATAAGGTATCTTTACTAAAAACTTCACAAGACCAAATACTACAGAAAAACCAACATACAATTAAAAAGATTACTTTAAAGATAGTTCAAGAGTTTGCAGAAAGTATTCCAGGATGTAAAAGTCAGTGTCCTGCACAATGCGACTCTCAATGCACAAAATGCGACACTCTCGTGCCCAACAGTACCTGTAGTTGCGATAAGGTTCCCAAAAGCTATAACAAGGAAGATGGCAAAGGCGATGCGATACTCCTGAGATCTTGGGGAGGCTTTGCAGCACCCCTGCTTCACGCAGCAGAGGTGGATGCGCCGGCTCCGATCTGTAGGGGGAGGATGCGATGACTTTGGCTTTCGTTGCGTAGGTTTCTTAGGGGGAAGCGTCACGCACAGGTACGATGCGACGATCTTCGGTGCGGCGCGGTGCGCGGCGCAGCGCGGACTTCGGGCGCCGCAACCCTCAATGCGTCACGGGACGGGACTCTGCGTCGACACACGCAGCGACTGGATACTTTCACGCACCGGCAGTGGTGCGGCTCTCAACTGGTTCTGCGACGACCCTCGCAGCGTCAGGAATCTTCACTCACCGGGACGATGCTCGACGCACTCGGCGATGCGGGGACTCCGGGTGCTGCGATGACGCCGCGATGAAATTTTCCTAGCTCTCTCGTTCTTGCGACACGCAATCGGATGATGCGTTGGGTACCAGTTACTCTTTTTCACGCTTCTGCTTCCCAGCTCCCAAACACAGCAAAACGACCTCCTGAGGCCCCAAGACTGGGCAAGCCCTCCAAGGCAGGTCAGAACTCCTTCAGCAGAGTTCCAGGGGAGCTGGTGGTGAAGTTCTTTTGTTCCTGGGACTTCTTAACAGGGAGCCAGCTCTTCTCAGGCCCTTGGAGATCAGAATCAAAAGAAGGGCACACAGCAAAGTCCTTCCCCTCTCCTTGGCAGCAAAGCAAAACAGCAAGCAGGCAGTCTTCTCCTCTTCAGTTCTTTTCAGCTTTCTCCTTGGCAGAGGTTTCTTCTTAGTTCCAAAGTGATCTAAAGTTTAGGTGTCTGGGGTCCTCTTCTTATACCCCTCCAAGTCTTTGTCTCTCTGTGTTTCAGTGGGGGGATTCCCCTGCTCAAACCGGTTCCTGGATGTGCTCTTCCCTGGAGCACCTGGTTCCTTTCAAAGTGAGGGGCAGGGTCGTTAGACGCTCAGCAGGAGGTGGAGCCTTCTTTGTGCCAGCAGAGGCAGAGTCCTCAGCCTGGCCAGCAGGGGGTGGAGCCAGCATTGTGCTGGCAGAGGTAGCCCTATTCAAACCCAGGGTTACTCCTCCCACCCATCTAAAGCAGATCTCCCTATTCACCCTGCTGCTGACTCATCCAGGCTCCTGGAGCCACCTAGCCCATCACATGACACCAGTCAGCCAACCAGCACACAGGCACACAGGAAGGTTAAACAGGAGAATAGCTACTTTCTAAAAAGTGCTATTCTCACACAGTGAATTTAAAAACCATCTTGCTAAAAAGATGTATAATTAAATTCTGAACACAAAGATACCAAACTTGGATTTTCTATCTTGCCCTTATGGGAAGATAGGCATGTAAACAGCCTCCCCCATTCTATCCTATGGGCAAGATAGCCTCTCAGCAGTGAAAAACGAAAATGGCTGTAATTCACTACCAGGGCATGTTACACACCTCAGTACAAGCCCTACCTTTCAGATACACTGCACCCAGCCCAGGGGGGTACCTAGGGCCACCATAGGGATGCCTGACATGTACAGAAAGGGAAGGATAAGCCCTGGTCAGTGGGTGCACTGGCCAGGTCGACATGGCAGTCCTGGACTGCACATAGGCACTGCAAGCAGGCATAAGACATCATTTTAGCGCTACTCCTGTGGGTGGCACAATCAGTGCTGCAGCCCACTAGTAGCATTTGAATCACCAGCCCTGGCACACGCAGTGCACTTTACTAGGGGCTAACAGGTGAAACAAATATACCAATCATGGATAACCAATCAATATGACAATTTATACAGAGAGCATATGCACTTTAGCACTGATCAGCAGTGGTAAAAGTGCCCAGGGTCCTATTGCCAACAACCACGGGTCAGAAAAAATGAAGGAGGAAGAAGCAAAAAGTTTGGGGATAACCCTGCAAAAAGGGCCGTTTCCAACAACATCTTAAAACACAATTGTATTGAGAGAATGAAATATCTACAGGTAGAATTAAAGTGTAATTTATTCATAACACATTGTAATGTAAAGATATTGGAATTACATAAACATAAGTCTGACGTATACAAGTCAAAACATCACTTTATCTCTATGGGGGAATATAGTCACTTCTGATTACACATATGCAAAAAAGAGCTAAATATCCAGCCTGGAATGTGTTTCCACAACACTTTAATACAGGTGTGTTGACATTGTGCAAATGGTTAGCCCCAGTCCTTGAATATCACTGCATGCAGATTCTTACTAGTCAAATAACTCATCATTGGTTTATTTTAAAAGAATACCTGCATGCCTAAAATTAAACATTTGAACAGCATATCTGGATGACTACCTCATTAACGGATTTTGAATAACAAATTGCCGTTACTCAAAGGTTCTAGACATTATTGGTGTATTTGAAGTCACTCCTAAGGTGGCTGTATGTTCTTTTAATACATTATTCTTTCTTGATCCCCATTTGTGGGTGGTTAAATAATAAAGGGGTGTGCAGTGTACACTTAAGACTGTTACTACTAATAAATGTACAATATATTTTAAGATTAACTCCATTGAGTGGGCCTTGGTGGACTTCTCCGCCTACTCTGTGTATAACCATGAAGACCACAGAAGAGGGATTTAGGCATCATTTGAGCAGAATCATTCACAGCAGGCATGAATTAGAAGATTACTTTCACATATATTTGAAGAATTGTAACATTTATTAAATGAAAGGGACAGGAGACTTGCTTCCAATCCCTTGCTAGTGGCCAAGCTAAATGTACTCTTCCAATCACTGAGGCCGACAATCCAAGCAACACAAGAATATAGTTTCATTTTACTATCAAAGGTAGAGACTACCACAATATGAAGAGCTTTCAATTTCTATGAAGTAATCAATCAATCAGCAGATTTGTAGAGTGCTACTTCTCACCTGTGAGGGTGTCTATCTTATCTCAAAAGCAACAATCACTTCTGTAGTTTTAGTCTATATCACAAGAAATCAAGAAATAGCTACTCAGATTTAATATATATTACACAGTTACTGCAAAACGTTTTATTACCTTGTAATAATTTCCTTTCAGCACAAATTGCATAAACTGAAACATCTTTATAAAAAGTCAATAAGATGCCATTAGTGAAGTGAATCCATAGATCTCTGATTTAGTGGAGCACGTCAAATTCTGATAAGGTATCTGTCCATCCAATTCCTTCCGCACGATAGGATCAGTCTAATTTGCAATAGAGATTTTTCAAATCTTGATTCCTCCATTTCTCCCAGGGAAAGGAAACAAATCCACAATGTCTATCATATTTTCCATGGACAGAAACATAATACCCAAACAAAGAAGCAGAGTGGCAAAAAACGACAAGTGTTCCACAGTGAAGATTTGTATCCGCTTCTTCAGGGCTCAAACTAGACCAGGTGTCTCCAACAGTTGATCACCAGCTACCAGTAGCTCACAAAAGCCTTCATAGTCGCACCTTAACTAAGAACCGAAATAAATAAGTGTTGCATTTTCCTTTTAAAGTTAAGGAAAGGCTGTGTTTATTTTCCATTATTTTCACTCTGCAGATAGCAGAGCCTGATAATGAGCAGGCTCAACTCAGATTTCTGACTCATGTGGGGCACAGAGGTTCAGAACCAAAGCCTGGAAGTATTTAACTATTAAATAAAAGTAGTTCTCAACTCAATATTGGAGCTGAGAACAAAATGATATTTCTGAATGCTTTTAAATGAGACAAAATTAAAATAAAGAGTTAACTTAATGATTTTTAACTCTTCATTTTAATTTTTCTCCTTTTGAAAGTGACACATTTACAAACAACAGCAGGCATCTTACTTCGATTGGCTGGTAGGCACAGATCCATCATTTTATCTGCAAAATACAGTAATTTTCTTTTAAATGGGAGAAACTTAAAGTGAAGAAAAATATTTCTATGAAACATTGTTTTAAATGGTTTTCTCTACTTTAAATTAAGCCAATTAAGTCCTAATGTTATCTGAAGCATGTTTCTTTACTTTAAATTCCTCACTTTTAAAGAGATGACTTTAATTTCCTGTTATAAATATGGCACCATGTCAACAGGCTACTGGGAGTCATCTGCCTGCTTTATGTAAAGACATGTTGTAATGGAAAATTAATGAGTTTAATGTAATGCATATAGACATAAAGTTAACTCTTCAGTTGAATTTCCCCCCATTTCTAAGTGTTGCATTTACACACAGCATCCATCTTGGTCCCAGTAGCTTGTAGACACAATACAATATTTATAACTGAAAAATACAGCCATTTTCTTTTAACCCCTTGCATGCCCGCCCCTTTCCCCGCCCAGTGCCGCGCCTTCCATTAGCGGGCGGAGTTCATGACGAGCTGGACTCGTCATGGGCACAGCGCCACCGCAGCCCATGACGAGTCCAGCTCGTCATGGGCACTGAAGGGGTTAAAGGCAAGACATTTAAAGTGCAGAAAAAAGTTCCTTACTAGGAACATTTTTCTGCAATTAAATTTCTTCCATTTAAAAGAAGAAAATGGTTGTATGTTTGTGTTGCACATGTTACTGTACCATATCTGGTGAAAAGTATGTCCTGTGCCACAAGTACATACGACACAGGCTCTCAGTTACTCAAATACCCCATTCATTCACATACATATTCACACATCCCCACATACCATGCACTCCCTGACACAAAAGGCAGCCCTATCATAGGACCCCTGCTCAGTGTATTTTGTTCAAACCATAGTATCGAACTCCATGGATATTAGGTTTAAAGTGAATGAAGCTGGGCGAGGCGGTGTCTGGCAACAGTGCGCGAGTTTCTTGGCCTTAGAGGCCCCTGAATTAGATTGTCAGAAATATCAGAATATAACTAGTTTGCGGTAATGTTATTCCTTTCTGGCATTCACACCATTTTACTTTCATACGCCTTCATCAATATAGTTCAATTCTACTCTTTAGACCTGATTTATATGTTGGCGGTAAAGATCGCCCTTGCAATGGCGACAGAGTAACCTTACAGCCAATATAATGGTCCACCCACCAGATTTAGAAGCAGGTGGACCATTGGTTGGGCCCCTCTAATGGCCCAAAGAGTAAGGGCCTTCAAAGGTTGACCTCTGTGTCCGACCACCTAATTTAGATGGATGGACAAACAGGTCAGTTCTCACTGCCCATCACTGCCATGAAAACCCTCCCATTGTGAAGAGGACATTTTGTTTTTCAAAAAGAAAAACCTACTTGGGGATTATCCATTTTCAAAATAAAAAATAATCTTGATGGACGGCTCCGTCATGTTAAAGGAGCTGTGCATCAAGCTTAAAAAAGCACTGGGATTGCGGATCCTGCCAATGCGTTAGAAATGACTGCCAGCTTTCCGGACAACTCTAAATTTGGTGGGTGAAGTACTTCAGCCTGGCGGATATTAAGTCCTCCACCTGGCTGATGGAGAATACTCTGTCTGCCAAAAATTCAATCAGGCCCTTAATCTCGAGACTGCTCCACTGCAACTGAAGTACAGCGAGGCATTTAAAACATCAAAAGCATTCTCGAAGACATTACAAGAAATGTCAGCATGAGAGGAGGTGTGTGAAATATAGGTTTGCCAAGATGGAAGTGGTAAAGGTTTGCCCTGACAGTGGACTACAATCACAACAACTTCTCTCCACCCTTGACTAACATATCCGCGCCACCATGATGTTTCCAGTGAATGGCAGCCTCATGCCAAGAAAACAACACACTTCTGTGTTACTTTATTTCAAACTTAACCTGTCTACAAACAGCAGACATATTCACCTTCATTCATAACAATTTTCCCACACAATGCCTGTTCCACACATCTTTTTCCTCTCATGCAGGAACAGATGAGGGCCAAAAACGTATGTTGACCTCTAGCAAACCTTTCTACAGTCCCATGCATGCAGTATTGCAAGCAACTGCACTGGCAACAGCACCTCCATGCCATAACTAGAATGCCTCCTATTAATCATTTTTCCAGCTGCTGTATTAACTTCTCCAAATAGGAAACATATGTGTTATCGCTTGGTAGAGCACATTCCTATCTGAATTTAATGGTCGCATTAAAATCAGAAACTTTCCATGTATGCCATGTTGTGTCCTATTTGTCGACGCTGGTGGCATGTGTGCCATAAAGGTAACATCACATCATGTGAGACTGTAGGTGTTAGCACATTCACAAAAGTCAAAGGTCTAAAAGATATTTCTCTTCGATCACAGCACCTGGGGATCGTGTGTCATATAATCAAGGACTTTTAACCAAGAGAAATCCAGGGAGAAAACCCCTGCAGCTGCAGGTTGCTCTTTCAGTAGCCTTAAACATTTCAAATGATGAGGGCATTGTTATCTCCTTGGAAGATGTCATGTTACTGCTGTTCAGCATTGTCCTTCATTGTGCTGTCAAAAATGTTTTGTGATCCTTCTCTTAATCAGGGGCGGCTCCTCTGCTAAGGCGCAGGAGCATCGCCCCACTGCTCTCATAGCAGTGGAAATAGGAAAAACAAAATGATAATAACAACATTATTATCATTTTATTTTTTGTAGCTACGGGGCTGGGTTTGGGCTGGGGCGGGACTGGTGGAACAGGGAGAAGCAGTGGATTGTGCATAATAAGTGTGCATGACAGTTTGGCTGGCTGTCTTGTGCCGGCCAAACAGTTATGCACACTTTGCATGTCCTCCACTGGGCTATAGTTGCATGTTCTCCACTGGGCTGTAATGCGTGGGTGGAGAACATACACAGGCACATTGTCCCCATCTGAGCGCCAAACCACGGCACTCAGACCAATCACAATTGGCTTATGCAGCCTGTGTGCTCCTTGCTTCTTCTGGTCTCGGAGCTAGGAAGAGAAGCAGAGAGACAAGGGAGGAGAGACGCCAGAAGAGGTAAGTGTTTTTCTTTTATATTTTGAATATTTCAACTCCTCCACGCCACCACCCCATTCCCTGCCAGCCACCACTGCTCTTAATATCAAATGTATTTAATTGAAATAGAACAATTTATTGGTGTAATAATGTATTCACCGGATGCCTTAACCACAAAAAAAGAAGCAAGGTAATTGCTACAATTCACAGTTGTTTTTCTCTGAGCAGTTAAGACTTGCTGCTCACGGGCTTGGGAATGTAATGTTAAGGCATAAGTTGCACATACTCATTTATTCCCCCACTTTTATTAGTGAGAGTTGGCTCTTATTTTGACCTTGATTGTAGATTTGTTTATTGAGGTTCAAATTAGATGCATATGCTTGTTGAATGATTTTTAGATTTCTTACTCTCATTCATTTATGATGGTCATACCTTACTAAGGCGATTGTACACTTTTCTCTTCCGTTTCTAGTGTTTTGGGACAGCATGGCTGGACCTCTTTTTCCTGTGCCCTGAAATTGCTGAAACAAGGAGCTCCATTTTGACTCAACTTCTGGATACTGCTGTAGTCACTCTTGGGCTTTGGTGACTAAATTTGAGTCGTTTCACATGGTGTTTTAAAGTGCTAAAATACAGAAATGTAATTGGATAAAATGGGATAGAAATTAGGCTGTTCTTTAATGGCAAGTGCAAAAAAAGCAGCAACCTCCACGGCGATGTCTCGCGTTAGCTCAAGTGATCTACAGGACATCACCTAAGCTGAAATACTAATGGTTCCAATTGGACATTACACACTTCTCAATAAGACTGGTGCAGGCTCCCTCGACACCATTTAAAGGTCATCGGTTCTTTTGAGGCATTCATGAGGACAGCTGAAGTGGCCAGAGCCACGGAGGCCCTTCTCGTTTGTACGAACAGTAAACCATGGAAAGCTTTTGACTCAGTCAGTCAGTCAAAAATGTATTATTGAAAATCATCAGTAAACATTTGCACACTCTATACAAAGTAGTGTTAAAAAGAAAATGCCATGCGCTACGATCATCTCGTGCATATAACAATGACATCACTACAATGTCCTTATCATCCAAAATTTGTAAAATGAATTAAACTCAGCTAAAATAGAGCATCGGCTCAATGGATTTGTCAATAAATAAAACAACATTATTAAGAGAGCATTTTTATAAACCTAGAATTAGTTTCCATTATTGCTAAGCTAAAATCACAATAAAACATTTATGCAGCAGCTGATTTAGTGTGTTTTTCAGGCAATGTACATAAATGTATCCATCCTAAATAGAACCTGTAAGATGACAGAGCATAGACTAAGACAGACTTCATCTGTACATGTTATATATCGCAACATTTTAGAAATTAAATGCGCAACCAAAATTTACCCTCACCGACTAAATTCAGACAAGAACCTACAAGGTGTTATAGTCATTATTTCCTAAATTCCCATTTGTGAGACAGAATGAATCAAAATGTAATAATGTAAGTGCTGTTTACAAATATTCTTGTTCATGAGAAAAAAAGAAAAGAATCAATAGAATATGTATAGTGTGTCTTTAATTCAAATTTGGCAGAATCTTGGTATCTTGATGTGAGTTTCAGACGCGTATTTATTGATAACTTTAATACATTATCTGATGCCCCACAATAGACAAGTGCCTGAATCTGCATCTGTCCAAACAGTTTGCCATGGCTTTTCATGTTCTTTTAGTTAAGGTGAGATAACTTTCTAGATGGCATTTTTAATGTGTCATCTCCAGATATACTTAATAATGATAATTGAATTTTAAAAAATGCTACTTTTACTTAAATAATTTGCACAAATAAAATAAATTACAACCTTTTTTTCCTCACTGATTGGGTATGATAGGCCAAAAATGGCCTCAAATGTTTTGCACTAAATCAAGTCAAGCCACTTTCCAACAGGTTCAGGTGGGTAGATTGTCCATAGCATAAAGCTGGAACTAGTTTTCTTGTACACACAAGAGAACATCAGCCAGGAGTAGTAGAAGGAAAAGGTTTATTTGGTAGGTGCCTCAGCCACATGAATGTCTCTGGTCATCAACCACTGACCATCAAGCAGCACAGCTACAAACGATGCACAGTCTACTTTCCATTCAGGTGATTCTCCTCAATAGATTCTGTGTTGCTGCAAGCTAACACATAAGCTAAATACTTGAACCTGACTTCTAAAAGATAGAAAAAAGGGCAATGTCTCTAAACGCAAAACCTAAATTGAAAAAAGGGAATAGTGATCTAGTAACATACCAACCATACAAGTAAAACACAAAAACATAAAACCCAAATGCTGAGGGAAGAATACAAAATCAGCATATTGGTGTCACAATAGCCTCCACCACTGGGCAACAGCACAACCCCATATTAAGACTGAACATAATCCTTCAGATATTCAGTTTTCTTTGTCACCCTTGTGCTTTTTTTAACCACCACATTCTCCAGGCCCTTTACACAGTTCCTTTGTCTGGTGTCTCCAGACATTTTTCCCAACACCGTTCCATACATGTGGCAACTTGTTAGACCTGGCACTTTGGCGTGGGTCTCCTTTCCATTTTTTCTGTTGCCTCATGTGTTTTTGCTAGTGTTAGATGCTTTGGGCACTGTGCCACTGCTGTCCAGTGCCACAGCGCAAGTGCTCCCTATTGTAAATTGATGTATGAATTATTGGTTCCATGATTGGTTGGTTTGGTTTACCTGTCAGACCCTAGTACAGTGCACCAGGAGTGCCTAGGGCTGGTGATCCAAATACTGCTGGTGGGCTTGCAGCACGGGTTGTGCCTCCCACAGAAGCAGCCTGCAAAAGTGTGTCTAAGGCCTGTCATTGCAGAGCCTGCATGCAGTCTGGTACTGTCATGCTGACTGGGCAAGTGCACCCACTTGCCAGTCCCTAAACCTAACCTTTTCTTCATATCAGACACCCCTATGGTAGGCCCCGAAGGGCAGGGTGCATTGTAAGTATAAGGTAGGACATGCCCTGATGTGTGTGGCATGACCTGATAGTGAATTACAGCCTATTTCCTTTTTCACTATTGCAAGGCTAACTGTTCTCCATAGGCCCGAATGGGCAGTTTGGTTATTACATCTTATAATCCTAACTGACTCAGAGAACATGCTAGAAATTCAAATTTAGTATTCCTGAACTCAGAATGATAAAATACATCTTTTAGTGAAGTTGGTTTTAACATTCTGTGTTTGAAAATACCACTTTTAGAACGTAGGTATTTTCTTGTCTAACCATTCAAACCTGCTAGGCTGTGTATTCCTTGTCTGGAGTTTGAGTGATAGGGCTGGGGAATTCCGGGAGACAGGGTGAGTCAGCCCAGTAGTGAATAGAGAGATCTGCATCTAGATGGGAGGGAGGAGTTGCACCTGGGACCTGAATAGGGCTGTGCCTTCCCTCCACAATGCTGGCTCCACCTCCTGTGGTGCGTCTGATGTCTCTGCCCTGCACTCTGAAAGGAAAGAAGGAGTCATGTAAACAAAGTGCTCCAGGACTGACCAGAACTGGTTTGGACTAGGCAAAGGCCTCTCTGCCTTCAGAGAACAAAGAGAAACTGGGTATACATATTGGGACCCAAAGCCAAGAACTTTAGATCACTTTGGGAACAAGAAGAAACCTTTGCTGAGGAGTGGAACCAGAAGAAACTGAGGAGAGACTATCCCTAAGCTGAAGTGCTGCTAGGGGGATTGGCCTGCAGTGGTTGCCTGACTGCCAAAGAAAGGAGACTTTGTGTGCATTTTCATTCAACTTGTGTAAGGACCTCCAAGGGCTTGGAAAAGAGCTTGCCTCCTGCTGAAGTCTCAGGGGCAACAGACTTCAACCACCAGCTCCCCAGAGTTCTTTGGAAGTGCCTGCTGCTGTTTTGGGCCTTCTGAGGGACTGCGTGTCACAAGGAGCTGGAAGCGCGACTCACGTAGAAGAACCTTGTCGCCGTCGTAGACACTGCCGTCGCATCACTGAACAAGGGTGTCGCTGCTGTAGCTGTCGCATTGCACCGCACCAAGAGAAGCGTCCCGCAACACCGAAGAAGCGTGTCGCCGTCGCTGCATCACTGAACAAGGGTGTCGCCGCTGTAGCTGTCGCATTGCACCGCATCACGAGAAGAGTCTCACATCGAGGAAGAAGTGTGTCGCCGTCGCAGCCGCTGCCGTCGCATCGTGGGTGTCGCCGCTGTAGCTGTTGCATTGCACCGCATCAAGAAAAGCACCTTGCATCCACGGAGAAGCGTGCCTCCGCCGGAGCTGCTGCTGTCGCATCACTGAACAAGGGTGTCGCCGCTGCAGCTGTCGCATAGAGCGGAAGAGTCTCGCATCGTCGGAGAAGAGTGTCGCCGCCAAAGCCGCTGTCGTCGCATCACTGGACAAGGGTGACGCCGCTGCAGCTGACGCATCAAGCCGAGACCTCTTGCAACAACGTAGAAGCGTGCCGCATTAGGAAGATCTTCACGTCTTTATTTCTTTGCACCAAACTTTCATTGCATCACCCTCGTTACAACACTTTTCTTGCCCTGCGTGTCGCATCTAAAGGTACATTGACTCAAAGTGTCGCATTTAAGATATATAGGAAAACTAAGCTAAATTCTACAATTTTTAAGTAACATTATTGTGGATTTTTGTCGTTTATGGTCTTGTGTTAAATCTATATAAAGAATACTTATGTTTTATATAAAACTTGTGTGGTGTCCATCTGTAGTGTTGTCACTTGATTAATGTATGTGTTCACAAAGGCTTTACACACTGCCTCTGAGATAAGCTTGTCTACTCGTGCCAAGCTACCGAGGGGGTGAGCAGGGGTTATTTTAGGAGTGTACCCCCTTACCCTGATTAGAGGCAAGGGTCCCTATTTATCACAAGTGCATACCTGTGCCAACTAGAGACCCCCAAATCTAACACAACTCATAAATAGAACTACCCTGTTTAGAATCTAAATCCTTCAGTCTGTTATTTTCAAAGCACTGGAATAAATTGAGTTGTCATGTTTTCCATTGGATTCTTTAAAAATGTTCTGCCCTCTGGGAGCAGACTTTTCATCTGTTTCCCTTCCTGCTTCCATGTTTCGTGGTAATTGTGGGCCTGCATTAGATTGTACATTTGTACATTTGTATACCATGTTTCCCTAGTGATGATGTGTTCTTTGTGCTGGGCAGCTGGAGATCATGTCAAAATCAGCCGGGGGTGGGTGTGTGATCCCCCTGCCCCTCAATTATGAAAGCCGGGGGCTGGTGGTCCCTGGGCAAAAATTGGCAGAGAAGGGGGGCCGAGTCCGAGCTCCAAGATGGCTGCCAACACTTCCTGGCTGAAATGCTGGCAGCCAATCAGATCTCATTGTGAGATCTTTTTGATCCACTGAGGATTTGCGTCCCTAGATATACATGCATCTTTTTTCTCTAATATTACCAAAAGTACTGAACGGATTTAAACCAAATTAAAAAGGGGTTCATTCTGGACCAAGATCTGCCAAATGTGGTGTAATACCGTTCAGCCGTTCGTGCTGTAATTGTGTTCCAAATCTAAATGGGTATTTACATGGAGAAAATGCGTTTTGGGACCCACTCTTTTTCTCAGCTTTAGCATGAAAAATATCCTTGAAACTTTCCAGACAACAGCTTAATTGACTGGCACAATAGTATTTAAAATTTCGTGAAGATTTGTGAAACGGCACCAAAGTTATTAGCAAAACAAAAAAGGCTTTTCCCATGGAAACTAGGTCCTAACTGACGACCACCAGTAGGTAATATATTATAATATATGTGTTATATCCCCTAATAACCCAACATCCTGCTGCTTAAATAAGATTATAAATCCATGATTTTTATACATCAATACAACCAAAAACACAAATTTCAACAATTTCATAATTAATAAATTATCTTACTGAAAACACACATTTAAAAACATATTAAACATATAGAATCAAACACACTACAATAAATTACATACAAAATAACACACACACACTGTTACATACAATATTTTCTAAATTGATATTTTTTATAAAAATGTAAAAACAACAATTAAAGCAATTATTTTTTACTCCAATATTCCTGTTGATGATATTTTTGACATCCCAATATTTTTGACACAATAATTTTGTATCAGGATATTTTTTATTTAATATTTTGTCCAAACATTGAAAAATCTACAGACTGAAATGTAGCCCAGGCTATTGCAGTGGCTGAGATTAATTAAAATATTCCATCCATCACTTTGCTGTTTGTTGCAGTCTCCACTTTCTTGAGCATCCATATCCAAGTTAAATAAATAATTGTTTTACAATAAAAGTGAGTCCAATTTAAAATACTGAGGTAGCACATTTGTTGTTCTTATCACTGATTTAAGGTTTACTTTTTCTACATGACAAAGCAGCTGTAGGCCCATAGCACACGTTCAGTAATGGGCTTATTTGTAACCTACTCAACAGAACTCATTACCTCGAGAAGACGAAAACTGCTTTGCTTCAGTGCACCGACTGATAATACAGCCCCAAGGGCCTTATCATCAACGTCTGTGCTGACGCCGAACAAACCTGTGCATCAGTTTTTAAGACATTATGCTATCTAAGTTGAATACACTTACCTCTTGAGTTACTGCATTCTGCACTCTTTTCGAGTTGTGCTTTCTTCAGCTCAAGCACCGACCCACCTCATTTTCTAGTTAAGTGCATATAAGCTTTAAGCAGTACACAAGTTTTAGCAAATGGCACATAGCTTGGTACTGCATCAGCGTACAAGATCACGATAAGGACACAAGTCCTTACTGGCATAGGGGAAGGAAGTAAAAAAAAAGAAACACAGAGGTTGCTTTACCTCCTGAGCCTGCCACATTTCAACTGTGCGACTTTGTGGGCATTCAATCGTAGTGTGTTTGCACGTGTGTGTTTTGATGGGTTATTAACGCGTATCTTTTTGTTACCAAAAGCACAAAAACACTTTGAGAATTAGGGAATAGACAAATGCACCTCCCAATTAATAATACATATGTGGGAATATGCCCCCTTGTGTGGGCCCTCTGGGAGCTCGGAGGCCTGGCCATTAAACACTGGGCTTTGTCATCTCCGAGCTTCCAGTCCATGCGCCAACAAAGAACCCATCAAGTAATTCACTTCAGAAGAAACATAGCAGCTTAAGTGTACATAGAAGACATTTGCTCACTTTTATTAACCATTTGTCAGAATGCCACAGTTTTACTTTCCACAGCTGTACTCCAATAATCCTTGGAGTAACGGCCATTTCTCACGCTTAATAGGTTCATTATACTTTGAGCATAATTGCAGCCATTAAATGTTCAGCTAATACAATTCCACTCCTACATATACTTAGTGCTCCATTTTATAATGGAACTTGTCGTTCATTACAGCACCCCAGTGGCCTTCACCCTTGTTCATTCCGGTCTCTGAATTCAGAATTCATGGTACCTGCATCACTCGCTTAAAGTTTGCTTCAGACAGCCGACTGCTGCCTCTTAGAAGGCATTTGTAGCAGGAATGGGAAAATGTGACCCTGACCTGTCCAGCAAGACATACCGCGATGCCTAAAAACATTTCTGAAGCACCACTGATATATAATGATTCATATATAACAAGGTGGCAGTGCAAAGGTGTTACTGAGGAAATTAAGGCTTATGGCCTAATAGCTTTTCAAGTGCTCCGATTTATGTTTTGTCGTCTTCCTCTGTATTAGATTTATGTGGAAGAGAATTAGATTCCAAGAACTAACCATGGTCACAGCTTTAATATTACAAGTAATGAATGTCTATTTTATTGCTCATTTGTTGCTAGAAAGCGTGTAAGTCAAAAGGCATTTGGATATTAATGGGTTGGCTGTTCCTGCACTAAGTATTTGTTTTTCAGTGGGGCTTTTTGCCTTTATTAGAAAAGGCAGATATTACGAAACGAATTATGTTCTGATACGTCATCTGTTTTATCGTATTAGACCTCAGTCAGAGATATGGCTTCTATGCACTTCCTCTGCTTCTTCCTTGAACTCTGTGGGCCTAATTCACAATGATGAACTTACACTTTTCTGTAAGTTTGTTATTGTTTCCTATTCACAAAAGGATTTACGAGTAGTATCTCTACAAGTGCGGAGTCTCCGCACATACAAGAATAGGTATTTCTATCTGCACTCAAAAATACACTACTTGTAAATCTCTGTGAATAGAAAACAATTATAAACTTACACATAAGTCAAGTTTTACCTTTGAGAAACAATCCCAAAGTGTTTGATTTAGGCTTAAGGATTAAGGCCGGATGGTTTTGCCAACTATGTACATATATTCTTAGCTTCTTGGAAATAAGTGCTATGGGTTACTGTGATAGACAAGTATGGCTCTGATTGAGGAGGTATAAGAGACTGGGTTATTGGTTGAGGGGGGTGAAAACCCTTCTCATGCAACAACCACAATCCGTGTCGGGTTGAACCATAAAAGTCATTAAATGAACCTGCGCCAGATTTGCCCTAAAGCAGTCAGGCTTAATTTAGAGGCAATGTGTAAAGTATTTGTGAGGCCCACAAACAGCAATAAAGTAAAAACATAACCTAAGAAAAATCCGGCACTAATTAAAAAATAGAAAGAAATTGAACAAATAGAAGGATATCAGAACAACAGAAATCCAATCACTAGAACCAAAGATATGCAATTTCAAATGTTTAAGTGTATAGAGTGGCCTAAAGCAAAAAGCGCAACTCTCGATCATCTAGTTATGCTAGACCAGGGTAAAGTCAAACGTCCATGCTGATTTTGATGGAGCCTGGGTCGGAAACAGGGACCAGGTTAGTCTTGCTGAAAACGTTACCCTAGCACAGTCCAGCACAAAGAGTTCTGTTTACGTTGGAGGAGACCGAGAGGAGAAGGGAGAGCATTGTGGTTTGTCCATGCTGTAGTGTAAAGAGGAGGCCTGACATCATGGATGGTTATCGCTCTAGTGCGAAGATCATATTGGGTGTCATAGACAGTCATAGCTGAAGCTATGCATTGGTTGTCACTTTAGGCTGTTGTTGCTGTAGAGTGAAGTACAGATCTCATATTGTCAGTTGTCACTGGCGGTTGCAGTAGTGCAATGTGTAAGGTCCACTGTAGGTTCTCATCGGCAATTGTCACAGACGGCAGAGTTTCAGCACGATGGGCCCATTCACGGTCATGAAGAGCCAAAAACTTCAGGATCTCACCTTTTCATGTGGAGGAATGCACTCTGATGCTAAACCAAGGGTCCAGGACCTGAGAAGTAATCAGGGACTTAATCTAGCAGAGGCCAGCAGGTCTAGTTAGAGGTTCAGGCAGATCCAGTTGCAGCAAGTAAGCTGGGAAGTTGAGGAAGGTCTCTAGAGTTTGTTGTATCCCTGTAGCTCCGGACATTAGGTCAGCCCACTGACCCTTGGAGATGCTCAAGTTAGCCTCGGATAAAGGAAGAAGGTCCAGCTTTCCTTCTCAGAGGGCAGGGAAGGCCTCAAACCACAGGGCAGTCCTCTGGGGAGCAAGGTAGGCCTAAAGCAGCAGGGCTGTCCTCTAGAGAACAAGGGAGTCCTTCTTCTGTAATGACCACTGGTCCAGGAGTGTACTGAAGAGTTGTTTAGAGGGTCCAATATGCATGCCTGGTGCCCGCCTTTGAAATGGGAGAATACTCTAAGCTATCCCCAGATCTAGTTCTGGACAGTTCTTCTATTCCCATGCCAAGGTTTCGAGATGTCTGGCATAACAAAAGGCTAATCTCAGCTTTCTTTGTGTGTGTGGTGGGAGTAGCCCTTTGGAACATAAGTGAGGCAGGGAACAGCTCTGCCCCAACCATCCTGCCAACACCTATTTCCTTCTTGTCTCCTGGTCTGGGAGGAATACGCAAAGCCCAACAGATGAGCTATTCACAGTCATATGACCCAGGACACTGGCAGAAGGCACCACATGGTTAAAATTAGAAAAAATAAACTTTCCCAAAAAAGTTCAGAATTGTTGTGACATAAAATCTGACTTTACTGCTAAAGTTGATTTTATATTACAAATCATTTGAGGACAAACATGATATGTTTACCTCCTCCCAATCAACATGTGATAACGTAACTCAATGTTATCCAATAGGAGAGACAGAGTGAAAAACTAACATGAATCTTTTCACTACCAGGATGTTTGAAACCTAAAAACACATGTCCTCCTCTTTTAAGTGCAATGTACTCTACCCTCTGGGGTTTTAGGGCCTACCCTAGGGCTGACTTTTATGTATGTAAATGGGTGGTTTAGGCATGGCAAAAGGTTTATTGTGTCAGGTTGAAATGACAGTGTTAAAACTGTACGAAAGGCTGCATTGGCAGTCTTAAGGCATGCTTTAATGTGCTTCTTAAGTGGGTGGCACCTGAATGCCGCAGGCCCACAGGTACCATTTAATTTAGAAGTCCTGGGTACATGTAGTATCATAAACTAGGGATATATAAGTAAATTAAATGTGGCCAATTTCATCATGTGTTAGGGAGAGAGCACAAGTACTGTATGTAGCACTTGGTAGCAGGGGTAAACTGCACAAAATCCTAATGCCAACAAAAATGAAATTCAGAAAACAGGAGGGCAGAAGATTTAGTGGTGACCCTGCAGAAAGTTTGGGGATGACCCTGCAGAAAGGACCAAGCCCAACAGGAGGTTATCAAGTGTAGTAAAATCAAACCTGGATTCACTGTTATCATCTGTCAATGGGATGCAGAAAACTGTGAAATTACTAGTACTTTCTGGATACCAGGTACGGTTTAATTGCATAACATGCAGTTTTTCAGCATGTGGTTTTACTAGTCGGTAAAATCAACAGGAAAAAACACATATGCGTAAACATCCCAACATCAGGAAATTACATTTAAATACAAGAAATATGTCACTTCCTGGTTCCTAGTTCCTTTTCAGTGCATAGGAGAGTTTTTGATTTGGAAAATCAATCTGAACTTTATTTCTTACTGGCACCTTTATTTCATTTACCATCTGAAGGTCATCTTGTCAAATTTCAATCAACGTAATTTGCTTGGAAGTGTGGCACCTGAGCGCATTAAAAAATATACATTCAGTGAGCCTGCATTAGAAGTGCATGCAGAGGAGGTCAACAAAGAAGGGGCATGTCCAATGGGATATTTGGTATACACGACCAATGGCCAGGAAGTCGATTGAACTAAATGGTAAATTGTTTTGTTGCTTTGTTGATTTTCGGGCAGCTTTTGATTCTGTGGATCGTAATAGCCTCTGGGGAGTACTGGAAAACTATGGCATTTCAGCTGGCATTTTGAATATTTTAAAAGAGTTACACAGTGATAACTGGGCCCAGGTCATTAGAGATTCAAATGGGTCATTAACTCATAAAATACCTGTAAAGAATGGTCTTAGACAGGGGTGCGTTCTGGCACCCCTGCTTTTTTCTATTTTTCTGGCAGATCTCCCTGCAGCGCTGGAAATAGTCCACGTATGAATAGAAATAAAGTGTCCTGTCTTTTATATGCCGACGATCTCGTGATCCTTGACCAAACTGAAATGGGACTTCAAAGAAAATTAAATGTGTTTAAAAATTACTGTGATAAAAAGTTTTTAATTGTAAATATGGATAAAACAAAGGTCTTACAGTTTGGGAAAAGAGCAAAGAAAAATAAACATTTTAATTGGTTTTTAGGACAAGACAAACTAGAAATTGTAAGTGAATATAAAAACCTAGGCCTTTGGTTTGACAGTACATTGAAGTGGGATACCCACTTGGATGCACAGGTTGCAAAAGCCTCCTCGTCAGTGTGTGGCCTGAAAAAATGTAATAAAGAATATGGCGACATGTCTCATAGACCCTTGTTAAATGCATTTGAAGCCATGATCCCTCCGCAAGTTCTGTATGTAGCAGAAGTGCTCTATTTGAGTGGTAAAAGGAGTTGGAATCGTGAGGAAGGAAAGACTATAAAAAGGCTGCTGTCCTTACCAAGTAGTGCTATGATCCAAGCAATTAGAATGGAGGTAGGGCTAATAGCCTGGAATGTGAAGACTCAAATGTCCTTATTAAGATTTTGGAACCGCCAGGAGTTAGGGGGCATGCAAAAGATCTCAACATGGTGTAGAGAAGAAATTATAACTAGTAACCTATGTTGGGCACGAGATGTAAGGAAAACCCTTCAGTCCGTAGCGGCGCATTTAAAGTTGAGTCTCTCGCAGCCATCCATGGACACACTCTTTACAAAGAAAATACTTAGGGTTCAAGGCCTACAATTCTCTAGATCACAAGACCTTGAGTATCTGAGGGTGAAAAAATCAGTTAATTGGGTAAGGAGTGCATGGGAAAGGGAGGACCGGTTCCCATATTTGGACTTTTTGCCCAATAAATGGTTAAGACACGAAATTTTACGGGTACTAACCCTTGGAAGGCGGAAGGAAAAACAAAAGCAGCATTGATCCAAATGGATGGTATTTGTAAATGTGGAATAGGGTTAAGAAATGATATTTTGCATATATTGCTTTATTGCACATTGATTTTAGCGATACGAAAAGCATTTTTACGACCAATATTTTTAAAATATAAGGTGAACTCACGTGCACAAGCGGCTTGTCTTTTTATGGATTTGTCATCCCTAGACACTACAATTGCTTTAGGGAAGTTCCTGAAAGCAACACATGACTTTATAAAGGAGAAACTAAAAGAGGGATGATGATTTATAATGTCCTCCCAAAAGTGAGAATTTTATGGACGAGAATTTTAGGGATCTATATATCTTTTGTAAATTGTGATAAAATATATTGTGGTTCTTTTTTGTTAATTTATTACTATGAGGATTTTATGCTTTGTATGGTTTTAAAGAATATGGTCTAAATAAACATTGTTATCTCTCTCTCTCAGTGCCAAATCCAGATTTAAATTCTTACCACAAATAACACAGAAGTGCAATGCTGTGTCTGCACAACCCTGGAAAAGGAAGAACGCAAAAAAGATTTCAGGACCTCAGGTACCATGTGTATGAACTGCTATCAAATCACAGTGTAACTTGAAGGAATAATAAGTGCCTTCTAATAACATATACTTTCAAACATGGGTAACAGACCAATGGAGATGTTAGTCATTAAGGGTTTCTTAGTGACATCAAATAAGCAACATAATGGAAGTTTGAATATGATATCACTCAGGACCAAGAGGTGAAAAACATCCACTTTAATCACAGCTAGCCATTTACAATTTTATGTTATGAATGTTCCCATACCTTCTTTCCCAAAGCTGCATAACCTGTTGTCCTCCTAATAAAGACCTGCAGCTTTTTACATTAGACTTAAGTTTCCTACTCATAAATTAAAAGAAAATACCTGGCATGTACTCACAACACCCTTGACAGCAATCATCTCTCGCCAACCCTTGGCATTGCTAATCTTCCCACTCTAACATTGGTAATACCATTTCCTCAAACTTTCACTCATGCAAAAATTAAGTGCCTGAATCCCTGCTCCACCCAACCTCACCCTTTGCTTTGTCGCCCTTCACCCTTCACTGATATTTAAAAAAAACTTGTTCTGGTGACCTTCCACTCTTCCACCCCACCCTCTGTGCATTCACGTCCCTCAACACTTCCATATACAAATAAACCCTACCTGGCGTCCTTCAACCCCATCGCACCATCCCCTGCACATTCCTGCCTTCTTATAACCTGAAGCCACTTGCTCTGCTGTTGAACAGCCATTGCTTCACTGACAAAGTCTTTGTGAGAGCCACTCATCAACATGGAATGCTTTTCTCTGATAAGCACAGACCAGCTGCTGACATGGTAGGTTGCAGTTTGTGGAGCAGGAGTGCCATCCACATTCTCCCAGCTCACTCTGGTACCTAGAGAATTAGGAGAAGTAATGGTTTTCCCTCAGTGAAAGCATGGGCATCAGAGGCAGGTGCTTAGCTGCATTCACATGAGAACATTAAAAAAATAAAACAAGTTTTCACTGCTCTGACGTTAGACCAGCAAATATCTGTGTTTAGAAACCCATTTTTTATATATGGCTTCCTATTACATGCCAAAGACTCCAGGCATTCTGTTCTCTCTTAGTATGGGAAATAGTGTGAATTATTATTTTAAGACACATATGACTACTGTTGGACCAGGCCCTCTCTTCAGGGTTATTCCCAAATATTTTGCCTTTTTTCTTCTTTTTTCTGACATGTTTTGCTGATTTTAGAACTCTTGGTACTTTACCACTGCTGCAAAAACAACAGTTGATGGACAGAATGCAGAACAATGTCATACATTCACCCCAGTACAGAGATCTGGGCCTAAATCCATCGTTTTTTTGCTCACCATGCCGTTCCAGTTTGAACCCAGCCATATGCAAATCAGTCTTGACCCTGTGCCACATGGGTACAGTCCAGCCCGAACTGCCAAGCCAGGTCCTCCCTGGACTGGAAACACGCATCCTAGGACCGGTTTCGGGGTTTCACCCCTCTTCAGCCAGGATAGTTTGAGTCCAGTGGCATGGAGAGCACGGGACCCACGTCTGAGCATACCCTTCCAACTCAGGGTGACAAATGCAAAAACAACAGTTGATGGACAGAGTTGAGAACAATGTCATACATTCACCCCAGTACAGAGATCTGGGCCTAAATACATCGTTTTTTTGCTCACCATGCTGTTCCAGTTTGAACCCAGCCATATGCAAATCAGTCTTGACCCTGTGCCTCATGGGTACAGTCCAGCCCGAACTGCCAAGCCAGGTCCTCCCTGGACTGGAAACACGCATCCTAGGACCGGTTTTGGGGTTTCACCCCTCTTCAGCCAGGATAGCTTGATTCCAGTGGCATGGAGAGCACGGGACCCACGTCTGGGCATACCCTTCCCACTCAGGGTGACAAATGCAAAAACAACAGTTGATGGACAGAATGCAGAACAATGTCATACATTCACCCCAGTACAGAGATCTGGGCCTAAATCCATCGTTTTTTTGCTCACCATGCAGTTCCAGTTTGAACCCAGCCATGTGCAAATCAGTCTTGATCCTGTGCCTCATGGGTACAGTCCAGCCCGAACTGCCAATCCAGGTCCTCCCATCCTAGGGTAAAAGTTTCGGGGTTTCACCCCTCTTCAGCCAGGCTTGGCAGTTCGGACTGGACTGTTCCCATGAGGCACAGGGTCAAGACTGATTTGCATATGGCAATGTCTGAACTGGGGTGGCGTGGTGAGCAAAATAAGGATGGATTAATCCCAGATCTGTGACTGGGGTTGAATGTTTTGCCAATGTGCAACATTCCGTCCATCATCTTGTGTGTTTTGCTGTTCGCCTTATGTGAGAAGGGTATGCCCAGACGTGGGTCCCGTGCTCACTACGCCACTGGAGTCAAGCTATCCTGGCTGAAGAGGGGTGAAACCCCGAAACCGGTCCTAGGATGCTTGATTCCGGTCCATGGAAGACATGGCTTGGCAGTTCAGGCTGGACTGTTCCCATGAGGCACAGGGTCAAGACTGATTTGCATATGGCCATGTCTGAACTGGGGTGGCATGGTGAGCAAAATAACGATGGATTAAACCCAGATCTGTGACTGGGGGTGAATGTTTTGCCAATGTGCAACATTCCGTCCATCATCTTGTGTGTTTGACTTTGCCACTGCTGGCCAGTGCTAAAGTGCAAGTATTCACTGTATAAATTGCATTTGTGAGTGGGTTATCCATGATTGGCATATTTGATTTATTAGTAAGTTGCTAGTAGAGTGCACCAGGTGTGCCCAGGGTCAGTAAATCAAATGCTATTAGTGGGCATGCAGCACTGATTGTGGGTAAAGAGTTCGCAAGTAGAACAACGCATGCCATAACAATGCGTTTGTTACAACGACCGCTTTGTTATTTCTCATACCGTTACAACGTAAGTCGGAAAAACGACTTGCGTTACGGGGCAAGAAGGTGTTGGATTAAAAATCCAACACCTGCCCTAGTGTCCGCACAGACTGGAGTTCGAATAGTAAACTATACTATTCCAACATCCAACGCCCCCTACAGCAAGTTGTTTTTCCGACTTGTGTTGTAACGGTCTGCGAAATAACAACGCAGTCATTATAACAACTGCGCTGTTATGCCATGCGTTTTAAACGCATATGAAAAAGGTATATATTACTGATTGTGCCATCTACATCAGTAGCCCTGCAAGCCTGTCTCAGACCTGCCACTGCAGTGTCTGTTAGTGAAGTTTTAAACTGGCATTTCGACCTGGCAAGTGCTCCCACTTGCCAGGCCAAACCTTCCCTTTTATTACATGCAAGGCATCCATAAGGTAGGCCCAGGCCAGCCCCAAGGGCAGTGTGTAGTACATTTAAAAAGTAGGACATGTGCTGTTGTGTTTCACCTGTCCTAATAGTGAAATAATGCTAATTTCGTTTTTCACTTTTGCGAGGACTATATCTCCCATAGGGTAACATGGGAATTGGCTTTAAATATCTTTTAAGTATAATTTCCCATTGGGAGCTGATAGAGATTTGGAATTTAGCGTTTCTGAACTCACAATTTTAAAATACATCTTTTAGTGATGTTTGAAAATGCCACCTTTAGAAAGTGGGAATATTCTGGCTTAACCATTCTGTGCCTTTGCCTGTCTGTAGAATACATGTCTGAGTTCACTCTAGACAGTCACACAAAGGGAGCTGAGGTGTGCCTTACATATCCTGATGGGCCATACACAGGCTGAAGGGCCTTTCTCAGCTAGAGTGTTGGGAGGAGTTGTCACTGACACCTGAAAAAGGCTATGCCTGTCCTCACCACACAAAGCTGTCTCTATTCCCTGTATTGTGTCTGGAGCCAGGTCAGGAAAAGGCAGGGTCTCTTGTGCACTACAAAGACTTTCCTTTGAAGTTTGCCTACTTCAAGGCAGAAAGGGGTATAAGTGTTGGACCTCTTACACCTCAAAATCAGAACACTTCTGGACTAAGGACGTCTACCAGGAAAAAGAGCTGGAGACTGCAGGAGGGACTGCCACCCTGCCTGCTGCTATGCTGTGATGGTGTGCTGCTTGCTGCTTCTATCTTGGGAGTGAAAGGACTGGGCTTTGTTTTCTGTATCCTACTTCCAAGGTTATCGAAGGCTTGTGCATGCTTCACCTACCAGTGCCTACACTCTTCTGCTGAGAGCCCTGGCTTGCCAAAGGGTGCCAACTCCAGTTCCTGGGGACTTGGAAGAGTAATCTGGTGAGAAAATCCATGCATCGACTCTCAGTGTCTGTTTTCTTGACACAGCACCTGCTGTGCGGCTGAAAGATTGACGCAGTGCCTGCTTTGCGGCTGAAGAATCAATGCCATACTTGCTTTTGACTGAGAGACCACCACAGCACGAAACCTGAGCAATGTGTCACCAATGTCCATTACACACGCTCCGACTCAGAAGCAGCACCCGATCGCAGCTGGAGAATTGGCACAGCAGCTGCTTTGCAGCTGTGAATTCAACGCATCACCTGCTTCGCCGTTACCTTATTGACGCAGCATGTCTGGATTTTCGATGAATCGCCCCTCGGTGGTGACTCTTCATCGATGCTGGACCACAATAAGGAACTGAGGCCGCATGTCCGAAATTGGATATATCACCTTCCCTTCAAGTAAGGAACCAACGCATCACAACCCCTGCCAAGCAGTAAGGAACCAACTCATCACCTCCACTGTGGAGTAAGGAACAGATGCATCACTCTATTTTCCGGCACCTCACCTCTCTTGCACCTGTTCTCATCTTTGATGCATCTAAAGGACTTTGTGCTAAAAGAATGCATCAATTGATTTCTGTGGACTTAACGTATTTAACCTTCAAAAAGTGATGACTTGTGAATGTTGGATTTTTGTCATTTTAGTCTTGTTTACATTTATCTACATAAATATTGGCTCATTTCTAAACTGGGGTGGACTCTGTTTGTATTGTTTTCACTGTATTACTGTGTGTGTAGGTACAAATGCTTTACAGATTGCCTCTGAGATAAGCCTGACTGCTTACGCACGCCAAGCTACCCGGGTGGGGGGGAGTTATCTTAGCTGTGTGACTCCCTTACCCTGACCAGTTTGAGGGTCCCTACTTGGACAGGGTGCAAACCACTGGCAACTAGAGACCCTATTTCTAACACATATGTATACATATTCACAATTAGAAAGTCAGAATGTTCAAATATAAAAATCATTCACACATTGGCTGAATAAGAAGCACTCTATGGTATCTAAGTCTTTGCAGGATGCCAGAATAATTGCTTTTAGGTAAGTTTATTTTGTAACAAACACATAAAGCTAGACACCGGAGAGGAAGTCCAGTCCAACTGAAAACTCCTGAAATCTCTGCTCCCATCAAGTAGAGATTTCAGACAAGACGTCCCGTATCCCCCTCTGTTACAACTCACAAAATGATAATAAAAGAAAAACGTGAAATAAGTTAATCCAATATTACATCATTGACAATAACAAACACCTGAATATAAACCTTTTACTTTTTTTCACATGCTCATAAAAATAAACTATTTACCTTCTATGCATTCATAAGAGCAACATTATAAACAATACGATATCTTTATGTCATTCAAAAGGGTGTTTCATACATCTTGTTATAGAAGCAACAGATTAATACATTTGAATATCCTTATGCTATCTGGGCAACTGTTTCATACACCTTGAAGCTTGATGCGCACCATCATGTGAAACATTTCCACTAGCAGGCTCAGTTGTTCTAGATCTGCCATTCATCATATCTCGCATGGGCCTCAAATATCCAGGGACTCTGACCACTTTACTTATACTCCACACATTACCATTCCAAAATTCTACTACTCGATTACTAACTCTGATTAGCCTCAAAGGATTAGAACATTTTGACTCAGCAGTTCTTACAATTTGTCCGTTCTTTACCCAAACCCATTCACCTTTATTTAAAGTATGTGAAACCCTGCCACAATTCAAGTTGGCTTCACATTCACAAGTTTATTTTGCTTCAGCCCTTCTGCTTTCTTTGTACCTCGCCACTTCTTCTTCGGAATTGTTTTATACATCCAACAGCCACAACAGTTTAAAATTACACATGGCTTCTCTACCTCTTATTTTTTCAAAAGGAAATGGATCTCCATTAGTTCTTGGTGTGGTGTGATAACACTATAGTACATCTTTGATACTTTAATAACAATCTCTTCCATTAGCCAATGCCAATTGCAAAGTCTTTTTCAAAACTCCTATCCATCTTTCTATAATACTGTAATTCTGCTGGTAATAAACAGATGTGCAAATATGTACAAAACCATGTTCTGACAAAAATGATGTTATTGCCCACCATTATCTGTCACTATATCCTTCGGAAAGCCCTCTGTTTCAAAAACCTCTTTTAAAAACTGGATTACATTCCTAGACGTAACAAGGTTTACAATTTTGACCTCTGGCCATTGTGAAAACTGATCAATAAAAATTATAGCAAATACTTGGCTTTTAGCTAAACACATTAGCCCAACTATATCCAAGGCGACTCTTTCCCATACTCTACTTGGTCTCGACATTGGTAACGTTGTGTATTCAGCTGTCTTCTGTGATTTATCACTAATGGCACACTCCATACATGATCTCACTTTGTCCTCCACACCTCTATCCATATTGGGCCACCGAAAGTCACTCCTAATTCTTCTTTTCATGCAACTCATTCCCAGATGTCCCTCATGAGCCATGTCAAGAACAGTTTGTCACAAAGTCACAGGTACCACCAGTCGCTCACCATGAAACTAAAGACCATCTTGATCAGAAAGTTAATCTGCAACAGGTAAATAAGATTAGAAATCCTCTACAATTAATCTCTTATTGGGACATCTTGTGCTATTGTATTCTAACACCTTCTGAATTACTTCATCTTCATTACACGTCTCTCCACTTCTTATCCATAATACACCCTCCTGAAACTTCACAAATAGACACCATTTTTTTCCTTGTCGCAATCCTGTCCTTGAGCATCCACCTTCTCGTCAACTCGAAGTCCTGATAAACAGTCCGCCAGAACATTCCTGGCCCCAGGAACATATTCTATCTTGAAATGAAACTCTTGTAATTGATAATGCCACGTTGCCACCCAATGTGTTGCTCTCTTGCAACCCTTTGTAGTAAATAAGTCCACCAAAAGAAGATGATCAGCTCTTACCCTGAATTTTGTATCATGTACATATTTTCTGAAATATTAAATACCCCACCAACATTCTGTGTCTCCATCTTTAGAGTGTAATATTTTAGCTCTGCACCTCACAATGGTCTTGGAGCAAAAGCAACAGAAATCAATTTGCTATTGCTAGCTTGTCATATAACAGCTCCAATTCCTACATTGCTGGCATGAAGATAGATTCATAATTGGTGTAAAAAACAGAAAATGCTGGCGAACAAGCAATGGCTTTTTTTAACTCACTGAATTCACATGCACATTTTCTAGTCCATATAAACTGTTTATTTTTCTTCATTAATTCCCTGAGGTGTTATGTGTTGTCTGAACATGCTGGAGTAAACTTTGCTTAATATTCTGCCAACCTCCCAAATGATCTAAGTTGATCTTTATTTTGTGGCTCAGGTGTGTCTTCAATGGCCTGAACAAGACTATGTTTTGGAGATATACCATGTTTACCACAATTGTGACCTATATAATCAACAGACTCTGCTTCACATGTGAACACGTTATGTAGCAAAATGGTTAAGACCTTGCATAGAGATTCTGCATGTTCTGTTTTTGTCTTTCCAAATGCTAGTATATCATCTTGAAAATAAATAATGTTTTTTTCATTCTTAAATGACCTATGCATAACTCTCTGAAATTCTGTGGATACAGTTATTAATACAAATTGTATTATCTTAAACCTATATGCTCCCTCAGGCGTAATAAAGGATGTAACATTTCCCCAATATTAGGCAATGGGTGGCAATCCTCCCATGCACATTCATTGAGATCTCTCAAATCCACATATTAAATGATCTTTCCATTAGGTTTATGCACACCCACTAAAGGTGATTACCACTCTGATGACTTTAGTTCTTCAATAATATCTTGTTTGCATAGATTTTCTAACTCCTCTTTCAGTGCACTTCTCAACGATAAAACAAAGTTTCTGACTTTGGGAACCTTTCCTGTGGCACCCTCTTTTAAGATGACCTTGTGTACAAAGTTCTTTAACAGACCTACTTCAGAAGAGAAAACCTTGGGAAATAACTTTTTCATTTCTGAGCCTTATTCACATTAATTTCTAAATCCAACCACGGTACCCTAGAACCTGATCAGGATGCTTTGGTCTAGAGTCATCATAAGATCTCACTGTTATGGCCAACCTAATAAGCAAGACCCTCCTTGGTCTACATATGTGTTGGTCTCAATAGATCTACCTTTGTAACTTAGAGTTGAGACAAAATTGTCTGATAGTAACAGAACAATCTCAGGAAACAAATGCTATGTTTTGTTATGTGAATTTGTGGACATGGCTAATCACCCGTTAAGGTTTCCAGGCACTGCAATAAATCATCACCAGTCAAAGTGTTTCTTTCCCCCAATTCCGATATTATTTCAATCTCTTGCTCACCAATATTCACATTACAAAAAGGGACAACTTTTTTCTTTTCATTTATCTCATATACACCTAAAACATACTCCTCTGACACATCACCTATATCTAGAACAACTTTCTTGATGTCACTTGACTTGTTGTGTCCGATAGCAGAATTACTCTTGACATTTATAGTTTTGTTTTTGCTCCTACATATCCTTGCTAAGTGTCCTTTATTTTAACAAAGTCTGCAAATCGAAACTGGTGCCAGGATGCTTGCTTCTGGTCTAGGGAAGACCTGGTTCAGCAGTTTGGGCTGGACTGTTCCCATGTGGAACAGGGTCAAGACTGATTTGCATATTGCTGGGTCTGAAAGGGGGTGGTGGAGTGAGCTAGAGAACAATAATGGATTCAAACCAGATCTGTGACTTGTGGTGAGTGTATGAAAAGTTTCAGCTCTCTGTCCATCATCTCCTTTGTTTGCTTTGTTCGCCCTAAATTGGCAGGGTATGCCCAGACGTGGGTCCCTTTCTCAAATTGCCTCTGGATTCATGCTAGCCTGGCTGATGAGAGGTGTTACCCCCAAAACCAGTCCCAGGATGCTTTCTTCTAGTCAAGGGAAGGCCTGGTTTGGCAGTTCGAACTGGACTGTTCCCATGAGGAACAGGGTCAAGACTGATTTGCATATGACTAGGTCTGATCTGGGGTGGCGGAGTAAGCTAAAGAACGATGATGGATTAAACCCAGATCTGTGACTGGGGGTGAGAGTCTGAAAAGTTTTGGCGCTCTGTCTATCATCTCCTTGTATTTGTGTTGACAACTTGCATTTAGCCATATGTTCAGATAACCCATATTTACAACAAACCAAATCTTTGTTTTCTATACGTTGCCCACAAAAATCCATTTTGATTTCACAACCCATGGGTCTTTTCCCAATGCCATCTCTTTTTACCAAATGTACTTCATCTGTTGTCTTATTTGCTAACTCTTTCATTCCTCACTTATTTTCCTCAAATTGATTTTTCAAAGTCAAATCTTCAACCAATAACAATTTTTCCTGAAGATTGACATCAGATGTCTTGTGTACCATGGTACACACATCATTTGATCACGAAAAGCCCAATAGTTGCATTTAGCTGCTAAAATTCGTAAATCACTGACAAATACATCCATTTATTCTTTAGGCAGCTGGCCTCTTATTTATTTTGTATAATACCAATACAGTTGTTGTATAGCTGTTTCATATATATCTTCTTCTTCATCATCTTCTTCCTCTGAAAATTAGGGGGCATATTTACAAGGCGGCGATATGAAATTATCGCCGCTTTTGCGTCCGTTTTCGGGCGAAGAGCGGCGATAATTTAATCGCCTTATCAGCACAGACACGCTGACGCGTGTCTTGCTGACTTAGAGCCCGTTTGCAGCACGCTTCCGATCGCATCGTTAATGAGATGCAAAGGAGGCGTGCCTGACAAGACTCCCTTGGGAAAATATCGCGAAGGCAGCTTCGCGATATTAACAAGGGAGGGTAGCGATTTTTAAAATCGCGTTAAGTATGCCTTAACGCAGGAATTTAACTTCTGTTAAACTCCTGACTAAGGCATACTTAACATGGGTGGTGGATTTTGTGGCTAAGACCACAGGCCCTATCATCTAGGATATCGCCGTTTTCCACCATGGAAAACGGCGATATCCCAACTATCTCTGGAATTTTTATTGCCTCGGCGATGCGCGTTGTTAATAACGTGCAAACCGGGCGATAAATTCCAGAGATAGCCGGTGATAAATATGCAAGCGCTAAGCGCACTTTGCGATATTTATCGCCGGCCCTTGTTAACATGCCCCAATGTTGGTTAATGATACAGAATCCATTTCCCTTCAGGAGCCAGGCAATGCTTCAATATAGCAAACGTTCTTTTATCTGTGTACACAACTCCACCATAGGCATCCACTTAGGCCTCAAAACCATCTTTCCGCAGTGCCCATGCCAGAATTGGTTCGCCAGGATTGGATAAAAAGGTACAGGTGCTGTAATGCCTTCCATGCTATATGTGAGTTTGATACAGCACAAATAGTTAACATAAATGAACGGTGTGCGAATCACCAAAATGTTAACAAACTGACATGTTGTGAAATCAGATTTGCCTAACTGGTGTGCGAATCACAGCTTATCTAAAAATAAATAAACTAATGAATACAATCAATATCACATATTCGCATCAATTATGAAAAGCGATGTGCGATTCACCACTAATAAATTAGAAACCTCCACCACCATCCTTAGACTTGAGATTGATTAAACTCTTTCAATATGGCCACTGCACAGCACAGAAGCAAATGTTGCTGCTGTGTGCATGTCTTCAGTAGTTATGCCAAAGAAACTGACACCACGGTGGTGCGCGCACCAAGTCGCTTTTTGTCCTTGCACAATTTCAGACTTGTTTCGTGCATTGCTTTAATGCTACTCATGCTCCAAGTCACATGGTCCTCCCGGAACTGCAGACTCCCTACACCTGATTGATTGCGCTCCACATTCAGGCTTGTGATCCTTGCTCCTGAATTTGCTCTGTCTCGCGCCGTACCCTGTGGTAAATTCACTCATCTTAACTTGCCGACACATGTGAGGATGAGACAGTTGCCAAATGAAGATCACAAGTAGATCCTCTTCGCTCTCCGCGCAAGGTCATGATCTGTGGCTCTCCACCTCAGAACTCTGCCATTTGCCCACTCGTCCATACCGTGGTCTCCAAGTCCTTGCAGGATCACAGGAGGCAGAATAATTGCTTTTAGGGGAGATAATTTGTAACAAACACGTCAAGTTCACGAGCCTGAGGATGTCCAGGCCAACTGACAACTCCTAGAATCTCAGCTCCCATCAAGGTCTATACATACAGGACATCACACACTGCTTTAATGGCAGGCTACTGGTGGTAAAAACTTCTAGTATATATTGTTACCAGAATTCTTTCTATCAGGTTTTTACATAAAACAAGTGTGAAGCATTCTCCATGAAACTTTACCAGTGAGGAGGCAGTCATACCATAGTTTATAAATTACTTTTGACACAAGGCATTTTCAATGTGAACCATAAGGATAAGTAATGACCTCGCATTATTTTTCTGTTTCTTTTTATAGTAAAAAGAGATGGAAATATAACCAAGTCTGGCTCATTTATGTTGTTGGTTATTCAAGTCATCAGTCCCTGCTTGCCTGGTTAAGAAAATTCATTTTCATGTTAAGTCGGATTGTAGCCATCTTCCTTTTTTATAGCTAATCATGTTGAGCCATGTGCACACAATAGGAGTCAGAATCTGTCTCATTTTGTGAGGAGTTTGTTCTACATTGCTTGCTCAGCAGATGTTATGACTATTTGTAATGTAAGCCCTGTTTTGAGGGGCCAATAAATTTTATCCATAGGAGGATTACATCACCACTCATTTATTTTCTTCTCCTGTTGTAGATCTGCCAGCATCCTGATGAAATAAAGAGCCAAATGCATATGCAAAATCCACAACAATGTGGTGCCAGCCAAAATCTCACTGTGCAAGTCACCATTCCAGGCCATCTTGAATTCTCTACTCCGAAATGGCAGACAACTGCTGCTTCACTTGCATTACCATTGCATACAAACTCTGCCTGGCTCCTTCTTATTCTAACTGGCAGTTGTTCACATGTGCTGTGATGAATTATCCTGGTCGAGAGAGACCCAAGCTTTTTGTTCATAAATGCATGTAATTATCTTGCATTTGGATAGCACGAACCGAACCAAAAGGCAGATGAGGATAGGGGATGGAGGAAGGGAGGAGGAGACAAGTAAGGAAAGAGGAAGAGGAGGGGGAAGGGGAAGGTGCATGCGCAGTAAAGTGAAAGAAGGGATGCGGGGGTGGAACAGGGGGAGGTGGAAGGTAGGTGCAGGGCAAAATAGAGGGAATGGAGACAAGGGCAGTGGAAATTGTAAGCTCAAGGAGGAAGGAAAGGGCCCATGTTTGTTGCGAAGTGTGGGTGATGTCCATTGTCTTAAGATGCAAAGTTTGGCTGTAGAGAGCGCTGAGTGCAAAAGGCGGTGTTGTGAGGGGGTAGTGTTCAGTGAATCTTCGAAGATCGTGCAGTAGAATGATACAAGGGGTAAGGAGGAGTCGTAGAGGCATTGTCTCACCTAGATATTCCCCACATAAGCCCAAAAGCGCTGTATAGAAGGACAGTCATATAGGATGTGGGGAAGATCGCAGTTGACTCCCACATAACAGCACACGGTTGTATGACATAATTTCGACAGACAGAAAATCGACCTACAAATATATCGCAACAAAAATATCGATGTCAAGAATATCGACATCCTATCTACAACATGGTAAGTACAAAAATATCGAAAATTAAATATCGATGTCAAAAATATCGTTATTAAAAATATCGTTTTTTTTTCTTTAAAAATATATGTAAAATAAACCAAATTATACTTAGAAATTAAATAAACATAATTAAATATATTGTATAATATTTAAAATGTATAATTAATATATATAATTTAATAATACTTTAATTAAACATATACATATAATATATAATATATATACTTACTTAATAATTAATTTTACTAATAATTTCTGTTATGTTATGTTATTTATTCTTTTATATAGCGCACGGCTACTCAAAAAGAGTGTCCCGGCGCTTTTTTGGAAAAGGAGGGCTGCAACACAATAACATAACACCGTTAAAAAAAAGGACAGAATGCCAGACAAATACATGCAGAAAAAACAGGCTACTGGGTAAACAGCCAGGTTTTAAGGCCTTTTCTAAAAGCTAGTAGGCTGGTAGCTCCCCGCAGAGTGAACGGCAGAGAGTTCCACAACTGTGGCGCCAGTAGTCCAAAAGAGCGGCCTCCCAGGCGAGCTCTCTTCACACGCGGAACAACCGCCAAAAACAGGGATTCCGACCTCAAAGACCGGGTCGGCTGATAGAAGACCAGTCTCTTTTGAAGATACTTTGCTCCCACCGCGTGGAGAGCTTTGTAGGCCAGAGTCAGAGCCTTGAAGGCGATCCGTTTCCGGATAGGGAGCCAATGCAAGGTTTTCAACAGGCCCGATGCACTGGCCCGTCTATTTAATCCAAAGATTGCTCTCTCAGCGGCGTTCTGCACCACTTGGAGCCGCTGCAGCAAATACTCTGGCAGGCCCAGGTAAAGAATGTTAGAATAATCCAACCTGGACCCGATCAGAGCCTGCACTGTCAGTTTCCTATGCTCCTCAGACAGCAGGGGAAGGAACCTCCGCAGCATCCTAAGGATGCCGAAGCAGGTGCCCGACACCCCGAGGATCTGGGATTTCAATGTTAGCCCCTTATCCATCTTGACCCCCAGATTCTTGGCGACTTGGGAGGAGCAAGACGGAGGAAACATATTAATCGGCCACCAGGCCTACCAGTCTGGCTCTGTGTCGCACCCAAAGAAGAGTACCTCAGACTTATCGGAATTGCACTTGAGGCTGTTCAGTTGGAACCATTGGAAAACAGCCCCAAGGCAATCCCGGATACTCTCCCCGTCAAAGTCTCCTCCTCTCTTACACGAGAAGAGGAGCTGGGTGTCGTCGGCGTAGGATACGATCTGGGCCCCATACGACTCCGCCAATGCCGCCAACGGGGTCATGAAGATGTTGAATAGGGTCGTGCTCAAGATAGAGCCCTGTGGGACCCCGACTCCCAGAGGCGGCATCACGGCGGCATCTGGCGAGGCCCAGACCGTTTGCCGGCGGCCGGCTAGAAAGGAGGAAAACCAGCCGAGCACAATCCCCCGCAGACCTATCTCAAAGAGTCTTGCGAGAAGGCTATCATGGGGGACGGTGTCGAACGCCGCCGACAAGTCCAACATCACCAGCATGGCTTTGCCCCCAGAGTCCAGAACCCCTTTAATGGTTTCTGAGACCTCAAGGAGCGCAGTCTCTGTGCTGAGATGGGGACGAAAACCCGACTGGGTGGCGTGCAAGATCTCGTTGGTCTCAAGAAAATTGGAAAGCACAACCTGAACGTGCTTTGCCACAATCTTCGTGAGAGCCGGCAGCAGAGAGATGGGCCTATAATTGACCGGGGCCTTCGGGTCTAAGCCTGGCTTTTTGAGCAATGGAATCACCATCGCCTGCTTCCAGGCGTGCGGGACCAATCCCTGACTCAGCGAAAGATTCAGCAGCGGGTTTGCCAGTGGATTGATCGCCTCCGCAACTTTCTCTAAAAATTTAGCAGGGCATGGGTCGAGGGGCGAGCCCGATTTGAGATTGCCCATTAGCGCTAAAGAGTCAGGGGCAGAGAGCGAAGGAAACACACTCAGGGTCACACCAGGCCAAGCCCGCGGGGATAAAATGGCCTCAGGATTAGTCTGGCCCGTGGGCCCAGGCGATGGAAAAGAATCCTGTATGCGTTGGATCTTGCTCGTAAAGAAATCAGCAAGGTCCGAAGCCCAGGTACCAGACGGTTTTTCGTCCGAGGTGTTAGACCATGGGGAAATAAATTCTCTCACAATGGAGAAAATCTCCTTGCAGGAGTTAGAAGCAGCTTCTATTCTCCTAGCTAGATATACTTTTTTTTCCAGGCGAATGTCCCGGTGATAGGCCTTGACCACCGTTTTATAGGTCAGCTTGGCTACAGTATCATATTGTGCCCGCCAAGCTCTCTCAGCCACCTTACACTGCTGCCGCGTAGCCGACAGTGCTGCGGTAAACCAAGGCGCAGAGACCCGTTTCGGTGTCAGGCGGGGTGTCAGTTCCGGGGCAAGATCATTCAACCTGTCTAGGAGCCAAGCTTGCAGGGTCTCCAGGTCCCTATCCAGATCGCCAGAGAGGGAACATGGGTGATCCACAGCAGCCTGGGCCAGCATCTCTGGGGTCACACGATGATATGCCCTATGGACACGACCCTGTTGCTGTGCCAAGGCAGCCACCGGTTTAACTGTGCCTTTGATCGTAAATTTGGCAAGCAAGTGGTCTGACCATAGTACTGGTATAATCTCAATCACCTCGAGAGGGGAAGACGAGAATACCTGGTCAAGAGTGTGCCCCTTCTCGTGCGTAGGCTCCTGCAAATGAGGAATCAGTCCCAGCGGGGCCATAGCCTCAGAAAGTTTGATGGCAGCAGGGTCAGACGGATCATCCATCCGAAAGTTAAAATCCCCTGCCACGATGCAATGTTCCGCTTTCAGGGCCAGCCCCAACAACACGGAGTCCAGATCTTCAAAGAACGTACCGGGTGAACCAGGTGGTCTATACACGAGTAATCCCTTAACAGATTGATGTGGAGACAAAATGATAGAAAAAGCGAGGGTCTCCGAACCTCGGATGTCCTTCACTGGCAGGATCGCACAGGGCGTGCCTTTCTTGATCACCAATGCCACTCCACCACCCCTTCCCTTAGCTCTATCCTTCCTGAAGATGTTATAATCAGGCGGGATTGCCGTAGCGATATCTGGGTTGGAAAATTCACCCCACCACGTCTCAGTAAGCATAAGACATAGTGGCTTCACTGTATCTAGAAGCTCAAATATGTCTTGCGCATGTTTACACGCCGACCTGGTGTTTAATAGCATGCAGCGATAACCCACACTGAGGGTGTTAATGTTGGGACGTGATAACTGAGAGCGGTTAGGGCGCCAGCCACAGCCAGGGCAGCAGAGTTTCCCGCGATGGCGTCCGGGAAAGACAGTGCGACAGCCTGTGACCAGGGTGTCAAAAGAGCGCAGTTCCCCAGGGAAATAATGCAGCACTGGTGTCCCAGGGGGACACATCCCTGGTGTTTAGAACCCTACCCGCCGCTCCGATCGCCTCCGGGACGCTGACGGGCGCAGACGGGCAGGACTCTGGCTTGACTCCGGCGCGAGTCCGGCGCTACCGCTGCGCGTCACCGCTGCGCGCAGAAAGCGAGCATTAAGTAGGGCTCACCTGTGGTCCTAGTGAGCGCTAGAGCGCTCAAACAAGTGGCACACTCGCTACTCGCCACCCCCAAGATGGCGACCAGGCGCCAAACACGAAGGCAAGAGGAAAGATGTAACAGATCCGCGAAAAGCGCGTGGGGGGCCCAATTTAAGGTGCAAGCATGTGGGCACACAAAGATTGGCTTAAAAGCAGGGGAAAATACAATTTAGAGCAAACGAAATACAAAAGCGGTATTTTAAAAATGCGTATGTAACGTATAAATTATTAAATGTTTTTAAAAATTACCATTACATCTATACACATAAAATAATAACATTAATACATATTTAATAATTACATATAGCAAATAATAATCAATATTTTTAATGAGAATAATTTTTATTATTAATGATATATTACAATAGCAAAAATAATACAAAACATATGAAATATCAGACACAATAAAACTACTAGTCCAACTCCAACAAAAACAACAGAAAGTAAAATGTTGGATACCATAGGGGTAAAAATTACTATTCCAACTCCAAAGAGTGCAACAGTAGGGAAAGCGTTGGATAGCGTAGGGTTAAAATTACTATTCCAACTCCAGAGAGTGCAATAGTAGTGAAAGCGTTGGATAGCGTAAAGGTAAAAATTACTATTCCAACTCCAGAGAGTGCAACAGTAGGAAAAGCGCTGGATAGCGTAGGGGTAAAAATTACTATTCCAACTCCAAAGAGTGCAACAGTAGGGAAAGCGTTGGATAGCGTAGGGTTAAAATTACTATTCCAACTCCAGAGAGTGCAATAGTAGGGAAAGCGTTGGATAGCGTAAAGGTAAAAATTACTATTCCAACTCCAGAGAGTGCAACAGTAGGAAAAGCGCTGGATAGCGTAGGGGTAAAAATTACTATTTCAACTCCAGAGAGTGCAACAGTAGGGAAAGCGTTGGATAGCGTAGGGGTACAAATTACTATTCCCACTCCAGTAAGTGAAACAGTAGGTAAAGCGCTGGATAGCGTAGGGGTAAAAATTACTATTCCCACTCCAGTAAGTGAAACAGTAGGGAAAGCGCTGGATAGCGTAGGGGTAAAAATTACTATTCCAACTCCAAAGAGTGCAACAGTAGGGAAAGCGTTGGATAGCGTAGGGGTAAAAATTACTATTCCAACTCCAGAGAGTGCAATAGTAGGGAAAGCGTTGGATAGCGTAGGGGTACAAATTACTATTCCCACTCCAGAGAGTGCAACCGTAGGGAAAGCGTTGGATAGCGTAGGGGTACAAATTACTATTCCAACTCCAGAGAGTGCAATAGTAGGGAAAGCGTTGGATAGCGTAGGGGTAAAAATTACTATTCCAACTCCAGAGAGTGCAACAGTAGGGAAAGCGTTGGATAGCGTAGGGGTACAAATTACTATTCCCACTCAGTAAGTGAAACAGTAGGTAAAGCGCTGGATAGCGTAGGGGTAAAAATTACTATTCCAACTCCAAAGAGTGCAACAGTAGGGAAAGCGTTGGATAGCGTAGGGGTAAAAATTACTATTCCAACTCCAAAGAGTGCAACAGTAGGGAAAGCGTTAGATAGCGTAGGGGTAAAAATTACTGTTCCAACTCCAGAGAGTGCAATAGTAGGGAAAGCGTTGGATAGCATAAGGGTAAAAATTACTATTCCCACTCCAGAGAGTGCAACAGTAGGGAAAGTGTTGGATAGCGTAGGGAAAAGAATTACTATTCCAACTCCAGAGAGTGCAATAGTAGGGAAAACGTTGGATAGCGTAGGAGTAAAAATTACTATTCCCACTCCAGTAAGTCCAACAGTAGGGAACGCGTTGGATAGCGTAGGGGTAAAAATTACTATTCCCACTCCAGAGAGTGCAACAGTAGTGAAAACGCTGGATAGCGTAGGGGTACAAATTACTATTCCCACTCCAGTAAGTGAAACAGTAGGAAAAGCGCTGGATAGCGTAGGGGTAAAAATTACTATTCCCACTTCAGAGAGTGCAACAGTAGGGAAAGCGTTGGATAGCGTAGGGGTACAAATTACTATTCCCACTCCAGTAAGTGAAACAGTAAGAAAGCGTTGGATAGCGTAGGGGTAAAAATTACTATTCCAACTCCAGAGAGTGCAATAGTAGGGAAAGCGTTGGATAGCGTAAGGGTAAAAATTACTATTCCCACTCCAGTGAGTCCAACAGAAGGGAAAGCGTTGGATAGCGTAGGAGTAAAAATTACTATTCCCACTCCAGAGAGTGCAACAGTAGTGAAAACGCTGGATAGCGTAGGGGTACAAATTACTATTCCCACTCCAGTAAGTGAAACGGTAGGGAAAGCGCTGGATAGCGTAGGGTTAAAAATTACTATTCCAACTCCAGATAGTAAAACAGTTGGGAAAGCACTGGATAGCATAGGGATTCTATAAACATAATAACCAATTAAATAATTAGTTATAAAAAAATAGCATATTAATAATTAATTTACAAAATATGTATTATTAAATACCAATTATTTAAAATAAATATTTATATAAATAACTTTAAATTACATCCCACACTATTCCCCCTTTAACACACAACACACTACACATACAAAATACACAATACATTTAAATATCAGTTTATCTATTATTTACAATTCATAATACATTCTTTATAATTAATATACTTATTATTTACAAATTTATACATATTAACTACCAAATTACAATTATTCACAAAATAATTATTAATTAACAATACATTAATTAACAATAACAACAAATAACATGGAATAATAAATTATTTATATTTACTATATTTAACGTACTAATAACAAATAAATACCAATTAATAATTAATTAACAATTAATTATTATTGATTACAAATAAATAAAAATTATCAGTAATTATTTGAATTTAATTACATCCCACCCTATTCCCCTATAAACCCACAACCCACTACACATAAAAATTCACATAATTAATTTAATCATCAATTAATCACTTAATAAAATTAAATCACCAATTAGTAATTAACAGTTAATTAATTAACAATACCAATAAAAAAATATTAATATTAAACTAATTATAACTTATATAATTAACCAATTAATAAAATGTATTTACAATTAATAATTAATTAACAATTAATTAATCAATTAATATATTTAATTAACAATTAGTAATTAATTAACAATTAATTAATCATAAATACCAATTAAACAATACATATTAATTAATTAATTATATTTAAATTACTTCCCACCCTATTCCCCTATAAACCCACAACCCGCTCTGATACTAAAACGCTAAATTATATTTTACATAATTATTAATCTCTAAACATTTATTTTTAAATGTATTAAAATACATTACAATAGTCTTTAACATACAAATAAAATACATATTAAAATACATTACACTAATAAAATATCGATATTCTTGATATCGAAATTTTTGATTACGATATTACTTACATCTATATTAATGACTTCGATATTATTAACTTCGATAATACTTACCTTGGGGTCGATATTCTGTCCATCGATATTCTTGACTTCGATATTCTTTACCTACGATATTTACAACTCGATATACTTGTAGTTCGTAATTTAAAACTCGATATTTAGACTGCTCACCCCAGCACACAGAATGTGGTAATAATCCTGGATGTTGCACTTTCAAAGGTGTCCAATAACAGTCATGTAAAGTCTTGAACAGACAGAATATCAAATGCACTTCCCGGCTACCCTTGTCTAGGGCTTCCAGGATATCTGGCCTTCTTTGATGGAAATATGCAGGCGTTCCTGCCATTTCTCACCAAGACTTCTAAGAAGAGGTTGTGGATACAAGTAGTTAGTTAATACACCATATAAACCCAACATCACTCCCTTAAGTCGTCCCCATATTAGGAGATAGTCTAATATCGGTGAGTGTTTCAATGTCCAAGGATGGGGACCTAAGCATTGCCTCCAGCAATGCTGTAGTTGCAGGTGACGCCAAACTTGTTGCAATGGGAGACCGAATTCTCCACCGAGCAGGGTGAAGGATTTTAATTCCCCATTTGATATGACCAGATCCAGTCTGGATACCTCTCGATCTCAAACTAGTCTAGTGAAGCACACAGCCATTTATTCTGATGCTCTGATTACCCCAAAGAGGGGCTTTGGAATGCAAATGATGGGGATATTTAAAAGGCGGTGTGCCTGATGCCATGCTTGATCTGTAGCCTGCATCTCTGGATGTGGAGGGGATGTTCTTGGGGTGCGGGCTCCATAGAGAAAGTCAAGGCTGTCATCTGACTCCCATTTCTAACTGCGTTGTTAGAGGCATACCTAGCATCTTCAAAAAGAGAAAACAAAACAAGCACGAGAAAAAGAAAATATGAAAACTCTTCCACAATAGTTTGGGCCTGTTGTGGGCAAACGAAAGCTTCTGTGCACCACTTGCACCACCAGCCATGACACCATACATATAAGCTGTCAAATAATCAATCAAATAGTATTTATGAAGCACAACTAATCACCCTGGGGGGTATCCAGGAACTGAGGTCTCAAGGGGGATCTTCAATCAAAGAGCCAGGTCTAGAGTCCCTGTCTGAAGTTCAAGAGTGAGGATGAGGTTCAGAGGTGGAGGGGGAGGTCGTTCCAGGTTTTGGCAGTGAGGTAGGAGATCAGAGGTGGTAGCTACATAAACTTCTCCCGAGCACTGATTGCAGGATAACTTTTCTATGAGTGAATACACTAAGCACCAAGCAATGCTGTAGGGTTCCATCCAATCGAGAAACAATCACTCCACCTGTTAGATCAATGAAATAATATACATAGTTTGAATACAACCTTTAATCGAAAATATTGCCTTATTTTCAGTGTTTATTTTGAGCTGGTTGCAGCAGGTGGAGCTTACTGGCACTAATTTTGGTGACCAGCCAATATTTTTTCTCATCACACTCAGATCCAGGCAGTGACAAACAGAAAGAAAGGATTAAATAGAGCCTGAAACAGTGTTATAAATAAGCTCAGGTGGGAAACTCTGCTCTGCCAGTGGAGTTTAAGGGGTTTTGCCTACTCCGGGCTCCGTTGAGAACTCGGTGTTCAGGTAAAACTCCCACTCCATGGCAGGGCGGAGCAGAGTTAACTGGCCCCTCCACCCTCCCTAAAGTAAAGAAATGCACAAGACGTACAAAATAGGAGTTTCCATGGATGAGGACACTGAGGATGAGGAAGGAGAGAGAGATCATGGTGAGGAGGAGGAAGCCACAGCAGGTAAGTGCCTTTTATTTTTATTATATGTACATTAAGAAGGGTGGAGGGGAGCTGAGGGGAGCGGAGTTAGACGGAGTTTCTTTCTAACTCCGTGGAACTCCACATAGTGGCACTACGCCAACTCTGCCCGGGGTTAGTTGTGAAGAGAAAGGGACTACCTGGTGGTGGATGAAAGAGGAATGAGGTGGAATCAATACTAAGCAACCTTGGTATTTGGGTACCTCGACATTCGGCAGCACCAGCTGCAGGCTTTTGAGCAAAACCTTTGCCACCCTCACTTTTTCTTTTATAAATTAAACACTGCTCCTTTTCCAAGAGAACAACTTTTGTTGGCACCTTGCAATCAGACCATTGAGCAAGCATATCCTTCAGCAGTTTCTGTGTCTGTTCTATTAAGGAAGCTCCATGCAATACAACAGGTCCTAAAACGAACTGTTCTTAATAAAACTGAACATGATTGAACCCTGCAATGTAAGCAGTAAACAAACCTGAGCTGCAGCCGACAGTGACATTGTGCATCTAGTACACAATATTTTACCAATTATGCATAGAACCAAATGGAGGATGATGGCACTCGGATGTGTATCAGCGACCTCTGCCATTGCAATAACCTGCTGTGGCTTTGAGCTGCAAACTCCACCGGCACACCAAACTTTGCTTCATAAAATAAACAATGTTTTGCCACCTGATCCCGAAGGTGTTATCTGCCCTCACTTCCCACTTGTAATTACTCAGAAGCTGCTGACCCTGCACCCTATTGTCTGGAGTTTCACTTTGCAGAAAACAACATCCACCTCGAACCCATGACCATGATGTGCGATGGGCCTAGGTGGGAGGCCAATGCTGAGCTGAACAGCAAAGCGTACAGCCCCAGTTGAATGTACCACCTCAATTACATGGGGAGAAGGATGAACATGAAAATGCCCCCACTCGAAATAAATCTCTAATCATTCAAAGCACATGAAGCAAGCAACTGCGTTTTTTGTTGCTATCTATCCATTCATCCATCAATACTTCTGTCCATCCATTCATCCATCATCCGTCAATATATTCATGTATCCATCTGCCTTTCCATTTACCCATCCATCCACTCATTTCTATCTATCCATTCACCCTTCCATCTATCAATCCTTTCATCCTTCATTCGATCAGCCTTCATCCAACCTTTCACCTTTTTTCACTTCTTTAAAGTTTCCTTACTTCTGCCCACCCTTCGTTCCTCCTCCCTGTTCTTTCTTTATCTTTCCATTTACCAATATATTTTCTCTCCTGCCTACTTTTTCTTTGTCACCTTTCTCTCTCATGTTCATTGTTTATCTATTTGCTCGTCTCTCTGTGCTTCCCCAATTTTAAATATTTCTCCTTATCTATTTCCTTCATTGTACTTGGCAGCCCACAACTCTCTTTTATGGTATTGCCTAGCAGTGATATGTATTAGTGTTTTGTCGTCTGCAGACCTGCAAACAGAAGAGTCAAATAAACAGTCAATTAAAGTTGATGTAGGACCAATGGAGGAGCCCATCAAGCCAGATGGGAGTCCCCACATAAGCTCCTAGTAACTTGGGAACAATTGTGCACCTAAAAGTGGAGACTACAAAAAAACATGTTATTCTACACAATGGTAGCAAACCCAATAACACATTACTGTACAATACCAATCTTCCAAAAAGCAGACTGTAAAGAGGAGTGTTCCTCAATTACGAAGTAACACAGGAAGTCAGGAACATCAACACGTTTATTGTAGGTAAAAGGAGATCCCTTCGATCCACATCACCCTCCTCAAACCACGTGTCACCACATTCTCCAGACCATTCCAAATGACTTCATAGTGTCCCACAAGAGTAAAGATAAAGGAAGGATGCACACAATGATGCAGAAAGATTGAACACACATATATGCAAAATTACCACACATCTCCCCTCGTACAATAACAGAAGATCTAACAGGCCCACATCCCAATTGTACAATACAATCTTGGTCCTAAATGCCAAAAGATACAGGATGAAATCAGTATATTCACTATACTGAAAACACAGCAAGTGCAAAATAAAACATAAAATACTTGACATAATCCTCCAAATAATAAGGACTTCTCATTGTTCTGTTAGGCTTCCTTGATATTGAGACATTGTTGTCAGAAACACCATGTTTCACTTTATCAGCGTTTCCACACCTAGTTGCATTCTCATCCCATTCCAGACTTTTCCCTTTGTAGATAATAACTCTATTCAGATCCCACACCTGATGATCTTCAGTCTTAATTGCATTGATAAAAACCTTTAAACTTTCAAAGGCTTTAAAAAGTTTCCACCACCATCCTTTCAAACCAGTTTCTTTATCATCACTCACAGCAACCTTAGTTTGTTTGACTGAGATTCTTTTACCAAATGTGCTTTGCTGTCACTCATCCTTCCGTTCTTCTTCAACTTCCAATCATCAGAAATGGGCTCCTTGCCCGATTTACACAGAAAGTCATTTACCCCCATTGGTTCTGTGATTGCATCAGGGTGTCTTCCCCAAAACAGAATAAATGGGGATTTGCCCTTGATTGAATGAGGTATGTATAATTTCAACTGTTTTGGTTACTTCCTCTCTCCAATTTTGCTGGTTATTTTTAGCCAAAGACTTGATTTCTTTCAAAACACGATTAAAACTCTCTACCATACCATTAGTCTTGGGTTGATAAAGGGCACACTTTATGTGTTTTATTCCACATCCACTTAGGAAACTCTCCATTTCCTTAGACACCAGTTGCACTACATTGTCAGTGAGCAGGGTTTCTGGGACACCCTTCCTTCCTATCAATTCTTTAGGAATTTTACCACGTTTCTGGTCCCGATACCGCTGGTAAAAAACACCTCCGGCTCTCTGGAGAATAAATCTTGTACCACTAGGACATAGGTTTTCCGACCTTCACCATGGATCGGCCCCAAAATGTCTATGCAATATCTTTCCACAAACCCATGGGATACTTTCTAATGGGTTGCACCATGGGTTTCATATCTTTCTCATTTATGTATGCATTCCCTTACTAACCTCTTAACTTGAAGATCCATCCCTGACTACTAATTCATCTCCTTTGTTTTGAAAATACATTGATGGCAACTGTGCATAAGACTTAACAACTACTCTCTAAGTTTGGTTGGAGAAATTAATCTTTTGCCCCTAAACAATAGACCATTGCTTGTGGTTAATTTGTCTCTCATGAATCAAAAAGAGGGGGACTAGGAGCCAGATAAAGGTCCAGTACCCGTGCTCCTCACTATAATTGACATGTCTAATCAGTGTGGGTACTTGTTCCTATGTGAAGAGGGTATAGAAAATGTTAAAGAAAAGGTGTGGTTGGAATATATGGTTCCTAGGGGATCTTCCTTATTTGGAGATGGTGCCCTCACACACCAATGTGGGTGTCATGCTTCATCATCTAGTGCTTTACTCCTCATGGAGCCTGCGCTGTAATGCCCCACAGGCTCAGCGAGAGGGCTCTTCGCAGGGATCTTTTGTTGCGTCAGCTGTGACGGTTCATGCAGGTGTCTCTCGGGTGGGCCGTGGGGCATTGCATTGCCGTCCCCACGAGGAGCAATACATCCAATGATGAAGCATGACACCCACATGGGTGTGTGGGAGCAACACTAATTTATCTCTCACCCACCAAAAATGTTTGCACCCTGCACTACCTTGTTCTTTGCTCTTCCAGTCAGTATATATAAAGTTCATCACTTTCTGCTATAACTCATCCAACCTCATTCTCCTCATGCCATCTATCTTCAGAAATGATTTCAGCATCATTATCAATTCCTGCATCCTCTTCTTGATTGACATACACCTTAGGTACTAACCCGGACAAAGTATCTGCTACCTTATTCTCTTCCCCCGGAATATATTTTACCCCACAGTTGTACTCCTGCAAGGCTATCTCCCATTTCGTGACTCCCCCAGACAGGGAGTCAATGCCTGTGGTCTTTTAAAACCTCTCACAAAAGCTTGAGGTTCATCCTTACTTCAAAAACACCTCCCCATAGGAATTCCTTGCGTTTTTTATTCACCCAATGCCTCCCTCTCAATTACACAGTATCTTGTCTCTACCCCTCTCAGACCACAAGAGATAAACATACTTGTGTTCTCTGCTCCAAGACTACCTTGCCGGAGCACAGCACCCAGCCCTTAGAAGCCAGCATCCGTTGTAATGGTGGATCTCTTCTTAGGATCATACTTTTTACATTTTGGGGCAAGGCTGAAATTGTTTTTTAATTCAACAAAGTCTCGCTCACATGCAAAACCATACACAAATTCAAACCCCCTTTTAATACGTTCCTGATATTAGCACTCAATCCTGTAAAATGTAAAACAAACATGATAATGCCCACCACACCCACAAATTGCATCGGTTCTTCTTTTATGGAAGGTGAAACCATGCTTTGGATCGCATTCACTAAGTCTGCTTTGGGCACCACACCATTACCCGTGACAGTGTGACCCAAGTGATCATTGGTCCTTGTGCCAAACCTACACTTTTCTAACTTGATAGTGAGATTATGGTCACACAGCATTCCTAGGACTTGTATCACTCAAGCATTTTGCTCAGTCTCGTCCTCTCCATAAACAAGAACAACATCCTGATGTATGCATATACCTTCCAACCCCATGTACCACCTTCTCTATGGCTCGCTGGAAAACTGGTGCTGCTGAAACCGGCCCAATAGGTAATCTGGCATACCTAAAGGTCCCAAAGAGCTTTATAATTTCCTTGAGATCTTTTGATGACTCCTCCATCTGGATCTGGTGATAGGCTGAGGTGAGATCTATAGTGCTAAATACCTTTGCACCACCCAGTATCATTAAAAATTCTGAGATGTTCAAAGTGAATATCTATCAACTATCATGATGTTCTTTTTCAAATCCACTTAAAATCTCAAATTCCTATTCAATGTTCTAGCCTTAATCACTGTAGCCAGCCATTCAGTATCCTTGACTTCCTCAATAATCGCTTGAGCTTTCAGCTTTTCTAACTCGATGTGCATCTCCTCCTTTATGGCTATAGGGACATTTCACACTTTACTGCAAAAAGGATCCTCCCAGGGAATTAGTCGTATCCTGTGAATATAACCTTTTACACAACCTAGAATTTACCTGAAAACTTGGGGAAGCTCTTTCTTTAATTCATCTTGGAAGGTCACTCCAGATAGCCTCAGGTCTCCTCTCTCACTCATGCCATGATTTTCCTTCAGTATGATTAAAGGAGAGCTGTTGGGATGCAATATTACCCCCAACTCTTTTTGGTGGACCCAACTTATTATACTGTCACCTTTTCTTGAAAGGTACACCTTTCCAGACTTGAAGTGTTGTTCATATACAATCACGCCAACAAAATATCCAACAAATTCAATAGGCTGGCCACCATGTGCACAGGGTCTGATGTCAGGTTTTAGCAAAGTCACTTTCTCTTTAAGTTTCCCCTCTTAAAATTTACTAGCAAGAATCATAATTTTTGCTCCTGAATCAAAAAGGACTTTAGTTTTTTCACCTTCAACCTCAATGTAGTCAAGAAGACCTGAATCACCCTTGCCCCAACTTGCTGAATTATTTGATAACATTCGAAATCAAGACCATTGTTGTCCTCTCCACACTGAACTTTTGGTTGGATTTTTTCAATCTGTTTACAGATACAAGTGCCCTTTTTTCTTGAAAAACATATGAAGAGCCTTAAAAGTGGGACAAGTCTTGTCATTTGCAAAGTGTCCCACTCTGTTACCCCTAAAACATTTTTTTACCATTTTACTCTCTTTGTCTGTCTCCCGAACTGTTTTTTTTTTTACTACTTCTTTAACAACATGCACATCCTTGGAAGTATCTTTCTTAATTACCTCTGCACAGTTAATAGAATGTTCAATGTTCTTGGCCACTAGCAATATGTCATCAAGTGTGGGCTCATCCCTTAACCAGAGTTCTTCTCGCACCTTCTCAATGTTGCACCCCAACATGAATTGGTCTCAAATTCCTTCATCTAATAAGGGGCCAAACTTAGACTTGGAAACTAAATGTCGAAGTTCAGTAACATAGTTTTCTACAGATTCCCCTTCAATTTGAACTCTCCTTCCAAAATATTAGCATTCAAGAATTGTGCTTTCTTTGCGGAAATAGTCTTTGTCCAATTTCCGTATGCATGTATCATACTTGTTAAGGTCCACAGCCTCATTGTCTGGAACATCTGGAAGATAGTTCAAAACTCTGTGTCCTGCAGGACTTAGACGGTCAAGAAGAAGAGTTGTTATTTTCTGTGTGCTAAGGAATGCACCAGAAAGCCTAGCATATTGTTCAAAACCCTTTTTACATGTATTCCATCCACTTTATGGGTGATCTGCCAGGACTTTTTAAAAAAATGGAGGGGCTGTAATATTTTGCATTGTTCCAGATATGTAGGTATGTAAACCTACACAAATACGGTACTGTAAAATTCAGTGGTTGAGTTAACATCACATCCTTGGGTGCCACAGTGACTCGCAGCTGCAAAAACGAAATTCTCCCATACAGTGGCAATGAGCAGTGAGCACTCCAATAAGCCCTGATCCTCATGACGCTGGCAGTAGAGACGCATGGCCTTTCCTTAGTGTGCAGTGTTTCCTTCAAGTGCAGTGGTATGCAGAAGTTCCGATTAGCTGACCTTTGACTGCCTTGATGCGGCTTTCCTTCACACAACCTTTCCTTTATGTGTGGCTGCCACAGTCGTAGCTTTACACTGCAGGCTTCCCTTTGCTTGAGAGCTGAACTTGAGCATCGCGCATGGCTAAAGCAAGCTCCTTTCGCCACCTCAGTTTAGACCTGGCCATATGCAAATCAGTCTTGACCCTGTGCCTCATGGGAACAGTCCAGCCTAAATTGCGGAAGCAGACCTCACTGAACCGGAAACAAGCATCCTGCGACCGGTTTCTGGGTAACACCCTTCGTCAGCCAGGCTAGCTAGAATCCAGTGGCAAAGTGAGCAAAGGACCCACGTCTGGGCATCCCCTGCCAACTTAGGGTGAACAAAGAAAACACAAGGAGATGATGGACGGAGTGCTGAAACTTTTCAGACACTCACCCCCAGTCACAGATCTGGGTTGAATCCATCATCGTTCTTTAGCTCCTTTTGCCACCTCAGTTCAGACCCAGCAATATGCAAATCAGTCTTGACACTGTGCGTCATGGGAACAGTCCAGCCTGAACTGCGAAGGCAGGCCTCCCTGAACCAGAAACAAGCATCCTGGGACCGGTTTCTGGGTAACACCCTTAATCAGTCAGGCTAGCTTGAATCCAGGAGCAAACTGAGCAAAAACCCACGTCTGGGCATACCCTGCCAACTTAGGGCGAGCAAAGGAAACACGTGATGATGAACGGTGCACTGAAACTTTTCAAACACTCACCCCCAGTCACAGATCTGGGTTGAAACCATCATCATTCTTTAGCTCATTTCACCACCTCAGTTCAGACCCAGCTATATGCAAATCAGTCTTGACCCTGTGCCTCATGGGAACAGTCCAGCCATGGGGTGGCATGGTGAACAAAGGAATGGTGGATTTAACCTATATCTCTTGACTGATGATGAATGTTTTGATTTGTTCTGCATTCCGTCCATCAATTGTGTGTCTTTTGCTTTCTCGCCCTAAGTGCGCCGGGTATGCCCAGACGTGTGTCCCGGGCTCACTGTGCCACTGGATTCAAGCTATCCTGCCTGATGAGGGAGGAAACCCCAAAGCTGGTCCTAGAATGCTTGTTTACAGTCCAGGGAGGACCTGGCTTGACAGTTCGGGCTGGACTGCTCCCATGAGGCACAGGGTCAAAACTGATATGCATAGGGCCAGGTCGAAACTGGGGTGGCATGGTGAGCAAAAGAATGATGGATTTAACCCAGATCTCTTGACTTGGGGTAAATGTTTTGATTTGTTCTGCATTCCGTCCATCAATTGTGTGTCTTTTACTTTGAGAAAGTCGTTATTTTCTTGCTTAACCATCCTATGTGCCTCTGCCTTTTGTGTATTCACTGTCAGCAATTAGAGTGACAGGAGCAAGAGATGTGCATTCACACTAGACAGACACAAGGGGGGGTTGAGGTGTGTACTGCCTTTCCTCAGTGACTCATAGTCAGGCTGAATAGGCCTGGCTGCATTTATAGTAGTGAGAGGAGTAGTTGCTTGCACTTGAATGGACTGTGGCTGCCTCTCACAAAGCTGTCTCCACCTCCTATGGTAAACCTGGCCTGAGACAGGCTGAACTGGTTTATGTGTGCTAGAGGACCTTTGTTTGGACCAACTTCAAAGCAAAAAGTGGTATAAATATTGGGGCCCTGACCCCTGAACTTTAGATAAGTACTGGACCTAGGAACCTTCCAGGAAGAAGAGCTGGAAGAGCTGTGAGGAGAGACTACCACTTTACTGTGTGCTTTACTGGGTTGGCCTGCAGTATTTCCAAGGGTTTGATGTTGAGCTTGCCTCCTGTTGGAAGTGTCAGGAAAATCAAAGACTTCGGCATATTCTGTGTACCGTCTTTTGGAACTGGATATTTCAGCTGCCACAGAAGAGAAAATGTAACCTGACGCCATCAACAACCCCTCTTCCTACATTAGGGTTTGGAGGCACCACTTCTAGGTTACACTGTGCACCACCCGGTCCCATACCACAGCCTTGAACCACCGATGCCAGCGCCATCGACTACAGATCGTCAACTGACCCCGCTGCCAGCACTGCGAACTGTGGGCCCTGCACACTGCATTGCCCCATCTCGCACCACAGCCTTGGGTCTACCGACAATAGCGCTTCAGCAATGACGCCACTGCTGCTTGCACCTTGACCTGTCAGCACCGCAACAAGCTCCGCCCCACTTCATACTGTAGCCCTGGTCTCACCACCGCCGCCCAATGCCCATTACTGAGATGCTGCCTGCACCATGACCTGAGGGCACCGCATATCATACGGCTCCGCTTCACACCGCAGCCCCCGATGCCTTACGGCACTTCTGACTTCAAACTCACGGAGTTCAGCCTCTAAAGTGTGTGACTTCAAAGGCCCGAAGAATCGTGCGACTCAGGAGCTCACCTCTAGGTCTGACACCCTGCATCTCCAAAGGTACTACTTCACGGGTCTCCCCGACACCGTAGCTGACCCGCGATGCGGGAGTCAGCTAGAACTATTTGATTTGTTTGCTCACGACACCGTGATATCCCCAGACAGAGCTACCTACTTTAAGGAATTGTATATAAAGTCTATTCTTGCTTTATTGGTATGTTGAATTTTCTATCGTTTTGGGTCTTGTTTTACAAAGATAAATATTGGATATTTTTCTAAAACTGGTGTGGTGTCCGTTTGTAGTGTTTTCACTGACCTACTGTTGGTTATATGCAAATGCTTTACTGTTAGAAATGGGGGTCTTTAGTTGGCAATGCTTTGCACCTTTGTCCAAATAGGGACCCTTCCTTCTAGTCAGGGTAAGGGGGATACACTACTGAAATATTCCCCTGCTCACCCCCTTGGTAGCTTGGCACAACCAGTCAGGATTATCTCAAAGGCAGTGTGTGTAGCATTTGCACATAACCAACAGTTATACAGAAAAAAAAGGCTACAAAAGGCCACCACACCAGTTTTAGAAAAGTAACCAATATTTATCTGTGCAAACAAGGCTAAAATGATAAAAAAAAGACCAACATACACTAATCCAAAATATGCACTTTGCAAGAATTGCTTAAAAATGCTGTTCCTTTAAGGCCAGCAGATCCGGCTGGGGCCACCGCAGTGCTGAAACCAACAGTTCTGGCCGACCGCGGCTGTGCGGACTGGGGTTAGTGTCAGCAGACTTGTAAACAGTACCTTTGGTTCCAGCTAACCACGTCGGTGCGGGTCAGTCATGGCAACCGTTGCGGTTGCAATGTGAAGCGTAGCGGTGCGGCGTGCGGTGCCCTCAAGTCGTGGTGCAGGCAACGGCTCGGTGATGGTCATCCAGTGGCGTCGGTGAGACCAGAGCTGCAATGCGGAGTGAGGAGGCGTTTGTTGCGATGTTGACAGGTCACGGGGCAAGCGACAGTGCCGGTTGATAAGAGCTGGCATCGGTCAGCCCAGACTGCGCTGTGGGACGTGGCGTTGCATCATGTGACTTATGAGCGGTGCCCCCAAACCACTATGCAGTCACCGGTGTAGAGGTCAGCGTGGAGCGACGTAGTCAGAGAGACTAGAGTGGTGGAGTGAAGCAAGGCACTGTGGAGTGCGGGGGCCACAGGTCATGGTTCAAGCAGCGGCTTAGTGTCGGCAGCAGTCATTGTCGTTGGTGAGACCTGGGTTGCTTGCAAAGAGTGGCGGTGCCTTCTTCGGTGCCTTCAGGACATACATCCAGCAGCGGAGTCAGTGATGGTGTTGGCTGCTTTTTCCCTCTGTGGCAACTGAAACCACGTTTCCAGATGCGGTACCCAGTGATAAGTGAAGTCTTTGCTGTCCCTGAGACCTCCTGAACAGAAGTGAAGCTCTATTTCAAGTCCTTGAAAATACTTGCGACAAGTGAAGAAAGTCAAGTCCAGTCCTTTCACTGCCCAAGGCAGAAGTAGAAACTGCAGTCCAACCCAGCAAAGCAACAACACAGCAAAGGGGCAGTACTCCTCCTGGCAGTTCTTCCAGCTCTTCTTTGTGGCAGGTTCCTTGATCCAAGCGAGTTCTCTGAAGGCTTTTATCTCCCTGAAAATTCCAACAGGAGGCAAGCTCTACTTCAAGCCCTTGGAGGAAACTCTAACAGCAGGATGATGAAAGTACAATCCTGTCCTTTCCTTGCTCAAGACAGAAGCAGCAAGCAGAAGGCCAACATAGCAGAGCAAGCAGCAAAGTGGCAGTGCCCCCTGACGGCTATTCCAGCTCTTCGTTCTGGAAAGTTCTTTAGTTCAGCAGTAATCCAAAGTTCTGGCGTCTGGGCCCCAATATTTATACTCAGTTTCTCTTAATTCTTCCTGGCAGGGGGAGGAGACAGCATTGTCCAAGGCAGACCAGACCCATTCAGGTGCAAGGGTAATCTCCTCCCACCACTCTGAATGCAGACCAGGCAGACCAGGCCTATTCAGGTGCTAGTGAAACTCCTCCCACTACTCTGAATGCAGCCCAGGTCTATTTAGCCCAGCCATGACTCATCCAGGAAAGCCAGGACACACCTCGCCCCCCCCCAGTAGCTGTCTACAGTTAATGCATATCCCCAGCCCCTGTCACTCCAAAGCCAGACAGTTAATCCACAACCCATCGGAGGCACACGGGATGGCTAAAGTGGTATTTTCAAACACGCAACAAAATATGCACTTTGCACAAATGGCTTAAAAATCTGTTCCTTTAAGGCCGGTAGCTCTTTCTGGGTCTACTGCAGTGCTAAAAACAACAGAGTCCAACAATTCTGGCAGACTGCGGTGGTGCGGACTGGCGTTAGTGACTCAAAAACAGTACCTTTGGTTCCAGCTGACCACGTCAGGGTGGGCCGTTCGTAACAACCATTGCGGTTGCAATGTAAAGTGTAGCGGTGCGGCTTGCGGTGCCCTCAAGTCGCGGTGCAAGCAACGGCTCGGTGACGGTCGTCCAGCAGCATCGGTGAGACCAGGGCTGCTGTGCGGAATGAGGCGGTGCTCGTTGCGGTTTGACAGGTCAAGGGACAAGCGACAGTGCTGATTGATGGGAACTGGTGTTGGTCAGCCCAGACTGCGGTGTGGGATGGGTCCGTGCGTCATGTGACTTATGAGTGGTGCCCCCAAACCACGGTGCAGTCACGGGTGTTGAGGTCAGCATGCAGGGATGTAGTGAGTGAGACTAGGGCAGTGGAGTGAAGCAAGGTGGTGTAGAGTACGGTGCCCACAGGTCGCGGTGCAAGCAGCAGCTCAGTGGTGGCAGTGGCCATTGCCATTTGTGAGACCAGGGTTGTCGTACAAAGTGCTGCGGTGCCTTTTGTGGTGCCCTCAGGATACGGAGCCAGCAGCGGTGTCGGTGATGGTGCTGGGTGCTTTCCTCCTCTGTGACAATTGAAACCCACAGTTCCAGATGTGGTACCCAGAGGTAAGGGAAGTCTTTGCTGTCCCTGAAGCTTCGGGAACAGGAGGCAAACCCTATTTCAAGTCCTTGGATTTCCTCTTTGTTGTTGAGTTGGTTTGTTTCTCCTGCCCACAGTAGTAACTATACCCATACCATTTAAATGGGTTCACGTGAAATTTCTCTATTGGTGCACAGACCCAGTTTACAAATGAAACTTCCAGAAATATTGTTAATAAACCCGCTATGTCAGATGAGTTTTAGTGAAAGGCTTTGCAGCTGGCTGCTGGGACCTTAATCATGAAACAATCATGGGTGCAGTATAAGCAAGCAACAGCAACAGTATAAGCAAGCAACAAGAATAACAATAGGCAAGGAGCCACATAATCTAGGTCTGTAACTACCCTGGTAAATGTGCTGACTATTTGTAACTCTGCTATAACAAGCCAGTCATTATAATACAGCTGAGGAAGAATGCCTCTGCTATGCAGAAAAAACGACAAGTAGCCATTCAATAGTCCTTACTCTGCAACCTCAGATCCCTCTGTAGCGAGTGGGTTATCTGGCTCTCTCTCGTGGTACCTGACTCCATGTCAACCATCACCAGGCCACTCTTTCTTGCGCCCAGGAAGAGAACTTAGAGCAGGGATACTCAAGGTATGGCACGGGGTCCTTATAGTCATCTTGACCTTAGCATGTGCCCCTCTGGTGAACAGCAGCATTGTGCTGCTGTTTACTTGACATAGCAACTAACATTTAAAAAGCTGTTAGACAGGCAAGCATTTATTCATTTGTTAACTAAAGTACATTAAAAGAATCCAAGACGGTGTCCTGCTCCACTTATGTACACATTCATTTGTAAACAAATTGCGCAGCAAATATGTAAAAATATGATAAACTGTCTTCAAAATTCAAAGAAGTGTATTTAATGAATATGCAGAGGCTTTTAACCTTTGTACATCACATTATGTAACTGCATGAGAATCGGTTATTAAAACGTTTTCAAACATAAACTTAGAAACTTTCATACTCCCCCTACCTGTCTGCAATGCCATCAATAAACAACGAGGCTAGGCAATTGAACGAGCACTCGCTGAATGGCCTAGGATGCTGTTGCATTATAGTTTATTACATCAAGCACACAAGAAAGTTTTGTGCAGTGCACATCCTGAACTCACATATTTCAAGGTGCTCTTATATGTGGTAATGAAAACTAGGAGGAAAAGTGAAATAAAACAATTTATTAGTATTATACAATTTGTTAAAGTGGAGAAGCTGGAATTGAGCCCAGGTCTTCTGGTTTCCGATTGTGCAATTCTGGCACTAGATGATTATCTTTTTCCCTCACACACATCTTTTCCCCTTTTATATCAAATATTAATTATTTGTTAATTATTTGTGTTTAAGTTTTGGTGCATGAGGTTAGAGCATGGCGGAAGCAAGGAAGAAGACACATGAGGGTTCAGTTAGTTTTGGGCTCAAGGATCCAAGAGAACCTTGAGGTGACCCTGGCGCTCGCCTTCTGTGGCTCATCCGTTACTGTCACGTAATGTCAATTAACTGGAAAAAGTCATAAGAAGGATATGATTTAACCCTCAAAATAGCTCCATGTCTCACTGTTCACACCGTGTACATGCTTCTTTTTCTTTACACCCACCTTACACCATCCCTGACCCGCACCCTGCTGGCATCAATTCAGCCCTTGGCCGCGCCACAGACTATACTTCTTGGCCCTTTGAAAAATGTTTGCGAGTAACCATGAACTATTGTGTCCATATGGAAGGGTACATATGCCAACCTATGGTGCTTTCAATTTGCAAAAAATCAGGAAAAAGTTGCCTCATCATTGTCACAAGATGGCAAAGGGCTATAATCTGGCCTGTGGAGGTCTCTGGCATGCTGTCTTTGGTACCCCCTCTTTTTACAGGAAGAACCATTTGAAATCACTCTCTGACTCCCTGAAGATTCTCAGAAGCCATAAGCTTACCTGTGAGGGTTGCTAGTGCCCTCTTCTGTGCTTGCTCTGGAGCTGGTGTTGGTGAGCAGGTGTGAAAGGAGTGGTGGGCATGGGTGATGACAATTCTTTCTGGAGCCCTACATCTGGTGGCAGACAGCTAGGCAGACTCAGATGGAGGGTGAAGGCAAAAGCTGGCTTGTGAGGCGACAGAGCTGACAATGCCTTCTGCTGACACAGCCAATGGCTAATGGCCTATGCTATGGCTCCTGCTGGCAGGTCGAGATTTTAAAGGGTCCAGTCATGGAGATGAGCTGTTGGAGCATGCAGGACTTGAATGATCATGGGAATTCTCCTCTCCCCTGAATAAATCCGCTGATTGGGGATGGTGTGGCTGAATGGTATAGGCCATGCCATCCGGTGTGATGGTCAGTTCCTGTGCCATGACCACTGGATGTGTTTGTTTTTTGTGATTATGGGCTCCATTTTACATGGATAGTTCCCTGGATTCCACCATATGGAATTATAGACATGAAGCCTCCAGTTTTGCTCTATACAATTTACGTTCTGGAAGTGTGCTTTTGTAAAGCACTCTGATACCCACTAGTCTGTGCTTTAGAAAACTCTAAATAAATGAATACTCATTAGACACCACAGGGACCAGGAAGATGATTGAAGAATCATTGTTCCCACTCACTAGGGACACAAATGGCAATATATCAGGCATACAAATCCTACAATAGAATCAAGTACATAGCAAACAGTCTTTGATTGATTTATTGTCTTGTCTACTTGTTTGCATAAAATAATGCAAACAAGTAGACAAGTCAATCAATCAGGTTCTTAAAAAGTGCGACTACTCGCCTGTGAGGGTCTCGAGGCCCTGAGAGGGGTGTGGATCTGTGGCTCAGTTGAAGAGCCAGGTCTTGAGATCCTTCCTGAATTTCAGCAGAAATGGTGATTGCCTGAGGTTCAGAGGCAGGGACTTCCAGGTCTTCACAGGGAGGTAGGAGAAGGATCTTCCTCCAGTCATAGCCTTGTGGATCCATGGGATGGTGGCCTGGGCCAGCTGGGCGGAGCAGAGATGTCTGGTAGGAGTGTAGAAGGAGAGGTGTTGGTTGACATATGCAGGTCTGGTGTTGTAGGCATTATTGAGTAGCTTGAAGGAAATTGTCCTTGTGATAGTTAGCCAGTGAAGGTCTCTCAGGTGGCTGGTGATGTGGCTGTAGTGTGGGATGTTCAGGATGAGTCTGGCGAAGGCGTTCTGGATGTTCTGCAATTTCTTTTGGATTTTCCGGGTGGTGCCGGCGTAGAGAGCATTACCATAGTCGAGTCTTCTGCTGATGAGCGCATGGGTGACCATATTCATGGACTTGGTGGCGATCCACTTGAAGATCGTAGAAAGCAGGCATAGCGTGTGGAAGCAGGAAGAAAAAACAGCATTGATTTGCCACCAGGAGTTGTCCCAGGCGGAGGGGTGGTGCCCAGAATGAGGACTTCAGTCTTGTCTGAGTTAAGCTAGAGGCAGCTGTCCTTCACTTTTAATCTGTAGCACTGTAGAAAGAATAGAAACCCAATCATAATGCAATGGAGACAATGCGAAGGGGAAGTTAAAAAGTATTAAACCTGGTGTGTCTTCAGGATTCACAACTGCAGCCATCATGAAAACCTGAGTCAGTGAAGTGGACGGTTTTATGTAGCCATTTTTAGCTCCCGATTTCATTAAAACAGAAGAGGTCGCATACACGTTTTCCACCAACAACTTTTAGTGTCAATAGTACAGCAACGAGAAATAAATCTTATGGTACTTGTAGTCATGAGGACACCCTCTATGAAGTACACACATTATCTAGAATCACTATTGGTATCTGAAGAACACCACACAAATGCTGGGTAGCAGGGGATGTCTGCCAATGGATCACTCAGTAATCCAAGGAAAATCATCTGAAATTGTCCAATAACACATAAATGGCTATAAATGGATTAACTTTCCAGGACAGCCTACAACTACTGTATCCACTGCTTTGAGGGCTTCATACTCAGAGGAAAGATGATTGGAATCAGGATCTAGTGGGAGTTCTCTTTCCAAAGACATGCACCATGCAATACATATGCTGTGCTAGTGATAGGAACTTACTTCACCAAGAAACCAAGGGAGAGACACTGGGCCAGTAAGACTGACTATTCCACCTGTGGCTGTGGAGCTGGAGATCTGGGGATCTGGCGATCTGAAGGAGGAACCAAATACAAGTCCCGATCTGCCCAGGGCCTTTGGTGTATCTTCAGTAGCAATGGTTGACCCCACACGTTGTCATTAGTAGCTTAAAGAAAGTGTGAACTCCTGTGGGCAGGATTCTGCTTATTTACATTTAACTGTGCAGTCTCCTCATCCACTGCATTCCCTAAACTGTTTGCTGTACTGTCTTGAAAAACAAACACAAGATTAAAGAGCAGTGCAACGGGATGTAATATAGGCCCTCTGTGGTGCAGTGGCCCCTGCGAGCGTGGAAATCGTATGAAATTTCTACAAGTAACGTCACCTTAAAACTTAAATAGAGAATCTGGAATTTCCACGAGTTCCTAAGTCGATGAATCTTTTCCACCATATTAGAATGGGACATCACACAAAATAGTCATCATTATTTGTATTTGATGTTCAGTCAATAAAGAGAGGCTTGGTGAAGTGTCAAAAATTATTTTCTTTCTTTAAGAGACTAGTCTGTGTTTTGTTCTTTTTATTCTGATTGGTCAAATAGATCCAATCACAGAAATGTTCAAAAATAAGTTTGGTTAGAAGAAGCATAGAAAATAACAAGGTGTTTCATTCAGAATTTAGGGGCACATGCATCAACATAAGGAATTGGGATTCCTTAATAGCAATTTTTAAGGAATCACTATTTAGGAATCGCAATTCCTTATGCATGTAGGAATCACTAAATAAATTGTAATTCCTACACATTCCCTACTAGTGAATCGCAAATTGATATTCGCTAATAGGGAATGCCTTCCCATTCATTCCTATGGGCCTAGAGGCCCAAAGGAATGAATGGGAAACCATTCGCAATATTTGCTTACCAAATAGGTAATCGCAAATTGCAAATGCAATTTCAAGTGTGCTTGGGGGCCAAAAGGCCACCCTGATGCACCCCCAAGGGCATGTGTGTGCGCCACATGCCACTTAGAAAAATACTAATTTGGGCATTTTTCTAAGGAATTGCAAATTACCATCAAATTAACGTTGATGGTAATTTGCGATTCCTAATGCAAAGTCGCATTCTGAGAATGCTTCTTGCATTGCATTCAGGGAATCACAAATTGCAATTCCCTAACTGCATTCGCAAAATATGTAATCGCAAATTTAGCGATTACTTATTTTCCGTATGGCTATTGGGCTTGATGCATCTCAAAAGGCTAATTACCGATCGCAAAGGGGATGATTTTGCGAACCTACCCGTTTGCGAACAGTAGTTAGCTTGATGCATGTGCCCCTTAGGCCCTACTCTAAACTAAATCACCTATCCTACTGAGAACCTGTAAAGAGTTCCCTTTGAAAAAGAGCAAGTAAATTCTGGAGCAAAGTCAGATAACTAAGAAAGGGGAAACCCACCATAATGGACAGTTCCGGAATCTCAGGCGAGTTTTCCAAACAGCTGCTGTGGCAACTATTAAGACAGGTAAAATGAAAGAACCACAGCAGTAGCTATGACTGTCATAGGGGTAGAAAGTCTTCTCACTTAGAGCAAGGATAATTGAAGAAAATCACTGTTAGCAATAGCTTATGGTAATTTGAGCTAGCACCATAAAGTGTGAAGGGGCATGGCAGTGTAGGAGTGCATAGAATGCTTTGACTCTCTAGTTAGAAAAGCCACTAAACATGTTGCAAAAACATGCAAATACATCATCAATGTTCAATTGAAGAAGATCTTCGGATGGTCTGTCGTCTTCGATTTCGACAGTAAATGTCCATATCGATTTGAAGTCACCCAGATGTGGCTACCGCTTATTACAAAAGATACATCTATAAAGGCTCTCATGAGAACCTTTTTGCAAACCTACTCTATTAGCTGCTTAGTGTCCCATCGTGTAACAATGAGCTGTTCTATGAAATTAAACATTTACATCTGATGTGTCCTAGTTAGATCACCAAATTTAAACTGCAGCGTGTATTTACTTTCATTAATACACTTGTTCATTATGAATATGCGGCAGAGGAAAGAATCTAAATGCAGTGAAATCATATTATATGAGGAAAAGAGAAATACAATTTCCAGGAAACAGCAGATTTCATAATGAGGTCAAGTTAGGACATTTAGTCAATAACTTTAATTTGTCTTTTTCTAAAGCATTTATTTTCTTAAAGGGATAAAGAAAAATAAAAGAATAGTGTTGCCTAGCAGTGGGAGAACAATAGAAATAAGAGCTTTTTGCAGAAATAAGCAGCATTGTAACTTTTGCTCCTTTAATAAAGGCACATTTTCCTAATGTCTATTTTATTACGCATTTAATGTTAACGTTAAGGCGCATTACTATATTAATAGGTGGTAAATATTTCCTAAAATTTTTCTTCTTCCTCACCCACAACCTTCAGAGGTCCCCCATTCGATGTAAAGCCATTGAAAGTGTCCGTGAAATATGCGGGTGTAAGGGCACCCACATCCAGGGGCGGGCGGTAAGTTTTGGAGGTGAGGGGTGCAGACAGGACACACACACACACATAACATGCACAACCATGCATTTACACATGCGCGCACACACACACATTCATTCAATTTCACAACACTCTTTCCCAAACATTCATACATGCACGCACGCACCAAACAATTTAAAAATAAAACAAAACAAACGTACCTGCAGCCTGTTCTGCGCTGCCTTGGCAGTTCTAGAAGGCTTGGCACTGCTGCCTTCCCTCATTGGCTGGCTCACCCCACTCTGTGATGAAGTGTCACTGATTGACACTCGACCCTGAGCGCTTCAGAGCTTAAAAATGAAGCGCACAGGTGAGAGGCAATCAGTGATGCCACCCCTTGTCACTGAGGGGAGGGCCTCAGTAACCTTTGCTCAGCTGAGAAGTCACACCCACAGGAGCTGTGACTTTCTCAGCCCAGCAAAGTTCAGACAGGCAGCCATGAGCCTGCGCTAAATGCGCATGTCTGGCTCCTGGCTGCTTGAACTGGAAGCGAACAGTGTCTGTCAGGCTGATCTTGGTTCAGCCTGACAGACACTGTTCCTATGGGGCAAAAAGTGGAGAGGCGTGGCCCCTTTGCCCAAATGGATCGTCCGCGCCTGCCCACATCACCATCTGCCATTGGGCCTCATCATTTTGCATTACGTCACCATGGTACACCTGACATTTTCGACTCAATCTGTGTAGTTTGTAACTAACTTCTTCAAAGACACGAACACATTCTTTCCTCTCAGCTGTGTTTCCTGAAAGCTTGTCAGTTTGGACTAATTAGATTTTGCTACTTACAGCTTTTTATGCATGTATCCTTAATTAAGATTTCAAATATCGCCCTTGCCATCAGCGTTAAGCTCACTGTTCTGCTGTCTTCCGGCTGGTGCAGACAATACCTCAATGCTCCAAGCAGACTGGTTGTCAATGTATTTTCACTTCGCTTCCAGTAAAAAAAAACTTTTAAAAAACTGATTATGTAAAGTATTACGAATAATGGCCTTACAATTGCTTAGCTCCACGACAATCACCTTGAGGGTTTCTTTTCAAAGGGTTATTTATTCCAAAGATCGTATTAAGTTGGTCCCTGTTTCACCAATCGTTGTAAAACCCTTCTTACTCTCAGCGTTGGCTGTCCGCCCATTGGTTGCAGTGTCATTTATTGATGTCCCTTGATACATACATAGAAAATAGCCACTTCATACAATGGTAATCAATGACGAGCATTGGCTGGAAGAAATTCCTCTTTGACCTTACGGATTTGATTAACCTAACATGATGATATGTAAATGTATACATTTTGCTAATCACGTGTATGTCAAGCTTGATTATGCTTTAGGGAAAGAATGAAAACACTTTTGAGTGGCTTTTCATGGTGCCGTTTTTTACTAGTTAAGGAAGTGATTCAGACTCTAACCCACACTGCACTCCCAGCATCCACTTTTGTTCATAAAAATCACGACCACACCCTTACGAGGGAGCAGTGCTCAGGACCAGTCCATCCATAAGGTGAGTGGGGGAACAAATTACAATACGGAGGTAGAAAATAAATGTGTTGTGTTTCTTGTGTGTGAAGAGTGCCCAGAAATCAAAATGATATTTTGCTCGAAACTCTGAAAATTATTGCACTGCTCCTGACATTAACATCTTGTGGTTTATTTCAGTACCCAGAATTATTTCTATGTCTCATAAGTAGGGGTGGGCATAAAACTACACTCCGCCAACGTAGCAGATAAAGCCAGCCACTCCTGCTCACCGGCCCGGTCCCTGCTTCTGAAAGCAGCCAGGCCGGGGAGATCCTTTCTCCAATGCCCGGACCCTCAGCTGGCTTGCAGGACGGGGGGCTCCCGTACCCCGGGGCCTGCTGGACGGAGCATGAGCCCCGGGCCCGGTACCAGCTTCCGAACCCTAGCCAGGCCGGGGAGAGCCTCCCCGGACCCCGGTGGACACCCTTCCCCAGTGCCCGGACCCTCGGCTGTCTTGCAGGACGGGGAGCTCACGCACCCCAGGGCCCGCTGGACGGAGCACAAGCCCCAAGCCCTGTCCCAGCTTCCAAACCCTAGCCAGGCCG